>NC_091472.1:194761114-196089239 GCF_036971445.1 Narcine bancroftii
CCTAACTACAGGAAAGATATCAATAAGATTGAATGAGTTCAAACATTTACTAGGATGTTTCCAGGACTTGAGGAACTGAGCTACATATTTTATTCCCGAGAGCACGGGTGGCCAAACTATGATCCCCCGACCAACTGCGGCCATTTACCCATTTTTAAGTGGTCCAGAGTGAATTTTAAAAATAAAATGGTATATGGCCTGTTAAAACAGTCTCTACCAATAAATTGCAATGTATGTACATTGCACTTCTTAGTTTTAACACTAGATGTCGTTGCCAATTTGAACAATTTCTAGACCAATTGTTCCAATGTTATTCACTGATGAAACATTTACCTCAATTTATTAAACACAGCGGAACCAAAAACACAGAAAATGGCGAGACAACAATCACTTTGCAATAGTAGAACAACTCCCTGAGTGTTCACTGAACCTCCCAGACACACAAGTCATTGGATTCTCAACACCATCATAGCCATCTCCCTGCACTGACTGCATCCCCACTGTCAACTACCAAAGCAAATGGCCTCTCAAAATCAAGTGACCTAAGCACAGGCTCATGGAGGCCTGTGACTAGTGGTGTCCTTCAGTCTATCAAACAGTGGTCCAAACAAACTTCTCATTCTTCTTCAAAATATCAATCGAGTGAAGAGCCAACCATCCAGCCAACTTCACTCACCTGAAATATTATCTCATTGCACCCAGAAAATCTTGCTCTAAGATAATTGGACATTTTTTTTGTAATTCTTTATCGCACTATGAACTATCAACCAAAATATTTACAGATGCATCTCTTTAAATATACACAGTGACATTTTCTCTATTTTCCCAATCCCTTCCTCCCCCCCTTCCCACCCCCGTCCAAAACTAGTAATATTGAACATATAAAATACAATAAAACAACATCTTTATACAAAAGGAAAAGACGTGTCATCTACTTATATACATTAAATCTGATCGTATTTATCTTCTTATCATTTTAGGTGGTGGAGGTCCAAGGCTGGCTCTTTCTGTTATATTCCATATATGGTTCCCAGATTTTTTCGAACAATGTAACTTTGTCTTTTAAATTATATGTGATTTTTTCCAATGGAATACACTTATTAATTTCTATGTACCATTGCTGTATTTTCAGTCTGTAGCTCTTCCTTTTAATTTGGTTATGTATTGCATTAATGCTTCTTTGGCTTGGCTTCGCGGACGAAGATTTATGGAGGGGGTAAAAAGTCCACGTCAGCTGCAGGCTCGTTTGTGGCTGACAAGTCTGATGCGGGACAGGCAGACACGATTGCAGCGGTTGCAAGGGAAAATTGGTTGGTTGGGGTTGGGTGTTGGGTTTTTCCTCCTTTGCCTTTTGTCAGTGAGGTGGGCTCTGCGGTCTTCTTCAAAGGAGGTTGCTGCCCGCCAAACTGTGAGGCGCCAAGATACACGGTTTGAGGCGTTATCAGCCCACTGGCGGTGGTCAATGTGGCAGGCACCAAGAGATTTCTTTAGGCAGTCCTTGTACCTTTTCTTTGGTGCACCTCTGTCACGGTGGCCAGTGGAGAGCTCGCCATATAACAGGATCTTGGGAAGGCGATGGTCCTCCATTCTGGAGACGTGACCCATCCAGCGCAGCTGGATCTTCAGCAGCGTGGACTCGATGCTGTCGACCTCTGCCATCTCGAGTACTTCAACGTTAGGGGTGTAAGCGCTCCAATGGATGTTGAGGATGGAGCGGAGACAACGCTGGTGGAAGCGTTCTAGGAGCCGTAGGTGGTGCCGGTAGAGGACCCATGATTCGGAGCCGAACAGGAGTGTGGGTATGACAACGGCTCTGTATACGCTTATCTTTGTGAGGTTTTTCAGTTGGTTGTTTTTCCAGACTCTTTTGTGTAGTCTTCCAAAGGCGCTATTTGCCTTGGCGAGTCTGTTGACTATCTCATTGTCGATCCTTGCATCTGATGAAATGGTGCAGCCGAGATAGGTAAACTGGTTGACCGTTTTGAGTTTTGTGTGCCCGATGGAGATGTGGGGGGGCTGGTAGTCATGGTGGGGAGCTGGCTGATGGAGGACCTCAGTTTTCTTCAGGCTGACTTCCAGGCCAAACATTTTGGCAGTTTCCGCAAAGCAGGACGTCAAGCGCTGAAGAGCTGGCTCTGAATGGGCAACTAAAGCGGCATCATCTGCAAAGAGTAGTTCACGGACAAGTTTCTCTTGTGTCTTGGTGTGAGCTTGCAGGCGCCTCAGATTGAAGAGACTGCCATCCGTGCGGTACCGGATGTAAACAGCGTCTTCATTGTTGGGGTCTTTCATGGCTTGGTTCAGCATCATGCTGAAGAAGATTGAAAAGAGGGTTGGTGCGAGAACAAAGCCTTGCTTCACGCCATTGTTAATGGAGAAGGGTTCAGAGAGCTCATTGCTGTATCTGACCCGACCTTGTTGGTTTATAGTCATATAATTCAACATGGCCATCTTATATCTTTGTTTTTACTTCTTTTCTGCCTCCTCACCACCTCCACCTCCTTTTTTCCATTACTGTTTAAGTTTTCCTTTTTAATCTCAATATATGACAACACACTTAAAACATGAAATACCCCAGCAATCCCCACAACCAATAACCCTTTAACCCCAAATGAGCCCCCCGTCCTTGGGTTGCTCCTTGTCCCTTGTCGGGCAACCACAACACCCCTTTCCATTTGGTTTACGAACTTACTCGTAAGCGTCAACTGATTTTGCAGTGACCGTTTTCCTCCCCCTCCAGAGAACACTATTTTCCTATACATATAACAAAGCTCTCTTTTTTTCTCTTCTTCCCCTCCTTTCCCTTCTCTTATCCATCTTTAAATCTTTATATATACATGATCTTTACTTTATATTATTACATATTTTTGTATAATTTCTTGCCAGTCTTCCTTCTTGTCACTCCTCCTCCTCTCTTCTCCTGTCCTGCAAATATTCAGCAAATTCTTTGGCTTTCTTTGGCTCTGAGAACAGCCTATTCTGTTCCCCAGGGATAAATACTTTGAGTACTGCTGGATGTCTTAATATAAAGTTATAACCTTTTTTCCATAAGATTGTTTTCACCGTATTGAATTCTTCTTTAAAAGTTCAAAACTTATGTCCGGGTAAAAAAATATTTTTTGTCCCTTATATTCCAACGGCCTATTGTCTTCTCTAACTTTATTCCTTGCCTGCTCCAGAATGTTCTCTCTTGTCTATATCTTAGAAGTTTTACCAATATGGATCTTGGTTTTTGATGTGGTGGCAGTTTCGATACTAGTGCTCTATGTGCCCTTTCTATTTCTTCATGTAAATCTGTCATTCATAGCACCTTCGGGATCCATCCTTTTATAAATTCCTTCATATCTGACCCTTCTTCGCCTTTTTCAGGCCCACTATTTTTATGTTGTTTCACCTACTGTAGTTTTCCAATACGTCAATTTTTTGTAACAATAAATCTTGTGTCTCCTTAATTATTTTTTCGCTATCTTCCAACTTCCCTCTTAAATCATCTATCTCCATTTCTACAGCAACTTCTCATTCCTCCACATTTTCTACTCTTTTCCCTTTCAGTCATGACCAACTCTAAGCTTTACATTTTATCTTCAGCTCTTTTCATTTTTCTTTTGATTGAACTAAATTCTAATGATAGCCATTCTTTTAATGACCTCGTTTGTTCTTCAAAAAAGGCTTTATCTAAATTTTGTCTTTCTATTTTACCTTCTTCTTTCATGTGAAGATCTTGGTCTTCTTCCTCCTCTTCTTCTGTGTCTGTATCTATGTCTGTGTCTTCTTCTCTTCTCTGTATCTGTGTATCTTCATCTCTCTCTGATGAGCTGCTTCTGTGTCCTTGATGAGCCTCCAGCTGCTGTGTCTCCTGCTGCTGGGTCTCCTGCTGCAGGTCGACCTGTTGCTGGGCCTCCTGCTGCAGGGCGACCCGCTCCTGGGCCTCCTGCTGCAGGGCGACCTGCTCCTGGGCCTCCTGCTGCAGGGCGACCCGCTCCTGGGCCTCCTGCTGCAGGGCGACCCGCGCTGGGCCTTCTGCTGCAGAGAGACCTGCTGCTGGGCATCCTGCTGCAGGTTGTCCTGTCGTCGGTCGTCCCATTGCTGTTCACCCTCTTCCAGCCCCTTGTTCCCTTTCTCACCACTTTTCTGTTCTTTTTTCTTGTGTGCTTCCCCCAGTCAAACGCTCCAATGCTAGGCATATCTCAGCTGGTCGCTCAGAAGCTGACCGCTCCTCAGCTGAGTCCCCCTCCCGCCGAAATTCACCTTTTCTTTTGCTTACGCACTGCTCACGCATGCGCAGTTGCACACCTTTGGTTGGCTCCGAGAGCCATTTCTGAAGTCCGCCGGTCGGGAGGACACCGCTCCTCCTGGGACTTACCAACTTTGGAGATTGGCTGCTCCTCTCCATGGTGGCTCCCTGTTCTGATGTGCAGGTAAGGCCTTCTTTTTTTTTTCTGGTGATTTTCCTTCTTCCCTTTTCTCTGTTATTCTTACTTTCTCTTTTTTGGGTGCCATCTCCTGGCTCTTCTTTGTAACTTTATCTTTCTTTTCCTGTATTTTATATTTATTGAGCTCTGTTTTTTCAAACTTTTTTTTCCTTTTCTCTGGAGAGGGCTGGTTCTACTCAACCAGCCACTACTCCATCACGTGACTCCTCCTGATAATTAGACATTGTAGAGAGCAGAATTAACACTTCATCTCCTGGTTTAAAACTTTTCTGTCCAGCTTTTCTGTCATTTCAAACTTCCATTTTATCTTGAGCCATTTTTAAATTTTTTTCAGCTACCTTACACATTTTTTTTTCCAGCAATCAAACTTTGAAACATAATCAACAATTTCAACTGCACATCCTCATCAACCCACTGTTCTTTCAACAACATTAAAGGTCCTCTAACTTGATGACTAAACACCAGCTCAAAAGGATTGAAGTCTAATGATTCCTGTACAGACTCTCTTACTGCAATCAAAAGCAAATGGACACCTTCATCCCAATCCTTCTCATTATCACAGCAATAGGTCCTCATCATGATCTTGAGAGTTGAATAAAATCTCTCCAAGGCTCCTTAAGTTTCAGGATAATATGCAGATGAGGTCATTTGTTTAACTCCCAATTTATAAATAATTTGTTGGAAAAGTCCTTACATAAAATTATTTCCTTGATCTGATTGAATTTCCTTAGGCAATCCCAAAATAATTTAAGCAACACTTTGGTTATGGATTTAGCTTTTATGTTCCTAAGTGGAATAGCTTCTGAAATCCTGGAAGCTGCATACATAACAGTTAACAATTACTGATTTCCAGCTTTTGTCTTAAGCAATGGACAAACACAATCCACAATAACTCTAGAAAATGGTTCTTCATGAACATATATAGGTTGTAATGGTGTCTTTGGCGGCCTTGATTAGGTTTACCCACAATCTGACAAATGTGACACATCCTGCAAAAAGTCACAATGCCCCTCCTTAAACTACGCCAATAAAGGTGTCTTGTTATTTTATCTACAGTCTTCTTTACTCCAAAATGCCCACCCAAGGGTGTGCTCGGGCCATGTTTAAAATTTCATTCCTATATGCTTTAGGAACTACAACCTGATGAATAACTGCCCATTCCTCATTAGCAGGTATATCATTTTGTCTCCACTTTCTCATAAGCACACCATCTTTAAAATAATATCCAACTGGCACTTTCTCAATTTCCTCCTCAGATAAAACCTTATTTCTCACCTCGGCAAGATCAGTATCTGTTTTCCGTTTTCCTATCAATTTTTTCATAATGAAGAAAAATCCTTACTTTCAGGTTCAAAATTAATATCCTGGTCTACAAGAAAAGTTTCTGACAAATCCATACAATCTAAAAACTGTTCAGCCTTATCAATAATTTAATCTTCCTTATCAAGTTTCATTGCCATTGCCTGAGTCATTGCACAGGCCAGACAGATTTCAAAATCTGTCTTCATCTACCGGCTTCTCTGTCAATTTCACCACTGGATCCACTTAACCTTCTGCCAAGTCAAAAATTCCCAAAAATCAATGAATCTTCATCTTTTGGTAAACTCTCTCGAATCCTAATAGTAACCATTCCATTAATTATTTATGACTTCAACAATATCCTACGAAAAGATACCAGCTCCATTTCACCTCTCAAACCTCAGATTAAATTTATTTCACCTGTGGCGGTCACACCACCAAACTCCAAAACATTGTTCAACAGAAGTGACTGTTATCTCAAAGTATGTTCACTGGCACTTATGGTGCCCCTTCCTTTACTGAAACCAAGCCCATTAACTCAAAATATTTAACCTCATCCCTAATGTTGTCAGCAGATGTGAAACTTTCTTTGTTCCCAGGGTCTCTCATCTTTTCGAATACAGCATCCAATTCTGCCTTTTTCTTCTTATAATAATTTGCCATCACATGACCAGGTGTTCGACAATAATGCCAATGGGGACCTGAAGGTTTTTTCATTTTCATGCTTCCTTTCATCTTCAATTCTCACATTATTTCCTGATTTATTTTCAAATTTACTGGGATGAACCACATTAACCTTTTGAAAGGTCTTATTGGCTATAAACTTAACCTGCGGGTCAGAGCATACTCATCAGCTTACTTAGAAGATTCTTGCCAAATTCCTACTTCTCTTTCATCTAAGTATGATTTTATATCATTAAGAACACATATTTTGATTTCTTACACTAACATCAGTTCTCTTAATCTGTTGTAATCATTCTTTATTTCTTTTGATGTGCAGCATCAGTCAAAGCATGCCGCTTTTTCATATGCAACATCCAAATAAGATTGATTCAATTATCTCCTCAAAGTCCTGAATTTTTGTCTGTAAACTTCAGGAACCAATTCGTAAGCTTTAATCACAGCTTTCTTTTTCTTTACCAACTCAAATTACCAGCTTGTTCTGTAGTAAGGGCTGAGTAAGCCTGTTGTGCTTTCCCTTCAATTACACTTTGTAACATGAGGGACCATTGATCTTGTGACCATTTTGACCTTTCAACTACCTTTTCAAAATGCTGAAAGTATTTATCAATTTTACTTTTATCAAATAGAGGAACTAACCTTACCTCTCTAATGGCTATAAACTTCTCAATTAGACTAGAGATTAGAACTCTGCTTTGTCTCAGCTCTGCCTTGAACCTCCTCTGTCTCTATCTCCTCTGCCTCATACCGCCTTCGCCTCTCTTTTCCTCTAACTCCATTCACATTCTTCTTATCTCTGCCTCCATTTTTTTAACTCAACCCTTTCCAACACCAGCTGCTGCTTAATGGGTTTACTCTTAGGAAAGTTCTCTACCTCTGCCTCTTCAAACTTTCCCTCTTCTACATATTTCCTTAATATAATTTCCTTTATCTCCACCTTTCTCAGGGATAATTTTTTTCAGCAAGTCCCATCTGTTGAGCAATTATTGGGTTAACCTAACCCTTAACCCTAACCTAAATCATCCTTTTTTGCTTTCTGCAACTCTGTAGGAGATGGTGACTCCAAAAGTTGTTCAATATCCATTGCTGCCAAACCTCTGAATTAGCTTGCAAAAGGAATTCAACCACCCAATCGAATTTTTATTGATTAGAAAGCTCCAAATTCTGTGCTGCCTTCTGTAGCACATACAAGCTCCCCAATTTGGTTAATCTTCAATTAACTCCAAATGTGGTAAAATCCCAGCAAAACCCAATTTTGTCATGAACTGCACGTAATGAGCAGCAACAGATAATGAAGCAGACAGTGTTTAACTTTAAAACACTAATTTCTTTTTCTTCAGCTTATAATAACTAACTCTTACATTATAGTCTTAACTTTTAAACTATCTTTAACACTAAATCTATCCCCAAATATGTGCAGGTGTGTGTGTGTGTGTGTGTGTGTGTGTGTGTGTGTGTGTGTGTGTGTGTGTGTGTGTGTGTGTGTGTGTGTGTGTGTGTGTGTGTGTGTGTGTGTGTGTGTGTGTGCCAAAATCTTGAAAATTTCTTCAAAGTTCAGTCTTTCATATTCAGTGTTGAAGTGTAGGCCTTTGAAATTTTATGCCCAGAATTTATGATGAACTGATGGGAAGACTCACCAACTCACGAATTCTCCTTGTGTTACCTTTGAAGAAATGTCCATCCACATGAGCTGTGGTCCTGGTCCATTTGTTGGCGAGACTTAAACTGGGCGACCTCCACAAAGCTTCCAAGACTGGTCTCCAAATTACCTGCACTGTTAGTCACACTCAAAATAAAGCACTTTGCTTCTCATAAGACCCTCCTGGCACTGAAAAGGCCCAATCATTCATAGAGCATGCTTTGCTCTGTATTCCACAAAAATGGCCAGACACAAGAGGTGCTTCAAAAAGCTGTTTTCTCTTCAGCAGTCAGCATGGTTCTCCCTTGCAAAATCACAATGTCTTTGCAAATGTATCGAATCTAGAACAGACTTGGACAAACCTACCCTCAGTTCTCCCAATGTATCGAATTGTCGCTGGACTGTGACTTGTGATGGGGCTTGTGTGAAATCTTAAATGTTAACTGTGCCCATTAATTTCCTCCTGTCTATACTATCCCTTACAGTGATAATCCCATTTTACTAAAACAGGAGCTTGTAATACTAGAAGGACTGAAGGACTTGTTTCTGTGCTGTAAAGGTCTATAGTTCTATGGATCAACTACTAAGTGAGCATAGATCTAGAGAAATTAGTGGAAAAATAAGGGGAGAGTTAAGGAGAAAGCAATGGGGCAATTGCCTTTTAAACAATGCTTAGATATGTGCTTCAGACTTGTGACCTGCAGGGGCAGCATTGAAAGATGGGATTAGTTTGGACAGTTCTATTTAAAAATGGCTCAGTCATGATGAGCCAAATGTGACACTTCCTTAAATGTTTATTGTATATATTGCCTTGTTGACTTGGTGAACTTAGTTGGAACAGTATTGTCTCAACCATTGTCAGACACAATGATGTACGTATAGATGAAGCAATGCCAATTTTCATCTGATTCACTGCCTGAAACTCTACATCCCGAATGTACCTCAAATCCTTTTGCACATTTATGGATTTATTGAAATTTCTGTTCATTTTCTGGATGGCGCAACATTAAATTATTTCCTCAAATGTTCTCAAAATTTTGAGAAACAACCAGCAGTATTTAATTTTTGTTTTTCCATTATCTGAATGATTCTTAAAAACTGTTTCTTGCCTAATCACATATTTCCAATATCACAGAATGCCTTTGTGGAAACTGGATAAATATTTTTTTAGCTCAGTGTTCCTTGGACAACATTTAAAATGCACAGTACATAGAATGTTACCACACATGGGTCACCCTTTGGCCTATGATTTTGTGCCCTACAATATAAACCTATACCACAACAATCTAACCCTTCCCTACCATACACCTATACTAGTTTTCTTGAATCCATGTGCCTTTTTAAATGTCTTTTAAATGTCCCTAATATTCCAGCTTCCACCACAATCCCTGGAAATGCATTATTTCTCTGTGTTAAAAATGTACCTCTGACTTCTCCCATAAACTTTCCTGCAGTCACCTTAAAAGGCTGTCCTCTATTTTCTTTTGTCATCCTGAGAAAAAGGTACTGACTGTCCACCCTATTCCTCTCAATCTTGCATAACTCTATTAAAAGTCTCCTCTCATCCTTCATCTATTGACACCTTTCATCCTTCAACAAGAAAAATTATTTTCAGGTCCGAGAAAAGAGCTGCCCATTTTAATTAATAGTAACCCAATTTGTCTTCTTTCCTTCTAGTTCAAGGAATTTTTCTCAAGGGAGCTTCTGGATATCCAATGCTTCAATAGGCAAGGGCAGGTGAAGGAACAAAGAACCTGAACAAAATTATGCATGAGCTAGGTGTAATTAATTTACCTCAGTAGCTTTAGTCTTGGTCTCTTCCAGAGTTTCCACAAGTTCAACATTATCCAGCATATTCCCAGTGGAAGTTGCCAGTTCACGTAGAAGAGAATCCTCTAGATCCTTTAGGAGCTTCTTGTTCTCACTGGTTTCTTTGATCAACCGCTCCCTTTGCTCCTCAAGTTCTTTCCGCTCAAATGCCACAATAACACTCAGTAACTGGTCTTCCAAGCCACTTAATGTCACTGTAGAAATAAAATCAGACTCGGCCTCAATTCCTAATAAACCAACACATCACCAAAAACTGCAAAAACTAAATAGGGCTCAGTTTTCTGCAAAAACACAGTAAGAATGTTTCCAAACAATAAGGAGAAGTGGGTGTATTTAAGGCAGAGATTGAATTAAGAAATTATGGGAACAGGACTTTCAACAACCGTTTGCCAAAACTACTTTTTGAAACGCGTTCACTCATCTTTTCTTGGTGCTAGGTACTCACTAATTCAATTTAAAGTAGTCCATCAAGGAGACTTTTCCAATGTTCAGATAGCTAAATTTTAACCTAATATTTCCTATAAATGTGATAAATGCATAACTGAGGAAGGTATGTTGTTTTGGCTAAGTCCTTCTCTATTTAATTTCTGGCCATGGATATTTTGCACCTTATCGTTAGTTCTTAATATTATCTTAACTTCTAGCCCTTTTATTGCAATATTTAAATCCAATGGATTTAATATTGACTTTTTCAAGATCTCATGTAGTGGCTTTTACCTCCCTCATTGCTAGAAGGGCAAGATGCTCTCCCTCCCACTCATACTCAATGGTTGTTGGATGTGATGTCATGTCTTTCTTTAGAAAAAAAGGTGTTCTACTACTGCAATGGATCTTAACTTTCTTTCTCTTTGGGGTCCTTTACTCAATTACTTTCAAAACATAGATTAATTATCTTTTTATTTCATGACCCCATAGTTATTATTAGTAGCGGACTCCTTAACTTGGCCAGCAACCCTCATAGGGTGGGGGGTTAGATTATTAGATTATTTTAAGAATATATGTTATTTTTTCTTTTACTTTGTTTCCAATTTATAACATGGGTTCATATGTACCATGTTTATTATTGCTTGATACTTGTAACTTATTATTGCTTGATACTTGTAATTTAATATTAACATACTTTATTATTATTAATATATGTAGTCATGTATTTTGCCATGTATTAAAACCAATACAAAGATTAAATAAAAAGGAGGCAGAGATTGATAAGGTTCTTGATTAGCCAGGGAATCAAAGGCTATGGGGAGAAGGCCGAGCAGTGGGGCTTAATGGGAAAATGTATCAGTTCATGATTGAATGGCTGATCATGAGTTGATGGGCTGAATAGCCTGTTTCTACTCCTATTTCTTATGGTCTTTCAGTATGTTAGAGTGGCACAGTTAGTTGAGTTCATGATTCAGGCTCTATTCTGACCTCCAGTGCTCCCTGTATAGTTGGCAAATGCTCCTTGTGACTGCATGAGCTCACACAGATGCTCCATGTATGAGTCAGTGGGAGGTAGTGGAAAATTGTAATTCAGATTGGAGGCCTTTGACCAATGGCGTGCTGCAGACATTGGTGCTGGGTCCACTGTTGTTTTCATCTGCAGCAACAACTTGTTTGAAAATGTAATAAGCATGGATATCTGAGATTACAACAGGGTCTCAATCAACTGGGAAAATGTGCCAAGGAATAGTAAATTAGTAAATGGAATTTAACTTGGACAAGTAACAAGTGCGATATATTATATTTTGGTTGGTTAAGTCAGGCAGTAAATGTTGGGGCCTTAGAGAGACATGAATACAAGGACGTAGTTCTCAAAAGTGGCCCCACAGGTAGACAGGGAGGTTAAAAAAGACAATGGTGGTATTGTGGTTAGGCCTTTAAGAATAGGAATGTTGAGACATCAGGTTAAAACTGCTCAGTAGGTTGGTGAGGTCATACCTGGAATACTGTGTGCAGTACTAGTTATCCAGCTATAGAAAGATGCCATTAAGCTGAAAAGGGTGCAGAAAAGATTCACAAGGATGTTACCAAGACTGAAAGGCTTGTGTTATAAGGAGAGGCTCAATAGTTTGGGCTTTTTTTCCATGGAGCATTGGAGGCTGAGGTAGAAATTTTTAGAGATCCCACATGGGAGGTTAGTCAAGAAGGTTCAGTCACTTGGTATCCAAGATGAGGTAGTAAATTAAATTAGACATTAGCTTTGCAAGAGAAGCCAGAGAGTGGCTGTAGATGATTAATTCTCTGACTAGTGGTGTGCCTCAGTGATCAGTGTTGGGAGCATCGGAGAATGAGGAAAACAAATTTATGAGGGGTATAGATAGCAGGCATTTTCCACTGAGGTTGATGAGACAAGAATGAAAGCACATGTTTAAGGATGAGAGGTGAAATGTTTAAGGGGAACATTGAAATCTCTTTACTCAGAGAGTGGTGAGACTGTGGAATGAATGGCTGGCTGAGAGATGGAGGATGTGGGTTCTATTTCAAGATTTAAGAGAAATTTGGAGGGTACATGATGAGAGGAGTATGGAAGGCTATGGAACTAGGAGGAAAAATAGTTTGGCACAGATCAAATTGGCTGAAGAACCTAATGCAGTTTTCTATGGTTCTATAAAATCATGAGGGGAATATATAAGGTAAATGGTCACAATCGCTTACCCAGGAGAAGGGAGCCCAAAATTAGAGCGCACAAGTTTGTGAGAGGGGAAAGATTTAAAAGGAACCTGAGGGGCACCTTTTTTTATACAAAGGCTGGTGGGTACATAGAACAAGCCTTCAGAATAAGCAGTAGAGATAGGTACAATTGCAATATTTAAATGGCATTCAGATATATGGATTGGAAAGGTTAAGAATGATTGGACCAAATATGCAAATATAGAACTAGCTTTGGTTGGCATGGACAAGTTGGGAATATGGTCAGTTTCCCTGCCATAAAACACTTTAAATGAGTGTTTGATGACTGATGAGGACTTTGTTCTTCCTATCTCTGCCAACTGTCCACATGATAAAATTTAATGCATCTGAATCATTCATTCTTGTGGATTACAGGCACACAAAGACTATCACAATTAACAGCTGGAATAGAGATATCATGGATATACTGTCACCTCCAAATCACGTTTTTGTGACTCAGCCATGAACCATTGCCGCTAGAAATCCCTATTAAATACCACTGTGAAAGCACCTTCAAAACCAGGACGACAATAACATACTATCACCTTCTCATGGGCAACAATGAGAGCCAAACATGCCTGTCTCACCAGCACTGCCAACATCCACAGTATTCTTTAAATAAGTAATTGCCCTGAAAAGATTGAAAGCCTGATGAAGGAGCAAGTATTCCTGTTCCTCCAGGTGAGAGATGTTTGACATGGAGCAGAAATTTTGAGGTGATCCTAAGTAGATTATGAATTACCAGTGTAGTTTATCACCATAGATTTTCCAAAAACTCCAGGTTGGTACTTGGGGTTCGCGAGTTTGGTGTTGAGGTACATTTTGAAGTTAGGATCATAGTCAACTTCCTTGTCACCAAGCTTAATGTAATAACGTCCTTGTTGTCCTTCAATGTTCTTTTCTAGGACATTATCAATCACTGGATCGATGTATTCATCCACATCTTGGAAAAGGAAGGGGAATCCATACTTGATAGCCATCTCCAATTGCTTCAAGAAATCAGGATCATTAAACGATGAGACCTGAAAAAGATCACACAATTTATTTCTATAAAATCAGAGAAATCCAGTATATTTCAGTATTCAATAGGTTTCAATTAGATTCCTCCTTCATTCTTCTAAATCCAGCAACTACAAACCCAGATTCATCAAATGATAACACTTGAATTCCAAGGACCATTCTCGCGAATCTCCTCTGTACCCTCTTTAATGACAACACACCCTTCCTTAGATAAGAAGCCCAAAACTGCTCATAATACTCCAAGTGGAGTCTGACCAATGTCTTATAAAGCCTCAACATTACATTTCTGCTTTTATATTCTATCCCTCTTGAAATGAATGTGAACATTGCATTTTCTTTCCTTTCCACCAACTCTACCTACAAGATAACCTTTAGAGAATCATGCACAAGGACTCCCAAATCCCTCTGTACCTCTGATTTCTGATTGTTGCTGATTTAGGAAATAGTATGCCTTTCTTCCTTGCTTACCACCGTCAAGTGTGGCACCTTGGCCTTCTGAAAATCAAAGTAAACAATTGACTCTCTTTTGATCTTCCTGTTACTTCCTTGAAGATTTCCAATAAGTTTATCAAAGAAGATTTCCTCTTCAGGAAACCATGCTGACTTTTGGCTGTTTTACCATATGCCTCGAAGTGCCCTGAAACCTCATCCTTGATCTTTATCTTTGGCTTGGCTTCACGGACGAAGATTTATGGAGAGGTAATGTCCACGTCAGCTGCAGGCTCGTTTGTGGCTGACAAGTCCGATGCAGGGCAGGCAGACACGGTTGCAGCGGTTGCAAGGAAAAATTGGTTGGTTGGGGTTGGGTGTTGGGTTTTTCCTCCTTTGTCTTTTGTCAGTGAGGTGGGCTCTGCGGTCTTCTTCAAAGGAGGTTGCTTGAGGCGATATCAGCCCACTGGCGATGGTCAATGTGGCAGGCACCAAGAGCTTTCTTTAGGCAGTCCTTGTACCTCTTCTTTGGTGCACCTCTGTCTCGGTGGCCAGTGGAGAGCTCGCCATATAACACAATCTTGGGAAGGCGATGGTGCTCCATTCTGGAGACGTGAACTACCCAGCGCAGTTTGATCTTCAGCAGCGTGGATTCGATGCTGTCGGCTTCTGCCATCTCGAGTACTTCGATGTTGGAGATGAAGTCGCTCCAATGAATGTTGAGGATGGAGCAGAGACAATGCTGGTGGAAGCGTTCTAGGAGCCATAGGTGATGCCAGTAAAGGACCCATGATTCAGAGCCGAACAGGAGTGTGGGTATGACAACGGCTCTGTATACGCTAATCTTTGTGAGGTTTTTCAGTTGGTTGTTTTTCCAGATTCTTTTGTGTCTTCTTCCAAAGGAGCTATTTGCCTTGGCGAGTCTGTTGTCTATCTCGTTGTCGATCTTTGCATCCGATGAAATGGTGCAGCCGAGATAGGTAAACTGGTTGACCGTTTTGAGTTTTGTGTGCCTGATGGAGATGTGGGGGGGCTCGTAGTCATGGTGGGGGGCTGGCTGGTGGAGGACCTCAGTTTTCTTCAGGCTGACTTCCAGGCCAAACATTCTTGATAATATACAGGTATTCTAACATTCTAACACCAGACTAGCTGCCCTATAATTTATTGTCTTTTGTCTCCCCTTTTTAAACAGCAGAGTGACATTTGCAGCCTTCCATTTCTCTGGAATCACTCCAGAATCCAGTGAATCTCCTCAGTTACCTCTTTAAGAACCCTGGGGTGGAGCCCATCTTCTTCTTCTGACTTTTTAAACTTCCTCAGCACCCTCTTTATGTTATCAGCTACCTTACCTTTGTATTTCATCTTTTCTTTTCTCTTTTCATCTTTTCTCTCCTTATTACTTTTTAAACCTTCTAATGGCTTTTAAAAGCATCCCAATCCTTAGGTTACCACTAATTTTTTGCTATATTGTATATATTTTACTTTTATTCTGCCTTTGACTTCCCTTGTCAACCACGGTTGACTCATTCTCCCCTTCGAACATTTCTTCATCCTTGGGATGATTTCTCCAGTGTCTTCAGAAACTTCAGCCATTGCTGGTCGACTACCATCTCTGCTAGTGTTTGCTTACATTCAACTTTGGCCAGCTCCTCTCTCATTATCTCTGTAGTCTGCTTGATTCCACTAGTCTACTGATATATCAGATTTTAAGATGAATTCTATTCTATTATGATCACAGCATCCTAAGGGTTGCTCTACCTGAAGCTCAAATCTGGTTCATTACACAGTACCCAATCCAGAATTGGATAAAGAGTAGTCTCACAGGCTTTCTACAAGTTCTTTTTCTTGGGATTCAGTACCAACCTGTTTAATGAAATCCCTCATGACATTCGTAACATTGCCCTTTCTGTATGCTTTTTTCTGTAATTTGTACGCCATCTGGCTACTGTTTGGAGGTCTGTATATAACCCCCCACCCCCATCAGGATCTTTCTACCCTTGCATTTTCTTAACTCTATCCACAGAGATTCTACATCTTCCAATCCTATATATTCTCTCTCTAAGAATTTGACTGCACCTTTTATCAGAAATCACCACCTCATCTTCCCTCACCTTCCTACTCTCCTTTTCTCTCATCTTTCCTTTTGAACCACTGGACCAGGCTCAGTGTCAGAGACCAGTCACTACAGATTTCTTCATGTAGGTTATTCCCCCCATCAGTGTCAAAAGCAGAATACTTATTATGAGGGGAATAGCCACAGGGGTACCATGCACTACCTGCCAACTTACTTTTGCCTTTTCTCTCCTGACAGTCACTGAGCTACCTGCCTTTTGCAGCCTCAGTGTGATCACCTCCCTGCAGCTCTCAACCATGACCTCCTCATTCTCCTGAACAAACTGAAGGTCATCTAGCTAAAGTTCTAGTTCCCTAACATGGTATATAAGGAGCTGCAATTCGATGAACCTCATGCAGATGTAGCTATTAGGGTGATACCACATCTCACAAGATGAGCACTCCACCAATCTTGCTGCATTATCTTGGCACTAATAAAAAGTCTAAGAATAAAAAATAGAAACTCAGCAGAGACTTATGTTAGTCTGCTCAGCAAAACCTTTTTTTTTTAAATTTTTTTTATTTTTCACACTATAAACCATATTGACCAAGATACATACAGACATTTTTTTTCTTGAATATATACAGTGTCATTTTCTCCCCCTTTTCCCCCCTTCCCTCCCTCCCTCCCTTACCCCCTTTCCCATTTATTTGAAGTTCAATCTATAAGATACATTAAACCCGTTAAACAATGTTGTCACTTAATAAAAATAAACAAGAAATTTTACTGAGTCAGTTCTTTTCGTTATCTTCTCCTTCTGTCATTTTAGGTGGTGGAAGTCCATGGTAGGATTTCTCTATTGTATTTCATGTATGGCTCCCATATTTGTTCGAATATTGTGATGTTATTTCTTAAATTATATGTTATTTTTTCTAATGGAATACATTTATTCATTTCTATGTACCATTGTTGTATTCTCAAGTTGTCTTCTAATTTCCAGGTTGACATAATACATTTTTTTGCTACAGCTAGGGGTATCATAACAAATCTTTTTTGTGCTCCATCCAAATCGAGTCCAAATTCTTTATTTCTTATATTACTTAGGAGGAAGATCTCTGGGTTTTTTGGTATATTGCTTTTTGTGATTTTATTTAATATCTGGTTTAGATCTTCCCAAAATGTTTCCACTTTCTCACATGTCCAAATTGCATGAATTGTTGTTCCCATTTCCTTTTTACAGCGAAAATATCTGTCTGATACTGTTGGGTCCCATTTATTTAACTTTTGAGGTGTGATGTATAGCCTGTGTATCCAGTTATATTGTATCATGCGTAACCTCGTGTTTATTGTATTTCTCATAGTTCTGGAGCATAGCTTCTCCTATGTTTCATTCTTTATCTTTATGTTTAGATCTTGTTCCCATTTTTGTTTAGGTTTACCATTTGCTTCCTTCTGGTAACCTCAGACTGTTTCCCAATTTGTCCTTCAAGTAGGTTTTCAGTTGGTGGAATGCAAACATTGTATCGTGAGTTATATTATATTTATCCTTCATTTGTTCAAAGGATAGTAATTTATTTCCCGAAAAACAATTTTCTATTCTTTTGATCCCTTTTCTCTCCCATTCTCTAAAGGAAAGGTTATCTATTGTGAAAGGGATTAGTTGATTTTGCGTCACTATTAGTTTTGGTAGTTGGTAATTTGTCTTATTCTTTTCTACATGAATCTTCTTCCAAATTTTGAGCAGATGATGCAATACCGGTGAATTCCTACGTTGCACCAATTTTTCATCCCATTTATATAGTATATGTTCAGGTATCTTCTCCCCTATTTTATCTAGTTCTAATCTGGTCCAATCTGGTTTTTCCCTTGTTTGATAAAAATCTGATAGGTATCTTAATTGTGCGGCTCTATAATAATTCTTAAAGTTTGGTAGTTGTAAGCCTCCTTGTTTGTACCATTCTGTTAATTTATCTAGTGCTATCCTCAGTTTCCCCCCTTTCCATAAGAATTTCCTTATTATTTTCTTTAACTCCTTGAAAAATTTCTCTGTTAGATGAATTGGTAATGACTGAAATAGGTATTGTATCCTTGGGAAAATGTTCATTTTAATACAGTTTATCCTTCCTATCAGTGTTAGTGGTAAGTTTTTCCAATGCTCTAAGTCGTCTTGTAATTTTTTCATTAATGGATGATAATTTAGTTTATATAGATGGCCGAGATTTTTATTTAGTTGTATACCTAGGTATCGCATTGCTTGTGTTTGCCATCTAAATGGTGATTCTTTCTTAAACTTTGTGAAATCCGCATTATTCATTGGGATTGCTTCACTTTTATTTGCGTTGATCTTGTACCCCGATACTTCTCCATATTCCTTCAATTTCCTATGTAATTCTTTTATTGATATTTCTGGTTCTGTTCAGTATATTATAACGTCATCTGCAAATAGACTGATTTTATATTCCTTCTCTTTTATTTTATCCCTCTTATTTTATTTTCTGTACTTATCAGTTCTGCTAGTGGTTCTATAGCTAACGCGAACAGTGAGGGAGATAGTGGACATCCCTGCCTTGTTGATCTGCTTAAGTTAAATTGTTTTGATATATATCCATTTACTGTCACTTACGCCAATGGCCCCTTATATAATGCTTTAATCCAATTAATATATGTCCCTGGCAGGCTGAATTTATGTAGTACTTTGAATAAATAATTCCATTCTACTCTGTCAAGGCCTTCTCTTGCGTCTAAAGCAACCGCAACTGTTGGAGTTTTATTTCCTTCTACTGCATGAATTAAGTTAATAAATTTACAGATATTTTCCGTTGTTCGTCTTTTTTTAATAAATCCAGTTTGGTCTAGATTTACTATTTTTGGTACATAGTCGGCCAATCTGTTTGCTAATAGTTTAGCTATTATCTTATAATCTGTGTTAAGTAGAGATATTGGTCTATATGACGCTGGTGCTAGTGGATCTTTCCCCGTCTTTGGTATTACTGTAATTATTGCTGTTTTGCATGAATCTGGTATGTTTTGTGTTTTATCAATCTGGTTGATTACTTCCAGGAAGGAAGGAATTAATAAGTCTTTAAATGTTTGATAGAATTCTATTGGGAATCCATCCTCTCCTGGTGTTTT
Source organism: Narcine bancroftii (assembly GCF_036971445.1). Classification (NCBI taxonomy): domain Eukaryota; kingdom Metazoa; phylum Chordata; class Chondrichthyes; order Torpediniformes; family Narcinidae; genus Narcine; species Narcine bancroftii. The sequence goes on from NC_091472.1 coordinate 194,780,286, forward strand.
ATTGTTCGGTAGTTTTTTAAATATCTCCTGTACTTCTTCTATTTCAAATGGTTTTATTAATTTATTTTGCTCCTCTGTTTGTAATTTCGGTAGTTCAATTTTAGTTAAAAATTTATCTATTTTGTCTTCTTTCCCTTCATTTTCAGTTTGATATAGTTGCTCGTAGAATTCCCTGAAGTTTTCATTGATCTCCGTTGGATTATATGTAATTTGTTTGTCCTTTTTCCTTAATGCCAATATCATTCTTTTCGTTTGTTCTGTCTTTAACTGCCACACTAGAATTTTGTGTGTTTTTTCTCCTAGCTCATAATATTTCTGTTTTGTCTTCATTATGTTCTTCTCCACCTTATATGTTTGTAGTGTTTCATATTTTATTTTTTTGTCTGCCAATTCTCTTCTTTTAGTTGTATCTTCTTTTATTGCTAATTCTTTTTCTATATTTGTTATTTCCCTTTCCAACTGTTCTGTTTCCCGATTGTAGTCCTTCTTCATCTTAGTTACATATTATTTGCCCTCTGATGAACGCTTTCATTGCGTCCCATAGTACAAACTTATCTTTCACTGATTCCGTATTTATTTCAAAGTATATTTTAATTTGTCGTTCAATAAATTCTCTAAAATCCTGTCTTTTAAGTAGCATGGAGTTTAATCTCCAGCAACCTCCTTTGAAGAAGACCGCAGAGCCCACCTCACTGACAAAAGGCAAAGGAGGAAAAACCCAACACCCAACCCCAACCAACCAATTTTCCCCTGCAACCGCTGCAATCGTGTCTGCCTGTCCCGCATCGGACTTGTCAGCCACAAACGAGCCTGCAGCTGACGTGGACTTTTTACCCCCTCCATAAATCTTCATCCGCGAAGCCAAGCCAAAGAAAAGAAATACATTCTTGGTGGGATGTCCTCTAGCTCTATTGCCAATAACAGGGGTGAGTGGTCTGATAATAGTCTAGCTTTATATTCCGTTTTCCTAACTCTCACTTGAATGTGAGCTGATAATAGGAATAGGTCTATCCTTGAGTATGTTTTGTGTCTACCCGAATAATATGAATATTCCTTTTCCTTTGGGTGTTGTTTCCTCCATATATCCAAAAGTTGCATTTCTTGCATCAATTTAATTATAAATTTGGTTACTTAATTTTTTTTCCAGTTTTATCCATGTTTAAGTCCAAATTAAGGTTAAAATCCCCTCCTATTAGTATGTTCCCTTGTATCTGCTATCTTCAAAAAGATATCTTGCATAAATTTATGTTCTTCTTCATTAGGTGAGTATACATTGAGTAAATTCCAAAATTCTGAATATATCTGACATTTTATCATTACATATCTCCCTGCTGGATCTATTATTTCCTCTTCTATTTTGATTGGTACATTTTTATTGATTAATATAGCTACTCCTCTGCCCTTTGAATTATATGATGCTGCTGTTACATGTCCTATCCAATCTCTCTTTAATTTCTTGTGTTCCTCTTCAGTAGATGTGTTTCTTGTATGAATGCTATATCAATTTTTTCTTTTTTCAGTAAATTTAACAGTTTCTTCCTTTTGATTTGGTTATGTATTCCATTAATATTTAAAGTCATATAGTTCAACATAGTCATTTCATACTTTGTTTAGCTTTCCTTTCCGTTTCCTCATCACCACCTTCCCTTCTTATCCATTTCAGCTTTCTTTTTTTGAACACATTATAAGACAACATTTCTAAAACATAAAATATTTCCACAATTCTCATATCTAAAATTCATTTAACCCCAATAGTCCCTCCTCTTTCTGAGTTGCCCTTTTGTCCCTTGTCGGGCAACCACATCTCCCCTCTCCATTTGGATTTACGAATCTGCTCGCAAGCGTCAACTGATTTCGCAGTGACTGTAATTCTTCCCCACCCAGCCCCCCCAGAAAAGATTTTAATGTTCATATATAGCAAAGGTCACTCTCTTAATTCCCTCCTTACTTCCTTTCTCCCTTTCTTTCCCTTCTTAGTTCTTACTTATACTCTATTTTTATATATATATATATATATATATATATATAGTTTGTTGTCATTTTTGTTCTTGTTACATCTCTTCATCTCTCTGTCTGTTTTATAGTTGTTCTGCAAATTTTCATGCTTCTTCCGGATCCGAGAATAGTTTCCTTTGCTGCTCCGGGATAACTATTTTAAGTACCGCTGGGTATTTTAACATAAATTTATAACCTTTATTCCATAGGGTCGTTTTTGCTGCATTGAACTCCTTCCTCTTCTTCAGGAGTTCAAAACTTATATCTGGATAGAAAAAAAATTTTTGACCCTTGTATTCCAGTGGTTTTTTGTCTTCTCTTATTTTTTTCATTACCTTCTCCAATATATTTTCTCTTGTTGTATCTTAGGAATTTTACTAGAATGGATCTTGGTTTTTGTTGTGGTTGTGGTTTAGGGGCTAATGTTCTGTGTGCCCTTTCTATTTCCATTTCTTCCTGTAATTCTGGTCTTCCCAGGACCCTGGGGATCCATTCTTTTATAAATTCTTTTATATTTTTGCCTTCTTCATCTTCCTTAAGGCCCACTATCTTTATATTGTTTCTTCTATTATAATTTTCCATTATATCTATCTTCTGAGCTAACAGCTCATGTGTTTCTTTAACATTTTTATCAGATTCTTCTAATTTCCTTTTTAAGTCATCTACTTCCATTTCTATGGCTGTTTCTCATTCTTCCACCTTGTCTACTCTTTTTCCTATATCTGTCATGATCATCTCTAATCTATTCACTTTTTCTTCTGTACTTTTTATTCTTCTTTTTATTTCACTGAATTGTGACTGCCATTCTTTTACTGTTTCCATATATTCTTTAAAAAAATATATATCCATGTACTTGCCCTTCCCTTCATCTTCCATTTCTCTGTGGTCTCCCTCCTCTTCTTCTGAGTCCACTCCAGGATCTGTGTCCTTTACCTCTATCTCTTCTGGTTTTCTTGTTGGGTTGTTTATTTTATTTTGTTGGGTATTTTTGTTCTTCTTATTTTTATTAAAAGAGACTTGGTGACGGAGGAGAAGTTCCATTAAGAGCTGCATGTGTTTGGGGTCAGGATCAAAGATACCATGTTTCACAATGTACCCCAGGATGGTGAGGCGGGTGATGCTGAACTCGCACTTCTCTTTGTTGTAAGTGAGGTTCACCTCCTCAGCTGTCCAGAGAAATCTCTCCAGGTTGGCATCGTGGTTCTGCTGGTAATGGTCGCAGATACTTCCATATTTCAAAGTGGGCCAGGGCATCCAGGTGTTGATATCTAGCCTCTCAATGGTGAGGAACTTCTCCATGGTCTTTAAATTTTAAGTCGATTAAATTGTGATGCACTGTGGTGCAGCAAGCAAACACAAAACACGAGAAAAGACTGTACTACAGGCTTTAATCGACTTAAACTCTGTACACACCAGTTGTCATATCTTGATGGTTCCATGTGTGCCCGACTGTCCTCTGATGGCTCCAGGTGACCAACTGACCCGGGAGGTCAGTGATTAACAGGCGCCCAGGTGGGGCCAGCCTCCCAGGATGCCTACCAGCAGGTACAGTGGTTGCCCCCTACAGTAGGCTGGTGGGAGCGTGGCCAGGTTGTGGTTGTATCACCACACCATGCCCCATCTCTCCTTCCCCCAACCTTTTAATCAGACACCTTCCTACTCTCTGCTCATGCGTTGACAAAGGGCTTTGACCCGAAACGTTAATTATATATCTTTATCTCCGATGGACTCAGTGAGACCTGTTGAATTCCTCCAGCATTTATATGTTTTTACATTAACCATGTTTCAATACCTCACCCATGGCCAAGATAGATAGAAAAATCTCTGCTGGGTCCCCAGCAATTGTTGCATCGACTTCACACAATATCCGGTCAATATCATTTGGTCAGCCCATAACAATTTATCCAACTTTCTGATTCTTAAGACCACCAGCACCCCGTCTTTAGATAGTCTTGATCAATATTGGCAGAGATAGTGTTTCTGTGACTGGAAGGGATTCCACAAAGCATGATACATGGATCCTTGAATTTTATAATAAATGTTTACAATTTATACTTGTTTCCCATGGTGGGAAAGTTTAGGACATGAGGGCCCAACTTATGGATTGAAGGGTAACTGCTTAGAACAGATGAATTTCATTAGCCAGAGGATGATAAATCTGTGGAAGTTGTTGCCACAGGCGGTTGTGGAGGCCAAGTCATTGGGCATAATTAAAGCAGAGATTGATAGGTTCTTGATTAGCCAGGGCATCAAAGGTTAAGGAGAGAAGGCCGGGCAGTGGGGCTTTGTGGGAAAATGAATCAGCTTATGATTAAATGGCGGAGCAGTCTCAATGGGCTGAATAGTGTATTTCTGCTCCTGTGTATTGTGGCATTATAGTCGTATATGATACCGAAACTGGCAGTGTGTTTGAGAATGAGGAGGAAAGTTGTAGACTGGTCAACTAGGTAGAAATGTGGTGGATGGAATTTAAATGGAGATTTGTGAGATGCTGTGTTGAGGAAGGTGCAGTATCACCAAAAAAATACACAATAAACTGCAAGGCTTTGGAGTGTATGTCCACAGATCTGCAAATGTAACAGATATTGATAGTAAACTGTCTTAAGTGGTGCTTTCCATTTTTGGCTGTGATATACAGGATCAAGAGGCTGTGTTTTAATTATAAATATCAGAGGTTTGTCCTCAGCTTTAAGTTCTGCAGCCAGCTGAGGAATGGTTGGATTGGTTATGGTTATTATCTTCAGGATCAGGCAGATGGTGGGGAGGGGATGAGAATAGAAATGTATAAAATTATGAGGGAGAGTCAAAAGCAGGGAGCCACAGATTCAAAGTAATAGGTATAAGAGGAGAGATAAAGAAATGTTTTCATACCCTGAGGGTGTCAGAGTCTGGTATAGAGCCTTAAAGGGTGTGGAGACAGAAACCCTTGTAAATGGGAAGAGCTGTGAGCTACAGATTATCAGACCCAGTGGGGGAAGATGGCATTCATCTGGAAAGTCCTTTTTTCAATCAGTACAGTCTTCTGTGTTGTAAATCTTTAATGATTCTGGACCAAGAAGGGGCTCAGCGGATGAAGGGGACACACACACACACACACACACACTCACACACACACACACACACACACACACACACACACACACACACACACACACACACACACACACACACACACACACACACACACACACACACACACACACACACACACACACAGAAACGGCAACTTGTGGACAAGGAACCCATACAGGCTGTGGGTTGTTGACGACTGAAGATCAAAGGAGTCACACCAGGCTGTGGGCTGCTGGAGATTGGCTCATAAGAACCTAATATTGGAACCGGGATTCTAGAGGCCAAGAAAGACTCCCGAAGGGCCATGGGTGCTGAAGTCTTCCTCATAGCGTTAAAAGTTTAGATCTGGGCTCACGTTGCTGATGGTTTGAACTGAACTGGAGTCTTGTGTGGCTGCAGAGGCTGCGGGAGCACTGGAGGCGAATCAACACATTCAGTGACTCTGGGGGGACTCTCTTTTGCTTTTCTTTCTCTGACTGTAAGGGATGTCGGGCAACACTAATCGCGAATCTTTGTCTGCCTTATGGCAGAATAAAGACAATTTTATTCAATATGACATTTGTGTTTCATTACATGACAATAAATAGTATCTGATTAATCTGATCTGATACTGGGACAGCACCCAGGAGAGCTTGGGCCACGGAAGGGACAATATTAATGAAGTGACAAAGTGGATGACTTTGTACAGGTATATATGATTAATCAGCACCTGTCGTACTCAGTGGAGGCTGAATAACCAGACTGAAAGATACTGCAACAACTCATAGTAAGACACAGGTGCCAAGGATATCTCAAGGTTGGTATGTGTTGGCTGTGAAAGCATATCTTTACCTTCAAATTGGTCTTTGCTTCTTTCCTCTTGATCCAGTTTAAGGCCTGTTGTTGAGGATCGATGCACAAAGGGAAGCGACTGGCCTGTGTTGTGAGAATGCCATTCTGTACAGAGAGCTCATCAGGGGGTAAACCTTCTGAACCCCACCTGAATCAAGAAAGATAAAACATAGATCTTAAATTTAAAATAATCACTAGACAGTCTGACATCCAGACATTACAAACTGTCTGTAAACTAGATATCAGAGTGTGGTACAGTTGCTGTAGAGTGGGGAGGTGAAACCGATAAGGAATCATGAATTAAACAAAATTAAACACAACAGTTTTCAACCTGTTACACTGCAAGAAAAACTGTGTTTTTAGACCAGAAAACCCAGGTGTCATCGAAAATTAATTTTCTATCAAAATAACTATACAAGACTACTGAACAGTTTAACTCCTGACATTATAGTAGTTTATTAATGTGCTCACATATTATAGAAGGCATTTCTGTATCTACTGCTCTTAAATTTAATTTAAATGAATAAAATAAAACTCTAGTAGTTGTTCAAAATGGCAGCAGCATAGTGTTGAAATTAAGTGTAATGTACATACAGTGCAATTTAAAGGGTCACTTAAAATAGGCAATGGGCTATAGTTGGCTTGGGGGCCATAGTCTGGCCACCCCTGCTATAGAGCATTAGATTGGAGATCAATCCACAGGACCATAAAAGTGGCAGAGAGGTTCACAGGGGTCTCTCCGTATCCCTCCACTGATGTGACCTACTGGGATTGAAGAGGGCGCACAAAATCATTGAGGAGCCCTTCCACCGTGCACACAGCATCTTTCAGCTACTCCCATAAGGAAAGATATCAAGACCCCGAACTACCAGGCTGAGAAACAGCTCCTTCCCACGGGCAGGGAGACTGCTTAACTACTGATGACTACTCGTACGAACCCTCTTAGACTACTATTTATCAAACAATATTTATTTATTTTTATATATGTATGCACCTATGTACTGAATATATACCGCTTGTCTGTATGTGTGTTATATCTAGTTGTGTGTTTGCATGTTTTTGCACAGGGGATCAGAGAACACTATTTCATTGGGTTGCTCTTGAACAATCAATCATAAACCAACTTGAATTAGAACACATTTCTCAAAGAATGGTCGCTCTTCCAAACTGACAGTCCAAAACATGCAACATACAGTTCCCTCCATAATATTTGGGATAAAGACTCTTTTATCCTTTATTTGCCCCTGTGCCCCACAATTTTAAATTTGTAATCAAACAATTCAGATGATTAAAGTACACATTCCAGATTTTATTCAAGAGTATTTGTATATATTTTGCTTTCTTTCTTTCTTTCTTTGGCTTGGCTTCGCGGACGAAGATTTATGGAGGGGGTATAGTTCCCTCATTTCAGGGCACCAATATTTGGGACAAAGCAATGGTATGTATATTAGTCACGTTTAGTACTTTGTTGCATATCCCTTGTGCGCAATGACTGCTTGAAGTCTGTGATTCGTAGATTCACCAGGTGTTGAGTATCTTCTCTGCTCATTCTCTGCCAGGCCTGTACTGCAACCATCTTCAGCTCCTGCTTGTTTCAGGGGGTTTCCCCCCTTAAGTTTTCTCTTCAGCATATGGCAGGCGTGCTCAATTAGATTTAGATTGGGTGACTTACTTGGCCATTCAATAATTTTCTAGTTTTTAGCTTTGAAAAATTCCTGTGCTGCTTCAGCAGTATGTCTTGCTGTAGGATGAAGAGCCATCCAATGTGCTTGGAGGTACATTGAGCAGATGTTTCTATACACCTCAGATTTCATTTTGCTACTGACATCAGCAGTTACATCATCAATGAAGATAAGTGCACCAATACCTGAGGCAGACATAGAGTACATGCCTTGGCCATAACATCCCCACCACTATATTTTACAGATGAGGTGGCATACTTTGGTTCTTGGGCAGTTCATTTATGCTTCCACACTTTGCTCTTGCCATCACTCTGATTCAGGTTAACATTGGTCTCAAGACCTTTTTCTAGAATTTTTCAGGGTTTTTTTAATACTTGGCAAACTGTAATCTGGCCATCCTGTTTCTGTGTATTGCATCTTGCAGTGTAGCCTCTGCATTTCTGTCATGCAGACTACTGTCTGCAGAAGTAGTCATTAACACATCCAAACCTGCCTTTCTGCTTTGTTGGATATACATTTGGGGATTTTCTTCATTATGATGAGAATTCTTCTGTCATCAGCAGTGGAGGGTCTTCCTTGGTCTACTGGTCCTTTTGCCCTTGCTGAGCTCATCAGAATGCTCTTTTTTCTTAATGATATTCCAAACAGTTGATGGTGATAATCCTAAGATTTGGGCCATGTCTCTTACTGTTTTATTCTTCCTTTTCAGCCTCATAATGGCTTCTTTGACTTTCAATGGCACAATTCTGATCTTCATGTTGAAAAATGACAATGACAGACTCCAAAGGTGATCAGAAGCTTAGAAGCAAGCCTAGCTCTCTTATGCCTGCAATTGAACATACCTTAGTAATCATAAACACCAGAGAAGTCAAATGTCCTAAACATTATGGTGCCCTGAAATGGGGGAACTATGTATAAAAAGTATTGTAATTTCTACATGGTCAAACCAAAATGTATATAAGTCAAGTTTATTGCCATCCGATTGCACAAGTATAATCCAATGTTCTCCGATCCTCGGTGCAAAACACGCAACCAGACATAACAAACACACAGATAAACAATGCATGTGCAGGACTCGTATACAGATACAACACAATAAATAAATATTATTTTATGAATATGATGGTTAGTGTGAGCAGTTCCTTTGGTCGTTCAGCATTCTCAGTCCCCGTGGGAAGAACAAATAAACTTGAGTAAAATTTGGAATGTGGACTTTGATCACATGTGAATTGTTAAAACTGGGCACAGGGGCAAATAAAGGGGAAAAAAAATGTGTCTTTGTACCAAACATTACGGAGGCCACTGTAAATGACAACAATAAAATGACAAATAAACGGCTTCACTAATTGTTGTTCCTGTTACCGATCAACTATCAAATGATTAAATGCCAAGTAATAAACAGATTTAATTAAAAACCAATCACTGCTTGATCTTACTGCTTCCCTTAATTCAGGCAGCTGGAAGAGCTGTATCAGTTTCTATCTTTGGATAGTTAAAAAGAAGCCTGCACCATCTGTTGTGCTTAATGTGTTTGTGAATCATAAATTAAAGCATGGGTATAGGAGTTGGGATGTTATAGTGAAGACATGGATGAGGCCAAATTTGGAGTATTATATGCAGTTCTGGTCACCTAATCGGAGGAAAGATATCAATAAGATTGAAAAACTGAAGAGAAAATTTACTAGCATGGGTCTTGAAGAACTGAGTTACAGGGCAAAGTTAAACAGGCTAAGACTTTATTCCCTGGAGTGTAGAAGAATGAGGGCAGATTTATACAAAATTACGATGGGTATAGATGGAGTAAATGCAAGCAGGCATTTTCCACTGAGGTCAGGTGAGATAAAACCTAGAGGCCATGGGTTAAGGATGAAAGGGGAAAAATTTAAAGGGAACATTAGGGAGATTGTCAGTGTGGAATGAGCTGCCAGCTGAATAAGTAAATGCAGACTCAATTTTGATATTTAAGAAAAATCTAGACAGGTACATGAATGGGCAAAGCAAGGGAGGAATATGGTCTGGGTACTGGTCAGTGAGACTGGGCAGAAAAATAGTACAGCACAGACTAGAAGGGCCAAATGACCTGTTTCTGTGCTGTAGTTTTCGATGGTTCTATAAGTCTGGTTCTGAAACGATGCAGTATCATGACTATACCGTGGATCTTTCCTGGACCCAACACACCAATGGCTTTATGAAGAAACCACATTAGTGCTCTACTTCCTCAAGAGTTTGTGGAGGTTTGGTATGACACCGGAAATCCTAGCAAATTTCTATAGAGATGCGATGGAAAGTGTGCTGACTGGCTGTATCACGGTCTGGTATGGGGACAACAATACCCCTGAGCATAAATCACAAACACATTAAGAGGCACTTCCCAGGACATCACAGGCAAAACCCTCCCCACTATAGAGAACATCTTTATGGAACACTGGCATCGGAGGGCTGCAGCAATCATCAAAGACCCACACTACCAAGCACAGGCTCTGTTCTCAGGAAAGAGGTGTAGGTGCCACAAGACTCGAATCCCAAGTTCAGGAACAGCTGCTACCCCTTCACCATCAGACTCCTCAATGACAAACTCAATTAGAGACTCATTTAAGGAATCTTACTTGTGCACTTTATTGATTTTCTTTTTTTATTCTCTCTGTGTTGACAGTCAGTTTGTTTACATTTATTACCTGTTTACAGTTCTTTATTTGTTTACATGTATATGCTATGTACAGTTCTTTCTTATCCACTTCCAATAAGTGGTAATTCTGCTGCACCCACAAGGAAAAGAATCTTATGGTTGTATGTGATGCTTTGTATGTACTCTGACAATAAATTTAAATCTGTTGGATTGCTACATTATACAGTTCTTAACTGGCTGTAAAACATCTCAATGTTCCCAGGTTATGAGAAAAACAACAGAACAGCAAATCTTTTCATCTTTATTCTGAATCTATAATCAGAAGATGAAGATGGACCACAATCAATTTACCACATATAAACCTCTACCATCAAGTGTTGGAGAATAACACCATGGGAGAGCATGTTTTTTCAAAGCAGTAACTTAAAAAGTAGATGTGCAATAATGGACAGACCTGCTTATTTCAACTTCATCTGTAAGAATGTTTTCCAAACGAAATGGTTGACTCAGTGGAATTTCACGCTGCAGTACATCACCCTGCCATTTGTCATAAATCATTTCATGGCGGAACTCAGAGCTGAAGGCTCCCTCATAACTCAAAAAAGCAGCACAAATCAGACAGTCTCCAAGAAGCTTCACTCTTCGCAATTTCAGATTTTCTAAGTCCTTTGTCCAGCTGTTTGAAGGTAAATACCAATTTAATTATGCTTTCACTGCAATGAGATTTCTGAACACCACAATTACTGAAATAGTTCAATCTTTAACAGATTTCATTTATTCTAAAGCCTACATGATCATTTCTATTTGTGTGTTGGAAAGTAAATATTTGTTAAATTGAGAGCCCAATTAAGTTATTCTTGCTGTGCCCAGATCTTCTACAGATCAGGTTTGCCTTTAGTTCATCCATTCACTCCACAATTGAATTGGTCTTCTATATGAACTTTCTGACAGCCAGTTCAAATGGCAACTGGCAAAAGATAATTGACCTGACGTATTAACTCTCTTTCTCCATTGATGCTGCTTGATCAGATCAAATTTCTAGTCATACTGTTCTGCAGGTTTCAACCATCCATACATTTTCACTCTGGTGCTGAGTTTATGTATTAAATGAGCAGATCATTCTGCTTGTGGTAGACCTGTCAGTTCAGTCACCCACCCAGAAGAAGGCCACACAAGGCAGTGTATAGGGTATGCATCCCTTGGTTACTGTTTCAGTGCTTTCTACTATGTAAAATTCATTGAACCAGTTACGGTTAGAGATTATTATTTTTCATCTTCAATGGCTGAGGCTGCCTATTGATCTCCTGTTGTGACTTTGCTTGAAAGCGCAACAACAATTTAATGTGCTGGTTTTAATGGTTTGAACTTACCGCACATTTTCAGACCCCAGCCCAGAAATGAGCTTGTCTGCTGCCACCAAGCGCCGCTCCATGATTTCTGCTTCTTCCTGAAGCTGCAGCTTTTCTCTCATTGCAGCCTCATAACGTTCACTCAGTGCTTGAAGCTCACGTTGGATGGCTGCCAGTTCTGCTTGAATCTTCTCTAGGTCACGTTTGCTCTGATAATAATTACGTTCCAACCTGGCTACCTACAAAAAAAAAGAATTGACACATTGGGTTGACCAGTGTGAGGAAGGACAATTAAACATGGTTGCCAGCAATGTCAACAATAGGTCTGAATGTCATTAAAAAGCAAGTGGCTTTGCTGAGAGTGAAGTACCTTCTCCCGTTTAGGTTTGATTTCTCTGGCCACATCGCAGTAGCCCATAACAGCCTCGACAAACTTTAACATCCCAGCACCTGCTCTACTGATGGCTTGCATTTCGTCAAATGATGTGTTCAGATTCTTAAGAAAACCTGTAAATAGAGTTTGTACAAAATTGTTTGAATCTGTTTTTCATTGTGAAGGTCTAAAGATCTGCTAGAACTGATGTGAGATTATTGTTAATTTTGTAAAATTACAGGACTGCCTTGGTTTCTTACATTGATGGGGTGAGGCCAAAACTCTTGAGGGGACAAGGTAAATATAAATGAAAGCCAGAACACACACAAGAAGGCTGCAGATGCTGGAACCTGAAGCCAATCACTATCTGCAGGAGCAATTCAGCGATTGATGTTTCGAGCCGAAAGTCTTACAGGAGCAGTGTAAAGAGGACAAGGTGGGAGGGGTGAAGCAGTGCCCCACATGGGATTGGCCACCAGGTGTAGGTGGAATATGACGGACAGAGGCAGAAGAATGGCAGATGGCAAACAAAGGAAGAGAGATGCAAGATATGTGAAATGTTGTTCAACAAGAAAATCTGCAGATGTTGGGGTCAAATGCCATACAGAAATGCACTGGAAGAAAATGATGAGTTTCTCCAAAACATTTTTGCATTACATCTGAAATGACCCCCTTTATCAAACGATACAGCTTCTCTTCTGCTGTGGACACTAGAGCCAGCTCCTGCATTTCTCAGAGTTCTACTGTTATCTCCCTACCTTCAAACAGAACAAGGTTCCTCTTGAGTATCCTCTCTCTCTCTCCCCCCCCCACCCCCGCCATACCTGTCTCTCCAACCTTGTCCTCTTTAGAGCATAAACCATAGACATCTATCGCCCACAGTGTTGTGCCCATCTAATGCTACTCGAACAATTGCTTAAAATTTCCCTACTGAATGAAACTCAGTTTCATTATCTAATAAGAACATAATAACATAAAGACTAGAAAGGACGTATGGCCTGTTTTTTTGTGCTGCAGCATTCTGTAGTTCTATGATCTCCTCTCATTCTTCCCAGACAACTCAATCTCTCCTCATAGGTTAATCCTTTCATCCCTGAAATCAAAGTGGTGAACCTCCTCTACACCACCTCCAAAGTAAGGAGACCAGAACTGTCCACAGTACTTCAGATGCAGCCTTTCCAGTACCTTGACACTTGCAGCATAACCTCCCTGCTCCTAAATTCAATCCCTCTCGCAATAAATGCCAATATTCCATTTGCCTTCTTGATAGCTTGTTGCACCTACAGGTGCAACCATTTGTGAATCATGCACAAGCACTCCCAAGTCCTTCGGCATGGCAGCATGCTGCAAATGCTTGCCATTTAAATAATAATGTTCATCCATTTTTCCTCCCAAAGTGGATAACCTCACATTTACCAACATTGTACTCCATCTGCCAGACCCTTACCCACGAACTCTGCATAATTTGGTTTTCCACTCATTTTTGTGCATTCGACAAACTTTGTCTCCTCTGTCCCCTCATCCAGGTCATTAATGTATATTGTGAACAATTGCAGGCCTGGGAGTCTCCTATTGGCAGAGCATGGAGTAAGTTGTTGTTAGGCACTGCTCCAACATTTTTAACTGTATCTCACTTTTGAACAGCTGTGTAACTTATATTCAAAAAAAATAAAGTGGACCTTTTGTTCAACTTCTGAAGATGTCTGTTACAAGAACTGGTGTACCTTTTGCAGAAGGGAGGAAGGGGGAAAATGGAAAAAGGACAAAAAAATCAAAGGGCACCAAGCAACAATATCTCTCTCATGGAATCAATGTCTAGAGTGGAAGCTGCCAACTTGAGGTTGGAAAAAAATTGATTTGAGAGATTCAGTTAAAGAGATTAATACCTATATTTTAGATATTAAAAAGAATTGAAGGTTTGGATGAGTGGGAAAACTGGAAGAAGTATCTGATATACATAATAACAATTTCAAAGATGTGAACAAGAATTAAAGGAAGTTACAGTTTTGTTGGAGAAATATTGATTTGGAAAGCAGGAATTGAAGATTGAATTTGAGAACCTTTGGTCTGCCAAAAAACCTGGATTCAGATAATCTGCTGGAATATTTTCCAACAAGTTGGAAGAGATATTTAAAAGGGTTTTAAAGAATCCCCTCAACCTGGACTAAGCACACCATGCATTGAAATGAACACCATCTTCCGAAAAGACCAGTTATTCTATACTTTTATTATTTTTCAGAGCAAAGAGGCAGTTATCTGTGAAGCTCGAAAGCGTGGGATTACAGAATATAAAGGAGCTCCTATTTGTTTCAAAGAAGATTACCTGCAAGAAGCTCTCAATGAAAGAGGCAAATACAAAGACATAAAGGCTGAGCTCTTCAAATGGTAATGGAGACCTTCCTTCTGCTTTCCTGCACATTTGAAGATCTTTCCACAGGATGGTCAACCTATGAGATTGAATTCCCCAGAGGCTGAATGGAAGTTCCTCCAAAAAAACTTGTTTTACAACCAACCTGAATCTATAGACTTGGCTGATTAGTCTGTTATAATTAATAAGCTGGTACTGATAAACAGCTTTTTTGCTCTGCTGCTGGTTTGAATCGAGCAATTTGATTTAATATAACCTTTTTTTAATAAAACAAATATAATCCTTTCTCTTCCTTTTCTCTTTTTCCCTTCCTTGGTGTTATTTACAATTAAGGTATGTTAGTTGATATATATGTTAGTCTTGTGTATTTTGTTTTGAAAAGTAGAATTTGAAACTAGATACCTTTCATCTTTTTTAAATTTTTTAATCTCTTTACTTTATTTTCTTCCAATATTTATGAATAGTAGTCCGAAAATTGTTTAGTTCCTGTGCCCATACTGCTGGATCCAAGGGCACACATTGGGCCTTGACCTTGTAACTAGTTGTTACCAAGCAATGGAACAGACAGAAATGTGGGCAAAGTTGCAATTTTATTTCAGACTGTAAAATACATGTTTTTAACCTTTACAGGTATAGATTGATAGGTATCTGATTAGACAAGTGTATCAAAGTTATGGCAAGAATTTAGAGAGTTGGGCTGAGCACCAGAAAGCATCAGCTTGTGTTGGAAAAGCAGAGTAGATTAAACAGGTCGAATGGCCTATTGTTTTTCTGTCGTTTGGGCTTATGTTGAAAAAGATTACCTGTTTTTTTATATGTAAGATATTTAATGTTAATATATGAGTACATCAAGCAACCATTTAACTAGATTATTGTTTTCTTTATGTAAGTTTATCTTTGGCTTGGCTTCGCGGACGAAGATTTATAGAGGGGGTAAAAAAGTCCACGTCAGCTGCAGGCTCGTTTGTGGCTGACCAGTCCGATGCGGGACAGGCAGACACGATTGCAGCGGTTGCAAGGGAAAATTGGTTGGTTGGGGTTGGGTGTTGGGTTTTTCCTCCTTTGCCTTTTGTCAGTGAGGTGGGCTCTGCGGTCTTCTTCAAAGGAGGCTGCTGCCCGCCAAACTGTGAGGCGCCAAGATGCACGGTAAGTTTATAGAGTCATACTAAAAAGGCAGAATACCCTTTTTCTTTTCTGCTGTGAGAGACTTACCAATTTGACAATGAGGATCAAATTAGGTGTAGGTTAGTATGCAGCTCCATGGCAGAACTATTCAGCGTTAGGAGGAGGGTGGGAGCTTTTCCTGATTAATTTTATTGTATCTGGGTAGCTGTGAGAGTTCACCCTTAAATATAAATCTGTTCCATATTTTGGTCTTTGCCATTTTTGGCGGTACTCTTCTGAATGTGGTCTATGCAAGTGCAAATGTCTTTACTTCTCCAATTTTTAAATGGATGTTAAAAGTTGTAACTTTGTTTCTGTGAACATTAACAGCTTGAACCATCCAATTAAATGAAAAAACGATTTTTAAAATGATTCAAGCCAATATTATTTTTGCGCAGGAGATG
This sequence comes from Narcine bancroftii, assembly GCF_036971445.1. NCBI lineage: Eukaryota > Metazoa > Chordata > Chondrichthyes > Torpediniformes > Narcinidae > Narcine > Narcine bancroftii. The sequence continues at coordinate 194,796,150 of NC_091472.1, forward strand.
CACATTTACCAAGATGAAGAAAATCAGTTTTTAAGTATTTTTAAATATTTTATTTATTCAACATATATAATGTCAAGAATTAAGAATATTATACCACAGGAATATAATAAAATGGTAAAAAAATATATGTTGAAACTCTATATATGAAAACTAAAACCTAAAATCTAAAATACTAAAACAAACCTAAAACCCACCCTCCTCCCTAAATTTATCTAATCCCAAAATTAAAATATATGATATTTCATTATAAAATTATTACAAATAATTAATTCAGTTTGCATCAGTTGACACTCAGAGACCTCAAAACATCATAAAATTGTTATACTTTGAGTGAAAACTTCACTGATCAAGAAAAATTACTCATAATTTTAATTTCATAATTTTGGCATACAGATCCAAAATTTGCAAAAATAAAGAATATTTATCTCTTAAATTATACCTTTTTTTCTAATGGAATGCAGCTTTGAATCTCAGCATACCACCTATCTAATGTTAATGAAACATCAGATTTCCATGTTAACTGACACATTTCCTTGTTATTACTAAAACCAACTTAACAAACTTTAATTGAGAATCTGACAACATTAATTAGGAGTAACACTTTCAAAATTTCCTAATAAAAGTAATTCAGGATTTAAAGGAAAGTTCACTCCCATTATCCTTTGTAAAAATTAACGAATAGAAACCCAAAAAGACCATGTAGAATGGAAAAAAAGTTCCAATTTCTGTTTGACATCTAAAACAATGGTATGATAAATCCAATCTCCATCTATTCAATTTCTGAAGAGTAATATACAATTGATGTAAAAAATTATAATCAGATTTTCAAGTTCTGGAGAGGTTTGCAATTTCATTCCATGTCTCAGTTTTAAGTTAAAGGTATATTGATCTTTATTGACTCTAAAGTTCCCTTTGTGCATTTTAAAACGATTATGGATCCAATGGGTAGATTCTTAATAGTTACAGGTACATTGAATAATAAAAATGTCACCTTGGTTAATAATATATATGCTCCTAACTTTAATGATCTCGATTTTTTTAAGAAGGTGTTTGCTTCTGTACTGAATCTGTACTGATTATGGGTGGAGATTTTAACCATTGTCTTAATCCAATGATTGATAGGTCTTCCTCTAATCAGATGCTTCCCAATAAATCTGCTACTTTCATTAATTATTTTTTGATTATGGATTGGTTAATATATGAGGATTTTACATCCAAAGGACAAAGACATTTTTTTCTCATGTTTATCATAGTTATTCTAGGATTGATTATTTCTTTATTGAATCTTGTCTGGTTCCCTTGGTAATGGACTGTGTATATGATGCAATTGCTGTTGCCAATCATGCACTCTTGAAACACTCTTTTAAAGTTTCTGATGTCATTCCTGGAGCTCAAAGTGGCAGTTCAATTCAACTTTACTTCAAGATGAGAAGTTTGTAGACTTTATTAAGGAACAAACTTTCATTTTTTTAAACAAATTCAAAGGAGGGAATGTTGAGCCTAATTGTTCAGGATACATTTTAAGACATACCTGTGAGGACAAGTAATTTCTTATTCAGCAGGGTTAAGGAAATGTGCAAAAGAACAGTTGTTATTATTACATTTTAAAAATTAGAGAAATTGATAGAGAAACTTGAGAAAACCTAATAAGGATCTCGATAAGGAAAGAGTAGAACTCCAAACGAAATATGATTTATTATTAATACATCCTATTGAGAGACAATTGTTTAAGTCAAAAGTCAGTTTTATGCACATGGAGATAAATCAGATAAATTATTAGCTGGTCAATTAAAGGCAATTATGGCTAAAAGACAGATTCCTAAGATTTGTAAAGGAGATAGCAATATTGTATAAGATCATGATGACATTAATAAGACATTTCAGGATTTCTATTTTAATTTATATAAATCTCAATTTCCTGATAATATCAGAAGTATGGATATTTTCCTGCAATGATTGAATATCCCTAAAATTTCTTCTAATGATCAAGTTTAATTGGAAGTTCCAATATCAGAAATGGAAATTTTTAAAGCTATTTCCTCTCTTCAATCTGGCAAATCCTCAGGCTGAGATGGTTATACTATTGAGTTTTTTAAATGCTTTGCTGACATACTAAAGCCTCAGTTGTGTAGGGTGTATAACAATTCTGTATCTCTTTGAAATTTGCCATGGACATTTTATGAAGCATCAATTTTGTTAATTCCTAAGAAAGATAAAGACCATTTAGATTGTTTCCTATACTCCAATATCATTTTTGAATGTTGATTCTAAAATTCTTTCTAAGATTTTAGCTTTCAGATCAGAAAATATTCTTCCTCAGATAATTTATATGGACCAAACAGGATTTATAAAGAATTGTTATTCAGATTTTAATATCCATAGGTTAATGAATATTATTTACTCTCCATCAACCAAAATTCCAGAATATATATATTATTGTTAGATGCAGAAAAGGCTTTCGATATAATGGAATAGAAATATCTGTTTGAAATTTTGGAAAGATTTAATTTCAGTCCTGGTTTTATTTCATGGATTAATTTGATCTATCATGCTCCTCTTGCTGCAGTGATTACTAATAATCAAAAATCCTCTTTTTTTAATCTGTTTTGAGGAACTAAACAGGGATGTCCATTGTCCTTTATTATTTAACCTAGCCTTGGAACCTTTAGCAATAGCACTTTGTGACTCCAGTGATATTCAGGGTATTTACAGAGATGTAATTCATAAGGTATTCAGATAATCTTTTAATTATATATTTCAGATGCTGATAAATCTATTACATCAATGCTGTCTTTCCCAATTCATTATTTTTTCAGGATATAAATTGAATCTCCACAAGAGTGAACTATTTCCAAGGAATATGCATGTACCCATCTAAGAGCATAAACCTTTTAGAGTGGTTAAAGAACACTACGTATCTTGAGATTAAAATCACTAAAAAATTTAAAGATTTATACAAATTAAAATTTTTTCCCCTTTGATTGACTATGTGAAACAAACATTTTCTAAACGGTTTTCACTGGCCATCAATTTAATAGATTGTATAAATGTTATCAAGATAATAATTTTACCCAAATTTTGTATATATTTCAAGCACTTTTTAATTCCTAAATATTGACTCTAAAATTTCTATTTATATATGGAATAATAAAAATGCTAGGCTGAGTAAATTTGATTTGCAGAAATTAAAGAAAGATGATGAAATGGCTTTTACTAATCTTAGATTTATAATTGGGCAGTTAATATTCGATATATTATTTTGTGGATGTATTATTATTCTGACAAACCTGAACACCCTCATTGGACAGATTTGGAAATGAAATCTATACAGAGGATATTCATTTGTTTCCTTATTGGGAGCTGCTCTTCCTTTTACAATTTCTAAGATTAGTAGACATACCTTTAACCCAATACTTAAACATACATTACAGATTTGGTTTCAATTTCACAATTTTTTCATTTAAATTTTTTTAGTATATCTAGTTTTATTTATCTCAACAATTATTTTCGTTGTCTATAATTGATTAAGCATTTTTTTTAGAAAAGCAAAGGAACTGTCTACTTTTTGGATCTGTTTATAAATGGATGTGTAATGTCTTTTGATATAATATCTAACAAATATAATACCTAAAGTCCCACTTTTTTTAGATATTTCAAGTTAGAAGTTTTTGAATAAGATATTGCCTAACTTTCCAATATCATATCAACCTGATTAGGTTGATACTCTTTTTAATTTGAATCCTTCCCATAAGGGATAATGGGTAATACTTACAATAATTTATTAAAATTGCAATTGATCTCTAATGATAAAATTAGAGGAACTTGGGAATTGGAACTTCAGTCACTGCTCCCAAAACAATCTTGGGAAAAGATTTTTGGAATGGTTACTACCTTGTGGCGGTGCACATCAGTGACAGCAGGCAAACTGGCTCCGTGTGTTACGGTCTTGGCATCAGAGTAGCCGTGTCAACATGGCGCTGCCGGGATCATCTTTTCCACCGGCCGGGTCAGGTCCGCATACACATGGGGCTACATGATGATGACATTTCCAGCACGAGGGCAGGATTTACCCGTGGTCTTATACGTCGCGGTGCGGGAAGCTTCAATAAACAACTGGTGTGCAGACAAGTCCAATGAGTACTGGTCTTGTTCTTTTGACTCCATTTAGCTGCTGCTACATTGGTGACCACGACGGGTCCAGAAGCCTCTGGATTCAACAGCATGGACACTGTAGCAGTCAGTGCAGTCACCCTCAAACTCCCAACTTTCTGGACGCTTTGCCCACGCACTTGGTTTGGACAGCCAGAAGCACAGTTCAAGATAAAACAGATTCCACCAACTACTACGTCAGCTCTCTGGACCAAGAAACCACAGCCAGAGTGGACGACCTCATACAGAACCCACTGGAGGAAGGTAAATACTCTGCATTGAAGGCACACCTCATCAGCACCTATGGGATCTCTAGACACAAGAGAGCAGCCAGGCTTATGGACCTGGATGACCTAAGGGACAGAACGCTATCTGCCCTTATGGACGAAATGCTCATGCTGGTAGAGGGCCACAATGCCCTGCCTTATGTTTGAGCAGGTATTCAGAGCAGATACCCGATGACATCCAGCTGCTGCTAACAGATGCAGATTTCAGCGAACCCCGCAAGGTCACAGCGAAAGCGGACATTCTGTGGCGCATGAAAAAGGAGAAAGAATCCGCCATGAATCAGCTGATGCATCCTCAGACGGAGCAGCAGCCCAAAACCCAAACAAACAGGGAAAAACCACACCCTCGCAGACCAACAGAGGCACCAGAGGCACGATGGTGTTTCTATCACCAGTGCTGTAGGGCAGAAGCTCTTAAATACAAACAGCCCTGGTCTTTTGGGAAACACCCAGACCAGATGCCGCTAATGGCTACGGTGGCTGGCCACACAAACAGCCTACTACGTCACATACAAATCCACGGGCCGGCGCTTCCTCATCGACACAGAAGCAGAGCTCAGCATCATTCTACCAATGCCTTTAGAGACCCGAACATGCCCACATGGGCCAAGCCTATGGACAGCCAACAATACCACCATTAAAACCTTCGACATGTGGTGCGTACCGATACGCTTTGGCATCAAGACTTTATGCAGGAAAGAGTCACGTGATGGAGTAGTGGCCAGTAGGAGAATACCAGCCCTCTCCAGAAAAGAAGGAAAAAAGTGAAAAAAAAGCAAAGCCCCAGACACACAAATCATAAGAAATAAAAAATAAAGGTGTGGAGAAAATGGCACCTAAGAAAGAAAAGCTAAAAACAACGGGAAGAAAAGAAGAAAGAAAGACGTCGGAAGAGAAAGGTGAAGGCCTTACCTCATGAAAAAGCAGGGACCCGCCATGGAAAGAGGAGCCCACTCCCCGAGGTTAGTGGACACTCCGCAGGGTCGCGACCCACTAACCACAGGACTACAAAAATGGCTCATGGCGCCAAACAAGGGTGTGCAACTGCGCACAACAAGGATAACACCGAAGGGAGGGGGGACCAGCTGAGGAGTGAAACTCCACAGCACGAACAGCTGAGAGAGACCCGACAGCAGGCTCCCAGCTGGAAGATAAATAAAACAACAGGAACGGGAGGGGTGAGAAAGAAAAAAGGAAACTAAAGACACAACAGATAACCAGCCCAGAAGAAGAGGACCAACATCAAGACACCATGGAAAAAAAAATACCCAACAAACTGAGACAAGCAACTCAACAAGAAAGTCAGAAGAGACACAGATATAAGGAAGAGAAATAGAAGACACAAACCCAAGAGCAGACACAGAAGAAGAAGAACAACACTAAGCTCTGCACAGAGGAATAGGAGGTAAAATTAATGGACAGTATATAGATTAAAAAAAATTTCAAGAACAAATGAAAGCATTAAAAGAATTGCTGACCTAGAATTTAGTGAAATGAAAAGTACAGAAGAAAAAGTGAGTAGAATAGAGCTGGTCATTACAGATGTAGGGAAAAGATTAGAAAACGTGGAAGAACATGTAATGGCGGTAGATATGGAAGTGAACGACTTAAAAAGAAAATTGGAAGAAAGTGATAAAAAAGTTAAAGAAACACAGGAGTTGTTAGCTCAGAAGATGGATATAATGGAAAACTATAGTAGGCAAAATAATATAAAGATAGTGGGCCTTAAGGAAGATGAAGAAGGCAAAGATATGAAAGAATTTATAAAAGAATGGACCCCAAAGGTCCTGGGATTGCCAGAAATGCAGGAAGGAATGGAAATAGAAAGGGCACACAGAACATTAGTCCTGAAACCACAGTCACAACAAAAACCAAGATTTGTTTTAGTAAAAGTTCTGAGATACACGACAAGAGAAAATATATTGGAGAAGGCAAGGAATAAAATGAGAGAAGACAAAAAACCACTGGAATACAAAGGTCAAAATTTTTTTTTCTACCCAGACTTAAGTTTTGAGCTCCTGAAGAAGAGGAAGGAGTTTAATGCAGCAAAATCGATCCTATGGAAGAAAGGCTATAAATTTATGTTAAGATATCCAGCGGTGCTTAAAATAGTTATCCCGGGGCAGCAAAACAGACTGTTCTCAAATCCAGAGAAAGCACGAGAATTTGCAGAACACCTGCAAGTTAGAAAGAGAGATGAAGAGATATAACAAGAACAAAGAATGACAACAAACTACATATAAAGAAGTAATCATAATGTATAAGTAAGAACTAAAGGAGGGAAGAAAAGGAAAGTAAGGGAGAAGGGGGAAAAAGGGGAGGGGTTAAAAAAATTAATAATAAATAAATAAAATATAAAAAGAAAAAGAGAAGAAACAAGGGGGAGCTTTGTTGTAATGTGAAGATAAAAGTCTTTTCTGGAGGGAGTTGGGTGGGAGAGAATAACAGTCATTGAGAAATCAGTTGACACTTGCAAACGGGTTCACAGTCCGAATGGAGAGGGGAGCTGTGGTTGTCCAGCAAGGGACAAGGGGCGACTCAGAAAGGGGTGGACACTTGGGGTTAAGGGAATTTTAGATGTGGGAATGGTTGAAACATTTTATGTTTTAAAAGTGTTGTGATACAGTGTGTACAAAAAAAGAAAACTGAGAAATGGAAATGGGGAAAAGGGGAAAGGTGGTGATGATGAAGTGGAAATGAGATGCAAACAAAGTATGAAAAGGCCATGTTGAACTATATGACAATAAATATTAACAGAATAAATAACCAAATCAAAAAGAAGAGGCTATTAAATTTACTGAAAAAAGAAAATAATTGATATAGAATTCATGCAGGAAACACATGTAACTAAAGTGGAACACAAGAAATTAAGGTGAGACTGGGTAGGGCACATAACGGCAGCATCATATAACTCAACAGCCTGAGGTGTAGCTATGTTAATCAATAAAAATGTACCAATCAAAATAGAGGAGGAAATAATAGATCCAGCAGGGAGGTATGTAATAAAAAAGTGTCAAATATATTCAGAATTTTGGAATTTGCTCAATATATATGCACCTAATGAAGAGGATCAAAAGCTTATGCAAGATATCTTTTTGAAGACTGTAGATACACAGGGTAATATATTGATAGGAGGGAACTTTAACCTTAATTTGGATTCAAAGATGGATAAAACTGGACAAAAGACTAGCAGAAAGAACAAAGTAGCCAAATTTATGGTTAAATCAATGCAGGAAATGCAACTTCTGGATATATGGAGGAGACCACACCCAAAGGAGAAGGAATAATCATATTATTCGAATAGACATAAAACATACTCAAGGATTGACCTGTTCCTGTTGTCAGCCCATATCCAAGGGAGAGTTAGGAAAACGAAATATAAAGCTAGATTGTTATCGGATCACTCACCCGTTATTAGCAATAAATCTGGAGGACATCCCACCAAGAACGTATAGATGGAGATTAAACTCCATGCTACTTAAAAGACAGGATTTTAGAGAATTAATTGAGCGCCAAATTAAAATGTACTTTGAAATAAAAACGGAATCAGTGAAAGATAAATTTATATTATGGGATTCAATGAAAGCCTTCATCAGAGGGCAGATAATAAGTTATGTAACTAAGATGAAGAAGGACTACAATCGGGAAATAGAACAGCTGGACAGGGAAATAGTAAGTACAGAAAAAGAACTAGCAACAAGGGAAGATACAACAAAAAGAAGAGAATTAGTGGACAAAAAAAAAAATACGAAACACTACAAACGTATAAGTGGAGAAGAAAATAGTGAAGACAAAGCAGAAGTATTATGAGCTAGGAGAAAAAACGCACAAAATGCTAGCTTGGCAACTTAAAACAGAGCAAGCTAAAAGAATGGTATTGGCTTCAAGGAAAAAGGACAAACAAATTACATATAACCCAACAGAGATCAAAGAAAACTTCAAGGAATTCTATGAGCAATTATACCAAACTGAGAACGAAAGGAAAGAAGACTAAATAGATGAGTTTCGAGCTAAAATTGAACTACCGAAATTGCAAGAAGAGGAGCAAAACAAACTTTCCAGTGCCTCATGGATGCTGTGGGCAGGGACCTGGACTTTGTTTTCATCTACCTGGATGACATACTCATCACCAGCAGAAACCACCTGGAATATGCTATCCACCTCCACAAACTCTACTCCTGCTTGGCTGACTTTGGCCTCGTGGTCAACCCAGTAAAATGCCAGTTTGTGATCTATTTCCTAAGCCACAGAATCACTAAGAAAGGAGCAACACCATTGCCAAAGAAGGTAGAGGCCATTCGGCAGTTTGTGAGACCCACCACCTTCATGGACCTTCAAGAGTTCACCCTCTCTTCGCCATGATGATCTCCAAATGGAAAGATGACCTGGAATGAGGAGGCAACCACGGCTTTCAGCAGGACAAAGGAAGACCTAGCCTAAGCTACCTTGCTGGTCCTATAATGGATGTCCCCACAGTCGATGCATCAGCCACAGTGATAGAGGGAGTGCTCAAACAGCTAATCAATGGGCATTGGAGACCACTGGCTTTCTTCAGCTGCCATTTGTGCTCCCCGAGCTAAAATACAGTGGATTTGACTGAGAACTCCTAGTCCTCTACCTCTCCATCAGGCACTTCTGTTGAGGGCAGGCCATTTACTACAGGGGCCCACAGACCCCTCAACTACACTTTCTCCAAGGTTTCCGTTCCCTGGTCAGCACGCCAAAAAAGTACATCTCGGAATTCACCACCACCATTCAACACCTCTCTGGCAAGGAAAATGTCATGGCTGGCGCTCTCTCAAGGCCAATTATTCAGTCGTTATCCCTGGGCCTAGCCTATACCAAGCTGGCACGGGCTCAGGAAAAGACCCAGGCTTTCTGACAGCCACCTCCACCTCCATTTCAAAGATATCCCCCTGCTAGACAGCGACCACACCCTGCTATGTGAAGTATCCGTTGGCCCGCCCCATCCAGTAATCCCAGGACACTGGATATGATGGGTTTTCCACTCAATCCTCGACCTCTCCCATCCATCCACCAAGACCGCAGCCTACATGGTCATGGCACAGTTTGTATTGTGACAGATTATTTTGTGTTTGTATTGTATATAGATATGTTTTGGGGAGATAAATTGGGGCAGGGTTTTTAGTGTTGGTCACATACAAACACTTTAAAACAGATCTTATTTGAAATACTGGAGCTCTGCTCATGCTAGAGAGTGGAGCACCAAGAATCTTTGCAAAAGCTTTGGAGAGTGCCTAAGAGACTTCATTAATGGATTGCTGTTTACAAAAAGGCAACAGATGAAAGCACTTGTCGGAGCTGCAGGCTGTCTGGAGTGGAAATTGCTGTTCTAAGAAGGTCATGTAGTTTGGTAAGCAGAGAGAGTAAAACAGGCTGTCTCTCTCTCTCTCTGTGTGTGTGTGTGTGTGTGTGTGTGTGTGTGTGTGTGTGTGTGTGTGTGTGTGTGTGTGTGTGTGTGTGTGTGTGTGTGTGAGAGAGAGAGAGTGAGAGAGAGATCAGTTCTGCAGTTTGACAGTCAGCAGCAGCAGTTAGGACTGGAACAGGACAAGCTGGAAAGCTTGTGGAAATCCACATTTAGAAGATCAGTTGTGACTGCTTAGTTCAGCCTGATCAAAGTCCTTGTGGTTCAAACTAGAGGAGAGGCCTCTGGCTGTCTAATTTTTCTCTTGAAATAAGCTAAATAAAAAGGAAATCTGTGGTGAGCTGAAAGAAAAGCAAGAAACTGAAGTGGCCAATGGAAGTAAGTCCATTGTGGGTGCCCTGGAACAACAAATCTCTCTCTGAAAACTGACAAGAACCTTCCTGAGCAGTAACCATTTACCTTTCAAGCACCAAAGCCTGGTAAACTTTATAAATGTTAAATTCTGTGCACAGTATAAGAATTGCCTGCAACTAGTAAGTTTAGAGGAATGAGAAGTGAGATTGGACTGTGAATCAATGAACGTTTCTAAACTTAACAAACACAATACATACATTTGCGCTTAGAATTAGAAGGGGGTTAAGTTAGGTTAGTTAAGTTAATAGTAATAAGTTAAAGTTTGATCCTGTTTTCATGTTTAAATATAATTAAAAACAACTTTAGTTTAAGTAACCATTTATCTTGGTGAATATCTATTGCTGCTTGGTTTTGGGGTCCTCTGGGCTCATAACAGTATGGCATGGCTTACGAAAGCATGTCGCCGAGTGGGCCAACACTTGCACACATTGTCAGGCTTCTAAGGTCCACAAATATACAAAAGTCCCCATCCAGCAATTTGAGCCACCAAGCCAATGATTCGACCACATCCACGTCAATATCATCGGTCCTCTCCCCATTTCACACGAGGCCTGGTAACTCCTCACAGTGATAGACCAAGCCACGAGATGGCCAGAGGCCATCTCCCTCAAGGATACGTCCACAGACTCCTGCACCAGGGCAGTGCGCACACACTGGATATCCCGGTTTGGAACACCGGGCCACATCACAATGGATAGGGGAGCACAGTTCACCTCAGCCTTGTGGACACAGCTCATTTCCCTCCTCAGTACAAAACTCCACCACACCACCCCCTACCATCCACAGTCCAATGGCTTAGTAGAACACTTCCATGCCACCTTAAGTAAGTGCTCATGGCCTGCCTGACTGGACCCAACTGGGTGGATGAGCTCCCTGGGTGCTCCTGGGCATCTGGACAGCACCCAAGGAGGACCTACAGGCCTCCTCGGCTGAGTTGGTGCCCCGTTGACTCTACCAGGGGAATTCCTCCCCAAGGGCACAAACACAGAAGGAGGGATAGCGCTGTAAAACCTGAGAGATATGTTGGGCTCCCTTGCACCATCCCACCTTGGTGCCTGCAGTCTTGATGACAATCGACTATGAGTTCATTTGCCGAGTTGCACACTGCGCCCCTCTCCAAAAGCCCTTTGAAGGCCCCTTTAAGACATTCGCTTTGGACTTCGAGGGCAGGGAGGAACTGTTCACAGCCAACTGCCTGAAGCCTGTACACCTCAACCTCAGCCAGCCAGTCGCCCTACAGCCAACCAAGTGTTGGGACAGGCCCCCTAAAACAAAATCGACACAGGACTCAGGGGCACAACATGCTATCATTGGTTCTGGGGGTGGTTGTGTGGCGGTGCACATCAGTGACAGTAGGTGAACCGGCTCCGCACGTTACAGTTGCCGCAATGGAACAGCCATGTCAAGATGTCGCCATCAGAATTGTCTTTTCCACTGGCTGGGTTAGGTCCGCATGCACACAGGGCTACATTATGACATCGTATCTGACGCAAAGGAGGGACTTACCCGTAGCCTTATAAGGCGTAGCACAGGAAGTTTCAATAAACAACTGGAGTGCAGATAAGCACTCTGAGTACTGGTTTCATTCTTTCAACTCTCTTTATCTGCCGCTAGAACCTCTTCATTATGTGCTTGACTAACATTGGTTCAGTTTAAAGTGGTACACCGAGTTCATATGTCAAAAGATGCATTGGTCAGCATCTTTCCTAATGTTAGTCCAATGTGTGATAGATGTGAATCACAAGTGGCCACACTAGCACTTATGTTTTGGTCTTGCTCTGAATTGGAGAGGTATTGGACAAATATTTTCAAGACTTTGTCAATTATACTGGGTATTAGATTGCAACCTCTACTGGCATCACCTACGGCTCCTAGAACGCTCCCATCAGCGCTGTCTCCGCTCCATCCTCAACATTCATTGGAATGACTTCACCACCAACATCGAAGTACTCGAGCTGGCAGAATCCGCAAGCATCGAATCCACGCTGCTGAAGACACAACTGCGCTGGGTGGGTCACGTCTCCAGAATGGAGGACCATCGCCTTCCCAAGATCGTGTTATATGGCGATCTCTCCACTGGCCACCGAGACAGAGGTGCACCAAAGAAGAGGTACAAGGACTGCCTAAGGAAATCTCTTGGTGCCTGCCACATTGACCACTGCCAGTGGGCTGATATCGCCTCAAACCGTGCATCTTGGTGCCTCATAGTTCGGCGGGCTGCAACCTTCTTTGAAGAAGACCGCAGAGTCCACCTCACTGACAAAAGACAAGGGAGGAAAAACCCAACACCCAACCCCAAACCAACCAATTTTCCCTTGCAACCGCTGCAACCGTGCCTGCCTGTTCCGCATCGGACTTGTCAGTCACCAATGAGCCTGCAGCAGACGTGGACATACCCCTCCATAAATCTTCATCCGCGAAGCAAACCCAAAGAGATTGCAACCTAATCCATTGACTGCTATTTTTGGAATTATAGTTCCAGAAGTGGGTCAAGTTTTGCACATCGAGTTGTAGACCTTACTACACTGTTAGCCAGAAGACCCATTTTATTTAAATGGAAAGATCCTAATTCACCAACTGGTCCTCTCAAGTTAGGTCATGTTTAAGTTTAGAAAAAATTAGAAGTTGCACTTAAACTCTGTTAAGTTTGAAGAGACTTTTCATATGAGTTCATTGGTATTTTGACTTTACCTTCCAGACTGTTCTGGATTTCTGTTGATTTTTATTGGCAAGGACCAGATAAATAGTTTGCAATGATTTGTGGTAGTGAAATCTCAGTTTCGAACTTTTTTGTTGTTGTTTTTTTCTTGTTTATTTTGGTAAGTTAGATGGGGTTTTAACAATTTCTTTCTCTTTTTTGAATATTTCAAATTGAGGAGAAAGGGATAATATTGTTCAATATGTTATAATGTTATACATTATATAATGTATTGCAATACATTGATGTTTCTGTTTTTACTATTTGATTTTGCATTCTATTCTCCTCATGTATTGTTTACTTATAATATGTTTAATAAAAATATTGGAAAAGAAAAAAATTGCGGGCCCAGCACCAACCCCACAGTACCCCGTTCACCATTGATTGCCAACTAGAAGCACACCCCTTGATCCCAACTCTCTGCTTTCTATTGGTTAACCAATCCTCTATCTATGCTAATAAATATGACTTTTCGGCATCACCTTATTGAATTCCTTCTAGAAATCCAGGTAAACAACGCCCATCTGCTTCCCCCCCCCCTATCTTCCTCACTCATTATATCCTTAAAGAACTCCAGTAGATTTTTCAAACAGGACCTGCCTTTGCTGAATCCATCCTGCATCTGCTTGATGGATCCATTTTGCTCCAGATGTCTTGTAATTTATTCTTTAGTGATAGCTTCAAGAATTTTCCCAACGATAGATGTTACACTAACTGGTATATAGTTCCCTGCCTTTTGCCTACATTTGGAATAGTGACATGACATTTGCCATCTTCCAGTCTGCCGTGACCTGTCCAAAGCAATTTGGTAAATAATCACCAAAGTCTCTGCTATTACATCTGCATATTCTTTAAGGATCCTACTGTACCTATCTCTACCCCAGTTGCTGGTAGTCCATTCCATGCATCTATCACTCTCTAAGTGAAAAAACATACCTCTTCCATTCCCCCTGCACTTACTTACAAGCATCTTAAAACCATGCTCTCTCATGTTATTCATTTCGGGCCTGGGAAAAAAGCATCTGGCCATCCACACAATCAATGGCTCTCATCATCTTATACATCTCTATCAGGTCACTCCTCATCCTCTGTAGCTCCAAATAAAAAAGACCAAGTTCACTCAACCTAGCCTTGTAATGGGAGGAGGGGATGCAAAGTGTGATGGCGTGAGGGAAGGTGGAACGAAGAATCTCCTGGGGGAAAAATTTTAAAAGCCCAAAAATAAGAATTTAAAAAATAATCTACAGATATTCTTTGGCTTGGCTTCGCGGACGAAGATTTATGGAGGGGGTAAATGTCCACGTCAGCTGCAGGCTCGTTTGCGGGACAGACAGACACGGTTGCAGCGGTTGCAGGGGAAAATTGGTTGGTTGGGGTTGGGTGTTGGGTTTTTCCTCCTTTGCCTTTTGTCAGTGAGGTGGGCTCTGCGGTCTTCTTCAAAGGAGGTTGCTGCCTGCCAAACTGTGAGGCGCCAAGATGCACGGTTTGAGGCGATATCAGCCCATTGGCGGTGGTCAATGTGGCAGGCACCAAGAGATTTCTTTAGGCAGTCCTTGTACCTTTTCTTTGGTGCACCTCTGTCACGGTGGCCAGTGGAGAGCTCGCCATATAACATGATCTTGGGAAGGCGATGGTCCTCCATTCTGGAGACGTGACCCACCCAGCGCAGCTGGATCTTCAGCAGCGTGGACTCGATGCTGTCGACCTCTGCCATCTCGAGTACTTCGACATTAGGGATGAAAGCGCTCCAATGAATGTTGAGGATGGAGCGGAGACAACGCTGGTGGAAGTGTTCTAGGAGCCGTAGGTGATGCCGGTAGAGGACCCATGATTCGGAGCCGAACAGGAGTGTGGGTATGACAACGGCTCTGTATACCTTTGTGAGGTTTTTCAGTTGGTTGTTTTTCCAGACTCTTTTGTGTAGTCTTCCAAAGGCGCTATTTGCCTTGGCGAGTCTGTTGTCTATCTCGTTGTCGATCCTTGCATCTGATGAAATGGTACAGATATTAAAAACCCCTAGAACCTACCTGTATCGTGCTGGGCATGGCTGGTAGAGGAAAGAGGACAGCAAAAAAAAAATGAGTAAAGAAGTTAAGAAAATGGAGAATGTACAGCCTACCTTAACATTGGAACCTGGGACTCAAATTCCGAAACCTCCATGAATGACATGGGCGATGATGGCCTTCCAGAAGCCAGTAGCTGCACCACCTCCCTGGGGAACCAAGGAAGATGGCGCAGAAGCAGTTCAGATCTCTACAGAAGATTATCAGAACATTGTGCACATGCGCGAAGGGTTATCCCCATACATGGTCAAAAAGGAACAACTGGAGTCCTGACAGTGCCACCTCTGATGGTGGCAGAATGGAGGAACTAGAACTTGAGACAGCTATCAGAAACATGCTTTTTTTGACAGGTAACGATACAGAAGAAAAGGGAGACCAAGAGGAAGCAGATGAAGATGAACAGCTTGTAGAAAGGCAAAGTGCAACTATAAAAAATCTTTCTTCATTAATGATGGGGTAATTTCAGATTTTAAGAGAAGATATATGGAGAATTAGAAGTAATGTGAAGGATGTCAGAACTGACATGATGAAATATGCTGCAGAAGTTAATAAAGTTAAAGAAAAAGTTCAAAGAGTGGAATTAGATGTGCAGATTGTTAAAAATTATGGGAATATTTGTATGGACAGCGTTAAAAGGGTTGAAATATCTGGGAACATTTGGGAAATAAGGAGGAAAGGATTCCCAGAAAAGACTGATATTTTTGGAAAATCATAGCAGATGTAATAATGTAAGACTGTTGGTCTTAGAGAAGATTCTGAAGGCAATGAGAATCTTGTGGAATTTTTTTCAGAAATGGATTCCTAAAGTTCTGAGTGAAGAAAATATTCCAAATGGAATTGAATTAGAGAGAGCACAGAGAGCTTTAAGGAATTTGCCAACTCAACCACGCAGGGCTGTATTAGTTAAATGATTATCAACATAAAGAAAGAATTCTGAACGCTGCAGTCCAAAAGGCAAGACAAAATATGGAATCTAGGATAAATGATGGGAATAAAACTTTCTTTTATGGTGATGGACAGAAGAAAAGAGTTCAATCCAATGAAGGCAATTCTTTGGAAGAAAGGTTACAAGTTTACATTCAGACATCCAGCTACATTAAAGGTGTTTCTACATAACAACCAATCTATATTTTCTTGACATTTATCCAATTTCAGTTTTATATTTTTTTTATATATATTCCCAAGTAAAAAATATTCTTGGATCTTTTTATATTTTTATCTTCATAATTTGTCCAAGTAATACACTCAAATCGTTCTGAAATCTTTCTATTTTTTCACAGGACCATTTCAAATGTGAAAAAGTCCCTGTTTCCTTGGTACATCAAAAACACTTATCCAAATAATTAGAATTAAGTCCATTTAATTTATGTATAATTGATGAAGAAAATTATATTGAACCATTTGATATCTAGCATTAACTGCACTTGTAACACTCTCTTGACACAATTTTGACACAATCTTGAATCTGTATATTTAAAACTCTCTCCCATAATAACTTTGATTTGTATAAATCTTTTTTCCTTGTAGTTTCTTGTAATTTTGTATACATATTAGTAATAAATTTCTTAATAATAAGTGCATCTGTTATTACACCTTCAAATTGATTTTGTTCTGGGAGTCTCAAATCTGTTTCTAATTTCTTAAGTATGATTTTAATTCATAATATGCAAAAATTGTATTATTTTGTATATTATATTTATCTTTTAATTGCTCAAAAGTTAAAAAGAAAGATCCTAAAAAACAATCTTTTGTCCTCTCTATACCTCTACCATACCACTTATCAAATAAAGAATTATTCAAAGTAAAAGGAATGTTAATTTTGTTTTAACAACATTTTAGGTAATTGATTATTTTTAATCCCTCTTCATATGAATCCCATTCCATATTTTCAAAATATGTTTTAAAATTGATTCTTCCATATTTTCTTTAAACAATTCACTATTCCATTTATATAAAATTTGTTCTGGGATAGTTTCTCCAATTTTGTTCATTTCAATCTGAACAAAAGCTGTTTTTTCACCCATTTGATAACAGGACAAAAATTTCAATTGAGCTGCTTTATAATAATCTTTAAGATATAGTAATCTTAGTCCTCCTTGATCAAATTTCCATGTTAATTTTTCAAGACCAACTCTTGACATCTTACTTTTCCAAATGAATTCTCATATAATTTTATTAAAATCACGAAAAAATAATTCTGGTTCATGAATGGGTAACTATTGAAATAAATATTATATTCTTGGTAAAATATTCATTTTAATACAATTCACCTACAAAATATAATACTATTAACATTATTGGTACATCTTTCCATCTTCTCAGATCTTCTATCTTTTTCAATAATGTTGAATAATTTAACATAAATAAATTATTTATATTTCTATTAATTTTTATTCCTAGATATTTAATTGCATCATTTTGCCACTTAAATTCTGTCAATCTTTTACATTATGAATAATCCATATCCACCATAGACATCACCTCACTTTTATCTACATTAACTTTATGACCCAGTACTAATCCCTCTACTCCATTTCTTGAACAGGGGAACAATATTTGATGCAAATATGATGCAAAGATCATCGCCAGTGGCTCAGATGATCCCTCACTTCCCATCTAGTCCTGATGACTGATCTAATTTCATGCTTTTCAAAAGCTCCAACACATCCTCTTTCTTAATGTTAATATGCTCAAGCATTTCAATCCACTTTAAGTCATCCTCACAATTGTCAAGGGCCCTTTTTCTGGTGAATACTGAAGCTAAGCATTAAGGATCTTTGTCACCTCCTCTGACTCCATACATGTTTCCACTATCACCTCTGATGGATCCTATCCTCACATGACTCAACCTCTTGTTCTTCATATAGTTGTAGAAGGCTTTGAAGCACATTAAAATTCCAAGGCCTTCTATATACCTTGGAATTTCACTGCACGCCAAGGCCTTCCTGTTTCCTTCTAGCTCTCCTAAGTCCTTTCCGAAGCTGTTTCCTGGCAATCTTGTAATTCTCTAGCACTGTATCAACTCCTATCTTAAAAATTTCATAAATTTTTCTTTATTTCTTACTCAGATTTTCTATATTCTTTGTCCACCATTGTTTTTTTCCACCTTACTTACCTTTCCCTGCCTCAATGGTATATACTTGTGCAGAGTGCCATGCAAATGTTCTCCTAACATTTGCCACTTTGTTTTCTGATGTACTTTTTCCCAAGTGCATCTGCTCACAATTTAAGCTCCCAAGCTCCTGCATTGTATTTTACCCAACACAATTAAATGTTTTCCCAAATTCTCTATTCCTGGCTATCTCTAGTCCTATAGTAGAGAAAGTTGTGATCACTTTCTCTGAAATATTTGCCCACTGAGAGATCAATTCAGAACTGCACACATTCCTCACTCCGGCCGGAGTTTCAGCTCAAAACATCAACCATTCTTTCTCTCCCTATGATGCAGCTCAACCCCGCTGAGTATCTCCAGCAGTAAAATCACAATGTTGGAGAAACTCAGCAGTTCAAACAGCTTTCTTTATGCAGCAAAGATAAGGATACATAACCAACGTTTCGGGCCTGATCCCTTCATCAAGGTATGAGTAAAATGTAGGCAGGTGTCTGAATAAAATGGTGGAGGGGAGTGACCAAGAGGTGGAGCACAGGCCCATAGGCAGGAGGTAATAGATGGATAAGGGATGGCATAACTGCCAGGAGGAGGGGTGAATGAAGAGGGAAGGGGGAGGAGAACTGGAGGAAAGAAGGATAGGGAAGAGAGGGAGAATGGGAAATAATCTATCAGAAACTGGAGGTCAATGCTAAGCCCATCCAGTTGGACAGTGCCCAGACAAAATATTATGTGTTGTTCCTCCAATTTATGGCTGGCCCTGGTTTGGCAGCATATGAGGCCATGGCCAGACATGTTGGCGAGGGAATGGGGTGAAGAATTGCAATAGTTGGCCACTGGGAAATTTTTGTCATTGATGCATAAAGAGCAACGGTGCTCAGAAAAGCAAACTCCCTCTCTTCCACAGCTTCACGGGAAGCGTCGCTTCACTTGGAGGTATCTCCAGCTGACTGTATTTGGCCACAAATGAATTTACCTACTTGTTCAGTTAATGAGGGACATGAGAAATTACATGAACACAGAAACATAAGAACTGAAAAAAAACACCTAATATATCAAACTTCTACTACTTCATTTATATCTTGAAGGCGTCACCTGAAGAGATTGTCCCTTTGACCTCTCTGTTATCTGTCACCATCTCTACAACTTAAAACCAAAATTTTCTTTCTTTCCCAGTTTCACAGGGTTCTCAATCTGACACACAAAGTTTGTTTCTCCTTCCACAGATTCTCTCTGACTTGCTGAATGTTTCCAGTATTTTCTGTTTCTGACACAATAGAGTACATAAGGGCTTCTCCTATCAGGAAATTAAAACATTTGAATTTGTTCAAAATTCTAAAGTGAAATTCCAGGTCTTGTAAAAGAGATGTTGTTGCTATCAGACTATTTGTTGCAAACCCTGCAAATTACTTATCTTCAGGATTGGAATACAATTGTTCTCTTCCTATTTGGCCTTAATGGAACTTAAGCCACATTGCACTGGGTCTCAGTCTCACTTAACCATTTAAGTGGCCAGCAAATCTCTCAATTGTATCAAACAAAATAAATTAGCCTTGCCAGCAAGACCCACGACTCCAGAATTTATGAAAGAAAAAAGTACCCAAGTGTCAATAAGGACACCAACCTCCATAGTAGATTGGATAAAGTAATGTTTCATCCTCAATATTCTTTATCACAAATACATGTAATCATACAACACTACAGGGCCTTCAGCCCACAACCTATGTAAACCTACGTCATAACAATCTTATCCTTCTTACCACACCCAAAACCCTCTATTTTTCTCACATCCATGTGCCTGTCCAAGAGTCTTTTGAATTATCCAATTGTACCAGCCTCCACCACCACCCCTGGCAATGCATTCCAGACATCCATCACTCTGAGTAAAAAAACCTATCCCTAAACTTTCCTCTACTCACCTAAACAGATATCAACCATCTGGAATTTGCTATTGTTGCCCAGGGAAAAGGGTGCTGGCAGTCCATCCTATCTAAGCCCCTCATAATATTATATACATTTGAAGGTGTACAAATTGTCCAGTTGCCAGTGATGGTATGGGTTTCCAGTATGCATAATCATTCACCCACTGTTACTGTGCACATCAAATAATCAGATCAACAGAGGGCAGTGTGTTGTGTAATTTTGATCCCTAATCATTAAAGATACTGCAGTTTCTGCTGGGAATTTACCTTTGACTGTTTTAACCTGTGTCTGCCCAATAGCGTCGCAGTCCATTTCCATCAGGCTTTTGAGGAAGTTTGCTTCTGACATCATGCCTTTGGCTGACTTCCAGTTAATCTCCTTGTAGCCTCGCATAACAAGGATACATTCGCAGACTGTCTGCACTTGTCTGGGAGGCTTCGCAAATGACCTTTTTAATTGAAAAATAGACCAAAGTTAAATCTTGAAATAAAACAATTCTCATCAATTTTCAATTAAGGTACAGTAAAATCCCCGCTATCTGGAATTCAAGCAACCAGAAGCCTCAAGCAACCAACAAAAATATAATAGAAAATAAATCAGTTAAAAATACGAATGTTTAAAATTGGCATCCCCTAACAGTTAGTTCGCCAATCCACTCAAGACGCAATCTCAAGCAACCAGGAAATTCACTTATTCAGCATCTACTGATCTCTATAGGTGCCGGATACTGGGGGTTTTACTGTACAAGTATTTATGGAAAGTAACAGGATGCGATTAGAAAACAAACAGAACTACAGATTGTAGCAGGCGAGCGACTATGCGGATAGATGGGCTGCATCATCACTCCAGTCATCCAACACAAAATGGCACGGGCCCCCTTCCGAGGAGAAGCCCATAGTTGGCGACACGCGTTGCCCGGGGGACAGCGCCACTTCTGTTGTGTGTCACTGGATGAGGAGAGACACTGCAATGTTCTGACGTCAATTCCATAGGCTAGCGCACCTCTCACAGGAAGTGAATGGTCTCCTCGAGCAGTGTGAGTAATTCAAAATAAAGTTCAGTTACTGGTTCACCTCGTGCTGTGTGGATGTCTCTCATTTCAGTAGTGCTGCCGTTAGCAGTCTATAGTGATGACACCGATGGAACCCACCTTGAACGTGACAAAATGCAGGATACTACTATTGCTACAATCGCAATGGCCATGACCAATACTGTAGGTGTGCATTTGCCACCCTTATGGGGAAATCAGTCCAGGAATTGGTTAAAAATGGCCGAGTCACAGTTCCAGATCAGAGGCATTGTCTTGGAGGATACCAAGTTCTGGCATGTTGTCAGTGCTCTGGACACCACTACTGCAGCAAAAGTGAGCTCCTTCATGGAAAATCCTCCTATAGAGTGTAAATACAAACAATTCTGGCGTTTCCCCCTTGATTCCCTGCAACTCAGCCGGCACGAACGTTCCTTCTGCATCCTGAATATGCAAGGCCTGGGCAATAGAAACCCCTCCGAACCCGTGCACGAAATGGTGGCCTTAGCGGATGGTAACACAAACCGTTTCTTGTTCAAGGCCCTGTTCCTCTCTAAGCTACTGGTTCGTGTTTTCACGCTAATATCTGACATGGATTTCAGCGCCCCACACCTGGTAGCCAAGGAAGCAGACAGACTTTTCCGCACCCCGCAACAGAGTTCCATACATGTGCATCCGATCTACACCATCGGTTCAGCAACCCCACAGGCCCTCCAGCAGTAGCCATGGCCAAATCGCAATGTAAAAAGCACTCAGACAAATAGAGCGGTTACTGTTTCTACCATCATAGATGGGGCCGTAACGCCTGGCAGTGCATCCCCCCATGCTCATATCTCAATGACAAGTCAAGCAAGGCGGTGGGAAATGAACAGGCCAGCCCCCAATAGTGGTCTCGGCGGTTGGCACACATAAAGGCCTCTCTCCCTCAAGGAGCAGCGAACAAAGAGGGATTTCCTAGTCGACGCGGGTGCAGAGATAAGCCTCATTCCATCGACGTATTTTGAACTCAAACACAATTCCAAGGGCCTTCCGCAACAGGCAGCCAACGGTTCCTCCATTCCAAGTTTTGGTACCGGTCTGGTCAAAATCCATGCCGTAGACAAGGTTTTCCACTGGAAGTGTACGATTGTGTTCGTGGGACAAGCCCTACTCGGAGCAGATTTCCTCGGGTACACGAGGTCCTGGTGGACATGAACGGATCCCGTTTGTCAATGCTACCATGTTCCAGTCATACCCCCTTACTCTACGGCAATGTTCCTTTATACCATTAGGAATCCACACTCTGGACTATAATGAATATGTCTGCCTACTGGCAAAGTACCTGTCACTGTCGGCATCCAACGTCCACGACGCTAAACCAGCACATAGCATGGAACACCACACTGAGACCACTGGGCCTCCAGTGTACGCATGGGCATGGTGTCTCCTGCAGGACAAACTCCTCCAAGCTAAGACCGAGTTCGCTGCCATGGAGGAGTTGGGTATCGTCTGTCATTCAAACAGACACTGGGTGTCCCTGCTGCACATGGTCAAGAAGAACTCCAGCAGTTGGTGCCTGTGTGGTGACTACAGTCGATGCAACGATGCCACCGCTCCAGAGTTTCGACCCAGCACAGCACCATTTTGACCATGTGCACGTGGGCATCATTGGCCCACTCCCTGTGAGCCAAAGTATCCAGTATTTATTCCAGTAATCGACTGCTTTACCCATTGGCCAGAAGAGATACCCCTGCCCACATGCATCGGAGCTTTCTTGACCTCTTGGGTCACATGCTTTGGAGTTCCGACCCACATCACCTCGGACTGAGGGGTCAGGTCATATCCTTGGACTGGGCCAATCTAGCCAAGTTCTACAGCAGCCAGTTACACCACACCATACTCTAACATCCTCAGGCAAGCAGGCTCTTCAAATGTTTCCACCGCCACCTGAAAGCAGCCCTGAAAGCTTGACTACAAGTCCCAAATTGGATGGACGAACTCCCATGAATGCTGCTAGGAATTTGCACAGCACCAAAAGAAGACCTACCAGTGCTATCAGCCAAGATGGTGTACGGCTCCCCACTTACCATCCCAGGAGATATTCACTTCAACTCTCCCAGCCCACAATCCAGTGCTCTAGATGTCCTCCAGTGATTGGGGGAACAAATGGGTAAACAAATGGGTAAACAGAAACCTCCGGCACTTTCCCGACATGGGTCTCCACCGAATTTGTTTTCATTCAGAGAGGACAGCAAGGATACCCCTACAATGCCCCTACAAAGGCCCATTCAAGGTGTTTCAGTGCAACATTGTCATTTTCACCTTGGACATTGGCAGGCGGCAGGACAGGTTTAAGATTGACTGCCTCAAGGCAATGCTTCAGGACTCAGGCCAGCCCGCCCCAGATCCCCAGGTAAGACACAGAGGCTGCCCGCCCAAAGACAGTACGATAACTTGCTTAAAGGGTGGCAGCGATTCTGGGGGGGTGGTGTGGCAGATAGACGGGACAGATTACCACCCCAATTGTCCAAAACAAGATGGTGTGGGGCCCCCTTCCCCGGGGGACGGCGCAGCTTCAATGTTGTGCGTTGCTGGACGGGGAGTAATGCCGTGAAGTGCTGATGTCACTTCCTTAGGCCAGCCTGCCCCACACAGGAAGTGGACAGACTCCTCAAGCACTGTGAGTAATTCAAATTAAGGGTCAATCACTGATTTACCTCGGGCTGAGTGTACGTCTCTCATTTTGGTAGCACTGCCGTTAGCAGATGCTACAAGGTGCTATACTCTGGAGGAATGTATTCACTGCTGGAGGAACTCAGTGGGTTAGGCAGAATCCACGGAGACAAATAGATGGTCAATATTTGGGGTTGAGAGTCTACAGCATGACTCAGAGATAACCAGTGAGAAGTGATGAGGAGGTATGTGGCCAGGAGCTGGCAGACAATATATGGATCTAGACAGTCAGCAATTTGAGTTAAGTGGGGGATAGAAGGGTGGAGATTGTGAAAGAGGCTGAAGGTGATAAGTGGAGATAACAAAGGGCCCAAAAATATTTAAAATTTTGGCTACCTCTGGGTCCACCGCTGCTGCAGCCGTGGTAATATCAGTCCTGCCACTGGTGCAAACTTGGGAGTTGTGGGGGAGCAAAGCCACGTCTTCCAGTGTTCCTCAGCAGAGTCTTATTCCATAGCCATCCTACCTGTCAACCCTACTGCAGACATGAAGCAAGTCGTCAAAGGCTTTATTAACCAGAAAACCTCAGCATGCCTCTACATGCTGCTGACTCATGTCCAAGGCAGGTACAGAGGGTGGAGACTAGGCTATCAGCCTTTATTAGGGATCTTACAGGAAGGAGCTACAGGGTCGGAAGGCGGGCCAGCCTGCCCAGTCCAGCGAGATCATGCCCACAATACCGTGTTCCACCATATTCACCCCTTTATTTGAGATGAAGTCTGGTGGGGTGTCCATCAGCACTGGTCCTGTAGTCCGTAACAGTTCATAGATACAGCCAATCTGGCGGTTTTATCTGGCACTGCGTTTGCTGCGGCCCCGACTGCGTCATCAGTTCCTGCAGGACGGTGACTTGTTTGGCCGGCTGAGTATTGGAGGGCTGAACTGTGTCTGTGTGCACCGGTTCTGAGGGTGATGGGGGGCTTGTTTGTAGGGGTGGGGGAGGAACGTCAATCTGAGGGGCCGTGGTGGTGGGTTCACTTCATCGTTTGTTGGGGCAGTCCCTGGGATCGACTGGTCACAGATGATAGGGTACTGTGTGCACCTCCTGAGCCTCTGCTCGCCAGGTCCCAGATGGACACTGTGTCCTCCTGTCCATCCAAGTACTGTACCAGGGCATACTGTGGGTTAGGTGCACTTCTTCAACCAGTGGGTCCGCCTTGGGAGTCCTAACATGCTCTCGGAGAAGCACCAACCCTAGGGTTGTCAGCCAGATCGGCAGCATAGTTCCAATAGTTCCTAGGGAAGGAGAACAATTTTTCATGAGGGATGGTGTTAGTTGCAGTGCAGAGTAAGGACTTGGTGGCGTGTAGTGCTTCTGGAAGGACCTCTTGCCACTGGGAGATAGGCATCCCTTCTGACTTGAGGGCCAATAGGACTGCCCTCCAGATCATGCCATTCCCCCTTTCCACCTGCCCGTTCCTGTGGGGGTTGTAGCTCGAGGTTCTACTCATGGCTATGCCCTTGGAATGGAAATATTGCTGCAACTCCTCACTCATGAATGAGGACCCCCCCCGATCACTGTGAATGTAACTGGGGTAGCCAAACAGGGTGAAGATGTTGCAGAGGGCTTTAATGATCATGGATGTGGTCATGTCTGGGCAAGGAATGGGAAATGGGAAGCGTGAGTACTCATCAACAATATTCAGGAAGTACATGTTTCGATTCGTGGACAAGAGGTGCCTCTTGAAGTCCATACTGAGACATTTAAAGGGGAAAGTAGCCTTGATGAGCTGGGCTCTCGCCAGTCAGTAAAAATGCAGCTTGCATTTTGCGCAGACCGAGCAATTACGAGTCAACTCCCTGACCTCCTCTACTGAATAGGGAAGGTTGCGGGCCCTCACAAAATGGTAGAGCCTTGTGACCCCGGGGTGGCAGAAGCAATTGTGGAGGGCTTGGAGGTGATCTACTTGTGCCCTGGTGCAGATTCCCTGGACAGGGCATTGGGTGCCTCATTGAGCTTCCCCAAGCGATACAAGATCTCATAATTTTAGGTCAATTCTCCACCTCATGATCTTGTCATTTTTGATTTTCCCCTGTTGTTTATCATTAAACAGAAAAGCGATGGCTCTCTGGTCCGTCAGCAGTGTGAACAATTTACTGGCGAAATAGTGCCTCAATGGCCTGTGCCTCTTTCTCATTAGTGGAGTGCCTGAGTTCGGGGTCCTGGAGAGTTTGGGAGAAAAATGCCACTGGCCTGCCTTCTTGGTTCAGTGTGGCGGACAGGACAAAGTTGGATGTGTCGCTATCCACTTGGAACGGGATGGATTCATCAATGACGTGCATTGCCGCCTTGACAATCTCGGCCTTAATGCCCTCGAAAGCCTTGGGGTTCTGGGGCAGAGGTAGTTCCAGAAGGGAGCCCATGCGCTCAGGGTCAGGGGCAATGACACCATGCTCCACCACATACCCCAGGATGGCCAACCACGTGGTGCTGAACACGCACTTTTTCTGATTGTACAAGGTTGAGAGATTTAGCCGTGGGCAGGAACCTCTGCAGGTTCTCATTGTGTTCCTCCTGGTTCTGGCCACAGATGGTGTCATTATCCAAATATGGATAGGTAGCTTTTAGTTTGTTGTCATTCACCATTTGATCCATCTCCCTTTGGAACAGACACCCCATTCATGAGGCTGAATAGGACCCACAGGAAGTGATAGAGGTGGCTGTTTGCCTCAAATATGTAAGACCAGTCTTCCGGGCAGATGGGTGGTACGCCAGGGGGGCTAGCCAAACAGCATGTCGGGTGCCCTGCATGGCATTCCGGTATGTGATTGGGCACATTTGGGAGGACGGGTGGTCCCCCAGGAATTGATTATTACTGACTGTGGTGGGGGGTGGGGTCCTGTCAAACTGCATCAGCACACCCTTAAGTAGGCACTGGAAATTCAACACCAGTATGACTGGTGCGCAGAAGTGGAGCATCACCAGCAGTTTGACGATTTTATATTTTGATCCCCTCGCAGGTAGGGTCATGGTGTAATGGAGAGGGATTCAGAGGATAGCACTATTGTGCACTTCGCCGGGGACACCGTCAGGGAATAACATTGGACCATGCCCGGGTGTATGAAACTCTGCACTCCCTATGTCAAACAGGCAGCCTATGGTGTGGCCATTTACCTAAATGTCCATTGTCGATCGTCCCAGCTGGTGTGGCTTGCTCTGGTCCAGCACGATGGAGGCCAATGTCAACTCATTGTCCGAATCACTGCTGCTATATCTTTGGGACAGCTGCCGTTAAGATGGCCGTCCGGAAGATTGCGAAGATGGCCACTTCCATGGATCGCATGCGGTGGAGTCCAGAAGAGAAGCCAGATGTAATGTCATCGAGCCCCTGTCCCCACTGTTCTGTTCTTGGCAACCAGAAACAACACTGGAAGTGGGTCAGCCCAAGATTGTGACACAGATCGCATTCAGCATGTAGCACTGCTAAAGGGAAGGGGGAGGGTTTAGAGCGGCATACCTTTGCATAGTGCCTTTTCCTCCGGCAGTTTGAGAAGGTTGTACTATGTGCCGGACAGTACTTCCATGGGTGTTTTCCTTGGCTGCAGTAGTTGCACCTCATGTGCTTGGTGACAGCAGCGGCAGTCAGGGACCCCAAGTCCCAAGATGGCGGCACCTGTTCTCCCCACCTGGTTGCTGCCTGGCCTGCTGAGTAGGACTCCACACTCTTTTGGGCTGTCGCCAGTGATTGGGCCATCTGCCTGACTTCCTGAAGGATCTGGTCGCTCTTCCCTACGAGTCGCTCCTGGATGTTGTTTGAGCGGAAGCCCGCAACTAGTCCATCATGGATGAGCTCCACCTGATAGGTCACTGTGGTCACATCCCGGCACCCACAGGCTCACCCCAGCTCCCACATGACCCTTACGAAATCATCGACAGACTCACCGGGACCTTGGCATCAGGTGACCAATTGGTGGTGGGCATACATGGCGTTCATCAGGGATCCATATTGCTGTCACAGGAGGGCCATTTTCTCATTGTACTCTTCACAATCACAGATAATCTGGTACACTCAGTGGCCCACTGCTGCAAAGAGCAGATCATACCTATCGCCTCCTGCTGTGATCTTGTGGCACCTCATGTAGGCCTTCAAGCAATGTAGCCACATATTGAACTTGATGGAGGCATCTGGTTCCTTGGGATCAGTTTCCAGCTTCTCCGTCTAATTGCCTTGTCCATGGCAAATGAAAATCTGGTTAATAGCACGATCGATGACCACCCGCAGACACGAAGTAAGTAGTCAAAAGCTTTATTAACCAGAAAACCTCAGCATGCCTCTACATGCTGCTGGCTCATGTCCAAAGCAGGTATGGAGGGTGGAGACAATTATTCTATCAGCCTTTATTAGGGATCTTATGGGGAGGAACTATTGGGACAGAAATTGAGCCAGCCAACACAGTCCAGCAAGGTCATACCATATTCCACAACACTCAGACCAAGCTGTAGGTGCCAGAAGCTAACTCATGGGAACCTAGCATAGGGACCAGCATTTGTGAGGGTGATGGTGATGGGAAGGGCACCCAAATCATATCAGAGGTTCATAAACAGGGGATAAGAAGGGTGATTTGGATGCTTGAAGCTCAGGTTCACTGCAAAAATGGACAGGAAGCCATAGAGCTGTGAAGGTTGTGGGAGTGTAGGAGGCAGGAGGTATTGAAGGAGTTGGTATGATCCATGGACATTGAATGTCTCTGTGGAAACTCTCTTTTGCCTCTCTTTCTTGTCTTGATAGTGGACTAATGGCACCTCTTTGTGTGACTTTTGAGAAGAAACAAATAAAACAAATGCTGTGTATTTGTGTACTGTCATGACAATAAAGGACATTTGAACTTCTGCCATCTTGTCAAATAAACAATCACCAGGACTCTCAGCTTCTTTTTTCCATTGGCAAATTTCTTATCCATCCTGCTACTGCCTCTTTAATCCCATGGATTTAGATTGTATTAACACATTTATCATATGAGTCTTATCGAAAGTCCTTATAAACAAAAGACTGCCCAGTATATCCTGATTATTGTCATTTTAACAAAAAAACTGAATTTTCTTCTGATGAGAAACATTTTAAGATGTATAAATCAATGCTCTGAATGTGGCTGCAAATTACCTGATCTCAGTGACATCAGACTTGTCCAGACTCTGCAATGCCAATCTAGCGGCCTCCAGAGCAGGCAAAGCCTCAGCCAAGGCATTCTCTGCTTCCTGCTTTTCTATTGCAATCACCTTATTCTGATCCTCTATTTCAGCAGCTTTCTCTTCTGCTAGGTTTCTCTTCTCCTCAGCTTAAAAAAATGCAAACAAATGAAGCTTTAAGTACAAGGATAGAATACAAATACCACCTCCTTTGAAAGACAGCTAAAAGCAATTTCTAAATTTACAAGTGGGTATTTGTAAAGATTGCAACTCTGGATGAAATCCTATAGTACAGTACCTGGTGGATGGACATAATATCTTCACTACAGAAGTTTATTCATAAAATATGTACAAATGTTGGAAAACCAGTATATGCATGAGAGTCTGGTGGAACATTTCAAGAGACGATCTGACTAAGTCCTGTGTGGGCTCACTGCCCTTCTTATCCTGATGTACAACTGGCCATTTACTTTAAAAAAAAAGATATTGGATAAATAAGACCTGAATATCTCCAGTTTTTCACTGTTAATTCTGTCACTGGGGGCTTGGCACACACATTAGAATATACTATGGGGCAGTCCAGAGACAGAGCCTTCATCCCACCATATCTGCACTGACCATGATGCCAATCAAATTAATCCTATCTACCTGTACATGGGCCACATCCTTTCATGAATCTATCTAAATGTCTCAAACTATTGAACAAAATTTTAATCTGTTTCCAACACTTTCCCTGACAACCCATTCCAGGCCGCTATCAGTCTCTGTGTAAAGAATTTGCCTCGTAAATCTGAGGAGTGCAGTCAATCAGAGAGATCTAGGAATTCAGGTTCATAATTCCCTGAAAGTGAAGTCATAGGGAGATAGAGTCATAAAGAGTGCTTTTGGCCCATTGGCCTTCAACATAGCCTAGGACATCACAGGAAAAACCTTTCCCACCAATGAGAACATCCATAGGGAACACTTCTGTCAGAGAGGAGCAGCAATCATCAAGGATCCACACGACCTAGCACTTGCTCTGTTCTCACTGCTGCCATCAGGAAAAAGGTATTGATGCCACAAGCCTTGCCCTACCAGGTTCAGGAACAGCTGCTGCCCCTCCACCATCAGACTCCTCAACAACAAATTCAATCAGGGACTCATTTAAGAACATTTCCTTTTTAATTTTTTTTCCTCTCTACACTGCACAGTTAGTTTGTTTACATTTCTTTATTTGTTTACGTGTATGTTGAGTA
The DNA here is from genome assembly GCF_036971445.1 of Narcine bancroftii. Lineage (NCBI taxonomy): Eukaryota > Metazoa > Chordata > Chondrichthyes > Torpediniformes > Narcinidae > Narcine > Narcine bancroftii. Next base: position 194,826,281 of record NC_091472.1, read on the forward strand.
CATTTTTTTCTCACTATCAGTAAGTGATAATTCTGCCTCACCCACAAAAGAATACATGTAATACCATGTATGTACTCTGACAATAAATCAAAATTTTGAACTTTTAATCAAAATATTAAGTCTGGAGTTGGGATGCTACGGTAAAGTAGTTTTAAGATGTTTGTGGTGCCAAATTTGGAGTGTCATATGCAGTTTTGGTCAACTAACTACAGGAAAGATTGCAATAAAATTGAAAGAGTGCAAAAAAGATGGAACCAGGACTTGAGGAACTAAGTTACAGAGAATAATTAACGTAGAAGAATGAGGGGAGTTTTGATAGAGGAATACAAAATTATGATGGGTATAGATAGAGTAAATGCAAGTAGACTTTTTCCACTGAGATGCAAACAGGGACATGGGATAAGGGTGAAAGGGAAGAAGTTTAGGGGGGAACATGAGGGGGAGTTTCTTCGCCAGAGAGTGGTGGCAGTATGGAATGAGCTTCCAGTTGATGAATACAGGACATACAATTATTCTATTAAATTAATTTTTTTAAAAACTTAAGACAGACAGCACTGTAACAGACCAATTTGGCTCTACGAGTCCATGCCGCCCAATTTACACCCCATTAATCTACACCCCGGAACATTTTTCTTTTGAAGAGTGGGAGGCAACTGGAGCCCTTGGAGAAAATCCACGCAGACATAGAGAGTACATACAAACTCCTTACAGACAGCGTGGGATTCGAGGTGTGAGGTAAGGAAGGTTTTGATTGTTGTTAAGTAGGTTGACGTAGGTCGGCACAACATCCAATCCGGTTCAATTCACTGGTGCTGCAAAGCCGTTGCACTAACTACTATGTCAACCGTACAGTATTGTGTGTTCTATCACCCTGAAAGAGTGGTCAGGTGGGAGCACGTTAGGAGGATGGAAAATGTTCTCCTGGTCCTTTGCTGACTTATGTGCATCATTTTGTGCACTAGTTTAGGGAAGTACCCACACAGACACAACCACTCAGCAGAGGAGGTGCAGAGCCGCTAAGTGAACATAAGAATATACCTAAATATGAGCAGTAGTCAGTCATCTGGCCCATCAAGCCCATCAAGCCTTCTCTGTCATTCAATAAGATCATGGCTGAACTGACTGTGGACTCAGCTCCACTTTGAAAATAGAACATAGAACATTACAACAAAGTACAGGCCCTTCAGTCCACAATGTTGTGCCAAGCTATGTCAACCTACTTGATGACAATCTAAATACCTGTTTAAGAGTTCATGTGCCCAAGAGTCTTTTTGAAACCCCTATTGTACCAGCCTCCATCACCACCCCAGGCAATTCATTCCCAGCACCCACCACTCTGAGTAAAAAACGCACATCTGAAATCTCCCTGAAACATTCCTCCATTCATCTTACACAAATGTCCTCTGGCATTTGCTATTGATGCCCCAGGAGAAAGGTAGTGCCCGTCAACCCGATCTAAACCCTTCAAAATCTTATATACCTCTATATCACCTCTCATTGCTGTCAACTGTGTTTCATTAGATATGTTCTCCAATCCAGGCCACTTTCTGGTAAATCTCCTCTGCATCCTCTCCAGAGCATCTACATCTTTCCTGTAATGAGGTGACCAGAACTGAATGCAATAGTCCAAGTGTGGTCTAACCAGAGATTTATAGTGCTGCAACGTAATCTCAATCCTCAAACTACTGAAGGCCAACACATCATATGCCTTCTTAACCACCCTACTAAAGTTGTGAAGCAACAATAAGGTTTCTATGGACCTGGACCCCAGGATCTCTCTGTTCCTCCACACCGTTCAGGATCCTGCCATTAACCACATACTCCACCTTCACGTTTGACCTTACAAAATGTATCACTTCTCATTTACCCATCCATTCCCCATAACCCTTAATTCCCTTATTATTTAAAAATCTGTAACATAAATATATTTAATGAGGCAACCTCAACTGCCTCATTGGGATAGGGAAACCAAAAAAGCATAATAATTGGTAATTTATGGGTTGAGCTTGATTGGCGAGTAATTGTAACTTTCTATAGCTGGTAAATGTTCAAGACTGTACTGAAAATTGGTGTCAATATTACCAGTAGCACTGAAGGTATTAAATGACAGCTAGGGCATATGAAGCGAGGTTGAACAGGCTGGACTGATAACAATTAGAATTCTAGAGCTAGAGTAAGTGAGGTCATAATTTCAAAGTAAGGAATCCCCATATAATTTTTTTTTAAAAAGGTTATTGATTCTGTTGAATTCCTGCTCCAGAGAGTGTGGAGATGGAGTTATTGAATAGATACAAGATTGACAGGTATTTCATTGAAATGGGTTATGGATAAAGTACAGGAAAGTGGTGTGAGGCTGATTTGATGAGCCATGAACTTACTGTCCAATAGAGAAGGCTCAAGACCATCTCCTGCTCCTGTGTCTTACATTACAGTCATGTGTTGCTTAACATCCACAATACATTCTGTAAAATAGGACATTATGAGATTTGGAATTGTACATATTATCCGGTTATGTCTGTTACATCCTGTTCTCCAAATGGAGAAAGGGATGTAGCGGACATAGCTGGATAATTGCTTTGCTTTGACTAAATGATGAACTCGTACTTATTTCAATTTGCAACAGAAAAATATGCACACCACAAATACATAAATAGGCAATGGATAATCTATTATAATTTTATGGGACCACGGACATTGTCTGAATGGACGTTATGCGGCGCATGACTATTTTGTTCTCAATACAAGCTGGCCTTACCGACAGCCGTGTTCAAGGCAATCTCTGCCAAGAGGGCCTCACAGGCTTCTGTTTTCTCTGCTAGTATAACCTTTTGTTCTGCCAGCTTCAGGTTTAACTCAGCCAACTGAATACTGGCCTCTTTTAACTTGTCCAATCCGCCCTCCAACCGCTTGCATTGAGCTGAAGAGAGAGAATAAGAGAGGAGAGCAGACTTGAATTGGTCAACTTAACTTTTCCTCTATGATATACAGAAAGTCCCTGGTATCTGGAATTCAAGCAATTGGCAACCTCAAGAAACCAACAAAAAAATAATCGTGGTAATTAAGAATAAATAAAATCAATAATAATAAAATAATAGGTAAAAAAATGCCAAAGATTAAAATTGTAAAAATAAACATTCTCTGAAGTAACACACAAACCTTTGATGAAGATGGGAGCAAATATTCAGCCAGCAGAGTGCCTTGGACTATAAGAGTGACAGAGAGGATTACTGGAGTCTCCTCCCTCCCCATCAATGTGATCTACCGAGATCGTTGCCTGAAGATGGCACTCAAAATCATTAAGGACCCCTTCCTCCCTGCATACAGCATATTTCAGTTACTCCCAACAGGGAAGAGATACAGGAGTATCAGAGGTGGCATCACCAGATTGAGGAACAGCTTCTTCCCGCAGGCAGTGAGAATGCTGAGCGACAAAGGAACTGCTCGTACTAACCCTCCAAGGCTGTTATATGCACAAAACAATATTTATTCATTAATTTGTTTTATCGATGAAATACTTGTCCTTCAAATGTATTGTTTGTCTGTAAGTGTGTTATTTCTGGTCATCTGTCTACATGTTTTTCACTTAGGACTGGAGAACGTTTGCTCGGAGCAGCTGTTTGAATATAGTTGTGTGAAACAGCAATGGTGTCACCCAGAATGAAGAGGTGGTTGATGCTGCTTGCCATTGGAGTGTCTCTTAAATGTGTCTCCTTATCCCTCCTCAGCCAGAAGTTTTATCTGTAAACTTGGAAGAGGGAGGGGTTAATTATCTATAATGTTAATGGGCAGTTCCCTGGAGGGGGAATGACCTGCCAATGCATCGGCAGTTAAATGTTTTCAAAGAATGTGATTGAAAATGAAGTAAAATTCTTTAATGTTAATATATTCATGAAAGTGAAGTTTGTTCATTCAGTACAGTATAGCATTATTTTGTCTTTTGTATTTTAAACTGTTTATTGTTAATGCAAGTGTATTAGTTAAGCATTGTTAAGATTAAGTCTCAACCTTCCAGATAATACACTTATCCGACATCTACAAATCCCCATCAGTGCCGCATATTAGGAAAATAAAATGTATCTGTGTTCCCTGACATTTCCTCTTCCCAGGGCATTAATTTACCAACACTCAGTGACTCTGGGGGACTCATTTTTGACTTTATGAAGACACTGGGAAATTTCTAATGATGGCGAATCTTTGCCTTTCTGCACACTAAAGTCAATTTTGTGTAATATTACACCTGCTTTATTACGTGACAATAAAGAAAACTTGAACCTTTATGGCTTCAGCAGCCCTCACCTCCAATCTGACAACCCTACCTCTCTGTCTCTGATTCTTCCCTCTCATCAAAAAGATTCTCTGTTGCTTAAACCCTAATTACACTGTCCATCTCACCAAGCATCTCCAACACTCCTCCATCTAAACCTTCACCTTTAACAGCTCCTCCATCCATCTGGAATTGTCTCTTTGCATAAGATGGAGGAGGTGTTTGAGAAAGCAGATGAATGGAGGAGCTGTTAAAGGTGAAGCCTTAGATGGAGGAGTGTTGGAGATGCTTGGTGAGTAACATCATTAACTGCAAAACATTTCTTCCAGACAAGCTCAAAACCTTTTATGCTTGCTTCAAAATGTAAAATAATCATCCACCCTTGTGAGCCCCTACAGCACTCTGTACTCTCAGTTTCTGACAGATGTGAAGACAATTTTCGGGAGGGTGAATCGTAAGAAAACGTCCAGCCCAGACAATTAACTGAGCTGCATCCTTAAAACCTGCATAATCCAACTGGCTGGAAATTTTTCAGCTATTTCTAACTTCTCACTGCTACAGTTTGAGGTCCCCAACTACTTCGTTCATCATTAGCGCTGCCTAAGCAAGATGACCTGCCTTAGTGACTATTGGCCAGTGTCACTAAGTCTACCATGTTGAAGTGCTTTGAGAATTTGGTTGTGGAGCAAATCAACTCCTGTCTCAAGAGTTCAATTCACCTGCTCTCATGGCAAGTCAACAGTAGATGCCATCTCACTAGCCCTCAAGATATGGAAAAATATCGGCAGGCGTCCAAACAAAAAGGTAAGGGAGAGACTTGGGGGAAGGAGCACAGTCCCAAAGGCAGGAAGTAATAGGTGGAGAAGGGAGGAAGGGCAAAGCAGCCAGCAGGGGGAGGAGAGGGAAGGGAGTAGAGAGCTGAGGGAAGGGAGGGAGAAAGGAGAGTAGGTTAGCAGAAATTGGAGGTCAGTGTTAAATGCCATCTCGCTGGAGGGCATGTGAGGTACCCTGGATGTAGATGGGGAGGGATTGGACCAGGGAGAAAGATAGAGTCAAAGTAACTAGTTCAGAGGACTAGAGCAAGAGGAAACAATGGGTTTACCCAGGCGGCTGGATTTGTGTATCTTGGGTAGAAGGAAGAAACAAGCAGTACGGGGATGGGAGACAATGAGGTTGGTGGCTGTGGGAGTGGGTTGATGTGCCGTGGTGGGGTCCTGTGGAAGGGGTAAGTAAGAGGAGGTGTCTGAGAGCTGTCGTCTGGCCTCAGCAAGGTAGAGGTCAGTGTTCCAGACTACATCAGCTTGTCTGCAGGTTTGATGGTGAGGTTGGGATTGTTGTGGAGGGAGTAGAGGGAATAGCGTTCAGAGGAGGTAAGATGAAATAAGAGAGGGGAGTGGCGAAGTTGAAATGGATGATGTCTCGGTGGCAATTGAAAATGAAAAGTCCCAGAGCAGGCAACTGGCTAGGACAAGTTGTCCAAAGGAGGAAGAAGGCTTAAAGCAGGAGAAGGGGTGGTAGAATCACGGTCATGGAAGTAGACCTGGAAATGGAGGTCATTGAAGAAGAGTTCGACATCGTGGTGTGCATGGAACTCATTAAGGTGTGGGCAGAAAGGAGACAAAGGTAAAGCCTCTACAGAGGTCCGAGCACTACATCTCAGGGAAGGTCAAACCAAGCAGGGGTCAGAGTGGGAATCAGTATAGTGGAAGGTGTTGGGAGGAGGTGGAGGTTTAGAGAGGCCAGAGGGTAGAGATGGAAGGTAGGGCAGGTCAGGGAGTGAGGTAGAGTCAGAGGCGTCACCGGTGTGGTAACTTATGGTGTCAACCCTCCCCCCACAATCATGGACCAAGTATATGAGTGTTCCTTATATGCCCAGGGTAGTGACACTGAGTGGGGGGGGGGGTGGGGGAGGGGGTGGCGGCATTAAGCGAAGGGGAGAGGGGGTGGGGTGCTCTGACTGGAGCTCATTAGAAAGTTCAAAAAAGTTAATTAGCATACAGTTTTAGCCTTATAGGTATATTCTTACATTCATACTCACAGTTCGGCGGGCAGCAACCTCCTTTGAAGAAGACCGCAGAGCCCACCTCACTGACAAAAGACAAAGGAGGAAAAACCCAACACCCAACCCCAACCAACCAATTTTCCATTGCAACCATTGCAACCGTGTCTGCCTGTCCCGCATCGGACTTGTCAGCCACAAACGAGCCTGCAGCTGACGAGGACATTACCCCTCCATAAATCTTCGTCCGCGAAGCCAAGCCAAAGAGAAAAGAAAGAAAATATTCATACATGTAAGCTGGGCTAACGAAAAATGTTTTTGTTGTTATAACTAACTAACTACAGGGATGCTTTTATAAAAAATAATACATTTCCGCTGAAACACTGCATAAAAAAATTATAGACAGTCATTTTGGTATCATCCCCTCTAACACCTCCTCCATCGAACCCTCCACCTCTAACACCACCTCCACCTAACCATCCACCTCAAATACCTCCTCCACCTAACTCTTCACTAACACCTCCTCCATCTAACCCTCCGCTCTAATACCTCCTCCATCCAACCCTCCATCTCTAACACCTCCTGTCTAACCCTCCACCTCTAACACCTCCTCCACCTAACCCTCTACCTCTAACACCTCCTCCGCTTAACTCTTCACTTCTAACACCTCCTCCACCTATCCCTCCACCTCTAACTCCTCCTCCACCTAATGTATGATTAGCATCCTAATTTCTCTGTGTTTCTGGTTGAGCTTCTGAATTCTCTTCTGAATAAAGGGGGTCTTTTGTATAGAAGGCACGAGATGGGATTTATGCCATTTGCACATATATTTATAAAATATTAGAATAATTTAACAAATCCCAGCTTTTTGTTAAAAAGTTTACACTTAACAGTAAACACACGAATAAAGTAATTGATTTTAAAATACTGTATATATTCATGTAATTGTTGAAGTTTTTGCATCACTTTTTCAGGTCAAAATAAAAAGAGGGGGTCAACTTTTACATGGGTCAAATGTTTGACCTCGGTAAGTATTTGCTTTGTTCAAGGTTATCGGGAGTTTGGATGGCCACAGCCAGGTGGCAAGTATGCAGTTGGGCCATTAGAAGCTCGGATGGACAGTTGGCCATCCATCCATTGAGAGCTCTGGTGGGTGGGTGGCCAGAGTGTCTAGATGGGTGGGCAATTGGGGTGTCTGGAGGTCTGGTGGGATTGTGACCGGAGTGTTGGGAGCTCTGGTGGTGGGGGCTGGGGTAGGGTCTGCTGTCGGGGCATCAGAAGCTCAGATGGGTGGGCAGTCGGGACCAAAAATAAGGTGGTCGACTTTTATATGGGTCATAAAAAACACCAGATTTTGGGTGTAAAAAAAGAGGGCTTAACTATTACACGGTATTGACAACTACATGAGCATATACGGTATGTTTTGTTGTTGTCAGTACTGTACAATTGCTCAGCCAAAGGAGGTGTAAGGCATTCCTTCCATCCAATAGCATACAAGTCACCCTTGGGCAAGGTGTAGTACCTGTTTAGCCTCCCAATGAGGGTCATGTGAAGCCATGGATTATAAATGGTGGATGTTTTTACAAGCAGATTCTACAAATTGGAATTTATGCTTGTGAAACTAAAAACACTGGACAGATGAATCTGCTGATCAATGGCCAGTGTTACCCGCCCAGTATGGACACTGCAACTGAAATGGGAAACCACTTCAGTATATTTCACTTGTTTAATGATGAACTCAGCATCGACTATGGTATCAGCTCGAAGATGTGAGCCTTCAATCAAGCAGAGCAGGGGAGGCCAAAACTACAATTCGGAGGGAAAAAGATCGAAATGGATGGAGAGACATGATCACTCAGGCCGAGCAGCAAGGCACCTGAACGAATGAATATATGGTAAGCCCCTGATTTTTCAATAAACATTTTAAGACTGTAAGATATAGAAGCAGAAGTAGGCCATTCAACCCATCGAGTTCATTCTGCCATTCCATCATGAGGTGATCCATTCTCCCACTCAGCTCCACTCTCCTGCCTTCTCCCCATAACCTTTGATACCCTGACTATTTAGATACCTATCAATCTCTGATTTAAATACACCCAGTGACCTGGCCTCCACAGATGCCCATGGTAGCAAATTCCAGAGGTTCACTACTCTCTGGCTAAAGAAATTCCTGTTTTAAATGGGTACCCTTCAATACTGAAGTTGTGCCTTCTTGGCTTTGAGGGTGGTATGGTTGCACAACACCGTTACAGCTCCAACGATCAGGACTGGGGATTCGAATTCCACATTGTCTGTAAGGAGTTTGTACGTTCTCCCTGTGTCTGCGTGAATTTTCCCTGGGGGCTCTGTTTTCTTCACACCCTTCAAATCGTACTGGGCTGGTAAGGTTAATTGGGTGTAATTGGGGCAGCATAAGCTCATGGGCAGAAAGGTTCTGTAACTGGGCTATACATCTAAACGTTTAAAAATTAAATTTAAAAATTCTTCTGAACTCCAAGGAATACAGTCCAAGAGCTATCAAACATTCCTCATATGCTAATATTTTGGGAATATTCTCGTGATTCTTCTCTGAACCCTCTCCAATGCCAGCACATCCTTTCTTAAATACCCTGACCTCCAAGTGATGCCTTACCAGTGCTTTATAAGGCCTCACTATCACTCCCTGCTCTTTTATCCTATATTAATGGCAATATTGCATTTGCCTTCTTCACCGCTGACTTGACCTGGAGGTTAACTTTAGGGTATCCTGCATGAGGACTCCCAAGTCCCTTTGTACCTCCGAATTTAAAATTTTCTCTCCATCCAAATAATAGTCGGCCCTTTTATTTCTTCTACCAAAGTGCACGGCCGTAGACTTTCCAACATCGGATTTCATTTGCCACCTCTTTGCCCATTCTTCTATCTGTCTCTTTACAGCCTTTCTGTTTATTCCTCACTACCTGCCCCTCCTAACTTCTGGTTCATATTCCCTTTGATGATCCTACCAAAAATAAACTGATTTTTTTCATTTAATAGCCGAGAGTAAGTATTGATGAAATCCAGGTAGTTTTTCGGAGTGACGTAGTTGCTGCGTCTTAGCTTCTGCAAGAATATGAGACTGTACTCTTCGGAAGAACCATGCACCATAACCACATGTTCTATCACATTCTCAAAATGATCAGCCGGAATCATTGGATTATTTCCTGAAATGGAAATTGACAGTTAAATTCATCTCACGCAGTTCATCTATAAATTCAACTCACATAGTTTGCTCATTAACAGCTTAGACTACTGCTATTGGGGACAGGGTGGGAATATGGTATTGATGAGCCGTCATTGTTGTGTATGGCGAAGCAGGCTCTAAGTGCTGAATAAAAACATAAAGCTGGAGAAACTCAGCATGTCAAACAGTGCACTTTATCACGGCTTGGCTTCACAAATAAAGATTTAGGAGGGATCGTAGACATGGAATGTCCTTTGAGTCCGCACAATGGATTTTTTTAGGTGGAGTGCAGTGTGTGTAGTACACCCGGGGTAAAGCAAGCTGGGATGCTGACAGCCAGGTCCTCTGGTTGTAGGTATTACATTAGAGTGTCCTTCTAGATCAGGGGTGTCAAACTCAAATTCACAGAGGGCCAAAGTTAAAAACTTGGACTAAGTCGTGGGCCAAACTAAATATTTATTGAAAATTTTCAACAACATCTGCATGTTTTCTCTTCTTTCAACATATGTAATGTTAAACTTTTTCTTATTAAAATAAATGTTTAATAATAGTTTTGGTTAAACTCTTTCCAGAAGAAGCATTAACAAATGAGAAATAAAATAAAAGTTAACCAAAGAAAATATTAATCCAAGCTTAGCTTGCTACACTGTGATTTACTCTGATGCACCTGGGTCTAAACCAGATACTTGGCATCTCTTCTTAGATGTTTGCCTCCCACCTGTCTTGAAAGGTCCTGTTTTCTGTCTTTCGTTTGGCCATTTTTCGTAAGGGGTTTATTACACGTGAGTTGGGCGACAGGTCGCAGATGCTAATGAAAGTAAAGAGAGGAGGTGGGGGCGATTAGCGGGCTGAGGGGCCGGCGCCAATGCATTTGCAAAGCATTCTGCGATTTGTAGTATTAGCTGTGCATGCACTATACTGGCGCGGCGGCCAGCGGGCCAGCTCTAATACATATTTGATATGATCTTGCGGGCCAAATATAATTATATCACGGGCCAAATTTGGCCTGCAGGCCTGAGTTTGACATGTGTGTCCTAGATGGATGGCCTGACAAGGCTAACAAGCCTCATTGCCCAGGTTTTCCTTCTCTTAGGCTGACTGCCAACCAAGGCTACCCATTCAATTATACCGCCGGACCCTCAGTCATGCCATGACATAGCAAACTGAGTGAAAACAGGGGTCATTGATGAGAAGGTGGTACTACGGATGTAGTAATGTAGGAGAGGCCATTTACAGTGTCCTCCTGCTTGGCAACCCAGAGTGTGGCCATGCGGCGATCACTACACTGAGAAAGCAGAAGCAATGTACTTTATATAGCAAAGATAAAGATACATAATGAACATTTTGAACTTGAGACCTTCATCAAAGTATGAACAAAATGTAGACAGGCACATTATATTAGGAACCTCCCTACATTTTGTTCATACCTTGATGAAGAGTTCAAGCCCAAAATGCTGGTTATGTATCTTTATCTTTGCCATGTAAAGGACACTGTTTGACCTGCTTAGTTTCTCCAGCATCGTGTTTTTACTTCAATCACTGCGACTGCAAACATTCATGTTTTACTCTAAATGCTAAATATCTTTTCCTGTTCCAATTTTTCTGTTCTGATGTTGCTAAAGGCTACAGTTCTGAATAATTTTTACACCTCTTTCAATATCTCACTTGCTTCTGAGATCAAAACATGCATTATTCATTTAAAATTACTTTCATATTTTTCCTGAATTTCTAACTGAGATAACAAGCTTATGGTTTTATGCAGAGCAAGGTATGGATCATTAGGCTGTAAGAATGTTTCTTGCTCACCTAAAAATGCCTGCGCCACAGCAAGCAGTGCCTGGGGAGGCCACGGTAAAAACCAATCAATTCCAGTATTATTCACCAGACCTGCAAAATACATTTTTTCCAGTCACAAATGAGCATTTGGATCAAAGTGCAGAATGCAAATTCCAGTCCAAACACAGTAACACAGAGAGCTTTTTAATGCAGTTAGCAAATTGAAAATTCAATCACTGACTGAGTAATTAATGAATATAAAATGGAATGCCTGTAATGCTCGAAATTATCTTTTTGCAAACTGAAGGATCATTTTGAGAGCCAAATGCTATTTGCTCAATAATTAGAGTATGGCTGAAAATGAAGGTTAAAGAGAAGATAAGCAGATACTCAAATGCTAAGCCCTACATAAATATCCTGCCATTGCAGATAGTTGACTGCAGAGGAAGTAAGTTAGGGCAGAATGGGATTGGTAAGCCAGAAATCATGGTGCATGAGGAGAGGAGGAAATAAGGAGGGATAGAGTACTATTGAGGGCCTGGAGAAAGGTGTTCTCATGTATGGCAATGAACAACAAAGTTGGAAAGATGATCATTAGTGGCATTGGATGGAGGATGTAATGTCTGGCCTGCCTGGAAGTGCTGACCTCATTTATGTTTTCCAGGTAAAGTTTGGGTTCTTTAAGTGACACCAGAGCCTCTGAGAATAAACTGTATCAGAGTGAGAAGTTGACTTGGTCTGCAGGCGTAGCCTGCATGGTGACACCTAATCAGGTTTTACATACACTGAGGACCTACAGCACACATGAACAAAGCAGACAACACATCTAAATGTTTTCAGTTTCCAAAAAAGTGCATTCTTTAATCCATTTGCCACCAGGTTAAGCACCATGTTAAAAGGACATTGAAGGAAAGATCCAACTATCAGATATAACTCATCAGAAAACAGTCTACAGCTAATTTAATTAACTCCACATGGTTTAAAGTCTAATAAAGTTAAAGAGTGCAGAGCCAGACAACATCCTGGTTCATGTAATGAATTAGACATTCTTCGAGATGACCTCTATCAGTGCAACAAGCAATAATCAAAGCAAATTAACTCCACATCATCCACAAGTAACACCTTTATGGATAAATCTAATCCATCATATTACTTATCAATCAGTCACAGATGCACAATACCCAAGCATCAGTGACCAGGGTTTAAATCTGGTGCTGTCTATAAGGAGTTTGCACCTTCTCCCCATATTTGTGTGGGGTTTCCCAGGTGCTCCAGTTTCCTCCCACCCTCCAAAACGTATGGGGGTTGTTGGATAATTTGGGTGCAGTTGGCGTTTAAATGGCCAGAATCAGCTTCTACCGTGCTATAAATAATATTTAAAGTTCCAGCAGAGGCCAAAGCAGCAGTGAGGCCCTCTCCCCACACCCATGTGGTTCACTGCTGTTAGTGAACTCAGATATTTAAGCCCTTGTTTCATAATGTTAATTCCTTTGAACTAAAAGCAATGGCTTTGATGGCTATCCTCTGCAGCCAATTTTATTCATGCAAAGAAATGGATCAGCGGCCAATCCACAGGACTAAAAGAGTGGCAGAAAGCATCACTGGAGTCTCCCTCTCCTCCATCGACATTATCTACTGGGATCATTGTCTGGAGGATGCGCAAAATCATTGAGGACACCTTCCACCCCCCACACTGCATCTTTCAGCTGCACCCATTAGGAAAGAGAAACAGGAGTATCAGAGCCAGCACCACCAGGCCGAGAGTCTGCCTCTTCCCACGAGCAGTGAGAATGCTGAACGATCAAAGTAACTGCTCTCACTAACCATCTGAGATTCTCATATCCATGAAACAATATCTATTTATTTGTTTGTATCAATGAATGATTATCCTGGATATGTATTGTTGTCTGTTATGTCTGAATGTGTCTGCATCTTTTGCACTGAGCACCGAAGAATGCTGTTTCATTGGGTTGTACTTGTGCAATCAGATAATAATAAACTTGACTAGGCTATTCCAGATGATGTGTGATCTTAATGCAACAGTTTAACTCAAGTTAGCAGCAAAGCACAACAAAACATTCAAGTGCATGACAAATCCAAATAACAGAACAGACCTGGGAAGTTCCTGCATCGTGTCCGAAGTATATCACCAACAGGTGACATGCCCAATATGATATGCAGATTGCTGGCACTCTTGTTAATAAAGTACTGCCAGATGCTCTCCTTTGCAGGACTGGAACCAGCTTTCATCGCTTCCTCTCTTATTTGTCCTAAAATGATTTCTTTCTCCTCATCTGGAAAGAGTGCTGGGACAATGCCTGTAAAAGGATGTTTATAAAGAAATACCATCAGTCTGCTTTCAAGCTTCAATTTCATAAAACAGAACAGCCCACCATGTATGTACCAACCATGATGCCAAATAAACTTCACAACTGCCGATGTGTAGTTCACAATCCTCCATTGCCAGCCTTTCATGTGTCTGTCTCAATGCCATTGAAATGTTGCTATTGTGTCTGCTTCCACCAGCAGTGTGTTCCACACACCTCCATGTAAAAATTTGACTCATAAATCTCTCTTAAAACTTCCCCTTCTCACTTTAAACCTATGCCCTCTACATTTCCAATTTTCATCTTGGGGATATGAACTTCTAACCCAGAGAACACTACAGTACAGAAAACAGGCCATTCAGCCCTTCCAGTCTGTGCTGAAACATCATTCTGCTCATCCCACTGACCAGCACCCATTCTATAACCCTCCAGACCACTCACATCCATGTATCTATCCAATTTATTCTTAAAACTTAAGTGTGAGTCCACATTTACAATGTCAGATGGCAGCTCGTTCCACACTCCCACCACTCTCTGAGTGCAGAAGTTTCCTCTAATGCTCCCCCTAAACCTTCCACCCTAAATCCATGTCCTCTCGTATCTACCTCCCCCAATCTGAGTGGAAAGAGCCTACTCGCATTTACTCTGTCTATTCCCTCATAATTTTGTAAACCTCAATCAAGTCTCCCTTCATTCTTCTACACTCTAAGAATTGTCCCAACCTGTTTAATCTTTCCCTGTAACTCAACTCCTGAAGACCCAGCAACATCCTCGTAAATCTTCTCTGCACTCTTTCAATCTTACTGTTATCCTTCCTGTAGTTTGAAGTGCAGAACTGCAAACAATACTCCAAATTTGGCCTCATCTATGTCTTATACAACCTCATCCCAACTCTGATACTCATTACTTTGATTTATGAAGGTCAAGATGCCAAAAGCTTTTTTTACAACCCTGACTACCTTGTGTGTGGTGATACAACCACTGGACTGTCGGTGACTGCCTGCGCCTGTCCACTCTCTGCACTGCTTACTGCAGGGGCAACCTGGGAGACTGGCAATCCCTGCCAATCATCGGCTCCACATAAAGGCTCATGCCGGCTCTTGGGCGGGAGCAGAGCACATGGAGCCAGAAAGGATACAGAACCTTGTGTACAAGTTTTAATTTAATTAAAGCCTGTAGTACAGCCTTTTGTTGTTTGTGCCTATTTGTTCACACTGCAGCACACCACACTGTGACACCACTTTCAGGGAATTATTTGTTCCTCTGTACTCCTCAGTGCCTACCATTTACTATGCATTTCCTACCTTGGTTTGTCCTTCCAAAATGCAACACCTCACACTTGACTGTATTAAATTCTATCCGCCATTTTCTGTCCCATTTTTCCAGTTCATCCAGATTCCACTGCAAGCTTTGAAAGCCTTCCTCGTTGTCCACAATGCCTCCAATTTTAGTGTCATCAGCTAACTTGCTGATCCAATTTACCACATTATCATCCAGATCATTGGTATAGACAACAAACAACAATGTTCCCTGCTCTGATCCCTGAGGCACATCACTAATCACAGGCCTCCAGTCTGAGAAGCAATCATCCACTACCACTCTCTGTCTTCTCCCAGTCAGCCAATTTCAAATCTAGTTTGCAACCTCTCCATGTCTCTAGTGTCTGAACCAACCCTTCAATGGTCCTTCAGCCTCTGAAGCTCCAGAGAAAACAATGCTTGTTTGCCTAAACTCTTCTACAGGTTAATACTCTGCAATCCAGGCAACTTAAGACCATAAAACATTGGAGAAGAAATAGGCTATTCAGCCCCTTGTATCTGCTTTGCTATTTAATTATGAGCTGATGCATTTCCCTCTCAGCCCCACTGCCTGGCCTTCTTCCCTAAACCTTTGATGCCCTGGCTAATCAAGAACCTATCAATCTCTGTCACATCCCAGTCAACCTCTTCTGCAGTAAAGCACAAAAGTCTGAAGACATTGTTACGGAGTCCAGAAGACCCCAAAAACCAGCAGCAATAGATAAGCACCACAACACAGGGTTTTACTTAAACAAAAGTTGTTTTTAATTATAATTGAACAAGAAAACAGAATTGAACTTTAACATTACTTAACCTTTTCTCTTTTCTTCTTCTTTGGCTTGGCTTCGCGGATGAAGATTTATGGAGGGGGTAAAAGTCCACGTCAGCTGCAGGCTCGATTGTGGCTGACAAGTCCGATGCGGAACAGGCAGACACGGTTGCAGCGGTTGCGGGGAAAATTGGTTGGTTGGGGTTGGGTGTTGGGTTTTTCCTCCTTTGTCTTTTGTGAGGTGGGTTCTGCAGTCTTCTTCAAAGGAGGTTGCTGCCCGCCGAACTGTGAGGCGCCAAGATGCACGGTTTGAGGCGATATCAGCCCACTGGCGGTGGTCAATGTGGCAGGCACCAAGAGATTTCTTTAGGCAGTCCTTGTACCTCTTCTTTGGTGCACCTCTGTCACGGTGGCCTACCTAACTACTTAATCCCCCTCTAATACTAAGCACAGGTGTGTGTAATGTATATTTAAGATTAGAAAAGTTTTTTGGATCACAGTCCAATTCTTGCACTGTGCACAGAAGTTAGCATTAAAAGTTCATCAGTCTTGGGTGTTTAACATGCAATTTTCTAAAGCTGCCTGACAATCTTTAGTCCACACAAATTACTCCCCTTTCTTCAAAAGATTTCTTTCAGGTCTCCTTTCATACTGCCAGTCTTCTCCTTTGACCAGGCAGCCTTCCAAAGTTTGCCAGCTTGTCCCTCTGGAACGGATTTCTGTCTCTCCTCCCTCTATTTCACACCCTCCCTCTCTGAGAGCAAAACTCTTCTCCTCTGCCTGCAAAGAGCACATGCTCTCCCAGGCAAGCTGCTGTTGATTCTTTGTTGCCTCTTGCAAAAAGCATTCTGCAAAACTCCTGCAAATATTCTGTTTTAAAATGTGTATGTGTGGGTGTGAAAGCTGCTCTAACAATTCCTCCCAAACCACCTCTAAATACTCTGTCACATCTTCCCCCTTTAAAGGGAATTTTAACTCTTGAGTTAACATTCAGTTATAACTAAACTGTCTTAAAATCACTAAAGAGATAACAATACACAATATATAACATGTTATAATACAGTAATTCAATTTCGAGAGTATTTCTATAAATGATCGATTTTAACACCTTGACAAACAATCGGCAATCACATTATTTACTCCTCTGATATGGTTAATTTGCAGATAATATTCTTGTAATATGAAACTCCAGTTTAACAATCTTCTGTCTTTATTCATCATTTTATTCAAAAACACCAGAGGAATGTGGACAGTGAATATAACAATTGGTTCATGAGAGGTACCAAGCTATATGTCAAAATTCTACAGAGCAAATATGATAGCTAACAGTTTTTTTTCAATAGTGGAATAGTTCTTTTGATGAACATTGAATTTTTTTGAAAAGTAAGCAACTAGATGGTCAATTTTATTATGTTTTTGCAATAAAATTGCACCTGCTGCTCCCTCACTGGCATCCACTGCTACAGATAATGGTCTGTCAAAATCAGGAAATTTTAACACAGCACAATGGCATAGCATCTCCTTTAAATTTTCTAAAGCTGCCTGACAATCTTTAGTTCACACAAATTGCTCCCCTTTCTTCAAAAGATTAGTTAAAGGAAGAGCAACCTGAGCAAAATTTCCTGTAATATCCTGCCTTTCCTAAAAACCTTCTCGCTGCTTTCTTGCCATTGGGAAGAGGAAACTCAGAAATTGCATTCACCTTAGCTTGAATAGGTGCAACTTTGCCATGGCCAACTACATAACCCAAGTATGTTACCGTGACATTTTCAAATTGACTCCTTGCTAAATTAACAGTTAAGTTTGCTTTGGATAATCTTGCAAACAATTAGTCCAATTGCCTTAGATGTTCTTCCCATGTGTCACTTTTTGTGATTAAGTCATCAATATAAGCATCTGTTTGAGTTAACCCTTGGATTACCGAATTAATCATCCTCTGGAATGTTGCTGGGCATTTTTCATGCCAAAAAGTAACACATTATACTAGTATAAACCACATGGATTTACAAAGGATTGTCATGTGTTGGAAACAAAATCAAAATTTTACTTCCTGTCTTAAAATTCCTCACTTGAGCTTTCCTGTCAAATCAATGCTTTATTTTACCCTGAGCCATTTCTAAATTCTCTTGAGCCAAAGTCCACACTTTTTGTAACCTATCCTTAAATTTAGAAACATAATCCAGCAAGTCCAACTGCACATCCTCGTTAACCCACTGTTCTTTTATCAATATCAAAGGTCCTCTAACCTGATGTCCAAACACAATTTCAAAAGGGCTGAAACCTAATGACTCCTGCACAGCTTCCCTTGCTGCAAACAACAATAAATGAATACCTTTATCCCATTCGTTTCCATTCTCTGTACAGTAAACTCTCATCATATTTTTAAGAGTAGAATGAAATCTTTCCAAAGCTCCCGAGTTTCAGGATGGTATGCAGATGAAGTGATCTGCATACCAATCTCCCAACTCATAAACTAACTGTTGAAACAACCCAGATATAAAGTTAGATCCTTGATCACTTTGGATCTCTTTCGGTAGTCCAAATACTGTGAAAATCTTTCAAGAGCCTTTACCACCATTTTGGCTGTAATATTTCTCAGTGGTATAGCCTCTGGAAATCTCGACACTGCACACATAATTGTTAATAAGTACTGGTTACCAGACAATTTTCAGCAGGGGACCTACACAATCTACAATAACCCTAGAGAAAGGTCCCCCAACAACAGGAATAGGTTGTAATGTAGCCACTGGAGGACCCTGGTTAGGTTTCCCCACAACCTGACAAATGTGACATGTCCGGCACCAATTTACAACATCCTTCCTCAAACCAGGCCAGAGAAATTGTCTCAAAATCTTATTCATGGTTTTCTTCACACCAAGATGGCCACGCAAAGATGTACTGTGGGCTAGATCTAATATTTCCTTCCGGTAATTTCTAGGAACAACCACCTGATGAATCACTCCCCACTCTTCATTAGCAGGAATATCAAGAGGTCTCCATTTTCTCAACAACACTTCACCTTTTAAGTAATATCCACAAATCATTTCTTTAATTTCCTGTTCAGTTACTGCTTTCTCCCTTAAGCTAATAAGATCTGAATTTATTTTCTGTTGCTGAATTAACTCTTTCCTTGACAAATAGAAATATTCAATCTCATAATGACCCTGTTCTTTCAAAAGTACTTCAGAAGTACTGGGCAAATCTCTATCAATTGGATTTTCTTCAGCTGTCATCATTTCCTTAGTCAAAGATCTAGTTATCACACATGCAGGATATATCTCACCATCCTTTCTAACCACATCCTTACTAGGCCAATTTGTCAATCTTAAAATGGATCCAACTTTATCCTCTGCCAAATCATTCCCCAACAAAATTGAGACAACCTGCATGGGTAACTTTGGAATTACTCCTACTACAACAGGTCCTTTGACTAATTCTGAATTCAGCACAACTTTGTGAAGTGATATTGACTCCACTTCACCTCCAACACCTTTAATCAAAGTTGTCTCCCCTGTGTCAGTCCTTTAATCCACACTTCCCAACAACAATGACTGAGCAGCCCCAGTATCTCAGATTTTAACTGGAACCTGTGGTTCTCCCTCCTTTATTGAGACAAACCCCTCTGACACAAAAAGCTTGAAAACATCCATGACCTCCTTACCAGGTTTGGCACCTCTGCTCTCCTTAAATTCCACTGTTTGAATACATGCTTCTGGTAAAACCTGTTTTGCTCTTTTCTTTTTCAAGACTAGACAATTTGCAATCACATGACCAGGTTTCTTACAAAAATGACATACAGATGCAGGAGTTCTGTCCTTTCCTACCTTTCTTTCATCTTTCCTTTTAACATTTTCTCCAGACTTTATTCCAGGCCTACTATCCTGCTCCATACTAACCTTATTGTAGGAGTTTAGAAACAGTTATTATTTTAATTGAAGGAGTTTAGAAATGGTTATTATTTTAATTGCAGGAGTTTAGAAACAGTTATTATTTTAATGTTAGGAGTTCTGAAACAGTTATAGAAGGTAGAAAGAAAAAGCAAGAAAAAAGCTAAAATGTTCTTTGTGTAAAATGGCGCATAAAAAACAGCAGAACAGAGTAAACAAGATAACAGAGGAATTTAAGAAATATGCACGTACACACACAAAGAGCTTGTTTAATAGGGGGTGGGGAAAGGAGGTGTGAGTACGGGATAGGAGAAAGTCGGAGTCAGTCAAGAGTCAGGCGAATAGGGAAAAGTGCCAAACCAATCCAAGAAGGATAAATGTAAGAAAAATGTAAGGGGAGGTGAATTGAAAAATGTATAAAAACAAAGAAGCTTCCCGCCCTCGGTGTACTTTCCCGAGGTAGGGGGAGAGTACCCAACCTTGCAATGTTGTAAATGTAAATAAATGTTCTTTGTTCTCAACTTTTGTCTCGAGCATATTTTGTGAACGTGAAGGCACTTCTCACATTATGAACAGGTTTATTAATCTGTTCCACATTAGCTCTCTGAAAATGCCTATTATTCTGGAATGTATTTTTTCAATCAAAGCAAATTTGTCTGCTAATCTAGCCGCCTGTTGCCATGTCCCCATGTCTCTCTCATCCAGGTATAATTTAATCTCCTCTGTGTGACACCTTTTAATTTTCTCTATTAGTATTAATTATCTCAATCTGTCAAAATCATTGTTTAGTCTTTTTGAGGTGCACCACCGTTCAAAACACACAGATTTCTTCAGAGCAAAATCCATATAAGATTGATTCCATGTTTTCACCAAACCCCTAAATTTTTGCCTATATGCTTCTGGAACCAACTCATGCTTTCAATACTGCTTGTTTAACAGTATCATAATTTCCCACCTGCTCGGCAGTCAAACTAGAGTATGCAACTCGTGCTTTTCCTTTCAATACACTTTGAAGCATAAGAGGCCATTTTTCTTTTGGCCATCTTGAGCTCTCAGCAACCTTTTCAAAAAGCTGAAAATATGTATCTATATCTCCCTCATTAAAAGGAGGCACTAGATTTACCTCTTTACTAGCCAAAAACCTCTTCCCAGGAGATACAGCCTCAGCTCTCTTCCCTATCTCTATCTCCATTCTTAACTTCTCTAATTGGAACTGTCCCTTTCAGCTTCCTCTGCCTCATATTGTTGTCTCTGAAACTCAAAATTACGCTTCTCTCTTTCTTCTTGCACCCTCTGTTTCTCTCTCTTCTTGCACCCTCAATTTCTCCAATTCCAATTGCAATTCAAAAGATCTATTCTCTGGAAATTTTTCTAAGTCTTCCTCAACAAATTTTCCTTCACATACAATATTTCACTATAATCCTCTGTATTTGTACTTTTCTCATCCAATGTTTAACCAGCAATTTTCAGTGCCTTAGAAATAGCCATAAGTTCCTCTTTTCTCATGCTCTGCCGTTCTGCAGGTGATGGTTGTAACAAAAAATGATTCAACTTCCATTGCTGCAGTTTTTCCAGAGACCAGCTTTAAGTTAGCTTGCAAAAATTCCAGACACAATAGCTTGCAAAAAAATCCAATCAACTAATAAATCATCAAATTGTAATGTTCAAATCCTAAACGATGATCCCCCTAAAATGTTACTGAGTCCAGAGGACCCCAAAAACCAGCAGCAATAGATATGCACCACAACACAGGGTTACTTAAACAAAAGTAGTTTTTAATTATAATTGAACAAGAAAACAGAATTGAACTTTAACATTACTTAACCTACCTAACTACTTAATCCTCCTCTAATACTAAGCACAGGTGTGTATAATTGTATATTTAAGACTGAAAAGTTTTTTGGATCACAGTCCATTTCTTGTACTGTGCACAGAAGTTAGCATTAACAAAGATCACCAGTCTTTGGTGCTTAACATGCAAATGGTTTCCACTCAGGAGGGTTCTTGCTGGTTTTCAGAGAGAGATTCCTTTTCCAGGACATCCGCAACTGATTTCTTCTCAATCAGTTTTGCTGATGAAACTTGCCCCCTTCAGGGTTCTCCAGATGATTCTCTTTCTTTCAGGTCACCTTTCACACCGCCAGTCTTCTCCTTTGACCAGGCAGCCCTTCCAAAGTTTGCCAGCTTGTCCCTCTGGAATTGATTTCAGTCTCTCCTCTCTGTTTCACACCCTCCCTCTCTGAGAGCAAAACTCTTTTCTCTGCCTCCAAAAATCACATGCTCTCCCAGGCAAGCTGCTGCCGATATTTTGTTGCCTCCTGCAAAAAGTATTCTGCAAAAGTCCTGGAAACATTCTGTGTTTTAAAATGTGTGTGCAAGATGCTCTAACAATTCCTCCCAAACCACCTCTAAATGCTCTGTCACAACATCATGATTGAAATAAAAACAAAATGCTGGAGAAATTCAGCAGGTCAAAAAGTGTACTTAATAAGCAAAGATAAAGATACATAACCGACGTTTTGGGTTTGAGCCCTTCATCAAGATCTTCTTCTGCATCCTGTCCAAAACCTCCAGATCCTTCTTGTAATGAAGCAACAGAACTGTCCATGATATTCCAAAATGTGGCCTAACCAAAGTCTTACACAACTGCAACATGACTTCCCAACTTTTATATTCAGCCCATTGACCAACAAAGGCAAGCATCCCATACACTTTCTTTACTACCCTACCTAGAAATCACAAGCAACAAATGTCCCAGCACTGATCCCTTCAGAATTACACTGATCACAGACCTCTTCCGGTCAGAATAAGTAAAAACACAAAAATGCTGGAGAAACTTAGCAGGTCAAGCAGCATCCACAGGAGGTAAAGATATCCAACCAACATTTCAACCCTGAGATCTTCTTCAAGGAAATCATTACCTTCTATGCATGACCTGCTGAGTTCCTCCAGCATTATGTTTTTACTACAGTCACAGTGTCTGCAGACTTTCATATTTCAAAGTTTCAATGTTACATGTAGTCAAAGTAATACCACTCTACCTCTAACCTCTGTTTTCAATGGGCAAACTAATTTTGAATCCAAGACTCTAGAGCAGGGGTGTCAAACTCAAATTCACAGAGGGCCAAAATTAAAAACTTGGACTAAGTCGTGGGGCAAACTAAATATTTCTTGAAAATTTTCAACAACATCTGCATGTTTTCTCTTCTTTCAACGTATGTAATGTTAAACTTTTTCTTATTAAAATAAATATTTAATAATAGTTTTGGTTAAACTCTTTCCAGAAGAAGCAATAACAAATGAGAAATAAAATATTCAATAAATAATATTGCTCGATAGCCTTTAAGCTCCTTTTAAATGTATTTTTTTTCACAATCCAACAAGTCAAAAAAATAACAACTTGCTTCAATGACAAACAGGTTTGTCTTTTAAAATGATGAACATATAGTTTGCCTCCCACCTGTCTTGAAAGGTCCTGTTTTCTGTCTTTCGTTTGGCCATTTTTCGTAAGGGGTTTATTACATGTGATTTGGGCGACAGGTCACAGATGCTAATGAAAGTAAAGAGAGGAGGTGGGGGCGATTAGCGCCAACGCATTTGCAAAGCATTCTGGGATTTGTAGTATTAGCTTTGCATGTGCTATACTGGCGCGGCGGTCAGCGGGCCAGCTCTAATACATATTTGATATGATCATGCGGGCCAAATATAATTATATCACGGGCCAAATTTGGCCCGCGGGCCTGAGTTTGATATATGTGCTCTAGAGATCCCCTTGTGCCTTTTATTTTCTGGATCAGCTTTTTTTTTTTTTTTAAACTTTTTTATTTTTCACACCTTAAATCACAATAGCCATGATATACACTTTTTCTTTTCCACACATTTACAGTGACTTTTTCTCCCTCCCCCCTCCCTCCTCCCAAGCCACCCCCCCACCCCCCCCTCTCATCCATTTTAGGTATACAATCTAGGTTGCATTAATTCAGTTAGACAATGTTGTCATTCAACAAAAATACACCAGAAATTCTACTGAGTCCATTCTTTTCTTTTCTTCTCCTTCCATCAACTTAGGTAATGTTTGTTCCCGGTAGGTTTTCGCTATTGTATTTAATGTAAGGCTCCCATACTTGTTCGAATATTTCAATATTATTTCTTAAACTATATGTTATTTTTTCTAATGGAATACATTTATTCATTTCTATATACCATTGTTGTATTTTCAAATTATCTTCCAATTTCCAGGTTGACATAATACATTTTTTTGCTACGGCTAGGGCTATCTTGACAAATCTTTTTTGTGCATCTTCCAAGTCAATTCCAAATTCTTTATTTTTTATGTTACTTAGGAGAAAGATCTCTGGATTCTTTGGTATATTGTTTTCTGTTATTTTATTTAATATCTGATTGAGATCATCCCAAAATTTTTCTACTCTCTCACATGTCCAGATTGCATGAATTGTTGTTCCCCTTTCTTTTTTACATCGAAAACATCTATCAGATACTGTTGGGTCCCATTTATTTAACTTTTGCGGTGTAATGTATAGTCTGTGTAACCAATTATATTGTATCATACGCAGCCTCATATTTATTGTATTTCTCATCGTTCCAGAGCATAACTTCTCCCATGTTTCCTTTTTTATCTTTATATTTAAATCTTGTTCCCATTTTTGTTTAGTTTTACCATTTGTTTCCTCATTCTCCTTTTCTTGCAGTTTAATATACATATTTTTTATAAATCTTTTGATTAACATTGTATCTGTAATCACATATTCAAGGTTACTTCCCTCTGGTAAACTCAAGTTGCTTCCTAATTTATCTTTCAAGTAGGATCTCAGTTGGTAATATGCCAGCGCTGTATCTCCAGTTATATTGTACTTATCTCTCATTTGTTCAAAGGATAAGAATCTACTTCCTGAAAAACAATTTTCTATTCTTTTAATCCCTTTTTTTTCCCATTTTCTAAAGGCAAGGTTGTCTATTGTAAAAGGGAGTAGCTTATTTTGCGTCAATATTAGTTTTGGTATTTGGTAATTTATTTTATTTCTTTCTACATGAATCTTCTTCCATATATTGAGGAGATGGTGTAATACTGGAGAAGTTCTATGTTGTACCAATTTTTCGTCCCATTTATATAATATGTGTTCAGGTATCTTTTCCCCTATTTTATCTAATTCTAGTCTCGTCCAGTCTGGTTTTTCCCTTGTTTGATAAAAATCTGATAGGTACCTTAATTGTGCGGCTCTATAATAATTTTTGAAGTTTGGCAATTGTAAGCCTCCTTGTTTATACCATTCTGTTAATTTATCTAGTGCTATCCTCGGTTTCCCCCCTCTCCATAAAAATCTCCTTATTATTTTCTTTAACTCTTTGAAGAATTTTTCTGTCAGTTGTATTGGCAATGCCTGAAATAAGTATAGTATCCTTGGAAAAATGTTCATTTTAATACAGTTTATCCTTCCTATCAGTGTTAGTGGTAGCTCTTTCCAATGCTCTAAATCGTCCTGTAATTTTTTCATTAGTGGATTGTAATTGAGTTTATATAATTGGCCTAGATTTTTGTTTATTTGCACACCTAGGTATCTTATTGCCTGCGTTTGCCATCTGAATGGGGATTCCTCCTTAAATTTTGAGAAATCCGCGTTATTCATAGGCATTGCTTCACTTTTATTTACATTTATCTTGTATCCCGACACTTCTCCATATTCCTTCAATTTCTTATATAGTTCTTTTATTGATAGTTCTGGTTCTGTTAAGTACACTATCACATCATCCGCAAACAGACTGATTTTATATTCCCTGTCTTTTATTTTTATTCCTTTTATATTATTATCTCTTCTTATCGATTCTGCTAGTGGTTCTATAGCTAGCGCAAACAATAATGGTGATAGTGGGCATCCCTGCCGCGTTGACCTGCTTAAGTTAAATTGCTTTGATACATGTCCATTTACTGTCACTTTCGCTAACGGTCCCTTATATAATGCTTTAATCCAATTAATATACTTCTCCGGTAAACTGAATTTTTGCAATACTTTGAACAAGTAATTCCATTCTACTCTGTCGAAGGCCTTCTCTGCGTCTAAAGCAACTGCTACTGCCGGTGCTTTATTTCCTTCTACTGCATGAATTAAGTTAATAAATTTACAAATATTGTCTGTTGTGCGTCTTTTTTTGATAAATCCAGTTTGGTCTAAATTTACCATTTTCGGTACCTGTTCTGCTAATCTGTTCGCTAATAGTTTAGCTATTATCTTATAATCTGTGTTTAGCAGAGATATTGGTCTATATGACGCTGGTGAGAGTGGATCTTTCCCTTGTTTTAGTATCACTGTAATTATTGCTGTTTTACATGAATCTGGTAAGTTTTGTGTCTCATCAATCTGGTTGATTACATCCAGGAGGGGCGGTATTATTAGGTCTTTAAATGTTTTGTAGAATGCTATTGGGAGTCCATCCTCTCCTGGTGTCTTATTATTTGGTAAATTTTTTATTATCTCTTGTATTTCTACTGTTCCAAATGGTTCTGTTAATTTATTTTGTTCCTCTATTTGTAGTTTTGGTAGTTCAATTTTAGTCAAAAATTCATCTATTTTCCCTTCTTTCCCTTCGTTTTCGGTTCGGTATAATTGTTCATAGAATTCTCTGAAGTTTTCCTTAATTTCTTTTGGATTATATGTAATTTGTTTGTCTTTTTTCCTTGTTGCCAATACCATTTTCTTAGTTTGCTCTGTCTTAAGCTGCCATGCTAAGATTTTGTGTGTTTTTTCACCTAGTTCATAATATTTCTGTTTTGTCTTCATTATATTCTTCTCCACCTTATATGTTTGTAATGTTTCATATTTTATTTTTTTATCCGCCAATTCTCTTCTTTTGGTTGTATCTTCCTTTATTGCTAATTTTTTTTCTATGTTTATTATTTCCCTTTCCAACTGCTCTGTTTCCTGATTATAGTCCTTCTTCATCTTGGTTGCATAACTTATTATTTGCCCTCTAATGAATGCTTTCATTGCGTCCCATAGTATAAACTTATCTTCCACTGATTCCGTATTTACTTCAAAGTACATTTTTAATTGTTTTTCAATAAATTCTCTAAAATCCTGTCTTTTAAGTAGCATGGGGTTTAATCTCCATCTATACATTCTTGGAGGGATGTCCTCTAGCTCTATTGCCAATAACAGGGGTGAGTGGTCCGATAATAGTCTAGCTTTATATTCCGTTTTCCTAACTCTCCCTTGAATGTGGGCTGATAACAGGAATAGGTCTATCCTTGAGTATGTTTTATGTCTAGTCGAGTAGTGTGAGTATTCCTTTTCTTTTGGGTTTTGTTTCCTCCATATGTCCACAAGTTTCATTTCTTGCATTGATTTAATTATAAATTTGGTTACTTTGTTCTTCCTGTTAATTTTTTTCCCCGTTTTATCCATATTTGGATCCAAATTCAGATTGAAATCCCCTCCTATTAGTATGTTCCCTTGCGTATTAGCTACCTTCAAAAAGATATCTTGCATAAACTTTTGATCTTCTTCGTTAGGTGAATATATATTAAGTAGATTCCAAAGCTCTGAATATATCTGACATTTTATCATAACATATCTCCCTGCTGGATCTATTATTTCCTCTTCTATTTTAAATGGCACATTTTTGCTAATTAATATAGCCACTCCTCTTGCTTTTGAATTATACGATGCTGCTGTTACATGTCCTACCCAATCTCTCTTTAATTTCTTGTGCTCCAATTCAGTTAAGTGTGTTTCTTGGACAAATGCTATATCTATTTTTTCCTTTTTCAGTAAATTTAGTAGTTTCTTCCTTTTAATTTGGTTATGTATTCCATTAATATTTAGAGTCATATAGTTCAGCGTAGCCATTTTATATTTTGTTTATCTTCTCTTTCCATTTTTCCATCATTACCTTTCCTCCTTTTCCATTTCTGTTTTCTTATTTTCAACTCTTTACCAGACAACATTCCTACAACATCCAACATTTTCCTTATTCTCCTATTTCTATCTTCTTTATCCCCAATCTCCCCTTCCCCTCCTGAGTTGCCCTTTATCCCTTGTCGGACAACCACATCTCCCCTCTCCATTTGGATTTGCGAATCCACTCGCAAGCGTCAACTGATTTTGCAGTGACCGCTCTTTTCCCCCACCCAGCCCCCCCCAGAAAAGATTTCGCTTTTTATATGTCACAAAGGTCACTCTTTTAATTCCCTCCTTATTCTCTCTATTCCATTACCTTCCCTTATTAATTCTTGTCTATACTCTCTATGTTTTCCTCTAATTACAGATACTTTCACATATGCCCATTGTCTCTATTCACTCTTATACCTCTTTACCCGCATACATATCAATCGTGGTCATTTTTACCCTCCTTACCCGTCTTCATCCCTCAGTCTATTTTTGTCTTTACCCACATACATATCAATCGTGATAATTTTTGCTCTCATTACCCGTCTTCATCCCTCAGTCTATTTTTGTAATTGTTCTGCAAATTTTCGTGCTTCTTCTGGATCCGAGAATAGTCTGTTTTGTTGTCCTGGAATAAATATTTTCAATACCGCAGGATGCTTCAGTGTAAATTTATATCCTTTCTTCCATAAAATCGCTTTTGCTGTATTGAACTCTTTTCTCTTCTTTAGGAGTTCAAAGCTTATATCTGGATAAATGAAGATTTTTTGCCCTTTATACTCCAGTGGTTTGTTGCCCTCTCTTACTTTTTCCATTGTCTTCTCCAGTACCTTTTCTCTTGTAGTATATCTTAGGAATTTTACTACAATAGATCTTGGTTTTTGTTGTGGTTGTGGTTTAGGGGCCAATGCTCTATGTGCCCTTTCTATTTCCATTTCTTGCTGTAGTTCTGGACATCCTAGGGCCTTAGGGATCCATTCTTTTATAAACTCCCTCATATTCTTGCCTTCTTCATCTTCCTTAAGGCCCACTATCTTTATGTTATTTCTTCTGTTATAATTTTCCATTATATCTATTTTTTGGGCTAGTAATTCTTGTGTCTCTTTAGTTTTTTTATTAGATTCCTCCAATTTCTTTTTTAAGTCTTCTACCTCCATTTCTGCTGCTACTGCCCGCTCTTCCATCTTGTCCATTTTTTTCCCCATTTCTGTTAAGGTCATATCCATTTTATTTATTTTCTTTCCTGTGTTGTTTATTCTTCTTCTTAAATCATTGAATTCCTGTGTTTGCCATTCTTTAAATGACTCCATGTATCCTCTAACAAGAGCAAGTATATCCTTTACCTTGCCTTTCCCTTTATCTATTTCACTGTATTCTTCCTCTTCTTCTTCCTCTGGGTTGGCCATCTGTTGTTTCTTTGCTGCCCTTTCCTCCTCTTCTTTCTTGTTTCCATTGTCTTCTGTGGTCTCTTCTTGCTGCAGGTGTTCTGCAGCTGTCGTTGCCGGCTGTGGAGATCGACTCCCCAGCTGGTCCCCCCTCCCGTCGGTGTGTTTTTTTTCATGCGCATCGCGCATGCGCGACTCCTCGCGCATGCGCGGTTGCGCACTTTTACTCGGCTCTGTGAGCCATTGTTGTAGTTCTTTTTCTACCGACCTGAGGTAGTGGGGTCTTCTCTCCACAGCGGGCCTCTTCGGACAGGTAAGGCCTTCACCTTTTTCCTCCGTTGTCTTCTCTTCCTCTCTTCTTTCCGTTGATTTTGATTTTTATCCTTTTGTCTCCATCTTCTTTCCACCTTTATACTCACTTTTCTTTAACTTGTATTTCTGTGCCTTTGTATTTTCTCTTGTTTTTCCCGACTTTTCTGGAGAGGGCTGGAGTTCACCGTCCGGCCACTACTCCATCACGTGACTCCTCTCTGGATCAGTTTTTCAATGTGAAAATGGATCCTATCCCTAAGATTCTCTCCAATAATTTACCTAACACTAATGCAAGGTTCATTAGCCTTCATTTTCCTAGTTTATCTCGATTGTCCTTAAACAGTAAAGCAACTTTAGCTGCTTGCCTGTAGCTGCAGAGGATATAATGCTTCTGTCAAGGCACCAGCAATCTTCTCTTTTGCCTCTCAGTAACCTGGAATATATCCTCAGGTCATGGGGCCTTATGCACTAACATACCTTTACACCTAAGGGTGTCCTGACCCACAGAAATGCCTGTGATTTTCGTTAAAAAAAACCTACTGCACAATTATGGATCCACTATATTAAAAAACCCTCAAAATTGAGAAACAAACATTCATGTCAGTGTTAAAGAATTTTAATAATACAGTAAAACCCCAGTTATCTGGAATTCAAGAAACTGACAGCCTCAAGCAACCAGCAAAAGAAAGCAGAAAGTACTGTAGGTTAAAAAAAAAGAATGTTTAAAATTGGTATGCCTCGCCGTTACAACATACAATCTCAAGCAACCGGAAAATTCACTTATTTGTCATCTACAAATCCCCACAGGTGCCAGATACCAGGGGTTTTACTGCATTAAGTTTATTGTCAGAGACATTGTTCAATGTACATTGTACTAAATTTCTTACTTGCTCTTCAATGTCATAGTTAATCTGGTATTCATAAGAAAAATAGACAGACAATTGATATGATAATATTAAAAATCTCTTGGTGCCTGCCACATTGACCACTGCCAGTGGGCTGATATTGCCTCAAACCGTGCATCTTGGCACCTCACAGTTCGGCGGGCAGCAACCTCCTTTGAAGAAGACCGCAGAGCCCACCTCACTGACAAAAGACAAAGGAGGAAAAACCCAACACCCAACCCCAACCAACCAATTTTCCCTTGCAACCGTGTCTGCCTGTCCCACATCGGACTTGTCAGCCACAAACAAGCCTGCAGCTGAAGTGGACATTACCCCTCCATAAATCTTCGTCCGCGAAGCCAAGCCAAAGAAGAAAGAAATTAAAAATAAACAGCTTAACTACCCAACAAGAATAAATTAGTAACTGCAATATTGCATTTTACAAAATAGTTATGCAAAATAGAATTTTCTACAAATCAGGTAAAACTTGAACCTTTATATTCAAGACCTGATAGGTAACCATAGATATTTATAACTATTTGTTCAGGAAGAGAAACATTAACATAAGACTGGAAGGGCTAGAAATTATAATCCATGCCAAGGCACATCAAGAAGCGACATTTTGGCTGAACCCAAGACAGCGATAACCCACCATGTTCAAAGCCCAAAATGTACGCACACAAAAACAGACCCAGATAGAGTGCCCAGATCGGGTCATTGTTTTTTCAAGTTCTGACAGACGGTCCAGGACATAAAACATTAATTCCTGCTCTTCCACAGATGCTGCCTGACCTCCTGGGAGGCTGAAGCACTTTCATGTTTTTATTTCATATTTCCAGCATCTGCTTTTTTATTTTAATTTTTAAAATTTTCTTAACATACTATTGTTTGAAGTCGACATTTTCTCAGGCCTTGTCCAAGTGACTCGAGTCATATATGTTATAAAATTCCATCCACATTTTGTATTAGTAGATTGTCAAATTTATTCTGAAGATGTCACTTTGATGAATATTTATGTGCCAAATATAGGATGAAGGGATTATTAGAGATACATTTATGCATTTAGCTGAGACCTATCAAAAATATTGGAGGGAGGATATATTAATTGTTGTTTGAATCCAGTTTTGGATAAAACTACCAAATCAGTTATTCAAACTAAAGTAGCTAAGGCAATTTTGAATGTTATGAAAGATCTGAATTTAATAGATATTTGGAGGAGATTAAACCTAAAGAAAGGGATTATTATTTTTATTCACATAGATTTGATTCTTATTCTAGGATAGATTTATTTTTAATTTTGGCACAATTGCAAGGAAATGTTATGAATATAGATCACACATGTCAAACTCTGGCCCACGGGCCAAATTTGGCCCGCGATATAATTATATTTGGCCCGCAAGATCATTTCAAAAATGTATTAGAGGTGGCCCGCTGGCTGCCGCGCCAGTATAGCGCATGCACAGTAATACAACAAATCCCAGAATGCATTGGCGTCAGCCTGCTAATCGCCCCCACCTCCTCTGTTTACGTTGCAGGGTCTCACCGTGGACTCTGGTTTTGGGGCCTGGCCGGTATCAGGGGAAGCCAAGGCCGCTTCCCAGCGTCCGGAACCGGAGGCCTTGGGCCTGACCTCGCCAGGACCGTTGCCCACTCCCCCTCCCTGCTGCAGGCCGACCTGCGACTCACGGTGTCGGGCTGCTGATCCGCCAAGATGCCGCCCTGCAGCGAGAGCCGATGCCCCCGCACTGTCGTTGTCCAACCCGATCGCCCGCAAACCCCGCCCTCCCGCACACAGGCCTGAGTAAGTATTATGAACTTTAATCTCAGGATAATACGATCTTCCAATAGTTTCATGTCACAGTGATAAATATATTCCTGGTTAAAAATGGTCCTGCACTTGGATACAAGCTCATTAGGCATAAAACTTGAAAAGTGTGTCAATCAAAGGATATCTGTACCAATGGAAAAAGGGCATGGCAAATAACCCTGCTAGAGTTCATGCCCACAATCAGTCACCCATTTGATTGTTTCAGGAATCATGTTATTCTCCCATTCTCAATAGCCCTCAGATTTTACTATTCGACAGCACACTAGCAACATTTGACAAATCCTCTATAGAGAAATATTATTTATTGAATATTTTATTTCTCATTTGTTAATGCTTCTGGAAAGAGTTTATCCAAAACTATTATTAAACATTTATTTTAATAAGAAAAAGTTTAACATTACATATGTTGAAAGAAGAGAAAACATGCAGATGTTGTTGAAAATTTTCAATAAATATTTAGTTCGGCCCTCGACTTAGTCCAAGTTTTTAATTTTGGCCCTCCGTGAATTTGAGTTTGACACCCCTGATATAGATTATAAGGCCACTTATAATGTTGTGTTTATTTTTGAAAAAGGAACAAACAGTTTATAGATGGTGGTTAAATTCAACATTGTTAAAAATGACAGATTTTTATGATTTTATAAGAAAGCATATTCAGGAGATTTTAGAATTAAATTCAAATTCTGTTATACCAAAGAGGTGAATCAATTAGAAAGGGAAATACAGGATTTGGAAAAGGTATAACAAAAAAAACCAATTAATTAAGAAAAATTTTCATTTATAGATATGAAAGATTGATTGATAGAATTGATTGATACTATGAATTATGAGAAAGAAAGTTTAAGCTTGGAAGTTAAAAACTGAACTATCTTCTAAAATAATTAATGGTGTAGAAAGAGATCAAAGACGATTACTTAAATCCTAAATAAAATCAATGAAAGTTTTTTTTATTCTGATTTATATAGATGAAGGTAAGATTGATACATTTTTATCTCAGATAAATTTATCTAGCTTGACATATCAAGATCAGAAAATTTTGGATGCTCCTTTTACAATAAGAGAAATTAATGAAGTGCTTAGTTTATTACAGAATTGAAAATCTCCAGGAGAAGATGGTTTTCCATCTGAATTTTATAAAAAGTTGAATATCTCCATTTATGGAGGTGCTAAAGCAGGCAACAAAAGCCCATTCTTTACTGGATTATTTTTCAATGGCGATAATTACAGTTATATCATCCATTATCTTTGATGAACGTAGATTATAAAATTATTGCAAAATTTTTAGCAAATAGATTATCTAAACATCTGCTTGATTTAATTGATATGGATCAAGCAGATTTTATTAAAAATGGTATTCTGTGGACAATGTTGCAAGATTAATTAGCTTAATTAATTTAATTCAGAAAAGAGGAGATGCAAAAAAGAGTTTTGATAGATTAGAATGGAACATTCTATTTAAAGTAATGGAGAAGTTTGGTATTGGCTCTACGTTCATAAATTGGGTTAAAGCCTACATAAAAATCCTTTGGCAAAAGTTATTACTAATGGACACATTTATGCTTCTTTCTCATTAACTAGGTCAAGTTGACAAGGTTGTCCTTTGTTCCCAGCTTTATTTATTTTTACAATTGAACCTTGAGCTAAACTTATTAGACAAGTTTCAAAGATCAAGGAAATGAAAGTGAATCAATAGGAATATAAAATTAATTTATTTGCTGATGAGGTTTTGGTTTACTTAACTGAACCTAAATAACCTCAAAGTTCTTTATTACAATTACAAATTAGATTGAAAGATCTAATCTAAGGATAAGTCTCTAGTTATAAAGTGGGAAAAAGTGAGATTATGCCCTTAGCTGTGGGTGATTATACAGATTTTAAAATAGTCACAAAATTTAGGTGGCCCGCCATAGGTATTAAATATTTAGTTATTAGAATTGATAATGATTTTAAAAATTTATATAAATTGAATTATTTACTCTCACTTAATAGAATTGTTGCTGATTGTAACAAGTGGAACAATTTACCTATTACTTTGATTGGTAGAGTAAACTGTGTTAGAATTAATGTTTTTTCCCCTAGATTTCAATATTTTTTTCAATCAATTCCCATTCCAATGCCTTCAAATTTTTAAAGGATTTAAATATTTCAGTTAGGAAATTTTTATGGAAAAATAAAATGCCTAGGGTTTCTTTGGAAAAATTTCACTTGTAAGTATGAGTTAGGGGGTTTGCATCTTCCTAATTTTAAGAATTATTATAAAGCAGCTCAATTGAGATTTATAAATGTATTGTTTAATTTAGATAGTATTCCAGTTTGGGCTTCTGTTGAATTTAATGCAATAGGGGATATGGATCCCAAAGATTTTATTTACAAAATAAACTGTTATTTGGAAGAAGGAATAATCTATTTTGAAACATTTGATTAAGTTATAGAATAATATTGATAGTGAAATTGGTATGAAAGATTTAATATCTAGGAAAATGCCTTTATGTCACAATAGGTTTATTCCTTTATCAATGCATAACCAATTCTTGAGGATTTGTAGGTGGAAGGGTATTAAGAGGATTGAAGACTGTTTTGAGGATGGGATATTTATTACATTTGTAAGAATGAGGGAAAAATTTAATGTGCCTAGTAATATTTTATTTTGTTATTACCAAGTTAAAGCTTTTTTATTTGGCAAAATAGGTCCTACTTTGATGTTACCTAATCAAAGTGAATGAGAATTACTGATTTCTAATACCATTGTAAATAAATTTATTTCAGTAATGTATAACTTACTTTAAACTAAGGCCCCCAAAATTGGGGTGCATAAATCAAAATTAAGATGGGAATTAGATTTAAATACTCAAATAAGTGAAAAGGATTGGATGGATTTGTGTAAGAATAATATGACTAAACTTATAAATGCAAGATCTTGGTTAGTTCAATATAATTTTTTTACATCAGTTATATTTGCCTCCATAAAAATTAAATAGATTAAATCCTACCATATCAGATTTATGTTTTAGATGTAGATCTGAGGTTAGAACGTTTTTTCATTCAACTTGGCAATGTTCTAAAGATAGACAATTTTGGATATCGGTAGGTAATTTTTTGGGATGAATTACTGGGCTCAAAAATCCACAGGACCTGGTGTTATTTAATTGAGTAATATTAAGGATGCAAGGCAAAAATTAAATTCAAATATTTATCAAATTGAATTTGTGTTAATTGCTTTAGCATTTTCTAGGAAATGTATAGCAATATTAGGGAAGTCAGAAATAGATTTAGGCATGGAAAGATGGCATGCAGAACTTCGTAACTGTATACCATTACAGAAAATTACTCTTAATCTGGGAGATAAATATGTTTTCTGGAAAATATGGATCCCATATTTACAAAATCTTGGTTTGCATGTATGGTTGATTCTCTGAAGTCCTCACTTTTTGGTAACCTCCAGTAGACTTTGGTATAAAATGTTTTTTTTTTTAGCATTCTCCTTTTTTTATATATTTTTCTTTCTTTTTGTTTTAGGGTTGGGAGGGTGGGTTGAGGGGGATGGGAGGATATATACCACATGTATAATTTATTTTGAAATAATTTGCAATTGAATGTAATGTAATTATATTGTGGTTAAAAATTTATAAAGTATTCAAAAAAAATTCCATCCACATTGTCATAGGCCATTAATGTTATTATGCAATTATACTTATTTCAATATTATAACTTAAGAAACTATTTAATCTTTTATATAGTTATTTCCAATTCTGCAGTTAAGATCCAAGGACTTGAATGTACAGAAATATGTGGTTGAATGTTGCTGTCCAAATACCTGAAGTCAGCATGTTATTGATTAGCTCCAGGAATCCTTCTTCAGCCACGTGTGCATCAGTGAAGAGAAAGACTGTCGGCTTGTTTTCAATCCCTAGCTTTAGGTATAGGGTCTTCAAATCATCTCGGAAATTAGTCTCTGCATAACCACGACTCAGAACAATCTCAAAAATCTTGATTTCAACAAAACAGAAATGGTTGGGTGTTCATTAGTACTGGTCATACGTTAACATTTTGATTTGCTCATTCCATACTCAAGCGAATGTAACAGAGCAGAATCTTACCTCACAGTTGGCTGTGTATGTAGCCAGCTTGGTCAGGGATTGCTTGCCAGATCCACCAACACCCACCAGCAGGGCATGGCCTCTGTCCATCCTGATAATCCGATGAATCCGTGTCAAGTGCTCCACAGCATCATCAAACAATACCAGGCTCATCTGAGTTTTCACTTCATTATATTCTTCCAAAATTTCCTATCAAAGAAACAAAAAAAATTTAATCTACTAATTTGAAAGCCATTCCCTATCAGTACACTCAAATTTGAAATACCATTCAAATGAAAGAAAAATGTTGTCATTTATTAACAGCCTATCTTTTCATCGGGAAGTGGAACTTGAGGGCAAAATCAAAAGATTTTAAATTTAGTCATACAGCTTGGTAACAGGTTGTTCTGGCCCATGAGCCTGGGCAGCCTAATTACACCCAACTGACTTACAACACCGTATGTTTTGAAGGGTGGGATGAAACCAGAATACCTGGAGGTCACACACAAAGACATGGGCAAAAAATACAAACTCCTTGCAGCCAGCACCAGATTCAAACCCAGGTTACTGGCACTGTGACAGTGTTACATTAACTACTATGCTGACCATATGCTAAGAGAGAAAAGCACAGATCTAAAATGAACTTAGTGGTTCAGGTGATGACATCTCTAGGAAGAGATACACACAAGAAAAGTATCGCTAAGTGGGAAAAAAGAATGGTCAACATTTCAGGCCAAAACTCTTCATCAAGACTGAGAGTGCAGAGAGTTGTAGCAATAGCCATCTTGAGCTCCATCTATCCATCATCCTGGTCAATCAGTTCCTTAATAGCCCCTATCCAATACCTCCCATCCTGTCCTCATAACATTATCTATTTCCCCTCTGCACTCTCAGTCTTGATGAAACTGAAACATTGACTCACTAATGCTGTTCAACCAACTGGGGAGTATGGTTGGCGTAGCAGTTGCACAATGCCTCTACAGCAGCAGCGATTGGGACCAGGGTTTGAATTGCGCGCTCTCTATAAGGGGTTTGTACATTCTCCTCCCCCCTGTCCGTGTGGGTTATCCCCAGGGGGTCCAGTTTCCTTCCACTGTTCAAAATGTACAGGGGGTCAAGGCTAATTGAGTGTAAACTGGGCAGCATGGACTCATTGACTGAAATGGCTTGTTACCATGCTGTATGTCTAAATTTTCTTTAAAATTAAATTAAAAAAACTTGAGTTCCTCAGCAGATTATTTTTTTTGCCCAAGGTTAGAAGGGTACAGAGTCAAGTGAGACGAACTGAAGTGGGCGCTTTGGTTGACGTGAACAAGATGGACTGATGGTTCGGATTTTAAATTAAATTACATTTTATTTACAGTAAGGTCGAAGCTGTTTCTGGCAATTTAAACCCATACCATCCAATTACACCTAAATGAACTTACAACGCTGTATGCTTTAGTGGGTGGGAAAAAACCAGAGCCACTGGAGGAAACCCACACAGACATGTGGAGAATGTACAAAATCCTTAAAGACAGTGCCAGATTTAGGTCCGAGACACTGTAATAGCGTCGTACTAACTGAGACACTAACAGTTTCTGAGCAATATAAATCTATGTTTTTACAGTTATACCCTGGTTTTTTGATCCTCTACAAAGGAAAAAAAGGTCTTTCAATTTACTTTATTTAAGTTCTGTTATCCCCATCTAACTGTCAGTATAGAGAAAGGCTTGTCGCACTTCCGACGTTCCATTTAATCTTCATATTAATAGCTGCAGAAAAATCAGCAGAAAAATGCATTTCTGATCTGCATGGGCCTGCACTGGAGCCATTGGCATCTATTTTTGCCATGATTCTTCATGCCTAAGATATTATTGCTCCAAAAATCTTGATTATTTAACATTCATTCTCAAAAGGAATGAATTACTGCCCAATCAAGTGGAAATGGTGAATAGTTCTTGAAGGCAAACATAATCAACCTGCTTGCAATAATTTGTCAACAAGATGAAGATGTATATGGACTTCAGGAGGATGAAAGTTGACCACTTTACATTACACATCAATGGCTCCATCATGGAGAGAGCAGAGAGCACAAAGTTTCTCAGTGCGCGTATAATAAACAACCTATCCGGAGCCACAACCAACACTTCCTAAGGAGGTTAAGAAGGATAAGGCTACTTTTTACAGGAACACAATTGAGAATG
The DNA here is from genome assembly GCF_036971445.1 of Narcine bancroftii. Classification (NCBI taxonomy): domain Eukaryota; kingdom Metazoa; phylum Chordata; class Chondrichthyes; order Torpediniformes; family Narcinidae; genus Narcine; species Narcine bancroftii. Next base: position 194,864,375 of record NC_091472.1, read on the forward strand.
TTCTTTCTGGCTGCATCGTTGTGTGTAACTATAGCTGCAAAAAATTAGGTAGGAAGTCAAAGTGGATCATCAAAATGGCCAAGAAGATCAGTGAAATCTCCCTTTCCTTATTGACAACATTCATTGGGCTCAAATAATTATTGAGGACCCCTTCCATCCATCATACAATATCTTTGACCACTACCATCAAGAAGGAGGCACAGCAGCATCAAAATCAGGACTGCCAGGCTGGGAAATAGCTTTTTCCCTCAGACTGTGAGTTGATGAATGGTATCCTGTAACTGAGCAAATTATTCCAAAATATTTATATATATCGTATAAACTCGGGTAAAAGTCACATTTTCTAGATCACTTTTTAATGTTAAATTTATGGGGTTGACTATAAAATAGATACTACTTTTTCACACTAGAATCCAATGTACCATATCAGTAGTAGAAGTCCAAATAATCTCTAAATGAATAAAGAATAAAAATACAATGAATTAAAGTAATAATAGAGTCTGCACATCATGGGGGAGGTCAGGTCCGCAGAAGTATCTGCATCATGGAGGTATCGGGAGTTCCAATCAACGAGCAACTGGGGCAAAGGTGAGAGTCCGCATTAGACTCATCAGGAGCCCCCATACACTGCTGGTCAGGGCCGAGGTGTGAGATCACGACCGAGGCATTGGGAGCTCTAATGGGAGGGTGGCCAGGGTCAAGGTGAGAGACAAGGGTCGACTTTTACATGAGATGCTGGTAAATGGAAAGTTCAGATCTCTTGGCCAAAAATAGAGGTTCGACTTCTACACTTTTACATGAGTATATAAGGTATTTACTTTATATTATATCTTTATGTATTTTGTGATTATTATGTGCTGTGTGACCACTGTTGTCTGGAGAAACACAGTTTTGTCTGGTTGTATATGTACAGTCAGTTGATAATAAACATGAACACCTGGAAGAGAGCTTTAGCAGCCTCATAATCTTGTAGATCTTCATAAATACGAGCCTCGCCCTCATGCATGAACATCCGGTAGTCTCCAAACAGTATTGGATCCCTGGTGGCTTGCTCAAATATATTTGGGAAATGCTCTTCTATTATTTGGTTAATATTTCCTTGAACCTTAAAATAAAAAAGAGAAAAAATGCAAGTAGAGTGTGTTTTCACCTTTTCTTTGTTACATTCAAACGATTTGTTTAAATAGAAAAAATTAAAATGCATTTTGAAAATATAAGCTCTGAAATATATTGAATGAAATGTTATTGATGGGAGTGTGTCTCATTTGAAATGATATCATCAGTCCATTGATCTTTTTACTAACCAGCATTTTATCGGCTTCATTAATGAGCCTATCATGAAACACTCGAAGACATTCGTTCCTCCAGAGTCTGACCATCTGCGCAACTGTTTGAAACCTTGAAAAATATTGGAAAAAGAAAAGAACATGCAAAATAGGTAAATAATTTGAATAAAGGGAAGTAGAAATCTGACATTCTCACCTCCAAAGGTCTAATAGACTAAGATTAATAGCTTTTCTCAAGTAAAAGACTACTTTGATACAGTCAAGCCATGATTTAGACAGAATGGCTTCTCCTGTTCCCACGATGTTAATGATAAAGCTATTCCCTCAAACACTTAAATCATTACACATTTAAAATAAAATATTAATCAATACAAATTATGCAACAATATACTTACTTTCTGATTGAATCTCAGAATCATAGAACCATCTAACACAGAAACTGGCCCTTTAACTCACCACATTCTTACTGACCATGATGTCTATCAATGCTAAACCTTTTTGTCCATATTAGGACCATATCTCTCAAAGTTCTTCCGATCAAAACAGCTGTCAAAATGTCTAAAAGTAACTATATCTACCTCCACCACTTACTCTGGTGGTTTGTTCTATATACAGTAAAGCCCCTGGTATTTGGCACCTATGGGGGTTGGTAGATGTCAGATAAGTATATTTTCTGGTTGTTTGTAACTTATTCTTAAAATGCCTAATTAATATACTTGCATTAAGAATAAACAGTTTAAAAGAAAATATATGAAAATACTACACTGTACTTACACTGAACAAACTTCATTTTCATGAATATATAAATATTAAAGAATTTTACTTTATTTTCAGTCACATTCTTTGAAAATATTTCACCTTCACTACATCTCCATATTCCTCCCCCCTCCAAGGAGCTGCCCAAAAGATGAACAATAACATTATAGATAATTAACCCTTCCCCCCCCCCCACAAGTTTACAGATAAAGCCTCTGACCAGGGTGACTCTTACTAAGCAGTGGTAAAGAGATACTTTAAGAGAGTCATTCCAACGGCAAATGGCATGAACCAGCTCTTCATCCTGTGAGACACCATGGCTGTTTCACACAACTTAGGATTAGCAGTGGTAGAATCCTTATGGGTTGAGTTAAGAAATGGCAAAAAGGACCCTATTACTGGTTATATATAGGCCCCCAAACAGCAGCCGGGAAGTGGATTACGAGTTGCAGCTGGAAATAGAAAAAGTGTGTAAGAAGGAAAATGTCAAAATAATTATGAGTGATTTTAACATGAAAGGGGATTTGGAAAGTCAGGAAGGTACTCGATCACAGGAGAGAGTTCATAGAATGCCTAAGGGATGGCTTTTTGGAACACCTTGTCAATAAGCCCACCAGGGGATCCACAGTGTTGGATTGGGTGATCTGTAATGAACCCGATGTGATTAGGGAATTAAAGGTAATGGTACCCTTACGAAGTAGTGATCATAATATGATTGAGTTCAGTTTCAAATTTGTAAAGGAAAAGCTAATATCTAATGTGGCAATATTTCAGTGGAACAAAGGAAATTACAGTGATATGAGGGAGGAACTGGTCCAAGTTGGCAGGAAAAGTAAGTTAGATGGAGGGACAGCAGAGCAGAATTGAATGATATTTCTGCAAGAAATAAAGAAACCGCAGGATAGACATGTTGCAAGAAAAAAAGAAAATTATGAATGGAATAATGGCACAAATGTGGCTAACAAGAGAGGTCAAGGCTAAAATAAAAGCAAAAGGGAAGGCATACAATGAAGCAAAAATTAGTGGAAAAACAGAAGACTGAGAAACTTCTAAAAACTTACATAAAGAGAAGGAGAAAGTTATGAGGAAAGAAAAGATGAATTATGAAAGTTGGCAAATAACACAAAAAGATACTAAGAGTTTTTTTTAAATATATGAAAAATAAAAGAAAGACAAGGGCAGATGTAGGACAAATTAAAACAACACTTTCCAAATTCTAATATTTCCCAATTTCAAAACATGTAATTTTCAAGGAAACATAAGTGACGATATTCCAAATTACTGTCATAATAATCCAATAAACCAAACTTTGTAGTTGCAGCTTTAAGTAGCTTTAATTCGATGATAAATGGATAAACATTTTACATAACATCACACTGAAATTTTCATAATGATGAATAAACAAATTATACTGTATAATGATATAACGATATTCAACTTTAAACAGATATAAGAAGAAATAGACAAATTAAGATGAATTCAAAGAAAAGTATCTCGAGTTCACATCTCTGTCATGATACTTCGAAGAATGAGATGCAAACTCTTCATCCACTTGGATATTATGACATATGATGACACTATTAAAGGGATAGGCACAAAATTAACTATGAATTAAAAACACGAGGTTTTAATCTTTACATTCTGACCCTAATTATTATAACATTAATGACTAATATATAATAATAAAATAATAATAATTACTATTACAGATATAAACATAAATATGGTAAGGTATAAGATTAGAAATCAAAACTTTCTGCTTCTTGTAAAAGACAGATTTTAGTAATAGGTCAATTTAGGTAACCAGTCTTGGTTTTAATCTGCACTTGCCAATCAAAACCCTTTTTGTCCAGACTGTATCCATGATTTTCCCCAACAACCAAGAATTTCTTGGTGTAGAATTGTCCATGATAATTACAATGTCTACATCTGTGTCTTGCATAAATATCTTTTTTCTGAAATTGACCCATAGGCATTAAAGGTTTAGATTTAAGAAATAAGAGATGATTCGGTGCAAGTACCTCGATGTCATTTGAATTGACAGAAATTTTTGTTATTGAACAACCATTTTAAATAGCTTCAATTTCACACAATACTATCTGAAGATTGTCACCATTCAGTATTTGACCATTCAAAATCGAATTGAATTTTCTTGATTGATCTAATCATTCTTTCCCACACACCTCCATGATGTGATCCTGTGGGTGGGTTAAATATCCAATTAATTTCCTTTTGAAGTAATGCACCATGAATTTGATGTCGATTCCCATTTTGAATTGCTTTTCGTAACTCTAGTTGAGCTCCTGTAAAATTAGATCCATTATAGAATGTAATTCTTTTACTTGACCATGTCTGGTGATAAAACATCGAAGAACATTGATAAAAGAGTCTGTAGCAAGTGATGACACTATTTCAATATGAATTGCTCTCGTAGTCAAACAAGTAAAAATAGCTTCATATTGTTTTTAAACACTTCTTCCTCGTTTTACTTGCAAAGGACCAAAATAATCAACTCCCATGTATGTAAATGGGGGTTCATCAGGTGAAACATTGTCTTGTGGCAAATCTGCCATTTGCTGTTGTCCAGGTTTAGCATTGGCACATTGACAATTAACACATTTTGATAAATTCTTTTGATCAATGTTGAAACTCCAAGTATCCAATATTTCTGGTATAGACAATAGACAATAGACAATAGGAGCTGGAGTAGGCCCTTCAGCCCGTCGAGCCAGCACCGCCATTTTACAGATCATGGCTGATCACTACCATCAGTACCCCTTTCCAGTCTTATCCCCATAACCCTGAACTCTGATAACACATGATTACAACCACAATGACCTATTTTCTCACGTATATGTCAAACAATCAAATCAGAAATATGAAACTCCTGAGCTAATATAATTGGATGTTTCACTTCTTCTGGCATTATTACTTTTTCCACTCTTCCTTTTACTCTTAATACATCATTTACAAGAATAGGATTTAGCTTGTAAACATGGCTTGATTTTGTAACCACCAGATTCTTCTTCAATTTTGATATCTCATTATTAAGTGCCTTTTTCTGACAAAAACAAATGATCTCCAATTCAGCATTTGCCAATTCATCAACTGTTATGTGACAGCTCTTTCAAGACTTTAGATTCTTTTTTGATACGATGTTAAAGCATAGTTTTTAATTTAAGAATTCATGCTACTGCCCTTTTCAAACAAAACCATAAAGAATAATAGCAAATGAATTGAATAATCAGATCATTCTCTTTAGATATTTGAATAGTATTCACATTAGTGTTTTGGATTTCTGAATCCTCCATTGAAAATTATTTTAATTCTTCTGGATTTTGATGCCATTCTTCTTGTGATTCCTATCCAAATGTTCTTCTACACAATTCTTGCAGAATTTTCTTGGTTATTAATACTATCGGTGCCAATATTCTCAAAGGATTGTATATTGAGTTTACGATCAAAATAATACATCTTCTTGTTAAAGGCTGTTCTTTCAAAACAAATTTGAATTTGAAAACATCAGATTGAATGCACCATTGCACCCCAAGAATTCTTTCAACAGGTAGAACCTTTGCTCTTTCTACCTCAGGAATAACAGCCAACACATCTCGACTGTTGCAAATCCATTTCATAAGGAAGAAACCTCCTTCATTACAGATCTCCTTTAACTCATGATAAAGATTTATTGCTTCCTTTGCTGAAACAACTGAAGTGAGACAATCATCAACATAGAAATTATTTCTGATGATGTTTATAGTTTGAGAACTAAATTGCTCTTCATTATCTTCACGTTTCTTGAGAGCAAAATTTGCACAACTCGGTGATGAAGTTGCTCCAAATAGACGAACTGTCATTCTGTATTCAATGCCATTAGGCCACCATAACAATCATAAAAAAATCACTATCTTCTGATGGTACTTTTACTTGATAAAACATTGCTTCAATATCTGCAGCAATTACAATAGCCTCTTTACAAAATCTTATCAGAACACACCTTAAAGTACTGGTTAAGTCTGGACCTTATAGAAGTTGAAACTCCTTGAAATGATGCTCCACAATCAAAAACTGCATGTGGTTTTTTTCTTTTGTGGATATATAACTCCATGATAAGGAAAATACCATTTTCTTTACCATCTTTACGCTCCAAGATATCTCCTGATACCTTTCCTACATAACCCTTGGCTGTCGTATCCAACATGACATTTGTATATTCCAAATGAAAGGAAGAATTTCTCTTGATTTTCTCTTTAAATTCAGCATACACTGTTCTGCAATTATTTTATTATCTGGCATACACATTTCTCTTTTCATCAAAGGTAAGGAAAGAAACGAGCCTTCCATCGCGCATGCAGCCATCTTCAGCGCAAACTCTGGGAGATCCAAAATGAGTGGTGGACTAGCTTCGCCAAACGAACCAAGCTCAGTGCGGACATTGGCGACTTCAGGGGTTTTTATGAGGCTCTAAAGGCTGTGTATGGCCCCTCACCCCAAGTCCAAAGCCCACTGCGCAGCTCAGACGGCAAAGTCCTCCTCAGCGACAAGATCTCCATCCTCGACCGATGGTCAGAACACTTCCAATCTCTTTTCAGTGCCAACCGCTCAGTCCAAAAATCCGCCCTGCTCCAGCTCCCTCAACAGCTCTTAAGGCTAGAGCTGGATGAGGTCCTCACCCAGGAAGAGACATATAAGGCAATTGAACAACTGAAAAGTGGCAAAGCAGCAAGTATGGATGGAATCCCCCCCCCAGAGGTCTGGAAGGCTGGCGGCAAAACTCTGCATGCCAATCTGCATGAGTTTTTCAAGCTGCCTCAGGACCTTCATGATGCCATCATCATCACCCTGTACAAAAACAAAGGCAAGAAATCAGACTGTTCAAACTACAGGGGAATCACGCTTCTCTCCATTGCAAGCAAAATCTTTGCTAGGATTCTCCTAAATAGAATAATACCTAGTGTCGCCGAAAATGTTCTCCCAGAATCATAGTGCGGCTTTCGTGCAAACAGAGGAACTACTAACATGTTCTTTGCCCTCAGACAGCTCCAAGAAAAGTGCAGAGAACAAAACAAAGGACTCTACATCACCTTTGTTGACCTCACCAAAGCCTTCAACACTGTGAGTAGGAAAGGGCTTTGGCAAATACTAGAGATTTAGGGGGCCTCGGATGCCCCCTAAAGTTCCTCAACATGGTTATCCAACTGCACGAAAACCAACAAGGTCGGGTCAGATACAGCAATGACCACTCTGAACCCTTCTCCATTAACAATGGCATGAAGTAAGGCTGCGTTCTCCCATCTACCTTCTTTTCAATCTTCTTCAGCATGATGCTGAAACAAGCCATGAAAGACCTCAACAATGAAGACACTGTTTACATCCGGTACCGCACGGATGGCAGTCTCTTCAATCTGAGGCGCCTGCAAGCTCACACCAAGACACAAGAGCAACTTGTCCGTGAACTACTCTTTGCAGACGATGCCGCTTTAGTTGCCCATTCAGAGTCAGCTCTTCAGCACTTGACATCCTGTTTTGCGGAAACTGCCAAAATGTTTGGCCTGGAAGTCAGCCTGAAGAAAACTGAGGTCCTCCATCAGCCAGCTCCCCACCATGACTACCAGCCCCCCCACATCTCCATCGGGCACACAAAACTCAAAACGGTCAACCAGTTTACCTATCTCGGCTGCACCATTTCATCAGATGGAAGGATCGACAACGAGATAGACAACAGACTCGCCAAGGCAAATAGCGCCTTTGGAAGACTATATAAAAGAGTCTGGAAAAACAACCAACTGAAAAACCTCACAAAGATTAGCATATACAGAGCCGCTGTCATACCCACACTCTTGTTCGGCTCTGAATCATGGGTCCTTTACCGGCATCACCTACGGTTCCTAGAACGCTTCCACCAGCGTTGTCTCTGCTCCATCCTCAACATTCATTGGAGCGACTTCATCTCCAACATCGAAGTACTCGAGATGGCAGAGGCCGACAGCATTGAATCCACGCTGCTGAAGATCAAACTGCGCTGGGTAGGTCATGCCTCCAGAATGGAGGACCATCGCCTTCCCAAGATCGTGTTATATGGCGAGCTCTCCACTGGCCACCGTGACAGAGGTGCACCAAAGAAGAGGTACAAGGACTGCCTAAAGAAATCTCTTGGTGCCTGCCACATTGACCATCGCCAGTGGGCTGATATTGCCTCAAACTGTGCATCTTGGCGCCTCACAGTTCGGCGGGAGCAACCTCCTTTGAAGAAGACCGCAGAGCCCACCTCACTGTCAAAAGACAAAGGAGGAAAAACCCAACACCCAACCCCAACCGACCAATTTTCCCTTGCAACCGTGTCTGCCTGTCCCGCATCGGACTTGTCTGCCACAAACGAGCCTGCAGCTGACGTGGACATTACCCCTCCATAAATCTTCGTCCGCGAAGCCAAGCCAAAGAAAGAAGGCAATACAGTAATGACATCAACATGTTTAACAGAATTTGAAACCAAATCCAGAAACTGCTTATCCTCCTTCGAAGGTCCTCGAATATCTTTGATACATCCAGGGAAATCAATTTTAAACTGTTGTTCCCATAGATCATTAAGTTTGACAACTTAAATTCTGTTGACATTTACATTCAATGGCTCCTGATCATTATTAATTTTTCCTCCTCATGGTCCGTTAATTATCTCACAGCAATGTTCTCACAGCATAAGGTCCATCATTTTGACTCCTTATTACTTCTCGAGGTTCGAGAGCTTTTGGTACATCTAATCCAATTAACATCTCGATTTTAGCATCAATCTTGGGTAAGCAAATATCTTTTAGATGTTCCCACTGTTTGATATATGTGAATATATACACTTGGATGATCGCAAAATTCATTGCTATTCAATCCAGCAATCTGTAAACTTGAAACTATACTAGTTCCAATGTTCCTTTCATCATTCATTGTCTTCAACAAGATTTGTGATCTTTTACCGTGAAGATTAAGTTTATTCATTAATTCAACAGTACAAAATAATGTAGTACTTCTTGGATCAAGAAATGCATAGGTCTTTAGTATGAAGCTTCCTTTTTTTATCTTTAATCTGCACAGGAACTATTGAGAGACCTTTGTCACCGACCCCAGTAAGACTGTTTGTCTGAACCGAAGCTGAAGCATTCTCTTTGACTGTGTCTTTAGTCTTGGATTCAAATTGTTTGACTTCTTTCTCAACTTTACTTCATTGAGTGAGCAGTAACTTTGATGCTTTAAACTGCATATATCACAACTGAGTTGCTTATTGCAACTTTTGATGATGTGTCCTTTACACAAGCAGCCAAAACATAATCCATTCTTCTTTAAAAAGATTACTTTCTCATCATATGACTTTTTCTCCAATCGAAAACATCTTTCTAAAGCATGTTGTTCTTTGCAATACAAACAGCTTTCCTGAACAGTCTGAGTTTACTCCTTTGTTTCCTTGTTCTTTCTTGTGCTTGTATCTGACACAGCAGTAACAAAGGTACTTCCCTTTGGTTTCTGTTGAGACGATGATTTAGACTTCTTTACATTTTTAGGAACTATTGAAGTATATTTAATATTTCCAAATGCTGGTATGGTGTAAACATATACATGCCATTCCAAGAATTATACAACATCCTCAAAAGTGGTGTCCCTTCTGGAAATCATCTTAAGCTCTGCAGCTTTGGTTCTCCATAATTCCCTTAGCATATAAGATAATTTATTGACAATAATCAACAAATTAGCAAACAAATTCAGCTCTTGCAAATGTCCACTACTTCCCATTATGTTACAACATCCTCTCAGAAATAATCCATATGCTTGCAAAGCCTTTGCATCCTCTGATTTTATACCTGACCAAGAAAGAATCTTGTCTATAGGGGCCCTTGTGATTTTATGTTCATTGCCATAATGATGATGCAATAATTTCACCCTTTTAAAATTTGTCTGGATCCATATATTGGCAACTTTTAACTAACTCATTCACCTGTCCTCCAGAATATTGTTGCAGGTAATACAGACAATCTTTAGCATTTTTAGTATTACTTTCAATGTGATGTTCAAATGATTTCATGAACGTCAAATATTGCAATGAATCTCCATTAAAAACTGGAATTGTCTTCTTAGGTAAATGATATAAACGTTGCTGAGCTAACATAGCAGAAATTTCATTTTGTTTTTCTATGAGGGTTATTATATTGTCTTGTCCACAATGGTTTGCAACTGGTTGTCTTGTGAATTGAGCATACGGAACTTGAACTGGTGCCATAGGTGTAGGACCTTGAGTTGTGAGTGATGGCATTGATGGGGATCCTTGGTGTGTAAGTGATAGCATTGTTGGGGATCCTTGGTGTGTAAGTGATAGCATTGTTGGGGATCCTTGACTTGTCACTAATTCTTCAGCAACACAAAGAGATATCAATGGTTGAGTATGATCAACTCACATGGTTGAACCTTTTTGAAATCCTTTCCTTTTGGGAAGATTCACATATTGTGCGCTTGGAAGAGATTGAATGTTGCTAGCCCTTTCCACAGGGTGGGTCATTGACATTCGAGTATTAGCAGCGCCACCCCTGGCTCCTTGCTCAGGTAGACTCATTTCTCATGGCTGCCATTCCCATTGATCTACTGGAATGTTAGGTACTACCCCTTTTGGTATTTCACTTTACGTGATAGATCTTGCGGAAGCCTGAGCTATTGATTTTACTTTGACCATATTCATAGCATATTGTTCCTTAAGATCTAGTTTATTCTTTTCTCTCTTCAAAAATCTTTTTTTTTGTTCTTCTTGCTGGAATTGTTGTTTCTTGATTTCAGCTTCTGCCTTAGCTCCTGATTCTTCATTTCAGCTTCTATATCTTCTAGATATCTTTTTCTCCAACCACTCACATAGTCTGCTTGTGCCTTAGCATGATATGCTTGAAGCACACGAGGCTGTACTTGCTCTCGATACCTTTGAAGACTTTGAAGATCTTCCTTTGCTCATAACCTTGGAAATACTATAATCAGCATTCACATCTGAACTTTCGGATACCGCTGATTGGGCATCTTCAACATTTTGCTCGGTACAGCACCATGGGGTTTTGCGACGTATATTCATCTGTTTCAGTTCCACTAACCTCTAAGTCAGTTAATGAGGTCAAGCAAGTTTTCTTCTTGCTTGGTAGTCGAAGCCTTTTTGATAGTTGAAACCTGCCAAGCATTGTTGGTCTGCCTCGCTGGCTTAACTCATGACCAAACAGTTCTTTGAGAAGAGCTGTTTGCTCGAGGCCTTTAGCCCAATGAGATTTCTTCTTCTCCATCTTGGATTCTTCACACTGCAGTCTGTCTTCTCCTCTTCTCCTGGTTCCTGGGAATGTAAACAAATTTGTATCTTATGTGGTCCCAGAAAGAGGATGAATTGTCTCACTGTTCTGCACACAAGCCTGCACATCAGGTTGTTTTTATAACTTTTCAAAACATTCTTCTGGACTTCCTGCCAGATTCTGCAAACCGCTAGCTCTTATCTCTCCAAGGTTACAGGTGTCTTCAGTCAGACAGATATGTTCCAACAAAGGCTTCTGGAATATTCCCACAGACACTGGACTTCTTATTAAGGCTTAAATACTTCATGATTTTAAATCAAGTTGTAATTCTTTCAGACAAACTTTAAGAGCCTTTTACCAAACAAAGTTCACAAATCATACTTTTCTTTGAATAACATTATATTTGACACTTCCCAAGTTCTAATATTTCCCAAATTCAAAATGTCATCTTCATAGAAATGTAAGTGACAATATTCCGAATTACTATCTTATTCATTCAATAAACTAAACTTTGTAGTTGCAGCTTTAATTTGTTGATAAAATGAATAAACATTTTGCATAACTTCGCTGAGATGTTCATAATGATAAATAAACACAGCATACTGTATAATGATAAAATGATACTCAACTTTAAACAGATATAAGAAGAAATAGACAAAATAAGATGAATTAAGATGAATTCAAAGAAAAGACCTCACATCTCTGTCATGATTCTTTGAACAAGCTCTCCATCCGCTCGGATATTACAACATATGACATCATAATCACTATGGTAACACTACAAACAACAATTTTTTCTTAAAGGGATAGGCACAAAATTAACTACGAATCAAAAACACAAGGTTTTAACCTTTACAGGATCAATTATAATGGGTAACAAAGAGATGACAGAGGAACTATATGAGTATTTTGCATCAGTCTTCACTGAGGAAAACAATAGCAATATACCTAATAGTGAGAGATCTCAGGGAATAGAACAGTCAAGATCACTAGAGAGATATAGCTTAGTAAGCTAAATAGACTAAAGATAGATGTTTCCAGGACCAGATAAGGTGCATTCATGAGTTCTGAAGGAGGTGACTTTGGAGATTGTGGAGGCATTGGAAATGATTTTCCAGAAATTAATAGACTTTGGCATGGTTCCAGAAGATTGAAAGGTTGTAAATATAGTTCCAGTGCTTGCTTAGGCAGCACATATACTAAAATTGGAATGATACAGAGAAGATTAGCATGGCCTCTGCGCAAGGATGACACGCAAATTCGTGAAGCGTTCCGTACTTTAAAAAAAATTAAAATAAAAAAAGTAAATGTAGTTTCACTGTTTAAGAAAGGAGGGAGGAAGAAAAAAGGAAATTATAGGCTTATTAGTCTGACATCAATGGTTGGAAAGTTATTGGGATCATCCTAAAGGACGAGGTTATGAAATACCTCAAGGTACATGACATGATAGTTCAAAGCAATGAAGGGAAGATCCAGCTTGACTAACCTATTGGAATTTTTTGAGGAATTCTCAAATAGGATGGACAAGGGAGAGACTGTGGATGTTGTGTATTTTGGATTTTCAGAAGGCCTTCAATAAGGTGCTGCATAAGAGGCTGCTTAATAAGATGAAAGCCCATGGAATTTCAGGAAAGATATTAGCTTGGGTGGAGCATTGGCTGATAGACCGAAAGCAAAGGGTGGGAATAAAGGGATCCTGTTCTGGTTTGTTGCTGGTTACTAGTGGTGTTCTGTAGAGGTTGGTGTTGGGGCTGCTTCTTTTTACAATGTATATTAATGATTTAGATTATGGAGTGAATGGTTTTGTGGCTAGGTTTGCAGATGACACTGTTACAAGTCCAGAGGACCCCAAAACCCAGCAACAATAGAAATACACCACGACAAAGGGTTACTTAAAAAAAAGTTGCTTTTAGTTATCTTTGAACATGAAAATAGAATCAAACTTTAACTTAACCTACTTCACCCCCTTCTAATTCTAAGCGCATGTATGTGTAATGTGAGCGCAAGTTCAACAAAGTTCTTTGGTTCACAGTCCAATCTCACTGGTTGCAGGCAATTCTTGTATCTTGCACAGAAGTTAACATTAATAAAGTTCACCAGGCTTTGGTTCTTAACAGGTAAATGGTTACCACTTAGAAAGGTTCTTGTTGGTTTTCAGAGAGAGAGTTTTTCTTGTTCCAGGACATCCACAACTGATTCCTTTTTAATCAGCCACTCCAGTGTCTTGCTGACAAAACTTGCCCTCTTCAGATGTAACCTCTTTCTTTGAGGTCACCACAGAGTTCCTTTCTGTTTCTCCTATTCCAAGGGAAATACCAGACAGCCAGTCTTCTCCTTTGACCAGGCCATCTTCCAAAGCTTGCCAGCTTGTCCCTCTGAAACTGATGTCTATGTCTCTCCTCCAACTCTCAGAGCAAAGCCTGTTTTTTTTCTCCTTTCAGCCTGAAAAGATCACATGACCTTCCAGACAGTAAATTCTGTTTCCAGACAAAGCTGCCACTGCCTGTTGTTACATATTTTGCCTTTTGCAAATAACAGTCTATCATTAGTCTCTTAGCACTCTTGCAAAAGCTCCTGCAAAATTTCTGTGTTTTAAAGTGTTTGTGTGTGACCTGCTCTAACAAAGCTTTCCTAATTTATATCCCAAACACCTCTATATACTCTGTCACAACACCAAGATAGATGGTGGAGGAGGAAGTGTTAAAGAAACCAAAAGATTGCAGAGAGACTTGGACAGCTTAGGAGAGTGGGCAAAGAAATGGCAGATGAGATACAATGTTGAGAAATGCACGGTTGCACATTTTGGAAGAGGAAATAAATTGGCAGATTATTACTTGGATGGGAAGAAAATTCAAAATTTGGAAGAGCAAAAGGACTTGGGGATCCTCATGCAGGATAGGATTGGCATGTAACTGAATGCTATGTTGGCATTTATTTCAAGAGGAATAGTGTATAAGAGAAATGAGGTATTGATGAGGCTCTAAGGAGCACTGGTGAGACCTCATTTGGAGTTCAGTGTGCAGTTTTGGGCCCCTTATCTTAGAAGAGATATAATGATGTTGGAGAGAGTACAGTGAAGATTTACCAGGATGATTTCAGGAATGCAGGAGCTAACATATGAGGAATATTTATCACCTCTTGGACTAAGAACATCCCCCATTGGGAAGGAAAAGCAGTGAAGACGACCTTGGATAACTGTGGATAGTGGTGGAGCAGCAAGGGACTCAGCGGCTGAAGGACCCACACAGGCTGTGGGTGACTTGTGGTTAAGGCACCCACATAGGCTGTGGCTGGTGGTGGCTGACTCATGGGAACCAGGTGTTGGAGCCAGAATTTGAAAGGGTGCTATGGGTAAGAAGGCTCCTGAAGGGCCTGAGGCACTGAAGATTTCCTGATCATGTTGGAGGTTTGAATCTGAAGCTTAGCTTGCCAATGGATCGAACAGGAGTCTGTGTATCTACAGAGGCCATGGGAGTGCTGGAGACAAATCCATGGACACTCAATGACTGTAAATGGACTCTTTCTCTCTTATTGTCTTCATCTGTCTTACGACAGGCAGAAGGCAATTTTATGTAACATTACTTGTTACATGGTATTGCATGACAATAAAGGAATCTTGAATACTGAAAAAAAATAAAGGGCCTTTTTCCAGGATATCAAACCCTTTGACTTTCTGATTCTACCCTGAGTCATTCATTAAAGGTCTAAATTTGATCCATCAATCATTACTATTAAACCAGGTTATCTTGCCGCATATTCTACTTTTGTGTGTGGGATCTTGCTGTGCAACTGGTAAAAGTGAATACTTTCAGATGTCTAGGGGATATGAAATGCTATAAAATTTTAACATCAATGACATAATTATAATTTTGAAAAATAAAAATTAATTATTCTTACCTATCAGGAGTTGCAAGGACAAGTCCGCCGAACACTCTAGACAGGTCTCGCAGATTGAAGATGTAGTGAAATTTGGAAGGAGTTGGAGGCAACTCCTGTACAACCATGCTGTAGAGTTGTAGTGTAGTGGAGGTCACTTTGGCACATATTGCCTGGATTTCTTCAGCAAAAGTCTATGCAACAATCAGGATTAGTCATGCACCACTTCATTGTTTTATTCCTTTGTCCCTTACTGCCACTATTATTCACTCTTAGTTACCAAGTCTCCCTGCCTCATCAAATAAGGTGTTCACTGGTCAGGATACTGAGGAACAGGAGGCCTCTCAATCATGTTCCATGGCCTTGTTGCTCTTACCATACAAACGAGATCTAAGTTTAACTCCAGCCCTTAGTGGGACAGAGTCCTAGAATCCCACCATGATCCTGAGGATATCCTCTTAATGTCACTCTCAACTAGCCCAGTTATAACGTTGCTGTGTTTCCACCGGAGAGGACAGACCCACAGGGTACAATTAAAACACCTCAGTCTGATGGAACCTGTCCCTCCTCTGATAACAGTCAGGATCTTTGGCAATATCCCATTCCCAGCAGCACCCATAGACTATCCATTTGTACCCTGACCACACTCTAGTTCACAGTCCTTCTTACCTATGGGACAAGAAACAAGTCTGAGCAGCAAATAGCCAGAGGTGGTGCATCCCTGAAGCATCTATTTGCTCCTCACAAGGCAAAGCAGGAACCAGAACCTTGTATCTTGCCAACGCTGTAGGTCATATTACATATTTTAAATGCCCTTGACATTGGATATACTTTAAAAATTTCTAAAATCAGATAATTAAAAGTAGAAGTCTTTAAGATGTATGGAAAAATAAAGTACATAAAATAATCGCAGTATATGGCAAGGCCCTGCAGAGAGTTATAGATCAAAGAAAGCAAGGTATACAGAAAATGACAACTCAGATAGATAGACAACTCAGGTGAATGGCAGTGCTGGTGTGGACCCGAGAGAAGGGAGAGCAGAGACACAGGCTGCTTATCAAAGGTTAACCTCCTGGTCCTAATGCCTGTGGGTCTGTACAGATGCTAAACAACCTGTTAAAGGAGCCAATGGTGTTTTAAAATTAAAATCTTGCAACCATGGGTCTGTGTTCAAGATGGCAGCACATGTGCTCAGCATCAGCCATGAGGGATTACACATTCCGGGTGAGCAGCGGACAAGCGTAGGGCATCAGAAACAGAGAGAGCATCCTTGATGAAAAGAAGCATTGGAGACAATGACCATGGCAGTGAACCAGCAATGGGCTCAGCGGCTAAGGGACCAGACCCAAAGAGGCTGCAGGCAACACAGTCAGAGGACTTACACAAGGCTGCGGGCTGCTGGAGACTGGCTCATGGGAACCAGGTATCGGAGCCAGGATCTGAGAGTAGCTGAGGGCAAGAAGGGCTCCCAAAGGGCCTCAGGCACTGAAGGCCTCCTGATCATGTCAGAGGTTTGAACCTGGAACTCGGATGGCTGATTGATTGAACAGGAATCTGTGCAGTTGTAGAGGCAAATCTATAGTCACTCAACGTCTCTGAAAGGCCTTTCTTTTGGTTCTCTTTCTCTCTCACTGTAAGGGGTTGCTAGATGACACCATGTTGACCATTTGTTTGTCTTACGACAGGCAGAAGGCAATTTTGTGTAATATTACATATTCTGTACTATTACATGACAATAAAGGAATCTGGAATCATGAAGCCAGTATTTGACACAGTTATCTTCCTTCATTTGTCAGGGTTTTGAGAACAAAAGTTAGGAAAAATAGAGGGTTATGGATGCGAGGTTTAGTTTGTTGGGTAGGTTTCTGTTGGTTCATACGACATCATGGGCCAAAGTGCCTGTACAGTCCTGTAATGTCCTATATTAATGATACAGCTGTACAAGGCACTTATGAAACTGTGGTTGGTGCACTGTGCAGTGAATGAAAGAAAAAAACAACACAGAAGCTGTGAATGAGTTGAACTAACCAATTGACTTTACTGGAACTCTCCAAGCACCACTCCCAAGGTTCTTTTCAGCCTCTCCCACCAGGACCATTGTGATGTCAGCCCAGTGCGAGCATGTATCTCCGTGACCTGGTTCGCTTGTGGATCAGTGCAGCTCGCAACATGATGTCCGAGTGGACGTGGTGAAATTGTCTATGTGTCGGTGGGAAGGACTGAAGAGGGGCTTTCACGTGCCTCTGTACCTTGGATGTCTGACTGCAGGCAAGTTCTGGCCCAGTGGCTGACCTGTTTACTCAGGCCATGCCACAAGAATCTGTCTGCAACCAGCTGAGTTGTCGCTGGAATGGATGGATGGACCAACCCTTGTAGAGTATCGAAGGCGCAACATCTCCCACAGCAGAACGATGGGCTTAGGTCAGCCAGTGGACACGTCACAGAGAAGTGTGGCTTTGGATGGCCCGAAATGCACATCTTCCAGCTGTAGCCCTGAGAATGCAGTGCAGTAGGCTGGTATCTCTCCATCCTATTGCTGGGCCACTGCGATTCCATAGGATAGGGAGTGCACAGACAGGACAGACATACAGGACAGAGCATCAGCCACAAGGTTGTTCTTGCCGGAAATGTGCTTGATAGCTGTCGTGTACTCTGAGATATAGGAGAGGTGATACTGGTGCCTTGCCAACCATGAGTCAGACACCTTGGCAAAGGCAAAAGTGAGAGGCTTGTGATTGTTGAAGATTACGAAATCCCATCCTTCGAGAAAATAGCAGAAATGGCATACGGCGAGGTAGAGGGCTAGCAACTCCCTGTTGAACACACATGGGGCAGCAGGTCTCTACTGAAGAAAGCGAGTAGTCTCCAATGTCCATCAATTAGCTGCTCCAGGATGTCGCCAACGGCCATTTTGGATGCATCAACTGTGAGGGTGGTGGGCACATCAATGCATGGATGCACTAGAAGGGTGGTGTTAGCCAGAGCTTCTTTGGCTTGGTCAAAAGCTGCCGAAGACTCTGAGCCCCAGCTGAGTTCTTTGGTCTGATCGGACAGCAGCTTGAAAAGAAGTCACATGATCCCGGCAACTGACAGCAGGAACCGATGGTAGAAGTTAACCATCCCAATGAACTCCTGCAAATCTTTAACCATAGTTGGTTTGGTGAACTTACGAATGGCCTCATCCTTTAACGGAAGAGGGACCATTTTGTGTTGATTGATGCGATTCCCAAGGAAATCGATGGCCGTCAGGCTGAACTGACATTTTGCTGGGTTAATGGCTAGGCCATGGTCACTCAGTCGCTGGCAGAGCAGCTGCAGATGTGTTATGTGCTCCTGTCACAAATGACTGGCAATGAGGATGTCATCTTGGTTGATGAAAACAAAATCCAGGCTGCGCTCCAAGAAGTCCATGAGTCTCTGGAAAGTCTGCGCTCTGTTTTTGAGGCCAAATGGCATGTGGAGAAACTCGAAAAGGCTGAACAGAGTGATGAGGGCTGTCTTGGGGACAGTGCCCCCAGACCAGGATGATTTTTGAGAAGATCCTCGCTCCGTGTAGATTGGCTGTGAAACCCTGGATGTGTGGAACCGGGTACCAATCGGCTGTTGTGGTGTCATTTAACCGGCAGTAGTACCCACAAGAAGACTTCGGTACCATGTGTAGAGGAGAGGCCCATAGGCTATCTGAGCACCGAACGATTTCCATCTCCTCCATCTTCATGGATTCTTCCTTAACCCTGTGTGCCCATACGTGCGTAAGGTGCGAATGTTGGCAGCGGTGAGGGATGGTCCCAACTTCCCGATGCGGGTATCTCGGTCTGAGGGGAGAAAGTCGCTGACCTCCACCCCTGTGTTCACAAGGAAACACCACTGAGCCCCATAGATAAAAGAGACTGTCTCGGCAGCCAACCATTGTAGCCGTCAGCAACAGCTAGCCCCGGCATTTTTCTGGATGGGAGCAAGGTGGACAGCAGTGACAGGTTCCAGAACCCCACTTCTGATGGTAGAAACACCACCACTCTGAATTTGAGTCTCCACCTTTTGCTGGTCTCCTCAGTGGTGTGGAAGAGAGAGATGAGTCATTGGACGTGATGCAGCAACTAGGTCAACAGATGCCCCGCCATATTGCTTGGCGTTCCACAAGACATCCGCACAGGCCTCTAACCTGCATAGGTCGATAAAGTCATCATCTGCAAGGAGTAGGCTGATGTCTTCTGGCATCTGTTTGAAAAATATCTGCTTGAACAGTAAGCAGGGCCAGTGGCCATCCATTAACATCAGCATATCATTCATAAGGGTGAATGGTGTGCAGTTGCCCAAGCCATCCACATGGAGCAGCCTTGCCACTTGTTAGCAGCGGGAAAGGCCAAAGGTGAGGATAAGGAGCGCCTTATTGCCTCATACCTATTGGCAGCCGGCAACGGATGTAGAAGTTGATGATTTGTCTGTCAGTCTCCTGATCAATTGAACTAACCACGTAGCAATATCTTGTGGAGTCTGCGGTGATCTGCCTGACCTGAAACTGGGCCTCAGCCTGTTTGAACCAGACTAGCGGCTGTGAGGTCCAAAAGGTTGGCAGCTTCAGTCTCATTGCATTCTGTGTGCTTGTGTCGTTCATTGTGGGGTTCAAAATGCCATATTGGGCTGTCAGGGTCACCACTGTGGTTGGTCTGCTGAGCAGCGAACAAAAGAAAAATCCACATAGAAGCTGTGAGTGAGTTGAACCAACCAATTGACTTTACTGGAACTCTCCAAGAACTTATAAGCATCACTCACATGATCCTTTTTTCCCCTCCCACCGGGGCCATTGTGATGTCAGCCCAGTGTGAGACTGCACCTCTGTGATCTGGTTTGCTTGTGGATCAGTGCGGCTTGCTACAAAACCACACTTAAAATACTATATACATTCAGGAAGTATATCAATAAGATGAAAGGGTGTAAAGGAGTTTCACCATGATGTTACCGGAACTGGACAGCTTGAGCTATAGGGAGAGGTTGGGTCGGCTAGACTTTTACTCCTTCTAGGAGAATGAGGTCAATAAAATAATGAAAGGCTTGAATAAAGTGAATGCTCACAGTATTTTTCCGATGATATTTGATTCTCGAACTGGATGGCATAGCTATAAAGAGATAGGATAGAAATTTAAGAGAGATCTGATCAGCAACATTGTCATTCAGAGGGTGGTCTGCATCTGGAATGAGCTGTTAGGGGAAGCTGCAAGCTCAGTAACAACATTCCAAATATAAATTTGGACTAATATATATAGGCAGGAAATATCTGGAAGGATATGGACCAAATGAAGGCAAATGGAACTGCTCCAAAATGCTAACTTATTTAGCTTGGGACCTAGGGCTTGTTCAATACACTGATCTAAAACACTGAACTGTTGAAAGATAATATAGACACATAGTCAGAGAACAGTGGTTATCAAGCTACATTTCTTCTTGCCAGCGAAGTGAACCCAACACTGAGTACACTGAATGTAGTCGATTAGATTAGACAATGTGCAGGTAAAGCCTTAACCTCACCTGGAAGGTTTATTTGCAGACTGGATGGAGGTGGGGGAGAGGAATAAAAATGTGAAAATTAGGAGGAGCCCATTTGGCCCATCAATCCTGCTCCTCCATTCAATAAGATCATGCCTGATATGGCAATGAACTCAGTTCCCCATAATCCCTATTATGTAATAATCCATCTATCTGAATCTTAAATATATTTGATAAGGCAGCTTTCACTGATTTCTTGGGCACAGAATTCCATGGATTCATTACCCTCTGGGAGAAGCAGTTCTTCTCATCTCTGCCTTAAGTCTACTTCCCCAAATCTTCCACCACTATCCATTGTCTTCTATGGGCCAGCCAAATTGATATTCAAACTCTCAGCTCCCATGGATTCCATGCATCTGCAGCCAACCATGAGGGACATTGTCAAATGCCTCACTGAAGTCCACATGGACAACATCCTCTGCTCGACTCTCATCAACCACCTTTATCAACTCCTCAAAAAAACTCAATTAATTTGTCCTATCCCCAACATAGCCAGGTTGACTGCTTCTAATTTGGCCATTACTTTTCAAACGTGCAGAAAATCTATCTATAGTCATCCTTCCCAATAGTTTCACTACCATTGATGTGAGACTCACTGGCCTATATTATCCTGCATGATCCATTTTTCTAAGATAAAATAATCTTTATTGTCATTGTACAAGTCCAACATCCTAACGGTGAACACATATATGAAACAATAAAATATAGATCTTTGTAAAGACCTCGGAGACCAGGCACGTACATTCCTTCAGCACCCTTCCTGACACGCCATCAGGGCCAGCGTCTTTCCTTGGATTCACCACCCTGAGCCCCCGTCTCACATCATAGTCCTGCACAGTGAGGGCATGGCTGTTAGAGGCTGATGAGGGTGTTGTGTTAGTTTCCGCTGCCTTCACCCAAATAAATCATCAAAGAAATAATTAAGATCTTTGGCCAGTGTGACGTCAGCGCTGACAGTCATAATGTTGCTGGTTTTGTAATTTTGGTGAAATTTTGGAAACCCTGCCACACTCGCCATGGATCGTTATTGATAAAGTGCTCCTAAATCCTCCTTTTATAGGCCACTTTAGCATCCCTGATGTCTTCCTTCAGGTTGGCTCTGGCAGCACTGTATAGTGTTCTATCGCCAGACCTGAAGGCAGCGTTACAATCCTTGAGAAGAGTTTTGACCTCCTTTGTCATAAAGGGATTCTGGTTAGAATATACCCAAAAACATTTATGTCAATACAGTTCTGTATATAACAGAGTACAGCTGATGTATTGTGTACACCTCGAAATCCTGATTTTCAAAAATGTCCGAGTTAGTCCTTTCAAAGCAATCCTGTAGCTGCAAGGAAGTTACTTCTGGCCATATCTTAACAGACTTTATAGTGGGTTGAACTTTCCTTCTAAGGGAGGGGAGGGCATGTTGGGATTAAGAGTAAGGACAAGTGATCCAACTGGCTTAGGTGTAGTAGTAGTATTAACCTAAAGCCATTCCTAATGTTTGAATAAACTTTATCGAGTGTATTTTCCCACCGGTAACACATTTAATATGCTGTTCAAATTTCAAGAGGACTGCCTTTAAATCTGCACGATTAAAATCTCCAGCTATAATGAGGACTGCTTTGGGATCAGAGCTCTGTTGTAAATTTATAGCATTGTGAAGATAGCCTAAAGCTATGCGTGCATTAGCTGGGAATGTAACGTAGAATATAAACAGCTGCAACTTTGATTCTTTCCAGTCTCAGTCCTCTGGGATCTCCCCTGTCACCAGTGAAGATGCAAAGATCTTTGTAAAGCCATTCTGTCTTTGTTTTGTCTGGGAGAATGTGAGGTGAGAGCAAAAGTACAAGAAACAGATATAAGGGTGTGGGATTTATCAATGTCAGTAGAGAGAAATCCAGTTATTAAGGAAATGGGGCATTTCAAATATTCTGGAGTGGAAGGCCTCATCCTGGGAATAGATGTGGCAGAGGCAGAGTTTCACAAGTGTTTTTGCATCACTTGCCTGATCTTTAGCAAGAAATCAGGAATCAAAAGTCAAACCTTGAGGTGTCTGTAGTTCAAATGTTATTGACAGTGTCAGACACTATAATACTGATTTTTGGAACTTAATTATAGTTACAAACTTTTTTTTAATTGAACAGAAATCTGGAGGGGAGTATTAATGATTAATAAAAGGTTACTCACTAAGATGAACAAATACAGAATATTTACCATAGTGTGTCCTTTCAGGATGGAAGTGTAAATTGAAAATAGTGATTCCTCCGCTGGGAATGTAACATTGAACACACAAAAGAGCGAGATAAATCTGGGATCCACTTCATTGCGTCCACCTCCTGCTTTTCCCATTGCACCAATAAAGCCCAGGTCCTTCAGGATCTTATAGTTCAGCTCCTTACCACGATCATACATGCCACCCTTCTCCAGGAGGAGCTTCAGCAGAGCAATGGGTTGCTGTGTACCATATTCATCAACCTAGTTTTCAGCAATCAACAAAGACAAATCAACTTTGGAACAGCAAAAGCAATTTAAGATGGGAAATTATTTAATTAGACTTAAGTATCTGTAAAAAATGCATGTTTTGTACTTGGTTTGGTTTTATTAATTATGTATATATGAATGTGGATTATTTAAATTTAAAAAATGCATGGTTTTATAATCATGGAAGTTTCACTAGATGTTGAATAGGTAACTTAATTCTACCACTACTGGTCTATGCAGTAAGTTCATTTTCAAAGGGAACCTCTGTGGGTCAAATTTGGATTTGCTGCTCGTCTTCCTCTTCTGAGTTGTGGGTCTGATGATACAGGCAGAAAAGGAGTAGGTAGCCCACCATGCAGAGTAGAGAAAGACAGGCAATGTAGGAATCCCTTGGCCATCTACCTGATTCCAACACCTACATCAGTTTGGATTTGATATACCACATCAATGAAATGCAGAAAATGCCATGCTAACACCAGTGGCTCTACTGTACAAGAGGGGATTAAAAAGAATGGGAGCTCTAGTGACAGAGGATTTCATTGTGAAGTGAATAGTTTGGCATTTCTAAGGTCAAGGATGTCACAGTGGCTCTGAAGGGGCTGAGTGAGCAGCCAGAAGTCTTGGTGCATAGTGGTACCAATAACATGGGTAGAAAAGGGATGAGATCCCAGGAAATAAATTTGAAGACTAAAATCTCAAGATTACTTGTAGTGCTCTGCACTACTGAATATAACAGGAGAATCATCTGTTTGAATGAAGAAATCATGCAGCAAGGAAGATTTTGGAGTCATGACATCGGAACCAGTTTAGAGCATTTGGGACTTGTGCAAGCAGAAAGGCTTTCACCAGGTTAGTCTGGGACCAGTATGCAGAAGGAGTGCTTGCAGGTGGTACGGGCATGGGTTTCAACTCGAATGGGAGAAGGACAGGAACCTGAGCAATTCACCATGGAGAAAGAAACATGATCTGAAAAGAAAGAAAGTAAAATACAAAATCAAAGGACCAGGAAATAAGGACAAGAGACAAGAAAAGGAAACAAAATTACATTGACAAAAGGGCAAACTCAAAACTTAATGGACAAAGCATTCTTAATAAGGTGAATGAACAAACAGAAAAGGTAGAGATAAACAGATACAATCCAATAGCCATGACTGAATTCAATTTAATTTAGACATATGGCACATTAACAAGCCATTTTGGTCCACGAATCTGTGCTGCCCAACTTACACCCAATAAACCTACATTTTGAAGGGTGAGAATAAATAAGAGTCCCTGGTGAAAATCCACACAGACACAGGGAGAACGTACAAACTCCTTACAGACAGCGCAGGATTCAAACCCCAGTCCCCATCGCAGGCACTGTAAAGGCATGGTGCTAACCACTGCGTCAACCATGCTGTCCTGAAAGAAGATCAAAGCTGGGAATTTAATATTCAGTGACATTTGAGTTTTGGGAAGAATGGGTGGGAAGAGAAAGAAGGTGGGTAACATTAATTGAAGATGAAACAAGTGCAGCTGTGAGAGGCGATCCAGGTTCAGAAAATGCTCAGTCTATTTGTGGTTCACTTGGAGGAAAGAAGCAATTATCCGAGATTGAAAATAACATGTTGGAAGGACAAATATATATAGGTAATAGAAGGTTATCAGTAAGGACATTGAAAAGTCTCTGAGGTAGGCACACTGATATATGAAAAATGGAGGGTTATGGGGCATTAGGGAGGAAAGGGTTAAATTGATTGATTTATACAGTTATCATCGTGGTTAGTACAACACTACTACAACGCTAGGAACCCAGATTCAAATCTGTCAATCTGTTCTCTCTGACCTGTGAGGGTTTTCTCCAGGTGGCTCTGGTTTCCTTCTACCTTCTGAAAACATATGGTGTTGGTTGGCTAATTGGGCAGCACTAGCTTCAATGGCCAGTGTTATAAATAAAGTAAAGCCCCTGTTATTCATAATTCAAGCAATCAACAGCTTCAAGCAACCAATAAAAAAAGCGTGGAAAATAAATAGGCAAAAAATACAGGTTTAAAATTTGGTGCAACTCGCTGTTAGTTCGCCAATCATGCAACACATAATCTCAAGCAACCAAAAAATTCTCTTGTTCGGCATCTGCCCATAGGTGCTGGATACCAGGAGTTTTACTATAAATTTAAAATTTAAATTGTGGACTGAAGGACTGGTACTAAGTTAGACTGCTCTATGTTCTATAAAATGAGATAAAAGTTGGTGATTGGAATATAATATTTTGAAACAATTCACATTGTTATGAAATTATGGAATCACAGTAACTAATTGCCAAAGCTAAAGCAGATCTTATTGCACATTTGGTATATTCCAGATGACAATTGTTACTAAATCATATTATTACACTAGCCTTTCTACTTCAGGCTTGGTAGAGTGAGGAATGATCCAAATAGTGATTGCATATTATACACAAAGAATAAGGCAAAGAAAATACTCTATTTTCCTCAAAAATATACAAAGGTTCCACCTACCCTAGGCATGTTCATATCATCAATGAAGACCAAGAGTCGCTTTCCCATAGGTGGTCCATAGGTAACTTTGGTACGTTTCTCTACATTGGCCTCCAGATTTCTTTGTACATTCAAAGAAGTGGTTCGAGACGAGAAGCTGATCGTCAACAGCAGCTAAGAGATCAAACACACTTGGATCACAAAACCAAGTGGAAAGAGAACAAGTTCTGCCATTCGATATTATGGTTGATCAATTTTTTTCTCGTCTATGTTCTTGCCATTTTCCCATAAACTTTTATTCACCTTCTGATTTAAAAAAAAATGTACCTTGAATTTATTTAGGGATAAATTCTCCACACCTTATCAGGCAAAGAATTCCAAAGACAAACTTTTGAGAGAAGAAATTCTTCCTTGCCTCAGACTAAAATGAGACCCTTTTATTCTAAAACAATACACTCTGGTTCCAGATTCTCCCACTTCACATAGTGACAAGTCCCTTAAGTACCTTTCACAACTATTATGTTCCTTTCTTTTCTTTTTATTCTCACCATGTCTTCCCATTACTTACTGCTGGCAATCTTCGTCTCAACCAATCAGAGACATTCCTTTTCTCCTAGCCTCCCTATCTTTGTAATTGAATACTCACCCAGTTCTGACAAAGGGTCTTTAAACTGAAAGAGGTTCTTTTAACATAGTTGTTGCCTGTTCTTCTGAATGTTTCCAACATTTTCTGGTTTTATTATACCTGAAAATCACAGCTAGCATTACATACAAAGATTCTCCTTTTTTTTAAAAAAAACAGCTTTCTGTTGCCTTCATTTATCATTCTTCCCTTCAAGGTGGACAGAAAGTCAAGTCAAGTTTATTGTCATCTGATTGCACAAGTATAACCTGACAAAACAGAGTTCTCTGGTCCTTGTACAAAGCACGCAAACACACAACCAGACATAACATATATATATATATATATATATATAGGCAAATAATACATATGCAGTGTTACAGATAAATAAATATTGTTTTATAAATATATTGAGTCTCGGAGGGTTAGTGCGAGCAGTTCCTTTGGACATTCAGCATTCTCTCTGCCTGTGGGAGGAAGCTGTTTCTCAGCCTGGTTGCGCTGGCTCTGATCCTCCTGTATCTCTTTCCTGACAGGAGTAGCTGAAAGATGGTGTGAGCAGGGTGAAAGAGGTTCTCAGTGATTTTACATGCTTGGTAGATCAAGTCGATGGAGGGAGGGAGGGAGATTCCTCTCTGCCACTCCACTCTGCCACTCTTATTGTCCTGTAAATTGACCTCCCATCCATTACTCTGCAGCAACTGTCAAGGTATATAGTCAAAGTATCAAAGGTTATGGGGAGAAGGCAGGGAAGTGGGTCTGAATAGGAGAATGGATCAGCTCACAATGGAATGGTAGAGTGGACCCGATAGGCTGAATGGTCTGCTTCTTCTCCTATATTATAATCTTATGGACAACTTCATATAATCCCACACTGTCCTCCATTGCCCACTTCATTTTGCCCAGTCAACCTTTCAATATCTCCCTCGGTTAACCATACCCTCTCAGTTTGCCTTCTTAACTCCACCCCCATTTATTGTATCATCCTATATCTTGGCTTCAGTGCTTTGGCTCACTTCTCCAAGTCATTAACACTAAAGCATGGGAGTCTCATCACTGATCTCTGTGGTACATCTGTGCTAATCTGCAAATGGACTCTTGCTGTTCCCTGTGAGTTACCAAGTCCAATATCTCTGTTCTTGCCTTGCAAAGTAACATTTTATGAGGAATCGCTTTTGAAAATCATATATTTTGAATTGACTGTTTCCCAACAATGTAAAATAATCAAACATAAATAGCATGATCTGCAGCTGCCTCCTTCATGTACAGCTGCCTCCTTTTTGTAATTTTTTTTATTTTTCACACTATAAACCATATTGACCATGATACATACAGACATTTTTTTTCTTGAATATATACAGTCATTTTCTCCCCCTTTTTCCCCCCTCCCTTCCCTCCCTCCCTCACCCCCTTTCCCATTTATTTGAAGTTCAATCTATAAGATACATTAAACCCGTTAAACAATGTTGTCACTTAATAAAAATAAACAAGAAATTTTACTGAGTCAGTTCTTTTTGTTGTCTTCTCCTTCTGTCATTTTAGGTGGTGGAAGTCCATGGTAGGATTTCTTTATTGTATTTCATGTATGGCTCCCATATTTGTTTGAATATTGTGATGTTATTTCTTAAATTATATGTTATTTTTTCTAATGGAATACATTTATTAATTTCTATGTTCCATTGTTGTATTCTCAAGTTGTCTTGTAATTTCCAGGTTGACATCATACATTTTTTTGCTACAGCTAGGGCTATCATAACAAATCTTTTTTGTGCTCCATCCAAATCGAGTCCAAATTCTTTATTTCTTATATTACTTAGGAGGAAGATCTCTGGGTTTTTTGGTATATTGCTTTTTGTGATTTTATTTAATATCTGGTTTAGATCTTCCCAAAATTTTTCCATTTTCTCACATGTCCAAATTGCATGAATTGTTGTTCCCGTTTCCTTTTTACAGTGAAAACATCTGTCTGACACTGTTGGGTCCCATTTATTTAACTTTTGAGGTGTGATGTATAGCCTGTGTATCCAGTTATATTGTATCATCAGTAACCTCGTGTTTATTATATTTCTCATAGTTCTGGAGCATAGCTTTTCCCATGTCTCATTCTTTATCTTTATGTTTAGATCTTGTTCCCATTTTAGTTTAGGTTTACCATTTGTTTACTCGTTCTCCTTATCTTGCAGTTTGATGTACATGTTTGTTATAATTTTTTTAATTATCATTGTGTCTGTAATCACATCTTCAAAATTGCTTCCTTCTGGTAACCTCAGACTGTTTCCCAATTTGTCATTCAAGTAGGTTTTCAGTTGGTGGTTTGCAAACATTGTATCGTGAGTTATATTATATTTATCCTTCATTTGTTCAAAGGATAATAATTTATTTCCCGAAAAACAATTTTCTATTCTTTTGATCCCTTTTCTCTCCCATTCTCCGAAGGAAAGGTTATCTATTGTGAAAGGGATTAGTTGATTTTGCGTCAATATTAGTTTTGGTAGTTCGTAATTTGTTTTATTCCTTTCTACATGAATCTTCATCCAAATGTTGAGCAGATGATGCAATACCGGTGAATTCCTACATTGCACCAATTTTTCATCCCATTTATATAATATATGTTCAGGTATCTTCTCCCCTATTTTATCTAGTTCTAATCTGGTCAAATCTGATTTTTCCCTTGTTTCATAAAAGTCTGATAGGTATCTTAATTGTGCAGCTCTATAATAATTCTTAAAGTTTGGTAGTTGTAAGCCTCCTTGTTTGTACCATTCTGTTAATTTATCTAGTGCTATCCTCAGTTTCTCCCCTTTCCATAAGAATTTCCTTGTTATTTTCTTTAGCTCCTTGAAGAATTTCTCTGTTAGGTGAATTGGTAATGACTGAAATAGGTATTGTATCCTTGGGAAAATGTTCATTTTAATACAGTTTATCCTTCCTATCAGTGTTAGTGGTAAGTCTTTCCAATGCTCTAAGTCATCTTGTAATTTTTTCATTAATGGATGATAATTTAGTTTATATAGATGGCCGAGATTTTTATTTAGTTGTATACCTAGGTATCGCATTGCTTGTGTTTGCCATCTAAATGGTGATTCTTTCTTAAACTTTGTGAAATCCGCATTATTCATTGGCATTGCTTCACTTTTATTTGCGTTGATCTTGTACCCCGATACTTCTCCATATTCCTTCAATTTCCTATGTAATTCTTTTATTGATATTTCTGGTTCTGTTAAGTATATTATAACATCATCTGCAAATAGACTGATTTTATATTCCTTCTCTTTTATTTTTATCCCTTTTATTTTATTTTCTGTTCTTATCAGTTCTGCTAGTGGTTCTATAGCTAACGCGAACAGTGAGGGACATAATGGACATCCCTGCCTTGTTGATCTGCTTAAGTTAAATTGTTTTGATATATATCCATTTACTGTCACTTTCGCCAATGGCCCCTTATATAATGCTTTAATCCAATTAATATATTTCTCTGGTAGGCTGAATTTTTGTCTTAGTTTGAATAAATAATTCCATTCTACTCTGTCAAAGGCCTTATCTGCATCTAAAGCAACCGCTACTGTTGGAGTTTTATTTCCTTCTACTGCATGAATTAAGTTAATAAATTTACAGATATTGTCCGTTGTTCGTCTTTTTTTAATAAATCCAGTTTGGTCTAGATTTACTATTTTTGGTACATAGTCGGCCAATCTGTTTGCTAATAGTTTAGCTATTATCTTATAATCTGTGTTAAGTAGAGATATTGGTCTATATGATGCTGGTGCTAGTGAATCTTTCCCTGTCTTTGGTATTACTGTAATTATTGCTGTTTTGCATGAATTTGGTATGTTTTGTGTTTTATCAATCTGGTTGATTACTTCCAGGAGGGGAGGAATTAATAAGTCTTTAAATGTTTTATAGAATTCTATTGGGAATCCATCCTCTCCTGGTGTTTTATTGTTCGGTAGTTTTTTTAATATCTCCTGTACTTCTTCTATTTCAAATGGTTTTATTAATTTATTTTGCTCCTCTGTTTGTAATTTCGGTAGTTCAATTTTAGTTAAAAATTCATCTATTTTGTCTTCTTTCCCTTCGTTTTCAGTTTGATATAGTTGTTCGTAGAATTCCCTGAAGTTTTCATTGATCTCCGTTGGATTATATGTAATTTGTTTGTCCTTTTTCCTTAATGCCAATACCATTCTTTTAGTTTGTTTTGTCTTAAGCTGCCACGCTAGAATTTTGTGCGTTTTTTCTCCTAGCTCATAATATTTCTGTTTTGTCTTCATTATGTTCTTCTCCACCTTATATGTTTGTAATGTTTCATATTTTATTTTTTTTGTCTGCCAATTCTCTTCTTTTAGTTGTATCTTCCTTTATTGCTAATTCTTTTTCTGTATTTGTTATTTCCCTTTCCAACTGTTCTGTTTCCCGATTGTCGTCCTTCTTCATCTTAGTTACATAACTTATTATTTGCCCTCTGATGAATGCTTTCATTGCGTCCCATAGTATAAACTTATCTTTCACTGATTCCGTATTTATTTCAAAGTACATTTTAATTTGTCTTTCAATTAATTCTCTAAAATCCTGTCTTTTAAGTAGCATGGAGTTTAACCTCCATCTATATATTCTTGGTGGGATGCCTCTAGCTCCATTGCCAATAACAGGGGTGAGTGATCCGATAATAGTTTAGCTTTATATTCCGTTTTCCTAACTCTCCCTTGAATGTGGGCTGATAACAGGAATAGGTCTATCCTTGAGTATGTTGTGTCTACCCGAATAATATGAATATTCCTTTTCCTTTGGGTGTTGTTTCCTCCATATATCCAAAAGTTGCATTTCTTGCATCGATTTAATTATAAATTTGGTTACTTTGTTCTTTCTGTTAGTTTTTTTTTCCAGTTTTATCCATGTTTGAGTCCAAATTAAGGTTAAAATCCCCTCCTATTAGTAGGTTCCCTTGCGTATCTGCTATCTTCAAAAAGATATCTTGCACAAATTTTTGATCTTCTTCATTAGGTGAGTAAACATTGAGTAAATTCCAAAATTCTGAATATATCTGACATTTTATCATTACATATCTCCCTGCTGGATCTATTATTTCCTCTTCTATTTTGAATGGTACATTTTTATTGATTAATATAGCTTCTCCTCTGGCTTTTGAATTATCTGATGCTGCTGTTACATGTCCTATCCAATCTCTCTTTAATTTCTTGTGTTCCTCTTCAGTTCGATGTGTTTCTTGTACGAATGCTATATCGATTTTTTCTTTTTTCAGTAAATTTAACAGTTTCTTCCTTTTGATTTGGTTATGTATTCCATTAATATTTAAAGTCATATAGTTCAACATAGTCATTTCATACTTTGTTTATCTTTCCTTTCCATTTACTCATCACCATCTTCCCTTCTTATCCATTTCTGCTTTATTTTTTTGAACACATTATAAGACAACATTTCTAAAACATAAAATATTTCCACTATTCTCATATCTAAAATTCCTTTAACCCCCAATAGTCCCTCCCCTTTCTGAGTTGCCCTTTGATCCTTGTCGGGCAACCACATCTCCCCTCTCCATTTGGATTTGCGAATTCGCTCGCGGGCATCAACTGATTTCGCAGTGACTGTTATTCTTCCCCACCCAGCTCCCCCCTACAAAAGATTTTCATCTTCATATATAACAAAGGTCACTCTCTTAATTCCCTCCTTACTTCCTTTCTTCCCTTTCTTTCCTTTCTTAGTTCTTACTTATACTCTATTTTATATGTATATATATATATATATATATATATATAGTTTGTTGTCATTTTTGTTCTTGTTACATCTCTTCATCTCTCTGTCTGTTTTGTAGTTGTTCTGCAAATTTTTGTGCTTTTTCCAGATCCGAGAATAGCTTGCTTTGCTGCCCCAGGATAACTATTTTAAGTACCGCTGGGTATTTTAACATAAATTTATAACCTTTTTTCCATAGGATCGTTTTTGCTGCATTAAACTCCTTCCTCTTCTTCAGAAGTTCAAAACTTATATCTGGATAGAAAAAAATTTCTTGACCCTTGTATTCCAGTGGTTTTTTGTCTTCTCTTACTTTTTTCATTACCTTCTCCAATATATTTTCTCTTGTTGTATGTCTTAGGAATTTTACTAGAATGGATCTTGTTTTTTGTTGTGGTTGTGGTTTAGGGGCTAATGTTCTGTGTGCCATTTCTATTTCCATTTCTTCCTGTAATTCTGGTCTTCCCAGGACCCTGGGGATCCATTCTTTTATAAATTCTTTCATATTTTTGCCTTCTTCATCTTCCTTAAGGCCCACTAACTTTATATTGTTTCTTCTTTTATAATTTTCCATTATATCTGTCTTCTGAGCTAACAGCTCCTGTGTTTCTTTAACTTTTTTATCAGATTCTTCTAATTTCTTTTTTAAGTCATCTACCTCCATTTCTATGGCTGTTTCTCATTCTTCCACCTTGTCTACTCTTTTTCCTATTTCTGTCATGATCATCTCTAATCTAATCACTTTTTCTTCTGTACTTTTTATTCTTCTTTTTATTTCACTGAATTGTGACTGCCATTCTTTTACTGTTTCCATATATTCTTTAAAAAAAATATATCCATGTACTTGCCCTTCCATTCATCTTCCATTTCTCTGTGTTCTCCCTCCTCTTCTTCTGAGTCCACTCCAGGATCTGTGTCCTTTACCTCTGTCTCTTCTGGTTTTCTTGTTGGGTTGTTTATTTTATTTTGTTGGGTATTTTTGTTCTTCTTATTTTTATTAAAAATGTCTTGGTGTTGGTCTTCTTCCTCTGAGTTGGTCATCTGTTGTTTCTTTGATTTCCTATTTTTATTCTCTTCCTTCTTGTTCCCGTTATTTTCTATGTTTTCCTGTTGAGAGTCTTGCTGTCGTGTTATACTTGTCTGTTTCGGCTGTGGAGATTTACTCCTCAGCTGGTCCCCCCTCCCGTCAGTGTTGTTTTTGTCTTGTGCATCGCGCATGCGCGAGGATTCGTACATGCGCAGTTGCGCACTTTTGTTTGGCTCCGTGAGCCATCTTTGTAGTCCTGAGTTCGGAGTTTCCACTGACCTCAGGAGCGGGCTTCTCTCTCCACGGCAGGCCTCCTCGTACCGGTAAGGCCTTCACCTTCCTCTTCTGACATCCTTCCTTCTTCTTTTCTTCCCGTTGTTTTTGGTTTTTCTTTCTTTGCTGCCATTTACTCCACACTTTCACTTTCAGTTTGTTATGGTTTCTGTGTTAGTGACTTTGTTTTTTCTCTACCTTTTTTTTACTTTTCTGGAGAGGGCTGGAATTCCCCTACCGGCCACTACTCCATCACGCAACTCCCTGTACAGCTGCCTCCTTCATGTACAGCTGGCTCCATGATCTGCAGCTGGCTCCTTCATGTACAGCTGTGAGAAACTATCCTAAATGACGATATCAATTCATTTCCAATATAATTAACCCAATTGAAACAAAGGCCAAAGTCAATTATGATTAATGCTCTACTCTTGTTAAACTTTCCTATTATTTCTTTAGTTATACCCTTTCCTCTAGTGTGGCCTGACTATTTTCAACTCTCATTGCTGCTGTGAGTTGTTCCCTCCAGCTACAAAGGGGCATCAATCATCCAAGAAGAGTTGCCTCAATGACTATCACCCAGTCATACTCACATATCTACTGTGATGAAATGCTTTAAGAGGTTGGTCATAATCGCTTCTCGCCTTTTGGCTTAGATCAAGTGTAGAGATTGGTCACAGACAGAATTAACTTGTACCTAAATAAAGATCTGGACCAACTGCAATTCATCTACCAAGACAATCACTCCACAGCAGATGCAATCTCACTGGCTCCCCACTCAGCCCCTGGATGACCTACATCAGGCTGCTTTTCATCAACTGCAACTCAACTTTCAACACCATCATGCCCTCAGTACTAGTCAGCAAGCTCCAAAACCTGGGCCTCTGCACCCTCCCTCTGCAACTGGATCCTTGACTTCCTCATCAGAAGGCCAGTCAGTATGAATTGGAAACAACAGCTCCTTCTCACTGACAATCAACACAGCCACACCTCAAGAATGCGTGCTTTGTCCACTGCTCTACTTACTCTACATCCATTAATGTGTGGCTATGCACAATTATAATGCTTTCTACAAATTTGCCAAAGACACCATGGTCATCAAAAAAAAATCACATATGGCAATGAGGAAGTAAACAGGAGTGATATAGATCAGCAAGTTGAGTAGTGTCACAACAGCAACCTTGCACTCAGTGATAGTAAAATTAAGGAACTGATTGAGGACTTCAGGAAAGGAAAATCAGGAGAAGACAAATCAGGGGTCAGTAGAAGAAAGGGTTAAGAACTTAAAATTCCTGGGTGTCAACATCTTTGAAGATCTATCCTGGAGCCTCCATGTCGATGAAATCATGAAGAAGCATAACCATAAGCTAATATTTCATGAGAATTTTGAGGAGATTTAATAATGTCACCAAAGACTCTTGCAAATTTCTACAGGCAGTAAAAGACACTGTCTGGTTTGAAGGTACCAATGCATAAGGCAGCAAAGGACTACGGAGGATTGCAAACTCGGCCAGTGCCATCATGGGCATTAGTCCACTCCATTAAGGACATCTATCCATAAGAGGTGGTGCCTTAAGAAAGAAACATCTATTCTCAAGGACCCTCACCACAAAAGCCATGCCCTCTTCTCATTGCTATCATCAGGTACGTGTTACAGTGTGTTATGCTGCTGTTTACTACTGCGTGCACCACGTGATGTGCCGGCTCAATCTCCGCAGAGGTGGGCCGCCACATGACCCCCACCCAGAACCAGAACTACAGTTCAGAGTGTCCTTGGATGCAGACCCCAATGTCTTTGGTGGTCTGCCACTGAGTCGAGGTGCTGGCGTCTCCACGGGTTGTGTCAGGTCCATGTGTGCCGGGTTGAGCCTGTCTGCGGTGAAGACCTCTGGTTTGCCACCGATGTCCAATTCAAATGTGGCCCCGTTGTTCTGAATGACTTGGAAGGGGCCTTCGTAGGGCTTCTGTAGTGGTGGACGGTGTGGCCCTCTGCGCATGAACACATACTCACAGTCTTGGAGTTCTTTAGGGATGTTGAACTTGGCTTGCCCGTGTCTGGAGGGTGGGATCGGAGCCAGGTGACTGACCTTTTCTCACAGCCTGTCCAGGAAGGTTATTGTATCTTCCTATTGACCTCTGACCAGTGGGTCGAATGGAGTTCCGCTGATGAGCTCAGCAGAGGATGTGAGGAGGTCTTTCTTTTGGGCAGTTCAAATCCCCAGCAGTGCCCATGGTGGTTCATCCAGCAAGTTGGGGCCCTTGAGTCTGGTCATAAGGGCAATTTTGAGGTGCCTGTGGAAGCACTCAACCAGCCCGTTAGACTGCGGGTGGTATGCTGTTGTGTAGATGAGCGCCCCACAGGTTGGCAACGTCAGTTCACAGGCTGGAGGTAAATTATGTGCCTCTGTTAGAGGTGATGTGGCATGGTAGCCCAAACCTTGCTACCCAGGACGAGACGAGTGCCTTGGCGCAGGATCTGGTGGATGTGACGGCCAGGGGGATTGCTTCGGGACACTGGGTGAAACAGTTGATCACCATGAACAGGTAGCAGAAACCCTGTGACACTGGTAAGGGTCCCACTATGTCCACATGAATGTGGTCAAACCTTCTTTCTGTTGGCTCGAAAGGCTTCAAGGGGACCTTGGTGTGCTGCTGTACCTTGGCTGTTTGGTACTGCTTGCACATCTTGGCCCACCCACTGACTTTTTTCCACAACCCATGCTATGCGTGCTTGCTGGCCACCAACCGGACCGTGGTCCTGATTGATGGATGTGCCAGCCTATGAATGGAGTCAAAAACTTGTCATGTCCATGCTATTTGGATGATAGGTCGAACCTGCCCGGTTGCCACGTCGCACAGGAGGGTAGTGTTACCTGTGCCAACTGAGATGTCCTGAATCTGCAACCCTATGACGGTGGTCCTGTACTGAAGTATCTTGTTGTCCTGCTGCTGTGCCTCCGCCAGTGACATGAAACCTAGTCTGTTAGCCAGAGAGTGGATGCTCTGTCTCGACAAGGCATCCTCAACTACGTTGTCTTTTTCAGAAATGTGCCTTATGTCAGTGGTATACTCCAAGACGTAAGACAAGTGTCTCTGCTGGCAGGCTGACCAGGG
Source organism: Narcine bancroftii (assembly GCF_036971445.1). NCBI lineage: Eukaryota > Metazoa > Chordata > Chondrichthyes > Torpediniformes > Narcinidae > Narcine > Narcine bancroftii. Next base: position 194,900,857 of record NC_091472.1, read on the forward strand.
GTCGGAGATCTGGGTCAGGGCGAAAGTTAGTGGCTTGTGGTCCATGAAAGCCCTTCCCTTTAGGAAGTACCGGAAGTATCAGATGGTTAAGTATAGCCCCAGTAGCTCTCTGTCGAAAGCACTGTACATTAGCTCAGGGGGCTGCAGATGTTTGCTGAAGAAAACTAGCGGGCGCCAACTTCCTTCTATCTGCTGCTCCAGAACTCCATCAATCGCCATTCCTGAGGCATCGACTGTGAGGGCTGTGGGTGCTTCTGACCTGAGGTGGGCTAGGAGTGCAGCATTAGCCAAGGTTTCCTTTGCTTCCACGAACACTCCTGCGGGGTCATCATCCCAGGTCGTCCTTTGCCTTGCCGGTTATCAGGGTGCAGAGTGGGCATATGGTTCGAGCCACTGCGGGGATGAATCTCTGATAACAGTTGACCATCCCCACGAACTCCTGCAGTCCTTTGGTTGTACTAGGCTTTGGGAAGTTGCGGATATCCTCCACCTTGTTGGGTAGTGGTGTGGCCATGCATTTAGTAATCCTGTGGCCCATGATGTCAATCGTGCTCAGCCTGAACTGGCATTTAGCCAGGTTGATATGAAGGTTGAACTCACATAGGTGACTGTAGAGGCTTCGGAGGTGTTGTAGATGTTCCTACTGGGTTCTGCTTGGCACCAGGATATCGTCTAAGTAGACGAAGGTTCCATCCAGGTCTTGGCCCATCACGTTCATCATTCGCTGGAAGGTCTGTGCCGCGTTCTTATGCTTGAATGGCATCCTCAGGAACATGAACAGCCCGAATGGAGTGATGATGCACATCCTGGGGATGTCATCAGGTTTCACCGCGATTTGGTGGAACCCTTGCACCAAGTCCACTTTGGAGAAGATCGTTGCTCCATGCAGGTTTGCTGCAAAGTCCTGGATATGCGGCATGGGTTAATGATCTGGAGTGGTGGCCTCGTTAAGCCAACAGTAGTTGCCGCATGTTCTCGAGCCCCAGATGCTTTAGGCACCATGTGCAGGGTAAAAGCCCATGGACCGTCCGACCACCAAACAATGCCAAACTCCTGAAGCTTGTGGAACTCCTCCTTAGCCAGTTTGAATTTCTCCAGGGGAAGTCATCACGCTCTTGCATGGAGAGGTGGACCCTTGGTAAGGATGTGATATCTGACTCCATGTCAGGGCACCTCTGCCATGAATTGAGGGGAAAGGATTTCTGGGAACTCGGCCAGCACCTTGGAGAACTCATCGTCCAAGCTGTGGACGGAGACCAGGTGGAGTGCGAAGGTTTGGAATGTCTCCACATGCACAAGTCTCTTGCCCTTGAGGTCTACGAGGAGGCTGTGGGCCCACAGGATGACCACATGAACTCCCACGAGAAGTGACTGCCTCTGAACTGCAGCTTGGTCCTACATGTGTCCATAAGCTGCTGTTGCTGGCAGCCCTCAATGCGAGGCCTACTTGCCTGCATCTAGTGTCCAAATTTGTTGGGGGCATCATGCTGACCTCCACTCCTGTATCCACCAAGAATTGTCTACTGGACAGGTGATCCCATACATACAGGAGGCTCTCTCAATGGCCAGCCGCCATGGCCTTCAGCGACGGCTAGCTTTGTTGTCTTCCTGGAACTTACAGGGCAACCGGCATCAGCGAGCCTTGGAACTCTACCTTAGGTGACAGAAGCACCATCTCTCGTCCTGCCATTCCATTCCAAGGTCTGCATGGTTTGGTTGCGAGACTTTGTGATGAGCCTCACGGTAGCCGAGGACTTCTGTTTCTGCTTCCACAGAATATCTGCCTGTGCTGCAACTTTCCGGGGGCTCGCTGAATTCTGCATCTGCCAGGAGCAGTTGGATGTCCTCAGGCAGCTGCTCCAAGAACACCTGCTCGAACATGTCGCAAGGCTCGTGGTCTCCCAGGAGGACCAGCATCTTGTTTATGAGCACTGACGGGGAGCTGTCCCCTAGCCCATCTAGGTGGAGCAGCCGTGCCCCTCTCTCTTGCCATGAGAGCCAGAAGGTCATGGTTAATAGGTCTTTGAAGGCAGTGTAAGTGCCTTCCAATGGTGACCTGTGGATGAAGTTGGCCACTCTGTCTGCAATCTCTGGATCTAGGGCGTTGACCACGTTGTAGTACTGTGTGGACTCAGATGTGATGCCCTGAATCTGGAACTGAGCCTCAGCCTGGCCGAACCACACACTGGGTCAAACTGTCCAGAAGGTCGGGAGCTTGAGGCTGACTGTGCTGATCGCTGCTTCGCTATCCATTGCTGGGTTTAGACTGCTACAAAGAAACACAGACACTCGCAGTGTGTGTGTGTGTTGGGGGGGGAGGGGTGGGGTTAAGCTCTGAGATTTATTGAGGCTGGAAAGGCTCCTTTTATACAGTTGGAGTTCCCACTGTTTGTTTGATTAGCTGACATCAGCAGCATGAATAACAATAATGGGCGGGAACATTCTTGCATGTGAATACCCTTCTTCCCCAGCATGTTACTGATCTGTTAGCTGCGCAGCTTAGTCAGCACTATTTTAGGGCTGCTGGTCTTGTACTGCTCCAGCTTTCAACCGCGCCGGTTCGCTGTGTTAAGGGACGTGTTACGGTGTGTTAAGCTGCTATTTACTACTGCGCATGCCGCACGATGTGCCGGCTCGATCTCCGCGGTGGTGGGCTGCCACAATCTTATATTAAGAAATTAGAGGTTGATACTGGTTTTTTGCAAGAAACTCATTTCTTCAAAAAGAACACTTGGAATTGAAAAGAGATTGGATCGATCAAGTAGTTTTTTTTCTTCATTTAATTCCAAGACTAGAGGCGAGGCAATTTTAATTAAGAAAAATTTACCAATTAAAATTCGCAATGTTGTTACAGATCCTGCAGATAGATATATAATGGTGAATTGTCAAATATTCTCTGAAATGTGGACTCTTCTAAATATTTATGCACCTAATTTAGATGATGAAAAGTTTATACAAGATGCATAAATTTTAGCAGAACTTCTTTGTTTTCCTATGTAATGTCTCTGTTGCCAAGCCATGCTTGCCAGGTGGTTTCCTAACTGTCTCATTGACTTATTCTGCCACTAAAGCAGAGGTTCTCAACCTTTTTCTTTCCACTCACATACCCCTTTAAGTATTCCCTATGCCATAGGTGCTCTGTGATTAGTAAGGGATTGCTTAAGGTGGTATGTGGGTGGAAAGAAAAGTTTGAAAACCACTGTTTTTATCGTACCTAATTGAATCATTATGTGCACGGTTTCAGAACTCAAAAGCAAATGGGCCAATGACAATTTTTCTCAAGCAAAATATTTTAGTAACAATTGGGGGTCTAGTGCGATGAATCTCAACCTTCTCTTCCCACTCACGTACCACCTTAAGCAATCTCTTACTAATCACAGAGCACCGATGGCATAGGGATTGCTTAAAGTGGTATGTGAGTGAAAAAAAAGATTGACAACTACTACACTAAAGGATTTGTCGTTGGACACCCACCCAAAAGGGCCACTAAGTCAGGAAATTTCTTCTTGAAAATTAAATATATATTAGTTAAGAACACGAGAACCAATAAAACACGGGCACATACAGTAACATCGGCGTTCAGATTTTTGAGGAAATTCTGTGTTGTGGCTGTCTTGGAGGTTCCAGATTCCCCCACCAGCAGTACCGGATGTTTAATTTTCACCATCTCTCCCAACAGCCAGCTGATACGTGTAGTATCAACAGTAGGAACTGTAAACAATTAAGCAAAGTTTAACAATGACAAACTATACAAATTGATTTCAATACATTAAAAATATTTTCGTTGAGAATAAATCCTACCAATTATTTCTATTATTGCTATATTTACATGCTGATTATACTTTTTTCATCTATTCAACAACATTATCCCTTCTCCACTCCCAGCAATGACAGATAGCCTTTGCAGAAGGAAGAGATTACAAATGACCAATTGAATATGTACCCTCTTGAATTCTGAGCAGTAGTTTAGAGAACAAAAATTAAACAGGGGGCACATTGGTACACTACCTGTGGTGCTCCTGTGGCCTGATTTCAATCCTGACCTTTATGTTCTCAGTGCAGAGTTTACATGTTCTCTCTGACTCCATTGATTTCCACAAGATGTCCCAGTTACCTTTCTCCGTCCTTGCTGTCCACCCTATCTATGCCTCTCATAATCTTGTAGACCTCTATTGAGTCACCTCTCATTCTTCTTCACTCTAAAGAGAAAAGCCTTAGCTCTGTTTGCCTCATAAGACACATTCTCTAATCCAGGCATCATCCTGGAAAATCTCCTCTGTACCCTCTCCATTGCTTCCACATCCCTCCTGTAATGAGGCAACTTGGTCTAACCAGAGTTTCATAGAGCTGCAACATTACCTCATGACTCTTGAACTCAATCACTTACAAATAAAGCCTTTTTAACTACCCTATCAACCTGCATGGCAACCTTGAGCACTATGGATTTGGACCCAAAGATCCCTCTATTCTACCACACTGTTAAGAATTCTGCCATTAACCATGTACTTTATCTTCAAATTTTACCTTCCAAAATGTATCACTTCATATTTATCCAGAATGAACTCCATCTGCTACTTTTATGCCAATATCCTCTTGTAACCTACAACAACTTTCTGTTATCTTCAAAACCTCCAACCTTCACATCATCTGAAAAATTACTGACCCTTCACTCTACTTCTTCATGCAGGTAATTTATAAAAATCACATTTTATAAAAATCACAAAGAGCAAGGATCCCAGAACAGATCCCTGTGGAACTCCACCAGTCACTGGTAGAATACATTTCATCTACTAATACCCTCTACTTTCTGCAGGCAAGCCATATTCTGAATCCACACAGCCAAGGTTCCATGGATCCCATGACCCCATGACTTTCTGAATGAATCTACCATGGGGAACCTTGTTAAATGCATTCTTAAAATCCATATACACCATATCTTCCATCCTACCTTCATCAATTTATTTTGTTACTTAATCAAAAAACTTAATTAGGCTCATGAGGCACAATCTCTCCCTCACAAAGCCATGCTGACTGTCCCTGAGAATAGTATATTTCTCTACATGCTCATAAATCCTGTCTCTAAGAATCCTCTCCAATAGTTTGCCCACCACTTATATAAGACTCACAGGTCTATAATTACCAAGATTCTCCCTATTACCATTTTTTAAACAATGGGACCATATCTGCAATTCTCTCCAGTGGCCAAGAAAGAAGCAAAAATCATTGCCAAAGCTCCAACAATCTCTTCCCTTGTTTACTATAGTAACCTGGGGTATACCTTGTCCAGTCCGAGGGACTTTTCAATCCTAATGTTCTTAAGACGATCCAGTACTTCCACCTTCTTAACCTCAACATGCACCAGTACATAAGGCTGTTCTATACTGATATCACTTTGACCAAATTCCTTCTCTCTGGTGAACACTGAAGCAAAGTATTCATTTAGGGCCTCTCATACTTCCTTCTCTCTTCAGGCACATGTTGCCTCCTTTATCCTTAAGTGGACTTCCTTCTCTCTCATCATTTTTCTGTTCTTCACATAATACATAGAACACTTTAGGGTTTTCCTTAATCTACTTCCCAATTATTTTTTGTGCCACCTTCTAGCTCAGTTAAGTAATTTCTTAAGTTCATTCCTGGCTATCAAATAAGTTATATAACCGCTGACCACCCCGAAACTGACAATCACCAAAATGAGAAAGGAGATACTGGCTTTGGGAAACAGTATAGAGGACATTCACCAGCCTAATGCCAGAGATGAAGGGTTTAGACTCATAGTAATTTAGAATCATAAAATTATGAAAGGGATAGATAAGACAGAGGCAGGAAAATTGTTTCCATTGGTAGGTGAGACTAGAGCCAGAGAACATAATCTCAAGATTTGGTGGAGTAGGTTTAGGATGGAGATAATCCCAGAAAGTGGTGAATCTGTGGAATTCTCTGCCCAAGAAAACAGTGAGGTTGCTGCATGAAATATATTAAGATAAAGACGGATAGATTTTTGCATAGCAGAGGAAATAAGGATTATGGGGAAAAAGTAGGTCGGTGGAGCTGAGTCCATAACCTGATCAGCAACAATCCTATTAAATGACAGAACTGACTCAATGGTCCAAATGGCCTACTCCTGCTTCTCTTTGTTACGTTCTTATAAATACAAATAAAAGCTCCAAACTATCTGTGTACCATTTTACTTTCCCCACACCTACAGTTATACTGCCAATCAGCAATGAATTAGGAAAATTGTAGCACTGTACCAAAACCCCAATATCCAATCTAATGCACAGCGTTATTTAATTTCAAAGACTTACCAAGGATATCTAAAAATTTCACTTGAGGGCTGTGGATATATTTAGGCACAAGCTTGGACCATGGAATCCATTTCAGTTTCTCATCATCAAAATGAAAATCATAAAGCGTTGGCAGCTGGCCTAGAACAAACATAACAACTTTGCCTCATTAGACATAGATAAAATTCCTGAGTAATTAGTATTAAAAGCTGCATCTTCTTGAAACTCCGCACATCATTAACAATCACTTAAAAACATAGTAATAGGAACAGATGTTAGCAAAAAGTGCTTTGCCTTTCAATAAGATAAAATTGCCCCATGAAGGAAAATATCCACTTACCATTAATTTTATAAAGCTTTTCAAAACCTCATATATCTTAAGAGCTTCTCTTTCTTTGAAATCCAGGTCCAGGTTATTTATAGGGGACAACCCTTTATATCAGTCTCGTGAACCTTCCTTTCATTACATTTCCTGAGTACATACCATACATTTTAATTTTGTGCTTTATGTTCAAAGATAGAGGCAGGAAAATTATTTCCATTGGTAGGTTAAGACTTGGTGGGGGGGGGGGGGTGGGAATAGATTTAGGATGGAGATTAGGAGGAACTGCTTCTCCCACAAAGTAGTGAATCTGTGGAATTCTCTGCCAAAGAAAGCGGGAGAGGTTGCAGCATGAAATATATTTAAGATACAGTGGGATAGATTTTTTCATAGCATAAGAATTAAGGGTTATGGAGAGAAAAAAAAAGTCCTTGGAGTTGAGTCCATGGATGGATCAGCCATGATCTTATTAAATGTCAGAACTGACTCGACAGCCCAGATGGCCTACACTTGCTCTTCTTTGTTATGTTTTTATAAATACAAATACAAGCTCCAAAATATCTGACTGCCATTTCAATTTTCTCACACCTACAGTTATACTGTGCTCCCAATCAGCAATGAATTATAAGGATAGATGGATAGCGAAGAATTTTATAGCCATTCTCCATTTTTAACAACGTTCTGTCTTTACATTCTTTTCACCTTGTAGAACACGAATGAAACTGGTGATATTGAGTTGATTTTAATAACTTCATAGCATCAACTAATTTCATTGTGGACAGTGTAGAGGGCAGAGAATAAAATAGAATACAGATAAGGCATAGATCTGGGCAGAGAAATTATGTTTAATCCAGATAAGTGTGAGGTGTTGCACTTTGGGAAGTCAAATGTGAGGGGAACATATACAGATAATGGCAGGGCTCTGAAAACCATTAATATACATAGGGATCTGGGGACCCAAGTCCTCACTCATTGCAAGTAGATAGTGAGGTAAGTTCAAGTTCAAGACAAATATTATCTGACTGTACATACAAGACCAGAAAAATAGGAGGACAAATCAGGCTCAAGAGGAGCCTCATCAGCTGAAGATGAGGAAGAGGTCAGAAGAGGAAGAAGGGATTCAAGAAGAAGAGGTAATGAAAGAAATTAAATTTAATCCTCAAACCAAGGCCGAGGAGTTATCTGTAATAATAATGAAACAGATTAAAGGAATAAAGGGGAAAATAATAGAAGGTTTAAAGGAGGTTAAAGCTGAAATTAAAAAGATGAAAGAAGAAATTGATAAAGTGTTGGAAGTTGTAAATAAAATGAAAAAAGAAATTAGAGAAACAATTACTAGAGTGCAGGATGATGTACAGCATGTTGAAGACGGTGACTAATGTAGAAAGTAAAACTACTGGTTTAATTACAGTAAATGAAAAGCTTTCTGATAAAGTGGATATCTTGGAGAATTTTAATAGAAGAAATAAATTAACGTAGTAGGTTTCTCAGAAGGTAAAGAAGGTCCAGATACTATTCGTGTCTTTCAATTTTCCTAATTCATTGCTGATCGGCAGTATAACTGTAGGTGTGGGGAAAGTAAAATGATACACAGTTTGGAGCTTTTATTTGTATTTATAAGAACATAACAAAAAGAGAAGATTGGATTCCTATATTCTAATGACTGATTATATAGTCTTGGTAATGACAATTGTGTCTCAGTTAAATAAACTAAGACATCATCAGCAAATAAATTAATTTTGTATTCAGTTTGATTTATTGTAAACCCTTTCAACTGTCGATCATCACAAATCTTTTGTGCAAGTGGTTCTATAGTTAAGACAAACAAGGCCGGTGATAGAGGACCTCCTTGCAACTTGATCTATTTAAACTGAAAGATTGAGACATCTGCCCAATTTTTCTTACTCAGGATATAAAATAAATTGGGATAAAAGTGAATTAATGAAATTGGTACAAGGAGATTATTCACAGTGTCGACAAAAAGTTCAGTTTAAATGGACAGATAGGATTAAATATTTGGTATTCGTATTGATAATAATCTGAAAAACCTATATAAATTAAACTATATCCCAATATTGTAGAAAATAGTTGAAGATCTAAAAGAAAAGTGAATTTACCTATTATGTTAATTGGAAGAGTTAATTGTATTAAAATGAACATTTTCCAAGAATTCAGTATTTATTTTAAAATTTACCTATCCCTATATCTCAAAAGTTTATTCAAGATTTAAATAAACAAGTTAGGAAATTTCTTTGAAAAGGAAAAATGTTAAGAAACTCTTTGGAGAAATTAGCATGGAAGTATGAACTAGGAGAATTACAATTTACTAATTTCAAGAATTATTATAAGGAAGTAAAACTAAGATTTTTAGTTTCTATGTTTGTAAAAACTAAACCATCTTGGGTTGAAATTAAATTAAATAAAATTGAAGAAAATATATCAGAGGAGTTTATCTACAAATGGGAACCAAAATTAATAACAATGGATAAAGATGCCTCGATATTAAAACACCTAATTATTATTTGGAATAATGTTGAATTAGAAATTGATGGGTATTCTTTCTCTTGAAAAAAACATTAATTAATTCACTATTAATCTTTTCAAAAGATAATCCTTTTTTAAATATTTGGAATAATAAAGGAATTTTAAAATTGGGAGATTATTATGATAATGATAGATTAATGTTCTTTGATCAATTAAAAATTAAATATGGTATTCCTTGTAATAAGTTATTTTGTTATTTTAAATTAAGAGCTTATCTAAGGGAGAAATTAGAATCTGACATGACTTTAAAGAATCTTACAAATTATAATGGATGAAATGATTAAAAAATTTATTTCAATAGCATACATTTTGTTACAACAACAAGCACCTAAAGTAGGTTTGTTGAATTCTAAAGAAAGATGGGAGCAAGACTTAGATATAATAATAGATTAACAGGTTTGACAAGATTTATGTAAATAAGTTATGCCTAATACTATTAATGTAAGATATAGACTACTTCACTATAATTTTTTTACATCAATTATATATTACTCTCAGAAATTGAGTAAATGGAAATTAAATTTATCAGATCAATGTTTTAGATGTGGTAAAGAAGTGGGAACTTTTCTTCATTCTACATGGTCTTGTTCAAAATGTAATCCTTTTTGGGTTTCCATTAGTAACTTTTTACAATGAGTCACTAATGTGACTTTTCCGTTAAATCCTGAATTATTGCTATTGGGAAATTTTGGAAGTATTACACCAAAGTTATCTTTGTCGGTTCTGTTGGATTTGTTAAATTAGCTTTAATAATAGCAAGGAAATGTATTACTGTAATGTGGAAATCTGATATTTCATTAACATTAGAAAGATGGTATACTGAGATTCAAAGTTGTATCCCTTTAGAAAAAAATACTTATAATTTAAGGAGTAAATATTCCTCATTCCTACAAATTTTGGGCCCCTATGCTAAATCAAGAGATTAAAATTATATTTTTTATTAAAAATTCTCCTAACCAGTTTTGTTATTATGTATTATACAATATATTTAGATTAGTTAAGGGGGGTGGGGGTTTAGGGTTTTTAAAAACTTTTTAGTTCTAGTTTCTGTTTTTACTTTCTTTTTCTTTCTATATTTACACTTCCAACACATATTTGTTAACACTGTAATATTGTGATTTGTTATTGATTGTTATTATTACCATATATATGTTGCTTAAATAAATTATTTTTTTAAAAAGTTTAGATTCCTAAAGTATTGGGAGAAGACAACTTTGAAAACAAGATTGAAATTGAAAGAACTCATAGGGCTTTGAGACCTCAACCTAACCAATCTATATTAATAAAATTTCTGCTTTATCAAGACAGAGAAAAAGTCTTGCTGTGAAATGAGCAAAGTAACAACAAGGTCCTTTGTTATGTTTTATCCTGATTTGAATGAAAACCTGTTGAGAATAAGGAAAGAATTTAATTCAGTAATTTTTTTTTAGAAAAGGTTATGTTTCTTCTTCAATCCCCTGTGTCTTTGAAGATTTTTGGTCCGGGAAAACAGAACAGGTTCTTTACAAATTTCGCTCAAGTGGAAGAATATGCTCAGAGTCTTTCTGAATCTTAACCTTTAGTGGTTATTATGAATGATACAATTAACAATTTATTTTTCTTTCTTTATCTTAACTTTGTAACAAAATATAGATATGTTTTTGGGAGATAAATTGGGGCAGGTTTTAGTTTAGGTCAAAAACAAACACTTTAAAACAGATCTTATTTAAAATATTGGAGTTCTGCTAATGCGAGACATGTCAGGGCCAACAGTCTTTGCAGAAGCTTTGCAGAGTCCCCAAGAGATTCACTAATGGATTGTTGTTTACAAAAAGGCAACAGATGAAAAAGCTTGTTGGAGCCGCAGATTGTTTGGAGTGGAACTTGCTATTCTAAGAGGGCATGTGGTTTTGCAAGCAGAAAGAGTAAATCAGACTTTCTCTCTGATAGAGAGTGAGAGAGAGAGAGAGATTGAGAGAGAGAGAGAGAGAGAGAGAGAGACTCAGAAATCAGATCTACAGTTTTACAGTCAGCAGTAACTGGAACTGGAACAGGACAAACTGGTAAGCTTGTGGAAAACCCCATTTGGAAGACAGGTTGTGAATGCTTCATTCAGCCTGGTCAAAGCCTTTGTGGTTCATGCAGGAAGAGAGGACTGGTTGTCTAATGTTTCACTTGGATTAAAAGAAACAAAAAGGAACTCTGTAGTGACTTGAAAGAAAGAGGTTACCATCTGGAGATCCTGAAGGGGCAAGTTTTGTCAGAAAAACACTGAAGTGGCTGATGGAAGATGGAATTAAATCATGTTACAGAGTCCAGAGGACTCCAAAAACCAGCAGCAATAGATAATGCATTACAACACAGGGTTAATTAAACAAAAGTAGTTTTTAATTATAATTGAACAAGAAAACAGAATTAAACTTTAACATTACTTAACCTACCTAACTACTTAATCCCCCCCCCCCCCCCCCCAACTAATACTAAGTACAGGTGTGTGTAATATATATTTAAAATTAGAAAAGTTCTTTGGATCACAGTCCAATCTCATTGGTTACAGGCAATTCTTGTACTGTGCACAGAACTTAGCATTAACCAAGTTCACCAGTCTTTGGTGCTTAACATGCAAATGATTGCCACTCAGGAGGGTTCTTGCTGGTTTTCAGAGAGAGATTCCATTTCCTGGACATCCGCAATCAGTCTTGCTGATGAAACTTTCCCCCTTCAGGGTTCTCTTTCTTTCAGGTTACCTTTCACACAGCCGGTCTTCTCCGTTGACTAGGCAGCCTTCCAAAGTTTGTCAGCTTCTGGAAATAATTTTTGTGACTCCTCTCTCTGTTTCACACCCTCCCTCTCTGAGAGCAAAACAGTTCTCCTCTGCCTGCAAAGATCACATGCTCTCCCAGGCAAGCTGCTGTCAATACTTTGTTGCCTCCTGCAAAAAGCATTCTGCAAAAGTCCTGCAAATTTTCTGTGTTTTAAAATGTGTGTGTGCAAGCTGCTCTAACAATTCCTCCCAAGCCACCTCTAAATACTCTGTCATAATCAGATGTGGATGTCCTGGAAAAACGAATCTCTCTATGAAAACCGACAAGAACCTTCCTGAGCGGTAACCATTTACCTTTCAAGCACCAAAGCCTGATGAACTTTATAAATGTTAAATTCTGTGCACAGTATAAGAATTACCTGCAACCAATGAACTTGAAGGAATGAGAAGTGAGATTGTGAACTAAAGAACTTTTCTGAACTTACACACACATTACATACATATGCACTTAGAATTAGAAGGGGGTTAAGTTAAGTTAGTTAAGTCAATAGTGATAAGTTAAAGCATGATTCTGTTTTCATGTTTAAAGATAATTAAAAGCAACTTTTGTTTAAGTAATCATTTGTCTTGGTGAATATCTATTGCTGCTGAGTTTTGGGGTCCTCTGGGCGCATAACAACTTTATAAATAAGGTGGAAACATTTGGCGATGTATTTTTTATTATGTCATTTCCTTTTGATTTTTGAATTGTTATTGTAATCATGTGATTGAACCTTACATATTGAATATACCAAGGGGAGTTGGGAGGAGTTGGAGTTATGGATTTCTGTGGGATTATCTGTGTATTTGTGACTTTGGTCACAACTTGTAAAATGGAAGGAGTTAGTGTTGTATTAAACAACACTTATTGGGAGGGTTTTTTCCTATATTGTTGTAGGTATCAACTTTTGTGCACATATTATTTTGCATAATTGCTTTTGTTTTTCTTCTTTTGGATTGCTAGAGGGGGTGCATGCAGATACACAGGTTTTTTTTTTTGATCTGGAGGATACCTGAAGGAATGGGTGAGGGAGAGGAATTGATGAATATTTGCTTGAGATGAATAAGGTATTAAGTTGTAAATTTTAATGTTAACGGGCTAAACAGAAAAATAAAAAGAGAATTCTAGTATATATTAAGAAATTGGGAGTGTATATAGCTTCTCTTCAAGAACACATTTAAATGCTTTATTGTTAAAAACGAAAAATTTTTGTGATTTTGTTCAAAACCATATTGGGATATTTTGAGATACAAAGTGGAATTCGATAAATGATAAATTTATCATATAGGACACCTTAAAGGCATATTTACAAGAGCAAATTATAAATTTTATATCTAAATTTAAAAAAAGATTATATGAGAGAAGTAGATCAATTAGAAAAAGAAATTACAGTTTTGAAAAAGGACCTTCAAAAATCTGTTTCTAAAGATAATAAAAAGTTACAATATAATACATTACAAATTTATAGAACTGGAAAAGCTTTCATTAGGACAAGGCAAAGGCATTATGAATTAGATGAGAGATTCATAAAGAATTAGCCTGGCAATTGAAAGTGGAACAAACCTCGAGAACAATTAATGCAATTTAAAAAGATACGCAAGAATTAAATGAATCTTTTAGAAATTTTTATATGAAATTATATACTTCAGAATATTTAGGAGATGAAGCTAAAATTAATGATTATTTATCACAGATAACATTGTACAAGCTAAGTTTAGAAGAACAGTCTGAACTTGATGTTCCATTTATTGAGGCAGAAGTAAGAGAAGAAATCAGCTCTTTACAAAGTAACAAATCTCCAGGAGAAGATGGCTTTTCATCTGAATTTTATAAAGAATTTAACGATTTATTAATTCCCATATTTATGCAAGTTCTGGATCAAGCTTCTCAAACCTCTACTCTTCCAGAATCTTTTTCAATGGCAATAATTACTGTGATTCCTAAAAAAGAGAGATCCTTTAAACCTTCATCTTATAGGCCTGTATCTCTATTAAATATGGATTAGAAAATAGTAGCAATTGTTTAGGCAAATTGAATGAATAATTTCTTACCTAAATTAATTAATATGGATCAGACAGGGTACGTTAAAAAAAGACAATCTTCAGAAAATGTAGCTAGATTACTTAGCATAATTCATTTATCACAAAAAAGAGGTGATTAAAGTGTTGCAGTAGCTTTAGATGCAGAAAGATAGATTAGAGTGAGACTTTTTATTTAAGGTATTAAAAAAGTTAGGATTTGGATTAAATTTTTTAAATTGGATTAGTTCCCTGCAGGTATTGAATATCTATTTTTAAATCTTTCTCCCATCTTTGTCTTGACTTATGAACTCCTGGTTTATACATTCATTTTTGCAAAATTGTATACATAATTGATATAAACTTTTTAATAGTTATAACTGTAACTAATTGTTCCAAATGACTTTGTCCAGATAATATCAAATCTGGACCAAAATTATCTCTTAAATTTGCCTTTAACTGATAATAAGAAAATATTGTATTGTTTTGTATTCCATATTTACTTTTCAATTGTTCAAATGTAATTAAAATTGTACCTTGAAAACAACCTTTTATTGTCTTAATTCCTTTGTTAAACCAAATATTTAAATATTATTATTTATTGTAAAAGGAATAAGTTGAATCTGATTCAATATTGTTCCTGGTATCTGAAAATTTATTATTCCTATTTCCAAATGTATCTTACTCCATATTTTTTTAAAAGTTTTAAGAAAGGAATATCTCTATCTCCAATAAACAACCATTTATATATAAAATTCTCTGATTTATATTCTCCTATTTTATTCATCGCTATATGAATCCATGCTGGCTTCTCTCCCTCTTGAAAAAAAAGAAAGAAATCTCAATTGTGCTGCTCTATAAAAATTGTTAAAATTTGCTAATTGTTGTCCTCCTAATTCAAATTTCCATGTTATTTTTTTTTCTAATGCAACTCTTGTCATTTGTCCTTTCCAAATAAATTTTCTTACATGCTTACTTTGTTCTTGAAAAAATTTTGATGGAATAAATATTATTTGAAATAAGTACTGTATTCTAGGAAATATATTCATTTTTATACAATTAACCCTTCCTATTAAAAGTTATAGGTAGTTCCTTCAATTTTCATAAATCTTCTATTTTTATTAAGCAATGGTGTATAATTCAATTTAAATAAGTTATGTAAATTATTGTAAATTTTACTACCTAGATATTTAATTGCATCTCTCTGCCATTTAAATTGACTTTCCTTTTTACATTGCTCATAATCTGCCATTACTATTATTTCACTTTTATCACAATTTATTTTATAACCAGATACTACACCATATTCTTTTAATCTTAAATACAATTTATTTAATGACTTGCCTGGTTTGGGGGGGAGGGGGTCATTGATGGTGACTGTCTAGAAGATCGCAAAACCTAGGAGCTCCAGACCTTGACCAGAAAGCAGCATTAAAAAGTCCTAAAATCAAAAAAAAAGGAAAAAAAAAAGTCCTGCCCATTGAAGGAAGAAGGAAGAGAATGAAGAAGCTTCAATCAACAAAAAAAGGGAAAGCACAGGGAGGAAATAGGCGGCCCAACAATGTTCCCCCATTAAAATAGAAAGAATGTTTAGAGCCACAATCCCTAAGCCAGGACAAAGGCCCTGGTTAATCCTTATAAAGTTAAAGTATTTTCAAGATCGTGAAAAGAATATTAGGGACAGCGGAAAAAGGGGTAATCCAGTGGGGAGCCCCTCTGGAGTACAGGGAGTCGAAAGTGTTCTTTTATCCAGATACTAGTGCAGATCTGCTCAAGAAATGGAAAGACTTTGATCACCAAAACAGCAGGGCTATGATTATGTTCTGTGCCACCCCACTCCCTTGAAAATTATGTTGCGGGGGAGGGGGTGGGGAAAACATTTTTTCAGAAAAAGAAAATGTGTGTCAACTTATAAATACTCTGCCAGCACTAAATGGTGGACCAAGTGGAAAAGAGTAAAAGGGATCATAAGACTTTAAAAATTATTAAAACTGATGGACTAGGAGGACTTAGAATTCTGTGCTATATAGAAAATGGGGTCTTGGGCTGTTTTCTGATTTCTAAAAAAGATAAAATATATTATATGCAAGGGTCTGGGAGAGTTCTGGGACTGAATGAATGGAGAGAAGTAAGGGAATGTCAAGGTGGCAGTAGTTAAGAAGCATCGGCGGTGAGAAGAGTAGAAGACTGCCAGAGGTGTGAATGGAGGGCAGTGAGATTTATGAATGGTGTGTATGGGGTATGTGTTCCCTTTTATTATTTTGAGGAAAATGGTTGTGAGTGGGAATGTATGTTATGGTGTTGTGGATGAATGGATTTATGGCATTCTTTTTTCTTCTCCAGGGCTTGTTGCGGCTAGGATGGAGTGGAGCAACGGGTGGATGGTAAAAGGTTGGGGCTGTGGGAGGTGGCGGGGTACATATGCGGGGGAAAACACTTGGGGAGGGAACCTGCATGTAATGGCTGAAAGTGTAAAGTATGCTACTATTAATGTTAACAGCTTAAATGGGTCGGTGAAATGAAAAAGGGTCTTGGCACACATCAAAAAAATGACGATCGATCTGGCCTTCCTCCAAGAGATGCATTTAACAGTGCAGGTGAAGAGGGTGATTGCAGACAAAATGGGAAGATTCATCATGGTGCACTGTCAGATATATTCAGAACCCTGGACCCTAGTGAATGTGTACGGCCCCAATTATGATAATAAAAATTTTATATAGGACATTTCCTAATGATTGGCAGAGGCAAATGAAAATATTCTAATGAGGGGGCGGGGGGGACTTTAATCTATGCCTGGATCTTGTGCTGGATAAATACACAAAATGAATAACTAAGACTAGAGTGGCAAAAGCCACCATTGACTCCATGAGAGAGCTGGATTTGATAGATCTGTGGCAGAAAAAAGTATCCAAGAGAGAGGGATTACTTGTTTTACTCAAAGCAACATGATTCCTACTCTAGAATAATTTTTTTCTGGCTTCAGTCCATATAGAGTGTAGGATGATGGAAGCTGAGTATAGGGCAAGGATTATCTCGGACCATCCCCTCCTGGTTTTTACCATACCCCCTAGTTTTGACCATAGAAATACCAGATAAGGTGGACACAGCATGCAGGTGATGTCTTAACACTGTTGTTGAAAAAAATGTTTTGTTGTTTCATAAGAATCGAAATAGCCCTGTTCTGGGAGTACAACTGCCCCTCTACTCCAGATAAATTTCTTCTGTGGGACACCCTTAAGGCATACTTAAGGGCCCAGATAATTGGGTATACAAAGATGGTCAAGAAAAATTATATGAGGGAGGTGGAGGAATTGGAAAATGACATTACCCAATTGGAGAAGGATTTTCAGTAATCAGGCTCAGAGGACCACTATAGAGCTCTTACAAACAAGAAATTGGAATATAATATACTTCAGACGAATAGTATGGAGAAGGCCCTTATGAGGTCAAGGCAAAAGTGTTATGAGTTGGGGTAAAGGGCTCATAAGGTCCTGGCTTGGCAGTTAAGAGCAGAACAATCAATACAAACAATACAAACAGGGAGCGACCAGATCTCATATAAACCAAAGGAAATTAATGAGACCTTCAGAGAATTTTATAAAGGACCGTATAAATCTGAATTGGCTAGGGATCCTAATCAAATGGATGAGTTTCTAGCCAGATTGGATATCCCAAATTTAAGCCTGGGGGAGCAGGCGGGACTAGACCTTCCTCTTACAGAGGAAGAGCTGGGTAAAGCATTGAGTGCACCACAAACTGGTAAATTTCCGGGGGAGAACGGATTCCAAACTGAGTTTTATCGAGAATTTAAGGACTTACTAATGCCTCTATATATAGAGGTGATGGACCAGGCAAGGGTAACACGGACCCTCCCGGAATCTTTCACAATGGCAATTGTTACAATGATCTTAAAGAAGTGTAAAGATCCACTTTTGCCCTCTTCTTAAAGACCAATTTCTCTGCTGAATACTGATTACAAGATCCTTTCCAAGGCCCTGGCAAACAGATTGGCGTTGCATTTGCCGAAATTAATGAACAAACGCAAGGCAAGCTTTGTGCAGGAGAGACAAGCAGCAGTCAACATTGGCACTCTTGAGTGTAATCCATCTGGCACAAACTAGAAATGAGAGGGGATTGGCTGTCTCCCCGATGCAGAGAAATGTTTTGACAGACTGAAGTGGGAATTTTTATTTTAAGTGCTGGAGAACGTGGGGCTAGGGCCAACTTTTCATAATTGGATTATGGCTCTATACCTTGCGCCCAAGGCCAAGGCTGTGACCACTGGACAAATTTCTTCAGCTTTCCCACTTTCCAGATCTAGTAGATGAGGGTGCCCACTATCACCGGCTCTGTTCGTGCTTGCAATGGAACCATTGGCTGAGGCCATTCGGCAGGACCTAGACATTAAAGATTATAGAGTGGGCCAGGAGGAGCACAAAATCACCTTATTTGTTGATGATGTGCTGATATATCTGAGAGACCCCGCGATTTCTTTGCCCCGATTGCATGTGGTACTGAAGGACTATGAGAAACTCTCTGTGTATAAGCTCATTTGGGGAAAAAAGTGAGGTGATGTCACTCAACGAAGGGAATTAAAGCCAACTTAAAGAAAATAGCAATTTAAAGTTGCCACAGAAGGGGATCAAATACCTGGGAGTTAATATTGATGGCAACTTGAATAATTTATATGTTAAATTATGCCCCCTTGCTGGAGAGAGACGGGGAGGACTTAAACAGATGGCCGCTCATGCCCATAATGTTAGTGGGCAGGATTAACATCATTAAAATGAATGTGTTGCCAAGATTCCAGTATCTTTTTCATGCTGTTGCCCTGGGGTTTCTTCAAACAGCTGCTACACAAGGTCAAAATGTTTCTCTAGATTGGTAAGGTGGAAAGGGTCTCTATGAAAAAATTATCATGGGACTAGAGTCTGGGCAGACTGAGAATGCCAGACTTTAAAAAATACTATTGGGCAGCTCAGTCAAGATACATTGCCTCTCTCTTCCAGGGAAGAGGTGTACCATCCTGGGCACAAATTGATCTGTACCTGGTGGGCAAGAAGAGTTGTGGAGAAATGGTTATAAATTTGCTTTTCATTATCCTGCTGTATTGAAAGTTTTTAATGGAAATTTTCAGTCTCAATTTTTTGAGAATGATCATGATGCATTAATATTTGCTAATTCATTGCCAAATTTGCGAGGAGGTGGTCATTCACTGATATCGTCACCTAAAAGGAGGGCATTTGATAAACAGAATGGGAAGAATGGAAAGAATGGAAAAAAGGTTGATTTGATACAGAGTCTGCTTGATATTGAAAACCCAGAATAGTCTTTGGGATTGGAATCATTGGGTTGAATGTGACTGATTAATAATTGTGGAATAGTTTGACTGGGAGAGGAGGGTGGATGGCTCTGAAACTTTCAATAGTCATCTGCCACTAGTAGGTTTTACCACACCCAGAGTTTTGGGGAGTTACTACATTAATGTAGTTCGGGGAGAGAAATAAAACTTTTTATTTTATTGGTGTTTTTTTTTGTATTTTATTTAGAGGGTTTTTTTCAGCAAGGGGAGCGATATTTTGTTGTAGTGTGAAGTGTGTATATTTTTAAGGTAATGAAATGTTTAATTTGAATTTTGCAACTTTTAATGTACAGGGATTGAGTAATCGATTAAGGATAAACATGTATTTGTTTATATTAAAAAAATGAAAGTTGATATTGCCTTTTTACAAGAAACATATTTGACGGAAATAGAACATTTAAAGCTGAAGAGAGACTGAGTAGGGTATGTGGTTGCTCTTCTTTTAATTCTAAGGCACAGGTTGTGGCGATTTTGATTCATAAGAAAATACCGTTTGAGTTGGAATCATTTACGGAGATTGCTGGAAGGGTTTTGATGGTGAATTGTAAAAATTTTGCAGAACCGTGGTCATTGTTGAATGTTTATATGCCTAATGTAGATGATGATCGATTTATGTCTGAGGCTTTTCTAATATTAAATCAGGCTAATGAAAATATTCTAATTGGAGGGGATTTCAATTGTGTTTTGGATCCAGTACAAATGGGATTCTTGATGAAAGATTTGAATTTAGTTGAAATTTCGAGGATAAATCCGATGGAAAAAGATTTTTCTTTTTATTCATCAAGGCATGATTCATTTTCTAGAATAGATTTGTTTTTGATTTTGGCACATTTTCAAGCTAAAGTTGTGCAGACTGAATATAAGAGTGTAGGATTATATCTGGTCACTCTATGTTGTTTATATCTTGTGTTGGTTCGGAGGTTATGCAATCAACTTATCGGTGGAGATTTAATGTAATGTTATTGAAGAAGCTGGAGTTTATTACTTTTGTTAAGGAACAGATTGCTTTGTTTTTGACTGAAAACACTAATTCAGTACATAGTAATTTTAGTTTATGGGATGCTTTGAAAGCATATTTATGTGGTCAAATTATTAGTTCTTCTACAAAAGTTAAAAAAACAGTATTTGGCAGAAAGTTTAGCTTTGGAGAAACAAATCATTGAGTTGGAAAAAGAAATTCAGAAGAAGGTCACAAAAGGGTTAGCTAGTTGAAATTATGTTATAATACTTTACAAACGTATCAGTATGAGCGCCTAATTCAAAGATCTAAATAACGTTATTATGTGTTAGGTGAGAGGGCTCATAAGGTATTAGCTTGACAATTAAAAATGGAACAGGTGTCAAAAACTATTAATGCTGTTAAAAAGAATTCAATAGTTACTTATAAACCTCAGGAAATTAATGACCAATTTTATTCATTTTACCAGAAATTATATACTTCTGAGGGAAATCAGGATGATGGTTCTATTGAATCTTTTTTTATCTAAGTTGCATTTACTGGTTTGAGGAAAGGAAGAAGTGAAAGAACTGGAATCTCTGTTTACAGATTTTGAGATTAAAGAAGCTATACAGGAGATGCCAAATGGAAGGTCACCAGATGATGATGGATTCTCAGTAGAATTTTATAAGGTGTTTTATGAAGATTTGACTCCTATATTTATGGATATGCTTCTGTAAATAACAGATGAACAGTCATTACCAGAATCTTGTTCAAGTGTGATAATTACAGTGATTCCAAAGAAAGATAGATATCCATTGAATGTAGCTTCGTATCGACCAATTTCTTTATTAAATGTGGACTATAAAATAATAGCTAAGGAATTGGCAAATAGACTTGCTAAATATTTACCTCAGTTAGTGCATGTTGATCAAGCAGGTTTTATTAAGAATGGATGTGCATCTGATAATATTCTTAGATTGATAACATTGATCAATGCATCAAGACAGTATCCCAACTGACCAAAGGTGGTTGCGCTTGATACGGAAAAAGCATTTGATCAGGTTGAGTGGAATTTTTTATTTAAGGTGTTGGAGAAGTTTAACTTCGGCCCTCTTTTTACTGGTTGGGTTAAAGCATTATATAAAAATCCAATTGCTAGGGTAGTGACGAATGGCCAAACCTCTTTGCCATTTAAATTAACGCAATCAACACGTTAAGGTTGTCCATTGTCACCAGCCTTGTTTGCATTTGTCATTGAACCATTAGCTCAGGCATTTTGACAGAATGATAATATTAAAGGGATAAGAATTGTAAATGTTGAATATAAGATTAATTTATTTGCTTATGATGTATTGATTTATTTGACACATCCAGAACAATCTTTGAAATATTTACAAGAATGTTTAGTTCAATTTGGTACGTTACCTGGGTACAAGGTAAACTGGGATAAGAGTGAAATACTGCCAGTTTTGGAGGGGAATTATGAAATTAAGATGGTCTGATAAAATTAAATATTTTGGAGTACCAGTATAGTGAATGCAGATTATCAATCTTTATATAAATTAAATTATGTACGTTGTTGAAAAAGATTAAAATGGATTTGATTAAATGGAAGGATCTTCCATTAACATTAATAGGTCAAGTAAATTGTATCAAAATGAATATTTTCCTCAGTATTCGGTATTTATTTCAGTCAATTCCATGTTTACTTCCAAAGGGCTTTTTCCAAGATTTGAATACAGTGGTGATGAAATTTTTATGGAAGGGAAAATTAGCTCGAGTAGCTTTGCAGAAGTTGATGTGGAAGTATGTGTTAGGAGGACTTCAGTTGCCTTATTTTCAAAATTATTATGAAGCTGCACTGTTAAAGTCTTTTAGTAGAATGATGGATACTAAGCACCCTTCTAGTTGGGCTCAGGAGGAATTAGCTTGTATTTTTGAACCTGACGTTCATCAGTTTATATACAAATGGAATTTGCGTTTATTGCAGGGATATAATATGCCAGTATTAAAGCATTTATTAAAGATATGAATTAATAGAAATGCTGTTATAGGTACGAAGGATAAATTATCAATTCAAACTCCGTTATGTCAAAATCAGCTTATTTCTTTGTCCAATGTTTAACAGGTATTTAAAGGCATGGCATTCTGAGAGTGAAAAGGTGATTCAGGATTGTTTTGAAGAGGGACAGTTCCCTTCTTTTAATCAATTGAGGGAAAAATTTTGAATAACAGTAAATTCTTTGTTATATCAACTTAGAGCTTTGATAAGGGATAATTATGGAAAGGATATGAGATTACCTGAGTCAATGAAATTTGAGTCTCTGATTTCCTCTATAGCAAGAAGGGGTTTTATTTCAGATATGTATAGGTTGTTACAAGAGAGTACGGATAAACCAAATTTGGAGAAATCTAGAAATAAATGGGAAAGTTATTTAACTTATGATATACCTCAGGAGGATTAGGAGGTTATGTGTCATGAAGGGGTAACTAAATTGACCAATGTAAGGTATGGTTTGCTTAATTATAATTTTTTGCATCAGATATATTTGACCCCTTAGAAAATGAAAAAATATGGATTTAGTCATTCAGATTTGTGTTTTAGATGTGGGTTGAATATTGGAACTTTTCTTCATGTAGTTTGGTCTTGTGATAAGGTACAAACATTTGGGGAAAAAATTAGGGTATTTTTTGAGAAATTATTTAAAATTAAACTACCATTAGACCCAAAAAATTTTTTTTGTTGGGTTATATAGTTTCTTTGACTGGTTTGGGTTTGGATTAGTTTCAGATAGCTTTTGTTCATTTAGCGTTATCAGTGGCACGGAAATGTGTAGCAATTACTTGGAAAGATAATGTAGAGATTAATATAGTTCATTGGCATAATGAATTGAGATCTTGTATTTATATGGAAAAAATAACATATAATTTACATGATAATTATTCTTTCTTTGTTAAAATGTGGTTGCCTTATTTTGGATGTATGGGTTTAGAAATATCTTAAAATGTTGTATTGTTTTTAAATTTGTAATTATTTGAAACTTCTTTTTGGCTCCCCTTGTGGAGCTGGCTGGAGGGAGGAGGGGGGAGGGAGGGTTTTTTGTTGATTTTTTTATTGTATTTCTTTTTATGTAATGTTTTCATATTATTTTTAAAAGTTTTAAATAAAGTTTAAAAAAAGGAAAGAAGGGCAGCCCCATATTAAAACTAGTGATTAATATCTGGAACAAAATTAACCAATATCTGAACATCAAAGTGGGGCTGACTCCCAATAAATTAATACCATTAACAGTAGGTAACAGGATCCTGACAGCTGGGGCCGTAATGGCATCAGGTGCCTAGAGGACTGTTACAAGCAGGGGCAATTAATGTTGTTTGAGCAATTCAAAAATAAATATGATTTGCCAAATCAGATATTCCACAGCTGCCTTCAAATAAGATCTTTTTTACAGGACATATTGGGTCTAAGTATGGCCCTACCTTGATGCAGTGCCATAGAGACTATGATTCGAAGGTGGAGCAGAAAGAAATTCATCTCTGCAATGTATTTCCTGCTCCATTCAGATGGGCTCAAACCGGGCCTCCATAGATCAAGGGAAAGATGGGAGTCGTACTTGGGTATTGTAATTGATAAGAGATGCTGGTCCGACTTATGCCGGGAAAACTGGACCACAGTCATCAATGCAAGGTACAGGTTGGTGCAATATAATTTTCTGCATCAGTTGTATCTAACACTGCAGAAAATAAAAAAGTCAAAACCAAAACTCTTTGACTAATGCTTCAGATGCAGCATTGCGACTGGGACATTCATGCACGCAACCAAGTACCAAGGTGAGGCCCTTTTGGGTAGAGCTAGGCCAAGTCCTAGAGAAAATCATAGCTAAATGATTCCCGCAGGACCTAGAACTGTTCCAGTTGGGAAATATAATGGACATAAGGCTGAAATGAGGCTGTCCAAATTTTAAATCCAATTCATTTTAATCGCCTTGGAAGTGGCCAGGAAGTGCATTATGGCTACTTGGAAGTCTGAATCTAATATCAGTATTGAACAATGGAACACGGAAATACAAAACTCCATTCCCTTGGAGAAAATAATTTATAATTTGAGAAACAAATATGGCACCTTTTGAAGAATCTGGCAGCCGTACATGCGCCACATAGGCATATGGCAGCGACTGATTCCCCCGCTCCCTGCTGCGGCATCCTCTCCCCCACACTAATCAGTCAAGAACATATATCAGCCCAACTGCTGCTCACTGAACTGCGACAATCCTTGTACACTAATTATTATTTATTTCCCAGGTGTAGAAAGTTTTTTATTGTTGATCAAACTCTGAATGAGCTGTCTTGTATTAGATGTTGGAGGGGTGGGGTGGTGGTGCTGGAAAGGACACGAGTCTATGTATACAGTCACTAATGAGAATGGAGTATATGTAAATTTGAATATGAATTGCCATTGATGGCACTAACAATGTAAATGTGAAAATATAAATAAAATATATTTAAAAAATGATCTTTCTGGTTCAGTCAAATACATTATAACATCAACTGCAAATAACTAATCTTATGTTCTTTCCTCTCTACTTTAAAACCTTTAATATCATTATCAAGTCTAATTAATTCTGCCAAAGGCTCTATGACTAAAATAAATAATGAAGGTGATAATGTCTACTTGATCTAATCAATTAAAAAAATTCTGATATTTGCCCATTTCTTACTACTTTCACTTTAGGTTTATTCTACAGAGCTTTGACCAAACTTATAAATGTGGGTGCTATTCCAAATTTTCTTAACACTTTAAATAAAAAATCTACAAATTCTGCATGACCTTTGAGTTTCTCCAGCACTTTTGTGTACTGCACTAGATCCTGTCATTTGCAGATTTTCTCATTTACTTCCCTGTAATTGCATTGTTTTCCCCTGTGTGTTCCAGTTTTCCCCCGTGTTCCCAAGATGTGCTAGTAGATCAGTTAATTAACCATTGTATGTTGGCCCTAATGTTGGCAGTTGGTCAAAGAAAAGTGGACAATTGCAGATTATACAAAAGAGAGTGAAGTTGCATGTGACCAAGATGGATATGGGATAAATGGGAATACTCTGTGAGTCAGTATCAACTATTAGTCCGAATAGTCTTCTTCTCCATGTAAAAAATATGTGAGAAAATCAGGCCTCTGTGCATCCAATACTTTCCACCCACTAATGATCTTGCTGTAACGAGTGGTGCAGTGAACAAAGGATAATGGAGTGGCGTTATTTACCACAATGCTTTTATTTAGAAAGACACCAAATTTCAGAACATTCCCATTAAATCCTTCTGCCATCCCATTACTCCTTTAAAATTGTATTTGAAAAAAGACCAAACTTTTTAGTTATTCGTCTCCTATCATGATTATTAAATGAAAGATTTGTTTAAAAATTGCCGTAGCATGACCAACAAGACGTGTGTTGCAAATAACCACAGCTTCTTCAATTGCAGCAAGGAAAACATCACTCTCATACCAAAATGACTTCCAGCATATCTTGATCTAAACTCAGCATATACCCACCTAGACCTCACAGGATGCATCTTCACTGAGCGGCACAGTTGGCATAGTGGTTAGCGCAACACCTTTACAGTGCCAGCGATTGTGACTGGGGTTCGAAGGTCGTGTTGTCTGTAAGGAGTTTGTATGTTCTCCCGTGTCTGCATGGGTTTTCCCCATGGGCTCTGGTTTCTTTCCACCATTCGAAACATGCCACGGTTGTGGATTAATTGGGTGTAAATTGAGTGGCACGGACTCATGGGCCAAAATGGCCTGTTACCGTGCTGTAGGTCTAAATTTAAATTTTAAAATTTTAATTTAAAGAACTGCACCAATTCATGGAGATAGCTACCACCTCCTTAAAAACAAGTACAGATGGACAATAAATATTGACCTGTCAGTGACATCCACATCCTATGAGCAAATGAAATAATCAGGAAGCAATTTTATAGTCCTCTTCTGAAAATAGCCTGTATTTACACAATCTTACCTATTTAATATTCAGCAAGAATATTTATGTTGAATGATAAAATATTGTATGAAAAACTTACCAGGTAATTCTCCTGGGCCAGCAAGGATATTTGAGGCTTCAACTGTTGACATACTGGCAAGGCGTTTAACATACTCATCAAATTTTATCCTTCCATCATCCAGAAGACAGGCCCCCAGAGAGCAATACAAGGCCTCAATAAAGTAACATTCTAGTACATCAAAGCTATCCATCTCTTTCTCCAGCAAACAATCCAACATCTTAGTGAGTTGCATTACCTGGGGAAAATTATTCAAAACAAATCTTAACCCTGGTATATACTAGACACAATTTATGTATGATTCTGCTTAAAAACATTCAGGAAACTTCAGACCTTTGCATGAAAATGCTGATTTATGCCAAAGTGTAGTACAGCTATGTCACTTTGTTAGTGACATCTCTCTGACAGGTTACATGCTCCTCTCCAATTCCCCTCACCATTCCCTAATCTTTAATCCTCCCTTCAGAGTATGGAAGCAGGAGGAGGCTATTTGGACCTCCTCTTCAATGGAATCACAGCTGATAAAGTGGAGCAGACCCACTTTCCTGCCTAATCCCATTATCTCTGGACTCCAAAAATCCACTGATCTCAATCTTGAGCAGGCAAAGCTTTCTGGGATGGAGGGTTCTGAGATTAGATACTATCTAATGTCCTGTAATAAAACAGGAATGTAATATAACATGAAGTTGTCTATACATACTAAGTAAAAATCATTCTGACCTCAGTACTAAATATTAAATCCTTTCTGAGGCCTCTGAGTACTAGATTGTTTCACCAGGATAAACACCCTAGGTGTTTACCATATTGATCTCTCTCAGAATCGCTCTTTGCACTTCAGTGAGCAAAGTTTTCTGCAATTACTTTTCTGGTATAATCCCTCTACAACATGAATAATATAGAATTTACTTCTCTTAACCAGCAAGTTCATGGGGACATGCACCACCACCCACAGGCTCTCCTGACATGTTGACATGTATAAAAATATATAATGTTTTATCACTGTCCAACATGTATGTTAAAGATACCTCCCCAATAGTACTCAAGATAGCATTTAGGAATAGGTAGCAAATTTCAGCATTGCCACCAATGTCTTATCGACACAATTAAAAACTTTACAAATGCCCTCTACAAACAGCAATATATGACAGTATCTGTATTTCTCCTCTTCTACTCGGACATTTTTTCCATCTCAAGATTTTATTATATATCAAACATGATTTCCATTTCATGAAACCAAGTTGACCATGCAGAATCATAACATGACTTTCTAAGAGGAAACAAAATGTATTGATGAGGGCAGGACAGTTGATGGAGTCTGCATGGACTTTAATCAAAATAATATTGATCAGTTGGTAAGATGGGTAGAGCAATTGCAGATGGCATTTAATCCAGCTAATAGCATGGTGATGCATTTGGGGAACACTATTAGGGGTAAGACAGATTTGAGGCATCACAATATAAAAGGAGGAAGGTCATGGTACAACTTAATAAAATATCAATTATGCCACAGCCAGTGTACTGGTCTAGTTACCATTCAAGAGAAAGAACATGAATGGACTGAAGAGGGTGCACAGAAGATTCACCAGGAGGTTACATGGGATGCACAGTTTTGGAGATAAGAGACAGGCAGGATGTGATTTCCTTGGAGTGGAAGGAGCTGAGGATGGATCCTGATGTACAATAATAAGGGGTATAGATAGAGTAGTAAATGGGAATTTTACCCCCTGAGCAGAGGTGAATAATGTCAGAGTGCAAAATTTTAGGAAAGAGTGTAAGAAGAGATCAGAGGAAGAAATTTTTCTACCACAGCGTGGTTCAAATCTTGAATATACTGTCTATTCAAAATGGCAGAGGATCAAGAGCTGGTAAGTGGGATTAGTACAGGTGAATACCTTATGTCAATATGAATATAGTGAGCCAAAGCACTTGTTTCTGTGCTGTGTGACTCTGTGCCTCCATGACTGATACCATGACGTTAATGGATTCCAATAATTCCCTGACAATCATCATCAGGCTTCTTGTTCTACAAGTCCACATAATCAAAACACACAGAAATACTGGAGGAACTCAGCCAGTCTCGTAGCACCCATAGGTGGTAAAGATACATTACTGACATTTTGGACCTCAGTCCTTTTCAAGGTATAAGCAAAAGCAGGCATCTTAATTAAAGAATAGAGAGAAATGAGAAAGAATGAGAGGAGAAGCAGTCCCGACCAACAGCCAAAAATTGTTAATTGGATATTATCAGAGGAAAGGTGAGTATTGATTTTGGGTCTGTGGAAGGAGACAGAGGGAAAAGGTGGGGGGGAGAGAGAGAGAGAGAGAGAGAGAGAGAGAGAGAGATACAGACAGAACTATAGGGAAGGAGACGAGGAAGAAGAAAAGGGGGGGAGTTCTTAATGGAAATTGGAAAGTCGATGTTAATGTCATTTGGTTGGAGGGTGAGGTGTTGTTTTTCCAAGTTGCAGGTGGCCTCAGTCTTGCAATGAATGAGACCATAGACATTTCAGCAAGGGAATGGAATGGGGAATTGAACTGAATGGCCACTGAGAGTTCCATGCAATTGCAGTGGTCAGAGCTGAGGTGCTCAATAGCATAGATCTCCCAGTGCCCCCCATTTCAATTCCTCCATCCCACCACAATCTCAGCATTTGCAGACTTTCATGTTTCACTACACATCCACATAATTTGGTTTCAGTTAAGCAGAAACCTCACTCACATAAGTGTAAGGGAGTTCCAAATAACAATGAGAACTGGAACAGGAAAAGTCCCATGGAAATATGTGCAATATCATCTATCATTTTGTCTTTAAGATACCAAATTATGTGCTAATGTATTAACTGATCCCTACCAGATAGAAGCAAATTGGCAGGAACTGAGAATCTTAATTTGAAATGCCCTTTGATTTTTCATGCAATTATACTAGAAGGAGAAAATCCATTTACCTGAATGAAATCACTAATTATATTGTTTAAATAGTAAAATAAATTCACATATTAATAACACAGGTCTTTACATTTTATAGCATTGCTTTTTTATCAATTTATACCTAATGGCAACCTGACTTTCCAAATCTTTTTTTCTAATCTCTCTGCTGATACTACCCATAACAATGCTTTGTCATTGTATCTTCTTACCATATTCAGTTCTGTTTGAGGGAGAATTGTTCTTAACTTCTGCACTTGTCTGCCATCTATCATCCCCTCCACTATGAATTCAAGGATGTGAGGTACATACTTATTAAACAGCTTGGGGAGGTCAGTCTGTTCTTGCAAAAGAGAAAAAAACAGTAATAAATCATATTGTGAGTTCAAGCTGTTACTTTACAGTGCTGGTTTTTTCAACCTTTAATATTTAATTCACCATACATTCCAAAACTTCTCAATACAGGTTGCCTGGATTGGGCAAAGTACATCTTGGATTCTGTCAGATCAGATCAATCTGTTAGTGGGGCCAAGTGTTTTTAAACTAAAATTATGCAATCACAGGTCTGGGCCGAAGATGGCGACACCTGTGCTCAGCAGTGAACATGAGGGGTTGCAGATTCCAGGGAGCAGCAGACTGTTGCAGGGCACTGGAAATGGAAAGAACATCCCACTGTTGAGGAGAAACAGAGGAGATGGCCCTACAGGACAGTGACCAAGGCAGCAGACCAGCAAGGGATTCAGCACTGATGTACCCACACAGGCTGCTGGCCACTGGTGATGGGCTACAGGCTGCTGGAGACTGGCTCTTGGGAACCAGGTATTGGAGCCGGGATTCGAGAGGGTGCTGATGGCAGAACTGGCTCCTGAATGGCCTCAGGTGCTGAAGGGTTTCTGATAGTGTTGGTTTGGATCTGAAGCTCGGGTTGCCGAGGCATCAAACAAGAATCTCTGCAAATGCAGAGGCTGCAGGAGCACTGGCAGTGAACCCATGGACACTCAATAGCTCTGAAGGGACTCTCTTTTGGTTCTCTTTCTTTCTTACTGTAAGGGGCACCGGGCAACACTAATGTCGATTCTTTGTCTGCCTTATGGCAGCAAGAAGGCAATTTTGTGTAATATTACATGTTCTATATAAATAAAGGAGACTTGAATCTCTCAATGATTTTATTTCAGAATCAGAATCAGAATTTATTGTCATGAACAAGTCACGAAATTTGTTTTGCGGTAACATCACAGTGCAGTCATTCATATAAACCGCCTTACAATAATAAATAAAAATAGCAAATGAAAAGTCAAAGTACGCAGTGTCTTTGGTTCATTCTGTCTTTGTGCTGCTGAGTGCTCAACTTTAGGCTCCTGTGCCTTTTTCTTGATGGTAGCAGAGTGAAGAGGGCATGGCCTGGGTGGTGGAGATCCTTGAGGATAGAGGCTACTTTCTTAAGACACCACCTCATGTAGATGTCCTTGATGAAGTAAAGTTTGGTGCCCATGATGTCACAGGCCAAGTTAACAACCATCTGAAGTTATTTTTCTTATCCTGGAGCGTTGGCACCTCCACACCAGACAGTGATGCAACCAGCCAGAATGCTCTCCATGGTACACTTGTGTAAGCTTTCGGTAACATACCGAATCTCCTCAAACACCTCACAAAGTATAACTGCTGGTGAGTCTTCTTTGTGATTGTATCAACATGGAGGCTCCAGACAATCCTTGGAGATACTGACACCCAGGAATTTGAAGTTTTTGACCCTTTCCACTACTGAGTCCTCGTGAGGACTGGATCATGTTCTCCTAACTTCCTCCTGAACTCCACAACCATCTGCTTGGTTTTGCTAATATTGAGCACAAGGTTGTAAGTGTGACACAACTTAACGAGCTGGTCTCTCTCCCTCCTGTATGCTTGTTCATTACTGTTTGTGATTCTGCCAACAACTGTGGTGTCATCGGCAAACTTGTAGATAGCACTGGAATCATGTCTGCCCACACAGTCATGGTTGTATAGTGAGTAGAGTAGTGGGCTAAGCACACATCCTTGAGGTGTGCCTATGTTGATAGTCAGTAAAGAGGAGACATTTCCAATTCGTACTGACAGGTCTTCCGATGAGGAAGTCAAGGATCCAGTTGCAGATGGGGGTGCAGAGGCCCAAGTTTGTAGCTTCTTGACCAGCACTGAGGGAATAACAGTGTCCAGTGAACAAGAATTCACTGGCTGTGTGTTGTTCAGATGATTGGCTCCTCCCTTACCTACCCCAATATAAACCCTGGTTTTCCTGCCTTACCTCAGATTTACCTGAGGACTATTACATCTACCGGCCATTGATTGTAAGCTATTAAAAGCGTGTTTGTACTCTCCTCAAGTCTCTGAGTGCAATCAGTCACGTTACAATTTTAATCTTACCAATAGCAAGACCTCACCAACTGAATAACTCAACGATGGAGATGAGGGACACTTGACTGATTGATTGGTAGACACTGGCTCCATTGAAAGTTTTATAAACTCTGTGACTGCTCTGTAGTACAACTTAAAAGTGTATCCAATGGACTATTGTAGCATCGCATTCGCACTCCGTGACTATCCATGGGTATACATCTAACTGTGAAGGGGGGGATTTTGTAAGTTCAGATTGCATGTACTGAAGGATTGGTATGCTTCTGTGTTGCTCGGCTGGACTTCCTGTGTCACCTTAAAAAGCATGACCATGGAGTACTCAGACCCACTTCCTCTAATCACGGTGTAGAACGGAGGGTCCCAAAACCCGGATGTCTCCCTAAATATTGATTCCCCACCCCACTGTTTCTGAACCTGACCCCCGATTGCAAGTCGATAGCGACAAAGAGCAGGCAATACAATGTAGGGGATCGGGAATTTATTAGAGCCGAGATGCAGCAGCTGCTTAAAGCAACAGCTCATGGAGAGCCCAGGTGGTAGTAATGAAAGGGGGAGAAAAGTCCAGGCTAATGATTGACTATAGCCAAAAAATTAATCACTTTACATTCCTGGATGCATGCCCCCTCCCTTGAATTTCGGGCATGGTAAACGAAATTGTGCAGTTCTAGATCCTTTCAACCATTGACTGAAAGCTGCATATTATCAGTCACCGATCCATTCCGAGGATCATCCCTACATACCATTTAAGGCAGACGGACAGCTTTATCAGTTCCAGAGGGTCCCTTTTGGTATCACAAACAGGGTCTCAGTCTTCCAGAGACAGATGGACAAAATGGTTGAATGAATACAGGTTAAAGGCCATCTTCCCTTATCTCAACAACATCACCATTTGTGGACACTCTCTGGAAGACCACAACACCAACCTTCAGTGTTTCTCCACACTGCCAAATTCCTGAATCTCATGTACAACTCCAGTAATTGCATGTTCCAGACTAAACACCTGGCTATTCTGGGCTATGTGGTGGAGGATGGCGTCATTGGTCCTGACCCCGATCTAATGCGCCCCAGTTAGACCTCCAAATCCTGAAGACCATGAAAGCTTTGAGGAGGTGCCTGGGCTTCTTTTCTTACTATGCCCAGTGGTCCCTCACTACTTGGATAAAGTCCACCCCCTCTTAAAGTTCATCTCCTTCCCATTATCAGCTGAAGCCCAAGCGGTTTTCAGCTATGTTAGGAGCTATATTGCAAAGGCCACCGTGCATGCGGTAAACAAGAATGCACTGTTTCAGGTGGAGAGCGAGGCCTCAGACATAGCTCTGGCTGCTACCCTTAACCAGGCAGGCAGGCTGGTTGCCTTTTTTTTCCCCACACCTTACAAGGCCCTGAACTTCAGTACCCATCAGTGGAGAAAGAATCAAGCCATTGTGGAGGCCATCAGGCACTAGAGACATTACGTGGCCAGCAGAAAATTTACACTGCTCATCGACCAGCAATCAGTGGCATTTATGTTTAATAGCACAAAAAGAGGTAAAATAAAGAATTACAAGATTTCTAGGTGGAGGATCGAACCCTCAACCTATAATTATTTTTTGTAATACTCGCTGGTTCGCTAATATGAGATCCCATCTGCGCATGTGCAGCCAATTCATCTGTTTGACTTGCAGCACGGAAGCAATTTTGAGTGCTGACAAAAGGTTGAAAAAAGTTGGTAAATTATGTTTAAGACAATCTGACCAATGTATGGAGGCTGAGTGTGAACCTCAGGGAATCTCTCCCTCGAAGAAGGTGAGCAAAAAGCGATCAAGGGCAGCCGGTGGGAGGTTCCTGGGCCCTGAGGTGGGGATGGAGTGCAGCAAAAAGGCCTCAAGTTCATAGAGCTCCTACAGCGCAATCGAAGAGCGGAAGAACCAGCAGGCCTGCCAGGGAGCAGCAATGCCAACTTACCTCCATTGGGGGTTCAGTCAGGACAAGGCGATCGACCTCTGTTGAGGGTGGTATCAGGCGACAGTGGCCTACCTTCATGGAGGGAGGGGCCCAAATCTAGCTGCACTGACCTAGCTTCGCTGAAGTTGGGATCAGACATGTCTAGCAGTGATACAGAAATGCCGCCACAGGAGGCGAGCTCAATGAGGGCATGTCTTCTCAGTTCTAGTGACAGTGAAGAGGAGGTGCCTTCACTTAGTAATACAAGACCTGGCCACTCGACGACCTGCTCGCCGAGCATAGTTAATCCTCTTGCTCGACGGCTGAGGATGACCACCAGCTGCACCAAAAGCCTGAGAAAAGACAACGTAAGTGTCTCTGATCCACGGGCACCCACTTGGTCAGGATCCATCACAAAAGCCTGCCGGAGCACAGAGCCCATGACCAATGAGGAGATCTTGCTAAGACTGGACAAGTTGGAAAGCATGATATCAGCAATCGTGAGTAAATCACAAGTGCCTTCTGAGCAGGGGGAGGAATCTTATTTCCAATATGAATGGGATGAGGTAGAGCCCGAGGGACTAGACGTGGAAATCGAGTCCCCTGATCCCCAATATACTACTCCCATTGGTTGGGATGAGAGAAAAGTTCCATCAATCGCAGCAAAATTTTCAGTACTGAAAGGCATTGGGCAACCCTTCGATGAAGAAATTGCAGGGTCAATATCTTATCTGGTATCTAATGTCTTCGAAGAGATGGTGCTAGAGGACTCAATTAAAAAATTCACCTGCCCAGCCAATTAGCCTCTGTTGGATGTACCAAAAGTAAACCCCACAATTTGGGATAATTTGACATCCCCACGAGAGCCAACGACATGAAGATGCAAAGATTACAGGGCTCTCAAGATAAAGGTATCACTGCGTTTGCCCAGACAATGTCATCAGATATAACAGAGACATGACAAGATGTGCTAGGGTTGCTCTCCCATGCCAATTACAAGCTTAATGGCTTCCGGAAGGAGCTGATAAAGCCTGATCTAAATGTTCGGTATGCTCATTTATATAAACTCGCTAATTCTGTCTCTAAATTTCTCTTTGGTGATGATCTGAGTAAACAGGTGAAGGATCTGAATGAGCAGCAGAAGGCAGTGGCTGGAGTGGATAGAGGCTCAAGAGTACAGGCAAGAGCAACTGCTATGTTTCGTCCCTATCAGAGGTACGCAGGGGACTTTAAGAAATGATATCCCTCTCAGGCGGCACCACCACGCAGGCATTTTTAGGGCAACGCCTTCTGTGGAGACAGCTACAACAGACAGAATTTTCCCACCCAAAGCTCTTCGCAGAGGTTGAGCCAGATTGCACAGCCACGCCAGCCAAGCGTGTTGAAAAACTGAGCACCACCTATAGACAGCTGAGTGCATTTTCTAATTATCATGATAAAATTGTGGGCGGTCAATTAACAATGTTCTTTAGACAATGGTGTAATCTTACTACTGATGCTAATGTATGGCATACAGTTTCCGAGTATCACATTGAGTTTGACCCACAGAAATTCCCTCCAGTTAGGAGTAAGGGCTTATACAATTATATACACAGCTCCCAGCTCATGGAAGCTACACATAAAGAGATTATGACTTTAGAATGCAAAAATGTAATAGAACCCTGCAGCCGGGAAGGGAATGAGTTAGTCTCAAACATATTCATGAGACCTAAGAGAAGTGGGGGAACGAGAGTGATCTGAGATTTATCTGACCGAAATGAGTATGTCTTATACCAACATTTTAAAATGGACACGATTCGCTCCATTATGCCTTTATTAGGGCTATTTTATGGCATTCGTCAATTTATAAGGTACATATTATTCAGTATCTACACTCCTGCTCTCTGGAAAGTACCTGAAGTTTATTTGGAATGGTGAATTGTGGCAATATAAGGCACTACCTAATGGACTTAGTTCAGCGCCCAGAATATTTACAAAATTGCTGAAACCGGTTTTCTCCCTGCTCAGAAAGGAGGGAGATATGGTGATGGGTTACTTGGATGACACCATCGTGATTGGCAGGTCCATGGGCAGGTCACAGAGAGCAGTGAATGCCACTATGGTGTTGCTGCAGGAACTGGGATTTATTATGCACCCAGAAAAATCAGTCCTCACCCAAATACAGAATCTATAAGAACAACCCTGCCAGAAGACAAAAAGGTGGAAATTCTTCAGGCTTGCAGTGCTTTGATTGCAGAATCATGTCCCCCTATATGTAAAGTAGCAAACGTAATTGGGAAATTGATGGCTGCTTTCCCAGTCGTTCAGTATAGTCCACTAAAATATAGATTCCTGGAAAGTGATAAAGTACAAGCCTTAAAGACCGCTGGGGTCATTTTGATAGACTTATGAGCTTATCGCAAGAAGCTAAAGTAGACTTGCATGGTGGATGACAAATGTCTCTCAGGCTTATGCCATGATAGAGATTAGAAAGTTTGATATGGAAATCTGATAAGATGCTAGTGATGAAGGATGGGATACCACAGACTTAACTATCTCTGCTGATGGCAGATGGACTATTCAAGAGATTAGACTGGCATCAGCATCTGGCATTAACTTTCTAGAAATGTTGGCCACTCAATTGGGATTGAAGTCATTCTGTGCAGAGAAAAGGGGTGATGAGGTTAGACAACACCTCAGCAGTAGCATACCTGAAATCCCCATCGTGTAACTGGCTTGCAATACAGATGTGGAGTTGGTGTATCAAAAGGAATATCTGGGTTACAGCTGCATATTTGCCAGGGCGTCTAAACTATCATGTGGATTTAATGCATCCGTATTAATATCTGAGATATGTATCCTAGTTGCCAGATCCCCAGACAGAAGCCATAGATGCCTTTACAATTGATTGAATTGATTGGACATAACTGATTTTCTATGCTTTCCTTCTCCCCCCCCCCCCTCTTATTAGTAGCTAAATACCTGTACAAAGTTCAGGAGGAGAGGGCCACTGGATTCCTGGTGGTGCCAAATTAGCCTTCCCAGTCTTGGTTCACAATGCTGAATTCAATGCCGCTAGTGTGATGATACGCTGCAGTATATCACTCAGCCAACAGGTGCCCGAGAGACACGGCACCTGGCCTAATGGCATCCGACCACCAGGTGGACCTAGAGGGCCCATAGGATAAAACCGAGGCCTGGGCCGTGTGCTCTCTCTCTCTCTCTCTCTCTCTCTCTCCCCCTCCCCCGGGATCACTGCTGCAAGCAGCCAGCAGCCAACTAGAACTTTATGTGAGTGGAATAAAGCTATGTTGCTCCAAACAGCATTGTGTCTGTGTTTTCCTTTGGTACAGCCTGCCACAATTTATTCCACTCGTATAAAATGTGGGCAATCCCACCCAAGCATGAGAAGGAGGACAAACCCTCCACGGTTGAGATGTGTGCAAGCCCCCCAAACCTGG
This sequence comes from Narcine bancroftii, assembly GCF_036971445.1. Taxonomy (NCBI): domain Eukaryota; kingdom Metazoa; phylum Chordata; class Chondrichthyes; order Torpediniformes; family Narcinidae; genus Narcine; species Narcine bancroftii. The sequence goes on from NC_091472.1 coordinate 194,937,841, forward strand.
TGGAGACTGGCTCAGACATGGGGATGAGAGCAAGGATGCCAGACCCTCAGCGGATGCCCACTAGGTAACGCCAGTCCCCGGGGAATCCCACATCCATCAATGGAGGCAAAGGTTCCCAGCCCCAGCGCGATCGGGGCGCCTAGAAATGAATCAACGGCAGTACCTCATAACGATGCTACGGCTGGACTGCCTGGAACTACACTCCCGAGCCCCCTGTGCACGCACGCACTTCAGCCACTGGAGACATTGTTTCCTGAACTACGCTCGCGACTGCGCACCCGGAAGACCTTTTCATGCTGCTGGTGGCCCAGCTGGGAGACCTCCTGTACGCGTTAGTCCAAGACTGCGCCTCATACAGGGAGGCTATGGACATGCTCCAGTCCCACTATCTCCAGGGGGAGGTGAAGTACGTGCGATCTTGACCGGAAGACAGCAACCAGGGGAGTCCTTCCAGGATTTCATGCTCTCAGTAAGAGTCCTAGCACAGGCATGCAACTTCCGCACTAGAACCCCACAGCAAGTACCGCAGGACCTGATGAGAGACACACTGGTGGCGGGAGTCCGGTCAAACAAAATCCGCCAGTGGCTGTTAGAACAAAGCACGGTGTCCCTGGAAGAGGCTGTAAGGGTGGCAGAGGCGATGGAGACAGCTAGAAACAACCTTGGGGAATACCTCGCCGACCATAACACCAAGCCCCCCACTCCAACCCTGCTGGACTCGCTGACACCCCGCCAAGATCGGGCTGATAATGTGGAGATGACAACGGATGCAGCAATGGCGGCTCAGCCGGATGCGACCCATAGATGCCAGTTCTGCAGCAAAACCCCAACCCCTGGACAAGCTGCTCGGTAAGACGCAGACTGCTCGAAATGTAGAAAACAAGGCCATTATACTTGAGTCTGCAGGAGCCCACGGGTGACCACCAAGACCCATTGACATATAAATGGGCAGCGAGATAGCTCTGCTTCTTCCCCAGATCAGCCAGGAAGGAACACCATGTGCACCCAGAGGGAGTGGCCATCTTGGACCCGGGATCCAGAGGAGGAGTGCCACTACTACGGAGACCACAAGGAGATAGAGGATTGCACGTTGGCTTCCCTCAGAATCAATCAGGCGAGTCCACACAATTTGTCAGAGGCTATGGTCTCCATGCAGTTGAATGGGTTGAAATTTAAATGTCTGTTGGATAGCAGTAGATGGAGAGTTTCATAGAGCTGAAATTAACCAAAGACCATGGGTTCCCCATATACCCCAGCAACAGGCAGATTCTCCTAGCATCCAACAACCACTCAGTGGAAGTAAAGGGGTACAGTGTGGTGACACTAGAAATTAAAGGGAGGGAGTATAAGGACTTCCGTCTTCTGGCCCTGGAACAGCTCTGCGCCCCGGTGCTGTTGGGATTAGACTTCCAGTGCCAGCTAGAGAGCCTCACAGTCGTCCACAATGGTCCACAGCCCCCGCTAGTGCTTACGAGCCAAAAGCGCTGTGCGCTATCGGTCCTTAATAACGAGCCTCACCCCCCCCCCTTACTTACCCACCGCACCCCAGACTGTAAACCCATAGCCACAAAGAGCAGGAGGTACAGCCCCAGAGACAGAGCTTTTATTCAAATGGAGACATGCCGATTGCTGCAGGAGGGCATTATTGAACCCAGCAACAGCCCATGGCAAGCCCAGGTAGTTGTAGCAAAGACGGGGGAGAAACTATGCTTAGTGGTTGACTATAGCCAGACCATTAATAAGTTCACACAGCTAGATGCATACCCTCTCCCCCGAATTAGCGAGATGGTGAATACAATAGCCTAGTATAAGGTCTTCTCCACCATCGACCTCAAGGCTGCGTACCACCAGGTGCCCATCAGTGTTTGAAGCTGATGGCCGACTCCTGTTCGGAGTCACTAACGGGGTATCACTGTTCCAGAGGGAAATGGATCGACTGGTGGACAACTACAGCCTAGAGGCTGTTTTCCCGTACCTGGACAATGTTACCATCTGCGGGTACTCAGTGAATGACCACAACCCAAACCTAAAGAGATTCCTGGAGGCAGGCAAAGAAAGTAACCTGATGTACAACAAAGACAAGTGTATGTTCAGGGCTAAGAAGCTGGTCTTATTGGGTTACATAGTACAGAATGGGGAGGTGGGACCAGATCAGGCTCACATGCAAACCCTGATGAACCTACTCATCCCCACCTCGCCCAAATTGCTCAAAAGATGCCTGGGCTTATTTGCCTATTATGTGCAGTGGATACCCCAGTATGCAGACAGGGCCCGTCCACTGATGAGATCAAAAGAATTCCTTCTGCCCAATGAGGTGGTCCAGGCATTTAACAGCCTGCGCAATCACTTGGCACACAACACCATGAGGGCTGTAGACAAAACACTCCCCTTCCAGGTGGAGACCGACGCCTCAGATGCAGCCATAGCAGCCACCCTGAACCAGGAGGCACGCCCGGTGGCTTTCTTTTCTCAAACGCTGCAGGGTTCAGAAACCATGCACTCAGCAGTGGAGAAAGAGGCCCAGGCCATAGTGGAGGCAGTAAGGCACTGGAGGCACTACCTGGCGGGCAGCCATTTTACACTGGTCACAGACCAACAGTCAGTAGCTTTTATGTTTGACAACCAGAACAGGGGGAAAATTAAGAATGATAAAATCTTATGTTGGAGGATCGAACTGTCTACTTACTTGTATGACATCCAATACCGCCCCGGTAAGTTCAATGAGACCCCAGATGCGCTGTCCACGGGTGCTAGCGCAGCCACTGCAGAACATCCACAGTGAGCTGGGGATCCCCAGAGTGACCAGGATGTTTCACTTCATTAAGAATGTCAACCTGCCGTTCTCGGCAGAAGAGATAAGGACTACTACAAGGTGATGTCATATATGTGCTGAGTGCAAACCACAGTTTTATCGCCTGCCTGAGGCAGCCCTCATCAAATCAACCCAGCCATTAGAGCATTTCAGCATTGACTTTAAAGGCCCCCTCCCGTCCACCAATAACAACTGTTACTTCCTCACTGTGATAGATGAGTTCTCCTGGTTTTCCTTCGCCATCCCCTGCACAGATGTGTCCTCGGTAGCAGTAATTAAGTGGCTGAAACCCATCTTCAGCTTGTGTGGATACCCTAACTACATCCACACAGACAGGTGGGCAGCTTTCATGAGTGCCGAACTGCAGCAATACTTCCGAGAGAGGGGATTGTTACCAGTTGCACCACAAGTTACAATCCCCAAGGGGACGAGCAGGTAGAGAGGGAGAATGGTACCATTTGGAAGACAGTCCTTCTGATACTAAAGTCAAATAACCTCCTGATATCCAGGTGGCAGGAAGTGTTACCCGAGGCATTACATGCAATACGCTCATTATTGTGTACTGCCACGAACATGACCACACATGACAGATTTTTCTCTTTCACAAGGAAATCAACCCCTAGCTCGGAGGTGACACTTTGGATGATCTCACCAGGTCCAATGCTGATCAAGAAACATGGCCTAATGCATAAGATGGACCCGCTGGTCGAGAGAGGAAAGCTGATCCATGCGAACCAGAACTATGCTTTTGTGATATTCCTCGACAGGAGGGAGGTCTCTGTCTCCAAGAGGGACCTGGCGCCAGGCGAAGAAGAACCGGCCGAAGAAGAGGAAGAACCCCAGCCCATCCCAATCGACGTACCATTGGCTCCCCTCCAAGCACCCACACCCCCCTCAGCGCACCGCGGAGAATGAATGCCACCCCCAACCCACCCAGTATACCCATAACACCTGGCTGAATGGCGCCCCCCCAGCCCAAACCACGCATCCTCCCTAGGAGGACCCAGAGGGTGCTGAAACCAACAGTATGCCTGGACTTGTGAGTAATACCAGGACTTTTTTTAAAGGGGTAAATGTGATGATACACTGCGGTACATCACTCAGCCAACAGGTGGCCTAGAGACACGGCACCTGGCCTAATGACATCCGACCACCAGGTGGGCCTAGAGGGCCCATAGTATGAAACCGAGGCCCGGACTGTGTGCTCTCTCCCTCTCTCTCTCTTTCTCTCCCCGGGATCACTGCTGCAAGCAGCTAACTAGATCATTATGTGAGTGGAATAAAGCTGTGTTGCTCCAAACAGCATTGTGTCTGTGTTTTCCTTTGTGCAGCCTGCCACAGCTAGAACAGCCTTTACTGTTGAGAAGGAGCAAGGAACTGCTAGTTTAACCATTATCTCTCACTCATCTCGATCTCTTATGTTGCAGGATTGGTGTGAAAAGTTTGGCATAAAAGGATTGCAGCCGAAAACGGTGGACATTATTTGTGCTTCATGGCGAACATCAACTCAGAAGCAATACGTCATTTATGTAAACAATAGGCAACTGTTTTGTTTTAATGAGAGTTTAAATGTTAATTACGTTTCAGTTTCAGATGTTTTGTATTTCCTCATTGATTTTTTTATGCTTACATAGCCAGTTAAAGTGCTATCAATACGGCAAAGAGTGCTTTGGCGGCTTTCCTGACTCTACGAGACACCGAACACTCGGTCAGGAATCATCCCCTACGCCACGTTATCACGCTATCTGAGATGTTAAAGTTGTGTTGGATTTGTTGCAACATTTGTTGCCAGAGTACACTTTGGACTTACGTGACTTATCACAGAAATTGTTGATGCTTGTGGCCTTGACTTTAGCCCAAAGAATAGAGATTTTAACTTGTTTACACTTGGACTATATCATTTGGTAAAGTGATTTTGTTGAATTTCATGTTCATGACTTGTTGAAACATAATAAACCTGGTAGCATGGGAACAAAGTTTAAATTGTACGCTTATCAAGAGGAAGAAAGATTCTGTGTGGTGCAGTATCTGAGACAATACATTGAAAGTACTCGCGATATCAGAGGGGAAGAGAGATTCTTGTTTGTATGTTTCAGGAAACTGCATTAGTGGGCATTCTCTCAGACCTTGGCCAGATGGCTAAAGAGGACCATTTCAGATGGCTGGAGTGGATACCACTCGGTTTGGGGCTCACTCAACCAGAGTGGCAGCTACGTCTACTGCTAGTAGAACGGAAGTCTCCATTTGGGATATCATCCATCAGGCAGGTTGGTCAAATGAAAGAACATTTAACAGATTTTACAATAAGCCTCTGAGGATGGAGCAATTTTGCAGGCTGCCGATTGAATTGTGTCCATTAATCTACCCTATGGTCTTTTGGACTATGTGAAAAAGAGACACTGAGCTTTGAAATCTCATATTAGCAAACCAACGAGCATTACAAAAAATAATGGAGCATTAAACAAGAACTTACTGGTTTGAAGTTTGACGATTATTATTTAAGTAATAGGAGTGATGAGATAATATGCCCTCCTCGCCCTCCCGTAATTACCTCAAACGTTGTTAAGGTAGTTTCTAGTGTTGCATGTATGCCTCACAATAAAATGGTCTTTTGACAGAATTATACCAGTGGTCGTCTTTTTTGAGATTCAAAGATTGGCTGCACATGCGCAGATGGGATGTCATATTATCTCACCACTCCCATTACACAAATAATAATCATCAAACATCGAACCGGTAAGTTCTTATTTAATGCTTCATTATGATATAGCATAAAGGACAGGTATGCTAAATGAGCCTCCAGATGCTCTGTCACGAGGAAGTTGTGCCTCTGCACACACCTGCTAGTTGTAGTCGCTTCATGATAAGCTTTGCCATCATTCACATGGCTCATTTCGTCAAGGCATGCAACCTGCCCTATTCCATTGAAGATATCAGGAAAATGACCAGGTCTTGCAAACGTCGATTGTACCGCCCTGACAAAGCAACATGATAAAGGCATCCCGTCCCTTCGAATAACTCAGTGTCAATTTCAAGGGATCCTTCCCTTCCACCAACAGAAACGTGTACTTTCTTAATGTCATTGATGAGTATTCACGTTTTCTGTTCACCATCCCCTGCTCAGAAATGATCACCACCACAGTCATCAGGGCCTTGTACTCTATTTTTACCTTGTTCAGGTATCTCAGCCATATCCATAGCAACCAGGGCTCATCATTTATGAGCCAAGAGCTATACCAGTACCTACTCGTAAGAAGTATTGCCTCAAGCAGGACGACTAGCTACAATCCCCAGGGGAACAGAAAAGTTGAGAAGGTATGGAAGGGTGTGAAATTAGCTCTCGGGTCTTAAGGTCTTCCAGACTCACACTGGCAAGTCCTACCCACGGCACTTCACTCCATAAGGTCGCTTCTCTGCACCGCAACCAATACAACTCCTCTCAAGCTAATGTTTACTTTCCCGAGGAAATCTACATCTGGAACACACTCCCAGCTTGGCTAATGGACCGGGGCCACTCCTGCTGAGAAAGCACATGAGGAGGAGTAAGACAAACCCACTGGTCAAGAGGGTGCATCTGCTGCATGCCAAGCCAACGTATGCCTAGGTGGTATACTCTGATGGCAGAGAGGACAACATCTCTATCAGAGACCTAGCACCTTCAGAAACTAAGGATCCAAAGCCTCAAACAGGCTAGGAACCACCAAGTATCCCACCCAGGGTTCCAAACAACGCAACTTGGGAAGTGCACCAATCCACTCCGCATCCAGAGCCGGAGCCATCGAGGCCCAGTAACTCAGCACCACAGGGGGTCCAGTAGGTTCAGGAAACCCAAAGTCCACCAGTACTGAGGCACTCAACCAGAATAACTAGACCTCCTGACAGACTTATCTTGTAAATATTTATATATTATTAGTGTTTTGAATGTATGGTCTCTGTTTTTCACCTGCAGGTTCTCTTCTGAAGGAAGGGGTGAATGCAGTGAATAGGAATTCACTGACTGCTTGTAGGTCAAATGGCTGGCTCCTCCCTTGGCTCCAGCCTCACCTACCTTGGTTTCCCTGCCTTATCTCCGATTCACCGAGGACTATGGTATCTATCAGCCATTGATTGAAAGGTATTAAAAGCGTGTTTGAGCTCCTCTCAAGTCTCTTGAGTGCAATCAATCACATTACACAGTGTTGAAGGCTGAGCTGTAGTCTGTGAAGAGCAGCCATATGTATGAGTTGCTGTTTTCAAGGTGATCCAGAGCTGAATGGAGAGCCAGCGATATTACGTCGACTGTGGAGCAATTGTGACAATAGGTGAATTGCAGTGAGTCCAGACTTTTGCTTAGATATATGTTAATTCTGGCTATGACCAACTCTCAAAGCATTTAATAATAGTAGATGTTAATGCTCTTCTTTGCCACCAGGATGACTGATGCTGTTTTGAACCAGGTGGGAATCTCCAACTGCAGCAATGAGAGGTTGAAAATGTCCATGAATACTCCAGCTAGTTGGTTGCCCCAGATTTTCAGTACCTTGCCAGTCACACAGTCAGGGCCTGACGCCTTGTGATGGTTCACCCTCTTGAATTATGCTCTGATGTCCGCCTCAGAGACAGATATCACAGGGTGCTCAGCTTTTGCAGACATAGACAGTGTTTACCTCATTGGGTAATGAAGTATCACAGCCATCTATGATGTTCGCCCTCACTTTGTAGGCTGTAATGGCCTGCACTCCCTTCCATAGTTGGCGTGTATCTGTCTCTGTCTCAAGCTCCCTCCAGAATTGCCACTTTGTTTCAGAAATAGCCTTCTGCAGGACGTTCCTGGACATTGTAGAGATCTGGATCCCCAACCTAAAGAACCCTTGATCTCACCCTCAGCGGGTTGTGAATCCTCTGATTCATCCAAGGCTTCTGGTTGGGAAACACCTGGTATGTGCGCATGGACACATACTCTTCCACACAGGTCTTGATGAAGTCGGTGACACATGTTGCATATTCATTCAAGTCTAAGGATGAGTTCTGGAATATGGTCCAGTCCACCCATTCAAAGAAGTTCTGCAGACACTGCTCTACCTCCTCAACTATACTTCCGCCGCCTTCACTACTGGTGCTGTGGTCCTCAGCCTCTGCTTGAATGCCAGGACTAACTTCTACTATGATGAAATGTTTTAAGAGGCTGGTCATGGCCAGAATTAACTAAGCAAAGATCTGGACTCATTGTAATTTGCCTATCATCACAATTGTATCACAGCAGATGTAATATCGCTGGCTCTCCACTCAGCTATAGAACACCTCAAAAACAGAACTCATACATATGACTGCTCTTCATCGACTGCAGCTCAGCCTTCAATATCATTATTCCCTCAGTGCTGGTCAAGAAGCTACAAATTCTGGGCCTCTATACCCACTCTGCAACTGGATCTTTGACTTTCTCAACAGAACACCACATGCAGTACGAATTGGAAGCAACATCTCCTCCTCAATGATTATCAGCACAGGATCATCCCAACGATACGCTTAGCCTACTGCTCTACTTATTATAGACTCATGACTGTGTGACCAGGTACAATTCTGATGATGCTATCTACAACTTTGCCAATGACACCACAATTGTTGACAGAATCACAAACAGCAAAAAGGAAGCATCCAGGAGGGAGATCGAGCAACTCTTTGAGTGGTGTCACAACAATGTGGCACTCAACATTAGCAAAACCAAGGAGATGATTGTGGACTTAAGCAAGGAGTCAGAGGAACATGACCCAGTCCTCATCGAGAATTCAGTAGTGGAGAGGGTCCAAAACTTCAAATTCCTGGGTCTTGACATCTCTGAGGATTGTCCTGGAGCCTCCATGTTGATGCAATCACAAAGAAGGTTCACCAGTGGCTACACTTCGTGAGGTGCTTGAGGAGAATTAGTATGTCACCGAAGACACTTGAAAACTTCTACAGGTATAACATGGAGAGTATACTGGCTGGTTGTATCATTGTCTGGTTGGAGGCGCCAAATCTCAGGACAAGGAAAAGATCCAGAGGGTTGTTAACTCAGCCTGAGATATTACAGGCACCAGACTCCACTCCATCAAGGACATCCACATGAGGTAGTGCCTTTAAAAAAGCAGCCTCTAATCTCAAAGACCCCCACCCAGCCAGGCTATGCCCTCTTCATTCTGCTACTATTGCCTAAAGACAAGAACTTAGTGGCACAAGCTGAGTTTCTTCCCCACTGCTATCAGATTCCTGAATAATCAATGAACAAAAGACACTGCCTTACTTTTCATGCACTATTATTTTTATTTTTTTTAATATTATTGTTGTAAGATGGTTCATAATGTTTGCACTATGATGCTGCCCCAAAACACTGAATTTTGTGACTTGTTTATGACATTAAATTCTGATTCAGAGGAGTAGAAGTACAGCCAGGTGATCAGACTTGCCAAAGTGTGGTCGTGGTATGGCTTGGTAGATATTCTTCATGGTGGTGTAGCAGTGGCCGAGTGAGTTGGCTCCTCTGGTCTCGCATGTGACGCTTTTGTGGTGTTCGTTAGAGTCTTCTTCAGGTTGGCCTGATTGAAATCCCCTACAATGATCAAGAAGACATCAGGATGTGCTGTCTCCTCGCTGCTAATCACAGTGCTCAGTCCCTCCAGTGCCAGCCTGTGACCAGGTTGATAGCGGTGAACTCCCTCGGCCAGGTAGAAAGGGTGGGACTTGATTGCCAGGTGTTCCAGTTCAGGGGAGGAGGACTGAGACATAACTGTCACAATTGTGCTCTTCGATGAAATGATGATGACACAAATGCCACCTCCCCTGGTTTTTCCTGATGCCTGTATCTGGACAGCATGGTGGAGAGTATATCCCATGGACTGTTGCGCCATGTCTGGAATGTCCTTGTTTCTGTGAAGCATATCACACAGCACTCCAATGGTCTCTTTGATGATGTAATCTGGCTTGGAGTTCATCGAGTTTGTTCTCCAAAGATTGTACATTGGTCTGGAGGATGGAAGGGAGTAGAAGCCTCAGAGCCCAATGTTTTAGCTTTGCCCGCAGCCCCCCTCTACGTACATGCGGTCGGTCTTCTTTAAATGGCCCATGGGTCCACTGCTGGTAACTCCTGCGGCATTGAAATGGTCCATGCCATGTCTTTTTAAATCTCCTGGGATGTTTAAATGTACTGAGCATCTGCAGCTTGCAACTACCGTGAAGTTTAAATGACCCGTTCGCTACCTGTTTGAAACTCTCACGATGTTTAAGTTGCTTGAGCGTTGGCTGTTTAAAGATCCTGCTGTCTAACATTTGCCATTTCTGCCAATTGCAAGGTCTGCAAGCGATCTTAGGACTTCCTTATTCAAGGATAAGTTTGATTTTATGGTTCTGGGGTTGAATTTTAATAGTTCTGAACGGGAATATTTGATCATTCTTGTCAGAGCTGCACACAAAGATTTGCCACTGTAAGGTGCAATCTTAAAGCATAAAAAAATTTAAAACTAAAGTTACATCTGTCATTAACAGTAACATGACAGCCACTTTGCCCACAGCAGAATCACTGAGAAAGGGTAACTGTTTGTTATCATGCTGGCCAAAGGACATATATTTCAAAGAGCAGTAGGGAGAGGTTCCTTGTCCTTCTTTGGAAAAATGGCATGGTTCTGTACATTCTCCTGTGACAGATGGGGTTGGTTTACTACCACAACAGAAAAACTGCAGCACCGATGGTATAGCACATCCTCAGCACTGCAAAGAAATGCACTTCCCTCCATGGCGAATGACTGTTTTTACGTTGTTATTACCACGCTGAAAACCATCTAATTTTGCCAATTAAAATAAATGCAATTCAACAACATTGTTGCATGGATTTAAAAAGAGTATTGTTTACACAGAATTTCTGGAGAAACCCAGCAGGTCACACAGCATTCATTATGGCAAAGATATATAACCAACATTTCAGGCCTGAGCCCTTCATCAAAGCATGAGCAAAAAGCCAGAAGGCAGCTAAATAAAATGGTTGGGGGGGGTGGGGGCAGGGGTAGGAGTACAGGCCCACAGATCATAGGTTCATATGGGTGGGAGGACACGAGAAAAAATATGAGAAGTGATAGTAGGAGGGAATAACATTGAATGGAAAGGGAAGGGGTTGAAAACTGAAGGAAAGGAGACAGAGGGATGGGGAAGAGAGGGAGACAGGGACAGTGGCCAAACTGAAAGCAGAGAAGTCTATGTTAATGCCACCAATTGGTGAATGCCCAAACAGATTATTGAGTGTTGCTCCTCCAATTTACGGGTGGCCTTGGTTTGACAGTGCACAAGGCTATGGACAGACATGTTGGTGCGGGAGGGAGACACAGAATTGAACTGGGTGGCCACTAGGAGATTCCCACTATTGAATGAAGGTGCTCAGCAAAGCACAGATTCTTTTGTGGTGTTGCTTCATTTCGCTTGTAAATCTGCAAGGATCATCTACTGCATTTGGTCCTCTCGTTGCAGTCTCCTCTACATCAGAGCCTGGATGCAGAATGGGAGATCACTTCACTGAGAATCTTCATCCTGTCCGCAGCCATGGTGGGGATCTCCCAGTGGTCATCTATTTCAATTCTGCATTCCCTTCCCACGCTGACATGCCTGTCCTTGGCCTCAGGCACTGCAAACTAAGGTCACCTGCAAATTGGAGGAGCAACACCTAATATTCCATCTGGCTGCTCTCCAACTGGATGGCATCAATATCAACTTCTGTTTCCATTAGGCAACTCCCCTGTCTCCCTCTCTTCCCCATCCCTGTCTTCATTCCTTCAGTTCTCCACCCCCTCCTCTCTCCGTTCAGAGAGTTACCTCTACCCCATCACCTCAGATTTTTTCTCTTGTGCCCTCCCACCTCTATCCATTTCTTGTCTGATACTCTGTGCTTCTCCCCTGTCATTCTCCCCACCATTTTCAGGTGTCTGCCAACATTTTTCTCATACCTTGATGAAAAGCTCAGACCAAAACATTGGTTATGTATCTTTGCTACATAAAGAATGCTGCTTGATTTGCTGAGTTTCTCCAGCAATTTTGTGTAAACTACAATCACAGCATCTGCAAACTTAATTAACTTAAAAAGATTATTCCTGTATGCTAATGTGGAAAAATCAATATAAAAGTATTTTGAGCATTCAAAACAGATTAAAAATATTTTAACCAGTACTGTACCAACTTAAATTAAAGGTAATCAAAAAATATAACTTAAATATATTTTAAACCCATTAAGATTTTCAATGAGATAGCTACTAAAGTACTAAGTGTAGCATCCATTCCAAAAAATGTACAGTACATAATCAGCAGTACATTTTCAGCTGATTGTAAAATTATCGCACCTTGATGGTCCTCTCATTGATCCACTTTTCCCAGTAGGGTCTGTATCGCAGGTTCTTGGGGTCCACATAGACCATCCCACAGCGAGATACAGTGGCTGGAGAAGCGTACTGTAAGTCTCCAACCTGCACAGCTCACAAGGTAACAGAGATCAGGGTCAGCAGAATGAAGAATACTCTTCTCAGATTAATAATAAATTCTTACTTTTACCCCTGCTTCAATTGAAACACTGATTCTGTACCAAATAAAACAGAATGAAGTCCTGATTGAACATCGAGTTCATAACAACTATCTTCACTGGCTGTAAAGATCTCCACACCAAGAAACCAGTGGTACTGATGCTGGCAGCCACATTCTCACTTCAAAATCTGGGCAGTGAACTACAGAATTGAGAAAGTTCTCAGACCCACATAGAACAGAATAGGAACAGGCCCTTTGGTCCACAATGTCTTTAGCCAACATGATGGCAAATTGAACTAAATTTATGCTGCATGTGATCCATACTTCTATTCTCCTTGAATATTCATATGTCTTTATATATCCTGAGGACACTATTATTGTACATGCTTCCATCACTACCTCTGGCAGTCCTTTCCAGGCATACAATGTAGAACAGGTCTTCACCCCAACCTGTCCATGTCAACTAAGTTTGCATTCTGAAGTAGTCCCATTTGCCTGTAATTGGTATATATACTATAACCTCAAGACCTTTCTATCCATAAACCTATCTATATGCCTTTTGAATGATGTTATTGTATCCGGTTTTACAGTTTCTTCTGGCAGCTCATTTCAGATACAGACCACCCTCTGATTGAAAGAACATAAAACACTATAGCACAGTACAGGCCCTTCAGCACTTGATGTTGTGCTGGCTCATATATTCCTTTTTAAGAAGTATTAAACCCTCCCTACCCCATAACCCTCTATTTTTCTTTCATCCATAAGCCCATCTAAGAGTCTCTTAAATGCCCCTAATGTTCCAGCCTCTACCACCATCCCTGTCAAGGCCTTCCAGCCACCCACAACTCTCTGTGTAAAAAAACTTACCCCAAAGTTTCCCAGGTCCTTCTTAAATCTCTCCCCTCTTACCTTAACCAATGTCCTCTCATTCTAGAATCAACTACCATGGAAATAAGATTGTGAGCATTCACTTTATCCATGCCTCACGAGATTTAAAAGTCTCTAAAAGATCACCCCTCAGTCTCCAATGTTCTGGAGAATGAAGACTTAGCCTATACAACCTCTCCCTATAAATCAACTCTTCCAATCCCAGCATCTTACTATTGAATCTTCTTTGCACCTCTTTCAATTTATGACGTCCTTCCTATGGCTGGGAGACCAGAACTGAACTCAGTTCTGCAAATGTGATGTCGCCAACACCTTGTACAACTGAATCATAAATTCCCAACTTTTACACTCTATACTCTGGCCAATTAAGGCCAGCTTGCAAAATGCCTTCTTCCCCATCTAGGTTGTCACTTTCAAGGAACTATGAAGCTGTACCCCAAGGTCTCTCTATTCTACAACACTCTCCAGGGCTCTATCATTCATAGAGTAAGGCCTTCCCTGCTTTAACTTACCAAACTCCTCACACTTGTTAGAATTAAATTTCGTGCGCCTCTTATTGTCCCATCAACCCAAATGAACCCTAGTTCCTGCTGTAAACTTAGATATCCTCACCAGTTTTGGGGTCATCCACAAATGTACTAATCATTTCCATCCACTTCATTAAAAATGACAAACAGCAGTGGATGCAGTACCAACCCCTCTGGGACATTACTGGACATAGGCCTCCAATCAAACAAACATCCTTGGACTACAACCCACTGCTTCCTTCCACTAAGCCTGTTAACTGGATACAGAAATGACTTGATGTTATCACACAGAAGCAGTCGTGGAGTCTTGTTACTCAACCTGCGACTAGTGGTGTCCAAAAGGGATCAATGCTGGGTCCACTGCTGTTTCTATCTATATTAATGATTTACAGTACCCTCCATAATGTTTGGGACAAAGACACTTTTGCGGCAGTGATTGAGCTGATGTTCTGGGCGGCAAGCCTGCGCAGCAGTACTGGCCCCAACAAGCGAACCAGTGGGTGAATGGCAAGGGCAATGTAAAGGCCTGCGATCCCAAAATGGCATTGGTCTTGGTGCGCAGCCAACAGACTGGGACAGTGCATGGGGAAGAAGGCCATTATTATGCAGGAAAGTACCCGCGTGCGGGAAACCCACTTTTGTTATGCATGTTGTGACGTCAGCCAAAGGGGGCCATGGCGGGAACAGTGTAAGTATAAAAGTCGGGCCTGAGCTCTAATAAAACTCAGAGCTTACCTGAATACACTGTGTGTGCCTTCTCTCAAGTAGAGCACGGCTACAATTGGTGATCCCGATAGCTTAGACAGCATCTAAACACAGCAATGAGTGAACAGGACCAACAGCAAAAGGCCCAGCAAGAAGAGGCCCAACAAAGTGATACAAGCAACTCATAAGGAAAATCAAAAGAGATAGATACAAAGAAGAGAAGAAGACACAAACACAGGTACACACACAGAAGAAGAGGAAGAAGAAGACCAAGATCTTCACAGAGAAATAGAAGGTAAAACAGATGGACAGAATATAGATAAAGTTTTTTTCAAGAACAAATGAGAGCATTAAAAGAATGGTTGTCATTAGAATTTAGTGCAATTAAAAGAAAAATTAAAAGAACAGAAGATAAAATGCAAAGATTAGAACTAGTCATGACAGAAATAGGGAAAAGAGTAGAAAATGTGGAAGAATGAAAAACAGCTGTAGAAATGGAAGTAACTGACTTAAGAGGAAAATTGGAAGAAAGTGAAAAAAATTAAAGAGACACAAGAGTTATCTCAGAAAATTGATATGTTGGAAAATTATAGTAGGCGAAACAACATAAAAATAGTGGGCCTGAAGGAGGGTGAAGAAGGCTCAGATATGAAGGAATTTATAAAAGGATGGATCCCGAAGGTCCTAGGAATGACAGAAATGCAGAAAGAAATGGAAATAGAAAGGGCACACAGAGCACTAGCTCCAAAACCGCAGACACATCAAAAACCAAGATCCATTTTAGTAAAATTTTTGAGATATACGACAAGAGAAAATATACTGGAGTGGGCAAGGAATAAAATTAGAGAAGATAATAAACCATTTATAAGGGTCAAAAATAATCACAAAAAATAACATACCAAAAAATCCAGAGATCTTTCTTCTAATAACATAAGAAGAAAGGAATTAGGCCTCAAATTAGATAGTGCAAAAAAGATTTATTATGATAGCCTTAGCAGAGGCAAAAAAATGTACAATGTCAACTTGGAAAATGGAAGAGAGCCTGAGAATACAGCAATGGTATATGGAAATCAATAAATGTATTCCATTGGAAAAAATAACATATAATTTTAAAAAATAAAGTCACATTGTTTGAACAAATTTGGGAACCATACATGGAACATAACAGAGAGGGCTTGCCTCGAACCTCCACCCCCTAAAATGATAAGAAGACAAAACGACTTGATTCAGTGTGTAAAAGTAGATGATACATTTTTCTTGTTTATTTTTCATTGTGTGAAGACATTGTTTTATGGTTTTATTGTATTGTATATGTTGAATATTTATTGGTTTTTGAGGGGGTTGGGAAGGGGGGAGGGAGGGTAGGGGGAGATAAAAGGGAGAAAATGCCACTGTGTATATTTAATGAGAAATGTTTGTATATATTTTGGTTGATATGGTTCACAGTATGAAAAATTAAAAAATTATATAAAAAAACAATTAATTGACATTAGTATTGATGATGATCAAGTAAACCGTGATTTGGAAGTAGCTTATCATTCCTGAATTGATTATGTTTTTTTTTCTTTGTTTGTTCTGTTCAGGGGGAGGTGGTTTGACTGCCAATCTATCTGAAGTCATCGGCCACTTTGTGGCATTTATTACTCCTGCATAATTGAGGGGGGGGGAGATGATCAATTTCTATCCCAGGTTCATCCCCTCGGCTGTCTGAATCATGCGGCCCTTGTTTGTCTGGATGGCAAGCAAAGCGAAGGACATCACCTGGGATGAGGAGTGAGCGTAAACCTTCGTGAAGGCCAAGGAAGCCCTGGAGGACGCCGTTCTCCTGGCACATCCTAGGTCAGATGCTGCAACGGCCCTCATGGTGGATGCCTCAGGAACAGCAAATAGCGGAGTTCTGGAACAGCAGATCGAAGGAAGTTGGCGGCCGCTGGCTTTCTTCAGCAAACATCTGCAGCCTCCAGAACTGAAGTACAGCGCTTTTGACAGAGAGCTACTGGCGCTGTACTTAGCCATCCGCCACTTCAGTAATTCCTAGAGAGCAGGTCCATCACGGCTTTCACAGATCACAAGCCCCTGACTTTTGCCTTGGCTAAGATCTCGGACCCCTGGTCGGCCTGCCAGTAATGACACCCATCTTACATCTCAGTCACCACAGATGTAAGGGACATCTCCGGCAAGGACAATCTGATGCCCAACACACTGTCCAGGTAAAGTACCCACACAGTATCAAGTGGAGTGGACTTTGTGGCACTGGTGGAAGCGCAGCAGAAAGATAAGGAGATGCCCCAATGCAGGACTGCCACATCAGGACTGCAGCTCCAAGACATCCCAGTCGGCACAGGTAACACCACCCTCCTGTGCGACATGGCCACGGGTCAGGTCAGACCCATCATCCCAGGAACTTGGAAATGACAGGTTTTCGACTCCATCCAGACTAGCTCACCCATCCATCAGGACCACGGTCCGGTTAGTGGCCAGCAAATATGTATGGCATGGATTGCGGAAACAGGTCAGCAGGTGGCCGAAGGCATGCACACAGTACCAAACAACCAAGGTACAGCAGCGCACAAAGACCCCACCTCAGAACTTCAAGCCCACAGAACAAAGTTTCAATTACATCCACGTGGACATAATAGGACCCTTGGTGGTATCCTAAGGTTTCTGCTCTCACCAAGTGGCCAGAAGCAGTCCCACTAGCAGACATATCCACAACCTTATGCACCAGGGCTCTCATCTCGTCCTGGGTGGCACGGTTCAGGTTACCGTCCCACATCACATCTGACAGAAGGCCCCAGTTCACCTCCAGTCTGTGGTCTGACTTTGTCAGCCTGTGGGGTGCCCAGCTGCATCACACACCAGCTTACCACTGTCCTGGGTAAACTTGTACCTCTCACTTTGTTCATTTTTGATTGGTTACAGTGTTTGAGCTACCGAAAGAAAATAGACACACATGCCGAGAGCACTTCAGTTTATACAAATCTTTATTACAAATTCTAAAGCTGATATCAAACTACAATATGCAAGCCCTTCCCAATTATACTTATCAATGCCTGGACTGGTCCCAACTGCCAAAGCGAGGCAACGACCGCACAATTGTAATAGGTTATCCGGGCGTCGGTAGCAGCTTCTCCACCTCCCCCGACCGGGACGTTGGCTGGACTCTAGAAGTTTTTCTCCTTGATGAGAGATGTTGCCACCTCTCGGAGAGTCTCAAACTTCAGCAGCTGGACCATGGCTTATATTACCCAAAAACTGCTTACACAAGCACCTATTCCCAGCACAAAAAGAAAGATAAGCGAGCAAGCTAGCATTCCTAGGCTTCTATCGAATAACACAACTTTCAGTTTATCATTTTGAATACAATGGTTTATTTTGCGTCAAGGTTAGGTCTCTGCCTGAAAGATTGTGACCAAAACAAGCAGGAAGGTTAAATGTTCTTAGTACACAGATGTCTTTTTGTCAGATAACTGCATCTCTGGGCCCCATGGTGGAATTTAGCTTATGTCTGCTGAGTCTCAAGCAGGTTAATGATTCTCAGCCTTGCAGGAGCAAAAAACTTGGTTTAAATCCTCCAATACAACCTCCCACAGTCCAATGGGTTGGTGGAGAGCTTCCACAGGCACCTCAAAACCGCGCTCATGACCAGACTCCAACTGGGTAGACGAGCTATCATGGGTGCTGTTGGGCATCTGCACAGCACCCAAGGAGGTCTTCAACACCTTTTCACCCGAACTCGTCTATGGAGCTCCACTGGTGGTCCCAGGAGAATTCGTACCATCCCAGGCAGTCAGCAGGACAACTCAGCAGTATTCCTCAGCAGGCTAAGGGAAAGAGTCGGAAACCTGGCCCCGATTCCACCTTCTAGGCACAGACATGTGAGGACCAACATACCCAAAGACCTGCATGACTGTGAGTATGTTTTCATTCACAGGGCTCCACAATGCCCACCACTTCAGTGGCCATACAAGGGTCCGTTCTAGGTAATCCGCAACAACAAGGCTACGTTTGAGCTGGAGGTTGGAGGCAAGATAGAGACCTTCACCACAGACAGGCTAAAGCCGGCACACCTGGACCCGGCGCGCCCAGTTGAGACACCAGCATTACACCGAAGAGGCAGGGCACCGAAGACTGCAGAGACTTTGCCTCCAGGCACCAAGGACAATACCGCCAGTTATGGGGGAGGGGGGGGGTCATGTGGCAGCCCGGAGCTCTGGGCGACGAGCACAACCAAAGGCCAGGAGCCCGCGCAGTGGCACTGGTCCCAACAAGCTAACTGGCAGGTGAATGGCAAGGGCAGTTTAAAGGCCAGCAACTCTAAAATGGTGCTGGCCTTGGTGCGCAGCCAAGACAGGGACAGTACACGGGGAAGAAGGGCATTGTTATGCAGGAAAGTACTGATGCGCAGGAAACCCACTTTTGTTATGCATGTTGTGACGTCAGCCAAGGGAGGCCATGGTGGGAACAGTGTAAGTATAAAAGTCGAGCCTGAGCCCTAATAAAATTCAGAGCTTAACTTGGCTACACTATGTGTGTGTGTCTTCTTTCGAGTAGCGCGCGGCTAAACCTTTTTTTTTAATTTGCCACTGTGCCTCACAAATTTTTTAATTGTAATCGAACAATTCACGTAATTAAAATGCACACTCCAAATTTTATGCAAAGTTATTTTTATGCATTTTGATTTGATCATACAGAAATTACAACACTTTTTATAAATAGTCCCTTCATTTCAGAGCTCTTATAGACCTGCACCAACGAAGCAATTAAACAGACCCGAGTACTCACAAACACCTGTGAAGCCAAATGTCCCAAACATTATAGTGCCCTGAAATGAGGTGACTATGTGTAAAAAGTGCTGTAATTCCAACATGGTCAAACCAAAATGTATACAAACAACCTTGAATAAAATCTGTAATGTGCATTTTAATTACATGTGAATTGTTGGATTACAAATTTAAAACTGTGGAGCAGTGGGGTAAATAAAGAAGAAAAAGTGTTTTTGTCTCAAACATTGTGGAAAGCACTCTAGATAACAATATATTTTGCATGATTAGAGAGTTTGTGCATGACCCCAAAATTGGTGATATTGTGCAGAGTAAAAAATGTTTTCTAAGATTACAACAGAATCAACAGCGGATGAACTGGGAAAGTGGGCCACAGAAAGGCAGGTTGAATTTAACTTAGACAATTGTAGTGTATTGGAATCAAGTCAGGATTTACATGGTTAACTCAGACAAATGCGAGATGTTGCACTTTGGGAAGTTTTCTAGGTTTTTTTTTCAACTCTGTTCGCCAGAGTGGTGCCAGGATTGGTAAGCACTTCTAAATGAAATAATGCTGGAACAGTACCTCAAAGAGCAGTGCACAGTGTGCCTGGAGCCTAATCCGTTCTCCATTAGCCAGTGTCAGTAACTTGTTGTCATCCATCACAGAGTTCATGTTTTCCACCCAGAGGGCATCCACATCACCATCAAATAAAATATATCTGAAAAATACACATAGGTACACCCTAACAAACATATCACTAGTTATCAACTTGAAGATTTCTTGCTTAAATTATGATAAAGAGTGATTTGTGAATGTAGAGATGGAGGGAAAGGAAACAGGGTAAAGGAAGAGAGAGAGAGAGCTAGAGGAAAGGAGAAATAGGGATGGGGAAGGAGAGAGCCAGCAGGGTGGGGGGGGAACTAAAGAAAAGGAAAGCAAATGCTGATGTTAATGCAATCTAGTTGGAGGGTGCACAAACAGAATATGAGGTGTTGATCCTCCTGCAGGTAACATCATAGTGAATGAAATCATGGACAGATATGTCAGCAAATGAATGGGGTTTGGCTTTGAAATGGATTGCCGCTGGGAGATCATATTTCATATTTATTGTCAGAGTACATACGTGACATCACACACAACCCCACGATTCTTTTTCCTGCAGGCCAGGGTGAATTATCACTTATTGGTAATGCAAAAAGAACTGTTCACAACCTACACATGTAAACAAATAAAGAAATGTAAACAGATAAATAAATGTAAACAAACTGTGCAATACAGAGAGAATTTAAAAAATAAAGTGCGAAAGTAAGAGTCCGTAGCAGGCCAAGCAACTGCGTGAGTAAGCGGGCCGAAAAGCCGCAACACATGGCGGGTCCAAGATGGTGTGGCTCCCCTTCAATGCCGAGGATCCTGAACTTAGCGCCATGTGGAGGCTAACGAGCCCTCCACTTCCGCGTAGCGTCACTTCTGGAAGCCAGAGGATATGTCACCGGAAGTGGGAGGGCCAGTGCAGAGATGTGGCGAATTCAAACCAATAAGTCGGTCTTTGGTTCACCCTCACGCTGTGTGGATATCTCTTTATCCGGTAGCGCTGCCACAGCAATCTCAACAGTGGTGACCCTGACAGTTCCAACGTTTTGGAACCAGCATTGATCACACGAAAATGAAGCAACCAGCTGAATCCACAGTCTCAGTGCCTGTAGTTGGTAAACATCTCCCGCCGTTCTAGGCAAGCCAGCTCAGAACTGGCTACAGCTGGCTGAGTCACAGTTCCACATCAGGGGAATCGTTTCAAAAGACAGCGATTTCTGACACGTCATCAGTAATCTGAACACCGCCACAGCTGCCAAAGTAAGCTCCTTCATAGAAAAACCACTGATGGAGCGCAAGTACGAGCAGTTCTGACATTTCCTCCTCAACACCCTAGAGCTCAGCCGGCACGAGGGCGCCATAAGAATCCTCAACATGCAGGGCCTGGGCAACAGAAACCCCTCCGACTTATTGCATGAGATGGTGGCCCTGGCAGACAGGCACATGGACTGTTTCCTGTTCGAAGCCCTATTCCTCTCGAAACTCCCAGTACACATATCCTCAGTGCCTCGCACCTCATAGCTAAGGAGGCAGACAGGCTGTTCCGCACACAACAGCAGAGCTCCCTACACATGCAACCAGTCTACGTGATGGCACCGCCACCCCATCCAATGTGACAGATTATGTTGTGTTTGTATTGTATATAGATATGTTTCGGGGAGATATATTGGGGCAGGTTTTTTAGTGTAGGTCACATACAAACACTGTAAAACAGATCTTATTTAAAATTCTGGAGCTCTGCTCATGCTAGACATGTCGGCCCCAGTGCCTTTGCAAAAGCTTTGGAGAGTGCCCAAGAGACTTCAATAATGGATTGATGTTTACAAAAAGGCAACAAATAAAAGAACTTGTGGGAGCTGCAGACTGTCTGGAGTGCAACATGTTGTTCTAGGAGGGTCATGTGGATTTGTCAGCAAAGAGAGTAAAACAGGCTTTCTCTCTGAGAAAGAGAGACAGAGATCAGTTTTACAGTTTTATAGTCAGCAGCAGCAACTGGGACTGGAACAGCCCAAGCTGGAAAGCTTGGGGAAAGCCCCATTTGGAAGATGGGTTATGAGTGCTTAGTTCAGCCTGGTCAAAGCCCTTGTGATTTGTGCAAGAAGAGAGGACTGGCTGTCTAATGTTTCACTTGGAATAAGGGAAACATGAAGGAACTCTGTGGTGACCTGAAAGAATGAGGTTATTATCTGGATAATGCTGAGGGGGCAAGTGTCTTCATCAAGACACTGAAGTGGCTGATTAAAAAGGAATCAGTTGTGGGTGTCCGGTGTACAACAAATCTCTCTCTGAAAACCGACAAGAACCTTCCTGAACGGTAACCATTTCCCTTTCAAGCACCATAGCCTAGTGAACTTTATAAATGTTAAATTCTGTGCACAGTATAAGAATTGCCTGCAACTAGTGAATTTGGAGGAATGAGAAGTGAGATTGGACTGTGAATCAAAGAACTTTTCTGAACTTACATGTACATTACATACATGTGCGCTTAGAATTAGAAGGGGGTTAAGTTAGGTTAGTTAAGTCAATAGTGATAAGATAAATTGTGATTCTGTGTTCATGTTTAAAGATAATTAAAAGTAACTTTTGTTTAAGTAACCATTGTCTTGATGAATATCTATTGCTGCTAGGTTTTGGGGTCCTCTGGGCTTGTAACACCAGAAACACCAGCAGTAGCTGTGGCACAGTGACAACACAAAGGGTGCACAGAGCAGAACAGCGGTTTCTGTTTCTACCACTGCCAATGGGGCAGGAACATCCAGCGGTGCATCCCCCCCTGTACTCATACCCCACTGCCAAAACCAAGTGAGGGCTGAGTTGATAGCAGCAGAGAGGAAGCCAATATTTTGTGAAGAAGGAGGACATCTTGAATTATCTCATATGGAAGACCTCATGCTGGGAGCAGATGGAACAGAGATGGAGGAATTGCAAGAAAGGAATGAGATCCTTACAGGGTATAGGGTGTGAAGTATAGTCAAGGTAGCTGTGGGAGATGGTGGGTTTGTAGAAAATGTACAATTTTGGATAAGAAATACATTGGGCTTTGAAAAGTGCAAAATTCAAACTTTAAATGGGTGATCCTTCCTAATTGTGACATGCAGATGGTCTAGTGCTATAACAGTTAAACAGGAAAGTCTGCAGATGCTATAATACACAGAAATGTTGGAGAAACTCAATAGGTCACACATCATCAATACGAAGTAAAAGATAACCAACATTTTGAGCTTGAGACTTTCATCAAGGTATGAATAAAAAGCAGGAAGTCATCTGAATAAAAAGGTGGGGGGAGGAAGTGGAAGGTGTACAGGCTAAGTCTAAGAGATCATACATGGGAGGGTAGACAAGAATAAATGCTGAGGTGATATGTAGTGAGGGTAGCTCCATAAATGGAAAAGGAAGGGAGGGGGTGGGGAGCAGGAGGATAGGAGACAAAGGAATGGAAAGAGAGACTCTGGGAATGTTGAACGAAATTCACACCCTATAGCTGCACCAACCTGTCTACCGAGAGCTTCATGCAGTTTCAAAATAAAACTACCCGCAAATTGGAGGGACAACACTTTGCATTCTGTCTGGGCACCCTCCAACATCAACTTCTCCCATTTCCTAACCTCATTCACCTTCCCCATCAGGCCTCGAGTTAAAATAAATACAATAAAATGTCCCTCTTTTACCTCAAAACCTGTGCTCAACCATCCTGTTCTGCTTCAATGCACTCTCTTTGTCCTTCCTTGCTATCCCTAACTTTTTCAGTTCCTCTCACTTCATGTTTCATCCCCATCCCCTGCCAGACTAGTTTAAATTGTATTATTTTGAAATTTTACCTCCTTTCTTTCTTGTCAGTTGGTTTATTTATATCTCTAAAGATGTTTGATAAAATTCCATCAGTCCAGTCACGAGTCACAGGATCCAAGATTCCATAGAGCTCTATAACACTGATAGCTTTTGCATTCAGTGTGTACAGTTTCGTCACCAATGACATTCTATAAGGTAAAGGGAAAGTGAAAAAATATTGTTTTCAAATCTTGTATTGAAATATAAACCGAAATCTTGTCCCGATGTGTTATGTCAAAGGCATGGATAAGGGTTCAGACTTCTGGATAGTTTGTGTTTGTAAGATCTCACCTCGTCTGAGCCTGGCAAAGTGTGTTGATGACGACAGTCTTTCCACCTCCTGTGGGTCCAACTATCATGGTAGTGTGTCGAGTCATCATCGTTTCGTACATCTGTACCACTTTATCGACCTGTATAAAATCAGAATTTCACCTTTTTATGCTATCAGATACATTTAGATTTTCAGCAATTAAATTAATGCTATGCATTATCTTATTGGAAGAATAAATGCCTAGGATACTTCTACGAGGCATATTGAACTCATATCAGAGCTACTGGTTTACATCCTCAGTCTAGGGCACCCACTTAGCATAGCACTTCCCCTTGTCTGCATGGGTTTCCTCCAGATGCTCTGGTTTCCTCCAGCCCTTCAAAAATGTACATGGATTGTAGGTTAATTGGTGTATTTGGGGGCACGGGTTTGTAGACAGAAAGGTCCTGTAAATGGTTAAATTTTAAACAAAATCAAAATAAATACTTAAAATATCCATTTCAAGGTATGTGATAGATCCATTATTGGGGCACACAGATACTGCATGGCAATGCTATGAGGTCACACTTTCATTAACGAATCAATAATACCATGTTAATTCCACTAAATCCATCAAGGTGTATCTTAACCAGAAGCCATGGATGAACCATGAGATCCATAAACTGCTAAAGAACTGATCTGTGGCTTTTTGATCAGGAGATTCAAGAATATACCGAAAGACCAGGTATAACATCAGGAAAGCAATTACCAATGAAAAGAGACAAACTGGAGCTTTAGAATCAGAATCAACTGTCATGAAATTTGTAGTTTTTGCAGCAGTATTATTGTGCATTACATGTGCAGAAATTGCTATAAATTACATTACTATATAAAAAAAGAAATAAATTAGTGCAAAGGAAGAAAAAAAGTGATATAGTGTCTGTGGTTCATTGTCCATTCAGAAATATGATGGCAGGGGGAAATAAGCTATTTTTGTTATGTTGGCTGTTCATCTTCAAGCTCATGTACCTCCTTCCTGATGGTACCAGTGAGGAGAGGGGATGACCTGGGTGGTAAAAATACTTGATGATGGAGGTGGTGGCCTTTTGTAGATGTCCTCGATTAAGTGAAAAGTAATGCCCATGATGGTACTGGGGGAGTTCACAATCCTCTTGATACAGACTATCAATTACTCCAAAGACTGAGTGAGGAACAATAGGCTTTAATACACATTAGCTGGTCCAACTCCATGTGCTCAAATGAATGGAAGGGGGCAGGGAGGTCGACCTTTATGGCCAGGTCATAGGGGGAGGGGTTACAGGGGATCATCATCAGTGTCCATGATGGCACTGCCAAGTTCTCAATTCTCTATAGCCTTCTCCTGACCTATGCATTGAAACCTCCATATCAGACAGTGACCACAGTTGACCAGAGATCAACCATGATGAATGCTTTGAGAGAATGGTGATGGAGCAGATCAACTCCTGCCTCAGGATGGGCCTGGGAACCACACCAATTCACCTAGTGTTACAGGAGGTCAATGGTTGATGCCATTTCATTGGCCCTCCATTCTGCGATAGACCACCTGGTCCAAAGAAACCAAATTAAGTGATCTGGAGCTCTATTCATCCTTCTGCAACTAGATTCTGAACTTGCTCATCAGCATCACCTCCTCCTCACTCAAGGATGCGCGCAGGGCACCAGAAACGGGAAGTTTGCTGTTGAGTAAAGGAGCAGAGGAGACAACCCTACAGGGAAGGTGACCACAGCAGCAAACCAGTGAGGAACTCAGCAGCTGAAGGACCCACACAGGCTGTGGATGACGTGCAGTTGGGAGACCCACACAGTTTGTGGGTTACTGGAGAGAGGCTCATGGGAACTAGGTATCATGTTGATCTTCTGCCCCACTGCCTTAGTGCAAATATCAATTAAATGCATACCCTTCTATCTATCCTGAGAGTTCTCATCAGTGATTCTTGCGATGCTGATTACAAACAGGTACTTGCAGAGCTGTATGATATGGTCTATAAACAAAAGACGGTCCACACTGACACATTATAAATCATAGTCTGTGAATTTAACCAGGCCTGTCTCAAGAAAGCCCTCCCCAATTACCACCATCATGTAACCTGCTGTACCAGATATCTCAGCAAACCTGATCACTGCTGCACTATAAAAAGGAAGCCTAACATTCTTTCCTGAGATGACAAGTCAGATCACCTTACTGTGCTTCTTCTGCCTACATATAAACAGAGCCTAAAAAAAAGCTCCCGAACTCAGGACAGCCAAAAGGTGGACACAGGAGGCAAAAGAACAGTTACAGGACTGCCTTGAGTCAGTAGATTGGGCTGTGTTCTGTGGTGTATGTCTGCCAAGCTGCCTGACTCCCCTCTGGCGAGCCTTGCTGTACTAACATTGGCTGTTGAGTAAAGGAGCAGAGGAGACAACCCTACAGGGAAGGTGACCACAGCAGCAAACCAGCGAGGAACTCAGCAGCTGAAGGACCCACACAGGCTGTGGATGACGTGCAGTTGGGAGACCCACACAGTTTGTGGGTTACTGGAGAGAGGCTCATGGGAACTAGGTATCATGTTGATCCCCTTGGGTATAACTGCATATGCATCTATTGTCTTTCATTATTGTGCCATGAGTTTCTGCTAATAAAAGCCATGATTATTGTTTGACCACATCGTCTTTGTCGACTTCATCAACTGGCACTTCATATTCAACAACTCATCTGAATGACTGCACAAGGATCGTTACAGACTTTATCAAAACAGCTATAGATGGAGGAGGTCATGTGATGCTATAGGGAACGCAGCGGTCCCTTACGGCTCCCGGGGATTTTAATTTTAAAAAGTGCTAATTAAGTAAAGTTTTTATCATTAAAGTTAATTTAAAGTCCTTTTAAAATACTGAAAACTTTAATTACAATGTCACCAAAAAAAGAAAAAACTCTGTAAACTGCACCGAAAAAAACCTCAAACCGAGGAAAACAAAAGACCCTGAGCATACCCCTTCAACAAAGCCAGCCATTGGAGTTCTTCCTGGACCCGCTAGAGACAACCCTGGAGAAGGACCATCTCATGGAGCCATCCCTGTGGCTCTCCGCAAAGATGGCGCTGTCCCGAAAACTACTTACGCATATGCACTGCGGATGAAAAAATTGAAGGGAAAAAATCTTCACCCCTCTTAAAGGGCCAGTCCAGCATTTCAGGTCTGCAAGAAGAAGAAGACTTACCTGGTATGGAAGATGAATTTAGCGTAACAATATTAATATTTGGGGAGAATTTATAAGATTTAGAGTAGGTCACATACATACACACATTTTAATACAGATCTCATTTGAAAGACTGAAGAATTCCCATTGCAAGATCTCTGGAGAATGTAAGCACCTTTCACATGTAGGTGTTAATTGAACTTGACCATTGTCTCGCTGGAGTCATGCCGTCTATCAGTACCCTTTCTGCAAAGTGCTCACAGAAAGGTCAATTCTGGATTGTTTACCAAAGATAACAACTTGAGAAGAAGAAAGAACTCCTGTTGTGGGGGTTTTGCAAGACATGAGTCACATGCTCTTTTTGGAGTTGCAGTTGGAAAAGAGAGAGAGATGAGTTAACAGCTCAGTCAGTCAGTCAGTGTGTGGGACAGAGACAAGTAACTGAAAAGTGCAATCCAGGAAAAACTGTTTGAAACTGATGAAAGCAAGTTCCTGTGCAGTAGATGGCTGAAAGTGCTATCTTAAAATAAACTTTGCCTTGCCTTTAAATTCTTCTTCTTCTGTAGTTGTATCTTCACTTGTCGAGTCTCTAGTGTTACGAGCCCTAAGGACCCAAAACCCAGCAGCAATAGACATTCACCAAGACAAGTGGTTTTTAAAACAAAAGTTATTTTTAATCTGATGTTTCTCTTGAAATAGAGGAAGGAATAGAACTCGATGGTAGCTTGAAGAGGTTACCATCTGGAAGACCCTGATGGGGTAAGTTTCATCAACAAGACCCTGAGGTGACTAGTGGTGGTACCTCAGTTGTGGAAATCCTGGAGCAATAGATATCTCTCTCTACAAACCCTACAAGAATCTTCCTGAGTGGTAAACATTTACCTTTCAAGCACCAAGCCTGATGAATTTTATACATGTTAAATTCTGTGCACAGTATGGTGATTGCCTGCAACCAGAGAACTTGGAAGAAGGAGAAGTAAGATTGAACTGTGAACCAAAGAACCTTTCTTGAATTTACACACACATTACATATACGTGCACTTAGAATTACAAGGGGGTAATTTGGGTTAGTATATAGTATAAGAATAGAGTTAAGTTAAAGTTTGATTCTATTTTTATGTTTGAAGTTGATTAAAAATAACTTTTGTTTTAAAAACCACTTGTCTTGGTGAATGTCTATTGCTGCTGGGTTTTGGGTCCTTAGGGCTCGTAACACTAGAGACTCGACAAGTGAAGATACAACTACAGAAGAAGAAGAATTTAAAGGCAAGGCAAAGTTTATTTTAAGAAAAAAGAATAAAATTTAAGCTAAAATTGATAATCTTGCAAATGCAATGGAGAATACTTTTAAATTTTTAACTGGAGAAATACAACAATTTAAAATTGATTAACCTAAATCAATAAATAATGTTTCACATAGATTTGATTAATTAGAAGAAAGAATTCAGGATGATTGTGAAGAAGTTCAACGCGTTATGGAAAGAACAAACGTTAACGAGGACTCTGTTACTGCTTTGGTCTCTGTGAATGAAAAATTGTAGTAGAAGGAATAATCTTAAAATTGTTAGAATGTCTGAAGATAAAAAAGGTCAAAATGTAATTCATTTTTTCAAGACTGGATACCGCAAATATTTGGACGAGAAAATTTTGAAGAGAAAATTTTGATTCAGAGAGCCCATAAAGCTCTTCAACCAAAACCAGGTTCAAATCAAAGACTTCGGTCCATAGTGATCAGATTTTTAAACTATCAAGACAGAGAAAAGATACTGGGATTGGCAATGAGAAGAGCTAAAGAACACGGACCTTTAAATTACAAAGGTGATAAGATCTTTTTTAAATCCAGATCTGAGTCAAGCTCTTTTGAAGAGGAGGAAAGAATTTAATCTGGTTAAGAAGGCTTTATATGATAAAAGGTTATAGATTTGTGCTGCGATATCCAGCAACTCTGAAAGTTTTTATTCCAGATCAGCAGAATGTCTTCTTCAACAATTATATTCAGGCCAAATATTTTGTTAAATATTTTCCCATGGCTCACCTACCATAAGAGGACTTGTTGAAATGATTTATTAGAATGGGGAGTACGTTCTGCTCTTTCTATAATTTTTTTTCCCCCAGGAGTCGGGAGTTGTGTTTGTTAGTTAAACTACGTGTATTTTCGTAGTTTAACCATGACCTGTAAATGGAGGGTAGTAGTGCTGCTCTTTCTGGCATTTTGGGGAGAGAGGGTTTTCTTTTTTTTGTTTTTTAACTCAATACTTCTACATAATATTTTTATTTTGAATAAGTTCAGTGTTTTTGGATTGCAGACAATGATACCTCAGACCAATTTAATTTATGGGAATTCTTCCTGGATAGGAATGTATGTTAATAATTTGGAAAATAATGAGCAAAACAGTTAAGATATTGTTTTAATATTAATGGGATTAATGGTTCCATAAAAAGAAAAAGGTATGATCGTATATCAAAAAATTAGGAGCAAATATTCCTTTTTTACATGAGACTCATTTAACTGAATGTGAATATTTAAAATAGAAAAGAGATTGGGTAGGTCAAGTCATTTTTTCTAAAGCTGGGGAGAGGAAATTCCAAATTAAAAAAAAATTACCAGTTAAAATCCAAGATGTAATTACAGATCTGATGAGAAGGTATCTTAATAAATTGTCAAATATTTTCTGAAGAATGGACTTTATTGAATATTTATGCACAAATTTAGACAATCAGAAATGTATACAAGATACCTTTTTTTAATTTAGTGAGTGTACATGAAAATATTTTAGTGGGTGGTGATTTTAAATTTTGTATAGAACCTGTATTGGATAAGTCTTCAAGACATATAGTGAAATCAAAGGCAGCTAAAACATTGTCATTTTTAATGAAAGATTTTAATTTAATTGATATATGGAGAAGAATACATCCTAAAGAAAGGGATTATTATTTTTACTCTAGAAGATTTGGTACATATTCTAGAATTATTTTTTTTCTTGCTTTCTGCTCAAAATCAATCAAGAGTGATTGCTGTGGATTAAAAGACCAGATTATTATCTGACCATTCTCCTCTTTTAATTGGGTTGGAATATGAAGAAAAACAATATTTAGTTATAGATGGAAATCAAATTCTATATTACTGAAGAGACTGGATTTTTGTTTATTTATAAGACAACATATTCAATTGTTTTGTGAAACTAATTTAAATTCAGAAGATAATATGTTTTTTATTTGGGATATATTGAAATCTTGTTTATGAGGTCAAATTATGTTATTCTTCAAAACTTTAAAAAAATGAAAGATATAGACAAATTGGAAAAGGAGATAACTTTATTAGAAAAATAATTTCAAAAATAATTTTCTGAGGATAAATATAGCATTTTAACAAATAGAAAATTACAATATAATATAATGTTAACATACAGAACAGAGAAAATGATATTACATTCTAAGCAGAAATATTATGAGTTAGGGGAAATATCACATAAAGTTTTAGCTTGGCAATTAAAAGTGGAACAAACTTCTAGAACAATTAATGCTATACAGCAGGATAATGGTGAAGTGACATATAAGCCACAAAAAAATTAATGATGTATTTAAGGAATTTTATGAGAAGTTATATACATCTGATTCATTACAAGATGAAGAAGCTATCGATAATTATTTGTCACAATTAACATTACCATCTTTGACTCAAGAAAATTTATATCGATTAGAGAGCCCTTTTACTGAGCAGGAGATTTATGATGTGCTTACAAGTTTAAATAATAATAAATCTCCAGGTGAAGATGGGTTTCCAGATGAATTTTATAAAGAGTTTAAAGATTTATTGATTCCATTATTTATGAAATTAATAGAACAAGCTTCTAAACAACATTGTCTTCCAGAAACATTTTCTATGGTGTTAATTATGATTATTCCTAAAAAACATAGGGACCCATTAAGGTCTACTTCTTATAGACTCATATCTTTGTTAAATGTAGATTATAAAATTATAGTAAAAATATTGCTGAATAGGATTATTGAATTTCTTTCTGATTTAAGAAATATCGATCAGATGGGTTTTGTTAAAAATAGACAAACTTTAAAGAATACAGTAAATTCATTTAGCTCAGAAAAAAATAAGATTTAAGTCTTATTGTAGCTTTAGATGCCGAAAAAGCTTTTGATAGGTTAGAGTGGGATTTTTGATTTAAGGTGTTAAGTAAATTTGATTTTAGTATTAACTTTATAAATTGGATTAAGGCCTTATATAGAAGTCCAAAAGCTAAAGTGATTACTAATGGACAGATATCTCAATCGTTTAAATTAAGTAGATTTAGTAGGTAGGGATGTCCTTTATCACCAACTTTGTTGCTTTAGCTATAAAATCATTTGCAAAAAAACCACAAATATCATTAACAAGACTCTATAGTCATTTGTTAGAATATGGGAAAATTTGGGGATATCAAATAAATTGGGAAAAAAGTGAAGAAATGGAACTTATAAAAGGAGATTATTCACAATGTAGACGAGCGGTTCATTTTAAATGTGTTAAGAGCCCAAAGGACCCCAAACCCCAGCAGCAATAGACATTCACCAAGACAACTGGCTTTCAAAACAAAAGTTATTTTTAATCAACTTCAAACATGAAAATAGAATCAAACTTTAACTTAACTCTATTCTTATACTATATACTAACCCAAATTGCCCCCTTGTAATTCTAAGTGCATGTGTATGTAATGTGTGTGTAAATTCAAGAAAGGTTCTTTGGTTCACAATTCAATCTTACTTCTCCTTCTTCTAAGTTCTCTGGTTGCAGGCAATCACCATACTGTGCACAGAATTTAACAAGTATAAAATTCATCAGGCTTGGTGCTTGAAAGGTAAATGTTTATCGCTCAGGAAGATTCTTGTAGGGTTTGTATAGAGAGATATCTATTGCTCCAGTATTTCCACAACTGAGGTACCACCACTAGTCACCTCAGGGTCTCGTTGATGAAACTTACTCCATCAGGGTCTTCCAGATGGCAACCTCTTTCTTCAAGCTACCACAGAGTTCTATTCCTTCCTCTATTTCAAGAGAAACATCAGAGAGATAGCACTTTCAGCCATCTACTGCTCTTGAACTTGCTTTCATCAGTTTCAAACAGTTTTTCCTGGATTGCACTTTTCAGTTACTTGTCTGTGCCCCACACACTGATTGACTGACTGAGCTGATAACTCAACTCTTTCTCTTTTCCAACTGTAACTACAATG
Organism: Narcine bancroftii; assembly: GCF_036971445.1. Classification (NCBI taxonomy): domain Eukaryota; kingdom Metazoa; phylum Chordata; class Chondrichthyes; order Torpediniformes; family Narcinidae; genus Narcine; species Narcine bancroftii. The sequence continues at coordinate 194,970,162 of NC_091472.1, forward strand.
AGAGCATGTGACTCATGTCTTGCAAAACCCCCACCTTCTCCAGCAAACAACAGGAGTTCTTTCTTCTTCTCAAGTTGTTATCTTAGGTAAACAATCCAGGAGTGACCTTTCTGTGCATGCTGGCAAAACCATTGTAAAGAGCTTTCACTAACCATCATGTCTCCAGTTCCAAACAATGGTATTTCATTTTATGACGTCAGTTCAATTAACGCCTACTTGTGAAAGGTACCTACATTCTCCAAGAGATCTTGCAATGTGAATTCTTCAGTCTTTCAAATGAGATCTGCATTAAAATGTGTTTATGTATGTGACCTACTCTAAATCTTACAAATTCTCCCCAAAGATTAATATTGTAACAAATGGACAGATAAGATTAAATATTGATACTCATTTGAAAAATTAATATAAATTAAATTATATTCCATTACTTAAATAGAGGAAGATTTAAAGAAATGGGTATGTTTACCAATTATGTTAATTGCGATAGTTAATTGTATTAAAAAGAATATTTTTCCATAACTTAATATTTATTCCAAAGTTTACCTGTATCTCTACCTCAAACATTGTTTTTTCAAGATTTAAACAAGCAAGTTAGGAAATTTCTTTGGAAAGGGAAGATGGCAAGAAAGTCATTAGAAAAATTTAAAAATGGAAATATGAAAAAGGAGGATTACAACTTCCCAATTTTAAGAATTATTACAGAGCAGCACAGTTAAGATTTTAATGTTTATGTTTGTTAAAATTAAACCATCATGAGTGGATATTGAACTAAATAAGATAGGAGAAGTTAAACCAGATGAGTTTATTTATTAATGTGATTTTAAATCCAATGTTGTTCGAACAACTGAAAAGTGGCAAAGCAGCAGGTATGGATGGAATCCCCCCAGAGGTCTGGAAGGCTGGCGGCAAAACACTGCATGCCAAACTGCATGAGTTTTTCAAGCTTTGTTGGGACCAAGGAAAACTGCCTCAGGACCTTCGTGATGCCACCATCATCACCCTGTACAAAAACAAAGGCGAGAAATCAGACTGCTCAAACTACAGGGGAATCACGCTGCTTTCCATTGCAGGCAAAATCTTCGCTAGGATTCTCCTAAATAGAATAATACCCAGTGTCGCCGAGAATATTCTCCCAGAATCACAGTGCGGCTTTCGCGCAAACAGAGGAACTACTGACATGGTCTTTGCCCTCAGACAGCTCCAAGAAAAGTGCAGAGAACAAAACAAAGGACTCTACATCACCTTTGTTGACCTCACCAAAGCCTTCGACACCGTGAGCAGGAAAGGGCTTTGGCAAATACTAGAGCGCATCGGATGTCCCCCAAAGTTCCTCAACATGATTATCCAACTGCACGAAAACCAACAAGGTCGGGTCAGATACAGCAATGAGCTCTCTGAACCCTTCTCCATTAACAATGGCGTGAAGCAAGGCTGTGTTCTTGCACCAACCCTCTTTTCAATCTTCTTCAGCATGATGCTGAACCAAGCCATGAAAGACCTCAACAATGAAGACGCTGTTTACATCCGGTACCGCACGGATGGCAGTCTCTTCAATCTGAGGCGCCTGCAAGCTCACACCAAGATACAAGAGAAACTTGTCCGTGAACTACTCTTTGCAGACGATGCCGCTTTAGTTGCCCATTCAGAGCCAGCTCTTCAGCGCTTGTCGTCCTGTTTTGCGGAAACTGCCAAAATGTTTGGCCTGGAAGTCAGCCTGAAGAAAACTGAGGTCCTCCATCAGCCAGCTCCCCACCATGACTACCAGCCCCCCCCACATCTCCATTGGGCACACAAAACTCAAAACGGTCAACCAGTTTACCTATCTCGGCTGCACCATTTCATCAGATGCAAGGATTGACAATGAGATAGACAACAGACTCGCCAAGGCAAATAGTGCCTTTGGAAGACTACACAAAAGAGTCTGGAAAAACAACCAACTGAAAAACCTCACAAAGATAAGCGTATACAGAGCCGTTGTCATATCCACACTCCTGTTCGGCTCCGAATCATGGGTCCTCTACCGGCATCACCTACGGCTCCTAGAACGCTTCCACCAGCGTTGTCTCCACTCCATCCTCAACATTCATTGGAGCGCTTTCATCCCTAACGTCGAAGTACTCGAGATGGCAGAGGTCGACAGCATCGAGTCCACGCTGCTGAAGATCCAGCTGCGCTGGGTGGGTCACGTCTCCAGAATGGAGGACCATCTTCTTCCCAAGATCGTGTTATATGGCGAGCTCTCCACTGGCCACCGTGACAGAGGTGCACCAAAGAAAAGGTACAAGGACTGCCTAAAGAAATCTCTTGGTGCCTGCCACATTGACCACCGCCAGTGGGCTGATATCACCTCAAACCGTGCATCTTGGCACCTCACAGCTTGGCGGGCAGCAACCTCCTTTGAAGAAGACCGCAGAGCCCACCTCACTGACAAAAGACAAAGGAGGAAAAACCCAACACCCAACCCCAACCAACCAATTTTCCCCTGCAACCGCTGCAACCATGTCTGCCTGTCCCGCATCGGACTTGTCAGCCACAAACGAGCCTGCAGCTGACGTGGACTTTACCCCCTCCATAAATCTTCGTCCGCGAAGCCAAGCCAAAGAAGAAAGAAGAAGAGAATAGATAAGGAACTAAAACATTTGTTGAACATTTGGAATCAAGTTAAATAAGAAATTGATGGATATATTCTTTCATTAAAAACACCAGTAATTAATCCTTTATTTTGGTTTTCAAAAGATTATCCTTTTTAAAATATATGGTATTACAAGGGAATCTCAAATTTGGGGAATTGTTATGATAATATTAGATTGATGTCTTTTAATCAATTATTGATTAAATATGGTATACCTTACAATACATTATTTTGTTATTTTCATTTGAGGGCTTATTTGAGAGAGAAATTAGGATTGGAAATTATTTTAAAAGATTTTTCAAATTTGTAACAAAACATGGTTGATGAAATGATTAAAAATTTATTTCATTTGCATATATACTATTACAAGAACAGACACCTAAAGTAGGTTTGTTTAATTCAAAAGAAAGATGGGGATGAGATTTGGACATGATAATAGATCAACAAGTCTAGCAAAATTTGTGTAAAGAGGCTATGACAAATACTATTAATTTACAATATAGATTACTTCATTATAATTTTTTTACACCAATTGTATATTATTCCTCAGAAATTAAGTAGATGGAGATCAGATTTATCAGATCAATGTTTTAGATGTGAAACAGAAAATGGAACTTTTCTTCATTCTACATGATCTTGGTCAAAGGTCAACTCTTTTTAGGTTTCTATTAGCAAATTATTACAGCGGATAATGGGAATGGATTTTTCTTTAAATTCTGAATTACTTTTAATCAGGAAATTTTGAAAATGTTACTCCTAAATTATTGTTGTCAGATTCCCAATTAAAGTTTGTTAAGTTGGTTTTAATAATAGCTAGGAAATGTGTCACTGTAACATGGAAATCTGATGTTTCATTAACGTTGGATAGATGGCATGCTGAACTTCAAAACTGTATACCATTAGAAATAAATTACATATAATTTAAGAGATAAGCATTCTTTATTTTTGCAAATTTGGGGTCAATATGCTAAAATAATGAAATTAAAATTCTGATTTTATTAATTTCTTTTTTGATCAGTGAAATTTCCCTAAAAATATAACAACTTTATGATGTTTCTGAGGTAATTGTTTTATAATGAAATATCTTATATTTTAATTTTGAGACTAGATTAGTTTGGGGGGAGGGGGTTAATAGGGTTTTTTTGTAGTTTGTAGTTTTTTTAGTTTTTATAAATACTTTCAGCACATATTTGTTGATATTTTATTATGTACTTGTGCTATAATATTCTTAATTTTTAACATCATATATGTTGAATAAATAAAATATTTTAAAAAACAGCTGTAGACAAATGGGTCGCAACCAGAAGCCCTGGATGAACAATGAAATCCACAGCCTGGTGAGCACCAGACCACAGGCATTTAAGTCCGAATATCCAGAATGCTACACGAAAAGTAGGTTTGACCTATGGAAACCCATGTACCGAATGAAGTGGAGATTCCAGTCGACAATGGAAACAACAAAAGATACCGAATAGCTGCGGCAGGTCCTAAATTACATAACCTGCGACAAAACCAAATCCAGTGCAGTAGGAGACAGCAAACCTTTACTCCCAGATAAACTCAATGCCTCCTATACCCAATTTAACCACAAGAACAAGGAAGAATCTCTGTGCACCCCTAGGTCCCCTGATGATCCTCTACTGTCGTTATCTGAAGATGATGTGCTGGGTTGGCTTGAGGAGAGTGAATCCAAGGAAAGTATCAGGGCTGGACTGAGTACTGGCCGAGTACTGAAAACTTGTTCTGACCAACTTGCCAATGGTTATCTTCACCATCTCACTCTGGCAGAGTTGTGATACTGTGGTGAATCTCTGCTAAGCTGTCTGTCTTCCCTTCGGCTAGCCTTGATGTACTAACATTGGCTGTGCATTATCTCTACTGTTAAGGACAGTCCCCTTGGGTATAACTGTGTATGCACCTATTGTCTTTCATTATTGTACCATTAGTTTCTGCTAATAAAAGCCATGATTATTGTTTGACCACTTCGTCTCTGTCTACTTCATCAACCGGCACTTCAATTTTATTAGCAGAAATGGATGCAGCACTCAAGCCAGAGCGGCTGATAATTGACTAGTCTGCCCCGAGGGCTAGAGAAATTTTCAACCACTAGATTGCTTGTTTCGATTACTACAAGGCTCGAAACAACGTGGTCGATGAGGCAATACAGTGGGGCCACCTGAATTCCCTGCTGGGTGTGGTCCCTTTTGCCATAACGCAAGGAGCTACCACTCTGGCTATAGCCCGGGAATGTCTGACTGCTTACTATGCGCCGCCACAGAGTGTGGAGCTTGCTCAACACCAGTTGCTGACTAGACGCCAGAAACACAGGGAAAGTGATGCTGCCTATGCACTAGCCCTTGATTCACTGGCAAATGAATGTGATGTCAGGGCAGTCAATGGGCAACAACATTGCAATGCATTGAAGCTGGATGCTTTTGTCAATGGAATCGACTCCAGTTCCATCCGTCGGAGGCTGCTGTAGATGAAGCCCTTAACCTACAACCAAGCAGTCACTCAAGCCAAAACACTGAGAAATGCTATGCGGTCCAGTGAAATGCTAGAAACCAAAAGAGGAACATCCTGGAGTGCTGGAATCCCGAAAGAAAGAAAAGGGTGAACCTCTGGCAAATGCTATTTCTGTGGTAACAGCTAGCACTCCAGACAGAAGTGCCCGACTCGATTTGCTACCTGAAGCTATTGTGGGAAACACAGCCACTTCACTAAAGAGTGTAAGGCAAAAAGTACTCCCACTAATAAGAAGAAAAGAAACGTCAAGAAAATTCATCCTGGGGCTGCGGGAATAGAAGACAACTGTGAAAAGGAGGAATCTTCAGACGAGCTGACTGAACTGACTTCAAGTGACAGCGAGGTGAGATCAGCACAAGGTTCCCCTGTGTTAGCTCAATTAACTGTAAAGCTTGAGGGATGTTATGGACTGGAATGGTCGACTATGAAGGGGAGGTGAATGGTGAGAGTCTAGATTATCTAATAGACTCAGGGAGTACTGACAGCTACATCCACGAGAAGGTCGCCAAAGCCTTAAATTTGTGGAGATCTCCAGCAAACCGAAAGATATCAATGGCTTGTAGTGAACTTACAAAAACTGTACGAGACAAGTGTAAAGTTACTTTAAATTTGCAGGGACACTGCCTTGCTGATGTTTGGCTTTTTATAATGCCTGAGCTCTGCGCTCCTGTGTTACTGGGGTTGGATATTCAATCTCAGATGAAAAGTGTAGTGTCAAATTTTGATGGGCCACTACCCACATTTACCATCCCCGCGCTAGTTACTGTGGTCTGTCCACATTAAAGATGAAAGTTCCCTCCCTTTTCAGAGATTTATCCCGAGTGTCAGCCCATCGCTACTAAGAGCCGTTCTTACAGCAAGGAGGATCGTGAGTTTATCCAAGCTGAGACCCAGAGATTGCTTAAAGAGGGAGTAATTGAACCGTTTAAGAGTCCATGGCGAGCCCAGGTGGTAGCTGTGAAAAATCACACAAAGAAACGACTGGCTATTGACTACAGCCAGTTAATCAACCATTGCACTAACCTGGATGCCTACCCCTTGCCATGCATCAATTAAATTATTAATCAGATAGCGCAAATCAAAGTGTACTCCACTATCAACCTCAAAGCAGCTTAGAAACAAATCCCCATTAAAAAAAAAAGGAATTACCCTATACAACCTTTGAGGCTGATGGGGGGTTATACCAGTTTAAAAGGGTACCTTTTGGAGTCACTAATGGAGTGTCAGTGTTTCAGAGAGAGATGGATAAGATTGTTCGAACGTAGGAGTTACAGGGTACGTTTCCCTATCTGGATAATGTCACTATCTGTGGGAAAACACAGACTGAACACAACAGCAACCTAAAGAAATTTTTAGCAACAGCTAAAGAACTCAACCTTACATTTAAAGAGGGCAAATGTGCTTTCAACGCGACAGAGCTACCCATTCTGGGCTATATTGTCCGCAAGGGTGAAATCCACCCCGATCCAGAAAGAATGGCTCCCCTTAAGAAGTTACCACCCCCAGAATCAGCAAAAGCCCTTAAAATTTGTATGGGATTCTTTTCTTACTACTGCAAATGGGTACGTGACTACGCTACGAAGGCTACAAACTGTTTGACACTAAATCTTTTCCTCTCTTCAATGGCCTTGAAGGCTTTCGGGAGAATTAAAGCTAATATTGCCAAAGCTGCACTCTCGTCCATTGACAAGGATGTCCCATTCCAAGTGAAAACTGATGCCTCAGATTGTGCTTTGGCAGGAATCCTTAATCAAAAGGGCAGACTTGTGGCATTCTTCTCCCGCACGTTACGCGGACCTGAACTTAAACATCCTGCCATAGAAAAAGAAGCCCAAGTTATTATTGAAGCTGTTCGCTACTGGAGACACTTTCTAGCTGGCAGAAAATTTACCTTGCTCACTGATCAAAAATCTGTAGCCTACATGTTCAGTACTAAACACAAAAGTAAAATCAAAAACGATAAGATGGCAGGCCGGCGAATAGAATTCTCAACTGTTTCAAACAGGCCTCAATCATACTGTTGCCAAAGAAGAGTGTGGTAACCTTCCTAAATGATTACCGACCAGTGACTCTTGCATCCACAGTGAAGTGCTTTGAGAGGCTGGGTTGAAGCACATCAGCTCCTGACTGAGCAGTGACATGGATCCATTCCAATTTGCCATCTACAGCACAGGTCTGCAGCACATCTCACTGATTCTACACAAATCTCTGGAATATCTGGACAGCAAAGATACAAAGCTCCCTAAAGGTCAATTTGCATGTAGAGTCAGTGATACGGAAGGAAAGTGAAAATCCAAGCATCCTTTTTGAGACATAGAATACAGAAAAGCAGGGATATGATGTTGAGGCTTTGGTATGGGTCAGGCCACACAAATATTGTGAGCAATTTTGGGCTCCGTATCTAAGGAAGGATGTGTTGGCATTGGAGAGCATCCATAGGAGGTTCACAAAAATGATCCCTGGAGGACCATTTGAAGGCTCTGGGATTTGTACTCACTGGAGTTTAGAAGAATTGGGGTAGGATGATCTCACTGAAAACTATAGAAAGCTGAAAGGCTTGGATGGAGTGGATGTGGAGGGGATGTTTCCTCTTGTGGGGGAGTCTGGTAGCACAGCCTCAGAATACAAAAATGTCCCTTTGTGAATTTCTTTACCCAGAGGGTGGTGAATCTGTGGAATTCATTGCCATGGACTGCTGTGGAAGCAAAATAATTGAGGATATTTAAGGTGGAGGTATATACCTTCTTGATTAGGAAGGCAATCAAGCATTACAAGGAGAAAAGAGGAGTATGAGGTTTACTAGGATGGTAATCAGCCATGATGGAATGACGGGGCAGATTCGATGGGCCAAATGGCCTAATTCTGTTCCTAGGTATTACAGTCTAAAACGGTCTAATTTCAGGAGAAACCTGAGAGTGAGAGTAATGATTGCTTATCTAATTGCAGGCCTATGACTAGTAGTGTGCCTTGGGCATCAGTGATGAGCCCTTTGTTGTTTATCATCTATTTCAACTATTTGGATAATAATGTGGGAAATTGCAATAGCAAGTTTGCAGATGACAAAACAATTGGAGCTATGCAAGACAGCGAGGAAAGCTTTCAAAGCTTGTAACAGGATCTGTACCAGTTGGAAAAATGGGGTGCAAAATGGCAGTTGGAATTTAATGTGGTATGAGGTGTTGCATTTTGGGAGGACTAACCAAAATAGGACATACATAATAAACAATGGGACACTGAGGATCCTGGTTGAACAGAGGATCTGGGAATGCAGCCACATAATTCCCTGAAAGTGGCTTCACAGGTAGATATGGTCGTAAAGAGTGTTTTGGCACATTGGCCATCATAAATCAAAGTGTTGAGTATAGGATCTGGGATGTTATAGTGAAGTTGTATAAAACACTGGTGAGGCCAGATTGGAGCATTGTGCTCAGATTTGGTCACCTAGCTGCAGAAAAGATATCGTTAAGATTGAAAGAATGCAGAAATTTACAAGGATGTTGCTGGGACTTGAACATATGATACAGGAAAAGGTAAAACAGATCCAGACTTTATTCTCTGCAGTGTCAGAAAATGAGGAACAATTTTATTGAGGTTATAGCAGTAGCTACGAGGAGGAAATGAGAACAGAACTACATGCTGGAGTCAGTTTAATTTCCAATAGTTTATTTTAAAAAGCCCACGCTGCACCTTATAAGAATGCTGCAAGTCCCACCCTTGCACTGGTGGTGACGCGACGACGCATCTGAGTGCGCATGCGCGGCCCCTCTGCCCATAAGGGAAACAAAACCCAGCAGCGCCATCTTGACGTAGCTGCTCTGCTAGCCGTGACAAACACGGAGCCGGTTGCCTGCTTTGCTGCCACAAAGCATACAAAAGTATGAAAGGTGTAGAAGAGTAAATGCAAGCAGGTTTTTCCACTGATATTAGGCAAGTCAAGATTTCCCACGTACTAAGCCATAACTGATGATCTCCCATCAGACTTTGCTTTCCAGATGTTGAAAGACTCTGTTTCTCAGAGTTCCCTCCAGTAATATTCCCACCACAGATGTCAGACTAACCTGCCTATAGTTCATTGCTTATTCTTGCAACCCTTCTTAAATAATGGTATATTAGTCACCCTCCCGCTTTCCAGCACCTTGTATGTGAATAAAGATGAAATCAAAATACCTCCATCAGAGCCACTGCAATTTCTTAGTGATACACAAAAGTCTGAGATGCTGTGATTAAGGTAAAAACACACCAAAGTGCTGGAAGAACTCAGCCAGTCTTTCAGCATCCATAGGAGACAAAGATATATTGCCGTTGTTTCAGGCCTGAGCCCTTCCCAAGCTTCCTAAAACATACTAGGATACACATGATCAGGCCCTAGGGATTTATGAAACCTTATACACTTTAAGACCCCAAGTATTTCTTTTGTAATATGGATGCTATCCAAGATATCACTATTCATTTCCATTAATTCTTTAGTTTACTTGACTTTCTCCATGGTAAATGCAGTTGAAAACCATTCATTCAAGATTTCAGTGAGCTCACAAGCCCCCACACAGATGACCATGTTGATATTTAAATGATAGTTAAATGAGTCATCATTTTACTCTTACTATAACAGAAAAATCACTTCTGATTCTCCTTTACCTTATTCATCAGAGTTATCTCATGCTTTTCTTATCCTTCTAATTTCCCTCTTGTGAACTAGTAAATCTTATACCCCTCAAGCAGTTCACTTGAACCTAGATTCCTATTCCTGATCTATGTCCCCTTTTTCAAAGTTCAAAATTCAAAGTTCAGCTTTAATGTCAGAGCACATACATAACATTATATATAACCCTGATATTCTTTTTCCTGTGGGCAAGGAATTACCACTTATTGTAGTGCAAAAAAACTGTACTCAAGAAGATATGTATACATCTAAACAAATTAAGAAATGTGGACAAACTGACTGTAATACAGATTTTTTTTAAATCAATACAGTGCAAAAATAAGAGTCCTTAAAACTCTGAATGAGGTTGTTGTTGAGGATCTGATGGTGGAGGGGTAGCAGCTGTTCCTGAAGCTGGTGGAATAAGTCTTGTGGCACCTACACCTCTTTCCTGATGGTAGCAGTGAGAACGGAGCTTGGGCTGGGTGGTGTGGATCTTGATGATTGTTGCTGCTCTCCGACGACAGTATTCCCTGTAGAAGTTCTCAGTGGTTGGGAGGGTGGGGGAGGAAGGGGTGCCTGTGTTGTCCTGTGCTGTGTCCACTACCTTTTGCTAAGGAGCATTGTGTCCCCATACCAAACTGATTTTTCCTAACCAGAGCCTCAATATCCGTGATCAACCAGCCATCCCTGCCCTTCAACCTTCCAGGAACATGCTGACCCTGAACTTTCCTTTTTTTTTAAACTTTATTTATTCATTCAAAATACAGATAATAAGTAACATATATAAAAATAAACTAAACATGAATGATATATTTTATATATATAAAAGAAAAAAGAAAGAAAAAAAAAAGAAAAAAGAAAAAGAGGAAAAAAGGGAGAACCCCCCCCCTCCCACACTCAGCCAACTCTCCTAAGGAGAGCCATAAAGAAAAAAAAATTAAAGAAAAATTAAGCATACATATTAAGATCTAATCAATGTAAATCAAAATGTAAATATTCTGAATATAACAACCACTTATTAATAAAAAACCATAGTTATCACGCGAAACATGTGATTTTTTTCCATTATTAAGCAATATTTCATCTCATTATGTCATCTATTAATATCAATCATATTTGTATCTTTCCACGTACTAGCAATACATTTTTTTGCTACAGATAATGCTAAATATACAAAAGCAAGTTGAAATTTATCTAATCCCAGACCTTTCAGAGGTTGCAAACTACCCAATAAAAATACTGTCAGATCTAAAGGTATTTTAATCTTATACAGGTATTCCAAAAACAATTGTACTTTCTTCCAAAAAGATTGTATATATATATATATATATATATATATCTTTCTTTGGCTTGGCTTCGCGGACGAAGATTTATGGAGGGGGTAAAAAGTCCACGTCAGCTGCAGGCTCGTTTGTGGCTGACAAGTCCGATGCGGGACAGGCAGACACGGTTGCAGCGGTTGCAGGGGAAAATTGGTTGGTTGGGGTTGGGTGTTGGGTTTTTCCTCCTTTGCCTTTTGTCAGTGAGGTGGGCTCTGCGGTCTTCTTCAAAGGAGGTTGCTGCCCGCCAAACTGTGAGGCGCCAAGATGCACGGTTTGAGGCGTTATCAGCCCACTGGCGGTGGTCAATGTGGCAGGCACCAAGAGATTTCTTTAGGCAGTCCTTGTACCTTTTCTTTGGTGCACCTCTGTCATGGTGGCCAGTGGAGAGCTCGCCATATAACACGATCTTGGGAAGGCGATGGTCCTCCATTCTGGAGACGTGACCCATCCAGCGCAGCTGGATCTTCAGCAGCGTGGACTCGATGCTGTCGACCTCTGCCATCTCGAGTACTTCGACGTTAGGGATGAAAGCGCTCCAATGGATGTTGAGGATGGAGCGGAGACAACGCTGGTGGAAGCGTTCTAGGAGCCGTAGGTGGTGCCGGTAGAGGACCCATGATTCGGAGCCGAACAGGAGTGTGGGTATGACAACGGCTCTGTATACGCTTATCTTTGTGAGGTTTTTCAGTTGGTTGTTTTTCCAGACTCTTTTGTGTAGTCTTCCAAAGGCGCTATTTGCCTTGGCGAGTCTGTTGTCTATCTCATTGTCGATCCTTGCATCTGATGAAATGGTGCAGCCAAGATAGGTAAACTGGTTGACCGTTTTGAGTTTTGTGTGCCCGATGGAGATGTGGGGGGGCTGGTAGTCATGGTGGGGAGCTGGCTGATGGAGGACCTCAGTTTTCTTCAGGCTGACTTCCAGGCCAAACATTTTGGCAGTTTCCGCAAAGCAGGACGTCAAGCGCTGAAGAGCTGGCTCTGAATATATATATAGATATATATATATATATCTATATATATATATAGATATATATATATATATATAGATATATATATATATCTATATATATATATAGATATATATATATACATGACCAAACCACATGAAAAAAAGTTCCAATAGCATTACCACATCTAAAACACAAATCTGATTCATGAAAACCACATTTTTTTAGCTTTTCAGGTGTTAAGTATAATTGATGTAAAAAATTATAGTTAAAATCATTGCATAACGTGCATTTATCAGTCTAGTTACACTATCATAACAAATATCTGCCAATCATCCTCGGAAAAAATAAATGTGTTTCTTGTAAAAAAGCGACATCAATTTTCATTTTCTTAATATACGCAAAAATGCGTTTACGTTTAATCGGACTGTTTAAACCTCGAACATTAAAAGTAGCAAACCTCAACTTTGACATATCTACTAATATTACTAAGAACTAATAATATCGATAGATAAAAACTCAAATTAACGTAAATAGGCCCTCCAATAGGAGAAAAAGAAACCACAAATTAAAGACTAAACAAAATGAAAATGAAAAAAATAGAAAAAAAGATAAAGTAATTTAAAAAAAACCAAAAAAACTACCAAAAGGTAGTAATCCCTAAACCAAACTTGGATGTGAATCACCCACCAGTGGCTGATGACTAACATAGAGCAAATCTCTCCCTCCCCAGCCAAACAAAGAATAACAACAAGGTATCATAATGACATAAAAATAAAGTAAGAATAAGAAAGTTCTTCTATTCATCCAAGAGATTCCAAACTCAGTGACCCCATTTCAAGAGAAGTTAGACTCTTTCCATTCCTATTTCTCCCATTTCTACCATTTCTTCCATTTCCAGAACAACCAGATTTTTCTTTAGGAGACAATGGTGGACTATGTCTTTGTCCTCTTGGGGCAACGAATCAGCAAAAATCATTGCTTCACGCTCATTCTCAAAAAACTGAGATTGAAAGTCTCCACAAAACACCTTCAATACTGCCGAATAACAAAAAGTAGACTTATAGCCTTTACGACACAAAACTTGTTTAACTGGATTAAATCAACGTCGACGCTGAATAACCTCTTGACTCAAATCGGGATAGAAAAAAACTCTACTATTCTGAATCATTAACGGAGCTTGTCGTTGTCTCGCGTTTTCCACTGCTAGACGAAGTATTGTTTCTCTGTCCAAATAATTCAAGCATCGAATTATCACGGGTCTCAGTGATTGACCAGGCAGAGGTCTTCTTCTTAAGGCTCTATGAGCTCTTTCCAATACCAAGCCTCGAGAGAAAAATTCTTGCCCCAATATTTGTGGGATCCATTCTGTAGAAAAACGAAGAGGATCTTGTTCTTCCATACCTTCCGGCAAACCAACAATCTTCACATTATTCCTACTTTGGTTCTCCAAATAGTCTACTTTTCTCTCTATCTCCTTCTCACGTTCTCGCAATCCTTTAATGGATTTTTCCACCTCCATCACTTTTTCTGTATTAGAGGGCACTTGCTGTTTACATTCCAAAAAAGCAGACTGAAATTTTTTAAAATCTTCAGAAAATGCTTCCACACGTGCATTAACTGTAGTGAATTCTGACCTCATACTATCTTTCATTTGAGCCAACTCTTGCATTATTGGCTGAGTGACAGTATTTAACAGGTTAAATTGTAATTCAGAAAGACTCAACCCTGCTTTCTTTAATGTAGTGACAGAACCAGGTAACTGCAGCTCCTGCTGCAGCTCAACAGCAGGCATTTTAACAGTCTTACTGCGAGTCTGAAGACCCTGAACTTTCCTGATCTTATCTTTAAAAGCTTTTCATTTGCCAGACTTCTCTTTATCTGCAAATAACCTGTCGATTTGAGTTCTGAGACTGCTGATCTGATGGCATCAGAATTAGTTTCCCCTAGTTATTAACTTGAGGACCAATCATATCCTTTTCCATTATTATTTTAAAACTAATAGAAATTACAAATTTTTTAAATTTTTCAACAAATCACAAAGTAAACACAATATCAGTCAGAATGGATTGTATTATTTGCAAGTTGATGATAATAATGATGCTGAGTTTATTGCTATATACATTGTACAACATATGCATGCACCAGGATTCTTACACGTCACAGCCAAAGTTATTTAGAACTCCCTGCTGTCAGTTTAGAAATATTCAAATCCAACCAGTCTTTGTTGTGTAGGAAATATTCCAATGTAATGCTTATATGACACCCAAGGAAGGGGGAAACAATCAATAAATTTAAAGCATTTGCTATGTTTTGAGATCTTTGATTAATTTTTATTTACTTGCAATTGGAGCATAAAAAGTCTATGGAAAATAAGTAATAAATGAGTTTACCTGAACTGGCAACAAAACATAATGGTTTTCTGCAAGTACTTGTTCCACCGCATCATTGAAGTTGGGGTAACGGACACGAGGACATTCCAGCCCAGGAAACAAGTCAGAAATCAAGCCAAGAAAAAGGGGAACATCTTCAAAGACAAATTTTGGAAGATTCATATCTCTCAATGCCCTCATCAAAACAACATCCTAGTAGATTAAATGAAAAGATATATTCAGATTGTTTTGACATAATTTCAAACATGATTGACATAAATCATGCAATTGTATATCCTGTGACAATAAAAATATCTGAAAAAGAATCATCCCCTACAAATATGAGCCTTTATCTACAGTAAGTTACAAACATTCAAAGATCAAATTTGATTTATAGCTGACCCCCCCCCCCCCCCACCCCCAGCATCTGACAGTCCAGAGAAAACAATGCAAGTTTGTCCAACCCTTCTTCCTTTTAGCTCATAACCTTAATCCAGGCAGCAACCTGGTAAATCACTTCTGTACCATTTCCAAAGACCCCACATCCTCCTAAAATGCAACACCTCATACCACATTAAATTCCAACTGCCATTTTGCACCCCATTTTTCCAGCTGGTACAGATCCTGTTGCAACCTTTGAAAGCTTTCCTCACTGTCTTGCATAGCTCCAATTGTTTTGGTCATGTGCAAACTTGCTATTGCAATTTCCCACACTATTATCCAAATAGTTGAAATAGTTGACCAGAATTGCACACAAACTGAGTCGTACGGGGCCCCGGACAGGCTGCATAATATTTAACTGCGAATTGCTCTCTGAGATGGCTTTGTACACTACTCAATACATGGGTAATTTGTGGGTAATGAATACCCACATAATACGTGAAGTGAAACAAGGTCTGTAGATGCTGTGATTATAACGGTGGTGAGGGAGGAGGTGTAGTCGCATGTGGAGCATCTCTTACAGTCATAGGGATAGGTACCAAGGGGGTGATTAGTGGGAAGAGTGGAGTGGACAAGAGAGTCATGGAAGAAGCAGTCCCTACATAAGGCAGAAAGGGGAGGAGTAGGGAAGATGTGTCTAATGGTGGGATCATGTAGTAGGTGGTAGAAATGGCGGAGGATAATATCTTGGATGCAGAGGCTTGTGGGGTGGTAGGTGAGGACAAGGGGAATCCTGTCCTTGTTGCGTGTGGGGCGGAGGGGACCAGGGTATGTGTGCTGGTAAATGGGGGATATGCAGGTAAGGGTCAAGTTGATGGTGGGAGAGGGGAAGCCACGTTTTTTGAAGGAGGACATCTCGGATAATCTCGCATGGAAGGTCTCATCCTGGGAGCAGAGACAGAGGAATTGCGACAAAGGAATTAAATCCTTATAGGAGTTAGGGTTAGGTGTGTAGTTGAGGTAGTTGCGGTAGCTAGTGGGTTATAGAAAATTTTCTTCTGGTTATTGTTGGATGGGATTCTAAAAAATTAGTTCTATTAATTGTTACCTAATTTCCAATCAAGTAACCAATTTTCCACGAATCCCACATATTTACCTCACTGATATCTGGGCACCCTCTCTTCAGTTCTCCTGCCATAACAAGTACAGACTTAAGAGCTCGAAGCCCAAAGTCATAATGATGTTGCTTTGAAAGCTGTTCCTTTCCCAATTTGTAAAGCACTGTCATCTTCTTTGCAAGAATCTGCATTTCAGTGAAAACAATTCAAATGAAATGAGAGTAAATTATTTCTAATTAACATAAAAGACAATTGACGACATATATAATCTTTCAGAAATTGTTGTTTTAGATATTTGTATTTATGTAAAATATTCAAATCCAGTTATTCTATTTCTTCTAATTCATTTTGTTTGCTTGTTCATCCAGATTTCTGATGAACAAGAAAATAAACATTTTTTTTTAAATTACTGATAAATTTGCACGTTGTAAAGAAAGCACTTGGCACTTTAGCCTTCATAAATCAATGTTTTGAATACAGGAGCTGGGACATTATGCTGAAGCTGTTCAATTAACTTGAACTAGATGAAACAGAGTTTTTCCGGACCATGGTGCATGCACTCACAAAACACACACACACAATTCACAGCACTTAATAATCAGACACACACACACACACACACACACACACACACACACACACAATTCACAGCACTTAATAATCACACACACACACACACACACACACACACACACACACACACACACATATATATATGAATATATTTATATTTGTAATATAATTACTGTTTATCCTTATATATATGTGTGATAAAGATACAATTTAAAATAAATATACATTAATATTTTGGGATGATTTACTTGGTTACAGGATACTGTTCATCATTCTCATAGCCTTCAGGAAGAAGCTGTTTCCAGCTTTGTACAAGTCAATCATGTTTGAAATTTGTATTATTATTAGATATTGATGAGGCCAAATTTGGAGTATAGTGTGCAGTTTTAATGACCTAACTACAAGAAAGACTTTGGAAGGAGGGATTGGGCAGTTGCATTCCTTTTCAACTGCTACAGTCACTGTAGGCTGAATGACCTCCTATCTAATTCAATGAAGTAACTTACATCCATTAAAAAATTCAGTAGAGTTGCATTCCTACCTTTGCCATCAGAAATCCTTCTGAGAATAGCATAATTTCACAGATTTGCTGAAGGTCGGGGACAATCACAACCACAGGTCTGAAGAGTGCCTTCACGGATTCCGGCAGTTCCGTCCGCCCAGCATAACCAGGATTCATGGTGATGAAAATACCAATCCGACTGTCCAGAGAAATCTCCTGCCCTTCAAACTGAAGCAGAAGAGTCGCAGTGATTGCAAGGAAAATTGGCAAGGTTGCCAGCATTTGATATACCAAATAAATAAAATGTAAATAAATAAAACTATGAGGAATCCACAAACCCAATCTGGGACCCCCTGTGGAAAGTTAAGATGAATAAACAATAATTTTACATTACTGTTGTTTTCATAACAAATTGCAGGATACATTAGACTAATTAGCATGAAAATAAGCCACTCACAATGAGAAAGACTGGTGTAATTTGTATTATCGATATTGTATTGTATAGCATTATCGATCAACCACATTAGTCTGAGTCATGATTAATAGGTTTTAATCACCTTAAGACATTAACACATTTCACATATCTGACATGTTGCTGGCCGAGTTCCAAGGCAAGTACTGAGGGAGGAGTTTGGGTATAACAGCCTTTATTGGGATTTCCGGGGGGAGGAATCAGGTTCAGGGGACAGGCCACCTCATACAGTACACACATACAGTGACTGCTCTACACAGGAGTGACAAAGTAAAATGAAAGATTATGATGCAATGAGACAGAAAGAGAGAGAAAGCAACAAGGACATACAGATATAGCCGTACACAGAGATAGAAAGACAGATGTACAGAGAGAGAAAAAGAGAGATACAGAGACACAGTGAGAGAGACATTAAGATTCAGAGACAGAGAGATATGTATAGAGACAGAGATGCACAGAGAGAGATAGACATACAGAGAGAGTTAGACAGAAAGTGACATTCAGAAAGAGAGAGAGTGAGAGACAGACAGATAGATAGACAGACAGACAGAGAGGGATAATAGATAATAAATATTCACAGTTATAGTTAATTCAAAAGAAAACAGTTTAATAAATGAAATAATTTAATAGTGCAGACACGTCTTCTTGTGGTCCTGGTGCAGTTTATGATTTAAGATAGTAATGGGATATTCAAGAGTCTGATAGCCATTGGAAAAAAAAGCTGTCCTCAGATAATAGCAAGAAGAGGTTGTAACCAGTAAGTGGGGGGGGGGGGGGGGTGGTGGGGGGCGGGCTTTACAATGTTGGCAATTCCCCTGTAAAAGTTAATCGCATATTTGGCAACTGATCAAACCTCCTCAGGCTTCTCAGAAAGCAGTTGGTGTGTCTTCTACACAGTTGCTTTGATGTGTTGGTTCCAGGAGAGATTTGAATATTTACCTTATTTATGCATCTTATGATTATATAAGATGTCCTTCAGCCTCCTATGTGCCTGGGATGAAAAAAAGTCTCAGCCTATGAAGCTTCACCTTATATTTCAAGACATCTAGTTCTAATAATATTCTCATAACTTTTTTCTTCATCCTTTTCAACATTGATTTCCTGTAGATAGGTGATGAAAAAAGTCCACCATACACTAATTGTGATCTCACCAACATCTTATATAGGTGTTACACGACATCCCTGCTCCTTTATTCAATGTTGTGACTGATGAAGGCCAGTATCCAAATGCCCTCTTCACTGCCTTGTCGACCTGCATTGCCACTTCTGTGTATCCCCAAATCATTTTGTTCTACAGCACTCCCCAGAATCCTACCAAACACTGTGAAGATCCTGCCCTCGTTTAACTTATCAAGATACAACACCTTGCACTTGTCCAAGTTAAATTCTATTTGCCATTCCATCCATCTATTATCCCCGGTCCATCTGGCCCTAACTACCAGGCTCTGTCCCATCCCTTCTCCACCCCCCACCCCAACCCACCCCCCACATACTGCTATATGTGACAATCTTCCTTGTTCTCGTAAAGTCCTGATGCAGGATCTCAACCTGAAACACCAACTTACACCTTACACAGATGCTGCCTGACTCACTAACATCCTAGAATGGTTAGTTTTTTTTGTTCTAGATTGCTACAACTGCAAGTTCTTGTCTTCAAGATGGAGAGGTATTAGTATGGTGAGAATAATTGTGATAGAAAATGTGAGAGACTGTGGGACAGTGGGAGAGACAGAAACGGATCATTTACTTATTTCTAGAAAATAATGTACAGAATCCTCCAGAACAAGGAAAAATAGTTAAAAGATTTGCAGATGCTTGAAATCCAAAATAGAAAATACTGGAAAATACTCAGCAGGAGGAAATGGTCTGAGATAAAAGATATTTGTAGATTTCTTACCTGGAATCTGGTTAGATGATGTATTAGTGCATTGCGAATAGTTTGGATTTGTGAAGACACAACTGACAGCACTGCAGCATCAATTCGATTAAATTCATCAAAGCAGCCCCAAGCTCCACACTGAGCCAGTCCTGAAAGGATATTCCCCATAGCCTATTGGGAAAGAAACATCATTTTACAGTAATTGTCACTCATTGAGGGTAACCATGGAATGATCAAAATTCAAGATTCTGTAGCGGCGGTTACACTGCTAACTGAAGGATCACACAACCAGACGGGTTGAGTTCAGTGAGCAAAAACTGATTACTCCCAGCCTGGACCTGGCTGAGAACCGCGCTGGGGGGCCTCGACATCATCGGGCTTCTGAGTCAGGTGCCGAGGTTGGGAGGAAACCCCTGACGGTGCCATTTTGGCTGGATGCCCTGCCGTGTGCGTGACAAGCAGGGCCGGTTCGCCTGCCTAATGGTGTACCGCCACACAGCTCGCCCCCCAGAACCGGCACCAATGTCCTTTTTTGCCGGGCAGCCTCGTTTCTTGGGTTGAGCCACAACTACTGGTTCGGTGGGGTCGAGGTGGGCTGGCTTTAACCTGTCCACCATAAACAGTTCCCTCTTACCACTGATGTCCAGTGTTAAAGTGGATCCTGAACGCTGGACGACTTTGTATGACCCTTCGTATGGTCTTTGAGGAGATGTTGTGGATGACCCCCACCTGATAAAAATGTACTTTGCGGAGTACAGCTCGCTGGGGACATAAGAGGCCTGTGTGCCATGTCTGGGTGGCAGTGGGGGAGTGAAGAAGTCCAACTGGGCCTAGAGGCGGGAGGTAGACCATGTGGTGACTGTTGGGGGTTGTGAGGTGTGTTGACGAACTCACTGGGTAGGGCTAGCAGTGCACCATAGACCAGCTCGGCTGATGACGCCTGTAGATCTTCTTTGGGTGTCGTGCAGATGCCCAGGAGCACCCGAGGCAGCTCGTCCACCCAGTCGGGGCCGGTGAGGTAGACCATGGTACACACTCAAGGTCCTGCACACGTGGCTAGGGCTTTTTTCTTACTATTTCCAGTGGGTCCCCCGGTTCTCACATAAGGTCCACCCACTGGCCCAAGTTATCATCTTCCCCCTCCCTGCCGAGGCGCAAGTAGCCTCCACCCTCATGCATGCTGTGGACAAAAACACCTCATTTCAGGTGGAATGCAATGCCTCTGACATTGCCCTCACTGCCACCCTAAACCAAAGGGGCAGACCCGTAGCCTTTTTCTCCCAAATTCTCCATGGCTCAGAGCTCAGGCACTCCTCCATCGAAAAGGAGGCTCAGGCGATCGTGGAAGCAGTCTGCCACTGGCACCACTACTTGGCAGGCAGGAGGTTCACCCTCCTCACAGACCAGTGCGCAGTGGCATTCATGTTCAGCAATACCTACAGAGGCAAGATCAAAAACGACAAGATCTTGCGCTGGAGAGTCGAACTGGCCACATTCAGCTATGACACCCAGAATAGGCCGGGGAAATTTAATGACTCTCCTGATGCTCTGTCCCAGTCCTGCAACAGTGCATAGTTCAACCAACTTCAGGGACTGCACAACACCCTTTGCTACTTGGGCATCATGCACTTGTACCATTTTGTGAAATTGCAAAATCTCCCTTCACTGTCCAGGAAGTCTGGACCATGACTGACTGAGTCCTGCCAGGTCAATGCGGAGTGCAAACCACGCTTCTTCTGTCTAGCACTGGCCCACGTAATAAAAGCCATTTGGCCCTTCAAGCAACTCAGCATCGACTTTAAGGGATCACTGCTTTATACCATCAAGAACGTCTATTTCCTCTCAATTACAGACGAATACTCTAGTTTCCTGTTCACCATCCCTTGCCCCAATACCTCCACTGCCTGCATTATAAAGGCACTGGTGCAAATTTTTATCATGTTCAGATACCCAGCATTCATCCACAGTGACCGGGGGTCTGGCTTCGTGAGTGAGGAGCTGCACCAGTACCTGGCGATGGCATTGCATCTAGTCACATGACTAACCACAATGCCAGGGGCAACAGGCAGGTAGAATGTGAGAACGGAGTAATCTGGAAGGCATTTCTCCTGGCCCTTAGGTCAAAAGGATGGTCCACCAACTATTGGCAGGATGCCCTTCCAAAGGTGTTCCATGCTATATGCTCACACTTATGTACAGCTACCAACCAGACCCCTCACGAACGCTTCTTTTCCTTTCGCAGGAAATCAGTAATGGGAGTCTCACTACCAGCACGGCTGATGTCTCCAGGGCTAGCCCTGCTCTGTAGACACGCGAGGACTCACAAATCCAACCCCTGGTTGAGCAGGTGCACCTCCTCCATGCCAATCCACATTACCCTTACATGACGTACCTCAATGGACATGAGGACACTGTCTTGATTCAGGACCTGGCACTGGTGGGAGTCCAGTCCCCCATCCCAGGCACCCCTAGCATCTTCAGAACCCTCCCAGAGCTGAGATCCTCCCCCCTGCCCACCATCAACCACAGGAACCTGCTGCCTGTGGACCCACCTCTGACCTATACCCTCTCACTGCCATGCACCACCCTGCCTACACTGCTGGCCGCTCCGACCACCCCTGACCCAGCCAATCTTCAGGTGGCCCATCTCCACTGACCATTGACCAGGAGCCTGTCCTGCGACAGTCCCAGAGGCTATGTCAACCATCAGATCGGCTGAGTTTGTAAATGTGGTTTCTTTTCTCTTCCAATTACTTTGTATCTACTGCAGGGGGCAATCCACTGAACCTGCAGGGAGGTAACTTGGGAGACTGGCTCCACCTACTCCCTGCCAATCATTGGCCCCATATAAGGCTCACGCTGGCCCTTGAGCAGAAGCAGAGCACACGGAGCCAGAAGGGTATTACAGCCTTCCTAGTTTGTGCTTGTTTTGTTCGTACTACAGTGCATCACAGCTACTAAGGATGATTATAAGTTCTTACTTTGAAATCCATGCCTTCTCCACAATTTGTTACAACGCAAAGCAATCCAAGAGCCTTGGCCAAGTCTTTTGTTGTTTCAGTTTTGCCAGTTCCAGCTGGTCCCGCAGGTGCCCCTCCAAGGTACATGGACAATGCCTGGATAACAAGCCAAAGTGGTTGTGATTAACAAATAAGGCAGAAGTTTGTTCCAATCGCAAGAAAAACGGGTTTTGAAAATTAAATTAACAGACTTTCCATTCAAACACTGGGGAAGGGATAAATGTGGTGCCATTATTTAAAAAGGGCTGCAAGGATAATCCAGGTAAATACAAACTGGATAGCCTGACTTCGGGGGCAGGGAACAGCCGGAGAGGACACAGAGATAGAATATATGAACATTTGATGGCCAGGGGAAAATCAAAGAGAACCAGCATGGATTTGTGTGGGAAATTGTGTCTCACAAAGTTGATAGAAAATTTTGAAGAGGGTAGCAAGGCAGCTTATGTTCTTTATATGGATGTCAGCAAAGTATTTGATAAGGTAGGTTGGAGTGGAGGGTTATGCCACACAGGATAGGAGGCCAACTAGCCAACTAGATTAAAAATTGAGTGACACTAAAGGTCCAGATGCTGGAATGTTGAACAAAGAATTGCTGGACGAACTCAACAGGTCAGACAGGACCCATGAGCAAAAAGTGGTCAGTCAAGTTTCACATCTGAACCCTTTAGGTAAAATTTAGGGATTTCTTCCGACAGGATAGTTTGCACCTGAACTGGAGGGGGACTAGCATCCTTGTGAATCAGTTTACTAGTGCTGCTCCAAGGGGTTTAAACTAGATTGGCAGGGGGGTGGGAACCAGATAGTGAGGTGGAAGAGGATAAAGTTCATGCAGGGACTGCATGTATAGACAGAAATCAAAGGTTTGTATGTGATAGAAATGTTTCCAGGTGTATTTATTTCAATACAAGAAGTATTGATGGAAAGGCAGGCGACCTCAGGGCATGGATTGGCATGTGGGATTACAACATTATTGCTATTAGTGAAACTTGGTTGCAGAAGGGGCAGGACTGGCAGCTCAATGTTCCAGGGTTCTGTTGTTTCAGACTTGATAGAGGGTGAGGGATTAAAGGGGGAAGAGTGGCATTGCTAGTCAGGGAAAATATCACAGCTGTGCTAAGCCAGGACAGCCCAGAGGGCTCATTTACAGAGCCCATATGGGTGGAGCTGAGAATGGGAAAGGTGTGACCACACTGATAGGGATGTATTATAGACTGTCCAATAATCAGAGAGAATTGGAAGAGCAAATCTGGAGAGAAATAGCAGATTAATGTAAGAAACAGAAAGCTGTGATAGTAGGAGATTTTAACTTTCCACATATTGACTCCTACATTGTAAAAGGGTTGGATGGCTTGGAGTTTGTCAAATGTGTTCAGGAAAGTTTTCTAAATCAATATATAGAGGTACCAAAAGAGAGGATGCAATACTTGATCTCCTATTAGGGAACCAAACCAGTCAGCTGACAGAAGTATGTGTAGGTGAACATTATGGATCCAGTGACCATAATGTCATTAGTTTCAAGTTAATTATGGACAAAGATAGGTCTGGTCCTCGAGTTGAGATTCTAAATTGGAGAAAGGCCAATTTTATGGAAATGAGAAAGGATCTGGGAAGAATGGATTGGGATGTTATTTTCTGGCAAGGATGTGTTCAGTAAGTGGAAGGCCTTCAAAGGCGAAATATTGAGTAAAGAGTTGGCATGTTCCTTGTAAGGATGAAAGGCAAAGTTAACAGGCATAGTGAACCTTCATTTTCAAGGGATATCAGCAATCTGGTAAAGAAGAACAGAGAGATGTATAGCAGATATAGGCAACAAGGAGCAAATGAGATACAGGAAGAGTATAGAAACTGTAAGAAATATTTAAGAAGGAAATCAGGAAGGCAAAAAGATATGAGATTGCTTTGGCAAATAATGTGAAGGTAAACCCGAAGGGTTTCTACAATTATGTTAAGAGTAAAAGGATTGTAAGGGACGAAATTGGTCCAAAGAAGATCAGAGTGGTCTTCTATGTGTGGAACCTAACAAGATGGGGGAGGTCTTAAACAGTTTTTTTGTATTAGTATTTACCCAGGAAACTGGCATGGTGTACAAGGAAGGAAGGGAATCAAGAGTAGTGGCATGGAACATATAGAGATTAAATAGGAGATGGTTTTTGCTGGCTTACAACAAATAAAGGTAGATAAATTCCCTGGGCGTGACATGATATTCCCTCGAACCTTGAGGAAGACGTGTAGAAATTGAAGGTGCCCTGGCAAAAATATTTAAAACGTCCATAGCCACAGGTGAGGTGCCGGAGGATTGGCGGTTTGGAGCTCATGTTGTTCCATTGTTTTAAAAAGGCTCCAAAGGTAAACCAGGAAATTACAGGCCGGTGAGCCTGACATCAGTGTGGGTAAATTATTGGAGGGTGTCCTGAGAGATTGGATATACAAATATTTGGACAGTCAGGAACTGATTAAGGTTAGTCAGCATGGCTTTGTGCATATTTAATGAATCTTATGGAGTTTTTCAAGGAGATTACCAAGAAGTAGATGTTATCTGCATGGACTTTAGTAAAGGTCTCACATGGGAGGTTAGTTCAGAAGGTTCAGACACTAGGTATCCATGGAGAGGTTGCAAAATGGATTCAAAATTGGCTGAATGGGAGAAGACAAAGAGGTACTGGATGATTGCTTCTCAGACTGGAGGCCTGTGATTAGAGGTGTGCTTCAGGGATTAGTGCAGAGACCATTGTTGTTTGTTGTCTATATCAATGATCTGGATGATAATGTGGGAAATTGGATCAGCAAGTTTGGTGATGTCACTGATTGTAGGTGTTGTGGACAGTGAGGAAGGCTTTCAAAGCTTGCACAGGGATCTGGACCAACTGGAAAAATAGGTCAGAAAATTGCAGATAGAATTTAATGCAGACAAGTGTGAGGTGTTGTATTTTATTTTTTTTAAACTTTATTTATTCATTCAAAAAACAAATAATATATGACATATACAACAATTAACCATAAACATGAATGTTATTTTTTATATATAGAAAAAAAAAGGAAAAGAAAAGAAACCCCCCCCCCCTCACCCAACTCTCCTAAGGAGAGCCGTAAAGAAAGAAAAAAGAAAAAATATTAAAGAAAAATTAAATATACATATTAAGATCTAATCAAAGTAAATTGAAATGTAAATATTCTGAATATAACAACCACTTATTAATTTAAAAAATATAATTATCACGCAAAACACATAATTTTTTCCATTATTAAACAATATCTCATCTCATCATGCCATCTATTAATATCAATCATATTTGTATCTTTCCACATACTAGCAATATATTTTTTCGCTACAGATAAAGCTAAATATACAAAAGCAAGCTGAAACTTATCTAATCCCAAGCCTTTCAGAGGTTGCAAACTACCCAATAAAAATACTGTCAGATCTAAAAGTATTTTAATCTTATACAGGTATTCTAAAAATGACTGAATTTTCTTCCAAAAAGATTGTATATGTATACATGACCAAACAGCATGAAAAAAAAGTTCCAACCGTATCACCACATCTAAAACACAAATCTGATTCATGAAAACCATACTTCTTTAATTTTTCAGGTGTTAAGTATAATTGATGTAAAAAATTATAGTTAATCATTGCATAATGTGCATTTATCAATCTAGTTACACTATCATAACAGATATCTAACCAATCATCTTCGGAAAAAATAAAACCAGTATCCGCTTCCCATTTACTTTTAGATCTATCCCAACCCTTTTTATCCATACCATCCTGATACATAGATGAAATATAACCCTTCTCTGGTACCTTCATAAGAAAAGTCTCAAATTTAGTCATTTCAGGTAAAATCATATCTCTACCAAACATACATTTTACCAAAGATCGAATTTGATAATAGAGAAACAAAGAGTTCTTATCAATACCAAAACTTTCCCTCATCTGATTAAAAGATAAAAATTTACCCTCTTTAAAACAATCTCCCAAATTTTTCACACCTTTAAATCTCCAATGCAATAAACTTCGATTATGCATTGAAAAAGAAATAAGTTGATTATTATACAATGGAGTCAAAGCCGATAATTTACCCCTAGAACCTATCATTTTATTTTTCTTTATCCATAACTTCATTAAATGTTTTAGTATAGGCACATTATATTGTTGTAACAAATTTATATTCCATCTAAACAAAAATTGATGTATTTCAAATTCAGAAATATTTGCCATCTCAATTTTGGCCCAACTAGGAGGCCGTACCAAATCCATCAATGAACTAATAAATTTAAGTTGGGCTGCTTCATAATAATTTTGAAAATGTGGTAAGTGTAATCCCCCTAACTCAAGTTAATTTATTCAAAACTACTCTTGAAAATTTACCTCTCCATAAAAACTCTCTAACCATTTTATTCAAGTCTTGAAAAAAAATATTATCATTGAAACAAATATTGTATACGCGGAAAAATATTCATCTTAATTGTATTTATCCTACCCATTAAATTAATAGGTAAATCTTTCCATTTAATCAAATCAGTTTTAATTTTTTTCATTAACGGAACATAATTTAATTTATATAAAGATTGATAATTAACATTCAAAATTATACCCAAATATTAAATTCAATCAGTCCATTTAAAATTAATAATATTCTTATAAACTGAATAATCTCCTTCACTTACTGGTAATATTTCACTTTTTTCCCAATTAACTTTATATCCAGAAAGACATCCATATTGTATTAAACACTCCTTCAACTGCAAAAGTGACTGAGCTGGGTTTATTAAATACACCAATACATCATCAGCAAATAAATTAATTTTATACTCCTCGTCTAAAACTTTCATACCTTACAAATTGTTTGTAAGGGTGAACCAGGATGCCGAACCAGGCGATCCAACCATGCAACAGGGATCAGGAGCAGGAGTCATTGGAGGTGTCTGGCATTGGGATTGCCTCGGGCCAGTGAGCAGTGTGGTCCACTACCGTAAACAAGTAATGGTTGCCCCAGGAAACAAGTAAGGGCCCGACGATGTCCACATTAATGTGCTGAACCGCTCCCGGACATGCTTGAACTCCTGTACAGGGGCCTTGGTGTGCCTGTGCACCCTGGGCATCTGGCAATGGGGGAAAGTTCTGGCCCAGCCCATGATCTGCTTCCGCAGCCCATGCCATATGAACCATTCTGCCACCATCCAGACCGTGGACCTGATGGATGGATGTGAAAGGTCATGGATGTGACGGAAGACCTGCCTGTGCCACTGCTGAGGAACCACTGGCCGCGGGGCGCCCAAGGAGATATTGCACAGGATGGTGCCTTCGCTGCTCGGAGTCAGGAGGTCTCAGAACCCCAGGCTGGTGATGGCGGTCTTGAAGGCCCTCATCTCCTCAACAGCTCCTGGGCCCGGGCGAGCTGGTCGAAGTCGAGGCCAGGCATCAGCGCACATATGGCCGGTCGCGAGAGTGCATCCGCAACCACATTGTCCTTCCCTGCCTTGTGCCGAATGTCGGTAGTAAACTCCGACACGAAGGAGAGGCAGGCAGACCAGGGATCCTTTGCCATCATGAGCACCTGTGTGAGGGGTTTGTGGTCGGTGAAGATGGTAAAAGTCCTCCCCTCCAAAAAATAGCAGAAATGCCGCACCGCCAGGTACATGCCCAGTAACTCGTGGTCGAAGGCACTATACTTGCATTCTGGCGGGCAGAGCAGGCGGCTGAAGAATGCCAGCGACCTTCCAATGTCCATTCACCTGCTGCTCCAGGATGGCACCGACGGCTGTGGCAGAGGCATCGACAGAGAGTGCCATGTGCAGGTCGGTGTGCGGGTGGATGAGCATGACGGCCTTCACTAGGGCGTCCTTGGTGGCCTCAAATGCAGTGCAGGCTTCTGGGTTCCAAGCGAGCATCTTATGCTTGGCTGCGATGAGGGTGAACAGCGACTGCATGATGCTCGCAGCTCCTGGGATGAAGTGGTTGTAAAAGTTGACCATACTCATGAACTCTTGCATCCCCTTGAGGCTGTTCGGGCATGGGAACTCCCTGATAGCGGCAATCTTCACAGCGGCGGCCGTGGCTCCTTCGGCCATGATGTTATGGCCGAGGAACTGCATTGACTCTTTCCCGAACTGGCACTTGGCCGGGTAGATGGTAAGGCCAAAGTCGGCCAGCCAGAAAAGGGCACGTCGGTGGGCCTTGTGTTGCGCCCGGTCCTTGCTGGTGACAAGGATGTCATCCAAATAAATAAAGACAAAATCCAAGTCCCTGCCCACAGAGTCCATGAGGCGCTGGAAGGTCTGAGTGGCATTCTTGAGCCCAAATTGGCATGCGCAGGAATTCGAACTGGCCAAAGGGGGTGATGATGGTCATCTTGGGTATGTCCTCAGGGTGCACCGGGATCTGGTGATATCCGAACACCAGGTCAAACTTGGAGAAGACCCTCACGCTGTGCAGGTTGGCATTAAAGTCCTGGATGTGAGGGATGGGGTAATGGTCAGGAACAGTTGCCTCATTGAGCCGTCTATAGTTTCCGCAGGGATGCCAGCCACCGGAGGCTTTCGGGACCAGGTGAAGCGGCGAGGCCCATGGGCTGTCGGACCGCCAAATGATCCCCAGCTCCAACAGGTGCGGAAACTTCTCCTTCGCTACCTGGAGCTTGTCAGGCGGGAGCTGGCATGCCTTGGCATGAACCGGCGGGCCCTGGGTGGGGATGTGGTGGAACACCCCGTGGCGCAATGAGGCAGCAGAGAACTGTGGCTTGAGGAGTGTCAGGAACTCATCCAGGATCTGCTGGAACTCATCTCTGGGTGTGCTGATTGTGGCCATCAGCGGTTGCTCTGAGCAGGAGGCATCAAGCCAAACAGCCTGGAAGGTATGGGCATCCACCAGGTGCCTACCTCGAATGACCACCAGAAGCCCATGTGCGAGGAGGAAGTTTGCACCCAGGATAGCAGTTGGGAGGGATGAGACAGTGAACCTCCACGCGAAATTCCGTTGGCCGATCTGGAAGTGGACTGTCTTGTCTCCATATGTCCAGATTGCCGTTGCGTTGGCTGCATGGAGGGGAGGTCCACCAGGTCGGTTCCTGGATTCAATGGCCATGGCCAGTAAGACACTGATCTGGGCTCCAGTGACAATGAGGAACCGGCGACCACCGAGTCCGCAGGTAAAGAAGGCTGTGTCCTTGGTCAGCCGCCGCAGCCATTAACAGCAGCCAGCCTGGTTGTTTCCCTGGAATGACCAGGGCTGACAACACTTCCGAGCTTTGGCTACCTAGTGTTGGTGGTAGAAGCAGAGGCCTGAACCGAATGCTGTGGCCTTGGTTATGCTCTTGGGGGCCCCTGCAGGGGCCGGGTGCTCTACCACAGTGCTAGGGGCGGGCTTGGTGTGGTTATGCTCATGCCTCATGACCTGCTGGACCACTGAGCCTTCCAAGAATCATGCAAGCCATAGCTC
This sequence comes from Narcine bancroftii, assembly GCF_036971445.1. Lineage (NCBI taxonomy): Eukaryota > Metazoa > Chordata > Chondrichthyes > Torpediniformes > Narcinidae > Narcine > Narcine bancroftii. The sequence continues at coordinate 194,999,986 of NC_091472.1, forward strand.
TTGGGCCTTCTGTGCGAACGTCCTCAGGTCAGTGAAGCTCTCCTGAACTAGCAGCGGGCGGATATCATCAGGCATATGTTCAAGGAAGATGCACTCGAAAAGTGGGCAGTTGGTGTGCTCACCCATGAGTGTGAGCATCTTGTCCATCAGTTCCATCGGGGACCTGTTCCCCAGGGCTGCCGAAGTGCAGCACCTGAGCGGCACGCTGATGTCTGGATAGTCCGAGGGATCCGGTAAGCACTCGCTTGATGGTCTTGTACTTGTCCTCGGCAGGTGGGTGCTGAACAAGATGCAGCACGCATCTGGTCCAGGCCAGCGACCACATGGTAGAAATCTGGCAGAGGTAAAACTGGGCCTCCGCGTGGCCGAACCAGGTCTCCAGCTCCTAAACCCAGAATTCAGGCAGTTTCACAGCTATAGCGCCGATTCCAGGCTCGCTCATGATGGGTTCAAAGACATTTGAACCAGTCAGGGTCACCAATTGTAGCGGCAGCTACACTGCTCCTGCAATAACACACGCAACCAGATTGGTTGAGCTCAGTGAGCAGACTGGTTTATTGCAGGCTGCTGGGCTGCACTTATACTCCCAGCCCAGACCTGGCTGAGAAGGCGCTGGAGGGCACTGACATCACCCGGGCGTCATATAGTCCCCAAGTGTGGGTTTCTGAGCCCCGAGCTGAAAGAAAGGGAAACCCCCGATGGCGCCATTTTGGCCAGCTGCCCCTCCGCATGGCTGACAAGCGGGGCCAATTCCCCTGTCTTGTGGTGTGCCACCAAAATGTTTTTTTTTAATTTTATTTATCATTTGCACCAATACAAACATTATCAATAAAGATAATATCTTATAACATCACAAAATAATAAAAAAATTTCTCTATTTTCTCCCCCACCCCAAAGAAAGAAAAAGAGAAAGGAAAACATCTAAATCTTTACAATTGCTATTACTACCATAGTTATTTTATTTTCTAACTATTAATTATTAACTGTTAATTGAGAGGAGGAAGTGACATGAATGATGTGGATGAACTTTAATTCACAAAATTCATATTTGGTCCCAGATCTTATAAAAACTCCCTATCTGATTCCTTAAACTATAAGTATTTTTTCTAATCATATACAATTTGGCATTTCAATGTTCCATCTATCTATTGATACAAAATGTTCCATTTTCTACATTATTGCCACACATTTCTTCATTGCTGTTATTGCTATACTCAAAAATTTAGTTTGATCTTTATCCAACTTCAGTTTCATATCTGCTTCATATATATTACCAAGCACAAATATTCTCAAATCCTTTTGTATTTTTATCTTTATAATTTGTCCTAATAATATACTCAAATCCTTCCAAAATTCTTCCACTTTTACAAAGGACCAAATCAAATGTAAAAAAAAGTCCCTATTACCTTATTACATAGAAAATATTTATCAGAATTACTGGAGTTTAGTCTATTTAATTTATATGGAGTATAGTATAATTGATGTAGAAAATTGTATTGAACCATTTGATATCTGACATTAATTGTTTTTATAACATTCTCTTGAAACAATCTGGACCATATTTCTTCTTGAATTTGTATATTTAAATCTTTTTCCCACCTTTGTTTTGATTTATGTAAATCCTTTTTCCCAATCGTATCTTGCAATTTTATATACATATTAGTAATAAATTTCTCCATAAATGTATCTGTAATTAAATATTCAAATTGACTGCTCAGGAAGTCTTAAATTCGTACCTAATTTCCTTTTTAAATATGATTTAAGTTGATAATATGCAAAAATTGTGTTATTTTGTATTTCATATTTCTCTTTTCTCTTAAAAGTCAGAAAAAAAGATCCTAAAAAAAACAATCTTTTATCCTCAGCATACCTTTACTATACCAACTATCAAATAAAGAATTATTCAAAGTAAAAGGAGTAAGCTGATTTTGTCTTAACATCATTTTGGATATTTGATAATTTTTCATTCCTCTCTCCTCATGGATCCCGATCCATATCTTCAATAAATATTGTAAAATTGGTACTTCTATTTTCCCTTTTAGTAATTCACTATTCCACTTACACAGAAATTGCTCTAGAATAGCTTCTTCAATTCTATTCATCATCTCACTCTGAACCCAAAATCTATTCTCAACAACTTGTAACAGGAGGATAAAATCTTAATTGAGTTGCTTTATAGTAATTTTTAAAATTTGATAATTTTAGTCCTCCTTGTTCAAATTTCCAAGTTAGTTTTTTTCAAAACCAATTCTTGGCATTTTACTCTTCCAGATAAATTCCCATACATTTTTATTTCAATTTTGGAAAAACTTTTCTGGTATAGAAATAGGTAATGAATGAATATTCTTGGAAAAATGTTCATCTTAATACAATTTACATGCCCTATTAAAGTTATAGGTAAATCTTACCATCTTTTCAAATAATCCTCTATCTTTTTTAGTAATGGCAAATAATTTAATTTATATAAATTGTCTGAATTTCTATCAATTTTTATTCATAAATATTTAATTGTTTCTCTTTGCCACCATTTGAACTTTATTTTTAAAATTTGCATATAGACCATGTCAAGCATAGGCATCACTTCACTTTTATCAATGTTAATTTTATAACCAGATACTAAGCCATATTCTGCTAATCTTACATTTCATTTCTTCAATTATATTTCTGGTTTTGTTAAATAAACAATGACATCATCCTCAAATAAACTGATTTTATGTTCTTTATTGTCTATCTCAAACCTTTTAATTTCTTTATCTCTTGTAATTGTTTCTGCCAAAGGTTCTATAGCTAATGCCAATAAAAATGGTGACAATGGACATCCTTGTCTAGATTACCTTTCTAATAGAAAAGGTTTTGATATTTGTCTATTTGTAACTACTTTAGCTTTTGTTTAATTATATAATGCTCTTATCCAATTTATAAAAGCATTTGGAATTCCAAATGTATTTAATACACTAAATAAAAAGTTCTATTCTAATCTATCAAATGCTTTTTCTGCATCTAATGCAACCATTACTGCTGGTTTCTTTTCTTTTTGTGTTACACTTATTAAACTCATAAATTTAACTATATTGTCTACAGATCATCTATTTTAATAAAACCAGTCTGATCCATATTTATTAATTTTGGTAAATATTTTGCTAATCAATTAGCTAATGATTTGGATGCAATTTTATAATCTTTATTCAATAATGATATAGGTCTATAAGAAGAAGATTATAAAAGATATTTTATTTTCTAGAATAACTTATTAATGCTATTTTAAAAGATTCTGGCAAGTCATGTACCCCTTTCATTTGATTTAATACACCCATTAATGTAGGGATTAATAATTATTTAAATACTTTTTAAAATTCCGGGGACAAACCATCTTCTCCTGGAGCTTTATTGTTTTGCAATGACATCAAAATCTCATAAACTTCTCTCAAAAAATAATTAGTTAACTCTAATTTTTCTTTTGTATTTAACATAGGCAATTTAACGTAAATATTCCTCTATTTTCTTTTTTAATTTTTCACAGATTCAATTGAATTTTGAAGAGTATTTCCAGAAAAATCCTTTTTTCTTATAGTTATTTTGCTTTTTATAAAAATATTTGGGAGTTTCTTTAAAGGGGGGTGTAGGCCTAAAGAATCAATATGTGATTACTTTATTGAAGAAAAAAATTCCCTTTTTTCATAGTTGGTATATAAGGGGAGTTTAGAATATATTAGTTTAGAATTTAGAATTTAGAATTTAGAATTTAGAATTTAGAAAGAGTTTAGAATATATCCGGGCACAGGGAGAGCAGCAGCGGCCCCGGCCCCGGTCCGGGCGAAGGGTAAACGGCGGCGGCCCCGATACGGGCAGGAGCAAGGGGGAGACGGCGGCCCCAGTCCGGGCACAGGGAGAGCAGCAGCGGCCCCGGCCCCGGTCCGGGCGAAGGGTAGACGGCGGCGGCCCCGATCCGGGCAGGAGCAAGGGGGAGACGGCGGCCCCAGTCCGGGCACAGGGAGAGCAGCAGCGGCCCTGGCCCCGGTCCGGGCGAAGGGTAAACGGCGGCGGCCCCGATACGGGCAGGAGCAAGGGGGAGACGGCGGCCCCGGCCTCGGTCGAGTGAGGCAGGCGGAGGCCCCGGTCCGGACAGGGAGTGGGAGGCGGCGGCCCCAGTCCAGGCACAGGGAGAGCAGCAGCGGCCCCGGCCCCGGTCCGGGCGAAGGGTAGACGGCGGCGGCCCCGATACGGGCAGGAGCAAGGGGGAGACGGCGGCCCCAGTCCGGGCACAGGGAGAGCAGCAGCGGCCCCGGCCCCGGTCCGGGCGAAGGGTAGACGGCGGCGGCCCCGATACGGGCAGGAGCAAGGGGGAGACGGCGGCCCCGGCCTCGGTCGAGTGAGGCAGGCGGAGGCCCCGGTCCGGGCAGGGAGTGGGAGGCGGTGGCCCCAGTCCAGGCACAGGGTGAACTGCGGCGGCCTCGGCCCCGGTCCGGGCAGTATGGACCGACCTAGGAGGGGAGGCAGGCCCCTCCAGCCCGGGTAAGAAACCTGCATAGGAGAAGGCCACTCCGATATAAAACCTACGACCCAAGGACCTCGCTGCCACGTCCCAGCTTGCTTGGCCACGGCACACGAACCATGGGTGTAAAGGGTGGGGCCAGTACTGCGCGCACTGCACTCCACCTAAAAGCTCCTTTGCGCAGGCCCGAGGACAGGTCCACGTCCTCCCCCTCAACGTCCTCCCCCTCCACGTCCTCCCCCTCCACGTCCTCCCCCTCCACGTCCTCCCCCTCCACGTCCTCCCCCTCCACGTCCTCCCCCTCCACGTCCTCCCCCTCAAAAGATGCTCACAAACTCAAGCTAGCATGCTGGAACATCAGAACCATGCTAGACAAGACTGACAGCCACCGACCTGAACGTCGGTCTGCCCTCATTGCACATGAACTCCTCAGACTTGACATCGACATAGCCGCTCTCAGTGAAGTCCGCCTGGCAGATGTAGGCAGCCTCCAAGAACGCGGCGCGGGCTACACACTCTACTGGTCTGGCAAGCCTTCGGATGAACGACGCCTATCTGGTGTAGGCTTCATGGTCAAGAGCTTCATTGCCTCCAAACTCGAAAACCTTCCGACAGGCCTCTCGGACCGAATCATGTCCATGCGACTCCCACTTCAAAACAAGCGTCACATCACCCTCATCAGTGTCTATGCTCCAACCCTCCAGGCGGAACCAGCAGAAAAGAACAAGTTCTACACCGACCTGCGCAACCTCATCCAACGTACCCCTACAGCCGACAAGGTTGTCATCCTGGGCGACTTCAACGCTCGTGTCGGCAAAGACTCAGAAACCTGGCCAGGAATCCTGGGCAAGCATGGCGTCGGCAAGTGCAACGACAATGGGCGCCTCCTGTTGGAGCTCTGCGCAGAACAGCGGCTTGTCATTACAAACACCCTTTTTCAGCAGAGGGACAGCCTTAAGACCACCTGGATGCATCCCCGATCCAAACACTGGCACCTCCTGGACTACATCCTGGTGCGAGAAAGTGACAAACAAGATGTGCTCCACACCAGGGTCATGCCTAGCGCGGAATGCCACACTGACCACCGGCTGGTTCGCTGCAAGCTCAACCTTCACTTCAAGCCAAAGCCCAGGAACAATAAAGCCCCCAGAAAGAGGTTCAATGTTGGAAAACTGCAGTCAGACGAAGCGAGAGGAAACTTCCAGGCAAACCTCAAAGCGAAGCTCGACGTTGCAACCCGCCTCACGGACCCGTCCCCTGAAACCCTCTGGGATCAGTTGAAGGCTACCATACTGCAATCCACTGAAGAGGTACTGGGCTTCTCCTCCAGGAAAAACAAGGACTGGTTTGACGAAAACAGCCAGGAAATCCAGGAGCTGCTGGCAAAGAAGCGAGCTGCCCACCAGGCTCACCTTACAAAGCCGTCCTGTCCAGAGAAGAAACAAGCCTTCCGTCGCGCATGCAGCCATCTTCAGCGCAAACTCCGGGAGATCCAAAATGAGTGGTGGACTAGCCTCGCCAAACGAACACAGCTCAGCGCGGACATTGGCGACTTCAGGGGTTTCTACGAGGCTCTAAAGGCTGTGTACGGCCCCTCACCCCAAGTCCAAAGCCCGCTGCGCAGCTCAGACGGCAAAGTCCTCCTCAGCGACAAGATCTCCATCCTCAACCGATGGTCAGAACACTTCCAATCTCTTTTCAGTACCAACCGCTCAGTCCAAGATTCCGCCCTGCTCCAGCTCCCTCAACAGCCCCTAAGGCTAGAGCTGGATGAGGTTCCCACCCTGGATGAGACATATAAGGCAATCGAACAACTGAAAAGTGGCAAAGCAGCAGGTATGGATGGAATCCCCCCAGAAGTCTGGAAGGCTGGCGGCAAAACTCTGCATGCCAAACTGCATGAGTTTTTCAAGCTTTGTTGGGACCAAGGTAAACTGCCTCAGGATCTTCGTGATGCCACCATCATCACCCTGTACAAAAACAAAGGCGAGAAATCAGACTGCTCAAACTACAGGGGAATCACGTTGCTCTCCATTGCAGGCAAAATCTTCGCTAGGATTCTACTAAATAGAATAATACCTAGTGTCGCTGAGAATATTCTCCCAGAATCACAGTGCGGCTTTCGCGCAAACAGAGGAACCACTGACATGGTCTTTGCCCTCAGACAGCTCCAAGAAAAGTGCAGAGAACAAAACAAAGGACTCTACATCACCTTTGTTGACCTCACCAAAGCCTTCGACACCGTGAGCAGGAAAGGGCTTTGGCAAATACTAGAGCGCATCGGATGTCCCCCAAAGTTCCTCAACATGATTATCCAACTGCACGAAAACCAACAAGGTCGGGTCAGATACAGCAATGAGCTCTCTGAACCCTTCTCCATTAACAATGGCGTGAAGCAAGGCTGTGTTCTCGCACCAACCCTCTTTTCAATCTTCTTCAGCATGATGCTGAACCAAGCCATGAAAGACCCCAACAATGAAGACGCTGTTTACATCCGGTACCGCACGGATGGCAGTCTCTTCAATCTGAGGCGCCTGCAAGCTCACACCAAGACACAAGAGAAACTTGTCCGTGAACTACTCTTTGCAGATGATGCCGCTTTAGTTGCCCATTCAGAGCCAGCTCTTCAGCGCTTGACGTCCTGCTTTGCGGAAACTGCCAAAATGTTTGGCCTGGAAGTCAGCCTGAAGAAAACTGAGGTCCTCCATCAGCCAGCTCCCCACCATGACTACCAGCCCCCCCACATCTCCATCGGGCACACAAAACTCAAAACGGTCAACCAGTTTACCTATCTCGGCTGCACCATTTCATCAGATGCAAGGATCGACAATGAGATAGACAACAGACTCGCCAAGGCAAATAGCGCCTTTGGAAGACTACACAAAAGAGTCTGGAAAAACAACCAACTGAAAAACCTCACAAAGATAAGCGTATACCGGCACCACCTACGGCTCCTAGAACGCTTCCACCAGCGTTGTCTCCGCTCCATCCTCAACATCCATTGGAGCGCTCACACCCCTAACGTCGAGGTACTCGAGATGGCAGAGGTCGACAGCATCGAGTCCACGCTGCTGAAGATCCAGCTGCGCTGGATGGGTCACGTCTCCAGAATGGAGGACCATCGCCTTCCCAAGATCGTATTATATGGCGAGCTCTCCACTGGCCACCGTGACAGAGGTGCACCAAAGAAAAGGTACAAGGACTGCCTAAAGAAATCTCTTGGTGCCTGCCACATTGACCACCGCCAGTGGGCTGATAACGCCTCAAACCGTGCATCTTGGCGCCTCACAGTTTGGCGGGCAGCAGCCTCCTTTGAAGAAGACCGCAGAGCCCACCTCACTGACAAAAGGCAAAGGAGGAAAAACCCAACACCCAACCCCAACCAACCAATTTTCCCTTGCAACCGCTGCAATCGTGTCTGCCTGTCCCGCATCGGACTGGTCAGCCACAAACGAGCCTGCAGCTGACGTGGACTTTTTACCCCCTCCATAAATCTTCGTCCGCGAAGCCAAGCCAAAGAAAGAAGAATATATTAGAAGTAAGATCTTAATTATTGGAGGATTTCTATTTAATTTAATATTTGGAGATGAAGAGATTAACGTGAGATTACTTACAAGGTAGAAAGCTATATTTATAACTAAATATTAATTAGATATTAAATATTTTTTGAAGGATATGCTTATGATATTGTGTTGTAATATTTTTGAGAAATTTTTTGTGTGCTTTTTTAAGAGAAGTTGGGAGTAATTTAGAAGTAATACTTTAATTATTAGAAGATTTGATATGATATTGAGTTTGAAGAGTGCTTTTGGACTAACCTTTAGTTTTTAAAAAAATTTTATTGTTTTATATTCATTTTTTTGTTTAAAATTTGGGAGAGAGATTAAAACAATGCAGTGTATAAATGATTAATAACTGATGTATCTACTTTTCATGTGGTATATTCTTTCAGGAATATATTTATATATCTATATATGATATTGTGTTACAAAGAATACTTTTTGTGCATCAGGAATAATTCAGAATTAAGATTTGAATTATTGAAAATATATATGTATGACATTGAGCTGCAAAAAGTGCTTCTGGTGATTTTTAAAATTATTTTTATTTTGTTATTATTTGTTTTTTTGTGTATTGGGGATTAAAATACAATCCAATGTATAAATGATTAATAATTGATGTAATTACTTTCAATGTTACTTGCATTATAGATGAAAACTCTAAAATAAAATTTGAAAAAAGACAAGTTAATGCAATTACTGATGGATGTATATTTTCTTCAACTGAGAGGTTTCTTAAGGGAGTGATGGAGACAGGAATTGACTCATCCAGGAGTTGCTGAAATGGAATGAACACTTTGGATGGGTGATATACCCAAATTTATCACCAGAATGCATTTTACTCTTCAGTTAGAAAGTGCAGAGATGAAGGGAAAGGTGGGAGTCCGACTTAATTGTTGCAATACCAGAACAATCTTGGTCTGAATGGTATGTGGATAGTGTAATTTCAACTATTAAGGTGAGATATGGGTTGGTTCAATATAATTTTTTACATCAGCTGTATCTTACTCCACAGAAGTTGCACAAATCTAAGCCAGAAATACCAGAACTATGTTTTAAGTGTTTTAACTTCATTCAACTTGGTCATGTGTGATGGTTAAACTTTTGTGGCAAGAAGTATTTACAAGAATTAGAAGGATGATCTTCCCAGGTGATCCAGATCCAATTGGTATTCCTATATATGGATTTAAAAAACTTTTCTGAATACATTTGACAAACTCCAAGCCATCCCCATTTACAGATGGAATTCCCAGTCAATATGTAGAAAGTAAAACTCTCTATCACTAAAGTATTTTATGTTTCCTGCAGCTATCTGCTATCTCTCAACAGATTTTCTCCCAACTCACTGACTATTGGGTGGTCTATAATTCAATCCCATGAGTGTGGACATACTTTCCCATTCCTCAGTCTACCATAAAGTCTCAGCAGACAAATCCTCTTGTGTGTTCTGTCTCAGCCCTGTTGTGACATGTTCCCTGACAAGCAATTCCATTCCTTCCCCTTTCACCCCTCTCAATCTATCTCTTCTGAAACATCAAAACCCCTGAACATTGATCTGCTAGTCTTGCCTCTTGTAGTGTGGAATTTGAGGGGGGTCATGTGACCCCTCCATCTGGAACCTTGTTTGTAAAGTGGATTGTGGAGGGGCATGTAGCCTCTCCATCTAGAACTTGGTGGGAATATGGATTGCAGAGGGCCATATGACCTCTCTATCTGAAACCTAATCGGAAGTCACCTCACCTGCCAATCAAGGTCAAACCTTGCCCACAGGTCAGCATGCACCTAGTCATTGTCTCTATAATTTTCTCATTGATATCTAGGCCATACTCTGATGGCACTATAAAGCCCACTACATATAAGTCATCTACTTCTTTCTCTTCTGGGATTAATGTGAGCTCCACTCCAGGTAGGTCACCTTGGGCAATATTGGCAAGTCATTAGTAAGGTGTGTGCAGGCAAAAGATTTAGAGCTGTAGCATTGTGTGTCTTGAAATTATTGTCCCTAGTTTAGCTAAGATAAGAGTTGTGCCTGCTAGAGACATCAAGGGGTGGCTGGTATTGCATGTTGTAACTTGATTGTATAGCTTTCTTTCAGCAAGTGGTTGTGTGTCATTTAATCTGGCAAGTGTGTCTTTTACCCCTGTTGCGACTCCCCATCACATGTAAATAAAAAAACTACTGTTCAACCAGCCATGTTCAGATTTGTTGCCCTGGGGACCCATTGAACCAGTTTTACACACACACACACACACACACACACACACACGCACACACGCGCACACACACACACACACACACACACACACACACACACACACACACACACACACGCACGCACACATACACACACACACAAAGCACCACTTCTGCAACTACGTTTCATTGATGACCACAATATCATAATTCCACATGCCAATCCACATTCTAACCTTGTCTGCCTTTCCCACAATACTCCTTGCATTGAAATAGATGCACCTGAGAACATTTCCACCACTTACAACCCTTTGATTTCTATCTATATATGCAGCCTCACATAATCTTTTTCCTCCTTCACTACACTATCTGCCTCTGGCACTCTGGTTCCCAATATCCTGTAAATTTAGTTTAAACCAACCATCCCACTCCCAAAGGAGCAGCACTAGCAATCCTTTCCACATGGATATTAGCTCCCCTCCTGATCAGATGCAAACCATCCTATCGAAATAGGTCCCATCTTCCCTGGAAGAGAGCCCTGTGACCCAGAAACCTGAATCCCTCCCTTCTGTACCATCTCTTTAGCCACATGTTAAGCTGCATCATCCTCCTATTTCTAACCTCACTAGTGGCACGGGTAGCAATCCTAAGATCACAATCCTAGTGGTCCTGTCCTTCAACTTAACTCCAAACTCTCTGAACTCTCTTCAGGACCGCATCACCCTTCCTACCCATGACATTGGTCCCTACATGGACCACAACATCTGTCTGCTCACCCTCCCTACTGAGAATGGCATGAACTCAATCTGAGATACCTCAGACTCTGGCACCAGGGAAGCAATGTATCATCTGGGATTCTCAATATCTTCCACTGAACCTCTTATCTGTTCCCCTATCACTGCAACTTGTTTCTTCTCCTCCCTTCCCTTCTTATTCACAAGGCTAGACTCCGTGCCAGAGACCTGACAGTCGTGAATTGTCACTGGTAGGTCGTTTTCCACCCCCACCCCCACAACAGTATCCAAAATTATATACTTTTATTGGTATTCTGAAAAGTATGGGGAGTAACATGAGGTTATTTGTTTTGGTGGAATATTTACTGAAATGGAGTTGGTGTTCAGAGGGGCCTCAAAATACAAAATGTTAAAATCATCATTCATTTTAATTCATAAAGAAAATGGTATGGTGATTTTTTATTGGAAGATGGTTTGAGTAAAAGTGGAAAAACATGCTCCAGTTATACAAGACACTTGGCATGACCTTGTATAGAAATATTGTGAATTTTAAAAGTATTGATGACCAGATCTTATCTTCTTACTTAAGGAAGAATAAACCTTTGATTGCAGAAGTACAGTTAAGATTTATCAGTTTGACTCCCCGGATAGCAAATTTGCCAAGATTCAATATGCCTTTATTGTCATGTAATAGTACAGAATATGTGATATTACTCAAAATTGCCTTCTGCTGCCAAAAGGCAGATAGAGTCCCTTTAGAATCACCCAGTGTCCAGAAAATCTCAAGAGAAAGAGTCACTGAATATCCATCAATTCGCCTCCAGCGCTCCTGCAGCCTTTGCAGTGGCACAGAATCCTATTCGATCCATCAGCAATCCAAGCTCTGGATCCAAATCTCTGATATGATCAAGAAGCCTTCTGTTGGATATGACACCATTACATGAATGTGATGACATGGGGAACTGATTTATACTGAACGTTTTGTAGTAATGCTTGTAGTATGTAATTAGTAAAGCATTGAGTTAGTCTGCACTGACATTGTGGTTGTCTTTTATTTCAACGGGAGACCTCAAACATAACAGTGGTGATGAGGATTCAAGAACTTGCTAAACCATTACACATGTATCAACTCTAACTACAGAAGACAGCGAAAAGCTGGGAAACCCAAGAGATACTGGCAGCTGTTCCTGCTGCTCAGTTCAACAAATTTAAAGAAGACTCTTCGGAAGCCTATATAGAATGTTTTGATAATCATTGTATTGTACATGATATTACAGAAAATCCTCCATTGAATAAAAAACATGCATTGTTTTTTACCATAATGGGAGGAGGCATTAACCCCCAACCTCCAGAAATGACAGAGACATAAATTTTAAAGTTGTAAACAACAGCATGGAGTCTGTCCCAAATTTCATGGTTGCATTATGTAAACTGTCAAGATACTCTGCATTTGGACAATTCAGAGACAGTGCATTAAGAGATCAATTAGTAATGGGTTTAGCTGAACAAACTACCCGAGAAAAACTAATTGCAATGAACCCGAAATCTGACACTTGAACTGATGTTAAGACTTTGCTACTGCTGCCGAGATAGCGGTAAACAATGCAGATGTCTGCCAGAGAGACTTAACTATCAATAAATCTTGGGGCCATGATTCTTCCCACCAGGAACCTGCTCACCAAAAATGTTTTCACTGTGGGAAGACGAATCACAATCCCAATAATTGCTATTTCAAAAAAGCCAAGTGCCACAAATGCAAAGAGAAGGAGCACATCAAAGCAAGATGCCCATTGGTTAAACTAAAGAAAAATTACTCACCATGCTCCAGAAAAATACAATTTGCACAAGAGACAGGAGATAGCCCAGACACTGAGAACACGGATACCAATGAATCAGAAGAGAAACCAAATGAAAGTAAACATGTTATACAAGTAATCCACATCTGTGGACTGAGCCACAGAAAATAAATTTTTACATGCATATCCACATTAACAACAAACCGATACAGATGGAACTAGATACGGGAGCAGCAGTTTCCCTAATGCCCAGAACAATGAAGGAGCGCCTGCTACCACACGCAAAGATGCTCCAAATGGACACCACCTTAAAAACTTCTACTGCAGAGGAAATATAAGTTTTTGGAAAGTGCAATGTGCACATTAAGTACAAGGATCAATCTAACCAGTTGCCCCTCTAATATCGTGGTCACTGAGGGGGCCAGCAATGCTCAGTCGCTATTGGTTAAGCAACCTTCAGCTGGATTGACCAGAAATAGGGAAGATAATCAGCCAAAAGTTACAAAGAAAAAAAACAGGATGAACACCTGCAGCGAACCATGGACTCCAAACTGGCTCCAATTTTAAAACGTTACAGCACAGTATTCGAAAAATGTTTGGGAAACATTTGTGGGGTATGAACCAAACTACACGTGAAACCTGAAGCAGAACCCAAATTTTACAAACCTAGAGCCATACCTTTTGCAATAAAGGAAAAAAAATCAAATCAGAACTTAATAGACTGCAGAAAGAAAGGATATTAGAAAAAATCCAGTACTCTGATTGGGCAACTCCAATCGTATCAGTATTCAAGGTAAATGGAGAAATACTTATCAGCAGTGACTAAAAAGTGACCATCATTCGTAAAATGGACATCAGAAGAAACAGAAATAAATCAAAGCCAACTGAATCAACTTCCAATAATGGCAAGATATAATACTGTCCAGAGTATTCTATTTCATAAACAATGACTGGCCAGTAGATCAGGAAATGTCAGAGGAAATGAAGCCCTATTACACCAGTCATGGCGAACTGTCCGTCGAAGAAGGATGCGTACTATGGGGAACCTAAACTGTCATTCCCAAGAAGTGGCAACAAGATGTCTTGGCCAAACTACACAATAACCACCCAGGGATAGTGTGTATGAAAGCACTAGCCTGGATGCACATCTGGTGGCTTTCCATAGGGGAAGATATCAAGCACATAGTCAAAAGGTGCAGTACATGCCAGGAGGCACAACCCAAAGTACCTCAGGCAGAAGAAAACCCATGGAAATGGCCATCACAACCGTGCCATCACATCTACATAGACTTTTCAGGGCCATTCATGAGAAAGAATTTCCTGATAGTAGTCGACGCGCACTCGAAATGGCCGATTGTAATCCACATGAAAAAAAGACAGCGGGTCAGACCATTAAAAAGCTCAGAGAAATTTTCGTATCATATGGATTACCCATTGAACTCATCTCCGACAATGGCCCTCAATTGATATCAGCAAAATTTAAAGCTTTCATGCACAACAATAACATTTACCACATACTGTCTGCACCATACCATCCCAGGACAAACGGAGAAGCAGAACATTTCATACAAACTTTCAAGAAAGCCATATGTGACAGGGTATTGTTGGAATCTAGGGGTTAAAACATTATGAAAGAAATTATTAATTAATAATTTTATATTTACTGCATGGTTCAGGGAAAAAGAGGAAATGTGATTAAGTGGCAATCACAGCATGGAGCAAAGTTGGCTGAGCAAAATTGTCTGCTCCCAAATACAGGGAGAGGAAATGCATAAAACGATTTAGGAGTGTGAGAGATGAGAAAACTGATCTAAAATTATGAACATGAAGGAAACTAAAATTCATACATTAGTAAATGAATGTAACCAGTACAAACAGGATGAGCTTGGGAATTAGGATGCAGGAAAGCAGAGTCAGCACATTTAAGATAAGAATCCTCTAGTCTTTGTGACAAGATCAATGAGCCCACCATATGAATAAGATAAGGAGTGGTAAGGAACAATAGAGTGTAGGAAGTTGAGATAGTCTGGATGAGATAAGGGTCTCCTAGCCCTAGACAGAAGTACCAAGTTCTACATATCTAATTGGTTAACCATAGATTTACAAAGTTATACATATTAAATTAGTTAACCCTAGACAGGATTAGCAAAGTCTGCATATCAAGAGACTGTAGCTCCGAGAATCAGGAAGGTGTGAATAAGGACAATAACATGAAGGGACACCGACAGAATACCCCCTGGTCCACCAAGTGCACAGAAACAGCACGTAGGCAGACAGGATTGCCTAATGCCAAACCTCTCCAGCAGGAGGCAGAAGAATGTAAGGGGGAGGGTATTCCTATACTGAAATCAACTGTATAAAAGTTGGGTGAGCCCCAGTGTATGTGTGTATTCCCAGGGTAAGGGGAAGCATCCAACTTTGCATTGTTGTTGTAATAAATGTTCTTTGTTCTCAATTTTTGTCTCGAGCAATTTCTTTAAAGGTAATTCTGTTTCTAACAAATGGGAGCTCGTCCGGGATCACACTCCCTCCACTGACAGAGTGCCCGACGACGAGAGTAGGTGCACCCCAGCTGATTCAGCTGGACTCACGGGCGACGGGTGGCTGGTCAGTGGAAGAAGCGAGTGATATCCGAGAAGAGACATTGAGAACAAACGACAGAAGGAAGCGCACTTGAGCCTTGCTACTGGAACCCGGTAAGAGGAATTTTACTTGCCTATCAGTATGGGAAGTATGGGTAGCAAGGAAGAGAGTCCTGGTAAAGGATGTGAGAATCAGATAACTACGTACAGCCCGCCCGGGTTGATGTTATCTGAGTGGGGCACGGGAAGGACCCATGGAAAGGACAAACTGACCATGGTCAGGTATTGTTGTAGGGACTGGGTTAAATACCCGATTAAAGGGAGCTCCGTGACCTGGCCAAAGCTCGGATCCGAGGATGACTGGATGTGTCAAGCTTTGAACATCTGGCTCTATCAAAACCAGAGAGATAACCTAGAGAGCAGGGAATATGCAGCCTGCTGGCTTAGGGGATCATGTGATCAATTGGTTTTGAAAGAAAAAGAGTACAAGGACAAGAGAGAGGAGGAACCTTTTGTCCCTGAACCACAAGGGTGGGATGTGCTTACATTCCCTCCCTCCACCTTATGTTCCTCCTATGCCGGCTCCTATCTTTCCTCCCCCTCCTATGCCCTACCCTTCTGCACCTTCCCCTCCTCCACCATAGCTAGAGAAAAGAGAAGAGAGTAGGAGTGGTATGATGACTCGCTCACAAAGCACTCGATTACCACCTCTGTTGACAGGAGAGAGAGGTAACTTTAATTCAGAACAGTGTGAGACTCTTCAGGAAGAAAGGGCAGAACCCTTTGATTCATTTCCCAGGGAGCAGGAACCCAGACCTAATAAGCCAGAAACCAACTGGATGAGACCACTGCGGGAAGTTCCCGTGGGAGAGGGTCTTGGTTTCGTAAATGTGCCCCTGACCAGTACTGAAGTGCGTAACTTTAAGAAAGAACTGACCTCCCTGATAGAAGATCCCCAGGGATGTGCCGAACAGTTAGACCAATTTTTGGGACCAAATATATATACAATATGGGGGTCTCGACATAGAATCCCCAGCAGGGGAACAATTGGTACTAACTGGTTTTGTTACCAACTCAGCCCCAGACATTAGAAGAAAATTACAAAAGACAGAAAATTGGCATGAGCAGGGAATAACCCAGCTTCTACAGATCGCACAAAAAGCATTTGTCCAGACATCTGAGGATAAGCAGAAAGCAAAGGCTAACATTTTGATGCAAGCAGTTAAAGGAATAGTAGATGAGTAACATGAAAAAGGCAGGGACTGTGTGCCAGCTCCTGAATGTTGGGAGAAGTGCCGGGAGTGGGAGAGTAGAGACCAGAGATAATTTCATAAATCACGACTTCCCACTTCAGTCACTGACCAATATTGATTAAAATTCATGCTAAAATTTAAATGTCATAAATGATCATTTATCAATACTGTAGAATGAGCAAATTTAACTACCAGTTAATTCCAATTTATGAAATAAATTGTATTCAAATGTGATTTTGCACAGGGAGTACCTGAGAGTTGAGTGATGTTATAACATTCGCAGGGAGAAATGTTTGCGCAAATAGGGTGAGTTCTATACATCTTAACTTTAAGTGTATGTGAGATAAAGAAAGGATCTGATGTGTAAAGTGGCTGGATCAGCCAGTTGAAGGGGGAGTGTGCATGTCCCTTTAAGCACGTTGTGGCTCTAATGAATTGTATGCTGTTCACTTGAAACTGAGACTCCAGGCTCCTCTCTTGCAGTTAGAGGTATGGAGCCCTCTCAATAGATTTAGTACACATTCAGCAGTCAAGGTCCATGAGTTTAAAGATCACCCACCTCTGGAGAATAAAGATACCTCTGGGGATTCCCATAAGTTTAATCATTCATTTCTCTGGTGCATTTTCCTCCGGAGTGAAATTAATGCCTCAGCACAATTTCTCTGTATTGCCGCTGTTATTTAATTCATGATAACTTTCCCCCCCATTCATCAGGTTTATATTTAAATCTGGTAGTGCGGAAGTTACATTGTAAATAATCACGGAGGTAAACCCTGCGCGACGGGATTTAGCTTAATGGAGAAATAAACCTGCGAACTGGTCTATGGTGCTGTGTGAGTACTGCAATAGGTGGAATATGATTTAAATTGGTGGCATAGTTCAGAATAATTGGGTGCATAAGAATAATAATATCATTAATAACTCACAGATCTTTTACCAGATGCTATTCAGTACATCTTGACTTAAGGACTGGAGAAATTGGCATGTTAGAATGAGATTGGCATGGCACCAATATTTCTTGATTCAATAATGGCTTCACAAGCTCCAGGATTCATGCAGCAGAACTTTAAGTGGAATATAATAGAAACTAGCCTGTACTTAAATGATTGTGTATCCAATCTTCATAAGAACATCTTTTAAATTTTTTTGGTGCCTGTTTTACAGACTGTTTTAAATAAGGCCAGATCTTGTGAGCTGTGGCACAAGGCATTTTACTTAAGGCAGAACTAAAGGTTGAATATGTTTCAAGTTCTCTTGCAGGGGCTCTTGTGCTGCAATGTCTGTTATGTACTCACTCTAACAAATTGCAGGTTGGTTGCCTCATACAGACAAACAGCTCCAACTGCATTTTAATAAGGTCTAATATATACAAAACCCATGGAAATATGGTTTGTGTTTCATTTTACAATTTTTACACTAACTCAAAGAAAAGTCAGATTGTTATTCATTTTATTAAATCTAGTGATTGGTTATATGTAAAAGCATGCCAACATCACCAACTGAAACCCGCCTGAGATGGTCCCTACTGTGTACTTTTAATTACAGACACCGCCGTACGAATAAGAGAAATAGGCTGGACCGACATTCAAAGAATCAAACCAGCTTCCGAACCACAACATCACGACGCACAGACTCAACCCTCAACCTGGCGTGCAGTTCCTCATCCTTCAGACCTGAAACTTACACTACGCCGTGAAAAAGTGCCGTAATGTTGTTTTTACCATTTATTGTATTGTTTAATTGTTGCTTCTCCATTTCTGGGACATCACTTAATTACTCACAATGTATTAAGTCCTCCTGGGATAGGGGCAGCAGAGGTGACAATTATTTTCCTTTAGAATGTAGACAGGGCATAGATTTAATGTATAGTCATAGTGGGGTATGGGTTAACAAGGGATTCCAATACGGACCAGGGGAACTGAACAGCTTTAGTGGAGTACATCTAATTTGTATCTTAGCCTACACAGGTATTAAAGACGGGAGTTTTAAAGCGATAACATAAAGGACATGGTGGGACAAAGACAGACAGAATGGTAGTCAGGATTGTACATGTCGCAGAGAGAGAGAGTTAATACATATGCTAATGTACACAGACAGGCTTGCACTCACAAGTTCAATGATACTCATGCTAATGTTAGCAGACAAGCTGCAACACACAGGTTAAATCACAAGAAACAATCCCCCCCAGCTTGGTCTCTTCTCATCACAAACACCACCCCATGAAGGGGAGCACCAGTTACAAACAACGTGAGCTGCTACAGTACTCTAAAGCTGCTTGGCATTTCAATATCAGACTCCAGACAGCCTTCGGAGATCAGTGGCCCTCGGGTTCGGGGCTGAAGAGGAACATCAGATACTAGCCACAATTCAACAGAATCGCCTGACTCTCGCTACTCGTTCGCTGCTGAAGGCAGCGTTTCTCACAGACTTCTTCAGGACTTGTTTGCTGCTGAAGGCAGCGTTTCTCACAGGCGTCTTGAGGACTCGTTCGCTGCAGCTTACAACAGTCGGGCGGTTAAAGACACTGCTTCAAGACCAACGAGAATCTGCCCATGCCCATGTTCAGACTTGGCAACCTCGGACTGATGTGGGATGGACTAGACTCTTTACTAAAAACTGGAGCCTGATACTCACAACCTTTATAGCAGCTGGACTCGCTACTCTGACGTTTATGGTGCTCCCCTACCTAAAGACTTGGCTGCAGTTTTTAATTCATCGAACCCCTCGTCAGAACACTATAGCCCAAAGAAAGTATGTTTCCCTAACTCTATCCAACGACACAGAGACTGCAATTCGGTTATTGACCAGCTGGGAAAAACAACACCTTACACTTTACAGCATCAGTAATACTGATCTAAAAGAAAAGTGAGGATGGGGGGGGATCAGTACCACTGAGACCAGTAACCTAAGATCAGTAACACTGATCATGGTGAAAGATCAGTATTACTGATCTAAAAGAAAAGTGAGGATTGTGAGAGATGAGAAAACTGATCTAAAATTATGAACATGAAGGAAACTAAAATTCATACATTAGTAAATGAATGTAACCAGTACAAACAGGATGAGCTTGGGAATTAGGATGCAGGAAAGCAGAGTCAGCACATTTAAGATAAGAATCTTCTAGTCTTTGTGACAAGATCAATGAGCCCTCCATATGAATAAGATAAGGAGCAGTAAGGAATAATAGAGTGTAGGAAGTTGAGATAGTCTGGATGAGATAAGGGTCTCCTAGCCCTAGACAGAAGTACCAAGTTCTACATATCTAATTAGTTAACCATAGATTTACAAAGTTATACATATTAAATTAGTTAACCCTAGACAGGATTAGCGAAGTCTGCATATCAAGAGACTGTAGCTCCGAGAATCAGGAAGGTGTGAATAAGGACAATAACATGAAGGGACACCGACAGGATACCCCCTGGTCCACCAAGTGCACAGAAACAGCACGTAGGCAGACAGGATTGCCTAATGCCAAACCTCTCCAGCAGGAGGCAGAAGAATGTAAGGGGGAGGGTATTCCTATACTGAAATCAACTGTATAAAAGTTGGGTGAGCCCCAGTGTATGTGTGTATTCCCAGGGTAAGGGGAAGCACCCAGCTTTGCATTGTTGTTGTAATAAATGTTCTTTGTTCTCAATTTTTGTCTCGAGCAATTTCTTTAAAGGTAATTCTGTTTCTAACAGGAGGAATGCTCAAACTGAAGGAGATGTTGAGTAGCACAGGAGAAACAGGCCAGACCAGAACAAAGAATGTCCAGCAAGAAACAAAGGGAATGGAAAACCAGTCTAGGAGAAAGATTAAGGCATGAGGAGGTGTTAAAGAGAACAGCAGAAATTGGCCAAATGAGAACAAAGAAATAATTAGAAATATCTGGGGATGAATTAATTTCTGATCAAAACAACAGGATAGTCTGGCCTGGAGGATTAAGATGGGAGCGCTACACCCCAGATATCTGCAAAACAGGAGATGACTTGTGATAACCCTTATGCAAAAAGATCTAGCAAAGGAAGACAACTTTTGTTCTGTATGATAATGAAATCTAGCAAAGGAAGCCAACTTTTGTTCTGTATGATAAGGTTGATCTATATAAACTGTAGAGACTGGACAGTAGAGGTCAGTCTTGGGGAATAGCTCACTGTGCAGGTGACCTATGAACTAACGACTGAACCAGAGCTCTGTTAAGTTTTATTCTTGTGCTGTGTAAATAAATTGACTGTTGAACCGAATACCTTCTCCTATCACTTCATTCAAAGAACACGCTGGACTCAGACCACATATAGACTAAATTAAGAGTAAAGTAAAGCCAGAGTCCGACAATTTGGTGACCCCGACGTGATGAAGATGGAGAAGTGACGGAAGAAAAAGATACGAAACACCGGTCGATTGTGGTGTGGTGATAACAACAAGTGACCATTCAACAAAAGGAGGTAAGCAGACGCCTGTTTAAACGAAGTTCTGCTATTGGCAACGATAAAATTGTGTGTTGTCACTACTCTGCAAAAGTCCTAGTTAAAGCCAAAGAATAAAGCTTCAGGGGTTAGAGTCCCCTGCAAGAAACGGGGGTTAGAGTCCCCCATAAGGAACTGGGGTTAGAGTCCCCTGTAAGAAGCGGGGGTTAGAGTCCCCTGCAAGAAAAGGGGGTTAGAGTCCCCCTAGTAGAACGGGGTTAGAGTCCCCTCATAGCGATCTCGAGATATAGGTTTAGACACTTGGCCAAATAGATTAAGGTGTATTGTGTTATAGTTATTTGTTTCTATAGTGTATAATAAGTATTTGGTTAAGAATAGTGTATCATAATAGTGTACAATAAGTATTTGTTTCAGGATCGTGTACCATAGTAGTGTATAATAAGTATCTGTTTAAGAATCGTGTAGTGTATCATAATAGTTTATAATAAGTATTTGTTTAAGGATTGTGTACAGTGTGCCGCTGGTGTTTATAATAACGTGGGAAGGGTCGAAGTAGATTGCAGGATGGCAAAATCCTACCAGGGGAGAGACCCAGTGAAGTACAAAGTCTAAAGGGTTAAAAATCGGAACATAAGATGGAAGGAGTAATTAGGGGAGTTCGGGGAAGACAGATGGGTTCCCCCATCTGTAAACCGACAGTGGGAAAAAACAAGGAATCAATTACTGGGAGGATTACCAAAGGGAGAGGAGGTACAGGCTATGGCACGGTACAAACAGATATGGAAAGAGCTGCAGAGTCAGGGGAAGGTACCACGAGGGTTTGAAAAAATCCGGCTGGTAATGTACTTAGGAGAAGCAGAGAGGGAAGCAGCCAAGGAGGTACAGGAACATGAGGCAAAGGGACAAGGATCTATATGGAATAGAAGAAGGCTTAAACAGCAGAA
This sequence comes from Narcine bancroftii, assembly GCF_036971445.1. Taxonomy (NCBI): domain Eukaryota; kingdom Metazoa; phylum Chordata; class Chondrichthyes; order Torpediniformes; family Narcinidae; genus Narcine; species Narcine bancroftii. The sequence goes on from NC_091472.1 coordinate 195,021,949, forward strand.
AGAAGTGAAGGAACAGTATGACATTGGCTTGCATGGCTGTGGAAGCGAACCTTCAACATGATATTAAAAAGGGATCCCATATCACAAAGGAGAAAACGGGGGAGGTTAAGCCGTCATCCCCGCTATATCCAAAGTTACCAGAGACATTGCCACCACCTTATCCTATTCCCCAGATGCCAACGATGCAGATAAGTGAGGGAATAGTGAATGTCACAACAGGTCCAGAACTACATGAGGCGAAGGAGAGACTTAAGAGAGTTGCGCAGGAGAGAGTGGAGGAAACAAAGGAATGGGTGCACGAAATACAGAATGATATATGTGCAGTAAGGGAAAATAGTAGGTGCTTGGGAAAAACAGATGAGAGAGAGCTGGGACAAGAAGAGGAGAATAGGAAGGGAAATGACCCAGCGAGTGTCAGATGGGAGTGGGAGAGAGAGCAGAACGAGGAAAATGAAATAGCTAGTGTGAGTGTTGAGAGTGAAGAGGAGGAACAGCCAGTCACGATCAGGGGGAGCATGATCACACACAGGAGACAGGGTCAGGAGAACCCTCGCTCCCCTTTGGGATATGCATTGCGGGACAGGGAGGAAGTACGGCTTCCAGAAAGGTATAAAGAGATGCCGCTAATTTATAAGGGTCCGCAAATTGGGGAAAGGTATCAACCCTTCTCATTCACCGACATGAATTGTATTTTGGACAAAAATGCCACCTCCGACTGAGGGAGGTGGACCGTGGATGGGAAAGTTCTGCCAATATACGATGGGACATAAGATAGCCATAGGGGATTGGAGAGCAGTACTGGGGAAACAGCTTGGGCTGTGGGAGATACAGCAGGTAGAAATGATCGCAGGAATCACTAGGTGCCTCGATGCCGAGCCATTTGGCAAACATGCTACGGCAGTAGGAGGGGCAATGCGGGATAAGTTTCCCGTTCCCCCCGGTGTCATGCAGTCCCTGACCTTTTCCATAAAGGAGGATAAGGAGATCTCGACTTTTTTGAGTCAGTGTAAGGAGAGTTGGACGGATAAAGCAGGAGTACACCCAGCCACAGATCCCTTGCAGACTACACTCTTTAGGGCTGCAGTAACGAGCGGACTGCCAGCTGTAGTTAGGGAGGCGTTAGAGAATAACCCTGATATTCCTGGCTGCTCGAATGAGCAATGGGAAAAACATTTGACCCATCACATGAAACGTTACAGGGCTAAGCAAAAGGAGGACAAACAAACTACGGAGTTGGCACAAGTGCAACTCCTTAAACTTCAATTGGACGAGGCTAGGAAAAAGGCAAACGAGGCAAAAAAGATTTCCTCAAAGGGTGCGAACTAGATGATTCAGCAGCCACCGCAGCCACCACAAGGGAATAATACGAGTTGGCACCCGGCCCCAAATTGGGCACCGGGTCCCACCTATGTGGGCAGAACGGGAGGTCCAATGGGGGGATTCCGAGTAAGAGGGAGAGGTCGGGGTGCTCCACGAATGCAGCCAGCCGTATGTTTTGTATGCGGTCAGCCAGGACACTGGAAGAGAGACTGCCCCCTAGTTTGGGGTCCTCAGGACACTGGGGGAAGGGGATATGGACCACCACAAAATGAGCATTGGGTCCAGCCCCAGAGATCGTCAATGCCACCCCCGGTACATCAGGCACCCCATGCGGCTCTAGCTCCGAAGAGACAATTCCCTTTGCTGACAGAGGAGGAGCAATATTGCCCACAGTGACAGAGCCCGAGCACCCACGAGCAGGCTAGGTTGGCAGACCCTTTCCTGCAGATTAAAGTAATGGACATGGAAGTATCCTTTTTAGTGGATACGGGAGCCAGATTTTCAACACTTCCTGGCGCTGAGTTTCAAACTAAAACATCATCCTTAGCGTCCAGCTGATAGGGTTCTCGGGTACACCAGAAAATCTGCCGTTTTCTACACCACTAGTCACTTCTGTGGCGGGACAGACTTTTACACATCAATACATTTTGTCAGCCATGTGCCCTACTAATCTTTTGGGCAGAGATCTGCTGGTCAGGTGCGGAGCATCGATCCTTTGTGGACCTAGCAGATTAGAGGTCACCTTTCCAAATGGATATTCAATGAACTGTTCATTAACTACGCTTTGTTCCAGTTCTCAGATGTTGGTGTCAGCCGCTGGAGGATCCACGTCTGAGGGACTATGGGCTGACATTTACTGGGGGCTGCTGGAACCAGAGGACCCACAGAAGGGAGGGCTGCTAAAGCTTTATAATCAATGGAAGCCGTGGATCCAGACGTTACACCCGTATACCCCTCCCTCGGACCCCCCCATATGACCCTCTTTTACGATAGGGATGGGGATGAAATGTATCAGCATTTATGAAGAGGTAGAGGGCATGCAATGGGAGATCAATTCGGACTACATAGTGGTAGGAAAGGCGGGAGTGGCTGCTACGGTAGCACTGACATCTGAACAGCTGGAATGGTATGTGATGGCAGGTGAGGCCATTCCTCATGTCACCCTTGCAATTGGCACTACTCACCAGGCAAAAGATTTGGGACCGATGTGTCAGAACTTGATGTCCCGAAGTGACTGGTCCGATACCCAAATACCGACAGTGCAGTTCTCCTCATCTGGTCAGGCATACAGGATTTTGTCCCCGACATATGATCGAGTCCTCCTTGAGCATAGACAGATTGAACGCTTTCATGGTAGAGAGAAGATGGATCACCCCGACTCGGCCCCTATGCTAGATTCTCTCCCTGAGAACCTGTGGTCAGTGGGATCAGCAGATGTGGGTTTTTGTCAGCAGGTTGATCCCATAACCTTCGAACTGTCAGATTACACCCCAATTTGGCAGATGCAGTATCCCCACAAACCTGAACCTGAGGAAGGTTTGGCAGATACCATTGATGGCCTTATGTATTCAGGGGTGTTGGAACATTCGTGTTCTAGTTGGAATACACCCATCTTACCTGTTCCGAAACAGGACACGGGCAAATATCGGATTGACCATGACTTAAGATGCATCAATGGTATTGTGCGAACTCCCACAGTTTCAGTACCAAACCCATATACTGCCATGACTGCTTTAACCCCTAACCACAAGTGGTTCTCTTGCATAGATTTAGCGAATGTTTTCTTTTGCTTGCCGCTGGCAGAACCATTAAGAGATGTGTTTTCGTTCATGTATAAAGGTAGAAAGTTACAGTATACTAGGCTTCCGCAGGGCTTTATCTTATCTCCAGGGATTTTCAATCAGGTGTTGAAAGAACAGCTGGGGGGACTAGCACTGCCAGGTGGGGTAGTTCTGATCCAGTATGTAGATGACATCCTATTAACAGCACCTGATCATACTTCCTGTTTGGAGGCCACCTGTCTCCTGCTAGTGCAGCTGTTCAAGGCAGGCTTTAAAGTCTCTCGCTGAAAGCTGCAATGCTGCAGACAAGTGGTCACCTTTTTAGGTAGAATGGTCTCAACGAAAGGCACAGGGATTTCCCCTGCACATCGAACAGCGATACTACATCATCCAAAACCAAAGACAGTTAAGGAAATGCTTTCGTTTTTGGGTTTGACAGGTTATAGTAGGCAGTTTATCCCATCGTATGGTGAGTTGACACATCCACTGCGAACTTTGGTGAATGAGCAGGGGATGAGGAATCTGGGAGCTACACTTGATTGGACTGCACAGGCTGAGATGAGTTTTATTCTATTGAAATAAGCTCTTACAACAGCTATAGATTTGGCGATTCCAAATTATAAACTACCTTTCTTTTTGGATGTTTCTGAAAAAGCACACACAATGGATGGTGTTCTTTTTTCAGAAAAAAGGGGGTGGAAGATGTGTGCTCATGTATGTGAGTATCACACTAGACCCGACGGAAGACAGACACCCACCATGTACGAGACATGCAGCGGGAGTAGCAAAGATTCTTCAAAAGGTGGCACACATAGTAATGGGACATGGCCTGACGGTATTAACAACACATAGTATTGTAGCATTTGTGAGCTCGACAGCATTTACAATGACTTCGCTAAGGCAGACGAGACTAGAAAAGATCCTGAATGCTCCAGATGTTACGTTTACCCATGAAGGCATTAACATGGCAGACAATATGGGAGAGGGAGAACCACACTGTTGTGAGAAGAGGGTAGTAAAGGATATTAAAATAAGACCTGACTTACAGGCTACACCCTTAAGAGAACCAGATGAAACCTTGTTTACAGATGGGTGTTGTTACAGACACCCCACAGATGGATTGAAAGCTGCCTATGCGGTGGTACGAAAAACTACAGGAGGATTTGAAGAAATCATTACAGGGACAGTGAGAGGAAAGGAGTCAGCACAACTCGCAGAACTACAAGGAATGATAGCAGCATTAGAATGGGCAGAAGGGAAGGAGGTCAATATATATACAGACTTGGCATAGGTGGTAGGGACAATACAGGTTGAGCTTAGTCAATGGATTAGAAGTGGGTTTTTAACAGCAGCAATGACCCCAATTAAACACGAGAAGGACGCTAGGAAACTGGCGGAGGCTCTCCTGAAACCAAGGGCATTAGCAGTTCTTAAATGTAAAGGACATGATAGAACAGATACGATGGTGGCTCGGGGAAATCAGGAAGCGGACATGGCCGCTAAAAGGGCAGCAGGATACGGCCCTCAGTTTATTATGATACAGGCAGACAGAACTGCACATGACTTATTACCACCATGTAGGGTAGAAGTAATAATACAGGAACAAGCAAAGGCATCACCTCAGGAAAGGATGGTATGGGAGGAAAGGGGGGCAACCGAGGATCAAGGACTATGGAGATCGATAGACGGGAGGACAGTTTTACCATCTGGACTCATGAAACCCCTCCTCGAGGAGGTGCATGGGCTAACACACTGTGGAAAGAAGCAGATGATAAGGTATTTGATACATTGGTGGCACCCCTTCCTGCCGGCGATGGTGGAGAACCATATTAGAGAGTGTGAGGCATGTATAACTTTCAATGTCAAGGCGACTGTAAAGCCACATGAAGGACAGTTCCCGTTACCTAAGTTACCAGGGCAGGAAATTGTACTTGATTATACGGACATGATTGAGAGGGTAAGTGGCTATCGATACCTCTTAGTAGCAGTAGATGTGTTCACAGGGTGGCCGGAGGCAATCCCTGCCAAAAGAGAAGATGCAAGGACGGTATGTAAATTCCTGATCAACCAGTATATTCTGAGACACAGATTTCCTAGAAAAATTAGGTCCGATAATGGAAGTCATTTTAAGAATAACAATCTACAGGAGGTAGAAGCAATGTTGGGATTGAAACATGCCTTTGGAATGGTGTACCATCCACAATCCCAAGGAAAAGTGGAGAGGATGAACCAAACAATAAAAGGTAAGATCGGGAAAGTACAGGCACGGACCAAACTAAATTGGGTGGATGCGTTGCCCCTGGCATTAATGTCAATAAGGAGTTCGGTAAGTTCTGTGACAGGATTTACTCCATATGAACTACAAACGGGGCACCAGTTTCCGGGACCGGGAGCCGGAATTCAGACTACGAAGAATGAGGTAAGTTCAATGGGATGCAAGCTTTATTATGATAAACTAACGGCTCTGGTGTCAGATTTTTCACAACAGGTCACAAGTCCCAACAGAAAACGGGAAACACCGATACCATCAGTCGCGGAGTGGGTTCTGCTAAAGGTCATCAAGAGAAAGTGGTCGGAGCCCAGGTGGACAGGACCCTACAGAGTGGTGGAGAGGACGTCCCACTCGGTTCGACTACAGGGAAAAGGCGAGACGTGGTATCATTGAAGTCAGTGTGCAGCAACGGACCCACCAACACGGACACTGGAACAGATTCGAACAGAGATGACTGGGACTCTGTGAAGAAATCACGGACTAAGAACACTTAACACGTCCCGTTTTAAAGAGACTATTGGACTACGGTGACTGTATATCAGTGGTTGACGGTATAATCAATTTATTGGCATCAAAACAATGAAGGGAGCTGTGATGGACACTATGTGGGGACTATGGGTGATGTTGTTCCTAGCCCTTGAAGCATCTGGAGAAGGAAACAACTGTACAAAGTGTTTGTGGTCAGCCTGGGAGGCCCATAACGAACCGAAACAGTACTTTGCGGATTGGACTGACGTTCCTGAACACTGTGTTGGGGCCCCCACTGGACTGAAGTGTGTTCATAATGGCCAAGTTTGTGAGGTTAGGTTTAACAAGGGGTCAGAGATCCCGGTCCTTGCAAAAACTCTTGAGGTCTTGGTCCCATAAGTTAACTGGTGGATGGTCTCATTTTCATGAGACCAAAAGGGGGACTGTTGGAATCTAGGGGTTAAAACATTATGAAAGAAATTATTAATTAATAATTTTATATTTACTGCATGGTTCAGGGAAAAAGGGGAATGTGATTAAGTGGCAATCACAGCATGGAGCAAAGTTGGCTGAGCAAAATGGTCTGCTCCCACAATACAGGGAGAGGAAATGCATAAAACGATTTAGGAGGAATGCTCAAACTGAAGGAGGTGTTGAGGGCAAAGACCATGTCAGTAGTTCCTCTGTTTGCGCGAAAGAGTGCTCAAGAGTCTTCACTAACAGATTGTTGTTTTCAAAAGACAACAGATGAGAGTTTGTCAGAGCCGCTTCTGTCTGAAGCTTTTGGAAGAGGATCATGTGGTTTTGCAAGAGAGAGAGTCAAACAGGCTTTTCCGTGTGTGTGTGTGTGTGTGTGTGTGTGTGTGTGTGTGTGTGTGTGTGTGTGTGTGTGTGTGTGTGAGAGAGAGAGAGAGAGAGACACAGAGATCTTGTACAGTGTTACAGCCAGCAGAAGCAGCTGGGACTGGAACAGGACAAGCTGGCAAGCTTATGAAAAGCCCCATTTTGGAAGACGGCCTGGTCAAAGCCCTTGTGGTTCATGCAAGAGGAGAGGACTTGCTGTCTAATGTTTCACTTGGAATAAGAGAAACAAAAAGGAATTCTATGGTGTCCTGAAAGAAAGAGGTTATCATATGGAGAACATATAGTCTTGGTGAATATCTATTGCTGCTGGGTTTTGGGGTTCTCTGGGCTCATAACATTTTATGGGGGCTCGTCTGTTCAGATTGAAAATTGACATTTTTGTGATTTATTAGTTAATTGTTTTTTTCAAGATAATTTAAAGCTTGTGTGTGGGAAAAACTGCAGAAATGGATGTTGATACATTTTTGTCACAACCATCATCTGCAGAGCTGCAAAGCAAGAGAAAAGAGGAACTGATGGTTATTTCTAAGGCATTAAAACTGACTGAAGTCAAGCATTGGATGAAGAAAATACAAATACAGAGGATTATAGTCAAATATTATATAGGTGAGTGAAAATTTGTTGAGAAAGACTTTGAAAATTATCTGGAGGATAGATCTGTTGAATTGCAATTGGAATTGGATAAATTGAGGGTGGAAGAAGAGAGAGAGAAATGGAAGGTGTTGGAGGATGAGAAACAGACACAATATGAGGCAGGCCAAATTGAAAAACAAAGAGCAGAGTAAAATTATGGATCAGGAGGTGGAATATATTATTAGACCTTCGAACTCAGATTGGAGTCCTCCTCAAATTCTGGTACCAAAATCAGATGGCACTGTTAATTCTGTACAGATTGCAGGAAAATTAATTCAGTAAATAAAATAGATGCTTATCCTATTCCGAGAATAGGTGGCTGTATTGATAAAATTGGAAAAGCTAAATTTCTTACTAAGTTGGATTTGTTGAAAGGTTATTGGTGTCTGCCTTTAACTGAGAGTGGAAAGAATATTTTGGCTTTTGTAACTCCATCCTGTTTATTTGAGTATAATGTGTTACCTTTTGGCATGAAAAATCCCCCTGCACCATTCCAAAGGATGATTAATTCAGTAATCCAAGGGTTAACACATACAGATGCATATATTGATGACTTGGTCCCTAAAGTGACACATGGGAAGAACATCTAATGGAATTGGACAAATTGTTTACAAGATTATCCAAAGCAAACTTAACTGATAATTTTGCAAAAAGTCAATTTGCAAATGCCATTGTAACATACTTTGGTCATGTAATTGGTCAGGGCAAAGTTGCACCTATTCAAGCAAAGGTGAATCCAATTTCTGAGTTTTCTATTCCCAATGGCAAGAAAGCAATGAGGTTTTTTTAGGAATGGCAGGGTATTACAGGAAATTTTGTAGAAATTTTGCTCAGGTTGCTCTTCCTTTGACCAACCTTTTGAAGAAAGGGGAGAAATTTGTGTGGACTAACATTTGTCAGACAGCTTTGGAAAATTTAAAGGAGATGCTATGCCATTGCCCTGTGTTGAAATCTCCTGATTTTGACAGACCATTTTCTTTAGCAATGGATGCCAGTGAGGGAGCAGCAGGTGCAGTTTTATCTCCCAGAATCACAGTGCGGCTTTCGCGCAAACAGAGGAACCACTGACAAGGTCTTTGCCCTCAGACAGCTCCAAGAAAAGTGCAGAGAACAAAACAAAGGACTCTACATCACCTTTGTTGACCTCACCAAAGCCTTCGACACCGTGAGCAGGAAAGGGCTTTGGCAAATACTAGAGCGCATCGGATGTCCCCCAAAGTTCCTCAACATGATTATCCAACTGCACGAAAACCAACAAGGTCGGGTCAGATACAGCAATGAGCTCTCTGAACCCTTCTCCATTAACAATGGCGTGAAGTAAGGCTGTGTTCTGGCACCAACCCTCTTTTCAATCTTCTTCAGCATGATGCTGAACCAAGCCATGAAAGACCCCAACAATGAAGACGCTGTTTACATCCGGTACCGCACGGATGGCAGTCTCTTCAATCTGAGGCGCCTGCAAGCTCACACCAAGACACAAGAGAAACTTGTCCGTGAACTACTCTTTGCAGATGATGCCGCTTTAGTTGCCCATTCAGAGCCAGCTCTTCAGCGCTTGACGTCCTGCTTTGCGGAAACTGCCAAAATGTTTGGCCTGGAAGTCAGCCTGAAGAAAACTGAGGTCCTCCATCAGCCAGCTCCCCACCATGACTACCAGCCCCCCCACATCTCCATCGGGCACACAAAACTCAAAACGGTCAACCAGTTTACCTATCTCGGCTGCACCATTTCATCAGATGCAAGGATCGACAATGAGATAGACAACAGACTCGCCAAGGCAAATAGCGCCTTTGGAAGACTACACAAAAGAGTCTGGAAAAACAACCAACTGAAAAACCTCACAAAGATAAGCGTATACAGAGCCGTTGTCATACCCACACTCCTGTTCGGCTCCGAATCATGGGTCCTCTACCGGCACCACCTACGGCTCCTAGAACGCTTCCACCAGCGTTGTCTCCGCTCCATCCTCAACATCCATTGGAGCGCTTACACCCCTAACGTCGAAGTACTCGAGATGGCAGAGGTCGACAGCATCGAGTCCACGCTGCTGAAGATCCAGCTGCGCTGGATGGGTCACGTCTCCAGAATGGAGGACCATCGCCTTCCCAAGATCGTGTTATATGGCGAGCTCTCCACTGTCCACCGTGACAGAGGTGCACCAAAGAAAAGGTACAAGGACTGCCTAAAGAAATCTCTTGGTGCCTGCCACATTGACCACCGCCAGTGGGCTGATAACGCCTCAAACCGTGCATCTTGGCGCCTCACAGTTTGGCGGGCAGCAACCTCCTTTGAAGAAGACCGCAGAGCCCACCTCACTGACAAAAGGCAAAGGAGGAAAAACCCAACACCCAACCCCAACCAACCAATTTTCCCTTGCAACCGCTGCAATCGTGTCTGCCTGTCCCGCATCGGACTTGTCAGCCACAAACGAGCCTGCAGCTGACGTGGACTTTTTACCCCCTCCATAAATCTTCGTCCGCGAAGCCAAGCCAAAGAAAGATAATGAAATATACCATCCAGTTGCCTACTTTTCAAAAAAAATCAATGTTCATCAAAGGAACTATTCCACTATTGAAAAAGAACTGTTGTCTATAATATTTGCTCATCAGAATTTTGATGTATATCTCGGTACCTCTCATGAACCAATTGTGATATTTACTGACCACAATTCTCTGCTGTTTTTCAATAAAATAAAGAATAAAAACAGAAGATTGTTAAACTGAAGTTTAATGTTACAAGAATATAATCTGCAAATTAATCATATCAGAGGTACAAATAATGTGATAGCAGATTGATTGTCAAGATGTTAAAATTGATCATGTAGAGAAAAAAATACTCTCAACATTGAGTTACTTTATTATAACATGTATTGTGTATTGTTATAACTGAATTTTAACTCAAGAGTTAAAATTCCTTTTGTAACAATATTAATATTTGGGGAGAATTTATAAGATTTAGAGTAGGTCACATACATTCACACATTTTAAAATAGATCTTATTTGAAAGGCTGAAGAATTCACATTGCAGGATCTCTATGTAAGCACCTTTCACAAGTAGGTGTTAATTGAACTGCCAACATAAAAAATGGTTGACCATTGTCTTGTTGGAGTCATGCTGTCTATCAGTACCCTTTCTGCAAAGTGCTCACAGAAAGGTCAATTCTGGATTGTTTACCTAAGATAACAGATGAGAGCAGAAGGAAGAACTCCTGTTTGCTGGAGAAGATGGGGGTTTTACAAGACATGAGTCACATACTCTCTTTGGAGTTTCAGTTGGAAGAGAGAGAGAGTTGAGTTAACAGCTTAGTCAGTCAGTCAGTGTATGGGACACTGACAAGTAATTGAAAAGTGCAATCCAGGAAAAACTGTTTGAAACTGATGAAAGCAAGTTCCAGAGCAGTAGATGGCTGAAAGTGCTATCTGTCTGATGTTTCTCTTGAAATAGAGGAAGGAATAGAACTCTGTGGTAGCTTGAAGAAAGAGGTTGCCATCTGGAAGACCCTGATGGAGTAAGTTTCATCAACGAGACCCTGAGGTGACTAGTGGTGGTACCTCAGTTGTGGAAATCCTGGAGCAACAAATATCTCTCTCTGCAAACCCGACAAGAACTTTCCTGAGTGGTAAACATTTACCTTTCAAGCACCAAGCCTGGTGAATTTTATACATGTTAAATTCTGTGCACAGTATGGTGATTGCCTGCAACCAGAGAACTTGGAAGAAGGAGAAGTGAGATTGAACTGTGAACCAAAGAACTAGAATTAGAAAGGGGTTAATTTGGGTTAGTTAAGTATAGAGTTAAGTTAATGTTTGATTCTATTTTCATGTTTAAAGTTGATTAAAAATAACTTTTGTTTTGAAAGTCACTTGTCTTGGTGAATGTCTATTGCTGCTGGGTTTTGGGGTCCTTTGGGCTCATTACACTTTAAAGAGGGATGGTGTGACAGAGTATATGTTTTGGGGAGATAAATTGGGAAAGGTTTGTTAGAGTAGGTCACATACAAACACTTTAAAACAGATCTTATTTGATGTGCTGAAGCTCTGCTAATCACAGCCACAACGGGGCCTCACAGCTTTTGCAAGAGCTTTGAAGAGTGCTTAAGAGACTTCACTAATGGATTGTTGTTTACAAAAGGCAACAGATTAAAGGGTTTGTCGGAGCCGCTTCTGTCTGGAGTTGGAAGAGGATAATGTGGTTTTGCAAGCAGAGAGAATCAAACAGGTATGTGTGTGTTGAGAGAGAGAGAGAGAGAGAGCAAGAGAGCGAGAGAGAGCGCGAGAGAACGCAAGAGAGAGAGAGAGAGAGAGATCTTGTACAGTGTTACAGCCAGCAGAAGCAGCTGACAAGCTTAATGGAAAGCCCCATTTTTGGAAGATGGTCTGGTCAAAGTCCTTGTGGTTCATGCACGAGGAGAGGACTAGCTGTCTAATGTTTCATTTGGAATAAGAGAAACAAAAAGGAATTCTGTGATGACCTGAAAGAAAGAGGTTATCATATGGAGAACCCTGAAGGGGAAAGTTTCATTAGCAAGACACTGAAGTGGCTGATTTAAAAAGGAACAACAAATCTCTCTCTGAAAACCAACAAGAACCTTTCTGAGCGGTAATCATTTACCTTTCAAGCACCAAAGCCTGATTAACTTTATAAATGTTAAATTCTATGCACAGTATAAGAATTGCCTGCAACCAGTGAACTTGGAGGAATGAGAAGTGAGATTGGACTGCGAATCAAAGAAGTTTTCTGAACTTACACACACATTACATACACGTGCGCTTAGAATTTGAAGGGGGTTAAGTTAGATTAAGTAAGTCGATAGTGATAAGTTGAAGTGTGATTCTGTTTTCATGTTTAAAGATAATTAAAAGCAACTTTTGTTTAAGTAACCATTTGTCTTGGTGAATATCTATTGCTGCTGGGTTTTGGGGTCCCCTGGGCTCGTAACACATGAAAATGAGATGAATTTCAGACTCGTCATTGTCCCTTAAGATCGCCAATTTCTTGCAGAATTACCGGAACACACCATACTCAACCACCAAAAGAATACCTGCAGAGCTGATGTTCAGGAGAAATCTAAGGACCAGACTGTCGGCAATATGTCCAAATATCAGCCTCAGACTGCAACAGTCAGCTTCCGCTAAAAGAGACCCAAGATCGATTGAAGTGGGGGAACCAGTGTTGGTGCAAGACTACTGCATTCACAAAGCTCCAAGGGTGCGGAGAGTAGTCCTGAAAAAACTCAGTCCATACTCGTATCACATCCTAGTGGGGGACATGATATAGAAAAGACACATCAACCAACTAAGACCAGTGGATGACGCAATGATACCCAAAGCTGGAAAGGACCGTCTATCCAGTGAGGGGCCGACCCGGCTACCAGAAGTGTCTCCATCACACGTTAACAGGCACGGAGAAGGGATCGAGGAGATACCATCAAGAATGGCACCTGAAACCAGAGACCAGGCAAGCAGCCCAATTCCGAAAAGACCGCCAAGATCATCTTCTTCACCACCCAATTATATCCTGACCAATGAACCGGAACCGATCATGTAACAACAAAGTGCCCCGACTAATACCATCCCTCTCTGTAGATCCAAACGAACCGCACACTCACCTGTATGTTTCAAAGACTATGTATGCTGGGTGGGGAAGGGAGAAGAGTGTTGGCTATGACGTGATAACGTGGGGTACTGATTTAAACTGAACGCTTAGTAGTAACTCTCCTCTGCTTCTCCTTCTCAAAGGGACTGTTCTCCCAGTTTCTAGTGCCCTGCACCGGTCCACTGTTCCCCTGGAGACTGCAACCCCTCTTGGTCGCTGCCGAGCACAGGCACCTCCATCATGGGCACAGACCTCCATGGGTTACAGGATTTTAAATTAAAACATCATCTGCTTCTTTAGCAGGCCTGCATGGAGCCACTGACATTAGGTCCGGGCCGTTTAACTCTTTGGAGCAGTGCTGTATCTCCACTCTCCCGGATCTAAATTAGCAGCAGCAATGCTGTTACAACAGCTTGGCTACGCCAACATTTTTTTTTGAGGAGAATAAAATTTATACACATTTTCCATAATATTTATACATATTTATTTTACACTATTATCTTTATGTATGTAATTTTTTATTACATGCTTTGTGAGAAATGTATGTGTGTATATGTGTGTACCATGGTCTGGAGAAACACTGTTTCATCTGGTTATGCATGTACAGGCAGGTAATAATAAACTTGAACTTGAAACTGTGCCTGTCTGCTCTAGAGCTTAAGGAATGAGAGTTGTTCTCAATGAAATGTGCAATGAGGCAGCTGTAAAACTGCTGCCTCACTGCTTCAGTGATCCAGACCTCTTGTACTCTCTGTGCAGAGTTTGAACATTCTCCTTTGACCATGTGGATTTCCTTCACGTTCTCCACTTTCCTCCCACATCCTAAACACAAGTGAATTGCCTATGGGGGAAGTTGATGGGAATATGTGAAGAATAAAATTACATTAATGTAAATACCATAATGTAGAGAAGCCATTATCAATATGTTTTTGGCTAAGGCACCCTTAGGAATCTGCTCAGTTTATGGCCCCCTTCCCTGTGAAGCAGTTAAGTTTTGGTTTCTTTGGCATTTTTCTACCAAATACATAAAAACGTAAGAAATATGAGGTGAAAATAAATCAAGACTTTTACTTAAACGTGCTGTGGCCCTTGGGGAGGGGGGGGGGGGGTCAGCATAGGGCCTCTGTTGAGAATGGCTGCTCTAGAGTCACAAAATCAAGTTTACAGCAGGGAGGCACAGTTAGCACAACGCTAATACAGTGCCTGCGACCCAGGTTCAAATCCAGCGCTGTCTGTAAGGAGTTTATACATTCTCCCTATATCTGTGTGGGTTTCCTCCAGATGCTCCAGTTTCTTCCCACCTTCCAAAACCTACGGGGGTTGCAGGTATATTTAGGTGTCATTGGGTAGCATGGATTTAAATGGTCGGAATTGGCTTCTACCGTGTTGTTAAAAAAAAAGCAGGCCCTTTGATCCAATTTGTCCTTATCAACCAAGATGTCTACGTGAGCTAGTACTACTTGCCTGCATTTGACCCATATCTATCCAACCCTTGACCATCAATGTATTGTCTAACCTTCCTGTGAATCTTTTATACCCTTCTCCAGCTTATTGACATCCTTCTTATAGTTTGGCAAACAGAACTCCCGGCATGGTCTCACTGATGTCATAAGTGATGTTTGTGCCCTTTCTGAAAGCTTCACAAGCAGCATCAGGATGATCGAATGTGCTAGGAAGATGCTACTGAACATTTTCCAGATTTGTTTCTGATAATTTTATGGCGATATCATAGTACCTGTGTCAGCGTTAGGTAGATACGATCTGTGAGCGGAGTGATGACGAGGCGACCATTCAAACCCATATATTCATAGCCATAGTCAAAATGACCTGTGCACTGATGAACCCTCAGCTCATCTGGCAGACGTACCCAGTAGAAGCGAAGCTGGCTCTCCCACTCAAACTCTCGGGCATCCATGATACTAATGGAAATAGTAAGTATACATATTAACAATGAAAAATGAACATACATAGCAGTAGTGGAAACTAAATCAACATGATATTAAACAAGAAAATCTGCAGATGGTGGGATCAAGTGCAATATGCAAAAGTGCTGAAGAGACTCAACAGATCACACAGCATCTATAGGAAGTAAAGAGCAGTCAGTGTTTCAAGCCTGAGTCTTTGTCAGGAATCAGGAAAATAAGGTGGGGAGAAGGGGAAGGAGAGGAGAGCAAACATTTGCACTAAAACCTCCTCCCTCTGCTATTCAGGGCCCCAAACAGTTCTTCCATGTGAAGCAACACTTCACTGTGAATCTGTTGGGGTCATCTATCGCATCCAGTGCTCCTGATGCAATACATTGCAAACTGGACACAGACTGGGAGATTGTTTTGTTGAGCACTTTCGCTCAGTCACTGCAAAAGAACCTCCCCGTGGCCAACCATTTAAATTCCAAACATCATTGTCACATCACCAAGTCTGTCCATGACTTCACGTAACACTATTAAGTGCACCAGCGACCCAGGTTCAAATATAGTGCTTTCTGTATGGAGTTTGTACGTTCTCTCAGTGACCTACATGGGCTTTCCCTGGGTACTCTGGTTTTTCCCACACTCTAAAAAATGTATGGGGTTGGTAAGCTAATTTGGTGTAATTAGACTGCATAGTTTTCAATGCCAGGATCGACTCCTAAGGTATTAAAAATAAATCAATAAATAAAATTGAGGCTACCCACAAATTGGGGGAACAACCCATTTCTTCCATCTCAGCAGTCTCCAACCAGGTGGCATTAATAGCAACATTGTAGCAGCTACTACGGTAGAGCTACTAAAGTAATACAAACACACGCCAGAGTAGTCAACTCAAGACTGATTTATTCAGAGTTTACAAGCTTCTTTTATATACCGCATGTCCAGAGCTCCACAGGACAAGGTGGGACGTCACTATGGCTTTGCTGCCAATCCACGGGACCGGCAAGTTTAAATTAAGCCTTGTGAGTTTCCAGTGCCTTTCGGCAGGAGACTCAGCAGATCAACGTGCCATTCCTCGGCACTCACTATCTTTTGCGTGCGGTCTGTAATGATTATAATATTGGGGGAATTTGGTAAGATTTAGAGTAGGTTACATACATACACACATTTTAAAACTGATCTTATTTCAAAGATTGAAGAAATATTGCAAAATCTCTGGAGAATGTGAAGTAGGTGTTAATTGGACTGACGTCATAAAATGAATGACCATTGTTTGGAACAGGATCCAGGATAGCTACAAGTACCCTTTCTTCAAAGTGCTCACAGAAAGGTCACTCCTGGGTTTTGTTTATACTTAAGATAACAATTTGAGCGGAAGGAAGAACTCCTGTTATTTGCTGGAGAAGGTGGGGGTTTTGCAAGTCACATGAGTCACATGCTTTCTCTGGAAGTTTTCAGTTGGAGAGAGAGAGAAAGAAAGAGAGAGGTCACAACCTCTCTCAGTCAGTGTGTGTGTGGGACACTGAACAGTGCAATCCAGGAAGAACTGATGAAAAGTTCCAAAAGCAGTGGATGGCTGGAAGTGCTATCTGTCTGATGTTTCGCCTAGAGGAAGAGGTTACCATATGGAAAACCCTGATGGGGCAATTTTAATCAGCGAGACATTGAGGTAACTAATGGTGGTGCCTCAGTTATGGAAATCCTGGAACAACAAATCTCTCTATGTAAACCCTACAAGAACCTTCCTGAGTGGTAAACATTTACTTTTCAAGCACCAAAGCCTGGTGAACTTTATACATGTTAAATTCTGAGCACAGTATAAGAATTGCCTCCAACCAGAGAACTTGGAAGAAGTGAGATTGAACTGTGAACCAAAGAACTTTTCTTGAATTTACACACATCACATACAGGTATGCTTAGAATTAGAAGGGGGTTAATTTGGGTTAGTATGTAGTTAAGTATAAGTCTAGAGGTAAGTTAAAGTTTGATTCTATTTTCATGTTTAAATTTGATTAAAAATAACTTTTGTTTTAAAAACCACTTGTCTTGGTGAATGTCTATGCTGCTGGGTTTTGGGGTCCTTTGGGCTCGTAACAGGTCCATGAGATGAGTACCGCATCAGTGAGAGTTCATGATACCGCACTGTGCGCCCGCTCGACTGGCTAACCGACCGCTACATCATCTCCAATTTCCATTAACCCTGTCCCCTAGTCTCTTTCCTTCTCTCAGCCCTATTTCCTTTCCTCCAGCTTCCCATCTTCTTCCCTTCCTTCTCCTATCCAAGAGCTACCCTTCTTCACACTCTGGCCTCTCCCCCATCACTTCTCCATGTCTTTCTCTTCTATCCTCCCACCTGAATCCACCTAACCTCTTACCTGTTAGCCTGCACTCCTCCCTCTGCCCTTGCTCCCTTCTTCCCCTCCCCCATCTTTGTATTCAGGTGTTTTTCCTGACTTGATGAAGGGCTCAGGCCCAAATCGTTGGTTACCTTTCAGTTCCTAAGGATGTTGTATGACCTGCTGAGTTCCTCCAGCACATTTGTGTATTGCAATTGACCCCAGCATGTGCAGATTTTCTTGTTCAACAGGAGGAGGGTGAGGTTGGATACGCTTTTGCTCCCATCACCAAGGGATTACAATGTGTCAGACACATTCCATCCTGGATCTCCAGTTGAACAGACAATGGCTTAGATAACAGTCAGGGCAGTGAACCAGGGAATGGGTCATTAATGTACAAGTATAACAGCACTGAGAGCACCTCTTAACTGAAAACAATCAGCAATTTGTGTTTAACCAATCACAGAATAAAAGAGTAGGGAGGTTATAGTGCAAGCTTAAAAAAAAGTGCTTTTTAGTTATTCCACAGCTGGAGTAATGTGTGCAGTTCCAGTCACCACATTATAGAAAGGACAAGATTGCACTGGTGAGGATGTTGCCTGGATGGAGCATTTCAATTTTGAGGAGAAGCTGAGCAAAGGAAACTGAATTGAAGGGCATGGATAGGATGGATGCTAAAAAAAAAGTTCCCCACAGCAGAAGGTTCAGTTAAGATAAGCAGTAAAAGATTTAGATCAAGATTTTTTTCACTCAGATCCATTGGAATCTGGAATGCACTGACTGAGTGGATAGTAGAGACAGCTATTTGATGGTCAACCTGGACATGATGGGCCAAGAGCCTGCTTCAACTCTTATGACCATGGCCCACCATAACCATTGCATTCAGAACACACTAGCCCTTGGTCATTCACCTTTTGGTCTACAACAGTCAAAATTATGCGCAATAAATCTTGTCAGTAGGGAAGCTTAATTAATATAAGCTTAAACAAATACTAGTTTAAAATTTTTCATCCTAAAATTTCAACCAAGAATTCCCCAGCAAATAGACGATGAGGTGAGTTGCAAGATGGCAGTGTTGCTAGAGGTGCTGCAATGGCCACGCTGCCACTGGTGCAGACCTGGGACAGCAAAGAATGGAGACACAGTGCTGCTCCAGAGGGTTCAATCGCCAATGTCAATGACTCTGTACAGGTGTGAAATGGCCTGTTGAAGAGCGGACGGTATTTTATTTTAAACTCCTGCAACCACGGGGTCTGTGCCCAAGATGGCAGCAGCCACAAGGGTTTGCAGACACCAGGGGAGCGGAGGACTCCCACAGCCCATTAAGGAGAGCAGAGGAGATAACCACAACAGCAGACTAGCAAGGGGCTCAGCGGTTGAGGATCCCACACAGCCTGCGGGTGACTTGGGGTCAGGGGACTCACACGGGTTGCAGGTTGCTGAATACTGATGCTTCGACAGGACACACCAGAGGGCTTAACTACTGAAGCTATATAGGTGGATCTGAGGAATGGGAAAGGTATGACCACACTCAATGGGCTATATTATATATCACCCTATAGCAAAAATTGGAGGAGCAAATCCTTAGAGATAGCAAACACCTGCAGGAAATAAAGTTGTGATAGCAGGAAATTTTAACTTTCCATATATTGACTGGCACTCCCATACTGTCAAAGGGCTGAATGGCTTGGAGTTTATCAAATGAGTTCAGGAAAGTTTTCTAAGTCAATATATAGAGGTACCAATGAGAGAGAGAGAGCAATACTGGATCTCCTATTAGGGAATGAAACAGATCAGATGTCTGAAGTATTTGTAGGGAAACATTTTGGGTCCAGTAGTAATAAAGGCATTAATTTTGTTAATTATTTGGGTTGAGATTCTAAATTGTAAAAAGGCCAATTTTGAGAAAATGAGAAAGGATTGAAAAAGCATGGATTGGGATGTTCTTTCCTGGCAAGGATGTGTTCGGTAAGCAAATTTTGGGAGTATGGTTTGTATGTTCTTGTCAGGATTAAAGACAAAGTTAACAGGCATAGGAAACATTTGTTTTCAAGGGAATTTAGGGATCTGGTTAATGAGGTATTTGAGGATTATAAAAAATGCAAGAAAAAACTTAGGAAGAAAATCAGAAGGGCTAACAGAAGACACAAGGTTGCTTTGGCAGACAATCTGAAGGAAAATCCTAAGGTATATTAAGAGCAAAAGATAGTAAGGGACAAAACTAGTCCCCTTATAGATCAGAGTGGTTGGCAAAGTATGGAGCCAGAAGAGATGGGAGAGATCTTAAATGGGTTTTTTGCATCAATATTTACTCAAGAAACTGGCACGGAGTCTAGGGATGTAAGGAAAACAAGCAGTGAGGTCATGGAACCTATTCATATTAAAAAGGAGGAGGTGCTTGCTGTCTTAAAGCAAATAAGGGTGGATATATTCCCAGGGCCTGACAGGATTTTCCCTCAGACCTTAAGGGAGACTCATGAAGAAATTGCAGGGAACTTGTAGGAAATATTTAAAATGTCCTTCACCACAGGTGAGGTATCAGAGGATTGGATGGGAGCTCATGTAGTTCTATTGTTTAAAAAAGGCTCCAAAAGTAATCCAGGGAATTATAGACCAGTGAGCTTGACGTCAATAGTAGCTAAATTATTGCAAGGTCACCTAAGAGATCAAATATACAAGAATTTGGATAGCTAGGGACTGATTAGGAATAGTTAACATAGCTTTGTGCATGGTAGGTCATGTTTAAGCATTCTTAAAGTTTTTCAAGGAGATTTCCAGGAAAGTTGATGGCTGTGGATGTTGTCTACATGGACATTCCATATGGGAGGTTAGCACATTACTCCCTGGAGCATAGAGCATAGAGGATTGAGGAGAGATTTGATAGAGGCCTACAAAATTATATGGGGTTAGGAGATACAAAAACCAGAAGATTATGGGGTTAAGGGTAAATATTTAGGGGGAGCATAAAGGGGAACTTCTTCACACAGAGAGTGGTGGGAGTTGCCAACTGAAATGGTGAATGTGGGCTCAATTTTCACATTTAAGAAAATATTGGGGAGGTGCATGGTTGGGAGGGGTATCGAGGGCTATGGGAAGAGTGCAGATCAGTGATATTAGGCAGAATTATAGTTTGCCATAGACTAAATGGGCCAAAGGGCCTGTTTTCTGCGCCGCAATGTTCTATGGTTCTTAGGGCTCCAGAAGGGCCTCAAGTTCTGAAGGCTACCTGATCGCGTCAGATGTTTGAATCTGGAGCTTCAGTTGCCAATAGTTTTAACAGGAGTAGAGGTTGCAGCTGTAGAGGTTGCAGGAGCGCTGGAGGCAAATCTGCAGACACTTGGTGATTCTGAAGGGACTGTCTTTCCTTGTCTTTCTCTCATACTGTAAGGTGTGCCAGCTGGCACATGTCCAAAATAAATGGGGAAGAACCACAATGAAACTATAGACCCATACACTGATAGGTTACATGTCCTTCCCTTCAAATGAGCAAGGCGTCAATTGGTATCAATAATGGAAGCAGGATCCACTTGATGTGCTTCTCTTTTGCCTTACAGCAGACAAAAGTTATAGTATATCATGCATGTTACATTTTTATGTGGCAATAAAAAAAACCTTGAAACCTTACTTAATGTCCCCAGCTCCAATAATTGAGCAGAGTCCAGTTCATGAATAATCTCTGCCAGAGGATTGGAGTCAGTCCTTCAGTCTCCAAGTTCACCAGATAAATATCTCATGTAATTACAAATAATTAAACATATCAAATATCAGTGACAACCTCACCTGTCTCGGACAAATGTATCCACAATATCTCTGGCATGTACATCAATAATAAGTACTGTATTATACTTTTTACGATCATTGTTACTCAGTGGTTGTGTGATATGGGTAACAAGGTCATCAATTTGTTGATGCATCTTCTTAGCATAATTCTTCATTGCTTGCTTATCTCCCTTCTTAACCCTTTGAAATACATCTTCAACCTCCCACGTCCACCAAACTTGGGTGGCAGCAAGCACAACCATGCCTTGATAAACCAACATCCAATCGTTTCTGGGGAATCAAAGACAGTTTATTACTCATCAGATAACATCTGATCAACCTCATTGCTAAGGCAGCAATAAATCACTGAATAAAAAATAATCAACAATCCAACTGCACTCGTGTAATATTAGGAATGTGCAAGAGCTAGGTTGGACTAAGAAGCAGAAGGAGGTCAAAATGGGAATAAGTGAAATTGAGTAGAGTGTACAATTAATTGCCAATTTTCTATTTTAATTTTAAACCCCAGCCCCGCTCCACCAGAGATAAAATTTGAGTTCGTGGGGAAGGTGCTTTCAAAACTGTGGAGTTGCATCAGCAATGACTGCAGCAGGTCAACTGCTCTTCATTCTGTCCATCTGTTGTGAACTCATAAAATACGCTGAATCACATTGAATTATTTATTTGCATTGTCCACATGGACCTAATAATTCAGTTCACACCATTCACTCTCCAGTTGTGAAGGTAAGTAAACACCAAGGTGAGACACCCACCACGAAAGTGTAAAGTTTACATTAGCCCAGTACTGCTGAACCTAAGAGGGAAAGTACAACAGACTCCAATGGACATAGAACACCACAGCACAGAAACGTTTTCCTGGCAAATTTTAACAGCTTTTGGCTAATATTGTGTACACTGAGTTGAGTACATATTGAAATGTTAAAATAAAGTATCTGTGTGTAGTTTGAGGAAAAGAATGGAAGGTACACTGCCGGTTCCATTGCTAAGGGAGCGAATAAATGCTGGAAAACAAGTCTGTGAGTTGTCTCTTTTTCTTTGTCCTATGCAAACCCTGTTACTCTGCATGAATAAGTTCCCCCGAAAGTTCCCTTTAAACTTTTCCCTTTTCACCATGTTCCCTTTAAACTTTTCCCTTTTCACCCTTAGCCCATGTCCTCTAGTTGTTATTTCATCTAACCTTAGCACATTGTATTTTTACTTCAATCACAATGAGTGCAGACTTTCCAGTTTTACATCTGACAATGAAAAGATCATTTTCAGTGCTTCACCAATCTCCTCCCTCGCTTCCTACAGTAGCCTTAACTAATTAGCCCCTGACAATGATAAGGGGCTAATCAGCAATCTTATTGAGCGAGGCCTTTTGGGTAGGAGCGATCACAATATGATCGAATTCTCACTCGACATGGAGAGTGATGAAATTAAAACCGAGACTAAGGTCCTGAATTTAAATAAAGGGAATTATGATGGCATGAGACGGGAGTTGAGTAAGATTGATTGGGTGGTGTTTATGGGGGAGTTGACTGTGGATAGACAATGGAAAGCATTCACATAATGGAGAAATTGCAAAAATCGTTTATACCGGTTTGGCATAAAAATAAACCAAAAAAGGTGACTCAACCGTGGATAACAAGGGAAATTAGAGACAGCATTGGGTCCAAAAAAAGAGCATATCAATTGGCCAAAAAAAGTACCGCAACCGAAGACTGGGAGCAGTTCACGATGCAGCAAAGGAGGACAAAGGGATTAATCAATGAGCAAAAATAAATTACGAAAGTAAGCTTGCGGCAAATATAAAAACCGACTGCAAAAGCTTTTATAAATATGTCAAGAGGAAAAGATTGGTGAAATCCAGAGTAGGTCCTTTGCAGACGGAATCAGGGGAATATATAATGGGGAATAAGGAAATGGCAGACCAATTAAATTCTTACTTTAGTTCTGTTTTTACAAGAGAGGATACAAATAACCTCCCAAGGATGTTGGGAAACATAGAGACTAAAGCAAGGGAGGAACTGAAAGAAATCAGTATCTCTAAGGACATGGTCTTGGGGAAATTGATGGGATTGAAGGCAGATAAATCCCAAGGGCCTGATAATCTACATCCTAGGGTACTCAAGGAAGTGGCCATTCAGATAGCAGATGCTTTAAGATTTATTTTCCAGAACTCGATAGACTCAGGATCAGTACCCATGGGTTGGAGGGTAGCTAATGTTAGCCCACTATTTAAAAAGGGGGGTAGAGAAAAAGCGGGGAATTATCAGCCTGTGAGCCTTACATCAGTAGTGGGAAAAATGATGGAATCCATTATTAAGGATGTAATAGCGGAGAATATGACTAGCAGAGAAGGGATCGGACGGAGTCAACATGGATTTACAAAAGGTAAATCGTGCTTGACAAATCTATTGGAATTCTTTGAGATGGTGACAGGTAAAATAGATGGGGGAGAGCCAGTGGATGTGGTGTACCTGGACTTCCAAAAGCCCTTCGATAAGGTCCCGCATAAACGACTGGCTTCCAAAATCAAGGCTCATGGGATTGGGGGCAAAGTATTGATGTGGATTGAGAACTGGCTGGCAGGTAGAAGACAGAGAGTTGGGATAAATGGCTTGTTTTCTGAGTGGCAGGCGGTGACCAGTGGGGTACCACAGGGATCTGTACTGGGACCCCAGCTGTTCACAATTTACATTAATGATCTGGATGAGGGGATTGGATGTAATATCTCCAAATTTGCAGATGACACTAAGCTAGGAGGGGTTGTGTGCACGCAAGAGGGGGTCAGGAAGCTCCAGTGTGATTTGGATAAATTGAGGGACTGGGCAGATACATGGCAAATGCACTACAATGTGGATAAATGTGAGGTTATCCACTTTGGTAATATAAACCGGAGGGCAGATTACTATTTGAATGGCAATAGATTAAGAGATGGGGAAGTGCAGAGAGACCTAGGGGTACTTGTACATCAGTCTCTGAAGGCGAGCATGCAGGTACAGCAGGCGGTTAAAAAGGCAAATGGTATGTTAGCCTTCATATCAAGAGGGTTTGAGTATAGGAACAAGGATACCTTACTGCAGCTGTACAGGGCCTTGGTGAGACCACACCTGGAGTATTGTGTGCAGTTTTGGTCACCTTATCTCAGGAAGGATGTTCTTGCAATGGAGGGAGTGCAGAGGCGATTCACCAGGCTGATACCTGGAATGGCAGGAATGACTTATGAGGAAAGATTGCGCAAATTGGGATTGTACTCCCTGGAGTTTAGAAGATTGAGAGGGGATCTCATAGAGACATATCAAATTCTGGCAGGACTGGACAGAGTGGATGCAGATGGGATGTTTCCAATGATGGGAAAATCCAGAACCCGGGGCCATGGTTTGAGGATAATAGGCAAAGCATTTAGGACCGAGATGAAGAGGAATTTCTATACCCGGAGGGTGGTGAATCTGTGGAATTCATTGCCACAGAGGGCAGTGGAGGCAGGTTCATTAAATATATCTAAGAGGGAATTAGATATATTTCTTCAGTATAAGGGTATTAAAGGTTACGGAGAGAAGGCGGGGACGAGGTACTGAACTTTAAGATCAGCCATGATCTCGTTGAATGGTGGAGCAGGCTCGAAGGGTTGAATGAGCTACTCCTGCTCCTATCTTCTATGTTTCTATGTTTCTAACTTATCTAACTTCAAGGTTTTCAAAAGCTTCAATGCTTTTAAATGTTAACATGCTCAGGCATTTCAGTCCGTTTTAAGTCATCCTCAGAATTGTCAAGGCTCTTTTCTCTGGTGATGCAAAGTATTCATTAAGGATTCCTGCTAAGTCCTCCAACTCCATGTTTATGTGTTCCATCATCACCCCTAATGATTTCCGTCATTTCACAACATCATCCTCTTGTTCTTCATGTACTTGGAGACTGCCTTGGGGTTTTCCTTAATCCTGCTCACAGGGCCTTCTCATGGTCCCTGCTAAATCCTTTCTTAAGCTTTTTCCTGGTAATCTTGTGCTTCCCTGCAGCTCTATCAGTTCCTATATTTTTAAACTTCTCGTATGCTTTTCTTCTTAACTAGATTTTCTCCATCCTCATACATCATGGTTCTTTCACCTTACCATTCTTTCCCTGCCTCAATAGAATATACTTGTGCAGAGTGCCATGCAAATGTTCTCTAAATATTTGCTGCATTTCTGACGGACTCTTCCCCAAGTATATCTGCTCCCAATTTATGCAATTTAAGCCTAATAGCATATTTTCCCCTCCCCCAATTAAATGATTTCCCAAATAGACTATTTCTGTCCCCCAGTGCAATGGTAAAGGAAAGAGAGTTGTGATCACTTTCTCTGAAATATTTGTCCTCTGACCCCTGACCTGGTTCATTTCCCAATACCAAGTCAAGTATAGCCTCTCATCTAGTTGGCCTACTAAATATTATGTCAGGAAACCTTCCTGAACACACCTACCACATTCTACTCCCTCCAAACCCTTCACTCTAAGATGGTGCTAATCAATATTAGGAAGTTAAAATTACCTATAACTACAACTTTTTGTTTTTACACTTTTCTAGAAAATGCTTCTCTATCTGTTCCTCGATATCTCTATTATTAGGAAGTGTCTATAATATACACTCCAAGGGTAACTGACCCCTTGATGTTCCTGATTCCAACCACACTGACTCAGTACAATCCGTCCACTATTTCCCCCTTTTCTGTCGCTGTGAAAGTATCCCTGATCAGCAATCCCACTCCTCAGCCTCTTTTTTGAAATCAGAAAATGCTGGAG
Organism: Narcine bancroftii; assembly: GCF_036971445.1. Classification (NCBI taxonomy): domain Eukaryota; kingdom Metazoa; phylum Chordata; class Chondrichthyes; order Torpediniformes; family Narcinidae; genus Narcine; species Narcine bancroftii. Next base: position 195,047,669 of record NC_091472.1, read on the forward strand.
AAGATAAACAGTAATGTATCAGATTGCAGACATTGACTGAAGACCCTTCAACTTGAAATGTTAACTATATTTCTTTTGATAAATGCTGCCATACCCATTTTTCCAAATTTTCTGTTTTTATTTCAGATTTCCAGTATCTGTGGATGTTTCAAATTGGATTAATTTAGAAATTAACTCTACTAAAAAATATTCTCTTATTTTAATACTTGGAGCGTCATTAACTTTTTCTGCTTCCAAATTATCCAATAATTTAGTTGTTAAGCATACTTTGAGAATTTGGTTTCAATTTAGAAAATCTTTTGGATATCATAGATTTTTACTTGCTAGCCCATTATTACTTAATTCTTTTTTTCCACCTTCTGTGCAAGATTCTACTTTTTGTGAATGGCTTAAGTTGGGTATCCAATCTTTTCAAGATTTATTTATTGATAATAATTCAGCTTTATTTGAACAACTAGCCCTTAAATTTAAACTTTCCAAATTAGGAGATATTTTGAACTCTGTAGTGTTGAGACTTCCTCAAGACCTTTTTTATAAATACAATAGGGATGATCTATGCTTTTAAACTGAATCAAAAAAAGTTGATATCATCTATATATGATTTATTATTAAAGTCTAGGGATAATTCCCTAGATAATATTAAAAAATTATGGGAGCAAGATCTTCAACTTTCATTTTCGGATACGACATGAAATTCTATCTTAAAATTGGTAATTCATCTTCTTTGTGTGCCCAACTTTCACTTTTACATTTAAGGTAGTACATCGAGCTTCCTTTTCTAAAATTCAATTGGCTAAATTTTACTCTAACATTTTCTCAAAGTGTGACAGGTGTAAGAATGAAGAAGGTACTTTGTTACATATGTTTTGGACTTGTTCCTCTCTTTCCATTTTTTGAGAAGATGTCTTTCATACTTTATCTTTAGTTTTCTATATGAATCTGATACCTAATCCTATAATGGCCCTTTTTGAATCAACTAAGACAACTGATTTGAATTTAACTAAGGTATGTCTCAATCCCATGTAGTCTTTTTTACCTCCCTTATTGCTAGACATTTAATATTAATGAGATGGAAAGATGCTGTCCCTCCTACTTATATTCAATGGCTATCTGATATGATGGCATGCCAAACTTTGGAAAAAAAAATCAGATGTTCTTCGACTTCAATGGATCTAAATTTTCTAAGTTTATGGGGTTTTTTTCTCAATTATTTTCACAATCTATAAGATCACTTGGATCTTGCTTTGTGAGTTTCTGGTTTCTTTTAATGGTAGTGAAATTATATATCTTCTTCTTCTTCTTTGGCTTGGCTTCGCGGACGAAGATTTATGGAGGGGTAATGTCCACGTCAGCTGCAGGCTCGTTTGTGGCTGACAAGTCCAATGCGGGTCAGGCAGACACGGTTGCAGCGATTGCAAGGGAAAATTGGTTGGTTGGGGTTGGGTGTTGGGTTTTTCCTCCTTTGTCTTTTGACAGTGAGGTGGGCTCTGCGGTCTTCTTCAAAGGAGGTTGCTGCCCGCTGAACTGTGAGGCGCCAAGATGCACGGTTTGAGGCGATATCAGCCCACTGCCGATGGTCAATGTGGCAAGCACCAAGAGCTTTCTTTAGGCAGTCCTTGTACCTCTTCTTTGGTGCACCTCTGTTGCGGTGGCCAGTGGAGAGCTCACCATATAACATGATCTTGGGAAGGCAATGGTCCTCCATTCTGGAGACGTGACCTACCCAGCGCAGTTTGATCTTCAGCAGTGTGGATTCAATGCTGTCGGCCTCTGCCATCTCGAGCACTTCGATGTTGGAGATGAAGTCGCTCCAATGAATGTTGAGGATGGAGCGGAGACAACGCTGGTAGAAGCGTTTTAGGTACATACCAGATAACTTCAGAAGGGAAAGGGTTAGACTTTGTAGTACAGTATAGTTTTTTAAAAATCTTTTTCAATTAGCCATATGTTGTAATTGTTTCTGTTTGCTACATTTTTTCAGTTTGACTGTTATGATATAGAGGTTATATATAATACTTTTATTTTTCTTATATTTTTTTCTGTATTTTCCTTTTTACATGTTACCTTTGATTAATGGCTTTTACTTATGTACTATTTCTGTAAAATCCAATAAAAATATTGAAAGAGAAAAGATTTATGGTGTCTGGATTTTTTTAAGTTTCATGTATGGAGATTTGAATTGAAAGATTCTACAATGCCTTCGATATTTTTGGGTAAGACAATAAAGTTATGGTAATTACCTTAAAATATCTGTGGAGCTGAGTTTGTTGAAGCTTACTGAACAGAATAGGGAGAGTTTTACTTTCCATTGAGCCTGTATTTACTCTGGATACTGGGGTCAATAATTTGTAGGTGTTTTATTGCTAAATGTTAACATTCCCCATCTTAATGAACCAAGTCAACACAATCCCAAACTATAAATTCAAAAAGCAAAGTTTAAGTTTGCATGGAAACCCATCTGTCACACAGTGGGAATTATCTGGCCAAGAATCCACACTTACCACAGCTACAAAACAAGGACTATTGTTCATGACTTATTTAAACTGATGGTTAAACTCACAAGAAAAGCAGCCATTAGTTCTGCTTACCTGCTCATGGTTTCACAATATCGGAAAATTGCTTCCTTTGTGATTAGACGATTAGTTTTTCTCATTTCACCCAGGACTGCAGTCATCCAATCTTCAACCCGTCCCTCCGCAGGTATTATTTGTCTAAATTCCATCACTTCTCCTTCAGCAGATATCATTGCACCTGCCAACATTTCATTTTCATTGCCCACTTGGAATCTTAATGATGCAATGTTGTCATACATCTGAAATATTAAATACTTAGTGAGTTCCCAGACCTAATTATAAGCCATTCTCACAATAATTATCAAAGGACTTGATATTTTGCATCTTTCTGCACCAATAAGAGAGATTCAGAGCAATAAAAGGTATATGCATGTTCCAAGCATCCCAGATCACCCTTCATAAAATTAGTTGATTTGATTTAAGTGAGCTTCAGGGAGCACCTTGCCAATTATTTCCCTGGAAATTTATCCTACGGTGTGGAGCCTATGCCCGTTCACAGCTAAACAAGCAGACAATTCCAAATGATAAAATCTTTCAAAGCAATAACATTATTATTATTTAAGCATTTTAACTTTAAAATGCAAAGGGATGCTGTTAATAGATCTTGAATTCTGGTATTTCTTGGGCGCTCATGGAGCTGCTAGCTAGCAATAAGTCACAAAGCATTCCAGGATCTGGGAGTGACAAATATTAAAACATTACAGCACAGAACAGGACCTTCAGCCCAGCATATGTGCTGACCTATACACACACCTACTCAAAAAAACCGAAACCCTCCCTACTTCATAACCCTCTATTTTTCTTTCATTCGTGTGCCTGTCTAAGAATGTCTTAAATGCCCCTATTGTTCCAGTCTCCACCACCACCCCTGGCAATACATTCCTAGGTATCCACAACTCTCTGTGCCAAAAACTTACCCTTAATGTCTCACCTAAACTTTCCTCCCTCCACTCTGAACAGATGTCCTCTGGTGTTTGCTACTCCCACCCTGGGAAAAAGATGCTGGCTGTATACCTTATCTATGCCTCTCATAATCTTTGGGGTATCTTTTAAGTAACCTCTTGTTAATTCATGGCCATAAAATTAGCATCCAGACAGACCCATTCAATATAAACTACATGATGCAGAGCAGATGTTCTCTATATCTGTTGCATTAAGTTCTATATACTCATCAAGTCTCTGTCAGATAGATTCAAATTTTTTTTTCAGATTTATAGAAGTCATGGGAAAATCCCAACCTGAACTAAGTTAAGTTCCAATGCCAAGCAGCCCACAAGAAATAGATGGAAGGAAAAATAATAAAATTACCTTTATCATATGTTCCTGGACAGCTTCAGGACCACTGCTCCCCAGGATGCTCAATAACTCATCATCAGAAATAAAGAAAAAACGTGGAAAGGCATTTCGCTTGGAATTCAGATAGTCATTGAGACTCTTCTGGCATTTCTCGAGACCTTCACTCAGGTTCTGGAGATTTGTTAGGCGATTAGAGGCCTGACAACATTTGCTTATGACAGGTTCCTTCACAGTTTCAGACATGATCTAATACAGTGCGGAGGAAACAAACAATTATTTTGAAAGGATAACAAATTACTATAAAGCATTTTTAGCTTTAAAATACAAAGTTTTGCATAGTTGGACTGTGAATTCTAGATTCCTGCCTGAGACACTTTATAAAACACCAGGTGACACAAGGTTACAGAGATGGGTAATAGGAAGAAGAAATATGGAAGTGATCACAAGTGATATGAATGATTGAGAAAGAAAGATGTTGTAAATTCACTGAATTTTAATTCTTTAACTTTGAAATTTAGTAATTTTTATGTGATGGTTAACTCTGATGAACAAGAATTCAACATTATTCCTGAAGTAAAAATGCAAATTCTGGAAAAACTCAGCAGGTCAATAGCAAAGATTAAGATACATAACCAACATTTTGGTCTTGAGCTCTTCATTAAGTTATGAACAAAATGTAGGCAGGAGCCTGAAAAAAATAGTCAGGGGCGAGGAGGAACACAGGCCTATAGGCAAGAGGTCATAGGTGGATAACGGAGGAAATATGGATGGGGATAGATCTGTGAATGGAGAGGTAAGGGGGTGGAGAGCTAGAGGAAAGGAAACAAAAGGCTAGGGAAGAGAGGAAGAATGGGGAGTGGTCTAGCAGAAACCAGAGAAGTCGATGTTAATACCATCTGGTTGGAAAGTGCCCAGATGGAATATTAGGTGTTGCTCCTCCAATTTACGGGTGGCCTTGGTTTGGCACTACAGAAACCAGAGAAGTCAATGTAATGCTGTCTGGTTAGAGAGAGTCAGATGGAATATTAGGTGTTGCTCCTATTTAAGGGTGGCCTTGGTCTGGCAGTGCAGAAACCAGAGAAATCAATGTTAATACCATCAGTTGGGGAGTGCCATTCTGCATTCTTGAGTCAAGCTGAGGGGGGTAATCTCTGGAGAGTTGAGACCTCAAAAAATACTGGCCAGTGGATGCTGTCTACAAGTACTTGAGTAAAGCATTTGATAAGATTTCTCATGGTAAGCAGTTCCAAAAGATTAAGTCAAATGGGATCAAGAGTCAATTGGTTGCAGAATTGGCTTGATTATCAAAGATAGTGGTGGAGGCGCGATTCTCCAACGGTCATTCTGCAGTCAGTAGTTCTGATTAGTCAGTTTGGAGACAACACAAAATTAAGTGGTTTGTGGATAATGAGGAATGTGGTGAAGTGATACTGCAGGAAATAGATCAGTTGGACAATTGAGCAGAGAAATGGCAGATGAAATTTAGTACAGACAAGTGTGAAGAAAAAAGTATACAGTAAATAATAGAAGCCTTGGTTGCATTGATGTACAAAGGGATCTTGGAACACAAGTCTATAACTTCCTGAAAGTGACAACACAGTGAATGGCAGGTAGTGTTAGTAAAAAAAACCATAAAGCATGTTTTTTTTTAAATCAATCAGGGCATTGAGACCAAATGTCGAGGATCAGGTTACAGCTGTATAAAACTTTGGTAGGCCACTTTTGATGTATTGTGCGCAGCTCTGGTCACCAGATTATAGGAAGGATCTGGAGGTTATAGAGAGAATGCAGAAGGGGTTTATCAGGATGTTGTGTAGTTTGAAGACATAAGAAAAAGGAGCAAGACGAGGCCATCTGGCCCATCAAGTCTGCCCCACCATTCAATAAAATCATGACTAATGTATCCATGGAACTCACCTCTACCTACTGGCCTTTCCTCCATAACTTTTAATTCCCCTACGATGCTGATGCACCATCAATAACTCCAAAAGTCTAGAAGTTATGTAAAACTGATAGGCTTTTATTAGCAATAGAATGAATGCACATCAATGCTGGTCGACTGTCCTGAACTGGGAAGGGGCTATGGAACAGTCACCTTTATTCAATAATCTGTCGGAGGAGCCACAGGTACAGTCAGCCCAGGGGCATGTCCAGACAGCTAAACATACATACAGTGGTTTACCACATTCACCCTTTGTTTTAGAAAGAGTCCGGCAGAGTGAAGTGAATTAGGTGCTATTACATATTAAGTCTTTCAGGTGGTCTATTTATGTGCTGGCACATGTTCCGTGGGATAGAGCATCTGGATGTTCATTGAGTTTCCCGGGCCAGTACAAGATGTCATAATTGTAGGTGGAAAGTTAGATTCTCCACCTGAATATCTTGTCATTTTTGATTTTACCTCACTGCCGATTGTTGAACATGAAAGCAACTGCATATTGGTCAGTCCACAAGGTAAATTGTTTGCCAGCGAGGTAGTGTCTCCAGCGCCGTACCGCCTCGACAATGGCTTGGGCCTCCTTCTTGACAGACGAGTGCTGGATTTCAGGGCTCTGGATGGTGGGAAAAGAAAGCTATGGGTCCACCCGCCTGTTAAGGGTGGGAGCCAGAGCAAAGTCAGATGCATCGCTCTCCATTTGGAATGGGGTGGATTCATCCGCAGGGTGCATCGTGGCCTTGGCAATGTCTGCCTTGATGCGGCTGAAGGCTACACAGGCATCTGACATCAGGGGAAAGGAAGTAGATTTAACGAGGGGGCGGCCCTTGTCCGTATAATTGCCGATCCACTGGGCATAGTAGGAGAAGCCCAGGCACCTTTTCAGGGCTTTTAGGCTGTGGGGTAGGGTGAGTCCCAAAATTGAGCTCACCTTGCTCCAACAGTCTCTGCCAGATGTAGTTCGACCCGCTGTCCGCAACATACATGTCTCTGATCAGGTCCTCAGTGTTCTCCACAGTTGTCATGGCCTTGCAGTCACAGCCCCATCTGAAGGCTCGTAGAGCCCAGAGGTATTTAGCCCTTGATTCCCCAGGTCACTGTTTAAGGGTGGCAAGAGGTGTCTCGCGTAGACCTCGTTTACCTTTCTCGGGTACTGGCCTTTCAGGATGTCTATCGCCTCTGAGAATGACTCAGCATCCATGATCATTGAATATACCAAGGGCCTGACCCGGGAACGTAGTACCTGCAGCTTGTCATTCTCTGATTGAACGATAGCAGATGATGCCTGCAGGAACGCTTCGAAGCAACGCAGCCAGAGTTCGAAGTTGTTGAAGGCTGCAGGCAATTGTGGGTCAATTTCCAACTTCTCTGGCTTTAGGATCTGCTCCATCATTAAAATTTTATTGCTAATAAAATTGATGCACCATCAATAACTTCTAGTCTCATCTACCATTGGAAACAACTGCTTCTATCTTGCCAATCTCTTTCATAATTTTATACATTTCTACTGTACAAGATCCTCTCTGAATACAAGATCCTCTCTGAATCTTCTGAATTACTGCACTCTCAGATGATTCAATCTCTCTTCATAGGTTAATCCCTAGAATCATCCTGGTAAACTTCCTCTGAACTTGGTCTCCTAACTTGAGAAAAGATGCATTGCTCATCTTTTATGAAGTAAGGAGAACATAACTGTACATAGTACTCCAGGTGCGGCCTCACTAGTACACTGTACATTTGCAGTAGAAGCTCCCAGCCCTTAAATTCAATCCTTCCAGCAATGGCCAAAATTCCATTTGCCTTCTTTATTATCTGTTTCTCCTGCAAACTAATTTTTCGCAATTCATGCACAAACACTCCCAAGTTCCTCTGCACAACAGCATACTGCGATCTTTCAATATTGAAATAACTGAATCTATATTTCCTTCCAAAGAGAATGACTTCTCATTTACCACATTATACTCCATCTGCCAGACCTTTGCTCATTCATTCAAACTATCCATATAGCTCTGCAGACTCTCCGTATCTTCGGCACAATTTTCTTTTCTAATCAAATTAGTGTCATCAGCAAACTTAGATATGCTATACTTGGTCCCCTCTACCAATACATCAATGTACATAGTGAACAGTTGAGGGCCTTAGCACTGATTCTTGCCATACTCCGCTCACCACTGATGGCCACAAGTGAAACATCCATCCCAAAATTCTGCCTTCTATTTGTTGGTCAATCCTCTAAGCATGCTCATACATTACCCCCAACTCCATGTATTCTTATCCTATGAATAATTTTTTAATGCAGCACCTTATCAAAAGTGTTATGGAAATCCATATATTCTCATGTTCCCCTCAATCTACTACATTCATTGTATAGAACATAGGAAAGAACATTACAGCTCAGTACAGGCCCTTTGGCCCACAATATCCTCAAGAATACCAGTAAATTTGTCAAATCTACCCTTCTAAATCCATGCTGTGTCTGCCTGATGGAACAATTTCTATCCAGATGCCTTGTTATTTTTTCCTTAATGATACCTTCAAGCATTTTCCTGACTTCAGATATTAAGCTAACTGGCCTATAGTTACCTGCCCTTTTGCCAATGTCCATTTTTAAACAGTGGCATGACTTTTCCGGCCTTCGAATCCAACAGGAACTGCTTAGATTCCAGAGAATTTTGGTAAATGGTCACAAACATCTCAACTGTAACTTCCACCATTTCATTCAATTCCCTGAGATGCAGTTATTATTAAATTTCCTCAGGCATGATGCAGAGTAATGGCTCAAAACATTGACCATTCTTTTTTTCCCATTGATGCTGCTCGACTCACTGAGTTCCTCTAGCACATTGTGTTTGCCTTCAGATTCCAGCATCTTCAGTCTCTTGCATATGTCAAAGAAGAGTGAATGACTCACACTGATGACCCTTCAACAAAGACCATCAATCTGAAATATTAACTTTATTTTTCTCTCTCTCTCTTCAGATGTGGCCTAATCTGGGTATTTTCTGCATTATCATAAGTGTTGGGAGTCTACAGACACAGTATTGGTCTCCAGCTCATCACCTGAAATGATTATCAAAAGATCAGGGATGAAACAGAAAGGGAAGGCAAGAATCAGGAATGGACCATGTGAATGAAAGTGAGGTAGATTTGAAGCAAGGGTTGATGAAATTTTCCAATTTAGGATAACAGCAATAATCAACACCAAACTATATAATTGTATAGAATGACTCGTGTATAGGGTGACCATGGAATTTCTACCAGAAATGGTTTTAAGCGATACCCTTTGTACAAGACAAGTCCAAATCTGGTACTTTTCGTTGTCCAGTGCATGCTGTTAAAAGCAAATCACAATATTTTAATAACAAATGATCTTTTAAAGGTTTTAATTTTATTTGGATATTTTAAAATAAACCATTGCCATCTCCTGTAACAGGCCATTTAAAGCCTGTACAGAGCTGACAATCGTCAGACTGGCCGGATTGACCCCACAGGGGAGCACTGAGACTTCACAAATAACTAATGGAACATGCACTGGATTGTGTCGAAGATGGCAGTAGTGTCTTATGGGTATCATACCATGATGAAGGGCTCAAGCCCGAAACATTGGTTATGTAATCTTATCTTTGCTATATAAAATGAGCTGTTTGAACTGCTGAATTTCTCCAGCATTGTGTTTTTTCATCCATCACAGTGTCTGCAGATTTTCATGTTTTATTTCTGGTATTTATTTTGATATTGTCGTCAAATTTTAAACCATTTATATAGGACAACCCTCATTTTTAAGGTTAAAATTTTAAGTTTTGGTTTGTCCTATAAAACAGTATTATGTGGTAATCATTTGAGACAATGAGATGGAGAGGGAAACAAAATGGAAAAACTGACTCCTTGGAAAAGACAGAACTCACTGTCAGAAGCAACATTGGATTAGATGCAGACTGGTTGAATTGACAAGGAGCTGGAATTCAAGATCACAATGCAAATGGCTGTAGAATGAGTTTATCTCAATATTCATATAATTTCAAGTAACTACCTTTTTGAATATCCTATCAATGTTGTCAAACTTCTTTGCCTCCTCAGGAAGTTGAGATCGGATGTCACCTCCAATAAAGATGCTCTCCAAATACATCCATTTCCTTTGCACCAGCAACCAAACCTAGAAAATAATGACTGGTTACTTCCTGCTTAAAACTCCACATGAACACTCCCACCACCTTCTTCTTTGATCTTTTGCAGCATTACATTTTCATTGTTTGGTTGGTGCTGGAGACAATTGGCAACTTTCTGCGGCCGTCACAAAATATACGTTACAGAACCCTTAAAATACTCACCGTACCAGCTGCGTTCCTAACAATTAGCTGCAGGTTGGGGGGGGGGGGGGGCGTGGGTATCTCCTGGGCAACAGCTGCTCCAGAAACAGAACGGCTGCAAGGCAGAGGCCTTAAAGGGACAGGCCACCAGCAACGCCAAGGCCGGAAACGTGGAGTGAGGGCCAAGATTCAAACAAGGCTGAAGCACAGGGACCTCCCCTACCATCCATATTACTGGCAAATGTCCAGTCAATGGAGAATGAAATCGATGACCTGAGGGCAAGGTTACTCTACCAGAGACAAGTAAGACAAATCTCAGTTGTTTGTTGCACCAAGACCTGGCTAGCAGAGAACACACCAGCCAGTGCTATCCAACCAGACGGTTACACCATAGACTGGATTGGAACTTGGATTCTGGAAAAGGGAGAGGCGGCTTTCTCGCTAATACTTGGTGGTGCACGGATATTGGAATTATGTCGATCTCCTGCTCTACTGCCTGAGAGTAAATCTTGATTAAATGCAGACCCTTCTGTCTACCCTGAGAGTTCTCATCTGTGGTTCTCACTGGAGTTTACATCCCTCCCGATAGCAATTACAAGCAAGACTCGCAGAGCTGCAAGACATGGTCAGTAAAAAAGAGATAGCCCAGCCCAATGCACTACAAATCTTAGTTGGCAACATTAACCAAGCCTGTGTCAAGAAACCCTGCCTACCACCAGCATGTAACCTGCTGTACCTGAGATTCCAGCACACTTGATCACTGCTAAAACAAGATGAAGAAGGCCTACCATTCTTTCCCAAGACTGCACTTTGGTAAGTCTGATCATCTGGCTGTGCTCTTTCTGACTTCATAAAGAGAGGCTCTGGAAGTAAGGACAGCTAGAAAGTGATTGCAGGAAGCTGAAGAACAGTTACAGGACTTCCTCAAGTCAGTGGATTAGGCAGTGTTCAAGAACTCTGGTGAGAATGTGAACAAGTACATCGAGGCTGTAACTCACTTTATCAAAACAGTTGTGGGTGAGTGTGTCCCCACCAAATCATTCAGGGTTTACCCCTCCAGAAGCCCTGGATTAACAATGAAATGCAGAACCTGCTAAGAGTCAGATTGCAAACCACAATCAGTTAAGATTGGTAAGAACACCTTTTCCATAATCTTCATTAGTACTGGAGCACCACAGGGCTATGTTCTTATCCACCTGTTCTCCTCACTTTACACCTATGACTGTGTAGGTTGGTATGAAATAACACCGTCTAAAGATTTACTGATAAATCAAGGTAGTGGGCTGTATAAAGGAAGGGGATGAGTCAGCATACAGAATGGAGATTAAAAACTTGGCTGAATGGTGCCACAACAACAATCTTGCACTCAATGTTACCAAAACTAAAGAGCTGATTGTTCATTTCAGGAAAGGAAAGGCAGAGGTATACAATCCAGAGTTCATGGTTCAGAGGTGGAGAGGATGAGCAAATTTAGGTTCCTGGGAGTCACTATCTCATGAAGAAAACACATCAGCACCTCTACTTCCTCAGGAGTTTTTGTTGGTTTGGTATGACACCTGAAACCATGGCAAATTTCTACAGAGGTGTGGTGGAAAGTGTGCTGACCAGCTGCATCACAGTCTGGAATGGGACACCAATATCCCTGAGCTTAAAGCACTCCAAAAGGTAATGGACACAGCCCAGGACATCACAGGCAAAACCCTCCCCACTATTGAGTACATCTTCAGGGAACACTGCCATCGAAGGGCAGCAGCAATCATCAAAGACGCACACCACCCAGCTATGTTCTCACTGCTGCCATCAGGAAAAAGGTATGGGTGCCGCAAGATTCACACCACCAGGTTTAGGAACAGCTGGTTTAGGAACAGCTCCACCATCAGAATCCTCAGTGACAAAGTCAATTGGTGAATCATTTAAGAATTTTTACTTGTGCACTTTATTGATTTTCTTTGTTCTCTCAGTATTACACAGTTTGTTTACATTCCTATGTGCTTACATGTTTACACTGTGTACAGTTTATTTTTTGCACGACCAATTAGTACTAATTTTGCCACACCCACAGGAAAAAGGAACCTCAAAGTTGTATGTGATATCATGTATGTACTCTGACAATTAATCTGAAATCTAGAGGTGTGATTTAAATGCACGAGTTTAGTTCCTTCTGGTAAAGGATAACATTTGCAGTAGCATAGGCTCAGCTACAAACCTATTCCCTAAGATGCTGGTTTGTCCTCGAAGTGTTCTTTCATTAATAATAGACTACCTGAATTCAAGATCATTAAGTACATCTTTAATCTGACTATTAACTGGCATCCAGGTTGCCACAAGCAGGAACTTTAGATGAAGTGATGCAATATATAACACATCAGGACACTGCATCAGCTAAAATTGGGGATTCCTTTGCAGGACATTCCTGCATTGTAATAAAAGGTAGTGCTTGTTTGAATTCTGATGAAATTTTTAACTCAGTTACTCTCTCCTGGGTGGTACTTTCAGCATCCTCTTCTCAGTACCTAACAGCCTGAATTCACTGGGATTTTCTGATCTCGGATGGCACAGGGCTGGTGAGTACTTGGAGGGGAGGCCACCTAGGTACACCAGGAGATGTAGTTTTCTGTGAGGAGGACTAGACAAAATGGCGATTTTCTATCTGCCTTACAGTAGACAGATATTTAAGAATTTCATGTATGTTACATTCTGAATGTAATATTAGATGATAATAATGGAGCCTTTACCATTATATCAGATTTCCAGCATATGCTGTATTTCACTTTATTATGCTTGCTTTATAGGTGTTTTGTGGCATAAAAAAATCTTCAGCCATCAAATTTTTCTGTGATTGTTAGGACGTTTGAAAATGCTCACAAAAGAATCAAACTGATCAAAATTTTAAAGAGGAACTCATAAGGAAAGAAGCTGGAGAATCTAGAATCAGGGCATTAATGTCGTAAAGAGACCAACTTCTGAAATGGAACACATGGGAAACATTTTTACATGCTAAGGATAGGTTATGTTTAGAATTCAGTTTGACCAGGTGCCAGTAACAGGAGAGCCAATTGTTTATTTAGAATCTGAAATTGATAGCTTATTGTTAATCAAAGGTATGCAAGAAGGTAGAACTTAGATAGATATGCCACAAATATTATCTCAATGAATAGCAGAACAGAGCCAAATGGACAGCATTTTTTTCTTTAATTTAATTTTTTTACTTTAATTTCTGATAGTTCTTTAAGCACAACCTTTCAGTGTGGAAAGAGAAAGAGCGGCATGGTTAGCGTGGCAGATAATACAATGTTATTATAGTGTAAATGACCCAGGTTCGAATCCAGTGCTGCCTGTAAGAAGTTCACATGTTCTCCCTCTGCCTGCATGGACAATGTATGTGGGTTGTGTAAAGAAACTAACTGTGCAATACAGAGAGAGAAAAAATCAATAAAGTGCAAAAGTAAGAGTCCTAAATGAGTTTCTGATTGAGTTTCTGGCTGAGGAGTCTGATAGTGGAAGGGTAGCAGCTGTTCCTGAACCTGATGGTGCGAGTCTCATGGCTCCTGTACCGCTTTTCTGACGATAACAGCAAGAACAGACTGTGTCCTGGGTGGTGTGGATCCTTGATGATTGCTGCTGCTCTCTGATGGCAGTTTTCCATGTATATCTTCTCAATGGTGGGGAGGGTTTTGCCTGTGATGTCTTGAGCTGTGTCCACTATCTTTTACAGGGTTATACACTCAGGGATATTGGTCTTCTCATACCAGACTGTGATGCAGCCAGTCAGCACACTTTCCACCAGACATATGTAAAAATTTTCTAGAATTTCTGATGTCATACCAAACCTCTGCAAACTCCTGAGGAAGTAGAGGCGCTGATGTGTTTTCTTCACAATACCATTAGTGTGTTACGTACCAGACAGCAGCGATAAAAAATTAGCCCAGACAGGGTTGTTTAAAATAATATTTGTAATTATTAATTAACAATGATATAAGTTATCTAAATTTAACTAATGTTACAAATTAACAACCCTTTCAATTATTTTTGATTCTAAAGGGACTTTGTTAGCATAGGAACAGCAATAGTAAAATCAAAGTAATAGTTTTTTAATTCAACTATTAACAACATAACATTTTCTTACTTATCTCTAAACTTACTTAACTCCAAACTTAACCCCACTGTGTGTGTGTGTGTGTGTGTGTGTGTGTGTGTGTGTGTGTGTGTGTGTGTGTGTTTGTGTGTGTGTGTGTAATTAAAATCCCACTCTGAAAAGTTTATCATCATTTTAGTCTTGCTTGAAGGTCTTAAGTTCTCAGTTCATAAATAATTATAAAGTGTTTTTAAACATTATATCTTCAGGTCTTTTTACTCACAATGGGATTATTTGCTTGCCCAGTGAATTCATAAACCCAGACAAGGGTTAAACGAAGTGGCCTTACAAAAATAGACCCAGTAGAAATCTGTCCTCTTTCCAAAGAGACAGTAAAATGGTCCTCCTTATTTCAAAAGCCACTGATTCGGTGTTCCCCATTTCCCAGGAGTAACACACAACAATAGCACCAATTCTGGTTACTGTAACTCAACTCTGTCTTTCACAAGGTTTCAAATCCTGTGTCACAGAGGGTTTGACTTCTGTACTCTCCAAACTGAACTCTTCCAAAAATTCAATTGAAAATGTCTGAATTTGGTAATATATTTCTCCAAATCATGTGACCATTACATTATCACCAAGGTGAGTCCCAATTCTTGGAAACCACATGACCATCAGTTTTATTTCTACAAAAATTCTGTTCCTTTTTCAAAACAATTCCATATCGATAACAACCTCTGACCTCATCTCTGTTCAAGAGGTTTAGATGGCTTTGATTAAAAACAGATGGCTTCCTTCAGCAGTTCTTGAATAGTTAAGACCCACTTGAAATCCAATAGCTCTGTCTGTCAAAGACACATTGATTCTGAGAATGAAAACTCTTCTCAGAAAGCAATGGGTCTCTATAAATGTGCTGTGACCTGGATATAACCCTGTACCAACCCACAGCTAACTTTACTAAGAATACAGATTGTGTGGCGGTGCACATCCTCATGGCAAACCGGCCCCGCGTGTAACGCCACGTGGCGGGGCAGCCATGGGGAAATGGCATCGTCAGAGGTTTCTCTCTGACTCCAGCATCCCTTCCAGTACGCACCCTGGGCAGCGATTATGAAGTCACAATGCACCAGGTGACTGAGCTCATGCTGCCCTTAAAGGGGCATGCTGAATTTGAATAAAAACTGTCATTAACGACCTTCGGTGTGGCAGCAGTGATTTCTTTCAGTTCCTGCAAGCGCCACAATACAATATTTTAACTCTTTAATTTGCTTTACTAAGATATTTTTATAAAAGAAATATAGTTTAACATTAAATTAAAGGATACCACAAATTCATAACACTAAATTATTCTATACTTATCTACTTAAATCCAAACTATGCGCGAATGTACAGGTGTGTGTGTGGAATACCCCAAGCCACTTCAGCTCAAGGTCCAATTCTTGAAAGGCAGTTCCATGTCTAAAGTTCAGAAATTCAGTTATGTTGGCACGTGGGCTTGAAATTAATGCAACACACAGGCTTCAGATGATTGAGTGACCTAGACCTTAGGTGGATGCGACACGCAGGCTTTAAGATGGGTGAGGTACACCGGCCTTCGATGAATGTGACACACAGGCTTTAAATGGATGAAATTAGCAGTTCATGAAGTGGGTGATAGAGACCGGGCTGACAGAATGTTGATTAACTCATGAAACCCTCCTTTTTAGAGGAGTGCAAACCAAAACTATCCTCTTCTTGGCATAGGAGACATGAAGCAAGTGATGCTACAAATCTTCCAGACCCTTTTCGTGGATCAGCTGAACTCAAGTGACTCTCACTCTGGTCACCATCCAAGTGAAGTATTTCTTCTGCAAATAGAACCCTTTTTGTGTGTCAGTCGAAGTAGAGTGCAGTATTTCTTCTGCAAATAGAACCCTTTACGTGGTTCAGTCAAAGTGGTCTTCTCATCTGTCGATACTAACAGGAGAAAATCTGACATTTTTTTATAACCACACAATGCGGCCAAGTGGATTTCTCAATCCCAGAAAGAAGGTCAAAGAGCTCTTTACTCTTGTGCTGTCTTCTTAAAACGGCCTCCTGAGCAAACAATGCATTGTCTTTTCAATAAGATGGTCTCTGCACCTGGCTTCTCAAGGCTTCTGTATTGACTCTGCAAATGTATCAGTAAAATGAACATGATGTTCAAAGCTTGCTGCTAGTTTCACAGTCACTGCAAATCCTGCAGGCAGTTGGTTAACTCTGTTCTCTTAAAGGGGCAGTCCCACTCAAATAAAATGAAAAAATGGGAGAATGTCACATCCAGGAAAGATCCTCCGAGATGGTGACTCCCAATAACTTAAATTTGCTCACTCTCTCCATTTCTGATCCCCCAATGAAACAATCAGTAACATTTGACAGAATAGCAGTTTCTGTAAAGCAAAAAGATGATATGGACTCCATGTCGGTGTTGGAAGATTTTACTGTTTTAAAATTAACAGAAATTATGATCAGTTAATATACCCGAAGATAATTGGTTGTCCACATTTTCAAAAGCCTGCTGCAATCCGTAATCCAATGGTTCTCAACCTTTTTCCTTCTACTCACGTACTACTTTAAGTAATGCCTATGTCATTAGTAAGGAATCGCTTAAGGTGGTATATGAGTGGGAAGGGAAGGTTGAGAATCACTGCTCTAGACCCAATTGTTACTGAAATATTTTGCTTGAGAAAAATTGTCATTGGCCCATTTCCTTTGGAGTTATGAAACTGTGCACATAATGAGTCAATTAGGTACAATTAAAACAGTGGTTTTCAAACTTTTTCTTTCCACCCACATACCATCTTAAGTCTTTGGCTTGGCTTCGCGGACGAAGATTTATGGAGGGGGTAAATGTCCACGTCAGCTGCAGGCTCGTTTGTGGCTGACAAGTCCGATGCAGGACAGGCAGACACGGTTGCAGCGGAAAATCGGTTGGTTGGGGTTGGGTGTTGGGTTTTTCCTCCTTTGTCTTTTGTCAGTGAGGTGGGCTCTGCGGTCTTCTTCAAAGGAGGTTGCTGCCCGCCGAACTGTGAGGCGCCAAGATGCACGGTTTGAGGCGATATCAGCCCACTGGCGGTGGTCAATGTGGCAGGCACCAAGAGATTTCTTTAGGCAGTCCTTGTACCTCTTCTTTGGTGCACCTCTGTCACGGTGGCCAGTGGAGAGCTCGCCATATAGCACGATCTTGGGAAGGCGATGGTCCTCCATTCTGGAGACGTGACCCACCCAGCGCAGCTGGATCTTCAGCAGCGTGGACTCGATGCTGTCGGCCTCTGCTATCTCGAGTACGTCGAAGTACCATCTTAAGTAATCCCTTATTAATCTCAGAGCACCTATGGCATAGCCATTTCTTAAATTGGTATGTGAGTAGAAAGAAAAAGGTTGAGAACCATTGCAGCAATCTTGGTCAAATAATTCTAATTTTGGAGCAGATTTATTGTGATAATGTATAAGCTAAAATTTGGCTACTTGAACTTTTATCTCATTCCTTACCGCAATCACTTCACCGATTAAGGAGAGATTTTTCTCCCACTCCTGCACTGCACCCAGGAAAGGACCTACGTATCTGCTTCCACCCATACTCTGTAGATTTACGGCATTATCATCAAGTATCTGAAGGATCTCATCAACAGACCCCAGAATGTAGCCTCGATCCTGAATTCCTTTGTAGTACTTCTGCACAGTAAACTTCATAGTTTCCCAGGTATCCACAATTTCCTTGACACCCTATGTACAAAAAGCACAAAGATACAAAGTAATCAGAGAGATACAGCAAATAATCAAGGTAAATCTGATAATGGATTTCAGTGCCAAGGGATTGCATTTCAAACCAATCCTTTAGCACAGCTATACCTGTACAGGGTATTGGTAAGGCTGCATTTGGAGTCCTAGTGTAGTTCTGGTCTCCTTTCTTGAGAAAAGATACACTGGCCTTGGCAGCAATGTAGAGGAGGTTCACTGGGAAAATTCCAGAGATAAGGACATTAGTTTATGAGAGATTAGGTTGCCTGACTATACTGGCTGCAATTTAGAAGAATGAGAGAGGATCTTATAGAAACATATAAAATCATGAAAGTGATAGATAAGACAGAAGCAGGAATCTTATTTCTACAGGTAAGGGACATATCCTCAAATTTTGGGAGAGTAAATTTAAGAAAGAGATGAGAAAGATGCTTCTCCATGGAATTCTCTGCACATGGAAACAGTTGTGGATGGCTCATTCAATATATTTAAGACACATTTTGATAGATATTTGCCTAACAGGGTAATTAAGTGATATGGGGAAAAAGAAGGTAAATGGAGCTGAGTCCACGGCCAGTTCATCCGTGATCTTGATGAATGGCAGAGGGGGCTTGAAGGGCCAAATGGCCTCCTCCTGCTCCTATTTCTTTTGTTCTTATGTTTCCCTAGTTCCACTATTAACTTCTCTTCTTTATCTACTCCTGTTTTTACTTCTAATCTTTGCCCCACTCAGTGGTCTCCTCTACCTGTTTCTCTAACTCTCCCATCGAGATGCCATCTGATTGACTGAGTCCCTTCAGCTACTCACTGTTTGTGCAATACTTGTGAATTTATGACCCACAAATTGTAGGAATAATACCTTGTATTCCTTTTCTGCAGTCTCCCACCAGATGGCATTAATAGCGACCACCAATTTCCATTAACCCCATCCCCAGTCTCACTTACTTTCCCTCATCCATCTTTCTCCTTTCCTCCAGCTCACTCACTTTCCCTCATCCATCTTTCTCCTTTCCTCCAGCTCCCCATCTTCTTCTCTTCCTTCTCCGATCAAAGAACAAACCTTTATAGCACTCTGCCCTCTTCCCATCACTTCTCAGCACTTTTCCCTTCTACCCTTCCACCTGTATCCACCGATGATCTCTTGCCTATTAGCCTGTGCTCCTCCCTTCCTTCCTCCCTCCTTTCCTTTTCTCCCTCTCCCCACTTTTTTATTCAGGTGTCTACCTGTTTTTCCTGAATCCTGATGAAGGGCTCAGGCAGGAAACATTGATTATCTTTTACTTCCACTGGATGTCGGTATCCTGCTGAGTTTCACTAGCATGTTTGTGTATTACAACCTGTGATTAATTCAGCTTCAACTAAATTTAACAGAACCAGTATGACAACTTCTATAGAAGCGCCAACTTGGTTACAATGTTCAAACAGGTACTCAAGATAAACCAATTACAAAGGTAAAAATTTAAATGACCACAAATACAAGAAAGAAAAAGACAGGGTGATGAAGAAGGTGTTTGGTATGTTTGTCTTTATTGGGCAGGGTATTGAATATAAAAGTTAGGATATCTTGATACAACTGTACAAGGAGCTGGTAAAACAGCACTTGTGTGTATTGTGTAATTCTGGTTGTCCAGCCAAAAGAAAGATATCATTAAGTTGGAAAGGGTGCAGGAGATTCACTAAGATGCTGGAGGGCTTGATCAACATGAATGTTGGACCAAAGGGCCTGTTACATATTCTATGACTTTTTAATTGCTGTAAAAATCCTAATCTGTGAAGTGTACTTACATTTGTCATTAATGGAGGAAAATATGTCATTATAATCTAGAGCTTCAAGATAATTTCAATTGGACCACAAGTCTCAGAGCAGCATCTCAGCATTACAATTCCATTCCCTTCTAATCCTGTCACCACAACCCACATTCGCTTCAGTATCGTTTGTCTCCTGAACACACAAGGGGGTTGGAATTATTTCATGAGTTTCCAAAGTTCAGCTCACCTTCTCAATACTTAGTTCCTTCACAGCAGTAGTAACAATATCACCAATGACTTCACGGTATTTGTACAGCTGCATAGCAAACATATTCTCTAATGTAAATGTATCAGCTCGCATCTCAAATTCTGTGTCTGTTCTCGTCATTAATGTTTTCCAATGCCTATAAAATAAATTATATCTGTTAGAACTATTATATCCACTCAATATACTGAAATGCTCAGATGAGAGTGGAGTAAGTAATCCCTAGTACAGTATTTGAACTGCAGTGAACACACAAACCATGATGTGGTGATCTGAAGTGAAAGAACAGCAATTATTGGAGAAAATCAACAAGTCATGCAGCATCTTCTGCGTCAGATTAATGACTAACATTTGGGTCAAGATTCTGCATCAGGACTGAGTGCATAGAGTGAAAATACTCCATTTCAAGAGAGAGGGATGGGATAGCCAAGGGTGACAAGCAATAAGTTGAACTAAGTGAGGAGGGTAATGATGGGTAGGTGGAACCAGGTAGAGAAGGGGGAGGAGTGAAGTTAAGAGGCAGAGTCTGGAGATTGAGAGATAGAGACAAACAAGAAAAAAATGGGGCAGATGGTGCCAAGTTGTGGAGAGGGGGAGGAGGCAGGAAGGTGATAAGAGGAGACACAAGATGTTGCAGATGCTGGAAATGGTTTTATTGGTGGAGTATTTCAGATGTAAGAGAACTGGAGACATAGCTATGTGGTCAAGCTTACTTATTATTGTTTATATTTTTATCAAATATTCTGAATTCAAAGGAAACTAACCGCTCTCTTAGTGCCACGTTCTTCAAATCCAACAACAAGGGAATGGATTCCTTAAACTCTTTCATCTGAGATTCCAAATAAAAGCCAATGGTGAGACTGCGGACATCTTTCGGCAACTTTCTGTAAGCTTTCAAAAATCCATCGATTCCTTCCTGAAGCAACTGCACATTTAAATCAGCCCACAGTATCTCAGACCATTCTTCCTTGGCAGTCTAGAAAAATAACAAAAGGTTAACAGTCAGAAGGATGAAAACCCTATTCAGTAAATTATCAGTATTGGCACAATGAATAACTTCCAACCTTATTCTTAAAAGAATTGAATTTTTTTAACAGAAGGAATTGGACAATGGTAATCATTCAGCCCATTATCCTGTGTGACAATGAACCATTTTAGAGATATTTGAGCAGGACATCAAATGTCTCATTAAAAATCTAAGTTTTAAAGAATATCTTAAAGGAGAGAGAGGTTGAGAAGCAGAGATAATGTATTGTAATGTAGGATCCAAGGGCCTCGATAGCTGAACACATGGTTAAGAGTGGCTGAGCACTGAAAATTGAACTTTGGACCCAGAAATGAAGGAGCATAGAAATCACTACATTTGTAGCTGGGAAAAGGGATGAGGTCCTGCAATATCAGTTCAGATATTGTCTATTTACAGAGCAGGACCTAAAAGGCTATAATCTCTGCCTTCTGATGCCACACGCAAGCAAATACAGATGTTGTGAAGATTAGATCAGATGAACAAGTGGGTGAAGGAATAGTGGGCTTTAGGTTCAAAGATTATTGGGATTGTTTCTGGGAACCTGCAAGAGATGCTTGGGTTATACCTTAGGAAAAATTTGACTAACATCCTTGTAGAGTGGTCTAGTATTATTGAGGAAGAATTATTGGTAGGCAAAAGGAGTTCGATGTCGATGTTCAGATGGGCTCACACAGTCATCTAGAGGAGAGCATCCAGTAGGCTGAGCAGTTGCATAAATGCACATGGGAGGAATATTACTTCTATTTTAATACAAAGAGCCTAATATTAAGTCAAGTCACCTTTATTTATCATTCATACCATGCTCGCATAGTAAAGACAAGATAGCATTTCTCCAGGATCAGAGCATATTTACATAAATATATGTTAAAATAGAAGTTAAACACATTAAAATATTAAAATATTAAGTCATATACAGTCCACAGTACCCTATCCACAGATGTTCTGGGAATTCAGGAGTCTGATGGCTTGGGGGGGAAAGCTGTTGCCCAATCTGGAGTATATAATTTCAAAGCTTTAATTAACATATGCGACAATAATATTGTTGACAAGGCTGAAAGACTGGCAGAGCTGGCAACTCATTATTCAGGGTACAGAATGTTCAGGTGACATAGAGAATGTAAATGAGGAGGTGGCACTGCACTGTTAATCAAGGGCAAAAAAGCTTCATGATTGAGGGAGGATGTCCTTGCACAAATGAGGAGCTAGAGGTAGAGATGGGGAACAAGAATGTCATCACTTTACTGAAGAGCATTGCAGACCTCCCAACAGGAACAAATATCTAAGCAGGCAACAGAGAAACCAGGTTATTTTCCTGAGCGATTTCAATTAAAGGATCATTAACTGGGGGTGAGAAAGGGTCACAGAGGCTGACATTTCTAATGTGTACAGGGAGCTTTTTGATGCAGAATGTCAATAATAACAATGAGACCAGACCTTGCCTTGGGGAATTTAGGAGGCCAAGTGGAGGGTGTCAGTGGGGGAGTGGAGGAAGAGGGAGTGAAAGAGAGAGAGACATAAGCTCATATTTTTGAAAATGGTTATGGAAAAACCAAAGGATAAACCAAAAGTAAAGATTTTAAACTGGGGTAGGACCATCACATTAAAACATAAGCAAAAGTAATGAACTGAATGTGGACTTCAGGAGGAGTAAATCAGGAGAACACAAACCACTCCTCTTTGAGGCGACAACAGTGGAAAGAGTAAAGAACTTCAAATTCCTGGGTGTCAAAATCTCTGAAGATCTTTACTAGTGCTTCCATGTCAATGCAATCATGAAAAAGGATCACCAGTGGCTATACTTGGTGAGGAGATTTGGTCTGTCACCAAAGACTCTTGCAAATTTCTACATGTATACCTTGGAGAGCATTCTGACAGGTTGCATCACTGTCTGCTGTGGAGGTGCCAATGCACAGAACAGGAAAAGACTACTGAGAGTTGTAAACTCAGCCAGTGCCATCATGGGCATTAGTCTTCATTGCATTGAGGATATCTACAAGCGATGGTGTCTCAAGAAAGCAGCCTATCCTCAAGGTCCCTCACCATCCAAGCCATGATCTCTTCTTACTGCTACCATCAGGAAGGAGGTGCATGAGCCTGAAGACAAACCACCCAATGGTGCACAAACACCTTCTTCTCCTCTGTCATCAGATTTCTGAATGGGCAATGAACCAGACACTACCTCACTTTCTCTTCTTTTTGCACTAATATTTTTAAAATGTAACTTATATCAATTTTTGCACCTGTAATACTGTTGCAAAACAATGAATTTTGTGACATATTCATGACAATAAATTCTGATTCTGATTCTAGAAAATAGAAAACATACAGCACCACACAATACAGGCCCTTCAGTGACCAAAGTTGTGTCGAAACTGTCCCTACCTTTGAAATTACTAGGCTTTCTCATAGACTTCTATTTTCCTAAGCTCCATGTACTTAACCAAAAATCTCTTAAAAGACCCTAATGTTGCAGGCAGCCCATTCCACGCACCCACCACTTTCTGCATAAAAAATTACCCCCGACATCTCATATGTACTAACTCCCGGTACCTTAAACCCATGTCCTCTTGTGGCAACCATTTCAGCCCTGGGAAAAAGCTTCTTACTATTTACACAATTTATGCCTCTCATCATCTTAAACACCTCTATCAGGTCACCTCTCATCCTCCGCTGCTCCAAGGAGAAAAAGCCAAGTTCATTCAACCTGCTTTCATAAGGCATGCTCCATAAACCAGGGAACATCCTTGTAAATCTCCTCTACATCCTTTCTATGGCTTCCACATCCTTCCGGTAGTGAGGGGACCAGAAATGAGCACAGTACTCCAAGTGGGGTCTGACCAGGGTCCTATATAGCTGCAACATGATCTCTCAGCTCCTAAATTCAAATCCACGATTAATGAAGGCCAATACACTATATGCCTTCTTAACCACACAATCAACCTGCATGGCTGCTTTGAGTGTCCTATGGACTCGGACCCCAAGATTCCTCTGATTCCCCCACATTGCCAGTAGTCATACCATTAATACTATATTCTGCCATCATATTTGACCTACCAAAATGAATCACTTCACACTTATCCAGCTTGAACTCCATTTGCCACTTCTCAGCCCAGTTTTGCATCCTATCAATGTCCCCCTGTAACCTCTGACAGCCCTCCACTCTATCCATAACACCCCAACTTTTGTATCATCTGCAAACTTACTAACCCATCCCTCCACTTCCTCATCCAGGTCATTTATAAAAATCAGGAAGAATAAGAGTCCCTGAACAGATCCCTGAGATCACCACTAGTCACCTACCTCCATACAGAATATGACGCATCTACAACCACTCTTTGCCTTCTGTGGGCAAGCCAGTTCTGGATCCACAAAGCAATGTCTCCTTGGATCCCATACCTCCTTACTTTCTCAATAAGCCTTGCATGGGGAACCTTATCAAATGCCTTGCTGAAATCCATATACACTATATCTACTGCTCTTCCTTCATCAACGTGTTTAGACACAACCCCAAAAACTTCAATCAAGTTCGAAAGGCACAACCTGCCCTTGACAAAGCCATGTTAACTATTCCTAATCATATTACACCTTTCCAAATGTTCATAATTCCTGCCTCTCAGGATCTGCTCCATCATCTCTACTGACTCACTGGTCTATAATTTCCTGGGCTATCTCCACCCCCTTTCTTAAATAAAGGAACAACATCCACAACCCTCCAATCTTCCAGTACCTCTTCCGTACCCATTGATGATTTAAAGATCATCGCCAGAGGTTCAGCACCCTGGGGTACATCTCATCTGGTTCCTGCAATTTATCCAACTTGATGCTTTCCAAAAGCCCCAGCACATCTTTTCTCTTAATATCTATCTGCTCAAGCTTTTCAGTCTGCTGCAAATCATCACTAAAATCACCAATATTCTTTTCCATAGTGAATATTGGGGTTTTCCTTAATCCTGCCCACCAAGGCCCTCTCATGGCCCCTTATGGCTCTCCTAATTTCCTTTTTAAAATCCTTCCTGTTTGTCTTATAATATTCTGATCTCTAACATTACCTAGCTCTCTGAACCTTTTGTAATCTTTTCTTCTTGACTAGATTTTTTCCAGCCTTTATACACCACGGTTCCTGTACCCTACCATAACTTCCTTGTTTCATTGCAACATACCTATGAAGAACCTCACACAAATATCCCCTGAACATTTGCCACATTTCTTCCATACTTTTTCCTGAGAACATCTGTTCTCAATTTAAACTTCCATTCTCCTGTCTGATACCCTCATAATTCCTCTTACTCCAATTACATTTTTTTTCTACTTGTCTTTTCCTCTCTCTCTCTCTCTCTCTCCAATGCTATTGTAAAGGAGATAGAATTATGATCACCATCTCCAAAATGCTTTCCCACTGAGAGATCTAATCAGGTTTATTTCCCAATACCAAATCAAGTACAGATTCTTGTCTTGTAAGCCTATCTACATATTGTGTCAAGAAACATTGCTGAACACACCTAACATACTCCACCCCATCTAAACTCCTTGCCAATTGATATATGGGAAATTAAAATCTCCCATCACGACAATACTGTTATTACTACACCTTTCCAGAAGCTTGATATCCCTGTGATAAGCCGGAGACATGGACCAAACGTATCATACTATAGGCTTTTATTAATAGAAGAAGCCACCTCTACTGGTCAATTTATGCCATCTGTTATACCAGTAGGGTGGAGCCAATTTATAGTCATAACTAATAGCAAGCAGTCAGCACAATACATTACATCACTACATTCACCCCCCCCCCTAAAAATTAACCAATTTTAAATAATAGCAAAAAAAAGGGATAAAACACTACAGAAGAAAAGAGAAGATCAGTAGTCAAAAAAACTGAGAAATGCTGCAATTAAAATTTATCCTAAGTGAGCCGTTGGGGTGGCCTTGAAACTCGCTGAGACTGACACAGAATAATTAGTGAGGGTTCCTGTAAGCTTACAGGAGAAGCCTCCTTTTCAGGAGATAAGGGATTGATTAGTAGCAGGTGTTGTTTGGGGTAAGTCTCTCTCTGAGTGTTACAGACTGGATTTCAGGGACAGATACACACTGTTGTGAAGACAAAGGAAAAGTGGCCTGCAACTTATGGGTGTCCACTAACTTACCCATTTCTCCTTGAAAAACTGATTCTCTGTTAGTGACGCCAAAAGGAATTCTCTTAAACTGAAAGAGTTTGCCATCTGCCTCAAAAGCAGTAAACTTCCTTTCATCCTTATGGATGGGAACTTGGTGGTAAGCTGATTTCAGATCAATAGTAGAGTATATCTCATATTGACCAATTTGAGTGACCATGTCTGAAATGCGAGGCGTGGGTATGCGTCTATTTGAGTGTATCTGTTTATGGTTTGGCTGTAATCCACGACCATTCTAGGTTTCGTGCCAGTCCTAACCACTACTACTTGAGCGCACGAAGGATTCATGCTGGGCTCAACGATGTTTTCCTTTAACAAGTTCTTAACCTCGTCTTTAATGAAGAGTCTACTTTTTGTAGCTATAGGTTTACAATCCGAGGTCAAATTATTGAAGAGACGTGGGGGTTTAATTTTTAGTGTTGACAAACTGCCAAACTTCTTTGATGAGACAGTGATCGATGGCAAGGGGCTGTTAAATGCCAATATGATACTTTTCATTTGGCATTGAAAGTCTAGACCCAGAAGCATAGGAGTGCACAGGCCAGGAAGTACAGAAATCTTGAAATGAGAATACTCATTGTCATGTATTTTTTAATTAATTCTGCACTAACTTGTCGTATCTTGTTCTAGTCCAGAGCAAGCCATCGTGATCATGCGTTTAGATGGGTATAATGCAAGATTTAGTGCTTGAATGTTCGAAGGGTGGATGTAACTGTCTGTACTGCCCGAGTCAAATAAACAGTTAATAGGCTGCCCACTTACCTCCACTTTCATCGTGGACAGCTGCAGGTCATAGAATTTAGCTTGATTTACTTTTATAGAAGCCAGGATTGGATCCCCTTGTGGCATTGGCATATAGGGCCTCGCCTCGTCGCTTGTTGATTTGCTGGACAATTCAGAAGAGGTTGATGAAGCATCGTGGCGTTATGACAGTGACTTTGCTTAGTATCAGCACTTGGGCGCTAAATTTCCTTTTCTTTCTTCTTCTTTTGCTTGTTGCGAGTGCCAGATGTTGACTTTCTAACTCAGCAAGCCCTTGCCCAATGGCCCTTCTTCCCTCAGTTCGCGCAGGCATCTTGGAGTGCAGGGCACTGGTTGCGGGCATGTAATGCCAAGCTGCAGAAATAACACTTCGGGGACTGGCTTTTGCGTCACAGTTTCGTCCCACTCAGTAGCGAATCTTCACTACGGATCAATTTGAGGGGTGCCACTTCGGGCCCTCTTCCTTGATCGAATGCTTTCGCCCCTTATAACGCAGTTAGGAGCATCTTCGCTTGTTGCAGAACCACATTAAAAGTCAAGCCCAGAGTCTCCAGTAGACGCTGTCTCACGGTGGGCTTCAGCCGTGACGGCGGCACAGGCAAAGTCCCTGGGTAACCCTTTCAGGGTGAGCGCAAACGCGTCTATGCTCTCTCCTGCTTGTTTCTTCCGAATGTGAAGCTGATGTTTTACATACAGGGTGTTTTGAGGCACATCATAGTAGGTTTTAAGGAGATTCACTGCGTTCTGATAGCCAGCTATCTCTCTGACCACGGAGTAGGGGACGTCTCCCAGGAGAGCCACGAAATGGTCTATTTTCTCAGAATCTTGCACGACACCCCGTTCGTATAAAAAACACTCGGTAAAGTTATTGACCCCTTCCTATTCCTAACCTCCACCCACAGATTCCGTAGACAATCGACTTTTTCTGCAGCCATGACACTCTCTCTGATCAATAGTGCCACGCCCCCACCTCTTTTGCCTTCTACTCTGTCCTTTGTGAAACATCTGAAAACTCGGCACTTGAAGTAACCGATCCTATTCCTAAGCCATTCAAGTCTCCGTAATGGCCACCACATCATAGCTCCAAGTATTAATCCATGTCCAAGCTCATCCACTTTGTTCACAATACTGCTTGCGTTAAAATACACATCTCAAACCGTCCCCCTCTGAGTGCGTCCCTTCCCTATCACTTGCCTATCCTCCTTCCCTCTCCAATCTTTTCAATTTGGTTCCCACCCCCAACAATTCTAGTTTAAACTCTCCCCAGTAGCCTTAGTAAACCTCCCACCATGATATTGGTCCCCTTGGGATTCAAGTGCAACCCATACTTTTTGTACAGGTCCCACCTGCCCCAAAAGAGGTCCCAATGGTCCAGAAACCTAAATCTCTGGCCCCTGCTCCAATCCATCCGCCACATGTTTATCCTCTACCTCATTCTATTCTAATACTCACTGTCTCTTGGCACAGGTAGTAATCCTGAGATTACTACTTTTGCGGTCCTGCTTCTCAATTCCATTCCTAATGCCCTATAATCTTTTTTCAGGACTTCTTCCCTTTTCCTACCTATTCATTGGTACCAATATGTACCACAACCTCTTGCTATTCTCCCTCCCACTGCAGGGTATCTTGGAGCAATCTGAAACATCCTGGACCCTGGCACCTGAGACCATCTGAGCTTCCTTCCTACATCCATAGAATCACTTGTCTGGCCTCCTAACTACTATAGAGTCTATCACTAATGCCCTCCTCTTCCTTTCCCTATCCTTCTGCCACTTATCTGGCCAACTCTGCATCATGTCTCCACCCTTTTGTTACAGACAATAACCTTCTACACTATCCACCACACAACTAGATTTTGTGTCATCAGAAAACTTACCGATCTCTTCACTTCCTCATCCATAATTTATAAAATTCATGAAGAGCAGGGGTCCCAAACTGATTCCTGTGGAACACCACTTGTCACTGACCTCTGAGCAGAATACATTCCATCTACCACCAACCTCTGCCTTCTGTGGGTAAACCAATTCTGAATCCATGCAGCTAGCTTTCCACAGATCCCATTTTTCATTATTTTTGGATGAGCCTATCAAGGGGAACCTTGTCAAATGACTTACTAAAGTCCATATACACCATATCCACTGCTCTACCTTTGTAACCTCCTCAAAAAACACTCTATTAGGCTCATGAGGCATGAACTGCCCTTCACAAAGCCATGCTGAGTAACCCTAATAAGATTTTTTCTTCTTTCTTTTTCTTTGGCTTGGCTTAGCGGACGAAGATTTATGGAGGGGTATGTCCACGTCTGCTGAAGGCTCGTTGGTGACTTACAAGTCCGATGCAGGACAGGCAGGCATGGTTCCAGCAGTTGCAAGGGAAAATTGGTTGTTTGGGGTTGGGTGTTGGGTTTTTCCTCCTTTGTCTTTTGTCAGTGAGGTGGGCTCTGCAGTCTTCTTCAAAGGAGGTTGCTGCCCGCGAACTGTGAGGCGCCAGGATGCACGGTTGGAGGCGATATCAGCCCACTGGCGGTGGTCAATGTGGCAGGCACCAAGAGATTTCTTTAAGCAGTCCTTGTATCTCTTCTTTGGTGCACCTCTGTCTCGGTGGCCAGTGGAGAGCTTGCCATACAACACGATCTTGGGAAGGCGATGGTCCTCCATTCTGGAGACGTGACCCACCCAGCACAGTTGGGTCTTCAGCAGCATGGATTCGATGCTTGTGGACTCTGCCAGCTCGAGTACTTTGATGTTGGTGATGAAGCCATTCCAATGAATGTTGAGGATGGAGCGGAGACAGCGCTGATGGAAGCATTCTAGGAGCCGTAGGTGATGCTGGTAGAGGACCCATGATTCGGAGCTGAACATGAGCGTGGGTATGACAACGGCTCTGTACATGAAGACTATGCTTCTCTAAATGCTCATAAATTCTATCCATAAGAATTCTCTCCAATAGTTTGCCCACCACTGACATAAGACTTACTGTCTACACCAAGGAAGAGAACGTGGACAGTGATAGGGAGCATAATGTGGAGAATGTTTAAGTGTTAGTGTATTTTGACATCAAAAATGAGGTGGTGTTGGTTCTTTTGAGGAGTATTATAGTAAGTCCTTCGGGCCTGATGGAATATTTCATCAGTTATTGAAAGAGGCAAGTGAAGAGATTGTTGGGGCCTTGCATCCTCACTAGTTACAGGAGAGACTGGCTTCTATAGTGGTTAAATTTCAAGGTGATGGGTTGGGTAACCAAACTGGCAGCATTTCCAGTCACTTTGCAGCCCGCTTACTTATTACCACATGGCTACAGGTGGAGGTGGCATAGAACAATCTCACTTGATTGATCTTGGAACACCTGTTGACATAAAGAACACCTTTTATCTGATGGTCTGTATTCTTCTTTCTCCTGCCCTTTCTTTTTTTAATATTTTATTTTAGTTTTCACAGACTTGCAAAGTCCAATAAATAAAGCCACCTATATGCATATTCACACCTAAAGTCCATATTTTCCCCTACCCCGCCCCCCATCTGCCTCAGCGACTACATTCCAAAAACTTATCTCAATCCCAATCATCATGGGGCACACGACCCTTATCGAAACCTGTAATGAAAAGAAATAGCGGTGGCAATGCCATTCAATAGAAAGCACTATAAAGAAAAGGAACTCAAAAGAAAACTAAGGGCCTGGAAAGAAAGGGCAAGTGTGTCGTCTGTGCCAAGTCCCATTTACGTAATCACATCTCTGGCCTTACTGGGATAATTTAATCTTATTCCTATTTAAAGTGGGGGGGGGGGAAATCAATCTATCTGAGTACCAATGTACTGCAAATAAAGTTGCCCTACTCTAACGAATGAGTCATGTTTCCTCCATAGGTTATATGTGATTTTCTCCATGAGAGTGCAACTCTGTATTTCCATATTCTATCATGTGATATTTAGCTGGGAGTCGGACTTCCACAAATCACTATACACTTCCTGGCCATGACCAAAGTGACCTTCATAAACCAAATTTGGAATTTAGTCAGTCTAAACTGCACTTCTCCAATATCCACCAAGAGGAACAGCTCTGGATCCTGTGGAGAATCCACTTTGTAATTTTTTTTAGAATGTCCCTTAGGTCTTCCCAAAAAGGTCTCACCTTTAAACACAGCTAGGCAGAGTGGACAAAAGTTCCCACTACCTCCAGATCACATCTGAAACACATTTCTGAAATATTCAACTTTGATTTATGTAGATTCTGAGGTCTAAGGTACACTGGTTCAGGAAATTATACTGCACCATCCTGTATCTGGTGTTAACGACACCCATCACACTGTCCAGACACAGGTCCTGCCACCATTCTTCATTGATTGTTGTACCCAAGTCCGACTCCCATCTACAAACTTGACTTTTGTAGTCCCAGTTTCCACATCGCTGTTGTGGAAGATGGTGGTCTGGCCCTGAGTCATACGGTGTCCAGGAAGGCGGCCCTCACAATCTGTATGTAGTGCTGCTAAGAAGAGGTTTTGACTTACACCCTTTGGCATAATGGCCCTTCCCACAGCTGGAGCGAGTTGAATCATTTGCTGGCCAGCATTTCCTCTGATGCTTGGCCAGGCCACAGAAGTAGCACTTTGGGTGCTCCCGTAGCACTGTGGCTGTGGTCGTGTCCCCACTGGAGCTGGTCATAAGTGGCGAGAGATGATCACGAAGCACTGCTGCCGTGGTCGAGTTATTAGCGGATCAAAGGGGTGGTGGCACATCCAAAGATGGCGGTGCCAGGGGTAACCACGAGGCGGCCGTATTGTAGGTCGAGTAGGTCTCCATGTTCTGGAGAGCTATCTCCAACATACTGCCAGATCAACTGCTCTCTGCAGACTGAGCTCCCCTTGCTCCAAGAGTCTCTGTCCTGATTCCCGCGATATAGATGTCCCAGATCAGGTCTCTGTGTACTCCATGACAGATACAGTCTTGCATTCACAGGCCCTGAAAGAGCTTGCAGGCCTGAAGATATTCAGCGTGGAATTCACCGGGTCATTGTTTGCGAGTCTCTAGAAGGTGTCTGGCATAAACAACATTGATCTTACGCAGATACTATCCTTTGAGTATGTCCATGGCTTCGTGGTACGATATAGCATACCTAATCGTAGAATACAACAAGGTGCCGCCTAGGAGTGCAGCACTTGTAGTTTATCTGCCTCTGATCGCACAAGCCTGCAGGAATGCTTCAAAACAGTGTAGCCAGAACTCAAAGTTGGTGGATGCCTCAGATGATTGAGGGTCGATCTCCAGCTTTTCTGGTTTCAGGATCTGCTCCATTGTAAAAAAAACTTTAAGTGAATAAAATTGATGCACCATCAATTACTCGAAAGACTGTTGTTGAGAAACTAATAGGCTTTTATTCACTTAAGAACAATGGCACCCATACTATTTGACTGTCCTGCAGTGAGGAGGGGGCTGTGGAACTGATCTGTCATTTGACTCATGGCTGATGATTTCTACCACTCAACCCCATTTTCTGGCTCACTCCCCATAAACTTTGACACCCTTACTAATCAAAAACCTACCCATCTCCACTTTAAATATACCCAATGAATTGGCTTCCATAGACATGTGATATTTTGGGTTGTGGAATGAACCCGGAGCTCCTGGAGGGAAACCAATATGGTTATACGGAGATGTTGAAAACTTAGGACCAGCTGCAGATGTTAAGTCCAAACTCAGCTTACTGGAGATATGAAGCAGCAGCTCTTCTAATTGCACCACTGTGCTGCCCTGAACAAATTTTGGAGAATTCAGCACTGGTGCACTCAATTGTTTGAATTTTATTGGATGACCTCTATCACAAGTGCAGCCTTTTTCAGATAAAAGACCAATAACTATGCACAATGTGGTCCCACCTCAGCTGTAATTAGTTGCAAAAGATATATTACTGACATTTCAGGCCTGAACCCTTCTTCAAGGAAGGCTCAGGCCCAAAATGCCAGTTCTATATCTTTATCTCCTTTGGACGCTGTGAGACCTGCCGAGTTTTACTGCAATTAGTTGCAGCAAGATATCACTCTGTACTCACATCCTCTTGATATTCATGAACATGAGTGAATTTGGTCCTCAGATCTCTGTCACTATATAGAGAAATATTATGATATTCATGAAACAAGTTGGATGAGGGTAAATCGGGCAAATTTAAAAATCCAATGTGGCCTGCATGGCCAAGTGCAGTTGTATCCCAGAAACAAGGAGTTCACCATATTCACTGCTGGTTATGATCCAGTTGTCAGCATGATCACAAAAAAAAATTTCCTAAATCTCCTTCCATTTTATCCATGGACAAAATGTTCACAAAGTTTTTATGCAAGCAACCCATGTGGCTTTGTTCTATGATGTCACTCACTAAAAGTTCACAATAGTTTGCCTTCTGTAAATATTTGCTAAAATGAGATAATACAATTTTTGAAGATTAGCGGGAAGCAGCTAGGCAACGCCATGCGACGCTCTACAACTCACCACTTGAAATGTCAAGGTTCTTGAGATTCAAGAGTGTCCCATGCATAAGCCTTACACAATAATTACACCCTTCACAGAAGTGGGCAAATATTCAAAATATTAACTAAAATGCTAATAACACTCTTTAAACATACCCGCTGTGCCTTGTAAATATCATAGATCTGGCGCAATCCTTTCATTTCTTTCTGAAGTGACAGTAGCTCAGGGTGCATTGTAATCGAGAGGTCAAAAAGTTTCTCAGCATTTGCCAGCTCTTGACGCTTTCTCTCAAATTCTTCCAACTCATTCTCAAATTTACCCAAAATCTTGAGCCCTGTAATGAACCATAAAAGAGGAACAAAAGCAGACTTACATGCAACCTTTTTGTTGGAGGGAAAGCAGAGTTATTTGGAGCAAGAAAGGAAAAATGGAAAATGCAGATAGTGACCACATAGTGAAACATGTGCAGCACTGACAACAGCTGGATAAGAGCTGTCCCTCTTTCACATATAGTAATTCAAAAGAAACTGAACAGAAATTGAATGTAGAATCCCAAGTTCAATTTTTTTTTTGGAAAACAGAGGATAAGGTGTTCTAAGATCAACCAGTGAGATTGCTCCATGCCAACTCCACCTATTGCCATGTGGTAATAAATGAGCTGGCTGCGGAGTGACTGGAGATGCTGTCATTTTGGTTACCCAACCCATCACCACCCTCCCACTCATAGGTGTGATATTTACCACATCCTGAGGAGCTGTCACATGAAGCAGCTATTTGAAATTCAACCACAACATCAGCCAGTCTCAAGTCTTCTGGGATCTCTGCTGTCACTAGGCCCCAACAATCTCTTCACTTGCCTCTTTCAATAACCCATGAAATATTCCATCAGGCCCAAAGGACTTATTTTAATACTCCTCAAAAGAACCAACACCACCTCATTTTAGATGTCAAAATACACTAACACATAAACATTCTTCACATTATGCTCCCTATCACCGTCCACGTTCTCTTCCTTGGAGTAGACAGTAAGACTTATGTCAGTGGTGGGCAAACTATTGGAGAAGATTCTTATGGATAGAATTTATGAGCATTTAGAGAAGCATAGTCTTATTAGGGTTACTCAGCATGGCTTTGTGAAGGGCAGTTCATGTCTCATGGGCCTAATAGAGTGTTTTTTGAGGAGGTAACAAAGGTAGAGCAGTGGATATGGTGTATATGGACTTTAGTAAGTCATTTGACAAGGTTCCCCTTGGTAGGCTCATCCAAAAATAATGAAAAATGGGATCTGTGGAAAGCTAGCTGCATGGATTCAGAATTGGTTTACCCACAGAAGGCAGAGGTTGGTGGTAGATGGAATGTATTTTGCTCAGAGGTCAATGACAAGTGGTGTTCCACAGAAATCAGTTTGGGACTCCTGCTCTTCATGAATTTTATAAATTATGGATGAGGAAGTGAAGAGGTGGGTAAGTTTGCAGATGACACAAAGTTTAGTTGTGTGATGGTTGTCTGTTACAAAGGGATAGGGACATGATCCAGAGTTGGGCAGATAAGTGTCAGAAAGTGTTCAACCCAGAAAAGTGTGAAGTGATACATTTTGGAAGATCAAACTTGAAGGCAGAGGTTAATGAAGGTTGATGGTAGATTCTTAGCAATGAGGAAGAACAGAGGGATCTCTTGGGGTCCAAGTCCAGAGATCCAGTAAGAAAAAAATTTTGCAGAGGGCATACATGATTCCTTCTTGGCATGCGCAAAGTGTTTAACACTAACTTGTAATTGTAGGTCAAAATCCTTGGTACAGTATGTGGTCATTCTTTTAAGATGTGTATGGCTGCTGGTGAAGAAGGCCTTTTTGAAGACCAGTTGCCTCTTTTATGTACCAAAGCCAAGAGGTGACTAGGAATGTTGATGAGGGTAGAGCAGTGGATGTTGTCTATATGGACTTCAGTAAGGCTTTCGATAAGGTTCCGCATGGGAGGTTAGTTAGGAAGGCTAAGTAAGTCCTTGGGTATTAATTTGGAGATAGTCAAATGGATTCAACAGTGGCTGGAAGGAAGGTGCCAGAGAGTAGTAGTAGATAATTGTTTGTCAGAATGGAGGCCGGTGACAAGCGGTGTACCTCAGGGTTCGGTATTGGGACCGTTGCTGTTTGTCATATATATTAATGATCTGGAGGATGGGGTGGTAAATTGGATTAGTAAATATGCAGATGATACTAAAATAGGGGAATTGTGGATGATGAAGAGGGTTTTAAAAGATTGCAGAGGGATTTAAACTGCTTAGAAGAGTGGGCAGAAAGATGGCAGATGGAGTTTAATGCTGATAAGTGTGAGGTGCTTCATTTTGGAAATAATAATCAAAGCAAGACATATGTGGTAAATGGGAGGGCATTGAAGAATGCAGTGGAGCAGAAAGATCTAGGAATAATGGTGCATTGTTCCCTGAAGGTAGGAGCGCATGTGGATAGGGTGGTGAAGAAGGCCTTTAGTATGTTTGCCTATATAAATCAGTCCATAGAATATAGGAGTTAGGAAGTAATGATGAAACTGTACAAGGCATTGGTGAGGCCAAATTAAGAGTACTGTGTGCAGTTCTGGTCACTGATTTATAGGAAGGATATTAACAAGATAGAGAGAGTGCAGAGAAGATTTACAAAAATGTTGCCTACGTTTCAGCATCTGGAATACAAGGAAAGATTGAGCAAATTAGGTCTTTATTCCTTGGAACATAGAAGGCTAGAGGGGATTTGATAGAGATGTTTAAGATAATGAGAGGGATAGATAGAGTTGATGTAGAAAGGCTTTTCCCATTGAGACTAGAAGAGATGGATGCAAGAGGTCATAGGTTGAGAGTAGACGGGCAAAGGTTTAGGAGTAACATGAGGGGGACCTTCTTTACTCAGAGAGTGGTTACTGTGTGGAATGGGCTTCCGGGAAAGGTGGTGGAGGCAGGGTCAATTTTGTCATTTAAGAAAGAGTTGGATAAGTATATGGATGGGAGGGGGAAGGAGTATATGGAGTATATGAATGGGAGGGGGAAGAGTGCTGGTAAATGGGATTAGAGGAGGGTACTTGGATCACTGCGGACTAGAAGAGCCAAATTGGCTTGTTTCTGTGCTGTAATTGTTATATGGTTTATATATGGTTTATCACAAGAGGGAAAGACAAAATAGGCTGGCACCACAGTGGGGATGGAAAAGTACTGGAATAAGAATTATGTTAGGTTACAAAGGGTATAACGTGTAAAGGAAAATTTAAATCTGTGATCCCTCCTAATTGTGGCATGCAGGCACTCTAGGTCATAGAACTAATGTGGATAGTTCACAGTCATCTGAAGAAATTACAACAAAGATTCAGCAATTTAGAATGACGCCCCATCAAGTAAAATCAGCACCATCAATTGATGGAAAAGGTACCGGCTACAGACTTTGTTTGATCAGGATATAAGAATACATTATTCCTTTATGTAGATGAGAATTCATCTCGGAATCATACAAAAGTGCAAAAAGTCAGTGCTAATAGGGTGACACAAAAGAGAGAGAAGAGAGAGAGAGCAGGAGAGAGAAAACTGTTACATCAGGGGTTCCCATTAGCATTGGAGTCATTGATTAATATTTTCTTTCTGAATTTTGTTGAAGCATTTGATGTATAGTTTTATATGATTTTTGTGTGATCACAATAAATTAAATTTTTATCCTTTAACACATGTATAGTGCCTCACTCATTTGTAAATACCTCTTGTTACAGGATCAAAAAAGAACAAGGAACAAATTTAAAAATACTTTCATAATTGATCCCTCAAGGTTGACAGAGAGGCTATGAAGGAGCATGGTGTGCTGGTCTTTAGTTGGGGCAATGAGTTCAAGAGCCATAAGGTAATGTTGCAGCTCCATAAAACTCTGATAAGATCATACTAGGAATCTTGTGATCAGTTTTGGTCACCTCATAATAGGAAGGATGTGGAAACTTTAGAGAAGGTGCATAAGAGATTTATTAGGATGTTATCTAGATTCGAGAACATGTCTTATGAAGAAAGGTTGAGTGGGCTAGGATTTTTTCTCATTGGAGCAACAATGAATTTGTATCTTGTTCTTCAAAGTATATAAGATTATGAGAAGTATAGATAGAGTGGACAGCCGCCATCTTTTTCCTAGGGTGACACTGGCCAATACCAGAAGACATCTGTTTAAGGAGAGGGCAGGAAAGTTTAGGGGATTGCTGATTAGTGGGTTCCTGGAATACATTGCCGGGAGTGATGGTGGAGGCTGTTACAATAGTTCATTTTCAAAACTCTTGGAAAAATTGAAGGTTATGGATAGTGAGGGAAGAAATGGTTAGATTTGTGTGGAGTAGGCTTATACAGATTGGTACAACACCGAAGGCCAAAAGGCCCATACTGTACTGTTCATGCTCTATGTTGCAAACACCTGAAAAACAACCCAACAGGAAAAAATATGAATTGTTATATTCTTCAATCATTTTAGGTTGACATATAAAAGAAGGATAACTGTTTGCCTGAATAGATTTCTAACCTGTATCAAGGTCAGGCCCCACAGACCCTGGGCCTTCCAGATGGAATTTTGCGGCAAATGCAGCAAGATTTTCTGAAAAATTCTTTGTTTCATGTTTGGTAGTCTAAAAGCCAATAATGAGAATTATTTTGCATATATTTTACTAGTTCAAACTGACACTAATTGTTCACTAAGAGTTGAATTAATGTCAGATAAATAAACAAAAAAATTCCTCGACTAGGATGACCAAAAGCAACAAAATCTAAAATAACTTTAATTTATTGAAAAAGAATATCCATAATTGTTGAGCTAATTTCAATGTAGAAATTACCACAGACATTCAGCAGCTCACTAAAAAGGCCCATGTAACTTTTCAGACCAGTTGCACCCTTGCCAACAACACCCACATCTTAAAAACAAATCAGTTTACAATGATGGTGAGATAATTGGAAAGAACAGCCTGTGCATTGGCTTGATGGAAGAGGTAAGAGTTTAATAGTAGAGGATTGTTACTAAGAATGGAGACCTGTAACCAGTGGTGTGCCATAAGGATGAGTGCTGGGTCCACTGTTATGTGTCATCGATATTAAAATTTTAATGAAAACATTGGCAACATGATAAATAGGTTAGTAGCATAGTGGACAGTGAGGAGATTATCTGATATTACACATGATTTAGATCAAATGGGGAAATGGGTCACAGAATGGCAGATTGAATTTAACTCAGACAAGCCCATGTGATATATTTTGGAAAATTAAACTGGGGAGAATTTAAAATATAAATAGCAGGACCATGGAGAGTAGAACAAAGAGATCAAAGGATATATATACATAGTTCCTTGAATATACAACATAGGCAGCAAAAGAGATGACGAATAGTAGGAGTCAGGCAGAGAGTTAAAAACAAGACTTCTGAAAATTAAATTCAGGATTATTACATGCTAGTGAGACAAAAAATAAGAAGATTTTTCAACTAAATGCA
The DNA here is from genome assembly GCF_036971445.1 of Narcine bancroftii. Taxonomy (NCBI): domain Eukaryota; kingdom Metazoa; phylum Chordata; class Chondrichthyes; order Torpediniformes; family Narcinidae; genus Narcine; species Narcine bancroftii. The sequence goes on from NC_091472.1 coordinate 195,086,532, forward strand.
TGGTTAAGGAACATATATTCATTCTGAAATACATACGTTAGGCATTATCTACACACATTCAAAACAAAAGCATAGCTAGGGAGAAGATGGGAGCACTCAAGGACAAAGGAGGGAATTTATACCTGGAGCCAAAAGAAGTGTGCAAGATACCAATTGAGCACTTTGCATCAGTATTTACATAATAATCCGTTCGGTCTCAACAACATCTTATACTGCATCCTCAATGCCTTAACTGATGGTCAAGCGTGTCATACACCTTCTTCACCACCCCATCAACTTGTCTTGCCACTTTCCTGAAACTCTGTACCTGTATTCTGAGGTCTATCTGTTCTACAATATTATCCAGGTCTCTGTTTACCAGGCAAGTCCTGCCCTAGTTCAGCTTCTCAAAATGCAACATTTCATACTATTCCAAGTTAAATTTCACTCACCTTTCCTTTGCTCACTTTGCCATGTTAGATTACTTTCTTCATTGTTTACTGTACCACCATTATTTTCTGGGAAACTACTTTAATATGTCTCCTCTGTTCTCATCCAAGTTATTAATATACAAGACAATTAACAGTGATTGCCACAACCACCTTCTATCTCCTGTCAACAAGCTAATTCTATATACAAATGGCCAGCTCAACCTCGGTCCCATGTGATCCAACTTTAGGACAAGCCTGCCATCTGGGACCTTGTCAAAAGACCTCACTTAAGTACAATGTCAACTGCCCTGCCCTCAGAATTTTCTTCCTTGCTTCCAAGATGACCTAGGATACATTTGGTCAAGCTCCAGGAACAGATGAGAATTGTTCATTTTAGACTGTTCCCATTTCCTATGCTTCCACGCATAGATTACATACAATGGAAGAGATTTATAATTACAATATTTAAAAGAAACTCAGATTGAGGGGAACATGGACTACACACAGGCAAATGGGACTAATTCAGGAAGGCACCTTGGTTGCCATGGACAAGTTGGGCCAAAGGCCCTGTTTTCCATGTTGCATAACTCTATGATTCTGACTTTATGACATTCACTGACATGCCAACAAGGACTTGCAAGATGATGGTGTTAGCTGAGTTTTATAATTTGAAATAATACACTAGGCAAAGGAAATATGTTGAAAAAGAGATTATGTTAATTTGCAGAATGGGCAAACAATAGACACGTACTGTCTGTGAAAGTCAACAGCCCAATCTCAGAGAATAAACCTTTGTGAATTGCAGAGGCAATTATTTTCAAAGGAATTTGATAAAAGTCTTGTAACATAAAGAACCAAAGAGCTGAGCAAGACAATGAATGTTGGGCATATTCACTTATGTCTGGTTTTCAATCACAGCTAAACAGTCTTCTGCAATCTTCAATACATTTACTATCAGCAAACATAGCAATCAAATGAAAAGAACATGCAACATAATATAGTGCTACTGTGGCGGTGTGAGCAGTGGAAGAAACACAGCCACCATGTTGAGGGTCGTTAACGACCATTTTTATTCAAATTAAGGGCAGCATGAGCTCAGTCACTTGGTGCATTGTGACGTCATAATCGCTGCCCAGGGTGCGCACTGGAAGGGATGATGGAGTCAGAGAGAAACCTCTGACGACGCCATTTCCCCATGGCCGCCCCGCCACATGGCGATACAAGCGGGGTTGGTTCACCATGAGGATGTGCGCCGCCACACAACCCCCAACCCAGAACCAGCTACGCATCCTATCGCTTTGGCGGCCGGCCCTGGCGCTTGGGTGCGGCCGTCTGCACCAGCTGTGATAAGTCCAGATGGGCCGCCTTCAGGCAGTCCACCGTAAAACATTCCTCTCTCCCCCCAACATCAGGGTGAAGGTTCCGCCGGACCGGTGCAAGACTTTGTATGGCCCCTTGTACAGTCGCTGTAGCGGTGCACTCCGCACGAAAACAAACTGGGCCGAGTTGAGCTCTTTGGTGAGATGAAATGGCTTGGTGCTGGGGCATGCCGGTGGGGGAGCTAGGGAGGCCAGTCGCCTGTGTAGGTCCGCCAGCAGGTTTTTGTTGGTGGCTGTGGTGTCAGGGTCTAGGCTGAAAAACTCACCCGACAGGGAAAGCAGTGCGCCATTAGACCATCTCCGCTGTTGAAGCCTGCAGGTCCTCCTTGGGTGCCGTCCTAATCCCGAGGAGGACCCAGGGTAGTTCGTCAGCCCAGTCTGGTCCAGAGAGCCTGGCTATAAGCGATGCCTTCAGATGCTCGTGGAACCTCTCCACCAACCCGTTGGACTGCGGGTTGTATGGTGTGGTGTGGTGGAGCTTGACCCCCAGGAGCTTCGACATCTGAGTCCACAGGGCAGACATGAACTGCGCCCCTCTATCACTAGTGATGTGCGCTGGGACTCCGAAACGGGTGATTCATTGGCTGACCAGAGTCCTGGTACAAGTCTCCGTAGAGGCCTCCTTAATCAGGACAGCCTCCGGCCACCTTGTGGTCCAGTCCACCACCGTAAGGAGGTAACAAGCCTCCTTGGACACCGGCAGGGGCCTGACGACATCAAAATGGATGTGTTGGAATCTGTGAATTGCCGGGTCGAAGTTCTGGATGGGGGCTCATATGTGTCGCTGGATCCTGGATGTCTGGTACCTGATACAGTTCCTGGCCAGTTCCGTCACTTTCTTCAGCCCATGCCACACAAACCACTCCACGCCCATCCACAGGGTTGTCTTCACTGCTGGGTGAGCAAGGTCGTGGATCAGACTGAAGACCTTCGCCCTCCAGTGCGGCGGGACCACCAGGCGCAGCGTGCCTGTTGAGGCGTCACAGAGCAATGTGTCTGGGCCGCTGACACCCGGACATCCTTGAGTTTGAGGCCTGAGATGGCAGTCCGCAAGGCCTGCATCTCCACATTGTTCCACTGTGTCCAAGCCAGTTGCTCGTAATCCAGGCCGGTGCGAGAATGTTGATGGCTGGACGGGAGAGCACATCCGCCACTACATTGTCCTTGCCGGCCCTGTGTTGGATGTCGGTCATGAACTCAGACACATACTAGAGGTGGCGCTGCTGTCTGATGGACCACGGACCCTTGGCCATCGCCAGTGCTTGAGTGAGGGGCTTGTGATCTGCGAAGGCTGCAAACAGCCTGCCCTTGAGGAAGTAGCGGAAATGGCGGATGGCCAAATACAGCGCCAGGAGCTCCCAGTCGAAGGTGCTGTATTTGAGCTCTGGTGGCCGCAGATGCTTGCTGAAAAAGACCTGCGGGCGCCATTGCCACTGTTCCAGAACCCCACCCCCCTCCACTGCCATAGTTTAGGCATCCACGGAGAGCGCCGTGTGTGCCTCTGGCTGCGGGTGCACTAGCAGTGTGGCGCTGGCTAGAGCCTCCTTTGTTGTGATGAAAGCCCTGTCCGCCTCCTCTGACCACGATAAAGTCTTTTCTTTGGCTATGAGCGCGAACCATGGGCACACGGTGCGCGTGGCTCTGGGGATTAAACGAATTTTAAAATTCAGCATCCCTGCGAACTCTTGGAGGCCTTTCAGGGTGGAGGGTTTGGAGAATTGTTGAACAGACGCTACCTTTTCCAGAACCGGCGTGGCCCCAGCCACTGAAATGGTCTGCCCCAGGAACTGGAGGGACTCCTTGCTGAATTGGAATTTGGCCGCGTTGACCGTGAGGTCGAAGTCCACCAGCCGGGCAAAGAGTATGCGGAGGTGGGCTTTGTGTTCTTCACGGTTGCGACTGGCAATGAGAATATCGTCCAGGTAAATGAACACAAAGTCCAGTTCTTTTCCAACTGTGTCCATGAGGTGCTTGAACGTTTGGGCTGCGTTCTTTAGACTGAAGGGCATACGCAGGAACTCGAAGAGGCCGAAAGGGGTGATAATGGCTGTCTTACCCACGTCGTCTGGATGCACCAGGATCTGATAGTATCCCTGCACGAGGTCCACTTTGGAGAAGACCCATGCAATGTGGAGGTTGGCGGAGAAGTCCTGTATGTGTGGCACTGGATACCTGTCAGGGGTGGTTGCGTTGTTCAACTGACAGTAATCCCCGCACGGTCTCCAGCCCCCCGGACGATTTCGGGTCCATATGGAACAGCGATGCCCAGGCTGGACGATTCCCAGATCCCAGAGCCTGGAGAACTCCTCCTTTGCCTGTTGGAGCTTCTCAGGTGGCAACCATCTGGGTATAGCGGGGGGCCCTGTTTGGCGATGTGGTGGAAGGCCCCATGCTAGGGCAGGGCGGCATTGAACCGTGGCTCTAAGATGGTGGGGAATTCGTGGAGGATCTCATCAAACTCATCCCTGGCGGCAGCTACGGTGGCGATTTTGGGCCTGTGGGCTTCTGCTGTATCCAGTGGGTGGAGTGGAACATTCAGGCACTCACCAGCCTTTTGCTTTCCACGTCAACCAGTAGGACATGAGCTCTGAGGAAGTCGGCCCCTAACAGCGCGGTGCCCATAGAGGCTAGCACAAACCTCCAGTGGAACTTCTCCTTCCCAGTCTGGATCTGTGCCCTCTGGGTGGTGTAGGTCCTGATGGTGGAACCTTTGGCCACGGGTGCGAGTCTCTAATGCTGTGGGGGGAAGGATGCTGAGCTCAGCCTGTGTCCACCAAGAATTGGTGGCCGGTGGTTCTGTCTGTGACAGATCTGTCCGTGGCCAGCCGTTGCAGCCATTAACGGCGGCTGGCCTGGTTTTTTCCCTGAAACCCGCAGGGCTGGCGGCACTTACAGGCTTGTGCTCCCCAGCGCTGGTGGTAGAAACACCAGGTCGATTGGCCCTCCTCTGGCTTGGCCTTGGGAGTGGCTTGCGGTCGGCTGGCTCCTGGTCATGCCACCTGGTTGAGGACTGCCTCATTCTCCCTCTTGTGCGCCAGAGGGCATCCGGACGGGCTGCTGCTCTCCTCAGGTTCGAGAAGTCTTCATCTGTGAGGAGCAGCTAGATGTCCTCCTGCATCTGTTCCAGGAATATCTGACGGAAGAGAAAACAAGGCTTGTGGTCTTCTGCCAGGGCCAGCACTTCATCCATCTGCGCCAATGGACTACAGTCCCCAAGCCCATCTAAGTGAAGGAGCCTGGAAGCCCGTTGCTGGGGAGTTAGTCCAAAAGTTCCAAGGAGCAGGTCTTTGAGCATGGTGTACTTGCCCATAGCTGGGGGTGGTGGATGATGTCGTCCACCCTCACTGTCATATCTTGGTCCAGAGGGCTCACGACACGATAGAACATTGTGGTATCTGAGGAGATGTTGCGGAGTTGAAATTGTGCTTCTGCCTGCCTGAACCACATTCCTAGTCGGTGGGTCCAAAAGGGGGGAAGCTTGATGGAGACAGCATTCACCTCTGCTGAATCCATGGTGTTTTGAGTCCAGAAAAATGTCTGGGCTCGTCAAAGTCACCACTGTGGCTGTGTGAGCAGAGGAAGGAACACAGTCACCACGTTGAGGATCGTTAATGACTGATTTTATTCAAATTTAGTGCTTCCCTTTAAGGGTAGCATGAGCTCAGTCACCTGGTACATTGTGACATCATAATCGCTGCCCAGGATGCGTGCTGGAGGGGATGCTGGAGTCAGAGAGAAACCTCTGACAACACCATTTCCCCATGGCTGCCCCACCACGTGGCAATACAAGTGGGGCCAGTTCGGCAATTATTTCTTACACTACCTTCCTAGAGATTTCAAACATTCTAAGGATCAAAAGAGGCTAGATAAACATTTAGTAATATCTTTTTAGATTTTACAAGATGAATGTTTATCCATAATGTTTAATCAATTATTTTGTAAAAAAAAAGTCGTATTTGAAAGTGAATTCAACAACACTTTGGAAATTCTTCTATGCTTCAAAGGTGCTCTAATCCATCAACAGGATCCATGCAAGACCAAAAGACAAAGGATCAGAAATAGACTATTCAGCCCATCAAGTCTGTCCTGCCATTTAATCATGATCTGATCCATTTTCCCCACAGCCCCACTGCCTGGTCTTCTCCCATTAATCTTTGATGCCCTGGCAAATCAAGAACCTATCTATCTCTGTTTTAAATACTCACAACGACCTGGCTTCCATAACCACAACAAATTCCACAGATTTACCACCTCTGTCCTAAGCTGATGCCCTTCAATCCTAAAGCTATGCCCTCTGGTCCTAGAATCTCCCACCATGAAATGCAATTTTTCTCTATCTACTCTGTCCATGCCTTTCAACATTTGCAATGTTTCAATGAGATCCCCCTTCATTCTCCTAAATTCCAACAAATACAGGCCAAGAGTGTCAAACACTCCTCATACTTATCATTCCCGGAAATGTCCTAATGAATCTCTGTTGAACTCCTTGAGGCCAGAAGCACATTTAAAGGGGGCCATAGACTGAAATCATAATTTTTTAATGTTTTTGTGTAATCGGTAAGAAAGAAGTGTGGAAAAAAAATCAACTAAACTTGACTACTTCACAGGAAAGGGGGCCATAAACATTGATCAGAGTCCTAAGAGGGCTATAGCCATAAAATGGTTGAGAATGGTTGCTCTCAACCATTCATGCTCAGCAAAGGAGTCAGCATTGACGCAAAACAAGAGAAACATCTTCAGAAAATACTTCCCTGGACAAGAACCACATGTTACCCTCAAACGCTACTTATAAATAAAGATGGTTCCCCAGTAGTTGGACAGACGCCACCCTTACCGCCCTTCAGTCTGCAGACTAGTAATGGACAATTTAATGTTTTACAATATCATAACGTGTTCTGCATCCACTTAAAGACATTATATCTCCTGACAATTCTATGATAAACAAATCAAGCAGAGGACCAGGAACGAAGTTCCATTGGTCCCAACCAGCAACACCAAATGCTTTTCGTGATCAGATCTCTGAGTAAATTAATTTGGCTTAAGCATGAAAACATTTGCAGCCACTTGTATCTATATGGTCTCTTTAATTTAGGTGCTTCACAGAAGAAAATTACATAGAATTTGACACAACCACAAAAGAAGTCTTCTAGATAGCCAAATAAATAGATTTTAAAGAGCATCTTGGTTGGGAAATTAAAGAAAGAAATTGCAGTTAGCCTTAACAACTGAAGACAGCTGTCAATGACAAAGAAGTGAAATTGAGCGTGGATGAGGAACAAAGATCAATAGACTTTGTAAACATTAAAGGAAGCAGGAGAATAAGAGTTAGTACATGAAAGCAGTGCCAAGGTAGAAGATCAGTCATGATCTTATTGAATGAAATGACACATACAAAGGGCCTGTTTATAACCATATAACCATATACAGCACAGAACAGGCCAGTTTGGCCCTACTAGTCCATGCCGGAACAAATCCCCACCCTCCTTGTCCCACTGACCAGCACCTGGTCCATACCCCTCCATGTAATTATCCAATCTTTCCTTAAATGTAAATAACGTCCTTGCTTCAACCACCTCTGCCGGAAGCTTATTCCACATCCCAACCACCCTGTGCTTGAAGAAATTTCCCCTCATGTTCCCCTTATAATTTTCCCCCTGCAATCTCAAACCATGGCCTCTGGTTTGAATATCCCCCACTCTTAATTGAAAAAGCCTATCCACGTTGACTCTTTCTGTCCCTTTTAAAATCTTGAACACCTCCATCAAATCCCCCTTCAATCTTCTACGTTCCAGAGAAAAAAGCCCCAGGCAACCTTTCTCTGTCACTCAAACCCTGACATCCTGTCAACATTCTCGTGAACCTTCTCTGCACTCTCTCTATTTTGTTTATATTGTTCTTACTTTTTTGTTATTACATAATTAGAAAATGCACAACTCCAAAGAACATAGAGCTGGAAGAGGTGACAGAGATTGTCTGGCAGATGAAGGGTTTAAAAATAAGGTTGGCAATTTCAATGCTAAAGCTTTGCCAATAATCACGATGTGAAATTAACTCAGTATGGTATCTGTTGGCAGTGTTAGAAATGAACTAAAAGTGAAAGGCTTTCCAGGTCACTAAAACTATTTAGTCAGAAAAAAATAAATAACAACCTACAGGAAAAAAATGGATTGAGATATCCATTACCTTAGTGAACTTCTTCTTTACCGTACCCAAGCTATGATCAATATAACGTGATTCATCAAAGAGGCTTTCCCAAATTACTTTAATATTTTGCTGCAACTCTTCCTCTTCCTTTGATGTCTGGAAAAAAAATTAGGAAATGCATGTCACATAAGATCTCTAAAGAGAATAAATCTGGCATCATGGAAGTTTTTCAAACTATAATAAAGTAGGCTTATAATGCTAGAAGATATAAATTTCCCAAATAATAACTGGGATTGCCTTAGAGTAGGAGGCTGATATTTTTGAGGTGTGTCTTTGAGAGTTTTTTGACACATTAAGACCAATAAGACCTTAAGACTTAGGAAAGTAGTATTAGGCTATTCAGCTCATCTAGTCTGCTCTTCCATTCAAATCATGACTGATCTATTTTTCCTTCTCTCCATAACCTTAGATGCCCTTACAAATCAAGAACTTGTCAATCTTAATTTTACAGCCATATGCGGCACCATATTCCACAGGTTCACGATTCTCTGAATGAAGAAATTCTCCACAACACTGATTTAATGGGATGTCCTTTTATACAGAGTCTGGTCCTAGACTCTCCCACTACTGAAAATATGTTCTCCACAACCACTCTCTCACCCCTTCAATATTTGAAAAATTTAGCTGAGATCCCCTTCGTCCTTCTAAACCAGTGAGTACAAGTTCACAGCCATCAAACACTCCTCATATGTTAACCTTCTCATCCATGGGTCATTCTCGTAAACCTTCTCTGGATCTTCTCCAATACCAGCATATCCTTCCTTGGATATGAAGACCCAAATGACTCAAAACATGATCTGACCAATACCTTATATAGCCTCAGCATTACATATTTGCCTTTATATGCTAGTCATCTCAAAATGAAAGCTAACCTTGCATTTACCTTTCTCATTACTGATTCAATCTGCAAGTTGATGGTTCAGAGCACTTTTGAAGCATAGAAGAATTTCCAAAGTGTTGTTGAATTCACTTTCAAATATTTGACTTTCGTCACAAAATAATTGATGAAACATTATGGATAAACATTCTAGCCTCTTTGGTCCTTTGAATGTTTGAAATCCCTAGGACTTTTCCTGTCCCCTTGGGAATTCTCTCCCCATTTTGAATTAGTCTACTTCTTTATTCCTTCTAACCAAGTGCATGATCATACACTTTCCGGCAAGCTATTCCATCTGCCACTTCTTTGCCCATTCTCCCAAACTATCCAATTCCCTCTGCAGACTCCCCACTTCCTCAACACTACCCGGCCCGACACATATCTTTGTGTCATCTGCAAGCTTAGCCATAAAGCCACAACTGGATCTTATCTTGGAGAATGTAGCTGGTCTGTGGAGGAAGTGTCAGTAGTGGAACATTTTGGAGATAGTGACCAAAACTCCATAGATTTCATGATGGTGATGAAAAAAAATGGGGATGGACCAAAAGATTTTAGAAGTATATAAAGAACAAAATGTTGAGAGGGAAAGAATAGGTTCCCTTAAAGATTGAGAGTGTCTTTTGCAGAACCAGAGGAGATGGAGAAGATCTTAAATAAATATTTTGTGAATGTGTTTATTGTGGAGCAGGATAAGCAGGAGTGGGAAGTGAGGAAGGTAATTAAAGATAATCTGGGGCATATCTGAATCTGCAGTGAAGAGGTATCAGTAGTCTTGGAATATTGTGTGCAGTTTTGACCACATAGCTATAATAAGGATATTATAATGTTGGAAAGGATACAGAAGATGTTTATACAATTCTTCACTCAGAGAGTGGTGGCACATGGAATGAGCTGCCAGACAAAGAGGTGGAGGAAAATACGTTAGCTTCCTTTAATAAAGACTTGGATAACTACATGGAAGGAAGGGAATTGGATTGCTGTGGGCACAATGCTAGCAAGTGGAACCAAAGTATTAGACACATTGTTCAGCACAGAGAGCTGGACCCTGTTCATCTTTTTCTGTGCTGTAAGACTCAATAAATCTCGGACAAAGTATAAAGATCTGAAATTGGGGAAAGCCAATTACATTGAATTGAAACAGGACCTGGAAAATGTAGACAAGCAAAATGTACTAAAAACACACCAAAATTCTGGAGGAACTCAGCCAGTCTTTCAGCATCCATAGGAGACAAAGATATATTTCTGACGTTTGGGGCCTGAGCCCTTCTTCAAGGAATAAGCAAAGAATAAACTGAATAAGCAAAAACAGGAAATCTCAGAATTGAGACAGTGCTGTCTGGGGGGGAGGCGTCCAGACCAAAAAAAGGTATTAATTGGATATGATAAGAGCAGAGGTGAGAATTAATTATGTCTGTGTGAAAAGAGACAGGAAAAAGGGAGAGAGACAGAGCTGGGGAAAGGTGACGGAGAAGGTAAGGGGAGGGGTGTGATTTAACAAAAGCCAGACTCTCTGAAGTAGAGGAGACAACGGGAGCACCATGGTTTATAGCCCCTGCAGAATCACAAGCGAAATGATGCTTCACTTGAAAGGACTTGAAATAACGAGTGCTCAGCTGGCTCCTGTTCACGCTACCAACCCACAACTGCAGCACCAGATCCAGCTCCAGCAGAGTCATCGTTTGCAGAGGACACGACAGTCATTGGCCTCAACAGCAACGAGTTGGACTACAGAGAAGAGGTGGAAAATCTCATGAAATGGTGCGAGAGGAACAACCTGAGTCTCAATATGGACAAGACGAAGGAGATGTTCATGAACTTCAGAATGAACATCAATAAATCTGTAGTGAAGAGAGAAGAGAACACCAAGTTCCTTGGAGTTCACTTAACTAGTGACTTATCATGTACACTCAACATCTCCTCACTTATCAGGAAGACACGACAGAGACTGCACTTCCAGAGAAGACTGAAGTAGGCAAGGCTGCTGGCCACCATTATGTCACCTTCTATAGGAGCTCTATCAAGAGCATCATAATCAGCTGCATCACAGTGTGGGTACGGATGATGCAGAGAAATGGATCAGAGGTCAATCCACAGGACCATAAGAGTGGCAGAGAGGATCACTGGAGTCTCTCTCCCCCACCCCCCACCCCCAACAATCTTCATGATCTACAGGGATTGTTATCTGAAGAGGGTGCACAAAATCATTGAGGACCCCTTCCACCCAGCACACAGGATCTTTCAGCTGCTCCCATCGGGGAAGAGATACAAGAGTATCAGAGCCAGCACCACCAGGCTGAGAAGCACCTTCTTCCCACGAGCAGTGAAAATGCTGAACGACCAAAGGAACAGCTCACAGAAACCATTCAAGATGTTGATATGTACAAAACAGTATTTATTTATTTATTTTGTATAGATGAAATATTTGTCTTGCAAATGTATTGTTTGTCTGTAAGTGTCTCAGTGTATTTTGCACCGAGGACCAGAGAAAGCTGTTTCAACAGATTGTACTTGAGGAATCAGATGACAATAAATTTGACTTGACTATTTGGGGCCCAGAATGGTGATGTGCGAAGAGATGTGGGCACAAGTGGAGCAGTCACAGAGGTAGGTACTAAGGGGAATGATTGGTGGTAAAGGAGGAGAGGACAAGGGAGTCAAAGAGGGAGCAGTCACTGTGGAAGGTGGAGAGGGGAGGGGAATATGTGTCTAGTAATTGAATCACATAGTAGGTGGTGTAAGTGGTGGAGGAGGATGTGTTGGATGCAGATGCTGGTGGGGTGGTAGGTGAGGACAAGAGAAATCCAGTCCTTGTTGCACGTGGGGACAGAATGGGCCAGGATAGATGTGTGGGTAGTGGAGGATATGTAGGTGAGGGCCGAGTTGATGGAGGTGGAGGAAAAAACCACGTCGTTTCAATCTGTTTTTACTACACTGCTGAGTTCCTCCAGTGTTTTGGTGTGTTTTGACTACCGGCTGAGTTCCGCCAGTGTTTTGGTTTGTTTTTACTACCATCTAAGTTTCGCCAGTGCTTTGGTGTGTTTTTACTACCGGCTGAGTTCCTCCAGCGTTTTGGTGTGTTTTTACTACCGGCTGAGTTCCACCATTGTTTTGGTGTGTTTTTACTACCGGCTGAGTTCCTCCAGCGTTTTGATGTGTTTTTACTACTGGCTGAGTTCCACCATTGTTTTGGTGTGTTTTTACTACCGGCTGAGTTCCTCCAGCATTTTGGTGTGTTTTTACTACCGGCTGAGTTCCTCCAGCATTTTGGTGTGTTTTTACTCCAACAACATGGCTTTCTCTCCACCACCATCAACTTGACCCTCACCCATCTATCCCCCATTACCTGCACAACTTCCCTGGCCCTTCCGTCCCATGCGCCACAAGGACAGGATTCCTCTTGTCCTCACCTACGACCTCACCAGCCTCAGTATCCAACATATTCTCCTCCTCCATTTCCACCACCTACCACGTGATCCCACCACTAGACACACATCTCCCTCCCCTCCCCACCTTCCGCAGGCACCGCTCCCTCTGTGACTCCCTTGTCCACTCCTCCCTCCACCAATCATTCCCTTGGTACCTACTCAAGTGACCATAGCAGATGCTCAACTTGTGCCCACACCTCCTCCCTCATCACCATTTGGGACCCCAAACAATCATTCCAAATAAAGCAACAAAAATGCTGTACAAACTCAGCAGGGTCACACAGGATCCATAGGAAGTAAAAGGCCATCAATGTTTCAGGCTTGAGTCCTTTATCAGGAATGTAGAAAAAAAGGTGGGGTGAGAGGAGAGGAGAAGAGGGAGGGAGAGGAAAGGGGAAGAACAGAGGCTAACAGGAAAGAGGTAATGGGGGTATAGGTGCAAGGGTGGAAGAGAAAGAAGCTGAGAAGCTTTTAGGAGAGAGGGCAGAGGGCTAAGAAGGATAGCTCTCTGATAGGAGAAGGCAGGGAAGGTGGTGAGAAACTGTAGGAAAGGGGTCATTTGAACAACATTTTCAGATGAAGATTGGTATGCTCAGTGTGATTAATGATTCTTCATTTTGTGCAAGGCATTGCTTATTACAATTTAAGGTGGTACGTAGAACACACATGTCCAAACAAATTATCTTGTTTTTAATGCAGATATTGATCCACTATGTGAGAAGTGTAAAATTTTTGAAGCTTCACTGATCCATGTTTTGGGAGTGCATAAATATAAAGAGATATTGGGAAGACATTTTCCAAATTATTAGCAATTTTTAAATTAATATAGTACCTTTTCCATTAATTGCTTTGTTTGGTTTTTCACATGAGCCAGATATTCTTCTGTCTGTATCTCAGGAGAAAGTTTTAGCTTTTACCACACTGATAGCCAGATGAGCAATTTTATTGAAATGGAAAGATGACTCTTCACCTACCCATATACAGTGGTTATATGATGTAATGTCCTATTTAAGCTTGGAGAGAATTAGAATCAACATCAAAGATAGAAAATTTCAATTTATAAAGATATAGGGCTCATTCATAGACCACTGTCATGACTGGTAGAATTAAGAATTTTGAACGTTCCAGTGATTCTCTATCTGATGCCTGGAGGTCACTATCAGATCCACAATTTCCCTTTTTTTTCAAACAAGGTAACCTTGATTAGAGGGAAGGGGTAGATTAGATTTAGTTTTTAGGGTTTATTTTGTTTGTTTTCCTTTTTATTAATTTTTATTTGGATTAACTTGGCTAATATGGGTTTAACATGGTTATCATAGAGGACTTGAATTACAAGGAGAACTTGGAATGGCTGGGACTTTTTTTCCCTGGAGCATAGGCAATGGAGGGGAGGGACCATATAAGTTACATTTTTAAAAAGTGTATAGTCACAGTGTTTTCCTCAGTATATAAGACTCTAAGGCTGAGGGCCTAGATAATGAGATTGAATAGTTTCTTTAATCACCTCCCTGCTATCTTTAAGGATCTGTGGACAAGCATTCCAAACCTCTCTGTTCCCCACACCACTCAACATATTTTGGGAATTTAAACCAGGGCAGGATATACACAGTGAATGTCAGAGCCCCGAGGAGTGTTGTTGAATAGCCCTAAGAAGCACAAATAAATGTTTCCTGAAATAAAGAACACCAGTAGACAGGATGCATATGGTATGGTTGCCTTCATCAGCTGAGGCACTAGATAGAAGAGTTGGGACATCATATTACAGTCATACAAAACATTGGTTCGGTCGAACTTGGAATATTGTGTGCATTTCTGTTTACTACATGATAGAAGGAGATGATTAAGCTGGAAGAAGTACAGAAAAGATTAATGAAGAATAAAAGATTGCCTGAATTGGAGGACTTGAGTTATCAAGAACAGGTAGGTCTGTTTTTTCTGAAGCAAAGGAAGCTGAGAGGTGGCATGAGAGAGATATATAAAGTTATGAAAGGTGTAGATAGATTAGCTAGAGCCTGTTCCCCATGAAAGGAGTGCCTGAAACTACTGAGCATGTTTAAGGTGGGAAATCATAAATTCAAAGTGGAGTAATGAGCTGCAGCGGGGCTGATGGAGGCATTGGGCAGGTACTTGAATGAATAGGGCATCGAGGGACATGATATTAATGTGGGTGTGGGATGAATATTGATGGGCATGATGATCAGCTGTTTGTATAATTTGAATTGATGATTGAGTTGTCCCAGGGAAGGGGTGAACCGGGGGTGGCAGTTTACAATCTACCAAATAAGCAAGCAGTTTGATAATTACTGAGAGGCCCAGCAGCGAAGAAAAGGAAGGGAAAGTTTTGAGAAGTGGACATTTCGGTGTGGCCGTTATGTTACGAGCCTGACATATTGATGTCAAGGTGAAAGGGATTAGGTTTTACTTCCCCATACTGAGCATTCTGGTTTGATCTTCCAAAATCCTCACACTTATCCGGGTTGAACTTCATCTACCACTTTTCACCAAATCTGCATCCTCACTTTTGTAACCTACGACAATCACAACTCTTCCAACCTTTGTATCATTCACAAACTTACTTACCCATCCTTATACTTCTTCATCTCAGTCATTTATAAAAATTACAAAGAGCAGGGTTCTCTGAAGAACTCCATTAGTCACTGACCTCCAGGCAGAATCATTTCCATCCACTATTACCACTACTTCTCTGCTTTCTACATGCAAGCCATTTTTAATCCACACAGCCAAGGTTCCATGGATCCCATGCCTCATGACTTTCTGAATGAGCATCTCATGGGGGACTTTGTCAAATGCCTTGCTTAAATCCATTAATCTACACATCTACCACCCTACCATCATCAATTTCTTTGGTTATCTCCTCTAAATATACAATTAGGTTTGTGAGACACCACCTTCCCCTCACAAAGCCAAGCTGATTATCCTTGAGTAGTCAGTGGTGGATTACTCATCAGGCTGAGTAGGCTGAAGTCTAGGCTGAAGGAGAGGTCCATGATTTGACTGATCACCCAACAGGCCAATAAAGCACTGGCATCCGCATGGAGGGCATAATGTAAGACCGATGAAAGTAGTCTTTGGGGGGTGTGGGGCAGTAACATTATGCAGCCGATTATGCGAATAGAGATTGGTAGGAATTGTTGCTTTGAGCAGAAATGCCATAGTCATTGTAGCAGTGGAGACTGTTACTCATCAACAGCTCGGGCCTGGAGTAAGGTGAGCATGCCATACCATCAGAATCGGGCCGCAGCTGCATCCCGGAGTGGGTGCTTCTGCTATGGGTGGGGATGGCGACTGTCTCCATGGTGCCTTGGGAGCCATGTGCCACCCTATTTTGTGTTTACCGTGTCTGCTCGTATGCGGTAGTAGGCTGAGGGGAGGATTTGTGGTCGGATGTCGGGAGCTCCAGTGTAGGCTGAGGAGAAAGTTCAAAGTTGGCATCAGGAGCTCAGGTGTGCACTTGAGGCTGACTACCTAGGGGAGGGTTCAGAGTCAGCTTCAGGAGCTCAGGTGTTGGCCTGTACACCGACTAACAAGGGGAGCCTCAGAGTCAGCATTAGGAGCTCCAGTCACCAGAACTCCTGTGGCCTGACTCCGAACCCTCCCCTCAGCCTACACCAGAGCTCCCAATGTTGATTCTGAACCCTCCCCTCGGCCTACACTGGAGTTCATGACGCCAACTCTGAACCTTTCCTTCGGCCGACACTGGAGCTCCTGACGCTGACTCTGAACCCTCTTATGTTGGAGCCAGGGCTGAGGAGGGTGTGCACTGAAGTGTAGGCTTTGGCATCTTCCTACTTCTCTCCCACCAGATGCTCAGCACTAAGAGTCACCTTTCCACCAAAGGTAAGAGAGGATGCCCATGAGGGCAGTGAGAGCCACTCAACGTCTTTAACTTCAGCTGCTCCACTCCGGTCCATGGAACACAGCTCGCTGCTTTCATTCAGCAAATGCTGGCCTTTGAAGTAGGGACAGGGGTTTTTTAAATGAAATGACTTGTGTTTTTAAGGTGTAGATAATTTTCCAATATTTCAAAATATCCAACACAACATTGGATATGACTATTTTAGGGTTCTACATCGGCGAGGAGAGATAGGGAAGGCAAAATGGATGGCGTGGTGACAGCGGGGGACAGTTTCAGGTGAAGGGTTTAAGTAAGTAAGCTTTAACAGGGGAGGGCGCAATTTCAGTTCTTGCCATAGGCACTATTTTCCCTCCGGGGGGTCCTTAGTAAAGCTCAGCCTAGGGTCCAGATGGTTAATCCACCACTGTAAGTAGCCTGTACTTCTCCAAATGCTCATAAATACTACCTCTCCAATAGTTTGCTCACCACTGATGCAAGAGTCACTGGTCCATTAATCCCAGGATTCTCCCTATTACCTTTTTTAAACAAGGGGGCCATATTTGTCTTTCTTTAACCTCCAGCACCTCCCTTGTGGCCAAGGAAGACTCAAAAATCATAACTAATGCCCCTCCCTTCCCACAGCAATCCTGGGTATATTGTATGTTCCCGGGGACTTACCAATCTTAATGTTTTGAAAAAGATTGAACACTTCCTCTTCCTAAATCTCAACATCATCCAGCACACAAGCCTGTTCTATTCCTACCTCACCCTAATCAAGGTCCTTTTCACTGGTGAATACTAAAGCAAAGTATTCATTTCGGACCACCCCAACATCCTCCGCCTCCAGCCAAATGTTGCTTTCTGTTCTTTACACATGGATAGCATACTTTTTTGTCCTCTTTAATCCTACTTGCCAAGGTCTTCTCATGCCCCCTTTTGGCTCTCCAAAGTCCTTCAGTTCCTACCTGGGTACCATATAATTCTCAAGATCCCTTCCTGTTTCATCCTTCCTAAATCGAATGTATGTTTCCTACTTTTTAACTGGCTGCCTCACCTCTTTTGTCTACCATGGTTCCCTTTTCCTACCATCTTTTCCCTATTTTAATTTATCACATTCAAGCAAATTTCTTGGTAAGTATAAACAGTGCAGGAGTACACTTAAGGGATGTGATAGTACAGATCTATCACCAATGTACATAGTGTATATAGTTACTGTATCTAGACTGTGCTTACAGCGATTGGCTGAGAGCTAAACCACGCCTATTGTCTGGGCCTTAAAGGGTTGTGTCCCTAGCCAGGTCGGATCATTCCGGACTGGTCGGCCACCTGTGAAGAGCTCCTGTCTTTTTCTAATAAAAGCCTTGGTTTGGATCAACGAATCTTTGGTTCTTTCGACGAGCTCTACAATTTTATTAGCAAAAAGAATTTTTTTGAAAGGGATGGAGCGTTGACTACGTCATCCCATTGCGTGACGTCATCCCGTTGCATGACGTCATCGCGCAAAACTCCCCTATCAACTGCTTCAATAACACTAAACCAGCAATGCTCTCATCCCCTCACCAGAGCAAAGGAACTGATTAAAGTGCATGGACACTACACCAATTGCTTATTTGACTCTGGGTCAACTGACAGTTTTATCCAGCCAGATCTGGCCCTCCGTTGGGGACTTGACATTATCCCCACTACCCAGAGGATCTCATTAGCGACGAGGTTGCACTCGACTGGGATAAAGGAGTATTGCATCGCCACACTGGAAGTACAGGGCGTAACAGTCACCCACTTCAAATTATTCATCCTTCCCCAATTGTGCGCCCCAGTGTTGCTGGGATTAGACTTCCAGTGTCAGTTCCGAATGGTGTCCCAACACTTTGGGGGACACCACGCCCCCCCTCTCTGTCTGCCATCGCCCCACCCCCGAAGCACCCGAGCAACCCGCCCCCGTGCCCCGGGGCCAATCCTGCGGCCTTTCCACACTCCGGATTGCCCCGCCAGCACTCTTCGCAAACCTCACCCCTGGCTGGAAGCCTGTGGCCACCAAAAGTTGGCAATATAGTTACGAAAACAGGCAATTCATTAGGAGTGAGGTGCGTAGATTGCTGGATGAGGGCATCATCGAACCCAGTTCAAGCCCCTGGAGAGCCCAGGTGGTGGTTGTCAAGAACGGGGAAAAACTACGGATGGTGGTCGACTATAGCCAGACCATTAACCGCTTCACGCTCCTGGATGCGTACCCCCCCGCCACGCATCACGGATGTGGTGAACCAGATCGCCCAATACCGCATTTTCTCCACCATTGACCACGTTCGGCCTACCACCAGCTCCCGATCCGCTGTGAGGACCGACCATTCACGGCCTTTGAAGCGAATGGGCGGCTATATCAATTTCTCAGGCTACCATTCGGGGTCACGAATGGTGTCGCGGTCTTCCAGCGGGAAATGGACAGGATGGTGGACCAGAACGGGCTAACCGCTACCTTCCCGTATCTGGACAATATCACCATCTGCGGCCATGACACGCAGGACCACGACGCCAACCTAGACAAATTTCTTCAAACTGCCCGTCGGCTGAACCTGACTTACAATTTGGACAAGTGTGTCTTCCGGACCACACGACTCGCTATTCTAGGTTGCGTGGTGGAGAACGGGATAGTCATGCCAGATCCTGACCGCATGTGTCCCCTAATGGACTTACCCCCCCCCCCCATACCCAGAAAGCTCTCAAACGCTGCCTGGGCCTTTTCTCGTATTACGCCCAATGGGTTCCGCACTACGCCTACAAGGCGCGCCCTCTTATCAAAACCACCTCCTTTCCCCTCTCGACCGAAGCCACAGCGGCTTTTGATCGAATCAAATCCGACATCGCTGCTGCGACGCTGCACGCGATCGATGAGTCTGTCCCGTTTCAAGTCGAGAGCGATGCATCCGACTTCGCCCTGGCAGCCACCTTGAACCAGGCCGGTCGGCCTGTAGCCTTCTTCTCCAGAACCCTTCAGGGTCTGGAGAGTAAACACTCCTCGATCGAGAAGGAGGCTCAGGCCATAGTTGAAGCGGTGCGTCGTTGGAGACATTACCTCGCTGGGATGCGCTTTACACTGTTGACTGGTCAACGCGCGGTCTCCTTCATGTTCAGCAACACCCAGCGTGGTAAGATAAAAAAACGACAAAATCGCCAGATGGAGAATTGAACTGTCCACCTTTAACTATGACATCCTGGTAAGCTCAACGACCCGCCTGACGCGCTCTCCAGGGGGACGTGCGCCAGCATACAGATGGACAGACTACAGAAACTCCATGAGGCGCTCTGTCATCCAGGGGTCACTAGGTTTGCCCACTTTGTCAAGGCGCGCAACCTACCCTACACAGTCGAGGAGATCCGCTCCATGACCCAAGCCTGTTTGGTGTGCACTGAATGCAAGCCCCACTTCTTCCGTCCGGATAACTCCCACGTTATCAAAGCCACCCACCCCTTCGAGCGTCTTAGCGTAGACTTTAAGGGGCCCCTACCGTCGACCAACCGTAATACCTACATCCTTACGGCCATCGACGAGTACTCCCGCTTCCCGTTCGCTGAGCCCTGCCCAGACACCACTGCCACCTCAGTGATACAGGCCCTTCACAGTATTTTCGCCATTTTCGGATACCCCAATTCCATCCACAGTGACAGGAGGTCCTCATTCATGAGCGCGGAGCTGCAACAGTACCTTCTGGAGTGTGGTACCGCTTCAAGCAGGACCACGAGCTATAACCCACGCGGTAATGGCCAGGTCAAGAGGGAGAATGCCACCATATGGAGAGCGGTTACACTGGCTCTCCGGTCTAAAGGTCTCCCCACCTCTCACTGGCAGGAGGTTCTCACTAGTGCCTTACACTCCATCCGCTCCCTTCTATGTACTGCAACAAACGCCACCCCCCACGAAAGGATGTTTCTTTTCCCGAGGAAATCCGAATCAGGAACCACTCTACCAGCATGGCTCACCATCCCTGGCCCCGTCCTTTTGCGACGCCACGTCCGGCACTCAAAGAATGACCCCTTGGTCGACTGAGTGACTCTACTCCATGCGAACCCACATTACGCCTACGTTGAGTTCCCAGACGGGCGGGAGGACACTGTTTCGGTGCGGGACCTAGCTCAGCACGCGGTAGACCCAGCAAACCCCCCAACCCAACCTTCCCCAACTCTTTATTCCCCAGACCCATGCCGCAACAGAAGGACCAACAGCACCCCAACGACCCGGGCCACCCTGCCGACAACACGACTGGGAAATTGAGCGACGGAGCAGTCGCACCCGACGAGCCCGCTGGCGACACCATCCCAGCGACCCCAATCCCGGCACCACGGCGGTCACGCCAGATGGTCAGACCCCCTGACCGCTGCAGTCCTTGACTTACCCCTTCCTTTCATTCTCTCCCTCGTTTTTTTGTTTTTGTTTTTTTTTCCAGGGTCAGTTCTCCAAGAAGGGGTGAATGTGATAGTACAGATCTATCACCAATGTACATAGTGTATATAGTTACTGTATCTAGACTGTGCTTACAGCGATTGGCTGAGAGCTAAGCCACGCCTATTGTCTGGGCCTTAAAGGGTTGTGTCCCTCGCCAGGTCAGATCATTCCAGACTGGTCGGCCACCTGTGAAGAGCTCCTGTCTTTTGCTAATAAAAGCCTTGGTTTGGATCAACAACTCTTTGGTTCTTTCGACGAGCTCTACAAGAGGGAAATCAGGGAGCCAAAAAGAGGCTATGAGAAGGATCTGGTAGACAGGATAAAGGAAAACCTCAATTCTTTAGTTATGTTAAGAATTAAAGAATGGATAGGGAGAGAATTACTCCTATTAAAGATCAACAAGGCCGTTTTGGTGTTCACCACCAGAGATGAGTGAAATGTTAAATGAATATTTTTTTCATCAGCATTTACTATGGAGACTATTGTAGAAAACGAGGAATTAAAGCAAATCAATTGTGAAATATTTGCATAATCTTTGGCCCCAGATGTTCTGGAAGATTCAACAGTGGATAATGTTACAACATTATTTAAGAAGGACTGCAAGGACAAGCCAGGGAACTCTTGGCAGTTGAACTGGGAAAGTTACTGGAGAGGACTCTAAGGGACTGATTACAAATAATCTGATCAATTCTGTTTGGTTTTGTGAAAAAGTTCATTCTTTCTGGTTTAAAATTAGGAATTTCCTTCAAAATTTGTTTAAAATTCAATTTCCTTTAGATCCAAAATATTTTTTGTTAGGTTATTTTACTCCATTAGTGGACTTGGGGTTGGATAAGTTTCAGACAGCGTTTATTCGTCTAACATTGACAACTGCTCGTAAATGTATTGCTATGTCCTGGAAAGATGAAGCAGAGTTAAATGTAGTTTGATGGCATAATGAGTTGAAGTTGTTATCTATATGGAGAAAATAACATATAATTTACATCATAATTATGATATTTTGTTAAGATGTGGACACTGTATATGAAGAATATGAATTTAGTAATATTGTAAATTACTGAATGTTTTTGTTTATTTTTAATGCTTCCCTTTAGGGATCTGTTGTGGGAGGAGGGAGCGGATGGATTTGTTTTACTGTTTTATTGTTAGACTACTTATTCTGTAAAAGTCTGTTTATTTTTATTGAAAAAATACTAAATAAAGTTAAAAAAAAAGAAATAATCTGATCAGAAGATTGATGAAGACATTATAGTGGATGCTGTTTATATGGACTTTTAGATATTTAGCATAGTTACAAAGCCATCACCCAAATACCCCAATTAACCTACAACCCCCATACATTTTAAAGGGTGGGAGGAAACTGGAGCACCCAGGGGAAATCCACGCAGACACAGGGAGAACATATAAACTCCTTACACACAGGGCCAAATTTGAACCTGGGTTGCTGGCAGTGTAATAGCTTAGCACTAACCACTATGCTAACTGTGCCTTTGACAAGGTCCTGAATCAGAGGCTAACCTGAAGAGTTAGATCACGGAGGAGTCACGTGATGGAGTAGTGGCTGGTAGGAGAATATCAGCCATCTCCAGTAAAGAAGAAATAAAGTGAAGAAAACACAAAACACAACAAATAAAAGATAAAGTTGTGGAGAAAAGAAAGAAAATGGGACCCAAGAAGGAAAAAGCAAAAACAATGGGAAAAAAAGAAAAGATGCCAGAAGAGAAAGGAGAAGGCCTTACCTGCATGAAGAAACAGGGAGCAGTCGTGCAGAAAAGAGCCCGCTGCAGAGTCGCGACCTCCCGACCACTGGACTGCAAAAATGGCTCTCTGAGCCAAACAGAAGGAGTTGCGCAACTGCGCATGCGCAAGGAGTCGCGCATGCACAATGCGCACACAAAGGAAAAAGAAAACACTGATGGGAGGGGGGCCCAGCTGAGGAGCAAACTAATACAGCACGACCAGCTGAGAGATGCCCGACAGCAGGGCTCTCAGCTGGAAGAAGAGGAAAGTGACAGTAAAGGGAGTGATAGGAAAGAAGAACAGCAACAGGAGGCCCAACAGATAACTAGCTGAGAAGAAGAGGACCAACACCAAGAAGCCAAGCAAAACAACACCCAGCAAACTAAGGCAAGCAGCTCAACAAGAAAGCCAGAAGAGACACAGATACAAGGAAGAGAAGTAGAAGACACAAACACAAGTGCAGACACAGAAGAAGAGGAAGAAGAAGACCAAGCTCTGCACAGAGGAATAGAAGGTAAAATAGATGGACAGTATATAGATTTTTAAAAATTTCAAGAACAAATGAGAGCATTAAAAGAATGGTTGACATTAGAATTTAGTGAAATTAAAAGAAAAATGTGAGTAGAATAGAACTGGTCGTGATAAAAATTAGGGAAAAGATTAGAAAATGTGGAAGAACAAGAAACGGCTGTAGAAATGGAAGTGAATGACTTAAGAAGAAAATTGGAAGACAGTGACAAAAAAAGTTAAAAATCACCATTTAAATGGCAAACACAAGCAATCCGATACCTAGGTATTAGATTAGATAATAATTTAAGCCACCTATATAAATTAAATTATCAGCCATTAATGAAGAAATTACAGGAAGATTTAGAACTTGAAAGATTTGACACTAACATGGATAGGGAGGGTAAATTGCATTAAAATGAATGTCTTCCCAAGGATACAATACCTATTTCAATCATTACCAATTCCCTTAACAGAGAAATTCTTTAATGAACTAAAGAGAATAATAAGGAAATTCTTATGGAAACGGGGGAAACCGAGAATAGCATTAGATAAATTAACAGAGTGGTACAAACAAGGTGGTTTGCAGTTACCAAACTTTAAAAATTATTATAGAGCAGCACAATTAAGGTATTTATCAGATTTTTATCAGACAAGGGAAAAACCAGATTAGACTAAGATAAAGCTAGATAAAATAGGGGAGAAGGTACCGGAATATATACTTTATAAGTGGGATGAAAAACTGTTGCAATATAAAAGTTCACCAATATTGCATCATTTACTCACTATATGGAAGAAGATTCACTTAGAAAGGAAAAAAACAAATTACCAACTACCAAAATTATTATTGTCGCAAAATCAAATAATCTCTTTCACAATAGTTAACCTTTCCTTTAGAGAATGGGAGAGAAAAGGAATTAAAAGAATAGAAAATTGATTTTTGAGAAATAATTTGTTAACATTTGAACAAATGAAGTACAAATATGGAATAACTCATGGTACAATGTTTGCATACCATCAACTGGAAGTCTACTTCAAGGACAAATTGGGAAGAAGACTGAGATTACCAGAAGGAAGCAGCTTTGAATATGTGATTACAGAAACAACGATAATAAAAAGATTTATAACAAATATGTATATCAAAAAATGAAATATGGGAAAAGTTATGCTCTGGAACTATGAGAAATATAATAAACATGAGGTTATGCATGATACAATATAATTGGTTACACAGGTTATATATCACACCCCAAAAGTTAAATAAACGGGATCCAACATTATCAGATAGATGTTTTCACTGTAAGAAAGAAACGGAACAACAGTACATGCAATTTGGGCATGTGAGAAAGTGAAAAAGTTTTGGGAAGATCTAAATCAGGATTTAAATAAAGTCACAAAAAGCAACATACCAAAAAATCCAGAGATCTTTTTTCTAAGTAATATAAGAAGTAAAGAATTGGGCTTCAAACTGGATGAAGCGCGAAAAAGATTTATGATGATAGCTTTAGCTGTAGCAAAAAAATGTATAATGTCAACTTGGAAATCAGTAGAGAGCCTGAGAGTACAGCAATGGTACATGGAAATGAATAAATGTATTCCATTGGAAAAAATAACATATAATTTAAAAAATAAAGTCACATTATTTGAACAAATTTGGGAACCATACATGGAGCACAACAGAGAGGGCCTACCGCAGACCTCCACCCCCTAAAATGATAAAATGATAAGAAGACAAAATGACTTGATCCAGTGTGTAAAAGTAGATGACACAATTTTCTTGTTCATTTTCATTCTGTGATGACATTGTTTCATGGTTTTATTGTATTGTATATGTTGAACATTAAATGGGTTTGGAGGGGGTGGGAAGAGGGGAGGGAAGGTAGGGGGGAAAAAAGGGGAGAAAATGCCAATGTGTATACTTAAGAGGGAAATGTTTGTATGTATTTTGATTGATATGGTTCACAGTGTGAAAAATTTTTAAAAAATTTTTTTAAAGTTAGATCACATGGGATCAATGATCAGCTAGTCAGGAGATTACAATGTTCAAAAGATATTTAGATAAATATAATAGATATTAAGGGTTTAGAAGGACATGGGTCATTTGCAGACCAGAATTTCATCTTGGTTGGCAGGGTCAAATTAATTAGCACAGGTTGTTTTAAGGCACAGGAATTTTTTTTTAAGTGTGTTGACAAGACTCCAGAACACTCATGTTCCTGTTAGAGTGAAAGGTCAGACATTCAATTCTAGGGAAGTTTAAGGTTATATGATGAGGGAAATTCAGGTTCTGGTCAAGAGCAAGAAGGTGGCATGGTGCAGGTATAAGCAATTTGGATCAAGTGTATACCTGGAGGAGTTTCAGGAAATGAGAAGCAAGCTAAAAAAGGAAATCAGGATGGCAAAAAAGGGGACAAGAGATAGCTATGGCAGATAACATTAAGGATAATCCCAAGATATTTTATGCACATTAAGGTTTGTGATGAAATGGGACATCTCAGGAATCAACTCTGTATGGAGTCATAGGAGTTGGGCAAGGTCCTCAACAAATTCTCTCCTCTGTTTTTACTGTGGAGAAAGACACGAGGATTGGGAAACTTGGGGCAAATATTGATAATGTCCTGAAAATTCTCAGCCTTATGGTTGAAGTGCTGAAGGCCTTGATGTGCAGGGAGAGAGACAAATCTCCTGGTCCTGATCTGATATTTGCAAGGACACTGTGGGAAGCTAGAAATAAAATTGCACATATGAATTTCAGCAAAGTTCTCGATAAGGTTCTGCAGAGCAGGCTGCTCTTGAAGTTAGATTGCATGGGATCCAATAAGAATGGATAGAAAATTGGCTTCATGAAGGAAGCAGAGGGTGATGCTGGAAGGTTGTCTCTCAGGCTGGAGCCTGTGACTAGTAGTGTGGTACAGTCTTTGGTGTTGTCCCCATTGCTGTTTGTCATCTATATCAATGATATAGGAGGTATGTGATGAGGCCTGATTTGGAGTATTGTATTCTGTTTTATTCAACGTGCTACAGGAAATATGTTGTTAAGCTGGAGAGGGCAGAGAAGATTTACAAAGATATTGCCAAGACTCGGGAGCTTGAGCTACAGGAAGAGATTAAGCAGGCAAGGACTTTATTCCTTGGAGTGCAGGAAGATAAGGGGAGATCTCTTAAAGGTGTACAAAATTATGAGAGGAATATATCGAATGAACACAGAATGTTTTGCCCAGAGTAGGGGAATTGGTATCCGGAAGACATAGATCTAGGATGAGGGGGGGAGAGAGTAACAGGAACACAGAGAGACACAGAGGATGGTGGGTCTATGGAACTGACTGCTGGAGGAAGTGGTTGAGGCAGTACGATTGCAAAATTTTAGAAAGTTTTGGACAAATACATGGATAGGTTGCTTAAAGGGATGTGGGCCACTCAAAGACAGGTGGGACTAGTGTGGGTAGGACATTTCGGTCAGCATGAGTAAGTTGAGCCAAAGGGACTATTTCCATACGTATAACTAACACAAAACTGAATATGAACCTTTACAATGAATTAGCTTTGGATGTAATTTGCCAATCTTTCTTGGATCTCAATTAGAGAAAATCAAAGACTGCAGAAAAAGGAAAAAGAATCTCAGGGTTGTATGTGATGTCATTCATGTACTCTGACAACAAATCTGAACTCTGAAATAAAAACAGAAAATGTAGGAACACTTGAGGGTCAGGCATTGCATGTCAAAACTGGCCATTTCTGCTATAAGTCAGCCATGTGTAATATTGAATCTGTTCTTTGTCTCCAAAAGTATGGGATGACCAATTGGCCATTTCTTACTGCTCTACATTTCACCATTCTCATCTCTTTTTCAAACTGCTTTCATTGGACCATAAGACCTTAAGAAAAGGAGCAGAAGTAGGTAATTTTTCCCATTGAGTCTATTCCGCCATTCCATCATGAGCTGATTCATTATCCCACTCAGCCCCACTCTCCTGCCTTCCGCCCATAACCTTTGATACATTGATATTCAGAAACATATCAAACTCTGCCTTAAACACACTCAATGATCTGGCCTCCATAGCCACCCGAGATTCACCACTCTCCAGCTAAAGAAATTCCTCCACATCTCCATTTTAAATGAGCGCCCTTCAACCCTGAAGTTTGCCTTCTTGTCTGAGACTCCCTTACCATGAGAAACAACTTTGCTACATCTACTCTGTCCAAGCCTTTCAACACTCAAAATGTTTCTATGATGTTCCCCTTCATTCTTCTGAACACCAAGGAGTACAGTCCAAGAGCCATCAAATGTTCCTCTCATAACAGAATTCCATTTCTCTATCATTCTCTTGCTCTATTTCCCAGTTCTGTCTTCAAGCTGAAATAAACTGTTTCTCTCTCCACAGATGCTGCCCAACCTGCTAAGGGTTTCCAGCAATTTTTGTTGATATGCCATGAGTTTTACTTTTTTTTTGACCAGTCTTTTACGCAGTTTTTTTTGGATCACAAGAGGAGGGGTCAGTGAAGAATGGACCAGAGTATTGGACTGTGATTTTTCCCTTCAAATTGCTGAGTAAAAATGTGAATATGGACTTAAAGAAGACATAATGGGCAAATATGTAGAATGGTCAGCGCAAATGAGGTGGGTTGAAAGGCCTTTATCCATGTTAGGTGACCTAATGCTGCTTTCAAGAAAACCCATATTATTCATTTAACAAGCATTTTAATGATTCTATGAAACAGGAATGTCTACAGATGCTGGGGTCAAGTGCTTTATATAAATATGCTGGAGAAACTCGGCAGATCAACAGCACCTATAGGAAGTAAAGAGGAACCAATGTTTTGGGTGTGGGATCTTCATCAGGTAGAAGCAAAAACAGGCAGGCACCTGAATAAAGGGAAGGAGAGAGGAGGAGAGGAGGGTGGAAGGGGCAGGGGCAGAGTACACTAATAGGTAATAGGGCATAGGTAGAAAAAAGCTGAGAAATGATAGGGGAAGAGGGTACTCTGATAGAGGAGAGGGAAGGGACGGAGTGGGGAGCTGGAGGCCAGGAGACAGGAGGCCCTTTCAAACTCCCATGTAAAATGGGATTAACCTGGCAATTTGCACAGTTAGCGACTCAGTTACATGGTGATTTGAAAGGGTCCAACTGTGTCAACACGATCAGAACCCAACTCAAAGGTGGTCAGGGAACCCAGTAAAACTTATCCAGGCATCCTAGTCCAGCGGTTTAAAAGGGGAAATGGCCAACCCTGTTACTCTGGTGATGTCAGTGCAGTTCCAGTGGCGTGGGTATCTGTGGGTAAGGAAGACAGTGATTGCTCCCGCATTGAGCCCTCACAGCGAACTGAAGCAGCACGTCATGGCAGCATCCGTTCCCCCATCCCTCCCTGTTTGCAGCGGCAACAGGGGCGTGACTGAAGAGGTGGGAGGCGATTGATGGTGGGGGTGGCGACTGATGATGGGGGTGGCAATTAATGGTAGAGGTGGTGAATGATGGGGAGGGTAGTGACTGTGGGGGTAGTGACTGTCTGGGACGGCGACTGACTGGAGGGGCGACAACTGATGGTGGGAGTGGCAACTGACAGTGGGGGTGAAGACTGACAGTGGGGGAAGACTGATGATCAATACATCTTGTGAGTGCATGACGCGTCACTTACACCATCATTGTGCGGACAGGATCCGCTTAAATCATTGGGTTGGCAATTTAATGGGTAGATCCCCCTGCGATTTATCTTAGCCCCTGTAATCGCATCCGGGTCCCAGGAGGACTACCTAGGTGCTCCAATTTGAAAGGGGTAAGGATAGGAAAGGAGTTCATCTCTCCTCCCATTATCACTTCCTTTTATCTCAGGCGCCTGTCTATTTTTGCTGATGTCTGACAAAGGACCTGGGCTTGGAATATTCCTATGGATACTGAATGACATGCTGAGTTTCAGCAGCTCATTTGTGTATTGCACTTCCATAATCTTGTTTTCTGAGATCAAAAAAGCAAATACCTGAAAATTATTGGGAATTTGAAACTGTCTGACTTAATTTGTTGAATTCAAGTCAATCTTAATTAATCAGCATTATAATAACAAATTAATGAAGAAAATGGATTTTACAACAGGACAAAGATGAAACTTGAACTTACGTGGATATCATACATGGCGAGGGTACGATATCGCTCCTCAGTATCTTTTAACCGAAGCTCCACAGTTAAAGACATGGCTCGAATCTGAGCTATTGTACTGAGAACAAACTTCAGGTTCTCCAGAGTATTTGGAACTATCTGTAAAGAGACTGAAAGCTCCTGTGAATGGCAAAAGAAAATTATTCAAAATTTAAAATATATAATAGCTTTAATTTCCATGTAATTACAATTCATTAAAAATGTTATCAAAATAATTAGAATAACTGCAACAACTATGCAACAAGCTATTTGTTATATGGGAAAGGCTTTAGATTCAGCATTTGAAGGGTTGTGGCCAAAAATGTCAAACATTCTTTTTCACTTACTGATGCCACTCAACCTGGTGAGTTCCTCTAAATAAGGCTGTGGCTAAATTTCACTAATTCACCAGAGCAGCATTTCTGAGCCAAACAGAGACATATCAGGGCTTAGGGCTAAAAGCCAGATCAAGAATATGCTGTAGAAGGGATTGGGATGGAAGATTTAGTGATGGAATCCCAGTGCTCATTTCTCAGTCAGCTGAAGGTGAGCCGTCAGTGATGGAGTCATCAGAAAATATCCATTTTCTGGGCCGTTAGTGTTCATTGATTGTATGACAAGGATAGGGAATATGACAGTAGTTTTGTATGGCCCTATGCACATGAGTAGAAAGTCTTACTCAGTGCATGTGCATATGTAGTGTTTCAAAGCCAGGCGTTCGTAAAGACAGATTTTCCCAGGGCTGAACCTATGAAGCATAGAAGAGAACAAAAATGATCTCTTTTGAGCAGTTGATGAGTTAGAGTGGAGAACATGCAGAGAAAGACATTAAAGGGATAGAAGTGTTTAATGAATTGAAACATAATAGGTGGAATACAAAGAAAGGTCATCCACTTTAGAAGATAAAATAGGCACATTTTTTTTTTTACCTGGTGAGGATTTGAAAAACGTTGGTATACAGAGGGGTCTGGTGTTCTTGTATTGGGACTGCCTAAAGAAATCTCTTGGTGCCTGCTACATTGACCACCGCCAGTGGGCTGATAACGCCTCAAACCGTGCATCTTGGCGCCTCACAGTTTGGCGGGCAGCAACCTCCTTTGAAGAAGACCACAGAGCCCACCTCACTGACAAAAGGCAAAGGAGGAAAAACCCAACACCCAACCCCAACCAACCAATTTTCCCCTGCAGCCGCTGCAACCGTGTCTGCCTGTCCCGCATCGGACTTGTCAGCCACAAACGAGCCTGCAGCTGACGTGGACTTTTACCCCCTCCATAAATCTTCGTCCGCGAAGCCAAGCCAAAGAAAAGAGAAAAATAGAAGCAACAACAATAATGAAAACAGAATATCCTGGAGTAAAATACAAAAGTCTGCAGATGCTGTTCAGCTGAAAATGCTGGACTCAGCAGATCAGGCCACATCTATGAGAACAGAAACAGAGTTAACATTTCAGGCCTAAGACCTTATTTGAACTTGGGGATATAGCTTCAAGATTCATGGAGTAGATTTTAGAGAGATGATTAGAAACTAGTTCTCCTGCAGAGTACTGAATCTGTGAAATCTTCTGTGCAAGGAAGCAGATGAATGTATTTAAGACACAGATAGTCAGATCTTTTAAGAATTGGGAAATTATGGGTTATTGAGAATAGGCGGGTGGGTGAAATTGAGAACACAGCCAAATCAGCCATGATCTTATTGAATATTAGAGCATGCTTAATGGGTCAGGTAGCCAACTCCTGCTACTATTTCTTATGTTATTTCCATAGAACTGGGAAGAAGGCAAAAGAAGCTTGATATGCTGCAGGGAAAATGGGATATGGATATGTTTCTGATAGGGTGAAACCAGGGTGACAATGGGAATAAGCTGTAAACAAGGTTATCTGGTCAATGATTGAATGAGAGCAGTTAGGAACTGAAAACAGGCAAAATCACTTGCCAGGCTCTCCTTCTCACCGCTTTACATTGACCATCTTCCCTAGATATTCTCAGATCTGATGCAGGGTCTTGATTCCATCCTGTAATTTTTTCACCAAGACTCCTACACATTTTTCCAATGTGTCTGTAGTCTAAATTAACCACAGGCACTCCGTAATAAAATGAGTTAATGAATACGATGTCCATCCATGTTCACCCTCCAACAAACTCCACAACACATGAAGATAATATAAAAGTGCTTCCTTTGTAAATGCAATTTTTATTTTTTACAGAATTTTTCCTTTATTTCTGTGTAAAAATCATAATTGACACCACTGCTTGGCTTACTGAACTCCTCCAGAGGTTTTTTTTTTGGTTCCAGATTCCAACATCTGCAGTCTGAGTCTCCATAAACTAAAGAACACTAGAGTTGCAAAATCCAAAGAAAGGCATGCCTGGCAGGCTAGGCACTTACTCTGCTTCCAGAGGAAAAGAAACAAACAAGCTGAGCCAGTATCAATGGACAACTGACATAGACAGAAGTGGTAGAATTCAATATTGATTCCAGAAAGGCTGCAATACGCCCAAATGGAAGGTAAACTGGCATTCATTTCAAGAGGAATAAAGGCTAATGAATCTGTGGAATTTATTGCCTATTTCTGCTCCTTTGTCTTATACTTGTATAAGATGCTATTCCTTTTTTTTTCACACCATAAATCACATTAGCCAATGATATACACTTTTTCTTTTTCACACATATACAGTGACTTTTTCTCCCCCCCCCCTCCCTCCTCCCAAGCCACCCCCCCACCCCCCCCCCTCTCATCCATTTTAGGTATACAATCTAGGTTGCATTAAACCAGTCAGACAATGTTGTCATTCAACAAAAATACACCAGAAATTCTACTGAGTCCATTCTTTTCTTTCCTTCTCCTTCCATCAACTTAGGTAATGTTTGTCCCCGGTAGGTTTTCGCTATTGTATTTAATGTAAGGCTCCCATACTTGTTCGAATATTTCAATATTATTTCTTAAGCTATATGTTATTTTTTCTAATGGAATACATTTATTCATTTCTATATACCATTGTTGTATTTTCAAATTATCTTCCAATTTCCAGGTTGACATAATACATTTTTTTGCTACGGCTAGGGCTATCTTAACAAATCTTTTTTGTGCATCCTCAAAATCAATTCCAAATTCTTTGTTTTTTATGTTACTTAGGAGAAAGATCTCTGGATTCTTTGGTATATTGTTTTCTGTTATTTTATTTAATATCTGATTGAGATCATCCCAAAATTTTTCTACTCTCTCACATGTCCAGATTGCATGAATTGTTGTTCCCATTTCTTTTTTACATCGAAAACATCTATCAGATACTGTTGGGTCCCATTTATTTAACTTTTGCGGTGTAATGTATAGTCTGTGTAACCAATTATATTGTATCATATTCCTCATGTTTGTGCTGGGCTTTATTGTAAGAGCAGGAATGTGATGTTGAGACTTTATGAGGTACTGGTGAGACCTCACTTGGAATATTGTGAGCAGTTATGGGCTCCTCATTTCAGAAAGGATGTACTGATGTCAGAGAGCGGGTCAGAGGAGGTTCACAAGGATGACAACAGGAATGAAAGGATTATCATATGAGGAATGAAACACAAAAAACTGCAGATACTGAGATTGTAATAAAAACCCACAGAAATGCTGGAGGAACTTAGCTGGTCTTGCAGAGGCCATAGGAGATAAAGCTATATTACTGATGTTTAGGGCCTGAGCTTTTTCAAGGTATAAACAAAAGGGATTTATTGTCATGGTACAGGAAGTCACAGGCTGATAACTCCGAGTGGAAGTGGGTTAGAGAATTACAGTGGTAAGCAACAAGAAGCTTAGTGCTATTCCAGCAGATTAAGCATAGGTCTTCCGCAAGTGATCACCTAATCTGAGTTATCCATTGCAGAGGAGACCATAATGTGAGCATTGAATGCCATGCATTGGTGTAGAAGAATGCAACTTTTAATCACTGTTTCACCTGGAAGTACTGTTTGGGTCCCTGGTTATGGGAAGGAACTGAATTTTCCCCTACATTGGAGACACCAAATGCAGATGGAGTGGCTTTTTCACAGAATACCTGTATTTGGTCTGCAGAGGCAAGTCTAAGCTTCCTGTTTCCTTCCACTTTAATTATCCAACCCACACCTATTCCAAATTATTGGTAGAGCTGCCTGTAGTATTAATAAGACCCAATACAAGCTTGAGAAATGATGTTTCATTTTCTATCTGGGCACGTTGCACGCCTCTGGATCTGATTTTGAATTCTACAGCTTCAAGAAACTTGATTTCTGTCTGTTTCACTCATTCATCTGGAATACTGGGTCAGTGTGTTTATTTTCCCCTTTTTTGTTTATTTTTATACATTCTTTATAACTACCATTTTCTTACACCTATGTTCTCACACTCTAACTACTCCTATTCACTCAGTGACCAGATCATGGATAATCCCCATGGTCAACCTGGTTCTATCCTATAAGAGACATTCCCCATCTCTATTTCTCTCTGTAGCTTTACAAATCTCTTTTGTTCTCTTCACTGTCCTGACAAAGGGCCTTAGACCTGGTACACTAACTAATGAGGCATAGTCAAAAAGTGCAGAAAAATGCCCTTCAGCCCAACTCACCCATGCTGATTAAATTTTCTAACTAAACCAGTCCCATTCATCTGTATTTGGTTTATATTCGTTTAAATCTTTCCTATCCAAGAATTTCTCAAAATATATTTTAAATGTCATAAATGTAGTCACCTCTTCAGCTTTCTACAGCAGATTGGTCCATAAACCCACCACATGCTATGTGAGAAAAGCTGTTCCTCAGCTCCCTTTTAAACCTTTACCCTTTTAAATCTATGCCCTCGAGTTTTAAAGTCCCCTGCTTTGGGAAAAGACTCTGACCATTTTGTTATCCATGACCCTCAAGATTTTATATAGCTCTACAAGGTCACCCCTCAATCTTCTACACTTCAGTAAAAACAGTCCCAGCCTATCCAGCCTCTCCTTATAACACAAGCTCTTTCGTCCCAGTAACATTCTGTGAATCCTTTCCACTTTAAAAACCTTTTTCCTATGAACTACAAAATACTCCAAATGTGGTATCACCAACACTTTGTACAATTATAATAAGATGTCCAAATTCCTGAACTCAAATGCTATTACTAACAAAGGAAAGTGTGCCAAACTTGTGCCACCATCTTGTCAGCACTGATGGGATGGAGATGAGGATGAACTACTTTTCCAAGAGAGTAGTGAATCTGTAGAACTTTCTGCTCAGAGAACCAGTAGAGGCTGCCTCATTAAATATATTTCAGTCTGTTTGATAGATTTTTGCAAAGTTGGAGAATTAAAGGTTTTGGGAGAAGACAGGTAGATGGAGCTGAGTCCACAACAAGATCACCAGGATGAGATCTATTCAAGAGTCTGATAATGGTCCTTGAATTTGGAGGTTCACATTCTCAAACACATGCATCTTCTGACCAAAAGAAATACATCAAGAGTTGGATAGGTCCTTTAACATTTTAGCAGCTCTTGTAAATCGGCAGGAGGTTTGGACAGAGTTGATGGAAGGGAAGTAGATTTTCATGATGGCCCAAAGCAAAGGATAACCAATATTTCTGGTTAACCATCCCTTTTCCTCCACAGAGGCTGCTCGATCCAGTGATCCTCCAGCAGGTTATTTTTGGAACCAGAATCCAGCAGCTACCATCTCGCATGTCTCCTTGATTCCTAGGTTTGTCATATGATAAAACACAAAGGACTCTAGGCCTAAACACTCATGATTGCGAAGGTACTTGAAAGGGTAGATGCTGGCTTGATGTTTCCCCTGGCTGAGGAATCAAGAACAAAGGGTCATAATCTCAAAAAAAACAGTGGCAGTGCTATCAGAGATGCTCCAACAGCAGCGCTGCTGCTGATGCTGACCTGGGAGAACAAAGAGCAGAGACACAGCACTGCACTGATGGATTCAACCTCCCAGGCCAAATGTCAGCAGCTCTGTATAGGCTTTAAATGGCCTGTTAAAGAAGCTGACAGTTTGTAAGTAAAATCCTGCAACTGTGGATGTTTATGCCCAATACGGCGGTTCTCAGCAGTGACCACAAGGGTTTGCAGACTCTGGGGAACAGTGGACTAGCGCAGGACACCAGAAATGGGGAGACACCTTCCCCTCCCCATTCAAAAGGAGCAGAGATGAACTCCTATAGAGAAGGTGACCACAACAGCGAGCCAGCAAGGGTACCCACGCAGGCTGCTCGTGACTTGCATCAGCAGATCCACACAAGCTGTGGGAACCAGATTTTGGAGCCGGAAATTGAGAGTGTGCTGATGGCAAGAAGAGTTCTCAAAGTGCTTTGGGTACTGAAGTCTTCCTGATCCTGTCGGAGGGTTTGGATCTGGAACTCGGGTTGCTGATGGGTCGAATAGGAGTCTGTGTTGCTGCTGAGGTTGCAGAAATGCTGGAGGCAAATCATGTGATTCTGCAGCGACTCTTTTGCTTCTCTTTCTCTTGTACTGTAAGGAGGTGCCAGGCGACACTAATAGCAACTCTTTGCCTTACGGCAGGCAGAAGGAATTATTGTGTAATATATGTTCAGTACTATTACATGACAACAAAGGAATCTGATAAAAAGAGTTGGCCATTCTACAGATAGAGAAGAAAAAATTTATTTCCAGATCAAATTAATACCCATGATTCTGGATAACAAGAACCTGGACTCCTGGTGCCATAAGGGGATCAGGTATATTGAGGATTGTTATGAGCAAGGATCGTTCATATCATTCGAACAGCTGAGGAATAAATATGATTTGTCTAATAAAACTTTCTTCTGCTATCTTCAGCTAAGATCTTTCTTAAGGCCCTATTTGTGTGTAGTGACATAGAGATTCTAATTCAAAAGGGAACTACACGTAAGTTTATCTATTCGATGCATTTCCTATTTCAAAGAGAGGGCCTGAAGCCGGCTTACACAGCACGAGGGAAAGGCAGGAGTTGTTCTTGGGCACAACAATCCATGAGCGGTGCTGGTCAGACATGTCTGGACAGCATGACAGCAGTTATTAATGCCAGGTACATCACAAAAATTACATAAATCTAAATCAGAAATCTCAGAAATATGCTTGAGGTGTGGTGTGAATCTTTATTCATTCAACCTGGGTGTATACAAAGGTGAGATCTTTTTGGGAGGACCTGGGGGGGTCATTCTAAAAAAAAAATTACAAAGGTGGATTTTCCACCAGAAAAGTACCTTCTGGGAAACATTGTGGACATGAGTTTTAAACTGTCCAGATACCAAATTCTATTTGTGAAAGTTGACTTATCAGTAACCAGTATAGTGGTCACATGGAAGTCCAACTCCCAACTAAACAATACACAATGCAGAGTTATATTCCCGTGGAGAAAATTACGTACAATTTGAGGAGGAAATATGGCACATTCATTAGGGTGTAGTATACAATAGGTTCTAGTAGTGGAATGCTTGAGATCAGTGAAATGGGTCATGGTGCAGGTGACGTGCACTTATATTTTGTTCCTTATCTTTTTATTTTAGGTTTCTTTGGGTTCTTCTTCAGTTCCCTTAAAGGTTTTTTACTTTAATGATATTTTCTTCTTTGTATTTGTTTAATTTATATCTTTTTTTTAATAGGTACGGATGGGAGGGGAGAGGGGTAAGGGATAAAATAGATTCTATATGATATACACTATTGTTGGAAAAATTGTTATTTTTTATTTGGATTTATATGAGTCTTTGAAAATCAAAAATAAAATATTCAAAAAAAAAGAAACTTTGGATGCTAAATCGTTGCATTTGGATGCTAAATCCTTGCAATAGGGCATTGGAAGTTCGGATACAGTATATTTTTAGGACAAGGGAAAAATGGACTTTAAGAAATCAAAGGAAATACTAGGTTCAGGTACAGAGCAGAAAAGTGGTACTTAAGATCAATAATATTGAATCGTAGAGCAGACACGAGAGCCAATTAACCTTACATTCTAAATTTGAATATAGCTTTTAAATATAATATGAAGGGTTACCTCAAGCTCATTTCTCAAATTATATAATTCCCGTTTGGCAGATTCATTCAGGCAATGTCCAAGTGACTGCACCCATGCATTTGCATTTTCTTTAATACTATATGCCAATGGCCTCAGCTGGAGCCGAATGCATTGATCATCTTTCACAAGTGGCTGTTCACCCACTTCCTCACCAATCCTGGTGTAGAACTGCAACTTTTCATCATAACTAACACAGGAAGGATTCCTTGCTGCAAACTTCTCCACAACAATAGACTTGTCCATCTTCCATAATGATCTGTACTTCTTCCAGCTATTCAGAAACTTGCCGAGAGAACCAAGAAGTTTTTGGAGATTCTGACTGGTGGAAATAGCTAGCTCTATGATCTGTGGATATTGAGAAATGTCACTGTAGAAACTAAAGATGATTGGCTCATCATCCCCTTCAATATATTGTGGCAAGCATTCAATGCAGGACCCATGCATCCACCGGACAAACATCTGCAACACATGAAAAACAAATAATTTAATTCGAACCCCAGAACAAACCATCCACTACTTGTTATGCAATTGAGTTGGAAAATTTGAAATACCAACAGATCACGCAGCAACATGGACCTAGTAACAGAGTTAACATTTCAGGTTGAGGACTATTTGTCAGTAGGATTGGGTCTAACAGTCAAATCAAGCCAATTTTATTATCATCTGATTGCACAAGTACAGCCTGATAAAAGTGTTCTCCAGTCCTCGGTGCAAAACGTGCAGAGACACAACCAGACATAACACACATACAGACAATATATATGCAGGACAAGTAATCATATATACAAATAAATGTTGTTTCGTGAATACAAGAGTCTCAGATGGTTAGTGTGAGCAACTTCTTTTGTTGTTCAGCATTCTCTTTGCCTGTGGGAAGAAGCTGTTTCTGAGCCTAGTGGTGCTGGCTCTGATATTCCTGCATCTCTTTCCTGACGGGAGCAGCTGAAATATGCTGTGTGCAGGGTGGAAGGGATCCTCAGTGATTTTGCACACCCTCTTCAGACAATGATCTCAGTAGATCACATCCATGAGGAAGAGTCCTTTCTGCCCCCTATGGTCCTGTGGATTAACCGCCAATCCATTTCTCTGCAGCAACTGTACCACACTGATAGAGCTCCTGAGGAAGGTTGACATGATGGTAGCCAGTAGCCTTGCCTACTTCAATGTTCTCAGAAAGTGCAGTTGCTGTTGCGCCTTCCTTTTTTTGAACATTTTATTTTTCATTTGCGTCAATACATAGATATAATTCTTCATCATATAACAATATAATGTAATAATACTATACATTGTATTGTAACAATACAATGTAAGAAAAAGAGAAAAAAGTTAAAAGCATCTGAATTTATTTATCATTCACTATTTATATATTCCTAACATATTATTCTATCCTGTACATATTAATTGGGAGGAGTGGGAGTTATGGATGATATGGTGGACTCTTACTGATGAAATCTATAGATGGTTTCCAAATCATATAAAAATTCTCAGGTTGATTCCTTAAATTGTATGTAATTTTTTCCAATGGTATTCAATTTTGAATTTCCGTATGCCATATATCCAACCTTATAAAATTATCTGACTTCCATGTTACTGCCATGCATTTCCTTGCCACCGCTACTGCTACGCTCAAATATTTTTGTTGATGTTAGTCTAATTTCAATTTAATGTCATATAATCACGAAGGAAAAATATTCTGGGATCTTTTGGTATTCATAATTTGTCCTAATAATATATTCAAGTCTTCCCAAAATTTTTCCACTTTTTCACAGGACCAAACTGCATGTAATAAGGTTTTTCTTTGTTACATCAAAAATATTTGTCAGAACAATTTGAATCAAGTCCATGTAATTTATACAGAGTGCAGTATAATTGGTGTAAAAAAATATATATTGTACGATTTGATATCTAACATTAATTGTATTAATTACACTCTTCTGGCACAATCTTGATCAGGCCTCGATGTGAATTTATATATTTAAATCTTTTTCCATTTTTTTTAACTTAAATAGTTATTTTTTTTCTGCATTGTATCTTGTAATTATGTGTATGTGTGTATATATCTATATATATCTATATATATCTATATATCTATATATAGATATATATAGATATATACTGTATTAGCAATAAATTTCTCAATAAATGTATAAATTATTAAATACTCAAATGGGCTCTATTCTGGAAGTCTAAAATTCACACCTAATTTCTTTTTTAAATATGATTTGAGATGATAGGATGAAAAAATAGTTTTATTTGGTGCATTGTATTTATCTTTCATTTGTTCAAAAGTCAAGAAAAAAAGAACCCAAGAAACAATCTTTTATCCTCTTTATCCCGTTATTGTGTCAGCTATCAAAGAAAGGATTATTTAAAGTAAAAGGAATAAGTGGATTCTACTTTAACATCATCTTATCTATTTTGTAGTTCTTAATTCCTCTTTCTATATGAATTCCATTCCATATCTTGAATAAATGTTTTAAAATTGATATTCCTTTCAAAAGATCCTTGTTCCATTCATACAAAAAATGTTCTGGATTAGTTTCTCCTATGTTATTCATTTCAATATGTACCCACACTGTCTTCTCCCCAATTTGATAACAGGAGGATAGAAATCTTAATTGAACAGCTTTATAATAATTTTTAAAATTCGGCAACCATAATCATCCATGATCAAATTTCCAAGTTAGTTTTCCCAAAGCTATCCTTGACATTTTATCATGCCAAATAAATTTTCTTACAATTTTATTTAATTCTTGAAAAAATTTTGTTGGTATATGAATGGGGAATGACTGAAATAAATATTGCAACCTTTGAAAAATATTCATCTTTTTACAATTTACCTTTCCTATTAAAGTTATTGGTAAATCTTTCCATCTCTTTAAATCTTCATTCATTTTTTTTTATCAAACCATATTCTGCCAATCATACATTTATTTTTTTCAATGATATTTCTGGTTCTGTAAGATATAATATAACATCATTTGCAAACAAGCTGATTTTATGTTCTCTATCTTTTATTGTAAAACCCTTAATCTCATTATCTCTTCTTATCACTTCTGCCAATGGTTCTCTATAGCCAATGCAAATAAAAATGGTAATAATGGCCACCCTTGTCTAGATTTTCCAATTTGTGATCACCTTAGCTTTTGATGATTATACAAAGCTCTTATTCAATTTATAAAATCATTTGGAATTCTGAAAACATACAATACTTTAAATAAAAAGTCCCATTCTAGTCTATCAAATGCTTTTTCCACATCTAAAGCCACCGCTACTGCTGGTATCTTTTCTTTCTGGGATTCATTTAATAGACATGAATTTAACAATAGTCCACAGATCTTCTATGTTCAATGAAAACATGTCTGGTCCATATTTATTAATTTAGGTAAATATTTAGTTAATCTGTTAGCTAATAATTTGGATACAATTTTATAATCTGTATTTAATCCATCAGTCTATAAGAGGAAGGTAATAAAGGATCTTTCCCTTTTTTTGGAATAACTGTTATTAATGCTGTCATTAGAGTCTCTCATTTCATCTAAAATTCCCATAAAAACAGGAATTAACAACTCCTTAAATTCTTTATAGAACTCCAGAGAGAAACCGTCCTCTCCCGTGCCTTGTTATTTGGCAAATGCATCAAAATATCAAATATTTTAACATCTGTAAAGGAATTGGATAATTCCATTTTTTCATTGACATTTAATTCAGGCAATGTAACTTGTGATAGATATTCATCTATTTTTTTCCTCATCCTTATAATTAATTATTTATAAAAATTCCTAAAATCATCATTAATTTCTTGTGTTTTATATGTAATTTGACCAATTTCTCTTTTTGCTCCCATTATTGTTCTTGATAATTGTTCCACTTTGAGCTGCCATGCTAAAACTTTATGGGCTCTATCACCTAATTCATAATATTTCTGTCGTGTGCACTGTACATCTCTTTCTACTTGATAAGATTGTATTGCAATAATTTTCCATTTTTTTGATTCTAATAATCTTTGTTTCTCTTCATTTTTATGAACATACAATTCCTTTTCTAAATACAATACATCTTTGTCTAATTGATCTTCTTCTTTCATATATTCCTTCTTTATTTTAGATGTGTAACTCATTATTTGTCCTCTGAAAAAGGATTTCATAGTCCCATATAAATGTATTTACTAATGTTCATTAATTTCTAGAAAAACTTTATCTGTTGTCTCATAAATTCACAAAAGTCCTTCCTCTTTAAAAGTGCTGTATTTTTTTTGAGGGGGAGGACGTGGAGGGGGAGGAACGTGGACATGTCCTCGGGCCTGCACAAAGGAGCTTTTAGGTGGAGAGCAGTGTGCGCAATACTGGCCCCACTCTTTACACCCATGGTTCGTGTGTGTGCCGTGGCCAAGCAAGCTGGGACGTGGCAGCGAGGTCCTTGGGTCGTAGGTTTTATATCGGAGTGGCCTTCTCCTATGCAGGTTTCTTACCCAGGCTGGAGGGGCCTGCTTCCCCTCCTAGGTCGGACTATACCTGGTCGCAAATCACCTGTGGACATGGCCTAGGTAAGTTTAATTGGGTTCTCTAACTACCTCTGAGGTAGGTCAGGGACCCGGTTGGATTCTGACGGGGTTGACTGAGTCTCACCCTTTCTTACTGCTGTGTAAATGGGGTGTAACTGGAAGGCAGCAGCGGCCCCGGCCCCAGTCCAAGCAGAAGGTAAATCTCCATCTATAACTTATATTTTGTTCTTCTTCCAATGCAATTGACATCACTAAAGATGAATGATCCAAAAATATTATTGCTTGATATTTAATCTTCTGTACTCAAGCTTGTAATTGCATAGAGACTGAAAACATATCATATCAATATGTGAATACATCTTATGTCTAAAAGAATAAAAATAGTCCCAATCATTAGGATGAATTTTCCTCCAATTATCAACAGGTCTCATCTCATTCATTAAATCTGTCACAATTTTAACTACTTTATTTTTAACAATATTTCCTCCTGATCTATCTAGTTATGAATCAAAAGTAAAACTAAAATCTCCACCCTGTACACTTGATAATTGCATAAAAATATCTTGTTTAAATTTCCAAACATCTACATTTGATCCAAATATATTCATTAATGTGTGGTGGCGCACATCTCTCATGGCGAACCGGCCCTGCTTGTATCACTGCGGGAAGGTGGCCCATCAGAGAGACCCCTAGGTTTCTCTGCACTTCCCCATCTCTTAATCTATTGCCATTCAAATAGTAATCTGCCCTCCGGTTTGTATTACCAAAGTGGATTCTTTTTCTTTGGCTTGGCTTCGCGGACGAAGATTTATGGAGGGGGTAAAAAGTCCACGTCAGCTGCAGGCTCGTTTGTGGCTGACAAGTCCGATGCGGGACAGGCAGACACGGTTGCAGCGGCTGCAGGGGAAAATTGGTTGGTTGGGGTTGGGTGTTGGGTTTTTCCTCCTTTGCCTTTTGTCAGTGAGGTGGGCTCTGCGGTCTTCTTCAAAGGAGGTTGCTGCCCGCCAAACTGTGAGGCGCCAAGATGCACGGTTTGAGGCGATATCAGCCCACTGGCGGTGGTCAATGTGGCAGGCACCAAGAGATTTCTTTAGGCAGTCCTTGTACCTTTTCTTTGCTGCACCTCTGTCACAGTGGCCAGTGGAGAGCTCGCCATATAACACGATCTTGGGAAGGCGATGGTCCACCATTCTGGAGACGTGACCCACCCAGCGCAGCTGGATCTTCAGCAGCGTGGAATCGATGCTGTCGACCTCTGCCATCTCAAGTACTTCGACGTTAGGGATGAAAGCACTCCAATGGATGTTGAGGATGGAGCGGAGACAACGCTGGTGGAAGCGTTCTAGGAGCCGTAGGTGATGCCGGTAGAGGACCCATGATTCGGAGCCGAACAGGAGTGTGGGTATGACAACGGCTCTGTATACGCTTATCTTTGTGAGGTTTTTCAGTTGGTTGTTTTTCCAGACTCTTTTGTGTAGTCTTCCAAAGGCGCTATTTGCCTTGGCGAGTCTGTTGTCTATCTCATTGTCGATCCTTGCATCTGATGAAATGGTGCAGCCGAGATAGGTAAACTGGTTGACCATTTTGAGTTTTGTGTGCCCAATGGAGATGTGGGGGGGCTGGTAGTCATGGTGGGGAGCTGGCTGATGGAGGACCTCAGTTTTCTTCAGGCTGACTTCCAGGCCAAACATTTTGGCAGTTTCCGCAAAGCAAGACGTCAAGCGCTGAA
Organism: Narcine bancroftii; assembly: GCF_036971445.1. Classification (NCBI taxonomy): domain Eukaryota; kingdom Metazoa; phylum Chordata; class Chondrichthyes; order Torpediniformes; family Narcinidae; genus Narcine; species Narcine bancroftii. The sequence continues at coordinate 195,129,741 of NC_091472.1, forward strand.
GAGCTGGCTCTGAATGGGCAACTAAAGCGGCATCGTCTGCAAAGAGTAGTTCACGGACAAGTTTCTCTTGTGTCTGCCCAGTCCCTCAATTTATCCACATCACACTGGAGCTTCCTGACCCCCTCTTCTGTGCACACAACCCCTCCTAGCTTAGTGTCATCTGCAAATTTGGAGATATTACATCCAATCCTCTCACCCAGATCATTAATGTAAATTGTGAACAGCTGGGGTCCCAGTACAGATCCCTGTGGTATCCCACTGGTCACCGCCTGCCATTCAGAAAATGAGCCATTTATCCCAACTCTCTGTCTTCTACCTGCCAGCCAGTTCTCAATCTACATCAATACTTTTCCCCCAATCCCATGAGCCTTGATTTTGGAAGCCAGTCGTTTATGCGGGACCTTATCGAAGGCCTTTTGGAAGTCCAGGTACACCACATCCACTGGCTCTCCCCCATCTATTTTACCTGTCTCCATCTCAAATAATTCCAATAGATTTGTCAAGCACGATTTACCTTTTGTAAATCCATGTTGACTCTGTCCGATCCCTTCTCTGCTAGTCATATGCTCCGCTATTACATCCTTAATAATGGATTCCATCATTTTGCCCACTACTGATGTAAGGCTCACAGGCCGATAATTCCCCGCTTTTTCTCTACCCCCCTTTTTAAATAGTGGGGTAACATTAGCTAGTATCAGATGTGGCTTCTGATCCGACTGTGGCTTTGGTCTTAATGCTCTATGTGCTCTCTCAATTTCAATGTTGCCTTGGAATTCAGTCATTCCTAAAGACTGTGGAATCCAATGGTGTAAAACCTTTTTTAATTTCTTGTCTTTCATCACCTTTTTTAAGTCCAATAATCTTTGTCGTTTCTTCTGCTGAATTTCTCTAAAATGTCTATTTTCTGCATTAACTGATCATTTGTTGCAGCTGCTTCTGCCACTTTCATTTGCTCCTTAATGCCTTGAATTTCAAATTCATTTCTTTTAATTTTCTCATCCATAACTTTCAATCTTTTATCCACCTGCTGCATCATTTTCTCAACTTTTTCCGTAAAAGTCTTATTTTCAGCTACAACCTCTCCATATCTTTTCATTTCTGCCATTATAAAATTCCTATCTTGTTGGAAAGATTCCATGTATTTTTTCATTTCTGCTGCAGAAATAAATGATTCTTTCATTTTCTCCAGCTGTTTGGCCTTGGAACTTTGAGTAAACAAAAACTCCTGTTCTTCCTGTTCCTCTTCTTGCTTACTGGAGCTAGAAGTCTGTAAGGTCTTTTTTAAAGTTGCCTCTTTTCTTGTGCTCTGCTCATGCATGACTCTTCACGCATTCTCAGAGTCACATCTTCACCCAAGTTGGGCAACCATTGTCTGAAGAGACCCTGTACTGCAGATTCTAAGGTCTCCCCGGCTCCTGGCTTATCTCCCCTGGGTAGTATTTTACAAACAGTTCCTGGATCCTTCCTCAAGGTAGGCCTTACTTCCTTATCTCGATCTTTTTCTTGCTTAGATTCTTGTGCTGTAATGGCTGGCTTTGCTTTCTTTGGTACCATTTTAAAATGTTCTGCAGGTCTTCCAATACTTCTTTCTTCTATTTTGCTAACTTTTTTTTACTCTTTTTTTCAACTTTTTCAAGAAGAGTAGGGATTTGCAATCTCACCCCATGTCATCATGTGGCACACCCCACCCCTTCCTGACAAATGAGGAGATGCTGTGTGTCCATGATAGGTCACTAGTTAAGTGGACTCCAATGAACTTGGTGCTGTCTACTCTTTCCACTACAGATTTATTGATATGTAGTGGAGGATGGTCACTCCTAGTCCTCCTGAAGTCCACAATTATCTCCTTCACTTGTCCAGATTGAGACTCAGGTTGTTACTCTTGCACTATGTCACGAGATTTTCCACCTCTTCTCTAGTGTGGCTTCTTGTTGTTGCTGATGAGGCCGACTACTATTGTGTCAACTGCATATTTGATGACACTGTTGGAGCTGGATCTGGCAATGCAGTCGTGGGTCAGTAGCATTGAGCACACAGGCCTGAGGGGCGCCAGTGTTCCGCGTGATGGTATGCTACCAACCCAGACAGACTGTGGTCTTTCTGTTCGATAGTTCAGAATCCAGATACAGAGAGAGATGCTGAGTCCCAGTGAGGACAGCTTCTCTACCACCCTCTGGGTAATAATCATATTAAACACCAAGTTGGTCAGTGAACCGCAGCATGGCATATTAGGCATCATTCTCCAGGTAGGTCAGTACAGGGCTATAGCATCATCAATGGAATGATTTCTTCTATAGTGAAATTAAAATAGGTCCAGCATCTCTGAGAGGTGTGCTTTGATGCACTCTATTACTAGTCACTCGAAGCATTTCATAACGGTGGAAGTCAATGCCACAGGGCGGTAGTCATTGAGGCCTATTTATTGTCACCCTCTTGTGTACCAGGTTGATGGTGGCCATCTTGAAACATGCAGAGACGATGGACTACTGCAGTGAGGTGTTGATTTTATCCATGAAGACCTCTGTCAGTTGGTCTGCACAGTCCCCAATACCAAACCAGATATGTTGCCTGGTCCTACTGAGTCAAAAACAAACTCACTCTCTATTACCTGCATTGTTGCAAACACCACATTGCCAACACTGGGATCGCCCTGAGCCCCATGCCACCCTGATGAACTCTTCTTTGGAATCCATTCTAGCCGCAGTGTGTCCCACAGATTTCCCAGTTCTATGGCTGGAAAACTGTTCCACTGAACCTCTGGCAGGTTAATGTGGTGCCCGCTCCTCGTCATGAATAGCAAAGATCATCTGGTAGCAGAAGGACAAGTAATTCTATTTATCTATCTCTTTGTGGGCCTAGATTGTTTATTATTTATTAACTTAATTTATTTATTAACGGATTAATTTATTTATTAAATGGGTAACCAGCAACTTTTTCCCACAGCAATAGTAGCAAATTCTAAAGGACATCTATGCAAGGTGAGGAGAGGAAAGATTAGAGGAGATGTCAGGGGAAAGTATATTTCCTTACAGAGTTGGTGGATGTCTGGAATGTTTTGCAGGGGACAATGGTGGAGGCTGGTACAATGGAGACGTTCAAAAGACTCAGGCATATGGCTGTTAGCAAAATAGAGAGTTATGGGTGTGAAGGTTTATTAGGTCAGCAAAACATCATGAGCTGAAGGGCCTGCACTGTGCTGCAACGTCCTATTATATTTTACCATTGATGCTTCATCAATAATCACAAATTGATAGGCTTTTATTAACTATAGGCTGGAACAGCCATCAACCTCATTGACTGATCAAGGCAGAGTAAAATGGGGAGTATGAAAAGGGCTATGGGTAGTCCAGTCTCAGGTGGCATGTCCAACTGGCAGCAGCCAATCATAGCATAACAGTGGTTTACCACAAACATGTCAATTGTTTTTAGTAAAACATTTTTATACATGTACATTTGTTAGAAGAATCAATGTGTCCTGTAAGTTAACTGAAAATTTGTGAATGTCAAAATTGTCACAGATATCAACAATCACAATCACACCTGGAGCCTTAACAGACTGAGTTTGCAGGTGGAGAGGATTTCACCAGCTATTGAATAGTTCTGAGACTGTATGTGGATGCCAGGACAAAGACTGCCCCACACCACATCAACAAAGCCACATGCTGGGAGCCAAAACCAAGACAGTTACACAACAACCCTATGCTGCATTCTACCACAGTGCTGTGCAAAAGCCAGGTTCTCAGGAAGCCATGCTGAGACAAACAACAAGTTCCAATATCTTGCAAGTGCTTATGTTTAACTCTAAAAATAATAATTCCAACTGACCTTAGTTGTTTCAACACAGTCTTTGATGTTCTGAAGAGTCAGTTGATAAACTTCAGAGGCATTGGGTTTCAAGACAATCTCAGGGGCAGAAAGGTGAACTTCAATTTGGAAAAGGGGATTGTCTCGAAGAATTGAAGCACTAATTTGCTGAAGGTTTCTACAGAGAAAAAAATACAAGATGTTGAGCCTGGCTAGGCTTGGTTGAATAAATATAATAATTATAATGCCCATTGGAGGTTACACTTTGTTTGATCTATTTTAGTTGTTCTCAAAAGCAATGTTACATTTCTAGTACTATTCAGTGATGCTAAGGAAGCAGTTGCAGTCTTTGTGCTGATGGTATCTGCTTCTGAGGATAGCAAGTAAATATTATTATCATTAAGTCACAAGATGTAGGAATTGCTGGCAATGCCAAATTTATTCACCAATCTTCACAAGTTCTTGGGATATCAGTTAGCACAACAAATTCAACATGTCTGGTATAACAATTATTAAAAGTGGAAAGGATTTCTCACAGGTGTCAGAAAAGTGAAAAATTTACTGACATGGTACTGCTGGGGGATCAGGTGGCAGAAGTGAGTGCAGTCACTCTTATTAAGGAGAAGGTGCTTGGGAAGCTGAAGGGGCTGAAGGTGGATAAATTACCTGGACCAATTGGACTATACCCAAGGATTCTGAAAGAGGTAGCTCGATATAATTGCTTGTAGAATTCCTTGAAGTTTTCATTGATCTCCGTTAGGTTATATGTAATTTGTTTGTCCTTTTTCCTTGATGCCAATACCGTTCTTTTAGTTTGTTCTGTTTTAAGCTGCCAAGCTAGTATTTTGTGCGTTTTTCTGAAAGAGGTAGCTGAAGAGACTGTGGATGCTCTAGTAGTAATCTTTCAAGATTAACTAGAATCAGAAATGATTCCAGAGGACTGAAAAATTGCAAATATCACTCCATTTCTTAAGGGAGAGGGCATATCTGGTTAGCCTGACTTCAGTGACCAGGAAGATTGTTAAGTCCATTTATTAAGGATGTGGTTTCAAGGAACCTGGAAGCACATGACAAAATAAGCCAAAGCCTGCATGGTTTTCTTCATGGGAGATCTTGCCTGACAAATCTGTTGGAATTCTTTCATGAGAGATGGATCAGGAAAGTCAGTCAATGTTATTTACTTGGGTTTTCAGAAGGCCTTTGACAAGGTGCAATACATGACGCTGCTAAACAAGAGATAGGAGTCCATGGTATTTTGGGTACAGGTAACTACTGATGATCCGCAAGGATCAGTGTGGGGTCTGCTAGTTTTCGAGTTAGATGTAAATGGTTTAGATGATAGAATTGATGGTTTTGCAGCCAAGTCTCTGAATGATATGAAGATAGGAGGAGGGATGGGTAGTATTGAGGAAGCAGGGAGTCTGCAGGGGAACTTGAAGGTTGGGAGAAAAGGAAAAGAAGTAGCGGATGAAATACAGCACAGATAAGTGTATGGTCGTGCATTTTGGTAGAAGGAATAAAGGGGAGCTGAAAAGGGTGGTCACTAGGTGATCCATGCCGTTGCGGCAGACAGAACTGAGGTGTTTCATAAAGTGATCTTCCAATCTGCATCCAGTCTCTCTGATGTAGAGGAGACCACAATGGGAGCATTGGATGAGGTAGATGACCCCTGCAAATTCACACATGAAGTGTGGGGCCCAGAATGGTGGTGAGAGAGGTGTGGGCACAAATCACCCAATTTAATTCCCCACCCTATTCCCTTGCTGATATGTCTGTCCATGGTCCCATGCACGGCCAGACTGAGACCATCCACAAACTGGAGGAACAATACCTCATCTTCCAACTGAGCACCCGGGTGGCATTAACATCCTGCTTCATCTTCTTCCCCTGTGTTGTTTCCTCCAGCTATGTCACTCTCTTTCTCTTTCCCTGTCTCCTTTCACAGAGCCAAAATCAATTCTCACCTTTCCTCTTATCATATACAATTAAATAACACCTTTTGTCTATTGGTCTGTACTTCCACCCTCCCATTCTTACCCCTTTCTTTCTCCAGCCTTGAAGAAGGGATTAGACCCAAAAAGTCAGTAATATATCTTTACCTCCTATGGACGCTGCGAGACCAGCTGAGTTCTTCCCGCATGTCTATGTTTTGTCTACAATCACAGCATCTACAAATTTTTGTGTTTTTCTCCTTTTTACTTGCTGATTTCCATCCACACTGCCTCACACAATAGTTCTCTGGCAATATCCTATCTCGAGACTACTGTTACATTTATTTTGATTCACATTGCAACCCTGGAACATCGAAATGCCAGTTCTGGTCCTCTTTCAACTATGTCTCTGTTATAGTTACTACATGCCATTTTTCTGTACCTACCAGGTTTTTTGCATTAAGATTAACAATAATAAGGTTTTCCCATCTAATTGGATGTGAGGGGTCAGGCTGGGTAGAATATTGATATTGTACCATTCCCCATAAAGAGGATTTCCACTTGGTAACCTTTATCCATATTTAGGCTCAGCCCATTATGAGGAGCTCTTCCTGTCAATATGCCTCAAAGCACAGAAGTTCTACCAGCTGATATTCAGTCATGGCACTGTGCAGGAAAAGGATTTTATCTGGATGAGGAGGAGGGCTGTTGAGGGGAAAAGAAGTATGTTGGGGAACTGCAGGCAGAAGGAGTGTGGAGAATTGAGTGCAGTACAGAAAAGTTCAGGACACCCAGGATGTGGGGAGTTGAGATAGATGGAAGTGCACTGGATAAGAAGGTATAAAGGGAAGGGTTTGTCTTGGTAGATGGGTGGTTGGCAAACTGGGAGATGACACAAAATGCTAAGCATGGAGGTGGGCACATTTTGCTATGTTAAAAAACTAATGAAAACAACGAAAGAAACTGCATAGATACACACATTTATATGTATTCAGTTGCTCAGCTAGTCAAAGCTCTGCACATCATATTTTAATTTTTTGATTCACATCCTTGTTTTATTTGGGTTGGAAGCAATTCTTGAGGTTTTGGTTTGAATGAAATTGTAATACACCCTTCAACAATTAGGCCAACGGTGCATTATACTGGCTATTTATTTTTAAACAGTTGTCATTTAGCTTTTTGGTTTGAGCAAATGGCTATTTTTTTCAATGTAATACCTGTACAGTAATTCATCTAATAAAGGGTTAGCAGCAATAAGTTTTAATTTCAGAAGAATTATTTTAGGTTGCAATGTTTAGCAGTATTATAATCATGTGCTTTTATTGTGATTGATTGGCTGTAACTTCAAATCTCAGCACATTCTCCTGAAATATTAATAAGGATTTTGCAAAGTCAACTGGCTCAGAGCAGTTTTGTTGTTTCCAAATTTTGGGTCTGGGTGCCTGCCAGTGATTTTATGAAAATGGGTTGAGAAAGGAATTACTTTCTTGTGAGACCACCACAGAATGGAGATAAGAGATATCTATTATTGTGGGTTTGAGTTAAAAATACGTGAGAATGGGTTGCCCTTCCTGGAACAAAGATTTCACTGTTTCTCAGTTCATTTGAAGATAATCAATTCAAATCATTTCAAGACGCATATGGGCTGTGAATTCCTTTCTCTTGAGGACATGTAACTGCATGTAAATTTACATCTAACCTTGACTCAACTTCATAAACTGAATTGTACTTACTTTATTATCATTTTGACAAGACTGTCAAAAACTCTGTGCTCCCAGAAGCTGTAGTATAATGCCATCTTTGAAGCCTTCCCGGTGTTGGTGTGGAAAACAAGGCCCTCCATTTTTGTCAGCAGTGGGCCAATGGCTTTATATTTACTGACTAAGTTCAATATCTCCTTTGACCGCTCATGTTCAACATGCTCGTAAAATTCCTTTACTCCTAATAAAATATTCAGAATATTTTATCTGGTTTGTGACAAGGTCAGACCACAAGCAGAAATGCACCCAATTTTAGGACAACTTCATCTTACCTGCAAGATCCTCCCTTGACTTGGACGATGGCCTTTTAAAGAGGTCTGCTGACTCTATTGCTCCAAGTTTAGTGGCAATGTCTCGGACATTTTTATGAATTTGATTTACAAGTGATTCAAATTTTCCAATTGCTTGTTCACAGCGACCAAGATAATCAACTATGCCTATTTTTAAAATTAACAAATTTGTAACTGTTGTATACTAATTTATAATTCACAAAAATCACCTTTCACACCATATATGAGGAGCAAAAACAAAGGTAGATTTTGAAAAGATTCAAAATACCAGGGTTGTTGTTATGAGAGACATCATTTTTCATGCAAAAGGTTCAGATGGAACAGAATTTCTCAGGATCGTCCAAGAAGGATTCTAGAAATGGTATATGGACCAGCCAACTGAAGGAGAAGTGGCACTGATCTAATGCAGGTCAATGAACCTAGTCAGGTTACAGACGTCTCTGTGGATGAGCATTTTGGAGACAGTGACCACATCCCCCTGACCTTTAGCACAGCTATGGACAAGGATAGGAGTAGATAAAATGGAAATGTGTTTAATTGGGGAAGAGATAATTACAATGGGGTTACGGAGGAACCTTGGAAAGTAAATTAAGTACAGATGTTCTCAGTAAAATTCACAATGGAAATGCGGAGTATGCTTATGCAGGATTCTGGATAGTTTTGTCCCACTGAAACAGGGAAAAGATGGAAGGCTAAAGGAACCAGAGTGCCATAAGATTAGGAAGCAAGGCTCATGATAATTATACAGTAACTCGGAAGGAACTTAAGAAAGGATTTAGGAGAGCTAGAAGAGAGCGTGAAAATGCCTTGGGAGCATAGGCATATCTAGGGTATGGCAGGTGAGACACAGAACTGGCACATGCCTCTGTCCTTACCTTACCCACCCAATATACAAGTCCTTGCCCCAATATGGGCGGCTTCGGGGCCATTCCAGCACACAAGCAGCATCTGGTGGTGGCTCAATATAGGATCAATAGGCAAAATGGCTGTATTCCCTACCCATAATCCCCAATACAACTGGAACCACTCTGCATTTCCCTGGCTGGTGCTGGCCTGGCAGAGCGGTTCCAGCTGCATTGGGGATTATGGGTAGGGTAGACAGCCATTTTGCCCATTGATCCAGCATTGAACTACTGGCGCTGACAAGTAGCCATTAAGGTAAAAGTGGCCTGATTAGATGCCAGAGGCAAGGTGGCTGGCAGGGAAAGGCTGTCAGCAGGTGGCTGGCGGCGCTGACGGCCCTGCCGGCTGCTCCTTGACAGCCCTGCTGGCCACGTGTTGACAGCCCGACCAGCCGCCCACCCCAACTTCACTGACTGCCCACCCCAGCAGCGCGATGACAGCCTTGCTGACAGCCCTCCCTGGCTGACCGTGGAGATTTTCCAATTAATACCTCACCAATCTCTCTGTGGCCTGCTCCATGCCCCACTCCCCAAACAAACTTCTGACAGACTTCTATCACCAGATTGTGGGTTCCCAGTGATCAGAACGAGGGAAGGGATAAAGTCAGATTGGCATTTGCAACCTGTGTGAGGTGGCGGTGAGAGGCACTTAAAATAGAAACTATGTCAGGCGGCAGTGGCACGGTTAATGTGTAGTAGCTTTTTGTGTGCAGTATTTCTAATGGGGAGGGGGCACCAATGTCAGTGGCAGCCCTAGGGCACCATTTGACCTAGATATGCCACTGCTTGGCAAGTAGGATTACGGAAAACCTTATGGTGTTCTACACGTACATGAAGAACAAAACTGGAGAGTAGAACCAATAAAGTATAACGCGGGGTGGCGGGGGGCGAGGGGGGGTAGAGGTACATGTAACATGCCTGGAGAAAGAGGAAGTACAGGAGGTCTTAAATGAATATTTTGCTTCAGTGCTCACCAGGAAGAGGTATCTTGGTGAATGTAAGGTCAGTGTTGAACAGGTGAATGTGCTGGAGCATGTTGTGGTTAAAAAAGAGAGCAAGGGCTGGATCTTCTTAAAAATATTCAGATAAATAATTTCCGTTATTGAACGTGATGTACCCCAGGTTACTACAGGAAGAGAGGGAAAGAGATGCTCAGGCATTGGCAATGATCTCTGCATCCTCCCTAGCAACAAGAGAAGTACTGGAGGATTGGAGAATGGCAAATGCAGCCCATTTGTTTAAGAAAGGTAAGAAGAAACCTGGGAATTATAAACTAGTGAGTCTTCTTAGGGACAGGATTTATGAGGATTCAGAGAAGCATAGTCTTCTCAGGGATAATTAGCATGGTTTTGTGAGGGGAAGGTCGAGCGTCATGAGCCTTAAATGAATTTTTTGAGGTGACAAAAGAAATTGATGAAAGTAGGAGTGTGGATATGGTATACATGGATTTTAGCAAGACATTTGACAAGGTTCCCCATGGTAGAATAATCCTGAAAGCCATAAGGCATGGGATCCAGAGAGCTTTGTCTTTATGGATTCAGAATTGGATTGCCTGTAGAAGAAAGAGGATGGAATGTATTCGCCTCAAGGACAGTGACTAGTGGCATTCTGCAGGGATCTGTTCTGGGATCCCTGCTCTTTGTGATTTTTATAAATGTCTTGGCTGAAGAAGTGGAGGGGTGGGTTAGTAAGTTTGCAGTTGAAATAAAGATTGGAAGTACTGTTGACAATGTAAAGGTTACTGTAAATTACAACATGATATAGAGAGGAAGCAGAGATTGGCAGAGAAGTAGCAGATGGTGCCCTATCTGGATAAGAGTGAAGTAATGCACTTTGGAAGGTCAAACTTGAAGGTATGGAGTACATAGTTAATGGCAGGATCCTTAACAGTATGGAGGAACAGAGGGATTTTAGGCTCTTAATCCATAGATCTCTCAAGGTTGCCATGCAAGTTGATAAGATGGCTAAGAAGGTATATGATTTGTCCTTCATTAGTTGAGTGATTGAGTTTAAGAGCTGTGAGGTAATGTTGCAGCTTTATAAAATTATGGTTAGACCATACTTTTGAGTATTGTGTTCTTTTCTGGTCACTTCATTTCAAGAAAGGTGTAGAAATTTTAGAGAGGGAGAAGAAGAGATTTACCAGGATGTTGCTTGTATTGGAGTGACAAAGGATAAGAAATGACATAAGATTATGAGGGGGTGGACAGCCAGCACCTTTTTCCCATGGTGACAATAGCAAATATCAGAGGACATCTGTTTAATATGAGTGGAGAAAAGAAGAATGAAGATGTCAGATGCAAGTTTTTGACACAGAAAGTGGTGTGTGTCTTGAATGCATTGCCAAGGGTAGTGATGCAGGCAAGTTCAAAGGGACATTCAAAAGAGTCTTAGGTAGGTACATTTATGGTTGTAAGAAAAATAGAGGGTGATGAATGTGAGCTAGGGAAAGTTTGGATTGTTGCACAGTAGGTTCACATAGATTGGCACAACAACTGAGGGCCAAAGAGCCTGCACTGCACTGTAATTTTCTATGTTCTATAAATTATTTTTAAGACTGACAGCATCACATCAGTTCTGTATGAACAGCAGTGGAAAATGTCAGTATAGGTTCCCCTTAACCTATGAAGGGATAGGTTAAGGGGATCCCAAGTCCCCTGTCTATCTGCTACAGACCAGGCTAAAAATACATTATAGCTTTAGATACAGTATACTCTTTGGATTGCTTAAACTTCATTTCCCAATAAAACATCTCTCTTTTCAATTCATCATAAACAAAGAGTTGGAAATGGATAAACACCTTAAAAAGCATAGCTTGACGGTATTCTATCTCTTGATTTCCACTGGCTTCTCCGTGTATGCTTAACACAGTGCGCTTTACGCTGTAGGTGGTTTGTTTCACATCATCAGTATTGCACTGATGGCATCACTGGTCATCATCTGAACATTTCCACCTCTACCATTCTTTGCTGCTTTAACCATATGGTGGCATGAAAATTCAACCAAATCGTCACTTTTAGTGGAAAATCAACAAAGCATTGGAGATCATTTCACTGCCATAATTTCCCACTGGAAATCTATTTGAAAAGGAATTTCCATGTAGCTGTTATGAAAACCCTCCAATTTATTGACAAAGATAAAAATATCTGACATTACCTAATGAGTTCCAGTTTAATCTCCTATAACCTGAACGAATAACTCGTTGCAGCTCCTGGATATGATCAACCATAAGTTTAGTCTCTGCTGTGCTTAAAGAATCCATTAGTTTTTGATAACGATTCAACATGTTCTTTAATCCAGTGGTGTACCTAAAGACCAAAATTGTATAATGAGCCTTGCAGCAATACAAAGAAGCTTGGAAAGTATGAGCAGGAGAAGGCCATTCAGCCCTTCAATACAACTGTGGTTGATAATACAATTTCAGTACCCTATTCCTACTTTCTCTCCATACCACCCTGATCCCTTTAGCCAATAAGGCCATATCCAATTCTCTTTTGAATATATCTAATAAATTGGCCTCAATTACTTTCTGTTCCACAAGTTCACAACTCTGAGTGAAAAGAGCAGAGAATATTTTACACAAGACTTCCACTTTGGATCAGATGACAGCCAGTGCTGTTGACAGGATCATGCCTTGGAGTTTATGCTCCAGCTCATCAGCAGCAATTCAAGCATACAGATCTGGATTGAGGGCCGTTTGTCTCCTTAAATGGTGGCCCAATATGCTCTCCAAGTTCAGAACCTAAAACTATTTCAGTTCTCCCCAGTATTATTATCAATATTTAACCCTCTACCAATGTCAAGGCAAGCGCTGTTGAAAGGTTATCAACCTGAAATGTCAATTCTGTTTCTATGCCCACATTTGCTGCCTTACTTGGTGAGTAATAAAACCATACAACATAATAGCACAGAAACAGGCCTTTCAACCCTTCTAGTCTGTGCCATATTATTATTCTATGTAGTCTGACTGACCTAATTTGCAAAGATGTTGTCGGGACTTTAAGAACTGAGTTGCAGGGAAAAGTTAAACAAATTAGGACTTTATTTACTTGAGTGTAGAAGAATAAGGGGAGATTTGATAGAGGTATAGAAAATTTTGACAGGTATAGATGGAGTAAATTCAAGCAGACTTTTTACACTGAGGATAAGAGAGACAAAAGCTAGAGGATGTGTTAAGGGTGAAAGGAGAAAAGTTTAAAGGGAAGTTTAGGGGAAATTCTCAGTGAGTGGTGGGAGTGTGGAATAAGCTATCAGCTAAATTGGTGAATGCAGGCTCAATTTTGACATTTAAGAAAAAATTGGACATGTACATGGATTAGAGGGGTATAGAGGGATTGGGAGGGTAGGGTCTCTGGCACATCCCAAGTCCCGGACAGGGATGGTGTCCTCATGGCCATCGGGGTACTGGATGTAGTCATATTGTGGGTTTGCATGCAAGAGCTGCACCTCTTCGACCAACAGGTCGGTCTTATGGCTACTTGCATGTTTTTGCAGCATGACAGGTCCTGGGGATGTGAGCCAGGGTGGAAGGGTGGTTCTGGTCGCCGACCTCCTGGGGAAGGAAAACATGCATTCAAGCGGGGTCATATTAGTAGTGGTGCATAGGAGGGACTGGATGGCATAGAGTGCTTCCGGCAGGACTTCCTGTCAGTGAGACACTGCCAGGCCTTTTGACTTAAGGGCCAGGAGGACCGCCTTCCAAACGGTGGCGTTTTCTCTCTCCACATGGCCATTTCCCCTGGGATTGTAGCTTGTGCTTCTATTAATGGCTATGACTCTGGCCAACGGGTACTGCCGCAGCTCATTGCTCATGAAAGAGGATTCCCGGTCACTATGGATATAGTTCAGGTACCCGAAAAGGGTGAATATGCTACACAGTGCCCTGATGACAGTGGCTGCAGTCATGTTGGGACAGGGGTTGGCAAAGGGGAATCTGGAGAACATGTCGATAACGTTGAGGAAATAGACATTCCTGTTAGTGAGGCCAGGGGGCCCTTGAAATCAACAATGAATCGTTCAAAGGGGTGCGTGGCTTTGATAAGGTGTGACTTGAGGGGCCTGAAGAATTGCTGTTTACATTCATGCAGACCCGACAGTGTCTGGTCATAGACCTGACATCCTCGATGGAATATGGGATGCTCTGAGCTTTTATAAAGTGGAACAGTCTCGTGACCCTGGGGTGGCAAAGGTTGTCGTGGAGGGATTTGAGGCAGTTGAGATGCACGCTGGTGCTTCCTGGCAGTTGACATTTGAAGAGAGAGAGAGAGAGGTGAGACCAAGCTCAACCAACTCTCTCAGCCAGTGTGTGTGTGACACTGAAAGCAGCTAAACAGTGCAAGCCAGGAGAAGCTGGTTGGAAACAGAAAAGTTCCAGAGCAGTGGATGGCTGGAAGTGCTATCTGTCTGATGTTTCTCTTCGAATAAGAGGACAGAAAGGAACTCTGTAGTAGCCTAAAAGAAAGGGGTTATCACCTGGAGAACCCTAATAGGGCAAGTTTCATCAAAGAGACATTGAAGTGACTAATATCTCAGTTGTGGACATCCTGAAACAACAAATATCTCTCTCTGCAAACCCTATAAGAACTTTCCTGAGCGGTAAACATTTACCTTTCAAGCACCAAAGCCTGGTGAACTTTATACATGTTAAATTCTGTGCATAGTATAAGAATTGCCTGTAACCAGAAAACTTGGAAGGAGAAGTGAGATTGAACTGTGAACCAAAGAACTTTTCTTAAATTTACATACACATCATACACGTGCGCTTAGAATTAGAAGGGGTTAATTTGGGTTAGTTAAGTGAATAGAAATAAGTTAAAGTTTGATTCATGCTTAAAGTTAATTAAAAATAACTTTTGTTTAAATAACTATTACTGCTGGATTTTGGGATCCTTTGGGCTTGTAACAATTTCTTAATAATTACATAAAATTTTTGTTAAAATATGCATGTGATAGTAAAAATATGTATGTAATATTTTCTCATGCCTTGCAGCTCTCAAACATCTGAAGTTTGTCATATGTGGCACTTGCATTTAGCAAGTTTGGTCACCTCCAATATAGATGACAAACAACAATAGACTCAGCAATGATTCTTGGGGCACACCACTAGTCGCTGGACTCCTGTTAGAGAGGCAATCGTCTACTATCATCTCTGGTTTCTCCCATTAAGTTTAAGTCTAATCCAATTTACTACCTCACCATGAACACCGAGCAACTAAACCATCTTGACTAACCTCCCATATGGGACCTTGTCAAAGGCCTTACTAAAGTCCATATAGACAACATCCACGGCCTTTCCTTCAACAACATTCCTCTTAACCACAAAAAGTTTGATTCAAGTCGTTAAACACGAGCTTACATGCACAAGGCCATGTTGACTATCCATAATCACTCCTTGTCTATACAAATACTTGTATATCTGATCTCTTAGAACACCTTCTATTAATTTATCTACTACTGGCAACAGGGTCACTGGCCTATAATTTACCAGATTATATTTGAGTCTTTTTTAAACAACAGAACAACATGAGCTACCGTCCAATCCTCCGGAATTTCACCTGTGACTAAAGACACGTTAAATATATCTGCCAGGGCTCCTGCAATTTCTACATTAGCTCCCTCAGTATCTGAGGGAACACCATGTCAGGCCCTGAGGATTTCTCCATCTTTTTTATCTTAAGACAGAAAGCTCCTCCTCCTCTTTAATATGGAGGTTCAATGACTTCTCTGCTTGCCTCATTTTCAGACACTGTAGCAGTTTCTTGAGAAAATACAGATCCAAAATTCCATTTAAAATCTCCCCCATCTCTTTTCACTCCATATATAGCCAACCACTCTGATCTTCAAGAGAACCATTTTTGTCCCTTATTGTCCTTTTCTTCTCAATATTTCTGAAAATGCCCTTAAATTTTTCCCTCACCTTGCCAAAGCAACCTCATGTCTTCTTTGAGTTCTCCTGATATTGTTCCTAGTTTCTTTTGCAATTTTGTACTCAAGTACCTCATTTGGTTTCTTGTTGCTTTTACTTGCTTTTCACCTCTCTTCTTAACCAGATCTCCAATATCCTTTGAATACCAAGGTTTCCTATACCTGTTAACTTTGGCTTTAATCATGACAGGAAAATACAAACTCGGTATTCTCAAAATTTCACCTTTGAAGGCCTCCCACATACCAAGCACATCCTTGCCAGAAAACAAACTGTCCCAATCTTTAAGTGTCCTGTGGGCATGGACCCCAAGATCTCTTAGTTCATCCACACTGCTCAAAATTCTCCCATTAACATTGCATTCTGCAGTCAAATTTTACCTATGAAAATAACTACTTCAAACTTTTCTGGGTTAAACTCCATCTGCCACATCTCAACTCAGTTCTGCATCCTATCAATGTTCCTTCATCACCTCTAGCAATCCACCAGACTATCCACAACACTGCCCACTTTTGTGTCATCTTCAAACTAACAGACCTACTTTTCCATTTTCACATCCAGGTTATTTATAAAAATCATAAAGAGGAAGGATACCAGAACAGATTCCTGCAGAACACCACTGGTCACTGACCTCCATAGAGAGTATGAACCATCCATAACCACCCTCAGCCTTCTCTGGACAATCCACTTCTTTATCACACAGCAAGGCTTCCCTGAACCCCATGCCTCCTTACTTTCTGAATGAACCTTGCATGGGGAGCCTTATCAAATGCCTTACTGAAATTCAGATACACAACATCTACTGTTCTGCCTTCATCAATGTTCTTTGTTACATCTCAGGGAATTCAATCAGGTTCATGAGACACAACCTTTCCCTGATGAAGCTATGCTGACAGTCCATAATCATATTACATCTCTCTAAATGCTTGGAAATCATGTCTCTCAAGATCTTCTCCAACAGATTGCCCACCCCTGAAGTAAGAGTCACTGGTCTATAATTTCCTGGGTACTCTCTACTCCCTTTCTTGAGCAACAAGGGAATAACATTTGCAACTTTCCAGTCCTCCGGTACTCCAATGAAGATCATTGTCAGTAACTCAGCGATCTCCTCCCTTGCCTTCCATAGTAGCCGTGAGTAAATCTAATTTGGTCCTGGCTTTTCAAAAGCTCCAACACACCCCCTTTCTTAATGTCAACATGCTCAAGCATTTCAGTTCACTTTAAGTCATGGTCCTTTTCTCTGATGAATACTGAAGTAAATATTCATTAAAGAACTGCACTACTCCCTCTGACTCCATGCACATGCTTCCACAACTACTCCTGATGGGTCCTATCCTTACTTGACTCATCCTCTTGTTCTTCACATACTTATAGAAAGACTTGGTGTTTTCCTTAATCTTGCTCACTAACACCTTCTCATGGCCCGTTCCAGCTCACTTAAATCTTCTCTTAAGCTCTTTCTTTGAAATCTTGTAAGTCTCCTGTGTTCAATTAGTTCCTATTTTCTTAAATCTCTTGCAAGCTTTTTTTTCTTATCTAGATTTTCAAAATCATGATTCAACACCTGAATACATTTGCTCCCAATGTATGCTCCCAAGCTCCTGCCTAGTTAATAACATCATATTTCCCCTATCCCAATTAAATGTTTTCCTAAATTGTCTATTCCGTCCTTCTTCAGTGCTATGATGAAGGAAAGTTGTAATCATTTTCTCCAAAAGGTTCACCTTCTGAGAGATCTGAAATTTGGCCTGGTTCATTTCCCAATACCAGGTCAAATATTGACTCTTCTCTAGTTGGCCCATCTATATATTGTGTCAGGAAACTTTCTGAATATAACTAACAATTTCTTGTAAATAATAGATAGTAAACCTATACCATGCGGCATTAAGCTAAAAATAAAACTCATCTACAAAATTTGATTCAGACTCTCTTAGAAAATTAGAAACTTGTGATTCAAGAAAATGCTGGACTTGCAAATATCTAAAGAATCGAGATTTGGGCATGTTAAATTTAGCAGTAATCTATTCAAATTATGCTTAAAGCTTTGAATACCCTCTCTAAAATTGTTATATTTAAATCAGACTTCATTAGTTAAAATCAAAAATGCTTGGTAACAGGATTTAAATTTGACTATATCAGTTATAAATTGGGGGACAATTATTAAGTTGGTCAATAGCTTTT
Organism: Narcine bancroftii; assembly: GCF_036971445.1. Lineage (NCBI taxonomy): Eukaryota > Metazoa > Chordata > Chondrichthyes > Torpediniformes > Narcinidae > Narcine > Narcine bancroftii. The sequence goes on from NC_091472.1 coordinate 195,147,531, forward strand.
CATTATGTGCTCGACATTTCTATTTCAATTCAAAGTGGTACATAGAGTACATTTGTCTAAGGCTAGATTATCTCACTTAAATTTAGATATGACTCCCTGATGTGACAGATGTAAGAGCATAGAAGAATCATTAATTTCATATGTTTTGGACATCCTAGTCTAGAAAAATACTGGAGAGAGGTTTTCCATACTCTATCAGAAATGTTCAAATAGATTTGGTGGCCTTCTCTGGTACAATGGGAGGCAATGATTCTTCTTTATCTTTGGTTCAGAGTCGCGCAATTTCTTTAGCCTCTCTTTTGGCAAAGTGTGCAATTTAACTTGAGTGGAAGTATGCTGCCCCACCTACTCATGATCAGGGGTCATGGGACATCACGTCCTGTTTGAACATAGAAAAGATTTGTTCTTCAATCAATAATTCAGATACAAGATTCCAGCAGTTATAGAGATCATTTATGACTCATTATCTTATTTTATAATTTTATTCCAAATGTAATTAAATTTTCTTCATATTAATTTTTTTAACCTTTGTTTTTCTTTTAATACCTATCATATATATCATCTGGCAATGCAGTTAAGTAAGGGGTTTGAGTATTTCTCCTTTACTATTTTCTTCTTTCCTTTCTTTTTTTACATTATTAGAGTTTTTTTCTAAAAAAGGTAAATACTATCTAGAATATGAATTATGGATATGATTTACAATTTATATATGTTAGTGTTATATGGAATGTCTTATTTAGTTTATGTAACTGACCATATAATTTTATTGAATTGTACCTTTTTTGTTTCTATGTTCTTTATTAAAATCAATTAAAATATTTTAAAAAGAACTAACAAATTCCTCTCCATTCAAACCCTTCAAGCTAATTTGTTGCCAATCAATTTTTTTTTTAATTTTTTTTATTTTTCACACCTTAAACCACATTGACCATGATACATACATTTTCCTTTTCAAATATATACAGTGCCATTTTCTCCCTCCCCCCCTCCCTCCTCCCTCCTCCCATCCCACCCTCCCTACCTCCCCCCCATCCATTTAAAGTACAAAATCTAAGATACATTAAACCAGTCAAACAATGTTGTCATTCAATAAAAATAAACAAGAAATTCCACTGAGTCAATTCTTTTCATTTCCTTCTCCTTTCGTTAATTTAGGTATTGAATGTCCCCGGTAGGTTTTCTCTATTTTGTTTCATGTAAGACTCCCATATTTGTTCAAATATTTCAATATTATTTCTTAAACTATATGTTATTTTTTCTAATGGAATACATTTATTCATTTCTATATACCATTGTTGTATTTTCAAATTATCTTCCAATTTCCAGGTTGAAATAATACATTTTTTTGCTACGGCTAGAGCTATCTTAACAAATCTTTTTTGTGCACCATCCAAATCAATTCCAAATTCTTTGTTTTTTATGTTACTTAGGAGGAAGATCTCTGGATTTTTTGGTATATTGTTTTCTGTAATTTTATTTAATATTTGGTTTAGATCTTCCCAAAATTTTTCTACTTTCTCACATGTCCAGATTGCATGAATTGTTGTTCCCATTTCTTTTTTACATCAAAAACATCTGTCGGATACTGTTGGGTCCCATTTATTTAACTTTTGAGGTGTAATGTATAGCCTGTGTATCCAGTTATATTGTATCATACGTAACCTCGTATTTATTGTATTTCTCATCGTTCCAGAACATAACTTCTCCCATGTTTCCTTTTTTATCTTTATATTTAAATCTTGTTCCCATTTTTGTTTAGTTTTACCATTTGTTTCCTCATTCTCCTTTTCTTGCAGTTTAATATACATATTTGTTATAAATCTTTTGATTATCATTGTATCTGTAATCACATATTTAAAGTTACTTCCCTCTGGTAACCTCAGACTGCTTCCTAATTTGTCCTTCAAGTAGGATCTCAATTGGTAATATGCCAGCACTGTATCTTGAGTTATATTGTATTTATCTTTCATTTGTTCAAAGGATAATAATCTATTTCCTGAAAAACAACTTTCTATTCTTTTGATCCCTTTTTTCTCCCATTCTCTAAAGGAAAGGTTATCTATTGTAAAAGGGAGTAACTTATTTTGCGTCAATATTCGTTTTGGTAATTGGTAATTTGTTTTATTCCTTTCTACATGAATCTTTTTCCAAATATTGAGTAGATGATGTAATACTGGAGAACTCCTACGTTATACCAATTTTTCATCCCATTTATATAATATGTGTACAGGTATCTTTTCCCTTATTTTATCTAATTCTAATCTAGTCCAATCTGGCTTTTCCCTTGTTTGATAAAAATCTGATAGGTATCTTAATTGTGCGGCTCTATAATAATTTTTAAAGTTTGGCAGTTGTAAGCCTCCTTTATTTATACCATTCTGTAAATTTATCTCGTGCTATCGTCGGTTTCCCCCCTCTCCATAAAAATTTCCTTATTATTTTCTTTAACTCCTTGAAGAGTTTCTCTGTCAAGTGTATTGGCAATGCCTGAAATAGGTATAATATCCTTGGGAAAATGTTCATTTTAATACAGTTTATCCTTCCTATTAGTGTTAATGGTACATCTTTCCAATGCTCTAAATCTTCCTGTAATTTTTTCATTAGTGGATAATTATTGAGTTTATATAGATGGCCGAGATTTTTATTTATTTGTATACCTAGGTATCTTATTGCTTGCATTTGCCATCTGAATGGTGATTCCTTCTTAAATTTTGAGAAATCCGCATTATTCATTGGCATTGCTTCACTTTTATTTTCGTTAATCTTGTAACCCGACACTTCTCCATATTCCTTCAATTTCTTATATAATTATTTTATTGATAGTTCTGGTTCTGTTAAATATACTATAACATCATCCGCAAATAAACTGATTTTATATTCCTTGTCTTTTATTTTTATCCCTTTTATATTATTTTCTGTTCTTATCAATTCTGCTAGTGGTTCGAGAGCGAACGCGAACAATAAGGGTGATAGTGGGCATCCCTGCCGTGTTGACCTGCTTAAGTTAAATTGCTTTGATATATATCAATTTACTGTCACTTTCGCCAATGGCCCCTTATATAATGCTTTAATCCAATTAATATACTTCTCTGGTAAACTGAATTTTTGCAATACTTTGAATAAATAATTCCATTCTACTCTGTCAAAGGCTTTCTCTGCGTCTAAAGCAACTGCTACTGTTGGCGCTTTACTCCCTTCTACTGCATGAATTAAGTTCATAAATTTACAAATATTGTCTGTTGCGCGTCTTTTTTTAATAAATCCAGTTTGGTCTAGATTTACCATTTTAGGTACATACTCTGCTAATCTGTTTGCTAATAGTTTAGCTATTATCTTATAATCTGTGTTAAGTAATGATATTGGTCTATATGACGCTGGTGCGAGTGGATCTTTCCCTTGCTTTAGTATTACTGTAATTATTGCTGTTTTACATGAATCTGGTAAGCTTTGTGTTTTATCAATCTGGTTGATTACTTCCAGGAGGGGAGGAATTAATAAATCTTTAAATGTTTTATAGAATTCTATTGGGAATCCATCCTCTCCTGGTGTTTTATTATTTGGTAATTTTTTTATTATCTCTTGTATTTCTACTATTTCAAATGGTTCTGTTAATTTATTTTGTTCCTCTATTTGTAATTTTGGTAGTTCAATTTTAGTTAAAAATTCATCTATTTTCCCTTCTTTCCCTTCATTTTCAGTTTGGTATAATTGTTCATAGAATTCTCTAGTTTTCCTTGATCTCCGTTGGATTATATGTGATTTGTTTGTCTTTTTTCTTTGATGCCGATACCATTTTCTTAGCTTGTTCTGTCTTAAGCTGCCATGCTAGAATTTTGTGCGTTTTTTCCCCTAGTTCATAATATTTCTGTTTTGTCTTCATTATGTTCTTCTCCACCTTATATGTTTGTAGTGTTTCATATTTTATTTTTTTATCTGCCAATTCTCTTCTTTTAGTTGTATCTTCCTTCATTGCTAATTCTTTTTCTATATTTACTATTTCCCTTTCCAACTGCTCTGTTTCCTGATTATAGTCCTTCTTCATCTTGGTTACATAACTTATTATTTGCCCTCTAATGAACGCTTTCATTGCATCCCATAGTATAAACTTATCTTTCACTGATTCCGTATTTATTTCAAAGTACATTTTAATTTGTCTTTCAATGAATTCTCTAAAATCCTGCCTTTTAAGTAGCATAGAGTTTAATCTCCATCTATACATTCTTGGAGGGATGTCCTCTAACTCTATTGTCAATATCAAGAGTGAATGGTCCGATAATATTCTAGCTTTATATTCTGTTTTTCTTACTCTATCTTGCATACGAGCTGATAACAAAAATAGGTCTATTCTTGAGTATGTTTTATGTCTACCCGAGTAATATGAATATTCCTTTTCATTTGGGAGTTGTTTCCTCCATATATCCAAAAGTTGCATTTCTTCCATCGATTTAATTATAAATTTGGTTACTTTGTTCTTTCTGTTAATTTTTTTCCCAGTTTTGTCCATATTTGAATCCAAATTCAGGTTGAAATCCCCTCCTATTAATATGTTCCCTTGCGTATCTGCTATCTTCAAAAAAATATCTTGCATAAACTTTTGATCTTCTTCGTTAGGTGAATATACATTGAGTAGATTCCAAAACTCCGAATATATCTGACATTTTATCATTACATATCTCCCTGCTGGATCTATTATTTCTTCTTCTATTTTCATTGGCACATTTTTACTAATTAATATAGCTACTTCTCTTGCTTTTGAATTATACGACGCTGCTGTTACATGTCCTACCCAATCTCTCTTTAATTTCTTGTGCTCCAATTCAGTTAAATGTGTTTCTTGCACAAATGCTATACCAATTTTTTCTTTTTTCAGTAAATTTAGCAGTTTCTTCCTTTTAATTTGGTTATGTATTCCGTTAATATTTTAAGTCATATAGTTCAGCGTAGCCATTTCATACTTTGTTTATCTTCCCTTTCCGTTTCTCCATCATCACCTTTCCTTCTTATCCATTTCTGCTTTCTTGTTTTGAACACTTTATAAGACATTTCTAAAACATCAAACATTTTCCTTATTCTCCTATTTAAAACTTCTTTAACCCCATTCTCCCCTCCCCCTCCTGAGTTGCCCTTTATCCCTTGTCGGGCAACCACATCTCCCCTCTCCATTTGGATTTGCGAATTCACTCGCAAATGTCAACTGATTTTGTAGTGACCGTAACTCCTCCCCACCCAGCACCCCCCAGAAAAGATTTCAATTTTCATATGTAACAAAGGTCACTCTTTTAATTCCCTCCTTATTCCCTGTATTCCCTTTCCCTCCCTTATTAATTCTTGTCTATACTCTATATATTTTCCTCTAAATACGGATACATTCATGTATACACACTATATATATATATATATATATATACACACACATATACCCCTTTACACACATACATATAGTTCGTGGTCATTTTTACTCTCATTACATGTCTTCATCTCTCTGCTTGTTTTGTAGTTGTTCTGCAAATTTCCTTGCTTCCTCTGGATCCGAGAATAGTCTGTTTTGTTGCCCTGGAATAACTATTTTAAGTACCGCTGGGTACTTTAACATAAATTTATATCCTTTTTTCCATAAGATCGTTTTTGCTGTATTGAATATGTCTTCTTCAGGAGTTCAAAACTTATGTCTGGATAGAAAAAAATTTTTTGACCTTTATATTCCAGTGGCTTTTTGTCTTCTCTTACTTTCTTCATTGCTTTCTCCAATATATTTTCTCTTGTTGTATATCTTAAGAATTTTACTGAAATAGATCTTGGTTTTTGCTGCGGTTGTGGTTTCAGGGCTAAAGTTCTATGTGCCCTCTCTATTTCCATTTCTTCCTGTAATTCTGGTCTTCCTAGGACCCTGGGGATCCAATCTTTTATAAATTCTCTCATATTCTTGCCTTCTTCATCTTCCTTAAGGCCCACTATCTTTATATTATTTCTTCTATTATAGTTTTCTATTATATCTATCTTCTGAGCTAACAGCTCATGTGCCTCTTTAACTTTTTTATTAGATTCTTCTAATTTCTCTTTTAATTCCTCTACTTCCATTTCTACAATTATTTCTCGTTCTTCCATATTTTCCACTCTTTTTCCTATCTCTGACATGGCCATTTCTATTTTATTCATTTTTTCTTCTCCATTCTTAATTCTTCTTTTTATCTCATTAAATTCTTGTAATTGCCATTCTTTCACTGATTCCATATATTCTTTAAAAAAGATACATCCATTGTCTTGCCTTTCTCTTCTTCTTCCATTTCTTTCTGTTCTTCTTCTTCCTCTGGGTTGACCATCTGTTGTTTCCTTGTTTTCTTTTTACCCTCTTCTTTCTTGTTGTCGTTATTGTCTGTGTTCTGCACCTGCTGCTGTGCTGCAGGTGTCTCTCTCAGCTGTGGAGATCGACTCCGCAGCTGTTCCCCCCTCCCGTCAGTGTGTTTTTTTTCATGCACATCGCGCACTTTTACTCGGCTCTGCGAGCCATTTTTGTAGTCCCGAGCCCGGGACTTCCACTGACCTGAGGTAGCGGGCTTCTCTCTCCGCGGCGGGCCTCTTCGGACAGGTAAGGCCTTCACCTTCTTCTTCCGACATTCTTTCTTCCTCTTTTCTTCCCGTTGTTTTCGACTTTTCTCTCTTCGCTGCCATTTTCTTCTCACCTTTATTTTTACTTTATTATAAATTTTAATCTTGTACCTTTGTGCTTTGTGTGTTTTTTTTTACTTTTCGGGAGAGGGCTGGAATTCCCTGACCGGCCACTATTCCATCACGTGACTCCTCCCTTTGCCAATCAATTCCAGGTAAGTTAAAATTATCAATCACTATAACTTTACTATTTTTGTAACTTTCTGGATTCTTCCTTCCTTTTTGCTCCTTGATGTCACTGTTACTATAGGGGACATCTAACATGCCCCCTTCCTGTTCTTGACTTCCACCCACATTGACTCAGTATAGACAATCCTTCCACTACTTTCCCCTTTTTTACAGTTATGTCAATATCTCTGGTCAGCAATACCACTTCCCTTCCATTTTTACTTCCCTCCCTGTCCTTTTTGAAATATCTAAAGCCCAGCACATTCCCTGAAGGACAAGTCTGTGTAATAACCATAACATCATAGTTCCAGATATTGACCCATGCTCAGAGTTCATCTGCTCCATTCATAATTCTCCTTGCAATAAAGTATACAAATTTCAACCCATCCAACTTGCTACATTTATCTTCCACCCACTGCCTGTCCTTCCTCATAGTCTCACAGCACATAGCAGCTACCATTTTACCAATTGCTTCATCATCTAACATAACCCTCTGATTCCCATGTGCTTTTGAACTTGCTGAGTTATTGCAAAACATTGTCTATGTCTATGTATATAAACACGTACATCGCCTGGGACATGATGTTAAAACCGTACAAGATATTGGTGAACCCACACTTGGAAGTATTGTGCACATTCTGGTCTCCTCGCTATAGAAAAAATGTCATTAAGGTGGAAAGAGTGTAGAAATGATTCACAAGTATGTTATTGGGATTGGCAGGTTTGATTTATAAGGAGAGGCTGGATGGGCTGGTGGGCCCTTTCTTGTGAAAGTGTAGTCAGCTGGGGGTGAAGTTTAAAAAATCATGAGAGGCATGGATGTTAATAGTTATAGTCATTTTTTTCCAGGGGAGGAGAGGGTAAAACGAGAGTGCATAGATTTAAAGCGAGAGGGGAAAGAGTTAAAAGGGGCCTAAGGGGCAGCTTTTCACACAGAGAGTGGTAGATATGTGGAATAAGCTACCAGAGGAAATAGTAGAGATGTTTAAAAGACATTTTGACAAGAACATGGATAGGTAAGGCTTAGAGGAATATGGACCAAATGCAACCAAATTGGATGATTAGGTAGACAATATAGTCAGCATTGATACATTAGGCTGAAGGACCTGTTTCTATGCTGTTAGAATCAATGAGCATGTGTGAAGAAAAAATATTTTACAGTGAGCACCTCTCTTGGTATCTCAAGGAAGAAGATTCTTTCTTTTTCTATTGAAGAAAGTCAAAGAGGAAATCTCAAAATTTATGTTTACCAGGAAGGATCTGGAAGGTTTGGAATTAGGGTAGGATGCTGCCTGGATTAAAGAATATGAGCTAAGGAGAAAGGTTGAACAAATTTGGGTTGCTTTTGCGCAAGTCAGAAGCTAAGGGCAGTTTTTAAAGCAGTTCTAATAGCAGTTTTTAAAGTTATGGGACCATTGCTAGGTTAGATGGTCAAAAACTGTTTACCTGAAGTAAAAATGTCAAATGCGAGAGAACAGGAATTTAAGGGAGAAGGGTGGGTGGATGGGGATATTAAAGGAGACGTGCAGGACCATTTTTTTTTAAACACAGAGAGTGGTTGGTGTCTGAATCACATTTACCAGGAGGAGTGGTACAATAGAGATGTTTTAGAAGTATGAATATACAGTGAATAAAGAGAAAAATCAAGTTAAATTTGCATCATGTTCAGTGCAGACATCATTTGGCAAAGAGACTGTCCCTGTATATTCCTGTTCTATATTCCAAACATAGTGTAAGGATTAGAAAATAATTCATTTTAACTATCCACCTGTACATTTAGTTGCTTTAGTCAAATATCGTACCTGAGGAACTTCTGTTCTTGTAGAGCAACATTTCTGGCCAGTTGAGGTATTTGAAATCCTAATTGCTCCATGTACTTAGATTCCATGATAATTTCTTCCAGTTCTGGTGAAAAATTCACTTTATATTGACCACTAATGTCAAGCAATTCATCCTGAGCAGCCATATTCTGGATTGAAAAACCAAAACTACAAATGAGATATTAGCGAAACATCAAAGTCTGCAGACACTGTGAATGTAGTAAAAACACAAAAATGTTGGAGGAGCTCAGCAGTGGCCATAAGAGATCAAGCTGTATAACTGACATTTCAGGTCTGAGCCCTTCTTAGAGGTATGTGCAAAAGGTAGGCAGGTGCCTGAAATAAAAAGCCTGGGGAATAAAAAGATTAAATTAGTTATGTCTTTATTCTTTGGAGCATAGAAGTTTGAGAGGGGATTTAACTGAGGTACTTAAAATTATTAGGGATATAGATAGAGTTGACGTGGAGAGGCTTTTTCCTTTAAGGGGGAGATACAAACAAGAGAACATGAGCTGAGAGTTAGGGGCCAAAAGTTTAGAGGAAACATGATGGGAGACTTCTTTACTCAGAGAGTGGTGGGTGTGTGGAATGAGCTTCCAGGCAAAGTGATAGAAGCATGCTTGATATTAGCATTTAAGGAGAAGCTGGAATTGTATATGGACAGAAGGGAATGGAGGGTTACGAGTTGAGTGTAGGTCAGTGGGAGAAAGTTCTCAGCATGGACTAGAAGGGCCAAGGTAGCCTGTTCCTATGCTGTAATTGTTATATGGCTATAAGAAGAGAAGAAAGGTCAGGGGAGGAGCACAGACAGCAGGCAAAAGATGATAACTGGACATGGATAGGAGGAGAGGAAAGGTGAGAATTGATTGGGGGAGAGGATGGCTTTGAATGCAAAGCTGGAGGAATGGAGACACAGGGAGGGGAAGAGGAAAGACAGAGGAGTGGGGATATAAGAGAAACCAATGCTACTGCCATCAGATTGGAGGGTGCAAAATATGAGGTGTTATTCCTCCAATTTGCAGGTGATCTCAGTCTGGCAGTGCATGGGACCATGGACAAAAATGTCAGCATGGGAAGGGGTGGGGTATTAAAATGAGTGGCCACTGGGAGATCCCCAATATTGCATCAGATTAAGCTGAGGTGCTCAACGAAACGATTTCCCAGTCTGCATCCAGACTCTCCGATGTAAAGGAGACCACAAAGGGACTACTGAACACAGTAGATGACTACTCCAGATTTACAGGTGAAATATTGCTTTACTTGGAAGGACTATTTGGGGATATGAATGGTGGTGAGGAAGGAGATGTGGGCTCAGGTGGAGCATCTCCTATGGTCACATGGGTAGGAGCCAAGGGGACAATTGCTGGGCAGGGAAGAGTGGACGAGGAAGTTACAGAGGGAGCAAACCCTATGGAAGGCAGAGAGGGGAGAAGAGGGGAAGACATGTCTGGAGGTGGAATCACTTAATAGGCGGAGGATATGTTAGATGCAAAGGTTGATGGGGTGACAGGTGAGGACAAGGGTATCCTATCCTTGTTGCGCATGGGAGTGGAGGGGGCCAGAGCAGATGTGCATGCAATGTAGGATATGTGGTTGAGGGGAGAGATGATAGTAGTAGAGGGCAAGCCATTTTTTTTTAAAAAAGAACATCTCGCACAGAAGACCTCGTTCTGGGAACAAATTCGATGAAGACAATGGAATTGCAAGAAAGGACTGGAATCCTCACAGAGAAGAGGGTGTTAAGGGAGGTAGCTGAGGGAGTTGGTGGGTTGGTACCACTTCTGCCACTTTCTTTTGATATCCCAGCACCAGACACAACTTGCCTTCTCAGCCTTCTGCAGGGACCAATCCCTCCATGTCTCTTTCGACCACTCCTCCCTTCCCACCAATCAGCCCCTTAGCACTCACCCCTGTGACCACAGGAAGTGTTATACTTGCATCCACTCCTCCTCCATCACCACCATTTGGGGCCCAAACAGTCCTTCCAAGTGAAGCAACACTTCATTTGTGATTCTACAGGGATTATCTACTGCATCCAGTGCTCCCTTTGTGGTCTTCAGAGAAATTGGATGTAGACTGGGAAATTGGTTCTTTCAGCACCTTTGCTCTGTCCACCATAATAGTGGGGATCTTACAATCACAAGCCATTTCAATTCCCACGGACAAGTCTGTCCTTGGTCTGAAGCACTGCCATACTGAGACCACCCAAAAATTGGAGGAAAAAATACCTCATATTCTGTCTGGCACCAACCAACCAGATGGCATTAACATCAACCTCCTGTTTTTGTTAGCACTTCCCCCCTTCCCTATTCCTATTTCTCCTTTCCTCTATTTTTATCTCTCTTTCCTTTCCCATTTTCTTTCCTCCAGCGCTGAATTCATTGAGCTACCCCCCCCCCCCCATCAATTATCATCTTTCCTCTCCTGTCCTCCTATCCATGTCCAATTATCACCTTTTGCCTGTTGGCCAATATTCCTCCCATTGTCCTTTCTTCCCTCCTCCCCCTGTCTTTTTATTCAGGTGCCTGCCTGGTTGCTTTTTGCTCATACCGAGAAGGGCTCAGGCCTGAAATGTGAGTTGTATATTTTTACCTCCTATGAACACTGTGAGACCTGATAAGTTGCTCCAGCATTTTTGTTTTTTAATAAGATATCAACAGACAGTAAGGTTATTTTATATAGCTAAATATTTTATTAATATAAATTATATTAACTGAAACAACTTTATATTCAGAAACTTTTCAAAGGTTTTTATCCCCCCCAGAGATTTCATGCAGATGATATGAAGATAGGTGGAGGGCCGAGTAATGATTAGGAAGCAGAGAGTCTGTAGCGAGTCTTGGACAGGTTGGGAAAAAGGGCAAGCAATTTGTAGATGGAATACAGCAGAGGGAAGTGCATGGCAATGCACTTTGGTTGAAGGAATAAAGGTGAAAATTGTTTTCTAGATGGCAAGAAAATTCAGAAAGCGCAGATCTAAAGGAACTTTGGAACCTTAACACAGGTTAACTTGCAGGCTGAGTCGATGTAAGGAAGGCAAAGGCAATGTTTGTATTACATTTCAAGAGGACTATATAAAAAAGGTTTCCAAGAATGATCCTAGGGATGAAAAGATTAATGTATGAACAGCATTTGATGACACTGAGCCTGTACTCATTAGAGTTGAAAAGGATGCGGATGGAATTTCATTAAAATCTAATTGAAACATATCAAATATTGAAAGGGCCAGATGGTATGGATGTGGAGAAAGGGCCAGAGAGTATGGATGTGGAGAAAGGCACAGATGGTATGGATGTGGAGAAAGGGCCAGATAGTATGGATGTGGAGAAAGGGCCAGAGAGTATGGATGTGGAGAAATGGCCAGATAGTATGCATGTGGAGAAAGGGCCAGATGGTATGGATGTGGAGAAAGGGCCAGATGGTATGGATGTGGAGAAAGGGCCAGAGAGTATTGATGTGGAGAAAGGGCTAGATGGTATGGATGTGGAGAAAGGGCCAGAGAGTATGGATGTGGAGAAAGGGCCAGATGATATGGATGTGGAGAAAGGGCTAGATAGTATGTATGTGGAGAAAGGGCCAGATGGTATGGATGTGGAGAAAGGGCCAGATGGTATGGATGTGGAGAACATATTTTCAGTGGTGGGAGAGTCTAGTATCAGACGGTGCAGCTTCTGGTAAAAATAAGCTTGTTTTAGAACAGAGATGAAAATTTCTTCTGCTTGAGGGTGGTAAATCTGTGGAATTAGTTGCCACAGATAGCTATGGAGACCATCATTGTGTAGATTTAATGTGGAGGTTGATAGGTTCTTGATTGGTATGGGCATGAAAGAGGTTATAGGGAGAAGACAAGAAAATGGGGTTAAAAGAAGAATACATCAGCCATGATTTAAAAGGCAGAGAAGACTCAATGGGCCAAATGTCCGAATTTTGCTCCTATCTCTTAAGGTCTTCACTACAAACTTCAAGGCTGATACTCCACTGCAATACTAGCTGGTATTACACCTTTGGAGATGCCACCTTTCAGATGAGATGCTGAACCTTTGCTCCATCAAGTGCATGTTAAGGATCCCATGCACTATCTCAAAGACCAATGGAATTCTGCCACTGTTCTACCCAATATTTATCTGTCAACAAAGACCTATAATTATTTTTACACAAAAGATTCAGATGCTGCAATTTTGAACAGACAAAGAATTACTGGAGAAACTCATCAGATCATACAGTATCCAGGGGTAGAAGTGGTCAGTCAACACTTTCAGTCTGAATCCTTCATTAGATTAAGATTTTTAAAAAGTAAAATTACACATTATAAATGGAGAAAAATGCTGGGGGAGGGGTCCAGAGGTGATCAACTACAGAATAAAATGTATGGAAGGTTGAGAGACATTAAAGAGAGAACTAATAAGGAATTGAGGGGGGGGGGGGGAGAGAGAGAGAGAAAGAGAGATAAAACTAACAAGAAAGAGTGGGTTAAGATGAAATGGGAACAGTGGAATCAAACAGGGGTGGAGGTTACCTAAAATTAGAAAAATAATATTCATACCATTATGTTTAAGGCTGTCCAGGAAGAGTATGGTGAGTTGTTTCCCGAAATTTACATTTGGCCTCACGCGGATAATGGATGACAATGCTGATCACTTTGCCAAATAACCTAATCTACTGTACTCAGTTTAGCTGGTATGGTCTCTTCTACATCAGTGAGACCGAAGGCAGATTGGATGAACTGCTTTTCCAAACACCTAGAAACTTTGTGCTTTCCCCTCTCTCTATCACAGAGTGATGGATGTGTAGTGGAGAATGGTCAACCTTCATCCTTCTAAAGTTCAAAATCATCTCATTTGTCGACAAATTATTGCCGTACAGTCCATAACCATATAACCATATATGGAGTGGAAACAGGCCATGTTGGCCTTTCGAGTCCGCACCGGTTCACTGATTTTGTGCGCCCTCTTCAGGTATTGGTCCTGGTAAATCTTCATTCAATAACGATGGGTGAATTCAATGCAGGTGGAATCAGACGTAGAAATGTTTGTGAATTTGAACATAATGTCCCAACTTCTATTGGCCTCTCATTCCTGGGGAAAGAGTGGGCAGCGACTCATACAGAGGTTTCAGTGCCGTATGTCTGGTCCTGCTGCTTTGTGTGGACTCACTCTAGATAAGATATTCCTCACCTCAGCAGCAGTTATGCAATCAAACCACACATGGAATGTATTCAACCCATCAGGAAGGGAAGTATCATTGTCGCTGACTGGCAGAGTTGACTTATAGTCAATGACCCCTGACCTGCAAAATCTAACGATCTGATGATCAAGAATTCTATTCTATTTGCCAAAGGAGTTCACCACCATCATCCTGGTAGCAGTATACATTTGGTTAGCAATGGAGGGACTGAGCACTCTGATAAGCAACCACAAGACAGCACATTCTGATGCCTTCCTGATCATTGTAGAAGAGTCAATCAGGCCAACATGAGAAAGTCTCCAACAAATTATCAAATTATCCTTCTCCTGCCTTTGCGACCATGCCACCCCCCTACTCTTTTGTTTGAAAGCTTGCTAACATTTTTCCATACCTTGATAAAGGGCTCAAGCCCGAAACGTCGGTTATGTATTTTTACATTTGCTATATGTTTGATGTGCTGAGTTTCTCCAGCTTTGTGTTTTCACTTGTTTGAATCTTGAACTTCACAACCTGACCTGAAGGCAACATCATGAGCTCTGAGCAATGAATGAAGCTCTACATACTGCCATGGTTTCTGATTGACCCTGATTGTGTAGTGATTGATCATCATAACATCCTTCATGCACTTACCTATGTAGCCAAGTCATTAACCTCACATATTCATTCACGTTGACGTGGTGATTATAGGTGACCACATCCAGAATCCATTCCAGTCTGTGCTTTCTAAGAAGTCCTACAGCACTGCAGTGGCATTTTCTGGCTAAATCCTGATCACCCTGTGAACCGGTCAGTGGACTTGAAGCAGGGATTAGCAGAATGGATACATGATCAGAGTACCAAGCATTGGCCTCATAGGTGGGGCATACCATACACCTTTTTTAACACCTTATCTACTTGTTTGGTCACTTTCAAGGATCTATGGACTTGGACCCACAGATCTATCTACACATCAGTGGTGTTATGGGTCCAACAGTTAACTTTCTCTTTATATTTGAACATTCAAAGTACAACACCTCAAACTTGCTCAAATGTTATATCCTTTGATAGCCCTCTCTCTTCTTCTTTCTTCTCTTTGGCTTGGCTCGCGGACGAAGATTTACGGAGGGGTAATGTCCACGTCAGCTGCAGGCTCGATTGTGGCTGACAAGTCCGATGTGGGACAGGCAGACACAGTTGCAGCAGTTGCAGGGGAAAATTGGTTGGTTGGGGTTGGGTGTTGGGTTTTTCCTCCTTTGTCTTTTGTCAGTGAGCTGGGCTCTGCGGTCTTCTTCAAAGGAGGTTGCTGCCCGCCGAACTGTGAGGCGCCAAGATGCACGGTTTGAGGCGATATCAGCCCACTGGTGGTGGTCAATGGGGCAGGCACCAAGAGATTTCTTTAGGCAGTCCTTGTACCTCTTCTTTGGTGCACCTCTGTCACGGTGGCCAGTGGAGAGCTCGCCATATAACACGATCTTGGGAAGGCGATGGTCCTCCATTCTGGAGACGTGACCTACCCAGCGCAGTTTGATCTTCAGCAGCGTGGATTCAATGCTGTCGGCCTCTGCCATCTCGAGTACTTCGATGTTAGGGATGAAGTCGCTCCAATGAATGTAGAGGATGGAGCGGAGACAACGCTGGTGGAAGCATTCTAGGAGCCGTAAGTAATGCCGGTAGAGGACCCATGATTCGGAGCCGAACAGGAGTGTGGGTATGACAACGGCTCTGTATACGCTAATCTTTGTGAGGTTTTTCAGTTGGTTGTTATTCCAGACTCTTTTGTGTAGCCTTCCAAAGGCGCTATTTGCCTTGGCGAGTCTGTTGTCTATCTCGTTGTCGATCCTTGCAACCGATGAAATGGTGCAGCCGAGATAGGTAAACTGGTTGACCGTTTTGAGTTTTGTGTGCCCGATGGAGATGTGGGGGTGCTGGTAGTCATGGTGGGGAGCTGGCTGATGGAGGACCTCAGTTTTCTTCAGGCTGACTTCCAGGCCAAACATTTTGGCAGTTTCCGCAAAACAGGACGTCAAGCGCTGAAGAGCTGGCTCTGAATGGGCAACTAAAGCAGCATCATCTGCAAAGAGTAGTTCACGGACAAGTTTCTCTTGTGTCTTGGTGTGAGCTTGCAGGCGCCTCAGATTGAAGAGACTGCCATCCGTGCAGTACCCGATGTAAACAGCGTCTTCATTGTTGAGGTCTTTCATGGCTTGTTTCAGCATCATGCTGAAGAAGATTGAAAAGAGGGTTGGGGCGAGAATGCAGCCTTGCTTCACGCCATTGTTAATGGAGAAGGGTTCAGAGAGCTCATTGCTGTATCTGACCCGACCTTGTGGTTTTCGTGCAGTTGGATAACCATGTGGAGGAACTTTGGGGGGCATCCGAGGCGCTCTAGTATTTGCTAAAGCCCTTTCCTGCTCACGGTGTCGAAGGCTTTGGTGAGGTCAACAAAGGTGATGTAGAGTCCTTTGTTTTGTTCTCTGCACTTTTCTTGGAGTTGTCTGAGGGCAAAGACCATGTCAGTAGTTCCTCTGTTTGTGCGAAAGCCGCACTGTGATTCTGGGAGAACATTCTCGGCGACACTAGGTATTATTCTATTTAGGAGAATCCTAGTGAAGATTTTGCCTGCAATGGAGAGCAGCGTGATTCCCCTGTAGTTTGAGCAGTCTGATTTCTCGCCTTTGTTTTTGTACAGGGTGATGATGATGGCATCATGAAGGTCCTGAGGCAGCTTTCCTTGGTCCCAGCAGAGCTTGAAAAATTCATGCAGTTTTGCCGCCAGCCTTCCAGACCTCTGAGGGGATTCCATCCATACCTGCTGCTTTGCCACTTTTTAGTTGTTCAGTTGCCTTATATGTCTCTTCCCGGGTGAGGACCTCATCCAGCTCTAGCCTTAGGGGCTGTTGAGGGAGCTGGAGCAGGGCGGATTCTTGGACTGAGCGGTTGGCACTGAAAAGAGATTGAAAGTGTTCTGACCATCGGTTGAGGATGGAGATCTTGTCGCTGAAGAGGACTTTGCCGTCTGAGCTGCGCAGCGGGCTTTGGACTTGGGGTGAGGGGCCGTACACAGCCTTTAGAGCCTTGTAAAAACCCCTGAAGTCACCAATGTCCGCGCTGAGCTGGGTTCGTTTGGCGAGGCTAGTCCACCACTCATTTTGGATCTCCCGGAGTTTGCGCTGAAGATGGCTGCATGCGCGACGGAAGGCTTGTTTCTTCTCTGGCCAGGACGGTTTTGCAAGGTGAGCCTGGTGGGCAGCTCGCTTCTTTGCCAGCAGCTCCACCAATCTTTGTCTCATCTGTAAACTGACTAACTCGCCCATCTACCTTTTCATCTATTTTTTATATACAACACAAACAACAGGGCTCCCAACACAAAGGATTTTCAAGGATTGCTCCCTTCACATCTTCCCGCATCTGCTCTTCCTGCTGCCTTATATAAGGCATTTTCCCATGCAGCTGAATAGAAAATGCAATACCTGTCCTTTCCCACTATCAGGGCTCCAAAATAGATTTGGAGACATAAGAAACTGCAGTCGTTGGAATCTGGAACAAAAAAATAAACTGCTGCAGGATCTTGTCAGGTTCAGTGGCATTTGCAGAAGCAGGATGTCAATCCAAAATGCCAACTATCCTTTTGCCTCCACAGCTGCTGTCTATCTTGCTCATTTTTCCAGCTGTTTACTTTCTGACCCAAATAGTCCTTTCAGGTAAAACAGCAATTAATTTGCATTTCTTCCAATCTCATGAACAACATGCAGTGTCAACAATGTGGCATCCTCTCTAATGCAGAAAGTGCCTGCAGTCAGCCTGCAGGAGTGATCCAGAGCTTCTACCTGCCCGCCATTTTAATTCACCATCTCATTTCCACTCTTACCTCCTCCTCTGTAGACTCCCACACTGTTATAATGAGGTCTAAAGAAAGATCAAGGAGCACCATTCCATTCTTTGTCTGGGCATATTACAGTCTGAAGGGCTCAATGCTGCATTCTCAAAGAACTTGCTCTTTTCTTCTGCTTGTATCAGGAATGGTTTCTTGTGCCTATCATTTTTCTCCCCCTTTTTTCTAACTCTGCCTTTCATGTATATATTCTGCCCTGTTTATTGCACCCAGCAGGCCCATCTAAAAAACCTAACATCAGCAGTGTATGACATCAGACAAAGGAGCTTAACTGTCCATTTAATATCCACATCATATCACCCTTCTTCATTTATTCCCTTTGTTCCACCCATCTTCTCTGCAACTTACACCAACTTAATTTCTAATTTTCCTCTAGCCTGATGAAGTCTTCACACTGAAACTTCTTTTTCTTTTTCCACAGATCCTGCATGACCTGCCAAGTTGTTTCCACATTTTTATTTCAGGTTTTCATCATTTGCAGGTTTTTTTAACAAATCAACAATGGGAACTAAATTGAATGGTCAAACTGATTTTTAGAATGGGATGTTCTCCATAAATCTTAACTGGGATCCAGGCAAGCACAAAACTGTGGACTGAAACCACCCACAGATTAGGGGGAACAAACCTCATATTCTGTCTTGGTGCCCTCCAACCTGAAGGCAAATTCATCATCAGTTTCCATAAGCCACCCATCCCCCCATCCGTCCATCCTTATTTTTCCCTTGCTCTAGCTCTCTCTATCTCTTTCTCTTTTCCCCTATTTCCTTTCCTCCAGCCCTGGATTCACAAAGCCACCCCTTCCCCAATCAATTCTCACCTTTCCTCTCCTGTCCTCCTTTCCATGTCCAATTATCACCCTTTGTCTGCTGGACTATGTTTCTCTCCTTCCTCTTTCTTTCCTTCTCCCCAGCCTTTTAATTCAGGCACCTGACTGACTTTTGCCATACTTTGTACAAGGGCTCAGGCCTGCAGTTTTTTTTACAAATCCACAACAAAATACACTTGCTACACTTGAGTCATGAAAGTGTGAATGGATATTTCTTTAAACATATAAATGCTCTATTAATCTCAGTGAATATATCTGTACTTACTGGATCAAAGACAATGGTAATCTCTGAATTGTTCACTGACAAGTTAATCCTGGTAAGCAGGCTTTGTTTTAACAGAACATGCAACTTCGCGTTAGTCTCACTTTGCCAATGCTCATATAACTTATCTTCATATGCTTTCATTCTCTTTGCCAGCTCCAGATATTTTGCTTTGGTCTACAAAGTAAAAAACTCATTGTTAGAATTTTGTTTAAAGTTTCATTCAACAAATGTAATAATATAAAAGAATTTAACAAAATGGACTAGAAGATATAAAATTGTGCAGCTCCAAAACAAGTCATTCACTCTATTTCATCCGTGCCGACAAGTGGGCACTATGTTAATATCCCTCTATGCCCAAAAGAGTCAAGAGCTAATCTAGATGCCAGTTCAATGCTGTCAGCAACATCCTCAAACATAGTCTCAGGCAGTGCTTCTCAGGTACTTCCCACTCTCTCAGATCCCCCAAAACATTTTCCCCCTGTCTGTAAATTTCTGTCTTCTGGCTTCATCTGCCTCTGATATGGGGAAAAATTACCTGCAGTCTATCCTAAAACTTTATACATAGAGAACTTGAAGTACAAGTCGTAAATAATGTTATCCAGAATTCAAGCAACAGACAATTTAAAAAATTGTGGAAAAATTAATATGTAAAAAATACAGAGGTTTAAAATTGGTGCGCCTCGCCATTCCACGCAACATGCAATCTCAAGCAACCATAAAATTCACATATCTAGCATATACCAATCCCAAAAGATAACAGATACCAGAGTTTTACTGAATATCTCAATTGTGTCCCCTCTCAACCTCCTCAGCTCCAGGGAGAACAAACCAAACTTCCCCAGTATCTCACCATAACTAAATCCTCCATCCCATACAACATCCTGGTGAATCTCCTCTGCATCCACTCTAGTAATATCACATCTTTCCTATATCTTAATGACCAGAACTGCATGCTCAACCCAGCTGAGATCTGACCAGGCTGGCGCATAATCTCCCTACCCCATAATTCTTGTCTAATGAAGACCAGTATTGCTTCTGTCTTCCTAACTACATTATCTACGACTCGTACTTCAAGGTCCCTCTATTCTTCAATACTCAGATAAACCTACGAGCAAATATGTCAAACTGAAAACGAAGGGAAAGAAGACAAAATAGATGAATTTCTAACTAAAATTGAACTTCCGAAATTACAAACAGAGGAGCAAAATAAATTAATAAAACCATTTGAAATAGAAGAATTACAGGAGATATTAAAAAAACTACCGAACAATAAAACACCAGGAGAGGATGGATTCCCAATAGAATTCTATAAAACATTTAGAGACTTATTAATTCCTCCCCTCCTGGAAGTAATCAACCAGATTGATAAAACACAAAACATACCAGATTCATGCAAAACAGCAATAATTACAGTAATACCAAAGACAGGGAAAGATCCCCTAGCACCAGCGTCATATAGGCCAATATCTCTACTTAACACAGATTATAAGATAATAGCTAAACTATTAGCAAACAGATTGGCCGACTATGTACCAAAAATAGTAAATCTAGACCAAACTGGATTTATTAAAAAAAGACGAACAACAGACAATATCTGTAAATTTTATTAACTTAATTCATGCAGTAGAAAGAAATAAAACTCCAACAGTAGCGGTTGCTTTAGACGTAGAGAAGGCCTTTGACAGAGTAGAATGGAATTATTTATTCAAAGTACTACAAAAATTCAGCCTACCAGAGCAATATATTAATTGGATTAAAGCATTATATAAGGGGCCATTGGCGAAAGTGACAGTAAATGGATATATATCAAAACAATTTAACTTAAGCAGATCAACAAGGCAGGGATGTCCATTATCTCTCTCACTGTCCGCGTTAGCTATAGAACCACTAGCAGAACTGATAAAAACAGAAAATAAAATAAGAGGGATAAAAATAAAAGAGAAGGAATATAAAATCAGTCTATTTGCAGATGACGTATAGTATACTTAATAAAACCAGAAATATCAATAAAAGAATTACATAGGAAATTGAAGGAATATGGAGAAGTATCGGGGTACAAGATCAACGCAAATAAAAGTGAAGCAATCCCAATGAATAATGCGGATTTCACAAAGTTTAAGAAAGAATCACCATTTAGATGGCAAACACAAGCAATGCGATACTTAGGTATACAACTAAATAAAAATCTCGGCCATCTATATAAACTAAATTATCATCCATTAATGAAAAAATTACAAGACGACTTAGAGCATTGGAAAAACTTACCACTAACACTGATAGGAAGGATAAACTGTATTAAAATGAACATTTTCCCAAGGATACAATACCTATTTCAGTCATTACCAATTTACCTAACAGAGAAATTCTTCAAGGAATTAAAGAAAATAATAAGGAAATTCTTATGGAAAGGGGGGAAATTGAGGATAGCACTAGATAAATTAACAGAATGGTACAAACAAGGAGGCTTACAACTACCAAACTTTAAGAATTATTATAGAGCCGCACAATTAAGATACCTATCAGATTTTTATCAAACAAGGAAAAAACCAGATTGGACCAGATTAGAACTAGATAAAATAGGGGAGAAGATACCTGAACATATACTATATAAATGGGATGAAAAATTGGTGCAACGTAGGAATTCACCGGTATTGCATCATCTGCTCAACATTTGGAAGACGATTCACGTAGAAAGGAATAAAACAAATTACCAACTACCAAAACTAATATTGACGCAAAATCAACTAATCCCTTTCACAATAGATAACCTTTCCTTTAGAGAATGGGAGAGAAAAGGGATCAAAAGAATAGAAAATTGTTTTTTGGGAAATAAATTATTATCCTTTGAACAAATGAAGGATAAATATAATATAACTCACAATACAATGTTTGCATACTACCAACTGAAAACCTACTTGAAGGACAAATTGCGAAACAATCTGAGGTTACCAGAAGGAAGCAATTTTGAATATGTGATTACAGACACAATGATAATTTAAAAATTTGTAACAAGCATGTACATCAAACTGCAAGAAAAGGAGAACGAGGAAACAAACGGTAAACCTAAACAAAAATGGGAACAAGATCTAAACATAAAGATAAAGAATGAAACATGGGAAAAGCTGTGCTCCAGAACTATGAGAAATACAATAAACACGAGGTTACGCATGATACAATATAACTGGATACACAGGCTATACATCACACCTCAAAAGTTAAATAAATGGGACCCAACAGTATCAGACAGATGTTTTCGCTGTAAAAAGGAAACGGGAACAACAATTCATGCAATTTGGACATGTGAGAAAGTGAAAACATTTTGGGAAGATCTAAACCAGATATTAAATAAAATCACAAAAAGCAATATGCCAAAAAACCCAGAGATCTTCCTCCTAAGTAATATAAGAAATAAAGAATTTGGACTCGATTTGGATGGAGCACAAAAAAGATTTGTTATGATAGCCCTAGCTGTAGCAAAAAAATGTATTATGTCAACCTGGAAATTAGAAGACAACTTGAGAATACAACAATGGTACATAGAAATGAATAAATGTATTCCATTAGAAAAAATAACATATATTTAAGAAATAACATCACAATATTCGAACAAATATGGGAGCCATACATGAAATACAATAGACAAATCCTACCATGGACTTCCACCATCTAAAATGACAGAAGGAGAAGACAACGAAAAGAACTGACTCAGTAAAATTTCTTGTTTATTTTTATTAAGTGACAACATTGTTTAACGGTTTAATGTATCTTATAGCTTGAACTTCAAATTAATGGGAAAGGGGGTGAGGGAGGGAGGGAGGGAGGGAAGGGAGGGGGAAAAAGGGGGAGAAAATGACACTATATATTCAAGAGAAAAAATGTCTGTATGTATCTTGGTCAATATGGTTTATAGTGTGAAAAATAAAAAAAATTAAAATAAAATACTCAGATAAACAACCCACAAACTTTAAGAGGGGGGAAAGAGGACTTAGATCTTAATGGAAGAAACCTTGTGAATCTGGAGAGCAGCTGAACGAGTGCTTAGAAGAGAAGACACTCAATTGTGAGTTGTTGGTGTGCATGCCTTGTGTTGGTTTCTCTGGAGGATAGGAAGTGGAAGGGAGACCTGATAGAAGTTTATAGAATCATGAAAGCCATTGATAGGTGGACAGTTAGAATCTTTATCTCAGGATAAAAGTGTGGGATAACGAGTACATGTGTTTAAGGTGGAGGGGGTAGGAGTCCAAGGGGGATGTGCAGGGCAATTTTTGACACTGGGAGTGGTAGGTGCCTGGAACTATCTGCTAGGAGTAGTGGACGAAGCATATACAATACTAATATTTAAGAGGCATTAAGGTAGACACATGAATGTGCCAGGAATAGAGGGATATCTTTCATACCCAAGCAGCAGGGATTTAGTTTAATTTGGTCAACATGTTTGACACAGACACATGGGCTGAAAGCCCTGTTCCTGAGCTGCATTGTTAATAGACAATAGACAATAGGAGCTGGAGTAGGCCCTTCGGCCCGTCGAGCCAGCACCGCCATTTTACAGATCATGGCTGATCACTACCATCAGTACCCCTTTCCAGCCTTATCCCCATAACCCTTAACTCTTTTGCCCACTAGAGTCTTATCTATCTCTCTTTTGAACATAATCAGCGAATCTGCCTCTACCACCCTCTGTGGCAGAGCATTCCACAGATTCACACTTCTCTGGGTAAAAAAATGTTTTCTCATCTCCGTCCTAAAGGGCCTACCCTGTATTCTTAAACTATGCCCTCTAGTCCTCCTTTCCCCCATCATTGGGAACAAGTAATCCGACTTCACCCTGTCTATCCCCCTGATAATTTTGTATACCTCAATCATGTCCGCCCTCATCCTTCTAAACTCCATCGGATACAAGTCCAGTTTTTCTAGCCTTTCAGCATATGTCAACCCCGCCATCCCTGGAACTAACCTTGTAAATCTGCGCTGCACACCCTCTATAGCTAGTATGTCCTTCCTCAAAATTGGAGACCAGAACTGGACGCAATACTCCAGGTGGAGTCTCACCAGGGCTCTGTACAACTGCAGAAGGGCATCTCTGTTCCTATACTCCAATCCCCTCTTTACGAAAGCCAACATGCCATTAGCCTTCTTCACAGCTTTCTGAACCTGCATGCTAGTCTTCAGTGACCGGTGAACAAGTACTCCCAGATCCATTTGCTCCTCCCCACTCCCTAGCTTGTCTCCATTTAAATAATACTCAGCTTTCCTATTATTGCCCCCAAAATGGATAACCTCACATTTGCTTACATTGAACGTCATTTTCCATTCAGCAGCCCACTCCCCCAACCTGTCCAAGTTCCTCTGCATTTTCCTGACATCCTCCTCACACCCCACACCGCCACCCAGTTTCGTGTCATCTGCAAATTTGCTCAAGTTATTAATAGTCCCCTCATCCAAATCATTTACATAAATTACAAACAAATGAGGACCCAATACCGAACCCTGCGGCACTCCACTCGTCACATCCTGCCATCCTGAAAAAGACCCGCTTACCCCAACCCTTTGTTTCCTATTTCTTAACCAATTTCCTATCCATGTCAGCACCTTACCTCCAATACCATGCTCCCTGATCTTGCCCACTAGTCTCCCGTGCGGTACCTTATCAAAGGCCTTCTGGAAGTCCAAATACACCACATCCACTGGCTCTCCCAAGTCCACCCTCTTTGTCACATCCTCAAAAAATTCCAGAAGGTTAATCAAGCATGACTTACCCTTAAGGAATCCATGCTGACTAGCCCTTATACTATTATTTCTGCCTAAGTGTTCTGCTATTACTCCTTTTATGATAGACTCCAATATCTTCCCCACCACCGACGTCAGGCTGACCGGTCTATAATTTCCCGTTTTCTCCCTCCCTCCCTTCTTAAAAATCGGCACCACATCAGCCACTCTCCAATCCTCAGGGACTTCCCCCGAATCTATGGAACTTTGGAAAATATCGACCAGTGCTTCCACAATTTCCATAGCAACTTCTTTAAGCACCCTGGGATGCCGCCCATCAGGCCCTGGGGATTTATCAGCCCTCAGTCCCAACAATTTACTCACAACCTCCTGTTTCTGGATCCGGATATCCATTAGATCCCCTACTTCCCCAGGAAAGTTCCCCAAGTCTCTTGATACCGCATGACCACTACCCCCTAACTGACCATAACCTATATCCTCCTTGGTGAAGACAGTTGCAAAGTATTTGTTAAATTCCTCAGCCATCTCCTTGTTTCCGGTAATAATTTCACCCTTTTCCATTCTTAATGGACCAATTTTAGACCGAACCAATTTCTTCCTCTTCACGTATTTAAAAAAGCTTTTGCTATCCTCCATTATATTATTTGCTAATTTCCTCTCGTACTTCATTTTCCCCTCTCTTATGACTTTCTTAGTTACCCTCTGATGCTCTTTGAATGTTTCCCAATCCTCTAACTTCCCACTCCGCTTCGCTATCCTATACTTACTCCCTTTGGATTTGATATTACACTTGATTTCATTAGTTAGCCACGGCTGCCATTTGCATCTCCTAGAGCCTTTCCTCCACTTTGGAATAAATTTGTCCTGAAACCTGTGAAAAATGTCCAAAAATACCTGCCATTTTTCCCCAGTTGTCCTCCCAGCTAGTGTATCTTTCCATTTTTTGTTCTGTTTTTATTTGTTATATTTTGATGGAATACTTGGATGAGTGCAGTTCCAATAACTCTAAAGTAGCTGAAGATGATCCAGACCAAAGCAGCTGATTGATTGTCATTATATTCACCACTCAATCTACTCAGGGATAGACAACGTGGCTTTGTGAGGGGAAGCTTCTTGATCCTAATTGAGTTTTTTGAGGAGATAACAAAAGATATTATGAGTGGATTTTAGTGAGGCATTTCACAAATCACCCATGAGAGACTTGTGCAGAAAATCGGAATGTATGGGATCCATGGAACCTTGGCAGTGTGGATTCAAAATCGACTTGCTTGAATAAAGCAGAGAGTAGTAGACTATTGAAGTTCCACAGGGATCTGTTCTGGGACCCCTGCTCTTTGTGATTTTTATAAATGTTGATGATGAAGAAGCAGAAGGATGGGTCAGTAAGTTTGAGGATGATACCAAGGTTGGAGGAGTTGTGGATAGTGCTGAAGGTTGTCGTAGTTACAAACGGAAATAGATAGGATTCAGAGTTTGGTGGAAAAGTTGCAGATGGAGTTCAATCCGAAGTGAGAGGTGTTCCATTTTGGAAGGTCAAACCTGAAGGTCCAGGGTTAATGGTCAGATAGTTAATACTGTGGTGGAACAGAAGGCAGTTAGGGTCCAAACCAATATATTTCTCTAGGTTGCCAAGTAGGTTGATAGGATAGTTAAGGCAGGCTATGGTATGCTAGGCTTTATTAATGGGAGACTGAGTTCGAGAGTCAAGAGGTGACGTTGCAGCTCTACAAATCTCTGATGAGACAATACTTAAGAATATTGTATTCAGTTCTGGTCACCTCATTTTAGGAAGAAAGTGAAAGCTTTGGAGAGTGTGACAGTGTATATAGAGGTGTTTGGGTGATAAATTGGGAAAGATTTGTTGGAGCAGGTCACTCACAAACACTTTAAAACAAAATGTTTGCAGGAGCTTTAGCGAGTGCTCAGAGACTTATGATGGACTGTTGTTTTGCAAAAGGGCAACAAATGTAACAACAGGCAGAAGCAGCTTTATTTGGAAGGTCATATGATCTTTGCAGGCAGAGAGCAGAGTAAAAAAGCAGGCTTTGCTCTCAGAGAGGAGGGGCTGAGAGAGAGAGTTAGAGAGAGAGAGAGAGAGAGAGAGAGAGAGAGAGAGAGAGAGAGAGAGAGAGAGAGAGAGAGAGAGAGAGGGACATCGGTTCCAGAGGGACAACCTGGCAAGCTTTGGAAGACGGCCTGATCAAAGGAGAGGACTAGCTGTCCGGTGTTTCCCTTGGAATAGGAGAAACAGAAAAGGAACTCTGTAATTGCACCACTAGGTCACCAGGGGTCATCCCGGTGACCTTGTATATAAAGCAGTCCAGAGCTACAGTCTAGCCTTCCAGGTTCATCTTGCAGAGAGACAAGACCTCTTAGTGTACATATTAGTTTATTAAAGTTGTCTTATACTTGCACTGCTGGTGTGGTTATTGTCAGTACAATTTAATAAACTAATATCATACCTACTAGGATGGAAGCTGCTTCTGCTCCAACACCGTTCCCAACCACCTGGAGACTCTTCCTGAGGAATGGAATCTGGGGACGACCAGCACACATGTGCATCTGAGGACAGAGATGGCGAAGGACCGCTGTACTGGAATCATGGTGGAATGCGGGGAAGACCACAGAAGTATGATAGGGCAGGTAAAAAACAGCCAAGAGCCCTGCCTGCCCGTGGGTTCGCCAGTATAGGTGCCGCTGACCCTAAACCCTGGTCTGATCAGAAAGGGGCCACTACAAGCACAGGTGGAAGGATCTCTACGTCGGGCTCCCGATTGCCATGTATGTACAGAATTCCCGACCACTCCAAAGCCAGGGAAAGCAGACACTACTACCGTCACTCCCCCAGCAGCAGTTTCTCCAGTACCAAGGAGATCTGACGCTACCGCTGGGATCCTCCCCTAAGCCCGCTGCAAACGTCCCAAAGCCAGAGACTCAGCCAACAGCCCCAAACACCCAGGTTACTCCTCCAGCGTGATAGTACAGATTCTATCACCAATGTGTATATGTACATATCTACAGATGGTAGTTAGTGTAAGATGACTGTGATTGGCTGAGAGTATAGCCACACCTACTGGCAGGTCTTAAAGGATTGCTCCTAGCCAGAACAGGTCATTCTGGACTGGTCGACCTATTTGTGATATGCTCCAGTCTTTTAGTTAATAAAAGCCTTGGTTTGGATCAACAAGTCTTTGGTTCTTTTGAGGCACATCACAATTTTATTAACTAAAAAATTTTGAAGGGATGGAGAGTATGCTATGGCTGGAATGCCTCGACATCGACCCACAGTCAGCTACAGCCTCAAATGACTTTAAGCACTGGGTGAGATGCTTCGAAACATACTTACAGCTCTCTGATCCCACCATGATAGAGGACAACCATCGAGTACTAATATTGATGACTATGCTGTCCCCAAGAGTCTACCAGAGTGTCCAGGACGCGACCACTTATGCTGCAGCCATGAAGGTGCTGAAAGGGCTCTATAAGTGACCGGTGAACAGGGTCTATGCTTGGTACAAACTTGTTACAAGGAGGCAACAGCCCGGTGAGTCCTGTAAAGCTTAAATTCAGGTGCTAAGGGCAATGGGCAGGGACTGTGCCTGCACAGACAAAACTGCTGCGGAGACCACAGGCGATCTCAATCAGGATCCCTTTGTGGCCGGGGTTAGATCGAATGAGATGAGGCAGCGCCAGCTAGAGCACGGGGGAGAAAACAAAGAGGACGTGATCTGGATTGCAGAGACGATGGAGGCTGTGGCCTTAAGTATGGACTTGTACTCTCGGGGCTAGACCCCACACTCTGATGTGAGTAGGATGCCCTCCCTCTACCCTACTACTGCCGCTACGCTGTCCGATGCAATCCCAAAGTGTTATTTCTGTGGGAGGAACAAGCACAGCAGGTCCCAGTGCCCGAAAAAAGCCAGGTGCCAGAAGTGATATGTGTGTCTTCCGGACCACTCAGCTCGCTATTCTGGGTTGTGTGGTGGACAACAGGGTGGTCATGCCGGACCCTGACCGCATGCGTCCCCTCATGGACTTTCCCCCCCACCCCCACAACCAGAAGGCACTCAGGCACTGCTGGGTTTTTTCTCCTACTGTGCCCAATGGGTTCCACACTATGCCGACAAGGCACGGCCACTCATCAAGACCACCTCCTTCCCCCAGTCAACCGAAACCGGAGTGGCCTTCGACCGCATCAAATCGGACATCGCTGCTGCAACGCTGCACACCATCGACGAGTCCATTCTGTTCCAAGTCGAAAGCCGGCCGGCTGGTAGCCTTCTTCTCCAGAACCCTCCAGGGTCCTGAGAGCCGACACTCCTCTGTTGAGAAGGAGGCCCAGGCCATAGTCGAAGCAGTACGTCATTAGAGACACTACCTCACTGGCAGGCGCTTTACGCTGCTGACCGACCAACGCGCTGTCTCCTTCATGTTTAGCAATATCCAGCGAGTAAGATTAAGAATGACAAAAGCACCAGGTGGAGAATCGAGCTCTCCACCTTTAATTATGACATACTGTATCGGCCAGGTAAGCTCAACGACCCACCAGATGCGCTCTCCAAGGGGACTTGCGCCAACATACAACTGGACAGGCTGCAGAAACTTCACGAGGAGCTCTGCCATCCAGGGGTCACTAGGTTCGCGCACTTTGTCAAAGCTCGCAACCTGCCCTACATGGTCGAGGAGATTCGCTTCATGACTCAAGCCTGCCCAGTGTGCGCTAAGTGCAAGCCCCACTTTTTCCGTCCAGAGAACACCAAAGCCACCCGCCCCTTTGAGCGTCTCAGTGTAGACTTCAAGGGGCCCCTACCGTCGACCAACCATAACGCCTACATCCTTACGGCCATCGACAAGTACTCCTGCTTACTGTTCGCTGTGCCCTGCTCGAACATAACTGCCTCCTCAGTTATAGAGGCCTTGCACGGCATCTTCGCCATCTTCGGGTACCCCAGTTACATCCACAGTGACAGGGGGTCCTCGTTTATGAGCACAGAGCTGCAGCAGTACCTTCTGGAGTGTGGAATTGCTTCAAGCAGGACCACCAGCTATAACCCACGTGGTAATGGGCAAGTCGAAAGAGAGAATGCCACCGTCTGGAAAGCAGTTACGCTTGCCCTCCGGTCCAAAGGTCTCCCCACCTCTCGCTGGCAGGACATGCTCACTAGTCCATTACACTCCATCCACTCCCTCCTATGCACCGCAACCTATGTCACGCCCCATGAAAGGATGTTCTCTTTCCCAATGAAATCCGAGTTGGGTATGACCATGGCTCACGGTTCCCACTCCAGTCCTTTTACGACGCCACATTCGGTACTCTAAGAACGACCCCTTGGTTGACCGAGTGACTCTGCTCTATGCAAACCCGCATTATGCCTACGTTGAGTACCCAGACGGACGGGAGGACACTGTCTCAGTAAGGGACCTAGCCCAAGCCAGATCAGGCGCAGAAGTGCCTTTAACCCAACCTCCCCCTATTCCTTCTTCCCCCAGGTCATGTGCTTGAAGAGAGGACTAGCGCCACCCCACCAGCTCAGGCCAGACTGTCGACAACGCCATTGGGGAATTGAGCCAAACAGTAGCCGTACCCTACAGGCCTGCCGGCGACACGACTCCGGCGACCCCAATCCCAGCCCCACGGCAGTCACGCCGGATGGTCAGACCCCCTGACCAGTACAGCCCCTAACCTCCATCCACCCTGGGGTCAGTTCTCAAAGAAGGGGTGAATGTGATAGTACAGATTCTATCACCAATGTGTATATGTACATATCTACAGATGGTAATGTAGGATGACTGTGATTGGCTGAGAGCATAGCCACACCTACTGGCAGGTCTTAAAGGATTGCTCCTAGCCAGACCAGGCCATTCTGGACTGGTCGACCTACTTGTGATTTGCTCCAGTCTTTTAGTTAATAAAAGCCTTGGTTTGGATCAACAAGTCTTTGGTTCTTTTGACGCACATCACAACCAGTAGACACAAGCCCCATAGAGGCTCTACCAGCAGCTCCCAGTACCCCAGGGACCACCCTTGCTACACCTAGACCCAGAGACCACATGGAGACCGGGAACGACCCCCACATTACCTGAAGGACCAGAGACTGCAGCTTAGCCATGTGCTGTGACCAGACAAGCTGGATCTCGACCCGGGGGCGTGGCAAGATGGCGTAAGGATCAGACGTGCCTTCCAGTCCTCTCCTGACTCTATCTTATTGTTTTGTCTAGAAATGCCCGTTAAAATTCTTTAAAAGTTTAGATAACTTCAGTGCTGTTAATTTAACTTCTGACGGTACAATTGGTGAAAAAGAGCAAAAAAAAAACGACAACAGATCATCAAAAAACTACATTTTCTAAAAGTTCAAAGTTTTGGAGCCTACCTACAGGAAAAACATCGAGACTCAGCCTGAAATGGATCCCAGGAGAGAGATACAGCTTTCGGATGTAGAGATTAATGTTACATCGATAGAGGGCGCCAAACAGCCTTTAGAACAAAGAGTTATTCAGGTTCGTACATGTGCAGTAGCATCTGATGGCAATGTTATGAATGAACGATTTGTGAATCTTGAATCTAAATTATCTTATACAATGCAGGGATTATCTAAGATTATGTCTGAACTTGGTACTAGGTTTAATACTCTGGTGAAAATACATTCTCAACAGATGGCTGAGTTTGAAGCTTTTAAGCTTGAAGTGAGAGATAAATTTAATTCGTGTGAAGAAGATATAGACAAAATACGGGATCAAGTTTTTGATGTGACCAAAAGGGTCGAAGAGTTACAAACTCAAAATAAAAATTTGGTGAAAAAGATTGATTATTTGGAAAACCAATCCAGATGGAACAATATAAAGATTATTGGTTTGCCGGAAGGTATGGAGGGACCAGACCCAAGAAAATTTTTTACTGAATGGATTCCACAGGTGCTGGGTCAAGAACATTTCCCGGAAGGTATAATACTGGAACGTGCTCATAGAGCCTTGCGTAGAAGACCTATTTCAGGTCAAAGTCCAAGACCTGTTTTGGTTCTTTGCTTGAATTATTACGACAGAGAAATAATTTTACGAGTGGCTATTAGAAATGCACAACAGAGAAAATCACCCTTGATGATTCAAAATAATCGAGTTTTCTTCTATGCGGATTTGAGTCAAGAAGTTATGTTCCAACGACGGGAATTCAATCCTGCTAAAGAGTTGTTGTGGAAGAAAGGTTACAAGGCAACCTTTAGATATCCAGCTGTTTTGAAGGTTTTCCAAGATAGTTGCCAACCAAAGTTCTTTGATTCTTCAAAGGAAGCTATAGCATTTGCTCAAGAGCTGCCAATTACTCAGTTTCAACAGAGACAAAGTCCGCCGCGATCACTAAGGAGACAAGAGATGGAAGAAAAGAGCAGTGCTCCAAGAAGGAATGGTTGTAATGGTGACTCGGTAGTTGGAGTTGATTAAAAAAAGAGTTGTCCTTTTTTTTTCTAATGTTTTTTTTAAAAAAAAGGAATATTAAATAATGATGATGTTAGTTTAAGATGAAGTGAGAGTTGGGGGAGAGAACTGGATAGGCACTATTTCCTGAAAGTCATCTGCTACGTGTGAGTTATCTCACACCCATTTTTTTTTGGGAGTTACCGCACTGCGCGGTTTAGACGGGAGGGGGTATTTAAACCTCCTACCCGTTTTCTTTTTTCCTTTTTTTTGTATTATTAGATTAAAGAGTGAAGGGTTTTTTTTGTTTAAATATAAAAAAAAAGCATAAGTATTTGATTGTTTAAAAAACTAAAAATTGATGTGGTTTTTTTTGTAAAGTTTATTCAGTAGATAAGGAATATTTGAAATTTAAATGTGAATGGGATGGATAAGTTTTCTTTTATATTTTTTCTTTAACTTTAAGGTGAAAAGAGTGGTAATTCTGGTGTATATTATTTTGCTATTTTAGTTATAGAACGAAGGGAATAATGATGAAAGTTATAAATTGAATTGTACAATTCTTAATGAGGCTTGAATTTTGTTTGTGGTTTATGCTCCATTTGTTGAAGATATAGATTTTGTTGTAGATGTGTTTTTATTATTTGGATATCTGAATTTTTAAGTAATGATTGGGGATATTTAAATGTGGTATTGGAGCTTTTATTGGATAACTATTCAAGAGTAAAAGGGAAAAATGGTGGAAGAGTACTAAAATTGAATTGTACAATGCTTAATGAGGTTTGAATTTTGTTTTAAGATGGTGACTAATATGATGATAGATGTGAAGTTAGTTGATATTTGGTGAATGTTTTTTTTCTTTTTTTTCATGCTACAATTTTTTTTAAGAATTGATTATTGTTTAAGAATTTTTGATAGATAATGTTTCTAACTTTACTAATTTTTTATATTAATTAACCCCATTTGTGAAATATATGCATTTAAGTTTGATTTAAATATGTTTTCTTAAGTCTGATATTTTAGTATTAATTACTTTTCTTTTTGTTAGTATTTTAATCGGTTATGTTTTTGTTGTTTTTTTTGTAAGTGGGTTTTTTTTCTCACATATATTATTAACTTTATTAATTCTTCACTCTTTATTTTGGGGGGAAAGGGGGGGTTGGACTAATTTGAGTTGGGTTATTAATGTGTAATAATTATTGGGGAGGGTATAGTTTATTTAGATTATGGATACTGTATTGTAATTTTTATTATTTTATTCTTAATTTTTTTTTCAATGTAATCCTATATGTTATTCACGTTATAAAATTTTAAATAAAGTTTAAAAAAAAAGCTGGATCTCGACCCCAGAAATCCCAGAGCTGGCATCCACTTCAGCCGCTGGCAGAGATGCTTTCTGAATTACGTGGAGGGTGCTGAGGCATCGGATAAAGAGCTATTAATGCTGCTGTTAGTGTAGCTGGGAGACCACCTTTACTCCCTTATACAGGATGCCAGGTCCTACCAAGAGGCAATGAGCACTTTACAGAGGCATTACAGTAAGGGAGATAGCAAACTCCACTCCCGGTACAGGCTCATGACCAGGTCACAACAAGTAGAGGAGTCTGCCAGAGACTTTATACTCTGACCTGGTGAGAGGCTGCAACTTTAAAGCAGTATCAGCCCAGGAGTATGCGGAGGACCTTATTAGGACAGAATTGTTGCAGGCATTCGATCCACTGAGATGAGACATCGATTGCTGGAGAAAGGAATGGTAGGGCTAGATGAGGGAGAGACTATTGCAGAAGCTTTAGAAAGCACCAGGAAAGAATTGGAGGAGTATTCACAGGACCCTGGGGGTGGGGCAAACGTCACACTACTGGACTCTCGAAGCCCCACGAAAAGAAAAGTATGCTGCCTCACAGGAATCCACAGCAGCAGCTGCACACCTTGAGGGTCCCAAGTGCTTTTTCTGTGGACAAAGAAAGCACCCCAGAGCCCTCTGACCTGCCAGAGAAAATGTCTGTTCCAACTGTAGAAAACATGGGTATTATGCAAAAGTCTGCAAAAGCCCCAAGGCCACTGCCAAGGCCCATTCTCATGCTAATGAGAGGTGGGAAAGCTCTTCTTTCTCCAAAGACAAACAGAAGAAGAATGCCATGTGCAGCCGGCTATCTTGGACAAATGCTACAGAGCAGAGGACTGTTGGAACCAAGGGGTTGTAATCATGGAAAATATGCCTATGTACTATTCATTGTGTATTCATTAATCCATTACTATGTAACAATTTACTATTTACTTCAATTATACTGTTTTAGGGAAATATTAATGCAATTAAGTAACAGCCACAGTATGTAGAAAAGTTGGCTGATTATAGTATGTGTAGAATTTGCTGCCTCCAAATACAAAGAGAGAAAATACTTTCATCCCCAAGGTTACACTGCTAATTGTAAAGCACACATGGAAGAAGAAGGATAGCAGATAGGAGAAGTTAGACAGGATGAGGCTGGAGGAACCATAGGGACAGTGATTTATTCTGAAACAGGCCAGTGACAGGAAGATAAGTGGATTGCAAGGATAAGTGATGAGTACCATGACTGAGAATGTCAGAGACAAACAAAATGGATAAACCAATTTAGTAGAAATAATTAAGTCATAAGGATACACGGAAGGTGTTGGTTAGAACTATGGCCAGACGAGAACAAAGAAATAATTAGAAATATCTGGGATATGAATTGACTTCTGATCAAAACAACAGGATGTTCTGGCCTTGGGGATTAAGATAGGAGGTCTACACCATCGATAAATGCAGAGCAGGAAATTGCTTGAGATAAATTTTATGCAAGGAGTTTATCAAAGAAAGCCAATGGTCAATGTAACAATGTTGATCTATATAAACAGAAGAGACTGGACAGTAGGGGTCAGTCTTGGGGAATAGCTCACCGAGCAGGTGACCTATGAACTAACGACTGAACCAGAGCTCTGTTAAGCTTTATTCTTGTACTATGTAATAAACTGATTGTGAAACCGAATACCTTCTCCTATCACTTCATTCAACGAGCACGCTGGACTCAGACAACACATAGACCAAATTGAGGGGAGAGTAAAGCCAGAGTCCGACAGGACACAGTCTTCAGGAGACGAATATGAAGCTGAGTACTATCGGATGGAAGGACCACGAAGGACACACCAGACTCGCTTCTCTCCGCATGAATCAGGCGAGTCCACACAATTTATCTGATGCCACTGTGTACATCAAAATTAATGATGTGAGGGTAAATTGCTTAATAGATAGTGGAAGCACTGAGAGTTTTAATGACCAGGGGTTAGTCAACCGCCTTGCCCTCCCCACATGCCCGAGTGAGCAACGGATCCTGTTAGCACCCAGCAGCCTTGCGGCTGAGGTAAAACAGTTTTGCAGAGTTACTCTAGAAATCCAGGGCACAAAATACAAAGGGTTCAAATTACTAGTACTCCTTCACCTCTGTGCCCTGGTACTATCGGGGTTAGATTTTCAGTGTCAGTTAGAAAGCATTACAATAGTGACAACGGGCCTCAACCCCCACCCCACCCCCCTCACCACTACGCCTTATGAAGAAACAGCACTGCAGCCTGTCTGTCCTGAACATAGAACCCCCTCCTCTGTTCACACACCTGACCCCAGAATACACACCAGTAGCTACAAAGAGCAGGAGGTACAGCCCGAGGGACAGAGCCTTCATTAGGACAGAGGTCCGCAGGCTATTACAGGAGGGCATCATAGAGCAGAGCACCAGCCCCTGGAGAGCCCAGGTGGTTGTAGTAAAGTCAGGAGAAAAACTGCACATGTTAGTGGATTACAGCCAGACAATCAACAAATTTATACAACTAGATGCCTACCCCCTGCCATGCATAGCAGACGAGGTCAACAACATTGCACAGAATAAGGTGTTCTCCATCATAGACCTGAAGGCAGCATACCACCAACTGCCCATTAGAAAAAGCGATCGCATTTACACGGCATTTGAGGCAGACAGCAGGCTGTATCATTTTCTGTGACTCCCCTTCAGTGTCACCAAAGGAGTGTCCCTGTTTCAGAGAGAAATGGACCGAATAGTAGATGAGTTCCAATTGAAAGTGGTGTTCCCCTACTTGGAGAATATGACAATCTGTGGCCACACTCAGGAGGATAATGACATGAACTTAAAATGCTTCTTCCAAGCAGTCGAGGAAAGGAACCTAACATACAACAGGGACAAATGCGTCTTCAGTGCGAGGAAGTTGCCAATCCTGGGCTACGTAGTGCAGAATGGGGAAATCAGCCCAGACCCTGCCCGTATGCTCCCTCTCCTAGATCTCCCAGTGCCACACACGCTGAAAGCACTAAAAAGGTGTTTGGGACTGTTCGCTTACTACACCCAATGGATCCCCAACTCTGCCGACAGGGCCTGCCCATTTATAAAAGCCTCAGTTTTCCCACTGTGTCCAGCAGCCACCAGAGCATTCAGGGACATTTGGGACCATATCGCTAAAGCTACCATGCGGTCCACAGATGAGTCGATCCTGTTTCAAGTAGAATTGTCTACATTTACCTATGACATTTTATACTGCCCCGGGAGACTCCACAAGCCCTTGGACATGCTGTCAAGGGGCACTTGTGCCATCCTTAACCACACGTCCCAGTTGCAGAGTTTGCACAATGAGCTGGGCCATCCAGGGGTCGCTAGACTGTTTCACTTCATTAAACCCAAAACCTCCCATTTTCGGTAGAGGAAGTGAGGTCAGTGAACAAGAGCTGCCCCATCTGTGCGGAATGCAAACCGCAATTTTACCGGCCAGACAAAGGCACCCTGATAAAAGCTACCAAACCTTTCGAGCACCTCAGCCTCGATTTTAAAGTCCCACTCCTGTCCAATAATAGAAATGTCTATTTCCTAAACGTAATAGATGAATATTCCCATTTCCCTTTTGCAATCTCATGTTCTGATGTATCAGCAGCCAATGTTATAAAATGCCTCCAACTCATCTTCAGCATATTTAGGTACCTGAACTACATACACACAGACAGGGGTGCTGCATTCATGAGCGCAGAAGTACAGCAGTACCTGCACGAGAGAGGGATTGCTACCAGCCGCACTACAAGTTACAATCCCAGGAGGAATGGACGTCGAAAGGGAAAATGCCACTATCTCAAAAACGGTCCCCTTGACCTTAAAAGCAAAAGACCTGCCTGTTACTAGATGGCAAGAAGAGTTGCCAGAGGCCCTACACTCTATCCGTTCTTTGTTGTGTACTGCCACTAACATGACCCCACTTGACCGTATCTTTTCTTTCACAAGGAAAACCACAACGGGCACAGTGCTGCCTAAATGGATGACCACATCGGGACCTGTTCTCCTCTGGAAGCACTGCACACCCCACAAAGTGGACCCGCTAGTGGATCAAGCGGAGTTGAGGCACGCGAACCCTCAGTATGCCTTCGTCACATCCCCAAATGGAAGAGAAGACTCGGTGGCCACCAGGGATCTCGCGCCGGCCGGAAGCTTGAGCAATGCGGAGGAAACACAGATCTCTACGGATCAACAAGGAGCGCAGCAGCAGTCACTAGAACAGTCGTCCATCGAGTCACCCCAGAGGACTATAGCACCCATCCTGGAAATCAGGACCCTGGGCACGCCCGCCCCACAAAATATCACCACCTTAGACTTGGTGGCAGGACCTAATCCCATATAACAGGATCCCCAGCCCACACAGCCACATGACCAACCAGGACTTCCCACTCCCACACCTCCACCAAGAAAGGCCAAAAGGCAGACCACACTCCCCACCCCTATACCACTACCGAGGAGGTCCAGAAGGCAACGGAAGCCACAAAATATTTTGGACATGAACTTACAAACAAGAGAAGGAGGATGGTGGGGAGGGGGGGGGGGATAACAATTTTTTAAGGGGGGAATGAATGTGGTGATATGTAATATGTAACAGGGATCATCCCGGTGATGTTGTATATAAATAAGTCCAGAGCTACAGTCTAGCCTTCCAAGTTCATCTTGTAGAGAGACAAGACCTCTTAGTGTACATGTTAGTTTATTAAAGCTGTCTTATACTCGCACTGCTGGTGTGGTTATTGTCAGTACATAAGTAACTCTTTGTCATGCATATCTATTGCTGCTGGTTTTTGGGGTCTTCTGGACTCATAACAATAGTATCTAGAGATTTACAAGGATGTTACCTGGATTGGAAAATAAATCTTATGAGGCAAGGTTAGCAGAGCTAGGACTTTTCTCTATGGAGTGAAGAAGGATGAGAGGTGACTTAATAGAGGTTGACAAGTTTCTGAGAGGCATAGATAAGGTTGACAGCCAGAGCCTTTTTTCAAGGGCAGGAATAGCAAACATCAGAAGACATCTTTACTAAGAAATGGGAGGAAAGTTTAGGGGAGAGATAAGGGGTAAGTTTTTTTTCACAGAGATGCGGGTGCTATAATGATCAATGTTCTATGTTCTAATATAAGGAACGAAGCAAATGAAATTTGCCCAAATGCTCACAAACATTCCTATTTCTGACATTGACAAAGCAGTTAAAAGTGATTGGATTGAGGATACTGTTGCATTAAACTGCTGTTGCAACATCTTGGAACTATGATTACTGAACTCCAATAAACGGAACTATTTTTCGTTGCATAAGATACAAATACAGTCAGTGGAGAATTTTCCCCTCGTTTCCAATAAATGTAGGCATTTAGGGTTCCTGAAACCATACTCAGTCAAATTGCAGTCATTGTCACTTTCTCTGTCTCTTTCTTCTTCTTTGGCTTGGCTTCACGAACGAAGATTTATGGAGGGGTAATATCCACGTCAGCTGCAGGCTCGTTTGTGGCTGACAAGTCTGATGCGGGACAGGCAGACACGGTTGCAGCGGTTGCAAGTTACATAGTAATGGATTAATGAATACACAATGAATAGTACATAGGCATATTTTCCATGATTACAACCCCTTGGTTCCAACAGTCCTCTGCTCTGTAGCATTTGTCCAAGATAGCCGGCTGCACATGGCATTCTTCTTCTGTTGGTTGGGGTTGGGTGTTGGGCTTTTCCTCCTTTGTCTTTTGTCAGTGAGGTGGGCTCTGTGGTCTTCTTCAAAGGAGGTTGCTGCCCGCCGAACTGTGAGGCGCCAAGATGCATGGTTTGAGGCGATATCAGCCCACTGGCGGTGGTCAATGTGGCAGGCACCAAGAGATTTCTTTACACATGTACCTCTTCTTTGGTGCACCTCTGTCACGGTGGCCAGTGGAGAGCTCACCATATAACACGATCTTGGGAAGGCGATGGTCCTCCATTCTGGAGACGTGACCTACCCAGCGCAGTTTGATCTTCAGCAGCGTGGATTTGATGCTGTCGGCCTCTGCCATCTCGAGTACTTCGATGTTAGGGATGAAGTCGCTCCAATGAATGTTGAGGATGGAGCGGAGACAACGCTGGTGGAAGCGTTCTAGGAGCCATAGGTGATGCCGGTAGAGGACCCATGATTCGGAGCCGAACAGGAGTGTGGGTATGACCACGGCTCTGTATACGCTAATCTTTGTGAGGTTTTTCAGTTGGTTGTTTTTCCAGACTCTTTTGTGTAGTCTTCCAAAGGTGCTATTTGCCTTGGCGAGTCTGTTGTCTATCTCGATGTCGATCCTAGCATCCGATGAAATGGTGCAGCCGAGTTAGGTAAACTGGTTGACCGTTTTGAGTTTTGTGTGCCCGATGGAGATGTGGGGGGGCTGGTAGTCATGATGGGGAGCTGGGTGATGGAGGACCTCAGTTTTCTTCAGGCTGACTTCCAGGCCAAACATTTTGGCAGTTTCCGCAAAACAGGACGTCAAGCGCTGAAGAGCTGGCTCTGAATGGGCAACTAAAGCGGCATCGTCTGCAAAGAGTAGTTCACGGACAAGTTGCTCTTGTGTCTTGGTGTGAGCTTGCAGGCGCCTCAGATTGAAGAGACTGCCATCCGTGTGGTACCCAATGTAAACAGCGTCTTCATTGTTGAGGTCTTTCATGGCTTGTTTCAGCATCATGCTGAAGAAGATTGAAAAGAAGGTTGGCGCGAGAACGCAGCCTTGCTTCACGCCATTGTTAATGGAGAAGGGTTCAGAGAGCTCATTGCTGTATCTGACCCAACCTTGTTGGTTTTCGTGCAGTTGGATAACCATGATGAGGAACTTTGGGGGGCATCCGAGGCGCTCTAGTATTTGCCAAAGCCCTTTCCTGCTCACGGTGTCGAAGGCTTTGGTGAGGTCAACAAAGGTGATGTAGAGTCCTTTGTTTTGTTCTCTGCACTTTTCTTGGAGCTGTCTGAGGGCAAAGACCATGTCAGTAGTTCCTCTGTTTGCGCAAAAGCTGCACTGTGGTTCTGGGAGAACATTCTCGGCAACACTAGGTATTATTCTATTTAGGAGAATCCTAGTGAAGATTTTGCCTGCAATGGAGAGCAGCGTGATTCCCCTGTAGTTTGAGCAGTCTGATTTCTCGCCTTTGTTTTTGTACAGGGTGATGATGATGGCATCACGAAGGTCCTGAGGCAGCTTTCCTTGGTCCCAGCAGAGCTTGAAAAACTCATGCAGTTTGGCATGCAGAGGTTTGCCGCCAGCCTTCCAGACCTCTGGGGGGGATTCCATCCATACCTGCTGCTTTGCCACTTTTCAGTTGTTCAATTGCCTTATATGTCTCTTCCCGGGTGAGGACCTCATCCAGCTCTAGCCTTAAGGGCTGTTGAGGGAGCTGGAGCAGGGCGGATTCTTGGACTGAGCGGTTGGCACTGAAAAGAGATTGGAAGTGTTCTGACCATCGGTATCTGCTTATGTGGAGCAAAGAAAGGACAAGGAAACACATAGCTCCCTGGATGACAAAATATACATAGAAGAAGAAAGCAAAAGAAGGACATTTGGAGGAATATAAAGGTTGCAGGAAATAGCTCAAACAGGAAGGCCAAAATAGGCCATGAAATGTCCTTGGTAAGAAGAATTAAATAAAATCCCAAGCCATTTTCTATTTACATTAAAAACAAGAGGATGACTCAGAAGAGGATAGGACCATTCAAGGACAAAGTAGGGAATTTGAGCTTGGAGTCAGAGGAAGTGAGTGTGCTGCTAAATGAGTACTTTGCCAACACACCTGCACCAAAGTGAAGGACAGAGGATAGTGATAGGAAGCATAATGTGAAGAATTTTTTGGATCTTACAAAGAGCATTACGGAGAATAAATCCTCTGGGCTTAATGGCAAGTGAAGAGATTGCTGGGTCTTTGACAAAGATCTTTACATGCACACTTGCTCCAGAGGATGGGAGAGTGGCAAATGTACCTTTGATCAAGAATGGAAATAAGGACAATCCAGGAAATAATTGCCAACTAAGTCTCATGTCAGTGGAAGGAAAATTATTAGAAAAGATGTATAGAGATAGGATTTATACACATTAGGAAGCATTTTTGAAGGGTGGGAGGAAACTGGAGCACCCAGAGGAAACCCACAAAGTCATAGGGAGAACGTACAAATTCCTCATAAACAGCGTCACATAAGAAACTGGGTCACAGGCACTGTAATAGCATTGCAGTAAACACTATGCTGACCTTGCTGCCGTTGTGGTGGAAATAGATATGATAGTAGTGTAAGAGACACCCAGAGAAGCATATGAATATGCCATAGAACATTATACCAAAGAAACAAGCCCTTCGGCCCTTCTCATCTGTGTTGAATTTATTCTGCCTAGTTCCATTGACCTAGCCATCCATACCCCTTCCATCCATGTACCTGATCAAATTCTTCTTAAATGTTAAAATTGAGCCCTCATTCACCACTTCCACCACTCTCTGTGAAAAAGTTCCCTTAATGTTCCCCTAAACATTTTCCATTTCACCCTTGGGTGAAAATTTGGATAGATGCATGGATTTGAGGGGTCTGGCGGACTATGGTCCAGGTACAGGTCAATGGGACTAGACTGAATAATAGTTCAGCATGCACTAGGTGTGCTGAAGGGTCTGTTTCTGTGCAACAATGGTCTTTGGTCTATGGTGTATCTTTATGATTAGTAAAGGCATAGAGTATAACCATATGGAAGTTGTGCTGGATCTTAGTAAAATACAGGTCCAGCTTTAACTGGAAATTTGCATTAAATTTTGATTGACTCATTCAAGGAAACGTGGTGGCATTGGAAAGGGCCAGAGAACATTTATGAGAATAGTTCCTGAGATGAAGAACTTCTATTAGAGGGCAGATGAGAGGAGATGGGACTGTTTTCTTTGAAGAGAAGACTGAGTGGATATCCAATAGAAGTAAATAACATCATGAGAGATTTTGACAGAGTCAATAGTGGAGGGTATCATGCATTGTTCAGAAGTCACAATTCTAAAAGTGGAAAGCAATTAAAAGTTCTATGAAGAAAATCATTTTTACACAGCATCCTTTTGAAAACCAGAATGCATCAAGTGCAGGTGTGTTGGGGCTGATTCCTGTGTGGCCTTCAAGCTTCAATGATCCTCTTATTGTCACATAATAATACATAATAATACATGAAAATTTTAACTTCTGTCTGCCATAAGGCAAAGAAAGAGTTGCCATGAGCATTACCTGGCGCTCCTAACAATAGGAGAAAAAGATACAAAAGAGAGTCCCTTCAGAGACACTGAGTGTTCATACATTTGCCTGTAGCGCTCTCACAGCCTCTGCAGCCTCCTGTTTGATCCATCAGCAATCCAAGCTCCAGATCCAAACTTCCGATATGATCAGGAAACCTTCAGTGCCCAAGGGTCTTCAGGAACCCTTCTTGCCCTCTGCACCCACTAGAATCCAGGTTCTAATTCCTGGTTCCTAATGAGCTAGTTTCCAGCAGCCCACTGTTTATGTGGCTCCCCCCCCACCCCCACCGACAACAGCCTGCAGCCTGTGTGCGTTCTTCACCCGTTGAGCCCCTCACTGGTCCGCTACAGTGGTTACCATTCTGTAGGGTCATCTCCTCTGCTTCTCCTTCTCAGCAGTGGTATTCTGCCTGTTTATGGAGCCATGCGCCAGTCCACTGTGCCCTACAATCTACAACTCCTCGTGGCTGCTGCTGAGCACAGGTGCCGCCATCTTGGGCACAGACCTCTGTGGTTGAAGAAGAGTGTAAAGGTTAAAATGACTTGCAAACATATTTTTGCCAGTTTCTAGCAGTCTGGAGAAGATTGTTGACATTCTTTTGACTGTCTCTATAGTAACAGCTTTCCAGACAAGGTTAAAACCTGTGTTTTCGACCATCTTAGAGAAACAAGGTTAGTTTTAAATTTGCTTTTGTGCTGTTAGAACCAAGAACATGGAGCTGGTCCAGATAATTTATTTGACCATGTAATTTTGAAAGTGTTAAACATACTATTGTTTATTGTCTATTTATTAATTGTTTTAAGTATAGTTTAGTGTCTTAAGAGTTCAAATAAACAGTGAAAAACTCAATACTTCTTTGGAACGGACTTTTCATTAACGTCAAATAAACGACATCTGTATGCTACTCAAGAGATTATAAAGGTAAATGGTTGCAATATTAAGTAAAAGAAATCTGGATTATTGACTTGTTAGTCAATAAAATAGAATCTTTGGCTTGGCTTCGCGGACAAAGATTTATGGAGGGGTATGTCCACGTCTGCTGCATGCTCGATGGTGACTGACAAGTCCGATGCGGGACAGGCAGGCACGGTTGCAGCGGTTGCAAGGGAAAATTGTTTGGTTGGGGTTGGGTGTTGGGTTTTTCCTCGTTTGTCTTTTGTCAGTGAGGTGGGCTCTGCGGTCTTCTTCAAAGGAGGTTGCAGCACGCCGAACTGTGAGGCGCCAAGATGCACGGTTGTAGGCGATATCAGCCCACTGGTGGTGGTCAATGTGGCAGGCACCAAGAGATTTCTTTAAGCAGTCCTTGTACCTCTTCTTTGGTGCACCTCTGTCACGGTGGCCAGTGGAGAGCTTGCCATCTTGGGAAGGCGATGGTCCTTCATTCTGGAGATGTGACCCACCCAGCGCAGTTGGGTCTTCAGCAGTGTGGATTCGGTGCTTGCGGACTCTGCCAGCTCGAGTATTTCGATGTTGGTGATGAAGTCATTCCAATGAATGTTGAGGATGGAGCAGAGACAGCGCTGATGGAAGCATTCTAGGAGCCGTAGGTGATGCCGGCATCTACCTACGGCTCCTAGATAAAATAGAATAGTGAAAGAAAATTTGGACAATGACTCATTAATCCAATGGTTCCCAACCTTTTTGTTCCTCTGTACCCTTTGAGCATTTTTATAGGTTCACATGTACCCCTAAAAATTAAGGATTAAAAAAAAACATGACATTGTGCAATCTGACTACAGATTACAACACCGTGTACAGTAGTGGTTATTCTCTCAGACCCAA
Source organism: Narcine bancroftii (assembly GCF_036971445.1). Lineage (NCBI taxonomy): Eukaryota > Metazoa > Chordata > Chondrichthyes > Torpediniformes > Narcinidae > Narcine > Narcine bancroftii. The sequence continues at coordinate 195,191,825 of NC_091472.1, forward strand.
TGTACCCCCTGAAAAGTGCAAATGTACCACTGGGGGTACATGTACCCCAGGTTGGGAACCCCTGCATTAGTCAATAGAAGACAGATCTTCAAGCAAGACTATTTAGTCAAATGAACTGGACTATTGACTAGTCAATAGAAGACAGAATTGAAGACATAGGAAATTGTATTTGGAAGAGAAGACTGGATTGATTGGGTTCTGTAAGAGCAGAGTGTCAAGGAGACACAAACAACAATTGAAGTTGTAGTTGAAGAAGCAGTAAAACAAAATTTGGTGCATTGGATCCGTTTGTTCTTTAAGGATTGTTTTGGTTTCGTCTGAGTGCGACGAATGACATGATGAAGAAAACAGCAGCTGCAGCTGCTAAGGAGTAATGCGTCTAGAAGAACTTGTAGATGAATTGATAAAGAGGCAATTAGATACAAAGGGAAACAAAGCACCTCTTCAAGCAATACTGAGGGAGGATATAGATAAGAAAGAGAATACAGTTGTTAAGGGATACACATCCCACAAAATTACTGCAAATGCCATTAATAGAATTTGAGACCAAATTCTCAATAGTGGCTGAAGCTAAACCACAAGATGGTGGTGTGGAGAATGAACAATCCAAAATGGAGATATGGTCAGAGATTGAAGCAATACATGATGTACAGAACCTAATAAAAGTGTGTCAAATACTACCAGCAGGAGAAGTTCTAGAGCAAGTTCCAGAGTTTCAAGTAATGAACCCAGACATTTAAAGATACAAGCAGACACAGAAGCTCTTTAAGTGGAAAAGACAATGCTTCAGTTGAAATTGGACTTCGAAGATAAGGAGGAGTGGTTAAGAATGACATGGGTGTGGCGATGACAAGAAAAGGAACTACAGGAGGTGCAGTGACAGAAAGAAGTGAAGCTGTGGGGGGGGGGAGTGGGGGCATGGCCATGCAAAGGTCCTAGCCAGACATGGGTTGGAAGAGCTCTCCGTGAAGACATTAAAAAGATGATCCAAAGTCATCAAATCAAAAGAAATTTTGTGCTAAAAACAAAAGAATGGTGAGCAAGAAAAGTAAGACCTCAAAAAAAACTGAGGAAACTCAAAAGTCACTGAGATCATCAACAGAAAGTTCATAAGAGAATGGTGAGGAAGGTATCACCATGATTGTCAGAAGAAACCCAAAGAGATGGGGAGGGGTTAACACAGAATTTTCAAAAAATGCTGGATAAGATGGAGATTCTGAGTGGACAATTCTCTCAAGTGGAAAAAGTTCTGAGCGAGGTGGTAAACAAAAGAGATGTGCTGTCAACGCCACTCGAAAACCTCATGACTCAGGTGGGCCAGATCGAAAAATACCTGATAACAACTTATGATAAAAGACCTTGGAGGAAAATGCAAAGAAATGGAAACAGGACAAACAACTGCTGCTAGATTAAATTGACCATATGGAAAACTTCAGTAGAAGAAACAATGTCTGAATCATCGGGTAAAAAGAAGGGACTGAAGGGAACGACCCTTCTTTAAAGAATGGATCTCACAAATGTCGGGACCAGAAAGATTCAAGGTGTATCTGTTTGAGGAGGGACCTCACTGGACCGTCCGCCACAGTAGACCAGAGGTTCAAAGATCATGACTGGTCCTGATAAGATTTTTAAGTTACCAGGATTGGGAAGCAACATTAAGAGCAGCAGTTTAATATGCCAGGGATAACAATGGCCCAGTTGAGTCGGAAGGCAGAAAAGTACTATTCTTTCAATATTTAAGTACGAACTTGGTAAAACAAAGCAAAGAATTTGATGGTGTTAAAAGTCAATTTTGAACAAGGAATATAAAGTACTCAATGCTATAGCCAGCAATGCTGAGGATCGATGTGCCAGGAGGGCCCCATAGATTTTATGAATTCCCAAAAGAGGTAGAGAAGTTTCTACAAGAACTATAAAGGGGACCCAAGAATGGTCTTCGAAAAGAAAAACTAGAAAAAAGACAAAGTAAACTGTAAATTTTAAAGACGGGATAAAGGTTAAAAAGAAAAAAAATTATATTTTGAATTGTTTTGAGCAGTTAAGTAAAGTACTATCGAAATATATAAGGAGAGCTAGAAAGTGAATATTTAACAAAATAGTAGCAAGCCAGGTACTCTGATTTAAGGGGGTTAATGGCAACAGAGAAGGAGAGTTTTTACAATATGGCGCTGAATTAAGGGGAAGGGTTCTTTCTTGGATGGTACCACAGGTTGTATTCACAGGCTTCCGGGGTTTCCTATATACATCACCATCAGAGCAGGGACATTGAATGTGTTTTTTTAAAAGAATATTAGTTGCATGAACGAGCGCACAAAGTTTTAGCTTGGCAGATTAAAACAGAGGAGTCATCAAGAATGATAACTGCTACAAAAACAGAAACAGGCACTCTAATATTATAAGCAAAAGGAAATTAATGACACTTAGATAATATTACATGAAACTATACAAATCAGAACTAGTAGGAGATGAGAATGAAATGGAAGAATTTTTGTTGAATGTCAAACTTCCATAGCTGGAAGAGATAGAAAGGATAGAATTATATACTCCCTTCACAAAGGAAGAAATCAAAAAGCCCCTGGGCACCCTACAGGCTAATAAATCACTGGGAGAGGATGAATTTCCACCTGAGTTTTACAGACAATTCAAATAATTATTAATGCCCTTTTTAATGGATGTCCTGGACCAAGCTGTGGAAACACAGACCCTCTCAGAATCATTCTCAACCATGATTATTACAGAGTTACCAAAAAAGAATAGGAACCCACAAAAAACTTTGTCATACAGAACAATATCCCTGTTACATGCTAATTTTAAGATATTAGTGAAAGCATTGGCTAATAGGTTAGGACAATACTTGCCAAAACTGATACATACAGAGCAAGCAGGATTTGTTAAAGGAAGGCATTCCTCAAATAGTCTAGGAAGATTATTTAATATAATACACATGGCTAAATCTGAACAAAATCCAAGTATTACAGTCTCCCTAGATGTGGAAAAAGCATTGACCATTTGAAATGGCCCTTTTTATTTAAGACACTGGAAAAATTTGGTACAGGAAGAACATTTTTAAATTGGATAAAAACTTTAAAATAAGCTAAAATAATAACAAATAATCAGAGGTTGGCAGTGTTCTCCTTGAGTAGATTGAGCAGACAGGGATGCCATCTGTCCCCAATAGTTTTTATTTTAACAAGTGAACAGCTGGCGGAGATAATAAGAAGGGATCCGGATATAAAGGGCTTAAAAGTCGGGCAAGAAGAACACAAAATCAGTCTATTCGCTGATCATGTGCTATTGTACCCATCAGAACAAGCTAAATCTTTGGAAAAATTACAAGGAACACGAGAAAAATATGGAAGAATATCAGGTTACAAAATAAATATGGATAAAAGTGAGATAATGCCATTAACAAATTTTGAATATGAAAGATATCAAAAAGATGGAATAAAATATCTTGGAATAGCAACTGACAATAACTTGCAAAATCAGTCAATTCCTTTAAGGATTTTCATTCCTTGTTCACAATTGATTTTCATTCAAGTATTAGGAGGTTTTTATGGAAAGGGAAGATGGCTGGAATGTCTTTGGAAAAATTGACCTAGAAATTTGAATTAGGAGATTTGCAACTTCCCCACTTTAAGAATTATTATAAGGCAGCTCAATTGAAATTTATTAATGGGATGTTTGGTGTAAATCTCCAGCTTGGTTTAAAATAGAATTGAGTAAAATAGGAGAAAATAGTGTGGAGGACTTTATTTACAAATGGAATTCAAAATTGTTAATAGGAAGTGTACACGAGGTGGTGTCATACCAAACACTCTTCATCTCCCCACGTAAATTGAGTGTTATGATGCAAAAACAGTGGCCAGCCTCTTGAAAAAATGCCTTCGTCAGCTGCCAGAAAATATTCTTATCAAGGAACTTCTGATGGTTTGAAGATGCATGTGGAAAAGGTGTGTGGACAGCAAAAAAGTCCAGGAGTGTCAGCATCTGCTAAAGGAACCGCCTGCATCTAATTACCTCCTGCAATTATTATCCATATAAACCATGTCATTGAAAAAGAAAGTGAAACAAAAATGAACATCCAGAATATTTCTATTGTTCTCAGCCCTACTTGCAGAATGGCAACCATGTACTGTACCTGTTTTTCACTCATGTTAAAGAGCTGTTTGGAGAAATAGAGCTGAAGTCAATCATGAAACTACCTGAATGATCTAATGTTGCAACAATGCCAATCTTACCTGAAACACAGAGAGAATTAAGGAAGAGATTTGGCAGCAGGAATTTATCTTCAATTGCTTGCACAGAGATGTGCAAGCTGGTACAAAGGTCATGACCAAACAAGAGAGGTTGTGGATAGTTCAATGAATTTTGACATCACTGAAACGGAAACTACGTGAAGCTAAAAGGCAGGAATGTGAAACAAAGATTTCCCAAAGGAAGATGTTTCTAAAGAAGAAATTAATGAGAATGAAGAGGAGATTATTAATATTCTACTAGCTCAGGAGAACAAAATCCTAACTAAACAGGAGGAGCTGTTGGCCATGGAGCAGTGTTTACAAAAACGGATTGCATCTGAGAAAGAGGAAATCGAATGGCTCAGAGCAGAGATGGCTGAAATTTAGAGTCGGCAACAGCATGGTTGGAGTGTAACCGAGGAATACTCTTCTGAGAGTGAGAGCAAAAGTGAGGATGAGGAAGACCTGCAGCTCATACTGAAAGAATTTCACCGACAAAATGAAGAATTGGAGTTGAAGAACAACCATCTGAACCAAGCAATCCACAACAAACAAGAGGCCATCTGTAATGGAGGATTAAAACCATGTACTCAGATGCTTTTTGCTTATGTGGAACTGACGACACTGGGTCCACACGCAGGTCACCTTACTTTCAGAACTAGCAGATGTAATTAAACTCAGCCATGGGGACTTATCTGAAGATACACTTTGAAATGGAATTCCACCGTGAGGCCCAGGGAAAGCAGTTGTCAAATACGACACTCTGAAATTGACGTATTGGTCACAACCTGTCTTGCTCAAGAAGTTTTAATGAGTCCTTGTATCTATGAGATAAACCAGGATATCATAGCATCCTGCTCCATAATAATTAATCTTCTAAATTGTAGAATAGTATGCTCAGCTTTGATTTTGACTGACAAATGTTAGAGGGAGTGGGTGCATGATTAATTGTTTTTGGGGTATAAAAGTCTGTGGTCCTGCTGCAAGTTTAGACTCTCCGAGGGGTGGGAACACCCCTTGTCAAGAAGGAAGAACAGCCAGAGTCCGAGCAATGTCCCGGTCAGGGGAGGTGGAGAAGCTGCTACCAGCGCCCTGACAACCTACTACAAGTGTGCAGTTGTTGCCTCGCTTCGGCAGTTGGGACCAGTCCAAGCGTTGATAAGTATAGTTGGGAAGGGCTTGCATATTGTAGTGTGAAATCAGCTTTTGAATTAGTAATAAACATTTGTATAAACTGAACTGCTCTCGGTGTGTGTGTCTATTTTCTTTCGGTAGCTCAAACACTGTGACCAATCTAAAATGAACAAAATGAGAGGTATAAGTTTACCCAAGACAATTGGCGCTGCGAGCAGGGTTGGTCTCAAGATGTTTCACCGAAAGAAAGAGGTGAGCCCTGAGCAGTTCTTGATTCCTGGATGGACTTCCAAAGACGATGGGTTTGGCATGTTGGCCAATACCCTGTCTTTGTTGGGACCACCCATTAGTTGGGATGAGAAGTTAGACTCATCAAGTGCACCTCTGGGAGAGCGGGTTGCCACTCTCCTTCGAGAAAGTAAATTTCCTGATAAAAAGGGAATGCTGACGAATGGTTTTTGGTTGCTGGCCACAGCATTACGCCACTCCGTTCAGCGTGAAGCAGAATTAATTCAAAGAGAAGTAGAATCTCAGTGCAAAAGAAAGCAATTAGAGGAGGAGCTGGAAGTCCTGCGACAATGCTGTTCCATGATGAGCGAGATTGTTCGTACCAGTCAGGACAGAGCCAAAGAATGGGAAGATAAGCATGTCCAAATGATTTGCCGTAATATTAAACTCCGGCAGCAGCTCTGTGCAGATAAGGAAAGGCATGGAGTAGAACCCGATCCATATCGTATTCATGCCATGATAAGGAATGGTGACGATCCTGATGTAATTGAGGATTGGGATGGGAATATCTGGAATGACAATGGTAATAATGCAGATACTCCTCAGCATGTGTCTAACATACTACCCTCTCCATCTGCTGTTCATGCCCGCCCTATAAGGCAGCAGATTTCCCAAACAGACAGAAGGGGGGATGATGTAAGGGTAGAGATGGAAGGGATAGATACCCCGGTTTCCCATGTGGACCCAGGGGAAAATACCCAAACCCCTGCTTATGCTCTATGGCCTACTCCCTCTGTTGGATGGCCTCCACCTCCTCCCCTAGACTGGGTGGAGGACCCTGTGAGCCAAAGTGGGAACAGGGGTCGGAAGGAGTCAATGATCCGTGATTTCTCTGTAAAAGAGCTGGCTGCCATTGGAGATCGATTTAGGCAAAAAGCAGGGGAACATCATCCCCAGCTGCTGAGTCCTCCTGGCCCAGCTGTGCTTTCTGCTCCCACTGCTGCTTCTATCGAGCTGGCTTCTCCTGCTCCAGTTACTCATGATGAGGTAAAACAATGGGTTAAACAGGCTCTTAAAGATAACAATAGCATGTGGTCCTGGAAGCCCCCGAACCCTTCTGAAGCCTGAAGGTGTGGGCAGGATTCCCGTGTCTACTCCATCGAGACACGGCGCACACACAGGGATCCGCGGCCCTACATACCGTTAACAATCCACTGGGGTGGGGGTAATGATCGCCAATACTTGGCTTTGGTCGACACCGGTGCAGAGCACTCGGTGATTCCTGGTAATCCAGACCTCTGGACTGGACCAGCCTTTCGAATAGAGGGGTTGGGAGGAGCGGTCACCCTGGCAAAGGAAATAAAAGTCTGTGCCATGGTGGGTGATAGCCCTTCCCCTGTCTGATTACATGCCCTGGTGGCTGCTACTGACGAGTGTATCCTGGGTATTAATATGTTGGCCGGTATGGCCCTTAATACTAGCCAAGGGGGATTTGAATTTGGAATTCGAACTATTACAAAAAAACTAGTAGTGGGTCAGGCTAAGTGGGATCCTGTGATGGTGCCAGCCCCCATGAAACCAGTGTGCATTCCACAATATCATCTCCCTGGGGGGCAGGAAGAGATTACTGCCACCATCGATGCTCTGCAAGAAGAAGGGGTAGTGAGGCCCGCAACGTCGCCCTTTAATAGCCCTGTTTGGCCGGTCCAGAAGCCGGACGGCTCCTGGAGAATGACAGTTGATTATCGTTTTTTGAACAAACATGCCCCACCACTTGCTTCAGCAGTTCCGGACATTGTCACCCTTATTGAAAACATTGCTACTGGGAACTCAGGAACATGGTATGCTGTCATTGATCTCGCTAACGCCTTCTTCAGTATTCTTATAGCTGAGGACTCACAGGATCAGTTCGCCTTTACCTGGAAGGGGCGCCAGTATACCTTCACCCAACTTCCAGTATCGCCTTCCCTCTCAATTCACCATTATATTGATGATGTGGCCTCCTGGAGCCTCTGGCAGAAACAAGAGGGTCGCCGAGTCCCACTAGGATTCTGGTCACGTACCATGCCTGAGGCTGCCACTCGTTATTCTGTTTTTGAACAACAGTTACTAGCCTGTTACTGGGCCCTGCTAGAGACTGAAAGAATGACAGGCGATGCAGATGTTCAATTGCGACCTGCACTTCCTATAATGAATTGGGTCCTGGCTAATGATGCTAATCTAAAGATCCGGCAGGCTCAGCAGTCTTCTATTGTTAAATGGAAGTGGTATATTCAGAGTCGTGCGACCAGAGGGCCTGAAGGGGTGGGCCGCGTACACGAACAGGTGGCTTACCATCCCAGGTCAGGAACTCAGTTATCGGAGGAGGGGGATGGTGGCTCCAGTCAGTATGCTGAGTTGAAGGCAGTCACTTTACCACTAGATCCCCATGATCACCCTCTTCGCCTGTTTACTGATTCCTGGGCTTTGGCTAATGGACTTGTGGTATGGATGCCTGATTTGCAAAAGAACAACTGGATGATACATGACCGCCCAGTATGGGGCAAAGAGTTGTGGCAGCTGTTGTGGGATGCTTCCCACCATCGTGAGATAACCGTTTATCACGTTGATGCCCATACCAATATGGCGACTAACATGGCTCAACATAATGCAGTAGCAGATCAGCTTGCCACTATCAGCTGTGTTGATACCGTCCCCCTGGCTCGATGGGCACATGAACAGAGTGGTCATTTGGGGGAGAAGGGATCAGCTATGTGGTCCCGTACACATGCTTTATCCATCCATAAGGATGATGTCCGCATGGTCGTATGTACATGCCCAGAATGTCAGCTTGTGAAGTTCCATACCGTTCCACCTGGTCCGCATGGCCGAATAAAACGGGGTGCTCACTCAGCTGCGGTCTGGCAAATTGATTACATAGGCCCCATGCTAGACTGCATGGGTAAATATTACGTCCTAGTAATGGTTGACACCTTTTCGGGCCTGGTTTTTACTTTTCCCACCAAGACGGCTGACCAAGCTAGCACTATCCAAGGACAAAACCATTTGATTTATCGTTATGATGTTCCAGAGGAGATTCACTCTGATAATGGCTCGCACTTCTCCGGGAAAGCAATCTGTGATTGGGCAAATGACAACGGTATTTTATGGGTCCACCATATTCCTTATTACCCGCAGGCTGCCGGGTTAGTTGAACAAATGAACAGCTTACTGAAGGAACAAATTCATTTGTTAACATCACTGGGGACCCAGAAGGGATGGTGCCATGTGCTGCAGCAGGCAGTCGACAATTTGAATCATCGCCCTTTAAAAGGAGGTACACCTTTCCACCGACTTCTTCACGCTCCTGAATTACAGCCTATTCCAGAGGAATAACAGTCATTGCCCCCCATCCCCGAACTAGAGAATGTTGGACAAAAGGTATGGGTGGCACCAGCAGGTAGTGGCCCTCCTGTAAAAGGGGAAATAGTGACACCTGCCCAGGGTAACACTCGGTGGGTAGCTATTGAGGGACAGGATGATTTAGTCTGTTTAAACACTGAACGCTTATGGTATCGTAGGTGACATGTGTCAGGCTTCTTTGTTCCAGGTTCTCCATTTTACACTCCTGGTGATCTGGCTTAACAGCTGCTTTGATGCCAGCAATTGGATTTGTAATGTCGAGGACGTTCCAAGGGAGTTCCCCGTGGGAAACACGGTCCGATGCATTACACCAAGGAAGTCCTCGGTCACCAGCCTCAAGTGCAGCTTATATAAATATGTTATTGTTCAGCATGTTTCAAAATCTGTTCGTGAGCTCCAGTATCTGGGTATTGTGGCCAACAAGGATAATTTGAGCCTTGGTTGGAATCCTTTCTCATGGCTAACTGCTACATTTGGGGGAGTGGGCCACACTATCCTCCGTTGGTTGCTCGCGTCATTGCTTATCTTTGTAATTGTTGTTTTGATTTCTCTTTTTTCGCTCCCTCTGTACTCAAATACTGGTTAGGCCTCGCAAATGACAGATTGTGACCAAGGGGTGGAATGTAATGGAGGATTAAAACCATGTACTCAGATGCTTTTTGCTTATGTGGAACTGACGACACTGGGTCCACACGCAGGTCACCTTACTTTCAGAACTAGCAGATGTAATTAAACTCAGCCATGGGGACTTATCTGAAGATACACTTTGAAATGGAATTCCACCGTGAGGCCCAGGGAAAGCAGTTGTCAAATACGACACTCTGAAATTGACGTATTGGTCACAACCTGTCTTGCTCAAGAAGTTTTAATGAGTCCTTGTATCTACGAGATAAACCAGGATATCATAGCATCCTGCTCCATAATAATTAATCTTCTAAATTGTAGAATAGTATGCTCAGCTTTGATTTTGACTGACAAATGTTAGAGGGAGTGGGTGCATGATTAATTGTTTTTGGGGTATAAAAGTCTGTGGTCCTGCTGCAAGTTTAGACTCTCCGAGGGGTGGGAACACCCGTTGTCAAGAAGGAAGAACAGCCAGAGTCCGAGCAACGTCCCGGTCAGGGGAGGTGGAGAAGCTGCTACCAGCGCCCTGACAACCTACTACAAGTGTGCAGTTGTTGCCTCGCTTCGGCAGTTGGGACCAGTCCAAGCGTTGATAAGTATAGTTGGGAAGGGCTTGCATATTGTAGTGTGAAATCAGCTTTTGAATTAGTAATAAACATTTGTATAAACTGAACTGCTCTCGGTGTGTGTGTCTATTTTCTTTCGGTAGCTCAAACACTGTGACCAATCTAAAATGAACAAAATGAGAGGTATAAGTTTACCCAAGACACCATCATGGAGCTGCGAGTGCAGCTTCGCCTGCTACAGGTGCAAAGAATGAAACAAGACCAACAGACTCAGGAGGATGAAGAAGAGTGTGGAGATAATGCCACCAGTAAACTTCTCAGTGTCTTTATTCTCCCCTCTTTCCTTTGTTCTCCTGCTTGTGCTCTCTTATCTCTCTCTCATACCACGTGACTTCCGGTACATCTCATTCATATTCATTATCATGACACCCCCCACCCCCGCTTGGGAAAATAGAGGAGGATTTAAATAGATGGATGTCCCTGCCTATAACTTTCGTGCCCAGGGTGAAATGCATCAATATGACTGTGTTGCCAAGGCTCCTGTACCTCTTCCTGACATTGCCCATGGCAATGCCCTGGGGATTCTTCAAAATTTTACTTTAAGGAGTAAGGAGATTCCTATGGAATGGAAAGGTAGCCAGGGTATCTATTGAAAAATTGACCTGAGATTATAATCAGGACAGATTGCGAATGCCAGACTTTAAAAAATATTATTAGACAGCCCAGTCGAGAGACATCACCTCCCTCTTCGAGGGGGAGGTGTACCATCCTGAGCACAAATCGATCTGCACGTGATAGGCAAGCAGGTAGCAGAGAACTTTATAAATAGGATGCTAAATTGCTATCACAAAGAAAGGCAGCCCCATATTAAAACAAATAATCCTGATTTGGAACAAAATGAACCAATATGTCGGAACCAAAGTGGGGCTGTCCCCAAAAGCACATCTGACTCCAAATAGATTAATACTATTGATGGTGGGTAACAAGATCCTGGACACCTGGCTTCGTAATGGCATCAGGTGCATAAAGGACTGTTACAAGCAGCAGCGGCTAATGTTGTTTGAGCAATTTAGGAATAAGTATAATTTATCAAATAAGACGTTTCACTGCTACCTTCAGATAAGATCTTTTCTACAGGATAAATTAGGTCCAACCATGGCTCTACCATCATGCAGTTACAAGGAGACCATGATTCGAAGAGAGAGCACACAGAAGCTCATTTTGGCAATGTATTTTTTGCTTCAAAAGGAAGGCCCTAAACCAGGCCTTGACAAATCGAGTCTGAGGTAGGAGTCGGACTTGGGAATAATGACTGATGAATGGTGCTGGTCCAATCTGTGCTGGGCCAGCATAACTACAGTCATCGGTGCACAGTACAGGCTGACGCAACACAATTTTCTTCACCGGTTGTACCTGACGCCACAAAAATTGAACAGATCTAAACCTGAATTATCAGACCAATGTTTTAGATGTGTCATTGCAACAGGAACTTTTATGCACGCAACCTGGACAGGTGTCAAGGTGAAACCCTTTGGATAGAATTTGGCCAAGCTCTGGAAAAAGAAATGATTGTTGAAGAATTCCCACTGGACCCATAGCTGTTCCTGTTGGGAAATATTATGAATGTAAGGTTTACAATGAAGCTGTCCAAATTTCAAATTCAAATTGTCATGATTACCTTGGCAGAGGCCAGAAAGTACATAGCAGTTGCCTGGAAGTCCGACTCCTACCTGAGCATTGAACGCTGGAACACAGAAATGCAGAGCTGCGTTCCCCTGGAGAAAATTACCTACAACCTAAGGAAACAATACAGAACTTTTTTGAAGGTCTGGGAGCCCTACTTAAACTGCATAGGGACAATTGTAGTGTGGACCACTGTGTTTCGCCACCCTACCTACCCTTCTAATTCATCCCTCAATTGGTGAGGGAGTGGGGAGGTCCATTCCATTCCAACCAAGAAAAGCCAGGGTAACAAAAAAAGAAAGCAGCCTATCCACGACTTGACAGATCCATAATCTCCCAAATATGTTTCATACTTTGTTGTGAGTGTTTTGGTTGTTGTGTGAAAGTATAATTAGTTTGGTATTAAGTGTTCAATGTTGGGGAAAGGGGGATGGAAAAGGATAAAAAGAAAAAACTCTAAGAGAAGATTGTATGGAATTAGCAAGTATGAAATGTAAATAATGTTGATGACAATATTAATGTTGACAAAATTGTTGGAGTTTGAGTGGAAAAACTATAAATAACATTTTTTTAAATTCTTGAATACATTACAGGCAAATAAAGTACATTGAAGATGATTTCTAATCTGAATTTTATAGACAATTCAAGGATTTTATGATGTCTCTTATTATGGATGAACTAGGCAGGCAGTGGTGACCCAAACCCTCCTGGAATCCTTCTCAGCAGCTATTATTACAGTGCTACTGAAAAAGAACAGAGATCTGCTAAAACCATCCTCTTGTAGAACTATTTCCTTGTTAAATGTGATACAAAATTTTGGCCATAGTACTAGCCAATAGACTAGTGCAATACCTACATCAACTGATAAACCCGGATCAGGTAAGCTTTGTTAAAAAAAGACACTCTGTGGTCAATTTGAGCAGATTATTCAGTATAATTCATTTGGCTAAATCTAAAGTGAACCCAAGTATTACTGTATTTCTAGATGCAGAATAGGCATTTGACCAGCGAGAGTGGCTCTTTCTATTTAAAGTACTAAAAAAGTTTGGAATGGACTGAGTATTTATTGATGAGATAAAAACTCTTTATCATAAGCCACAGGCCAAAATCATAATTAATGGAAAGATGTCGATGTTTCCTTTGAGTAGAGAGGGGTGCCCACTGTCTCTCGGTCTCTTTGTTCTGGCGATTGAGCCATTAACAGAAATTATAAGGAGAGATCTGGACATAAATGGATTTAGAGTTGGCCATGAAGAGCATAAACTGATGATGTGCTGTTATATCTATCAGACCTGGGTGAGTCTCTGGCCAAACTACAGACCACACTGGAGAAATATGGGAGTGTTTTGGGTTATAAAGTTAACTTGGAAAAAAGTGAAATTATGCCATTAACAAATTTTGATTATGAAAGATATTTTTTTAAAAAGAAACCAGTTTAAATGGAAACTGGATAGAATCAAATATTTGGGAATAATGGTATATAATAATCTACAAAATTTATATAAACTTACTCCCCTTACTTGGAAAGATAGGGGAGGATTTACAAAGATAGAAAGACCTGCCCATCACCTTAGCTGGGAGGGTTAACTGTGTGAAAATGAAAGTGATGCCGAGAATACAATACCTCTTCCAGTCATTGCCTATCTCTTTGCCTAGGAATATTTTTAAGACACTTAATGGTCATATAAGACCATTTCTTTGGAATAGTAAAGTACCTAAGATCTCCATGTAAAATTTGATATGGAAATTTAAACTTGGAGGATTAAGATTACCAGATTTTTTTAAAATACTGTTTAATATCCCAGGCGAGGTTTCTCTCTTCCTTTTTTGAAGAGAGCTCTCACTCATGGATCCAAATTGTATTGCATACAATGAGGGAAGGAGCAGTGAAGAATTTTATTTACCAATAGAATGTTTTGGTACAAGGGTATTTTAGGAGATAACCCCACCTTTAGCCCAATACATTGATTTGGTTTTTTGCCATGTCTGAATTACATGTTTCCCTTGATATCAATTTAATGTCCCACTTATATGTTAATTCTCCTGCTATCTTTTCTCCTACAATCAAGGTACATTCTCCAATTTGTGCCCAAAACGGGGTACTACCTCCCTCATAGAGAGAAGCAATAAACCTCAACTGGGCTGCCCAATTTTTTTAAAGTCTGTCAATTTCAGACCTCCCAGTTCATAACTCCAAGTAAATTTTTCCATGGAAACTCTAGCCATGGAGAAAATCACGTATAATTTAAGGAGGAAATATGACACATTCATTAGAGTGTGGCAACTCTATCTGCGACATATTGGTACACAGATATAATTATATCCCTTCTGAATAAAAGAAGGGCAATAACCCATTCCAGTAGTAGAATGTATTTTTTCCTCATCTTTTTTATTTTAGATTACTTTGGGTTTTTCTTAACTTCCTTTAAGTGTCTATGACTTCATCAATAATTGTGTTTTTTTATTTGTTTTATTTAAATAATCTTCTTCTTGTGGTATTAGGGTGCAGGAGGGAGGGGAGAAGGGCAGACGTTAAAAAAAAACAGACAATGTTATATGCCATTATTGAGAGAGATTGTACTGTTTGTTTGGGTTTGTGTGAGTCTTTTTGAAAACCAAAAATAAAATACTCAAAAAAAAAGAAATGAATCCAGTTATTGATGAATACAGTTGAAAAAGGAGATTCATTTTTTGAAAGAGAACAAATCATTGTTAAATGACACAAGACAACTGACTATGGAAAACAACCAAGGTACATTCTTGAAAACTCACTTGAAGATGCAGAAAGAAAGAAATATTACATTTTTGAAGACCCAGTTAATAAATGCAGTGAGAATCTAATAAAACACTTCAAGATAAATTGTCAGAAAGTGAGACTGAATTGGAAGTTGTAACATTGGATCCAGAATTACAAGAAAAGACAATTGAAGCCAGAGTGGGTGTTGATGAATTTAGAAGCTAAATGTTGTTTAAGTCCTACCTTTTCTATAACCAACTACAGAAGAAGAGAAAGAAGACCCGTCTTGTGCCCTCAAGAAAGTGATTACCTTGGAAATTAAAAATGTCTTTATGAACAGACCAATTACCAAAGTCTGTATTTGACAAGAAGCAGAAAGCTTTAATGATTGATTTTCACTTTCTTTTGAATATTTACCCAATGTATTACTATGTTTGATTTTCTTAGTAGTGGTAATTATTATTTTTAGATATATAATTAGGGGCTAGTATTGTAAGGGTTAAAATGACTTGTGAACATATTTTTGCCAGTTTCTAGCAGTCTGCAGAAGATTGTTGACATTCTTTTGAGTGTCTGTATAGTAACAGTCTTCCAGTAAGGTTAAAAGCTGTGTTTTTGACCATCTTGGAGAAACAAGGTTAGTTTTGAATTTTCTTTTGTTCTGTTAGAACAAGAACATGGAACTGGCCCAGATAATTTCTTTGACCATGTAATTTTGAAAATATTAATGTATTAATAGTTTATTGTCTGTTTATTAATTGTTTTAAGTATAGTTTACTATCTTAAGTGTTCAAATAAACAGTGAGAAACTCAATGCTACTTTGGAATGGACTTTGTATTAATGAGTCAAAACAAACAATGTCTGCATGTTGCTCAAGCTATTATAAAGGGAAATGGTCGCAATAGAGAGAAAGTTAAAGAAAGTCTCCATGGTTGTGGAGAAGCAGCCAGGAGGTGGAATCAGTGAGTTAGCACAATATATTGAATTACCTCCTTCTGCACTGTCACCATTCCATGATTCTGTGGCTTTATATGTTTATGACTTGATAAACAGCCTCATTCCATAGTTATGTTAAGATAAACAAATACATTGTAAAGTACATTGAAATAATCAGCAATTATATGATGTTTAGCTAATAAACCTTTGCCATGTCAGGCTGCCATCTGTCCAAGATAATTAAACTGTTAAAATTTATTCCATGGCAATATTATACTCAAATAAATTTGCAGCAATAATATCTTAAAATAATTCTTGCTATGATGCATGCAATTAATGTTCAACCTGCAATGATCAAAGACTAAAGAACTTACTGCCTTCCCCTGTTCACTTGCCAGCATCTCAGGCATTTCCTGAAAATGTACAATGACGTGCTTAATTCGGTGAAAGAGGGAACGCTCCCAGTAAATGGCTCCAGCAACAGGAGGTTGATTCTTGGTCACCGGAGGATTATTGCCATTATTAGCGAAGAGATTGCTTATAACATCAACCTGTAAAAATAAGACATCCATCACTGTGTAAGATCTCGGAGCACTGTGGGTAATGCTTTATTACTGATAGATTTGCCTGTGCAAGGGAAAACTGAGAATCAGGGATATTTTTAGACAGCCAACTAATAACTAGTAGACCACAACAAGGACCACATCAACTTACAAGCCATATATCATATAGAAAAAATAACCTATACAGTTGTCAAATCTGCTGTAATGGAAGAGGCCTCAAAGAGCCTACAAGAGGTAGAGCAAAACTTGCCTGGAAGAGTAGAATATGGGCACTGTGAGTTCATCCACATAAGTATGAAAAATATAAAAGCATGATGCAGTTTAAATGGAGGGAAAGAACAGCATGCTGCTGCTGAGAAATGTATTGCTCCTTTGCTCATGTCACTAAAAGTTAGCTGTGAGCTCAGGAAGTAATCAAGAAGGTAAAAAGAATATTGGAACAAACAAAATGTGAAATTTTTTTGCAGGCCATTAATGAGACCATGCATGGAATGTATACAGCACCAAGAATGGGAGAGTTCTTTGCTTATGTCATACACAAGGTGGATAATCTGAAATTGTTAGGTGTAATGGACTTGAATTTTGAGAAGGCATTGGTAGGCAGTTTCAGAGGGTAAAGAAGGATAGGGACTGGGTGACCAACAGTAAGAGAAGTAGTAGGAAGGTAGTGCAGGAGTCTCCTGTGGTCATCTTCCTGCAGAACAGATATGCTATTTTGGATACTGTTGGGAGAGATGGCTCACCAGGAGTAGGCAGCAGTAGCCAGGTTCAAGGCACCGTGGGTGGCGCTGCTGTCCAAGAGGGCAGGAAAAAGAGTGGTAGGGCAATAGGCAAAGGGGATTCCATTGTAAGAGGAATAGACAGGAGTTTCTGTGGCTGTAAACGAGACTCCCGGATGGTGTGTTGCCTCCTTGGTGCAAGGGTCATGGATGTCTCGCAGCAGCTGCAGGACATTCTGGAAGGGGAGGGAGAACAGCCCATTGTCGTGGTCCATATCGGTACCAACGACATAGGAACAAAAATGGATGAAGTCCTACAAGATGAATTTAGGAAGTAAATTGAGGAGTAGGACCTCAAAGGTAACAATCTCTGGATTGTTACCCGTGCCACGAGCTAATCAGAGTAGGAACAACAAGATAGCTAGAATGAATTTGTGGCTTGAAAGATGGTGTAGGAGGGAAGGTTTCAGATTCTTGGAACATTGGAACTGGTTCTGGGGCAGATGGTACTGGTATAAACAGGACGGTCTGCATCTGAGCAGGGCCGGGACCAATGTTATTCGGGGTTTGTTTGCTAGTGCTGTTGGGGAAGGTTTAAACTAATGTGGCAGGGGAATGGGACCAAGTCCAGAGAGTCAGAGGGGTGTAAAATGAGTAGAAGCAGAAGGTAGCAAGGTGAATAGCATTAGTGATAGGCAAGTAAAAGCAGGGGGAAAATCAAAAAGAGCTATTTGTTTACATAATGGTAAAAGGGATAAGAGTGTGGCTAAAGAAAGGCTGAAGGCTTTGTGTCTCAATGCAAGGAGCATTTGTAATAAATTGGAGGAATTGAATGTGGAGATAGCTATTAATAACTATGATATAGTTGGGATCACAGAGACGTGCCTTCAGGGGGAATGTGACTGGGAGCTCAACATTCATGGTTACTCAACATTCAGGAGGGATAGACAGAATGGAAAAGGAGGTGGAGTAGCCCTGTTGGTTAGGGAAGA
Organism: Narcine bancroftii; assembly: GCF_036971445.1. NCBI lineage: Eukaryota > Metazoa > Chordata > Chondrichthyes > Torpediniformes > Narcinidae > Narcine > Narcine bancroftii. The sequence goes on from NC_091472.1 coordinate 195,209,648, forward strand.
GATGAATGTCTTAGAAAGGAAGGACATCGGTGTAGAGGATGTGGAATCCATATGGGTAGAGCTGCGAAACACGAAGGGGCAGAAGACGCTAGTGGGAGTAGTGTACAGGTCGCCTAACAGTAGCAGTGAGGTTAGTGAAGGAGTCATGAAGGAAATTGGTAATGCGTGCAAGAAAGGGACAGCAGTTGTAATGGGTGACTTTAATCTACATGTAGATCGGGTGAAAGAAATTGGTAAGGGTAAGGTTGAAGAGGATTTCTTAGAATGTATGCAGGATTGTTTTCTAAATCAGCATGTTGAGGAACTGACAAGGGAACGAGCCATTCTCGACTGGGTATTGAGTAATGGAGAAGGGTTAATTAGCAATCTTGTTGTGAGGAACCCTTAGGGCAAGAGTGACCACAATAGGGTGGAATTCTTTATTAGGATGGAATATGACAGAGATGATACGGATACAAAGGTTTTGAACTTGAAGAGGGGTAACTTTGATGGTATGAGATATGAATTGGCTAAAATAGATTGGCAAATGGTACTTAAAGGACTAATGGTAGAAATGCAATGGCAAACGTTTAAGGATAGCTTGGAGCAAGTGCAGAAAATGTACATCCCAGTTTGTACGAAGAATAAATCGAGGAGGGTAGCCCATCAGTGGCTAACAAGGGAGATCTGAGAAAGTGTCAAATCCAAAGAAGGAGCTTACAAATTAGCCAAAAAGAATAATATCCCTGATGATTGGGAGAAATTCAGAGTTCTGCAGAGAAGGACAAAAGGATTAATTAGGAAAGGCAAAAGGGATATTGAGAGGAAGCTGGCAGGGAACATAAAAAATGACTGTAAAAGCTTTTATAGATACATTAAGAGAAAGACAACGAGATAGACAACAGACTTGCCAAGGCAAATAGCACCTTTGGAAGACTACACAAAAGAGTCTGGAAAAACAACCAACTGAAAAACCTCACAAAGATAAGCGTATACAGAGCCGTTGTCATACCCACACTCCTGTTCGGCTCCGAATCATGGGTCCTCTACCGGCATCACCTACGGCTCCTAGAACGCTTCCACCAGCGTTGTCTCCGCTCCATCCTCAACATTCATTGGAGCGCTTTCATCCCTAACGTCGAAGTACTCGAGATGGCAGAGGTCGATAGCATCGAGTCCACGCTGCTGAAGATCCAGCAGCGCTGGGTGGGTCACGTCTCCAGAATGGAGGACCATCGCCTTCCCAAGATCGTGTTATATGGCGAGCTCTCCACTGGCCACCGTGACAGAGGTGCACCAAAGAAAAGGTTCAAGGGCTGCCTAAAGAAATCTTTTGGTGCCTGCCACATTGACCACCGCCAGTGGGCTGATATCACCTCAAACCGTGCATCTTGGCGCCTCACAGTTTGGCGGGCAGCAACCTCCTTTGAAGAAGACCGCAGAGCCCACCTCACTGACAAAAGGCAAAGGAGGAAAAACCCAACACCCAACCCCAACCAACCAATTTTCCCCTGCAACCGCTGCAACCGTGTCTGCCTGTCCCGCATCGGACTTGTCAGCCACAAACGAGCCTGCAGCTGACGTGGACATTTACCCCCTCCATAAATCTTCGTCCGCGAAGCCAACCCAAAGAAGAAGAAGAAGAGAAAGAGGTTAGTTAAGACAAATGTGGGTCCGTTGCGGACAGAAACGGGTGAGTTGATCATGGGGAACAGGGTATGGCAGACTGTTTGAATGACTATTTTAGTTCTGTCTTCACCAAGGAAGAAATAACAAATCTACAGAAAATTATTAAGGATTGGAATCTATTGTGACGGAGGGACTAAAGGAAATAATTGTAAATTGAGAAGTTGTATTAGTTAAATTGCAGGGATTAAAGGCAGATAAATCCCCGGGGCCAGATAATCTGCATCCGAGAGTGCTGAAGGAAGTAGCCCAGGAAATAGTGGATGCGGTTGGTGATAAATGTTTCAAACCTCTCTGGATACTGGATTAGTTCCTGAGGATTGGAGGGTGGCCAACGTAACCCCACTCTTTGAAAAGGGAAGGAGAGAGAAATCGGGAAACTACAGACCAGTTAGCCTGACATCAGCAGTAGGGAAGGTGCTAGAATCGGTTATTAAAGATGCAATTGCAGTACATTTGGAAAATAGTGGTATCATTGCACAGAAAGGGAAATCATGTCTGACGAATCTAAAATAATTTTTTGAGGATGTAACCAGTAGAGTGGATAGGGGAGAACCAGTGGATGTGGTATATCTGGACTTTAGTAAGGCATTTAATAAGGTTCCGCACAGAAGACTAGCGTATAAACTTAAAGAGCACGGAATAGGAGGTATGGTATTAAGGTGAATATAGAATTGGTTGAGGGACAGGAAGCAAAGAGTAGGAATAAATGTGTTCTTTTCAGAATGGCGGCCAGTGACTAATGGGGTACCGCAGGGCTCAGTGCTGGGGCCGCAGTTGTTTATGATATACATCAACAACTTAGATGTGGGAATAGATAGCAGTATCTTGAAATTTGCAGATGATACGAAGTTGGGTGACAGGGTTAGCTGTGTGGAGGATGCTAGGAGAGTGCAGGGTGATTTGGACAAGTTAGGCGAGTGGGCCAGGATGTGGCAGATGCAGTATAATGTGGATAAATGCAAGGTTATCCACTTTGGAGGTAAGAACAGGAAAGAGGATTATTATTTAAATGGTATCTATTTAGGAAAAGGGGAGATGCAGTGAGATTTGGGTGTTGCTGTGCATCAGTCGTTGAAAGTGGGCGTGCAGGTGCAGCAGGCGGTGAGGAGGGCGAATGGTATGTTGGTGTTCATAGCGAGAGGATTTGAGTCCAGGAGTAGGGAGATCCTGCTGCAGCTGTACAGAGCTTTGGTGAGACCACACCTGGAGTACTGCGTGCAGTTTTGGTCTCCTTATCTGAGGAAGGACATCCTTGCCATGGAGGGGGTGCAGAGAAGGTTCACTAGGCTGATACCGGGGATGGAGGGACTCACACATGAAGAAAGGTTGGATAGACTAGGCTTGTATTCTCTGAAATTTAGAAGATTGAGGGGGATCTTATAAAATTCTTAAAGGTTTAGACAGACTAGACACAGGAAGGTTGTTTCCAATGCTGGGAAAAACCAGAACCAGGGGCCATAGTTTAAGGATAAGGGGGAATTTTTTTAGGGCTGAGATGAGGAAAAATTTCTTCTCTCAGAGAGTCGTAAATGTGTGGAATTCTTTGCCACAGGAAGTAGTTGAGGCCGGTTTCCTGTTAATATTTAAATGTAGGTTAGATTTGGCCCTTGTGGCCAAGGGGATTAGGGGGTATGGGGAGAAGGCAGGAACTGGGTACTGATCAACCATGATCATAATGAATGGCAGTGTAGGCTTGAAGAGCAAAATAGACTACTCCTACACCTATTTTCTATGTTTCTAAGATGCTTTTTCAATATTAATAGCACAAGAGTGCAGATCTTTGGTGCCAATATATTAATTTATTCACAGATTCTGTTCTCACTGCTACCATCAAGGTGGCACAAAACTCGCACCACCAGGTTCAGAAATAGCTGCCACCCGTCCACCATCAGACTCCTGAACAATAAACTCCATCAGGGACTCATTTAAGGACCAACTTTTGCACCGTTTTTTTCTCCTCTCTATATTGATTACATTTATTTATTTGTTTACATGAGCACATTGTGTTTTTTTATTTTGCACTACCGTTAAGTGGTAATTCTGCCTCGCCCACAGGAAAAAGAATTTCAGGGTTGTATATGATGTTATGTATGTACTTTGACAATAAATCTGAAATCTGAGGGTAGTGGGTATGTGAAGTGGTAAAGGTGTGTAAAATTACAATCTTTAAAAGAGAGGTACATGAACAGAAAAGGTTTAGAGGCCAATGGGATCAGCTCAGATAGGCAATTTGGCAGACTGGGTGAGTAGGGCTGAAAGACCTGCTATGCAAATTTATAACTCAAAATATTATCCAAATCGGGTGCAGTTCTGGTGACCCATGTGTAATCTGCTCTCCAGCTTTGCAGGTTCTCCCTGTGACCACTTAGGTTTTCTCTGGGTACTCCAGTTCCTTCCGACATCCCAAAGCCATGTAGGTTGGTAGGTTAATTGGTCACAGTCAACTCTGTGTCTGTGGCCTCCATTGGTTATGGTTGACCATGGATACTGCACCACCTGGAGTGACCTCTCAAGGATGCAAGCCAGAGCAGAGTTCATATAGAGATCCATCGGTTCCCCAAGCAGTGGGACCCCACCACCCTCATGCTAATGACAGGTCCAAAGTCAATATCATCTGGTGCCACCAGCATCGCAGTTGACGTGCCAGTGCTGGGTAGTCAGACGACTTTGGGACTCCGACTCCAGATTTTTCCCTCGGGGTCTACTCCAAATGCCTGTCTGGTAAGTGGGTATAGCCACAAAGCAGCGGACATTTGAAATCAGAGTTTTCCCTCTCTTAGATGAGTTATCATCATGGTTAACAAGCCCCATCTACCCAGAGAAACTGGTTTCAAGGCACCAGTAGCTTGTCTTTGCCCCTTTTCCTGTCAGTGAGAACAGCTCTACTGGTGAAGGCCACATGTGAAGGCCAAGAGTTGGACAGTCAGAGGCTGTTTGAGGCACACACCATGAAGAGCATATGTGTAGCAGTGGGCACTCATCCCCACTACCACCCTTCGGCTATGACAACCTTTAGAGCCAACTGTCAATTACCCCTGGTGTAATTGGGAGAATCAAGGGGCATTAATGGGCATGTGTGAGAGAATAGTTAGAGGGAAATAAAGGGGAAATGGAATGCATGAAATTGGCTCTGATATCAAGCACAGACAAAATTAGCTCCTTCCATGTCATGTGGAAAGATGGAAATAAAGAATCGTGCATACCTCTTTACAGTATTGTGTCAGAATGTCATTGAACTTTCTCATCATTTGTTTGTTGACAGCTTCACGTGAGCGAATGTGCCTAAATCGCAAAAGCATGTCGAAAGCTGCTTCCGCAGAGCGGAGACTCTTGAATGACTCGTCAATAAAGTTCTTTGCTTCCTCTTCAATTAGCTGCAAGAAATAGTGAAGCAACATTATAATATTAAAATATTTGCAGTTAAATGGGAAAAACCATTGAGTAGGAATCGAGGTAGTTTATAACTGTAACCTTAAGTGGTGTAAACAGTGCTTGCAGATGAAATTTAATTCAGACTATAGTGAGATTATGCATTTTGAAAATCATAAACCATTAAAACATATACAGTAAATAACATAACATACATAACATAACAATTACAGCACGGAAACAGGCCATTAGACCCTTCTAGTCCGCACCGAACCAAACACCCCTTTCTAGTCCCACCTCCCTGCACAATGCCCATAACCCTCCATCTTCTTCTCATCCATATACCTGTCCAACCTTTTCTTAAATAATACAATTGACTCCGCCGCCACTATTTCTCCCGGAAGATCATTCCACACAGCTACCACTCTCTGAGTAAAGAAGTTCCCCCTCATGTTACCTCTAAACCTCTGCCCCTTAATTCTTAACTCATGTCCTCTTGTTTTAAACTTTCCTCCTCTTAACGGAAATAGTCTATCCACATCCATTCTGTCTATCCCTTTCATAATCTTAAATACTTCTATCAAATCCCCTCTCAACCTTCTACGCTCCAAAGAATAAAGACCCAATCTGTCCAATCTCTCCCCATACTCCAGATGCTTAAACCCAGGCAACATTCTGGTAAACCTTCTCTGCACTCTCTCCACTCTGTTTATATCCTTCCTATAATTAGGCGACCAGAACTGCACACAGAACTCCAAATTAGGCCGCACCAACGTCTTATACAATCTCAACATCACCTCCCAACTCCTATATTCCATGCAATGATTGATAAAGGCCAGCATACTAAAAGCCTTCTTCACCACCCTATTCACGTGAGTTTCTACCTTCAGGGAACGATGTACCGTTACTCCTAAATCTTTCTGCTCTTCTGTATTCCTCAATGCTCTCCCATTTACCACATATGTCCTATTCTGATTCTTCTTACCAAAATGAAGCACCTCACACTTATCAGCATTAAATTCCATCTGCCATTTTTCAGCCCACTTTTCTAAGCAGCCCAAATCCCTCTGCAATCCTTGAAAACTTCTTCATTATCCACTATTCCACCTATCTTAGTATCGACTGCATATTTACTAATCCAATTCACCACCCCATCATCTAGATCATTAATGTATATAACGAACAACAATGGGCCCAATACAGATCCTTGAGGCACACCACTGGTCACCGGCCTCCAACCTGACAGACAATTATCCACTACCACTCTCTGGCCTCTCCCTTTCAGCCAATGTTCAATCCATTTGACTATCTTAAAATTTATACCTAATGTAGGGTACCAAGGAATGGTGGTGAACAGAGGGACTTTGGGATTCAATACAAAGTTCCCAGGAAATGGCAACATAGGTTGATAGGATGTTTAAGGAAGTTTATCGTATGCTTGCTTTCATAGGTCCGTATATGGAACATTAAAGTTAGGATACGATGTTGCAGCTTTACAAAAATGCTCATTGTGTGCAATTTGAGTCAAGTCACCATGGAAGAATGAGGTTGTATTGCACAGAGTGCAAATTTAAGTTCAAGTTTATTCTCATCTGATTGTACAGAAACAACACCTCTCCAAAAGACCATCATACACACACAAAAACAGACAATATACTGTGCATAATGATCAATATAAATAAATATTTGGGATATTTTCACGGTTACAGGATACCGTTCATCAGACTCACAGCCTGTGGGAAGAAGCTATTCCCCAGCCTGGTAGTCTTGATTTTGTTGCTCCTGTATATTCTTCTAGTGGGCACTGGATGGAAATGGTTCTACATAATTTCTTGAGCTCTATTTGGACCATGCTCCCAGTAGAGGAAAGAGAAACCACAGTGATCCTCTCATCTTTTTTAATCATCTGTATACACTACAGTCTGTTGCTTTGCAACTACCATTCCACACAAATGATGCAGCTGGAGAGGGCACTCTCAATTGTGCCCCTATAAAATGTTGTCCAGAAGGGGGCCAGTAACCTTGCCCTCCTCAGCCTCCTTTGGACGTTTACCACTGCTGCACCTTACTGACGAATGAGGAGTTATGAGTCCAGAGGTTGCCCCTTATTGCATATCAAGGAACATTGTGTTCTCCACTTTCTCCATGATGGAACAGTTAATGTGCAGTGGAGAATGATTGACCTATGTCCTCCTGAAGTCCACAATCATCTCCTTTGCCTTATCAACATTGAGACTCAGGTTGTTGTTCTCGCATCACTTTATGAGTCTTTTAATCGCCTCTCTATAATGTGACTCAATATTGTTGATGAGGCCAACTACTGTTGTACGATTAGCAAATTTAATTTTTCTGTTGGAATTGAATCTGGCAGTGCAGTTTGGAGTTAGAATTGTGTGCTGTAGCAGACAGAACACACAGCCCTGAGGAGTATCAGTGCTCAATCTGTTGGGGGTTGAGGTTTTGTTGCCAACCCAGATTGTCTGTGGTCTTTTCAGTTGCAGAGAGGGGAATTAAGATTCAATATTCCTTTGTTGTCATGTAATAGGGCAGAACATGTAATATTACACAAAATGGCCTTTTGCCTGCCAAAGGAGGCAAAGAATCACCATTAGTGTTGTCTGTCGCCCCTTACAGTAAGAGAAGGAATAGAGTCATTTCAGAGACACTAAGTGTCTGTAGATTTGCCTCCAGTGCTTCCGCAACCTCTGCAGCTGTTCAGACTCCTGTTTGATCCATCGGCAATCTGAGCTCCAGATCCAAACCTCCAACACGATCAGAAAGTCTTCAGCATAGATGCCTTTCAGAAGTCCTTCTTGCCTTCAACTCCTCCTCAGTTTCTTGTTCTAATACCTGGTTCTCATGAGCCTGTCTCCAGCAGCCCACAGCCATGCGGGTCCCCAACTGCATGTCACATGCAGCCTGTCTGCATCCCTCAGCCATTAAACCCCTTGCCATTCAGCTGCCAAGGTCATCAACTGTTGGGTCATCTCCTCTGCTTCTCAATGTGGGGGGGGGGGTGTACTTCCCGTTTCTGGTGCCATGCACCGGACCATTGCTTCCCGGAGTCTGCAACCCCTCATGGTCACCTCCGTGGCTGCAGGCTCCTTTAAACAGAACGCTTAATGCTTGACAGAGCCACCAATATTAGGACTGAGCAGTTGAACCCTTTGAAGCAGCACTGCATTTCCACTCTTCCAGGACTGGACCAGTGTAGTGCATGTCGAAAGAACCAAAGTCTTGTTGATCCAAACCAAGGCTTTTATTAACTAAAAGACTGGAGCATATCACAAGTTGGTTGACCAGTCCAGAATGACCTGGTCTGGCTAGGAGCAATCCTTTAAGACCTGCCAGTAGGTGTGGCTATGCTCTCAGCCAATCACAGTCATCCTACACTACCATCTGTACATATGTACATATACATGTTGGTGATCGAATCTGTACTATCACAACCAGCAGCATCATTTTCTTTGTCCCAACAAGGAAAGTTTTTCCACCAGCCTCTGATATATGATCATATTGAACACCAAGCTGAAATCAATGAAAAACAGCCTGGCATATGAAGCTGGACAGAGTGGAGGGCAAGGCTATTGCATCATCTGTGGACCAGTTTGGACAGTAAGCAAACTGGAACAGGTCCAATGCTGCTAAAAGGTGCTCTTTGATTTATTCCAACACCAGCTGATCAAAGCACCTTTTGATTGTAGAGGTCAGTGCCATTCAGCAGTAGTCATTTAGTCTGGATACTGTTGTTCTCTTGGACACCAGGATGATGGTGTCTGCTTTAAAACCTGCAGGGACTGCTACAGTGAGATGCTGCAGATATCCGTTACAACTTCTGTCAGCTGCGTCTCAGAGACCTGCAGCACCCAACCAGCTATGTTATTTCGAATTGCTCCATTGTGTGGGTTCACCTTGGATAAGATCTTCCTCGCCTCAACTGCAGCTATAAAGGGTGCCAGTTCTTCAGGGAAAGACAGGGCATTCTTTGATGTCGATTTGTTTTTCTCATCAAACCATGCATAGAAGGTATTCAACCTGTCTTGAAGGGAAGCATCATTATTGCTGACCCACAAGGTTGACAGTCAGTTATGATTTGAATACCCTGATACATGCACCTCGTGTTGCTGGTGTCACACAAGTGTCTGTGGATTCTCTGTGGATACCCCTGCTTTGTCTTCCTGATTGCACGGGAGTGTTTAGCCCTTGCTGATCAAAATGCCATCTTGTTTCCCAATCGGAATGCAATTTCATGAGCACTGAGTGATGCACAAACCTCCACTTCTAGCCATGATTTTCCCTGGATGTGTAGCGTTTAATAATGGTTGACATGTTGCAGAGGTGATTCACCGGGTGATTGCCTGGAGTGGATGACTTTCTTTCTGCGGAGAAATTTTATGTTGATCATAGAGCACTGGAGGGTGAGGAGTGACCTGATTGAATTGCACATAATTATAAGAGGCAGAAACAGGAGAGAAAGAATCTTTCCTCAAAAATAACAGGCAAGAGGAAGGAGTTTTAAAGGGAATTTAAAGAGTAAGTTCTTTTTTTATAAACACAGAGAATGGTTACTATCTGGAACTCACTGCCAAAAGAGGTGATGGAATCAGATACAATCACATTTAGACAGGCACTTGAATAGGCAAGGCATGGAACAATGTGGACCAAGTGCAGATTAGTGAGATTAATGAACATAGAAAAAATGCTTGGTGGGCAAAAGGGCTGATTTCTATGCTGTATAACTCCATGATTCTATGATTTTATAATTTCCCTGAAATTTGGCATCACCAATCAAGTCTTCTGAGTACTGAAAATGTTTTGGAATTCATAGTTCTCAACTACTAAGTTGCAAAGAGCTTGCATCACCTCATAAAATTGCAGAATGCTCATTGGTTTAGTTGCACAATAAACTTTCCAAGTTTTTAGATCCTTGACTAAAGAACATCCTCATCTGACATACTTTTACTTTCCACTGGGAATAACAAGAAAATGCATAGAAAAAATGGGTAGTGTATCTTTTTTTGCAAACTACTATTTCCCTTTCTCAACAATTTGTTAGAATAAGAAACAGATTTGAATGCAAATATATTAGATAAACAAATCAAATTTTGAAATATTTCCAATATGAACATACCTGAACCTGAGTATAAAAATCCTCCATGACTACCTTCCACATTTGAGAATGACGAATGTTAAACATATCAAATGATAATTCCATGATGGGTACAACTAAATCATTAACCCTTTGTACTACATCATCAATGCGTTTCGGGTCACCAGTAACAGCTTTTAGCTCTGGTCCAAAGATGTTGTAAAACTCCTCTCGAGTCTGATGATTTTGAAAAACCATAACAGATTTTGCAGTTAGTTTATGGTGTCCTTATGTTTTCATCATAAAGCAAAAAATAATTTAATTAAATTTAAAAGAATGAATAGAGAAGGCTGACTTCCATTAAAGATTGCATAGAATATACGACCAGAGAGCTCTTAGTACAACTTTTTATACATTGATTAGGCCACAGCTTAAATATAGTGTACAATTCTAGTTATCATTCTTTTGAAAGGATGTGATTACACAGAGAGGTTGCAAAGGATGCTGTCTTGGACAAAATGTTTTAGTTTTGAGGAGAGACTGAATAGGCTAGGTTTGTTTTCCTTAGAGGGGAGAAAGTTAACAGGTGACCTGATCAAAGCAAACAAAATTATGGGTGACATATATTGGGTCAGTAATTAGAAATGTTTCTCTATAGCATAAGTGTCTGTGACCATACGACACAAGTTTTATTAAATTTAGACATGTAGCATGGTAATGCAAGCCCATGTCACCCAATTAACCGACAACCCAGTACATTTTGAAGGATGGTGGGAAACTGGAGAACCTGGACAAAACCCAAGCAGTCAAGGAGAGAACGTATAAACTCCTTACAGACGGATTCAGATTCCAACCCCAACCTCTGGCGCTGTAAAAGTGTTGTACTAACCCCTACGCTAACCATGCCTCCCAAAAGCATACAGTGCCCTCCATAATGTTTGGGACAAAGACACTTTTTTCCTTTATTTGTCCCTGTGCTCCACAGTTTTAAATTTGTAATCAAACAATTCACATGTGATTAAAGTGTAGGTTCCAGATACATTTTGGTTTGATCATATAGAAATTTCAGCATTTTTATACGTCATCCCCTCATTTTAGGGCACCATCATTTTGGGTCATTGCAATGATGTGTGTGTATATATATAAGGTAAAGTAGTTATGGTTAGTGTTTTGTTGCATATCCCTTGCATGCAATGACTGCTTGAAGTCTCTGATTCATAGACAATCACCAAGTGCTGTGTATCTTCTCCAATGGTGCTCTCCCATGTCTCTAGTGCAGCCATCTTCAGCTCCTGCTTGTTTTGGGGATTTGTTTCCTTAAATTTTCTCTTCAGTAGGTGGAAGTGTTATGAGCTCAGAGGACCCATAAAACCAGCAGCACTAGATATTCACCAAGACAAATGATTACTTAAACAAAAGAAGCTTTTAATTATCTTTAAACATGAAAACAGAATCACACTTCAACTTATCACTATTGACTTACTTAATCTAACTTAACCCCCAGTGCATGTGTATGTAATGTGTGTTTAAGTTCAGAAAAGTTCTTTGGTTCACAGTGCAATCTCACTTCTCATTCTTCCAAATTCATTGGTTGCAGGCAATTCTTATACTGTGCACAGAATTTAATATTTATAAAGTTCACCAGGCTTTGGTGCTTGAAAAGTAAATGGTTACCACTTAGGGAGGTTCTTGTTCGTTTAGAGATTTGTTGTTCCAGGGCATGCACAACTGATTCCTTTTTAATCAGCCACTTCAGTGCCTTGCTGATGAAACTTGCCCCCTTCAGGGTTCTCCAGATAATAACCTCTTTCTTTCAGGTCACCACAGAGTGCCTTTTTGTTTCTCTTATTCCAAGTGAAACATTATACAGCCAGTCCTCTCCTCTTACTTAAACCACAAGGGCTTTGGCCAGGCTGTCGTCCAAAATGGGGCTTTCCACAAGCTTACCAGCTTGTCCTATTCCAGTGTAGAATTATCTCTGCCTCTTTCTCTCTCTGACAGAAAGCCTGTTTGACTCTCTCTCCAGACAATCTGCGGCTCCAACAAGATCTTTCGTCTGTTGCTTTTTGTAAACAACAATCCATTAGTGAAGTCTCTCAAGCACTCTTCAAAGCTCTTGCAAAAGCTGTGGAGCCGATATGTTTAGCATTGGCAGAGCTCCAGTATTTCAAATAAGATCTGCTTTAGAGTGTTTGTATGTAACCTACTCTAAAAAAAAACTTTCCCAGTTTATCTCCCAAAAACATATCTATATACTCTGTCACAGAAGCCATGCTCAATTGGATTTAGATCGGGTGACTGACTTGGCCATTCAAAAATTTTCCTGTTTTTAGCTTTGAAAAATTCCTTTATTGCTTTAGCAGTATATTTTGGACCACTGCCTTAAGGATGAGTGCCTTCCAAAGAGTTTGGAGGCATTTCCTCGAACTTGAGCAGATAAGATGTTTCTATACACCTCAGAATTCATTTTCATCAGCAGTTACATCAACAATAAAGATGTGCCAGTACTTTTGGCAGCCATACATGTCCAGGCCATAACACCCCCACTGATAAGGTAGTATGCTCTGAATCTTGGGCAGTTCCTTTTCGCCTCCACACTTTGCTCTTGCCGTTACTCTGATACAGGTTCATCTTAGTCTGATTTGTCCACAAGACCTTTTTTTTCAACATTCTGCAGGCATTTAAATTGTAATCTTGGCAAATTGTAATCTGGCCATCCTGTTTCTGTGGCTACCTTGCAGTTTGCATCTTATAGTGTAACTTCTGTATTTCTGTTGACAGTAGCCATTGACATATCCACAAAAGTATATGATTTTGGGCGATGTCTCTTACTGTTTTATTCTGGTTTTTCAGCCTCATAATAGCTCCTTTGACTTTAATTAGCACAACTCTGGTCCTTGTTTTGAAAAATAGCATCTCCAGACTCCAAAGGTGATCAAAAGTTTAGGAGTAAGCCAAGTTCTCTTCTACATGCACCAGTGAAGCAATTAAAGATATCTATGTAATTACAAACACCTGTGAAACCAAATGTCCCAAACATTATGGTGTCCTGAAATGGGGGAAACAATGAAAAAAAAAGTGCTGTAATTTCTACATTTCAAACCAAAGTGAAACACAAGCAGACAGGATGGTGAAGAAGGCACACTGCCCTTCATCAGTCAGGAAATTGATTTAGACTTCATGACTTTAAAAAATACTATTCATCAGCACAGCAAGAATTTTATCATTCTTATTTGAAGAAGAAAGAGTCCCCCTTCTTGGATCCAAATGGGATTGAATTCAATGTAAGAAGAAACAGTGAAGGACTTTATTTTTGTGGAATGTTAAGTTACTAGCAAAAAGAGTCAGATAACCTTATATTAATACATATGAATAGGATATGGCAAGAAATAAATGAATGTATTGGGAAAAAAAATCAGGTATATCATTAAGAACACCATTATGTAAAAATGTTGCCTATGAATCTAGGTAACAAAATATGTAATTCATGGTATGATATGGAGGGATCTCATCTTTTGAACAATTCAGAAATAAATACAGAGTAGCTAATGGGACTTTCTTTTGTTTTCTCCAGGCAAGATTCTTCCTAAGATAGAAATGGGGCCAAGTTTGGACCCACTTGAAATTAGTGAAATGGGACAAACAATTTGGCTAGGGAATACACCTAAATTTATAATTAAGATGTACTATGTTCTCCAGAATGAAAGTGCAAAACCAGGTGTACAGAGATCGAGAGAGAGAGGTGGGAGTTGGATCTGGGTGTTGCAATAATGGAAAAATGTTGGTCTAATTGATGTTTGGATAGCATGATATCAATTATAAATGCAAGATACAGATTAGTGCAACATAATTTTCTACACCAATTATATCTCACACCACAGGAGTTGCATAAATCAAAATCTGAAATATCAGAAATATGCTTTGGGTGTGGGATAGAAATAGGAACGTTTTTACATGCTATGTGGTTGTGTGTGAAGGTATTGGTGAGGCCAAATTTGGAGTACTGTGTACAGTTTTGGTCACCAAATTATAGGAAAGATATAAACAAAATAGAGAGAGTGCAGAGAAGGTTCACGAGAATGTTGACAGGATTTCAAGGTCTGAGTTACAGGGAAAGGTTGTGCAGACTGGGGCTTTTTTCTCTGGAGCGTAGAAGATTGAGAGGGGACTTGATAGAGGTGTTTAAGATTTTAAAAGGGACAGACAGAGTAAATGTGGATAGGCTTTTTCAATTAAGAAAGGGGGAAATTCAAGCTAGAGGACATGGTTTAAGATTGAAGGGGGAAAATTATAAGGGGAACATGAGGGGAAATTTCTTTATGCAGAGGGTGGTGGGGATGTGGAATGAGCTTCCAGCAGACGTGGTCGAGGCGGGATCATTGGTTACATTTAAGGAAAGACTGGATTGTTACATGGATAGGAGGGGACTAGAGGGGTATGGACCGGGTGCTGGTCAGTGGGACTAGGAGGGTGGGGATTTGCTACGGCATGGACTAGTAGGGCCGAACTGGCCTGTTCTATGCTGTAAGTGGTTATATGGTTATATGGTGAGACCTTTCTGGCAGGATATTACTGAAATATTAACAAGGATAACAGTGGTGGCCTTCACAGACGAACCAGAGCTTTATCTTCTGCATTAAGCAATAAACTAACTAAATTCCAAATTTCATTTGTTAAAATGGCTAAGAAATGTATTGCAATTATTTGGAAATCCGACTCCCCTCTACATATAACACGATGGACTGCTGAGATGCCTATGGAAAAAATTACATACAACTTAAAGAACAAATATGACATTTATTAAGATATGGCAGTCTTATTTGGATCATATAGGGGCCCAATTGTAATTATAATTACAATAATAAAAAAGATAATAATAAATGCTGAATACTATAAATGCAAGTGACTTCTCCATATAGAATTTTTGATGATCAGCATAAATCTGAAACCTGACACTGTGGATTTATATTAAGAAAGGGAGGGGAGGTGGGTTTGTTTTGTTGTTTTTTGTTAAAAAAGATTTTTATTATTGTATATATTTGTGTGTGTGTGTGTGTGTGTGTGTGTGGGTGTGTGTGGGTGTGTGTGGGTGTGGGTGGGTGTGGGTGGGTGTGTGTGTGGGTGTGTGTAATATATACTACACACACCCACCCACACCCACCCACACCCACCCACACCCACACACACCCACACACACCCACACACACACACACACACACACAAACTGGCTTTATTCCTCAGAGCCCTGAAATCTAAATGAAAAGATGGATGGCATCAATTTAAAGCCTCATCTGAAATACCAGAAAGAGGCATAACCCTTAGGTTAGGGCTTCAGTATCTGGAATGAACATGAAGCACACAAATTTTTCTGGTTCAGTCAAAGTAGTAGAAGCACTTAGCTGATATGGTGTGAGTGTAACCATATGAGTCTCAATGTGGACAGGTATATAATATATATATTTAATAATGGAGAGTCTTTCTATGTATATTTATAAAAAAACAATTTTTTTTTAAATATCACCTACAGGGCCACCTCACTCATCCAAGATGGATGCAGTAGATTGATCTCATAGACCTACAAGTGGAGGAGAAAGATTAGGATACTGAATCAATCTGACTTCTTGTGTTGTCAGTGTGGAGTTTGCATGTCCTCTGTGTAACAGAGTGGGTTTTCCCAGGTCTTCTGGTTTGCTCCCAATTCCAAAAGTGGTTTATTAGTTATTTGGCAGCTGTAAATTTTCACAATGTTGTAAGTAAGGAGTTGAATCTTGGGGGGAGTTGAAGGGAATGTGAAGAAGAAATTACAGTGGAAATTAATGGGAGAATGCAATTGCTCTGATGAGCCAACATATTGTCAATAGAATGAAATGGCATCATTGGCCTTCAGGACACAAGGAAAGGAGGATAGCAACTGGGCCTTGGATGTAATGCAAAGTTTTGTTCCCATCCATCATGCCTCATAGACTTCAGCAAAAGGCAAAGTTGAGGATGAACCTTAATCTCCTGTCCAAGGCATCATCAAATTTAACAGGTTTTAAATTAATTTTATCAGTGAATCTTGATTCCATTATCCTGTGCACTTTAGTCCCACTTTTCCAGAAGGCCACACATGGTCCCCGCTATTTCAGTGTAATATCATAGAAGATTGTCATCCTTTTATTTAAAAAACACTCAGCGTCATTAAAAAGTAATATTGTAATGAATATTACTTAATGAATACTGTCATAAATAATACTGTAATGAATACAACTTAAAGTCCTTGTTTACCTGCAAAATGTCATGAATATTCTGACAGATGACAATCATGTAATCAGTTTTCTCAAACAGTTTCTTTCTATCAAATTCCCAGCGTTGATCTCTCCCTGAAGCTTCAATTTTAGAACGAACATCAAAGTAGGAGTCTTTCCACAATTGAAGGGTTTGTATAGCTTCCAAGGTACTTTGTTTTGCTGCTCGTGAGTTCCTCCTTCCAAGTAAAATGAGCAACAGATTTGAAATTAAGGTGAAAAGTTATTTATAGATCTTCAGAGGAAAAGAGAATACAGTTTTAATTTGGTTGCTCTCTTGTACTTGAGACTGTTGTACCCACAGGGAGAGCTGAGAGTCCCCAAGGTTATTCACTGTACTGTACACTGACTGAACAAAAGAGTACTGGAGCCAAGAAGAAGCTTGCATTACGATGTGTTCTTCATAACCTTATACAACCTAAAATACTTATTTATTAAATTTTGTCAGTAGTGTAAAGCACAGGCCAATTTATCCACATCACAGACCCAAATCATCAATGAAATAAACTATCACATGAATTTTTTCAGTGTTTTTGGGTGAAACCAAAATTACTCCCTTGGCTTTATTCCTCAGAGCCCTGAAACCTATCCGAGAAGATGGATAGCATTAATTTAAAGCCTCATCTGAAATACCACATAAGGGCATAACCCTCAAGATGGGGCTTCAGTATCTGAAATGAACATGAAGCACACAAATTTTTCTGGTTCAGACAAAATAGTAGAAGCACTTAGCTGATATGGTGTGAATGTAACCATATGAGTCTCAAAGTGAACAAGATGAAGGAGATGATCGTAGACTGCAGGAGGACCAGGAACAACCAGCCTCCACTATACATCAATAAATCTATAATGGGGGGGGGGGGGTCACGTGATGGGAGCTGAGAAGTGAGCAGTGAACCCAGAAAGCTCCCAGATTGAGAAGACAAAAATCATAGAAAACCACTGAAAATGACAAAAATAAAATTCAGGGGACCCTGAGTAGGTTAACAAACAGGGTGGCAAACATGGAAGATAAGGTGATGGAAAACTGATAAAAGTCAGGGCAATGGAGACAGAGATAGAAGTGCTGACCAAGGATAGGGAGAAGATGTGGCTAAAATTTGACCCCCTGGAAAATCATAGTGGAAGGAGCAATGTTAAAATTGTTGGTTTAAGGGAGGGTATAGAAGGAGGGATATGATTACCTACATTCAAGATTGGATCCCAAAAACATTGGGTAGATACAAGGTGCAGGATAATATAGAAAGGGTGCATCGGTCATCTGCCCCACACCCGAGTCCTGGTCAGAAGCCACACTCTATCCTGGTAGAGCTTTTAAGATTCCAGGATAGGGAAAGAATTTTGCGCGCAGCAGCAGTTAGCACAACAGAAAGGGGAAGCCCATTAGAGATTAATGGGCTAAAGATATTTTTTTTTACCCAGACATCAATGCAGAGTTGTTAAAAAGCAGGAAAGGATTTAATTCAGGCAGAAAGGATATGAATTTGCTCTTCACCATCCAGCGACACTGAAAATAATGATGCTGGGGGAAGAAGGAATTTTTTACAGACTCTAGGGAGGCCTAGGAATATGCTAATAAACTGACAAGAGTCAAAAAGTGAACATTAAAGTATTTAATGGAAAAGAAGACATTATAGACATATTGAACTATTGAAAAGATAAACATATGGTTAATATATAGGTAATTTCAGTGATTAATATTGATATGTTAAGTATGATAGTTCGGTAAATTTGGATAAAATATGCAAGGCAAAATGTCAAGGTCGGAGATGGAAAGATTAGGTAGTTAAGGGTTGAATAATTATGTTGAAATTTAGTTATTTGTTAAATGTGTGGGTTGATGATTATAAGAGAACAGTTAAAGTAGTTAAGGGTTGAATAGATAAGTTGAAATTTAGTTATTTGTTAAATGTGTGAGTTAAAGTTTAAGATAACAGTTAAACAGGAAGGATTATTGGTTCTCTATGTAAACAAATTTGTTAATGAGAAATAGGATTATCTGGAAAGGCTCTGGGGTGGGGGAGTGGATGAGGGGAAGAAGATGAATACATCAAGCATGATCCATAAGGTAGAGGAAGATGGTGCCAAATTTTTGGCGTCAGAGCTAGAGAATGGGGGAGGGGAGGAAGGAGGAGTGGTTTAGGAGAAGGGGATGGGTTAGTGGGAGAGGTAGTATGGGGAAAGGGGTTAATCATTGTAAGGTGTTGTTTTTGTATTGTTGTCATTGATGTTTTTCCAGGGTGTGTTGTAGGCTCTATTTGTTGGTCTGGAGGGTCAAGGACAAAGGATTGGATGGGCACTGGACCAGGGGGGACGATGGGAGCATGAATGTTGGAAGGATCTCCTGGGCAATGAATAATACAATTAAATACCTGAGTTTTAATGTTAATGGACTTGTTCTGCAAGATTAACTGTACCTCTACTGTGGATAAATTTCTCATTTGGGACACTTTAAAGGCATATTTGAAGGGCAAATAATTGGATATACTAAAACAATTAAGAGAGAATATTTGAGAGAGGTGGAACAATTGGAACAGGAGATCACTGAACTAGAAAAAGATTTTCAAAGAATGGGCTCAGAGGAAAAATACAGAGAATTATCAAATAAGAAGTTCAGGTATAATACACTCCAAACCTACAGAATAGAGAAGACCATTTTAAGGTCGAGGCAGAAATATTATGTACTTGGGGAAAGGGCCCATAATGTTCTTGCCTGGCAGCTGAGGGCAGAACAGGCCTCGAGAACAATTAATGAGAAACCAGCCGAAGGAAATTAATGACATTTTCCAGCAGTTTTATGAACAATTATAAAATATAGTCAAGGGGGTAAAAAAATTGGAACTGCCAAATTTTGGTCCAGAAGAGCAAGAGGGGATGAATGCCCCATTTACAACAGAAGAGATAGAGGAAGCATTAGGTCTACTGCAAGCTGGCAAGTTTCCAGGCGAGGACGGTTCCCCCCTGAATTCTACAGGGAATTTAAGGATCTTTTAATCCCCCTCTTTACGGCGGTTGTGGATCAGGCAATGGAAACCCATTCTCCTCCAGAATCATTATGGTGATTCCCAAAAAGGATAAGGATCCACTGAAACCATCTTATAAACCCATCTCGTTACTGAATGCAGATTATAATATTCTTGCCAAAGGCTTGGCAAATAGATTGGCAAAATATTTACCAAAATTAATAAATATTGATCAAGCAGGATTTATGCAAAAGGAAGCTTTACAGGAGATGCCAAATGGGAAGTCTCCAGGGGACGATGGATTTACTGTTGAGTTTTATAAGGTGTTTTATGAAGATTTATCTCCTATATTTTTGGATGTACTTCAAATAACAGATGAACAATCATTATCAGAATCTTGTTCAACTGCGATAATTACAGTAATACCAAAGAAAGATGGAGACCTGTTGAATGTGGCCTCATATCGGCCAATTTCTTTATTAAATGTAGATTATAAGGTCATAGCTAAAATATTAGCGAATAGACTTGCCAAATATTTACCTCAATTAGTACATGCTGATCAGGCAGGTTTTATTAAGAATAGGTAATTCTGATAATATTCTGATAATATTCTTAGAATGATTACGTTGATCAATGCATCGAGTTAACAACCGAGTTGAATGGAACTTTTTATTTAACGTGTTCGAAAAATTTAAGTTTGGGCATTATATAAAAATCCAGTTGCTACAGTAGTGATGAATGGCCAAATTTCTTCGTCATTCAAGTTAACATGATCAACACATCAAGGCTGTCCAGTGTCACCAGCCTTATTTGCATTGGTCATAAACCATTAGCTCAAGCAATCAGACAAAATGATAATATTAAAGGGATAAGAATTGCAGATGATGAATATAAGATTAATTTGTTTGCTGATGATGTATTGATATATTTAACATATCCAGAACAATCTTTAAAATATTTTCAAAAATGTGCAGACTGATGCAGGGCATCAAAAATGGGGAGACACCCCCATTAAGAAGAAGCAGACGAGAAGACCCTACATGACGATGATCACAGCAGATATACAATTAGATGTAAAATTACCAAAATGACAGGCTGAGATTTAATTACCCAACTAATCCTGCAAGTAATTCTGTGAAGGCATTCCAATGAATGAAATTTTCTATTCTCATATAAAAACATCTCTACAATAAAAATACAGTTGGCTCCAACATTTGCAGAGCACCTTTAAAGTTATAAAATCATCCCTAAGTTCTTTGCAGGTGCATTATCAGTGAAAAAAATAATACTCAATCTCAAAGGAAATATGAGGACAGGTGATCAATGCTTGGACAAAAGAAGACGAAAAATAAAAATGGAAACTCTGAGCAAGCAGGAATAATCAATAATCAAAGGCATAGCTGGTAGCAACTCCAGTTGAGCTGATACAAAGCAGAGTTGGCTGTCAAACAGATACTAACAAGTACAGACATATATTGCTACAATAAGTAGAAAGCTGAAAAGTAAACTGATGTCATACTTGAATATGCTCCGCACATTGATTACTTTATGGACTCTCTCTGAAATCTCCCATGCAATTCGTTCCATAAGGGGCACCATTCGCTCATCCTTATTGTAATGGCGAGAAATAATCCAAACCATCCTCAAGGCATTCATCATGGAAGGGATTGTATCCATGACAATTTGAAATCTTGTTCCCTGTGATAAATTCTAATAAACAGACATTTATTTTAGGAGTCATGAATGGCAAATTCATATCAACAAGAAAACAAAACTGAATATCCCTCAGCCCTAAAAATCTATGTTAGTGAATAAAAAAATGTTCCCCAAAGGAGAAAGAACCAGCAAATTTCCACAGGAGCACCTTTCATGTTGGGAAGAGTCTTTGAATCTCTGAACTACCTGGAAGCAAGCTGTGCCATGCAGGCATTCACCAAGTGCACAAAAATTGAGGAAAGAGCAGTACCTCTGTCAACATCAATCTGCGGAAATAAGGGCAGCAAGTGTATAGGAACACCACCTGCAGGTTCTTCATCTCTTCTCTCATCCTTAGACCTATTATTTTAAAATCTCTAACTTTGGTTTTGACTATTCTGCCAAGAGAAATAGATTATTCCTAATTTCTCTAACAAGGCCTCTTGCAATCTTACACAATTATATTTCTCCTCAATCTCCTCCTATTCAAAGAAAATAACTTTAGCTTGTCCAATTTTTACAATAGCCACAATTTTCCAGGCCTAACAATATTTTTCTGCACCCTTGCAGTGCATAGAACTATAGAACACTACAGCACAGAAAACAGGCCATTCAGCGATTCTAGTCTGTGCCAAAAGATTATTCTATTAGTCCCACTGACCTACACCCAATCCATAACCCTCCAGACTATTCCCATCCATGTATCTATAATAGCGGCCTGATGAACGCGGCGACTGCACGGACCTGGGGGTGACACCAGCTGATGCCCCAGGTGGCCTCCCACACAATGGGAAGATGCTGCCAATCCCAGTCCAGCACTCCAATGACACAGTGCCCTGACATCAGCGCCTGGGGCCCACTTAAGTGTGATGACCAGTGCAATAAACTAGTCTCGACTTCAAGGCTTTGGTGTGCGGGCCGCTCTTCACACTCGTGTAGTGTGAACACTACACTATCCAATTTATTTTTAAAAGAGTGAGCTCGCATTTACCACATCAGATGGCAGCTCCTTTCAAACTCTCACCACTCTCTGAGTGAAGTTCCCCCAAACCTTTCACCCTAAAGCCATGCCCTCTCATGTATCTCTCTCTCCCCCAATCGAAGTGTAAAGAGCCTATTCACATTTACTCTGTCTATTCATCTCATAATTTTGTAAACCTCTATCAAATCTTCCCTCATTCTTCTGCACTCCAAGGAATAAAGTTCCAATCTGTTTAATCTTCCCCTGTAACTCAACTCCTGAAGACCCAGTAACATCCTAGTAAATCTTCTCTGCACTCTTTCAATCTTTCACTCTTTCAATCCTTCCTGTAGTTTGTGGACCAGAACTGCACACAATACTCCAAATTTGGCCTCACCATAACATCCCAACTCCTGTACTCAATACTTCCAAGATGCCAAAATCTTTCTTTACAACCCTGTCTACCTCTGACACCATGTTCAGGAAATTATGTATCTGTATTCCCAGATCCCTTTGTTCCTCTGCACTCCTTGCATCCTTCCTGTTATGTGAGGACCAGAACTATACACAGAGTTGAAGGAGTGGGCTAACCAATATGCTACACAGTTCCAGAATTTTTTTAACCTCAATAGTATCCAAAATATTTTTTCATTTTCTTTATGACCTGCTCTCCAAGATCTCACTGTTCTTCCACAGTCGTCAATCTCCTGCTTGAGCTGTGTACTTCCTTGCCTTGTGTCATCTTCCCAGCTCCATTGGCCAGAATTTCTCTGCACTGAATTGTGTTTCCCAAAGCATTTTATTTATAAATTTAGAACCACATAAAAGAATACACATGGTTAAAAATAATACAAATCAATGCAAATACACATGACATATAAAAAGAAAAAAATAAATAAAAACCCCTTGATATACCTGTTGGCATCACTTTGAAAATATCTTCAGTTGTTGAAATTCACTTTCAGTAAAACTGATTTTGACTCATTCCAGACACCTTGATATGCTTGTTAGCACGAATGCAAGTGTAAAATAAATGAAAGGAGTAATGGGAAGACTTTGTAAAAAATCTTTGTAAATTCCAGAAATTCACCATCTGTGAGAAAAGTTCAGCAGCGCTACAATTTTAAATAACCACTCCTTAATCTCAAATCCTCCCACCAGTGGAAAAAAACATCCTTGTCATACATCCAAAGATCGTTTCAATATTTATTCTTTATTGTTTATTCTTCTGAATTTCAAATAGTATTCATCTAACTCTAAAGAACATTGATCTAAATACAGAATATAGAGCTGATAGAGACTGCATCAATGGAAGTTCTTTCTTTTATTGTGAAATGGCATCCACTGAATAGTGTGACGATCAAAATTGAACCACAGTGATCTTCAGATCTTTGAAAGGATGGATTTAACTTGTTCAAGGGTTGTCCATGACTGGATTTCAGAGGCAGAGGTGGGAGTTGATTTGTAGAAGTGAATAGCTACAGTCAGGTCAACTCAACCAATACTAAAACATCTGTCCCAGGCAAATAACTATTGCAGATTCTTAGCATCTAAGGAGAACAAATGAAATTGTTGTGCAGCAGAGACTCTCATGTCCACACAAGAAGAAATGTTACTATTCTTGACATAACACAGTTTTATTTATCAAGAAAGTCATTGGTAGAAGGATATTTCAAGTGTCTAATTGATACACAAAGAATACAATTTCCCTTTACCTTAAAATGCCGTTCCAGTGTTGAAAGGAACCTGACATTGTCTGCAGCTTCCACGTGGTACTTGGTAAGGTCAGCAACAATTAAATTTAGGTTCTGGATTAAACTTTGGTCAGATTTTCCCACAAAGTCAATAATCTTCTTCACCACAGGCAGTTTGAGTTGTTCACTGAGGGCACTGAGTGTAGCATTTCGTTCACGCCAGAAATCTATCTCAGCTAATGGACCATTGCCCTAAAGAAGTGTTCAGATAAAACAATGTAGTTTTTCATTTGATCCTTACATGACATCAGAACACCAATTTTGATTTTAAGGAGAATAAAAATAATCACCACCCCAAAGATATAACCATGTATCACTATACAAATTATCTCACAATCTTTAAGATTATCAAAACAAAGTTCACAATATTCATCAGTCATCATTTGTTACTGCATTTAAAGAATAACAAGTGTTGTTTAAGTCATCTTGGATTTTCCGTATACTTATATTTGAGCAATATTATAAATTTTAATCATGAATTACACCCAGAAGTATGGATGAGTGTGGCGAGTATAGTTATATAGTCCAACAGCATGGAAACTGGTCCACAGGTCCATTTTTCCTGTGCTGAACAATATAACCATCTGTTTAGTCCCATGTGGCCTCATTAGACCCACACTCCTTCAATCCACTCCCACCCACATATTTATCCAAGTGTTTGTAAAGAAAGCTAATAAACCTGTCTCCAGTACTTTGTCTGGCAGCTCATTCCATATTCCCACCATCTTTTGAGTGAAAAACATCCTCACATGTCTCTTCACCTCACTTTATAGTTATGCCCTCTCATCTTAGTTTCACCTATTCTAGGAGACTATCTGTAATGATAGCGATCATGCTAGCAAGGCCTTGATTATAGTTCCTATTTGATTAGACTTGGCTGCCAGCAGGGGACTGACACAGAAAAAGAGATTGCAGTCTGTAATGGAGGCTTCCAGCCTTATGGCATGCCTCATGGGCTGTTTAAATCAACTTTAAAGTAAAGAATCTTTTCCTTCATTCATGTGTTGTTTAAGAACTCACACATATGAATACAAGATGAAACATGGTGTCAGAAGTGGGATGAAGGAAATAAAAAGGAAATACTTTAAAAGGAAAAATCTAAGGTCAGCAACTGATCAGTGAAGAGAAGCTAACAAAGAGAAAAATGGAAGGATCATATCCTCCAGCAAAATTTCAGTTGACAGGTAATGTGGCTAAAAATTGGAAGAGATTCAAACAACATTTTGGATTGTATTTAGTGGCAGTCAGAGAAGACGAGAAAAGTGATAAAGTGAAAGTGTCAATTTTCTTACATGTCGTGGGTGATGAAGCTCTGGAGGTGTATAATAGTTTCACATTTGCTGCTGAAGGAGACAAATGAAATTGAAAAAAAAAATGGAACAGTTTGAGGCATACGGCATACCTAAACGTAATGTGACATTTGAGAGGCACATATTTTTCACATGTGCACAGAAAATGGAAGAAAATATTGATCAGTATGTGACTGAAATGAGAAACAGGAGCAAAATGTGTGAATTTGGTGGACTGACCAACTCGCTGATGAAAGACAGACTTGTGTGTGGTATTCCAAATAATAGTCTAAGGCAGGGGTGTCAAACTCAAATTCACGGAGGGCCAAAATTAAAAACTTGGACTAAGTCGAGGGCCGAACTAAATATTTATTGAAAATTTTCAACAACATCTGCATGTTTTCTCTTCTTTCAACATATGTAATGTTAAACTTTTTCTTATTAAAATAAATGTTTAATAATAGTTTTGGATAAACTCTTTCCAGAAGCATTAACAAATGAGAAATAAAATATTCAATAAATAATATTTCTCTATAGAGGATTTGTCAAATGTTGCTAGTGTGCTGTCGAATAGTAAAATCTGAGGGCTATTGAGAATGTGGGAGAATAACATGATTCCTGAAACAATCAAATGGGTGACTGATTGTGGGCATGAACTCTAGCAGGGTTATTTGCCATGCCCTTTTTCCATTGGTACAGATATCCTTTGATTGACACACTTTTCAAGTTTTATGCCTAATGAGCTTGTATCCAGGTGCAGGACCATTTTTAACCAGGAATATATTTATCACTGTGACATGAAACTATTGGAAGATCGTTTTATCCTGAGATTAAAGTTCATAATACTTACTCAGGCCTGTGTGCGGGAGGGCGGGGTTTGCGGGCGATCGGGTTGGACAACAACAGTGCGGGGGCATCGGCTCTCGCTGCAGGGCGGCATCTCGGCGGATCAGCGGCCCCGTCACCATGAGTCGCGGATTGGCCTGCGGCAGGGAGGGGGAGTGGGCAACAGTCCTGGAGAGGTCAGGCCCGAGGCCTCCGGTTCTGGGCGCTGGGAAGCGGCCTTGGCTTCCCCTGACACCGGCCAGGCCCCAAAACCAGAGTCCACGGTGAGACCCTGCAACGTAAACAGAGGAGGTGGGGGCGATTAGCAGGCAGACACCAATGCATTCTGGGATTTGATGTATTACTGTGCATGTGCTATACTGGCGCGGCGGCCAGCGGGCCACCTCTAATACATTTTTGAAATGATCTTACGGGCCAAATATAATTATATCGCGGGCCAAATTTGGCCCGCAGGCCAGAGTTTGACATGTGTGGTCTAAGGGAAAGACTGTTAAGAGAGCAAAATCTAGACCTGGAAAAAATCCACAGGACTTTGTAGGGCGAGAGAAACTGTAAAAGTGCAGGCAAAAGAGCTGTTCAGTGAAACTAACTGCAACATGAATGCAGTAAGCAAGAACGGACAGCAAACTATTTAACAAAAAGAGCGCCAAATTGGAAAGAGAAGCATGACCAGCAAACAAAAATGAAAGGGACAATCAAAAGCTATGTCGTCGATGCGGTACAGAACACCTACCAAAAAAGTGTCCAGCATATGATAAAATATGCAATAGGTGCAACAAAAGCAACCATTATGCCCGTTGCTGTAGGAACCAAGTACAACAAACCAAGGTCTATGCAATAGATGAAAGGGAGATAGAGGAATTCTATGTTGATGTTGTGACTGAAAACGAGAAAGAAAATAGAGATTGGATGTTGAGATTAAAAGTGAATGACATATACATTTCAGTTAAATTGGATACTGGAGCACAAATTAATGTAATATCAGAGACTGATTTTAAGAAGATTAGACCTAGACCAAAGATGTATGGAACTAAAGTGAAGGTGACAGGATATTCAGGTACTGATATACCAGTGCAAGGAGAATGCACGGTCAAAGTGAAACACAAGGACAGAGAGCATATGCTTATATTGTACAGACCATACTAGATTTAACTGCTTGTGAGAAACTGAACCTGGTAAAAAAAGAGTCCTCGCTGTAGAAAGTGAAGGAGAGATAGTCTATGATGAATTCATGAAAGAGTACAATGACCTATTTCAGGGTCTAGGCTGCCTTCCAGGAGAACACACTGTTAGTGGATAATCCTGTGCCACCAATGCATAAAAGTTCATTTACACCAAAAGCAAGTAAAGGCAGAGTTGGACAGGATGAAAAGCCTGAGTATGATTCAGAAGATAGATGAGCCAACAAAGTGGGTTAGTACACTCGTTGTTGTGGACAAAAGGAATGGAAAGCTTAGAATTTTCCTAGATCCAAGAGATCTAAATATACCAATAAAAAGAGAACACTTTAAGCTTCCAATGCATGAAGAAATTATGTCACAGTTTGCAAATGCGAAGTTTTTCAGCAAGTTAGATGTATCATCAGGATTTTGGCAGTTAAAATTGGATGAAGCAAGTTCAAGACTGTGCACATTCACTAGTCCATTTGGGAGATACAGATTCCTAAAGTTACCATTCAGAATCGCCTCGGCTCCTGAAGTGGATCACAAAACTATCCATATGATCTATGAGCACCTGGACGGAGTTGATACCTCAATGGATGACATCATAGTCTGGGGAACCACGAGAAAGGAGCGTGATGAGAGACTAAGGAAAGTGATGGAAGCAACAAGGAAAGTAAACCTGAAGCTGAATAGAGAGGAATGCTAGCTTAGGGTAAGAGAACTAACATTTGTAGGAGATATTATTGGCAGTGAGGGCATCAGACCAGATTCCAGAAAGGTGTCCTCCACTGGGAACATGCCAAGGCCACAATGCAAAAAGGATGTACAGAGGTTTAATGGAATGGTCAACTATATGGGTAAATTCATATCCAACCTCTCAGAAAAGACTAACAGAAAATAAATTGAATGGGAATGGAATCATGAGCATGAAAAGTCATGGAGGGAACTAAAGAAACTGCTCACAGAGGAACCAGTTCTGAGGTTTTACGACCCAGCGAGACCCGTCAAGATATCATCAGACGCATCACTTAGTGGGCTTGGTGCAGTTCCTCTGCAAAAATATGATGACTGGCATCCCATTGCATATGCATCACGCTCAATGACAGACGTGAGGACACAATACACTCAAAATGAAAAGGAGCTGCTCACCATCTCATATGCCTGTGAAAGATTTCATCAGTTTGTGTCAGGACAAGCAATCAATGTAGAGACTGACCATAAGCCCTTGATTGTATTGTTCCAAAAAGCCATTAAATGTATGTCCACTTAGAATACAAAAAATGATGATTAGGCTGCAATGCTATACATTGAGTGTGGCATATACTCTGAGTAAGCTAATGTACATAACAGACACGTTGTCTAGAGCTGTTGACACGAGAGAGCCCGCAAACACCAAAATGGAGGAAGAGGTGAATGCCTTTGTGGACATGATCACAAGGGCACTGCCCATATCAGATGCAAAAATGTAGTTCATAAAGTCAGAGACAAACAAAGATGAAACACTGAGACAACTGAGAAAAAACATCCTGGATGGATGGCCCAACATGAAGCAGGACTGCTCACCTGATGTTGCAGAGTACTGGAGCTGCAGGGTGGAACTATCAGTGGTTGAAGACATCATCTACAAAGGAAGTAAATTCCTAATCCCAAAGAGTCTGTGAAAAGAGATTAAAAAGGATCCATGGAGAACATCTCAAGAATCAGTATGAGAGGTGATGTACTGGCCAAGAATCAACAATGAAGTGTCAAACTGTACAATATGCCAGAAATATCAAGCAAGCAATCCTGCAAAACCATTAAAGCCACAACCAGCACCATACAGACCTTACCAGAAGGAAGGCACTGACCTATTTGAATGTCAAGGAAAGGACTATCTTGTAGTCACAGACTATTACTCCCTGTATCCAGGGGTGTGTAAACTGAACACCGCCACTGCAGATGCTGTAATAACAGATAAGAAAGCCATATTCACCAGACATGGTGCGGCAAGCGAGGTCTTCACAGACAATGGACCCCAGTTTTTCAATTAAAAGTTCCAACAGTTTGCCAAAGAGTGGGACTTTGTATACACCACGTCAAGTCCTCATTTTCCATAGTCCAATGGTCTAGTGGAAAAATTGGTTCAAACAGTGAAAAGACTGATGTACAAGGCAAAAGACAGTGGAACGGACTTCTACCAGAGCATGCTTGTATACCGCAAAATGCCGCTCAAGTGTGGTATGTCACCAGCACAACTCCTTATGGAACGTGGGCTAAGATCAAACCTACCCATCCAGGGAAACCTCTAAAAAACAAGAGGGGGAGAAAATGATTAAATTCAAAGAACAGAAAGAAAAGCAAAAATATTACTTTGACAAAGGAACAAAAAATCTACCGGAATTCTACACTGGTGATCAAGTAGAGATAAAAGACAAAACAAACTTATGGACTCAGAAGAGAACTGTCCTTAGTAAAGTCCAACCAAGATCATACATCATTCAGACAAATGAAGGTGCTGTTCTATAAAGAAATCGTCGAGATCTTCAAATTGGACCAGCCACATAGATGGAAAGACGGATACTGTTGAACAACCTGAATACACAGCTGAGAAGACACTGTCTGAGGCAACAACTGAGATTCAAGGACAATCAATCAGGAGATTGTCAAGACGTGAATCCTCCTAAGAGACTCAGAGCAAATGTAAAGACTACTGTTATAGAACGAAGTAGTGCTATCTAATTCACTCTTCAGGTGTTAGTGTATGTGAATGTGAACACACAAAACAAGTTTAAAAAATGTTGATAATGTTGATAATAATGAAAATGCAAGTTCCTGGTGTTAAAGCTAAAATTTCAGACTTATACAATGAAAACATGTTAGTTAAAAGTAAGCTACTTTTGTTTTAAGAAAGAGAGGTGTAATGATAGTGATCATGTTTGCATGGCCACTAGCAAGGCCTTGATTATAGTTCCTGTTTGATTAGACTTGGTTGCCAGCATGGAGCTGACTCAGAACAAGTGACTGCAGTATGCAAGATCTATAATGGAGGCTTGCAGCCTCATGGCATGCCTCATGGGCTGTTTACATCAACTTTAAAGTAAAGCACCTTTTCTTTCATCCATGTGTTGTCTAAGAACTCACACATATGAATACAAGATGAAACACTGTCTATATTCACCTTATCTATGCCTCTCATGATTTTATGGACCTCAGTGAGATCCCTTCACAACCTCCAACATTCTAAGTTTATTGTCATCTGACTGCATAAGTACAACCCGACAAAACAGCATTCTCCAACCCTTGATGCAAAACATGCAGACACACAATCAGACATAACACACAGAGACAAACAATACATATGCAGAACAAGTATTCGTATATACAATAATTTTTAAAAAAAAATGTGAATATGAGTGTCTCTGATGGTTAGTGTGAACAGTTTCTTTGGTCGTTCAGCATTCTTACTGCTCATGGGAAGAAGCTGTTCCTCAGCCTGTTGGTGCTGGCTTTGATCCTCCTGTATCTCTTTCCCAACAGAAGCAGCTAAAAGATTGTGTGTGGGGTGGAAAGGTTCCCAATAATCCAGACAACAATCCCAGTAGATCACCTCTATGTTGGGGGTAGGGGGGTGCATGGAGGAGACTCCATTGATCCTTTCTGCCACTTTTATGGTCGTGTGAATTGATCTCCAATCAATTTCTCTGCAGCAACTATACTACACTGTGATGCAGCCAGCCAGGGCATGCTCAATGGAGCTCCTGTAGAAGGATAACATAATGGTGGCCGATAGCTTTGCCTGCTTCAGTTTTCTCAGGAAGTGCAGACACTATTGCACCTTCCTGACAAAGGAGCAGATGTTGAGTGTCCACGTTAGGTTACTAGTTAAGAGAACTCCAAGGAACTTGGTGTTCTCCACACTCTCGCCACAAAAGAATTGTTTCTGTGTTGTGGAGGGTGATGATTCCTGGTTCTCCTGAAGTCCACCATCATCTCCTTCATCTTTTCCTCATTGAGACTCAGGTTGTTATTCTCGCACCCTATTATGAGATTTTCCACCTCTTCTCTGTTCTGCAAATTATTGTTGTTGCTGATGAGGCTAACTACTGTTGTGTCATCTGCAAAATCGATGACATTGTTGGAGATTGATCTGTGATGCAATCGTGGATCAGTAGCTTGAACAGCAATGGACTTGGCACACAGCCCTGAGGTGTGCCAGTCCTCAACCCAGGCAGACTGGTCTTTCTGTTAGGAAGTCCAGAATCAAGTAACAGAGAGGGGTGTTAAGTCCCAACCTCTGCAGAATGATCATTTTAAAGGGCAAGCTGAAACAAATGAACAACAGCAGAACAAATCTAATCAGGGGGCATTAGGGTAACCACAGGGAACACAAACTGATGTTCGAAAACTCATTCAGCTGGGAGGGAGGGAGGGAGGGAGGCAGGTGCCATACCTGCCATGAACCTCTTCCGTGCACTGCCATCACACATCCCCCTCCCTCCAACGTAACAGACAAATGCATGTGCTTATATCACATGGACACTAGTGAAGCTTGTGCTGCAGGTGGGGGGGAACAAAAACTCATTTTGGGGCAATGCCCATGAATGCCCCCCACCTTGGTGCTGTGGTTTGGCGTATGCAGCGTCGTTCTCCAGGTCAGTCAGGATAGAGTGAAGGGACAAGGTTATAGCATTGCCTGTGGAACAGTTTCTTCTATAGGTAAATTGAAATTGATCCAGCGTTTCTGAGAGGTGTGCTTTGATGCGTTCCATCACCAAATGCTCAAAACATTTCATAATGGTGGAGGTCAGTGCCATAGGGCAGTAGTCACTGAGGCCTGTTATTGTCGTCATCTTGGGAAATGGGATGATGGTGGCTATCTTAAACCCTGCAGGAACAATGGAGTGCTGCAGTGAGGCATTGAAGATGTCCATAAAGACCTTTGTCAAATAATTTGTATAGTCTTTCAGTACCTGACCAAATAGGATATCTGGTCTCGCTGCCTTGTGTGGGTTCACTTTGATGAGGGTTTTCCTCACCTCGGCGGTGGCTATGCAGCGGGCACAGGGATTCATCACGGGAGCACAGAGTTTTCTTAAGCGCCATCCTTTTCTTCTCATCAGACTATACATAGATGATGTTTAGTCTGTATGGAATGCAGGCATTATTGTCCTTAACTCGTAAGGTTGACCTCATGTCACCAGTTCATACAGCTGTCTGTGAATTTGCTGTACATATCCCCACTTTGCCTTCTGATTGCAGAAGAATGTACAGCCCTGATCTTAGTGCCATCCTAAATCCTGTACTGAAGGCAGCTTCACGAGGTCTGAGAAGGGCCCAAACCCCTTTAACCAACCATGTTTTCTGGTTAGCCCGAGTTGTAAAAAAATCTGATCTCGGTGACATCCTCAATGCCCTTCCTGATGTAGCCAGTCATGGAGCTCATGTACTTCTCTGTTTACATGACCATTGTAGATGGCCACCTCCCTGAAACATCTCCAGTCCGTGGTGTCACATGGTGTCAAAGCAGACTTGTAACGCTGCTATGCCACCCACCGACCACATCCTAATCTCCCTGAAAACTGACCTAGTTTGCTTTGCCAGAGGTCTGTATGCCAGGATTATCAGGACAGATATGTAATCTGTGTAATCAAGGTGGGGGAAAGATGCAGCCTTGTACACACCAGGGACATCAGTGTACACCTGATACAGAGGTTCTCTCCTCTGATGGTGAAGTTCACATGCAGTTGAAACCATGGTAAGACTGTTTTCAGGTTGGCGTGATTGAAGTTGCCAGCAACAATCATAGCACCGTCAGGTGGGTTTCACAGATGGCACTATAAAGCTTCTTCATGGCTTCATCCTCATTAGTCAATCAGAACATAGATTGCAGCAATTAGCATGGCCAAGAATTCCCTGGGTAGTAAAGAGTCTGCATTTCACCAGAAGGTATTCTATTTTTGCTGAGCAGAAGGCCTTCACAACAGAGACATCTGTATAGCATATCTTTTCTGTTAATGCACAGTCCCCCTCCTCAAGTCTAAGGAAAACAAATCTAATTTTTCCAGTCTCTCACAATAATAACTTTCCTAACATCACTTCTGGCTTCGGATCAGCGATCACTAACTTCACTTCCGGTCCCAGCCATGTGCGAGTACTGGAAGCAGCCATCTTCTGAGGCGCCAAGTCCAACATGTGGCCGATAGGAACAGTACAATGGTGACTCTGAATTGGACCTATCTCTGGCCTCCGTGATGCTGGATCAGAACAGGCCTCACTAGCTAGTGAAATCGATCATGAACATTGAGGTAAATGGTCACGTCTCAGGTTGTTTGTTTGACACAGGGAGCTCCGGAAGTTTTATTCACCCAGACTTAATAAAGCACTGTGCACTGGAGGCGTCTCCGGAAATGTGCCGAATATCCCTGGCATCTAAATTCCAGTCCACAGAGAAGTGTGGATAGTGTCGGGTAGACTTAAGGGTGTGGGACAGGGAATACAGGGATTTTAAAATCATGGTAATGCCCAAACTCTGCACACCGGTTATCCTGGGGTTAGACTTCCAGTGTCAGCTGGAAAGTGTAACGATGCAGTTTGACGGTCCACACCCCCATCCAGTGCAGAACGAGGAATTCAGCTCAGCAATGAGAGTAAGCTGGGCAGTATGTGTGGGCTGTCCACCCTTCGGGTCCCTCCACTTTATCTATTTGAGCACTTATCAAAGAATTGCACTATAGCCACCAAAAGCAGGAGATATAGCCCAGAGGACAGATGTTTCATTAAAACCGAAATCCAGAGGCTGTTGGCTGAAGGCATCATTGAGCCCACCTGGCGAACTCAGGATTTGGTGGTAAAAGTGGGGGAGAAGAATAGGATGGTAGTAAACTACAGCCAGACTGTGAATAGATTTATGTTACTGGATGCCTTCTCCCTACCCCGAATTGCCGACATGGTGAATGAGATAGCCCAATATCAGGTCTTCTTCACCATAGACATTAAGTCGGCATACCATCAGATCCCAACCTGACCAGAGGACAGGCCCTACAAGGCTTTTAAAGCCGATGGCTGATTGTATCAGTTCCACAGGGTCCCATTCAGTCTGGCGAATGGGGCATCAGTGTTCCAAAGGGAAATGGACCACATGGTGGATGATCACAAGCTAAAGGCAACATTCTTGTATTTGGATAACATCATCATATGCGGCATGATGTGGAGGAACACGATACGAATCTAAGGGAATTCCATGCCACAGCAAAAACCCTAAACCTGACATATAATCAGAAGAAGTGTGTGTTCCGCACTTCACTGCTGGCGATACTAGGGTATGTGGTGGAGGGAGGGATCATGTCCCCGGACCCTGAGAGAATGCGCCCCCTTAGGGAACTACCATTGCCCCAGAACCTGAAAGCCCTGAAAAGGTGCCTCGGGTTCTTTTCTTATTATGCCCAATGGTCCCCAATTACGCAGACAAGGCCCAGCCACTAGTGAAGACAACAGACATTTCCCCATCAGCGGAGACTCGTAAAGCCTTCAAGGGCATCAAGGATGAGATTGCTAAAGTGGCGATGCAGGCCATTGATGAATCCATTCCATTCCAAGTGGAAAGTGATGCCTCTGATGTTCCCCTAGCAGTCACGCTGAATCAAGCAGGCAGGCCAGTGGTATTTTTCTCTAGAGCACTCCAGGGCCCAGAAGGCAGGCACTCAGCAACTGAGAAAGAGGCCCAGGCTATAGTGGAAGCTGTGTGCCACTGGAGGCATTATTTGGCTGGTAAACCATTTATCCTGCTGACGAACCAGAGGGCTGTCACATTTATTTTTAACAACACACAGCAGGGTAAAATAAAAAATGATAAGCTCATGTAGCGGAGAATCAAACTCTCCACATACAATTATGAGATCCTATACCAGCCTTGGTAGCTTGATGAGCCACCCGATGCTCTGTCCCAGGGAACATGTGCCAGCGCACAAGCAAATCGTCTGAAGTTCCTGCATGACAAGTTCTTCCACCCCGGGGTCACAAGGCTGTATCACTTTGTGAGGGCTAGAAATTTACCCTACTCAATTGAGCAGACTTGAGAAATTTGCCCGTTACTGCTCAGTCTGTGCCAAATGCAAGCCGCATTTTTACAGACCGGATTGAGCCCAACCGAATAAGGTAACCCATCCCTTCAAACGTCTTAGTATGGACTTCAAGGGTCCCCTCCCATCCATAACAGGAATCTCTACTTCCTGAATGTAGTGGATGAGTACTCCCAGTTCCCGTTTGTTATCCCTTGTCCGGACATGACTGCAGCCATGGTCATCAAAGCACTCCGGACCATATTCACTATGTTTGGATACCCCAGCTACATACACAGTAACAGGACTTCCTCCTTCATGAGTCAGGGGCTGTGACGGTACCTACAGGTGGCGAATAGCCACGAGCAGAACTACACAACCCCCGCGGGAATGGGCAAGAGGAGAGGGAGAACGGTACAATCTGGAGAGCAATCCTGTTGGCGCTCACGTCAAAAGGGATGCCTGTCTCCCAGTGGCAAGAGGTACAACTGGACATGCTGCATGCTACTAGGTCCCTGCTGTGCATGGCTACGAATGCCATCCCCTACAAGAGACTCTTTTCTTTTCCCAGGAGGTTGGCAGGGAGGAGGACACAGTGTCAGTACGAGACCTGGCCTGGGCAGGGTACGCTAATGCAGATCAGGTGACCTCAAAAGGTCAATCAGCGCAGCGCACATCCACATCCCAGGATATTGACATATTCCCGCCTACCCACCCCCAGCACGAGTCAAACACCGGCAGCAGTCAATCCCACAGATATCTCGCCAGCAAGGAGCCCACCCCAACAGGTAGTGAAGGGCTCTGTAACCGAAATTCCACCCACACAGGTACACAGTCCTGTGAGCTCGATGCAGGAACAACAGAGGCCTCGGCCAGTGCCTCGGAAATCAGAGGATCATGAGACCATTGGACAGGCTGAACCTGTGATTGTCACTATGAACGATGTATACATGTAATAAAGTACAGTATGTGCTCCATGCCACCACATCATCCCTCTGGGTTTCATTTCAAAGAAGGGGTGAATGTGGATGAAGATATTTGCATAGATGTATGGACTGACCAGTCCGAACCACCCTGACTTTACCCAATTCCTCCCTTGGCTCCTCCCCAGACTATGTATTGAGGTTATTGTCTGGCACCAATGGAAGTTGCTTTGATAAACTGACAATTGTTTCCAAGATGAATTTTTTTCAGCTCTTATGTTGAATAAAATCAGAGAAAGCTCATTCAAAAAGATGGCAGCTGATCATATACCTCGTCCATCTTCCAATCTTATCTGTCTACCTCTGATTCCCTTAGTGTTCAAAATTATCTTGACCTCAGCACCAGGTATTCAGGGCATGGGGAGAATGTTGACATGACAACGAGTCAGGAGAAAGAAAAAGACTAAAATGAAATAAAATAATGAAGCTAATGTACCAAACAAACTGATGCAGAAAAACATGAGAATGTTTGGAAATAAAGTCCCAAAGAGCTGAGGCTTTTGTCCAGAGAATATTAACACCACCACCTTCGGAATCTGAAGAAAAAGGCTAATGATAAAGGGGCCCAACAATAGGACAAAAGACAGTATTACACAATAAAGAATTTGAGTTTTGTTTTCAGAAGATCTCATTTTTACAAAGGTTTTAACATCAAGATAAAGAATATACTACATGGATGATAATTCAACGCACCTGAGGTATCCTCGTCAGCTGCTCCTCAATGGCAGTACTGATTTGCACTTGCCAGTTCATGATACTCTGTTCTAGCATTTCCATAATTGGGTCAGAAGCAAACTTATTCAAGTCTGCATCAAGATCAATTTGAGGCAATGCAAGTTTGATTTCACCTGGTTAACGAAAATATAAATATCTCAAAAGCAAAATAGTGAAGATGCTGGAAATCTGAAATAGTAAGCCTATCATTGTGGAGAGAGAAATGGAGTTTCCTTCAGTACTGATGAAGAAAATATATTTGCTCAGAGATTGTCATCCGATTCAAATTTGTTTTATAAATACAAATAATCTTCAAAAATTGAACAGGCATCATTATTTCCTTTCTCATTGCTTTCATTCTAACCTAAGATTCAAGGACAATTTGAAGAGATGTGGGACACATTTATTGTGTAAGTCACTCTTCACATACAATTCATTTCAAATCAGACTGGGACTCCCAACCCTCAAATCCATGCTGAATCTTTGTCTTTTACCACTGAGAATGGAGAGTGAATTCAGGATGCTCAAGGCAGAAAAGTAAAAAATATATTCTAGAATTCAAATCATATAACAGAAACACTAAAAGGTCAGATGCCAGAATCTCAAACAAACAAAAGATTTCTGGAGGAACTTGGCATCCATGGGAAAAAATAGTCAACATTTTGGGTATGAACCCTTTATCCGGGAGGGCGGGAGGGGAAGAGAATAAAAAAGTTCAAGAGAGAGGAAAGAAAAGTAAGTACAGGAATGAGTGAAGAATAGATGGAAACAGTGGAAGCAGATGAGGGTTACCTGAAATTAGAAAAATTAATGTTCATGTTATTAGGATTAAGGTTGACCAGAAGGATCATGATGTGATATGAACATGTCTGTTCTTGGCCTCATCCATTATCAGAGTTACGTCAAAACTTGAGGAACAACATATCAAACACATTCCTCTTGGACAACCTTAAATCTAACAGAATGAACAATGGTTTTTCTAATTTCAGGTAAAGCCACCCTCATCTGATTCCACGGTTTCCATCTCTTCTTTATCCATTCTAAATTCATTATCATGATTAATTAAAAGTAATTACATGTACAATTCTTACTTGCTGCAGCCAAACTGATATGGAAAGAAACACAATAATAATAAACAATTGAATTTTAAAAAAACAATACATAAAATAGATAGGTAATAAATATTCACAGTAATTCTTGTGCAAAAAAAAAAGTGACTTGCGAGGGTGCAAACCATTCACTTGTGGTGTTGGAGAAGTCCCTGATGAGTGTAATAAGGGGAGCTTCAAGACTGGTAACTATTGGAAAGAAATTGTGAAACCTAGAGGTGAGAATGGCTTGGTTCTATCCACCACAATAGAAGGATCTCCCAGTGGCCATCTATTTTAATTCAATTCCCTTGCCAAAATGTCTGTCCATGCTCTCAAACACTGCCAGACTGAGACTACCCATAAATTGGAGAAACCTGGCCACCTTCAACCGGATGACATTAACATCAATTTCTCCGGTTTCTATTAGCCACAGCACCCACCCACATGTCTCCTTTCCTGTAACTCTGTCTTTCTTTCCTTCCTTTTCCCTGTCTCCTTTACCTCAGCTGTACATTGACAGAGCTAACACCCCCACCCACCCCCACCCCCCATCAATTCTCACCTTTCCTCTCTCCTGGCCTCTTCTCCATATCAAGTCGCCTTTTGCCTGTTAGTCAATGCTCTTCCCCCTGCCATTTCTTTTATTCATACCTTGAAAAAGGGGTCAGGCCCAAATCATCAGTAATATTGTTACCTCCTAAGGACACTGTAATATCTGCTGAGTTCCTCCAGCATTTCTGTATTTGTAGATGAACCTGGAGGTGCTGGTTTTCAGGTTTCTATGCCTTTTATCTCTCCGCAAATTTTCTTTCCCTCTGCTTCCCAAGTGTTTTTTTTTCCCCTCGCTCTCTACCTTCCTGCACCTCCATCTCCCACACTTTCTATTCAATACCCACCCCCTCTGGACCCCTCCTTCAGCTTCATTTCTACATAATAACACCCCATAACATTGTTATATTTCAATATCCTCATGCCATTCTTTAACCAGTCATCAGGGCAAGATGTTCCAGGTTTCACTACAAATGAAAGATATTCTTTAATCCAGTTTTTATTTAGTCAAAAGCCACAAGCAGAAATCTATCTCTGAGCTCAAGTGCTGAATACATGCAGGAGAATCAGCCATAGGTTGTGATCCCCACCTTCACAACTCATCAAAACACAAAAAAACAGCTCACAAAATTCACTTTCTAAAATCTCCATGGTCTCAGCAGTCTTCTAGCAAAAGTACTCTGAATTTCCACTACCCCTTGTATGAAAAGAGACTTCCTGTTTCCACTTTTGGAGAACTTATCTTCTTCTGAATCAAAATTGGTAATTTCTACCTGCTATAATCTTGGCTCAGTTCTTCTTTTCTGGTTGTATTCTGGCTATGTCCCACATCTTTGTCCCTTTTTTTTTCCCCTTGCCTTTCCTTTACTACATTTTCAGACTTTTAGTTACAGGAAAGTACAGGGTACAGCTATGCAACTTTCTTATATGGATTACCTCCTCATTTGATTCCATCTTTCACCTGCCAACCCCTGCCCATCACATCCCCTCAACTCTCCACTCTTCTCTGATTCTAATGCAGTCTCAATCCAAAATGTCACCCATCCCTTTACATTCTCAGAGATGTTGCCTGATACTTTCAATTCCTCTAGCATTTGTTGGCTCCAGATTACAGCTTCTCCAAAACCTCAGATTGTCTTGTTCAATGTCACATCCAGAAGCAACTCTCAACTTGTGAAGGACACATTCTATTTTTAATACATCCATATTCCCCCAATTTATAAATTAATAAGCAAGGGTCTCATGGACTTACTTTTCCCAGCAGCAAACAGGTGAAGCTGCCATGAGGAAATTGAGATATGAGGCACAGACAGTAGCCCTTTTTCAACTGGCATCCCAGGTAATTGGTCGTGTCCCAGTTAAAGAAGCTGTTTTTGCTGTTTCCACTAGGCCACTTTTAACTGGCACACAAACTGCTTTCCCACCGACCACAATTCATCTCTAGGGATAGGAGAGGCTACCTTCAGGGATGCAACTTGTCCTTTTCTCCCACTGGTTTAATCGGCACGCTGACATCATCTGATGCTGGGAATTTGAGTAGGGGTTGATTTGACACACCGGCGTGTTGATTCAATTACTTTTCCACTGGTCCCTTAACCAGTAAATTGGCTGTCAATTCCTGGGACAAGGTGCCAGTGGAAAAGGAGCTTGTATGATCTCTAAACAAAATACCCAAAGAGGAAGTAGCTGATGTGCATATGCAACAGAGAGCAATGAGGTGCGTACAATCACTGTTCCAGCTGCAGAAGTCATTCCAGTTAAGTCAGTTCCAGAAAATATATTCTTCCTACACTACCTTTTGGATGAATGGCCTGATGCAATAAACTTCAGTTGTTGATAGTAGTCTATGTCATTTGAAAGAAGAGTAGTTCAAGCAAATTGTAACAGTAGTAAGAGCAGGAAAGAACAACACACAATCTAAAAGTTCCTTACACTCGGTCTTGTTACTAATCCCAAAGATAAACTCCATTGAGGGACTGAGGGTTTACACCAGTTGTTAAGGTACACATTTTGCCATTCCAATCTATCATACAATTTCACACACTTGGAACTTCAACCAAAGAATCTTGATTCAACTCCACAGTACATGTTCTCTGCTCAAATACAGAAGTGGACTTGCATTTGGTAATACTGACCTTCAACTTGTTGAATGGTCCTCTGAACCTGATTCGAGAACTTTAGTACAGTTATTAAGAACTCATCTCTAATGAACTGAATATTTCGTGAATCCCCTCCTGCTCTCGAGTCTGCTATGCTAAATTTGTCCATTTGAAACTTTGCAGAACTTAAAAAGCGGGATGAACCTTTCCTTTGGTCAATTGCTCTAGTGTGCTGATGAGCCAAAAGTGGCATGAACACCTGTGAAGGCATAAAATACAATATTTATACATTTTCAAATCAGTGAAGTAGCTTCATCTGAATTGTCATACATTTAAAATGTTTCTATCTCCAAGGTTTCATGTATACATGGAACATGAAACACTACAGACCTTTCAGCCACAATGTTATAACTCGCCAATGGAAACAAACTCCACAACAATCTACCTTTTCCCTATCTCACACCGAATGTGATGATGTAATGGGGGGGTGTGGGCGGGAGCATATTATACTGACTGCTGGTATAACAGATGGAGATGATATCCCACTGGCCAGTTTAGTGGTGGTTATAGTTTTTATTATATTATATTAATAAAACCCCAGAATTAGTACACCATTTGTCTGGTCCATGTCTATGGCATATCAATTTTGTAAACAGACTATCAGTCATGGATACTTCCCTGAAACCTGGAAGACCTGAGATAGATCAAGATACCACCTGAGCTGGACAAATTTTTCACCACTGGCTCCAGTGTTTTGAAGCCTACATGTGAGTGAACAACGTTGTGTAAGATGAAGTGAAAATGGACCATCTTGTGGCTCTCCTCAGAGAAGTACCCTACTCCGTAATTAGGGAGACAGCTGTCTACCAGAATGCACTGAATCTCCTCAGAACCTATTATGATATGGCACAAAACACTTTGTTTGCAAGACATTAAGCCAATAAGACAATAAGCCAGAAGAGAGTGAAAATGCTTTTGTACTCACACTAAAAGCGCTATCCAGAGTCTGTGCCTGCGCTTTTGTCACGGCTGAAGCCCACCGAGAATCTTTGATGCTGGACGCATTCATAAGTGGATTGGAGTCAGGGTACATCAGGCAATGTTTACTGGAGACCCTGGGCCTAACCTTTAATGCTGCTCTACAAATTTGAGGGCTGCACTACAAAGTGGTAAAGCCCACAAAAAAGAAAGAAGTGCTGAAGCGGCACCCCCAAGGCCCACCCGCAGTGATGACCCACTGCTGAGCGCCACTAAACCTCAGCATAAAAGCCGCTACAGAAGATACTACTTCTGCGGTTTGGTGTTGCACATTCGCTCTCAGTGCACTGCGCGGCAAGCCAAGTGTGCCAACTGTGGAAAGTGAGGACAGAGTGGGACAGAGCCTGCCAGGTGTGAGAGTCCTTGCCTAGCTCACACCGTAAGCTGAAGAGTAAGAAGAAGCAGCGCTCAAGCACTACTAATAAGCAGGGGCACCACCGCAAGACTGCTGTGTTGACCTGGAGAGCCAATGATTCATCTAGTTCTTCTTCTGAAATCGTAAGTGGAACTGCCAGCAACATGGCAAACTCCGACAGATCGCCACCATGGGAGACCCTGCTCTGGCATCGATGATGATAAATCAAGAGGAACCCCACAGCCTGAAGCATTCCACAATGAAGGTGGAAGTAAACTGTTTGTTCAATTCGGGGAGCATTGACAGCTATATTCACCCTAAGACTGCTAGCACCCTGAATCTT
The DNA here is from genome assembly GCF_036971445.1 of Narcine bancroftii. NCBI lineage: Eukaryota > Metazoa > Chordata > Chondrichthyes > Torpediniformes > Narcinidae > Narcine > Narcine bancroftii. Next base: position 195,251,940 of record NC_091472.1, read on the forward strand.
ACACAAAATTTCTATAGTTTGTTCTGGACCAAAACGAGACATTACAAGTTGCTGTAAAATAACCCTGAGGTACAGGGAAATGAATATTCACTTTGCTGACTGATCAAAAATCTGTTGCCTAAATGTTCAACACTAAATTGAAGAGCAAAATTAAAAACGATAAGATCCTGCGTTGATGAATTGAGTTTTCTACTTATGATTACAATATACTCTATCACCCAGGAAAATTCAATGACCCTCCGGACACGCTTTCTCGCATGACCTGTCCAAGTCTGCAGCTAGACCGTTTGAAATACCTCCACAATGAATTACGTAACCCAGGGATCACTAGATTTTATCATTATATGAAGTCCCTCATTTTGCCGTACTCACGAGAAGACATCAAGAAACTGACTAATGAGTGTCCCGTCTGTGCGGAGTGTAAACCTCACTATTATAAACCTTCCACTTCCACATTGATTAAGGCGTCTAGACCATTTGAAAGCCTCAACGTGGATTTTAAAGGACCATTACCCTCAAATAATAAGAATTCCTATTTCCTTAACATCAATGATGAATTCTCTCGTTTTCCCTTCACAATACCATGTGCTGACGTTTCTGCTAGTTCTGTTATTAAATGTCTTGATATGATTTTTAGTATTTTCAGTTATCCTGACTTCATTCATAGTGACAGAGGGTCAGCTTTCATGAGTTCTGAACTTAGGCAATAACTTCTTGATAGGAGATAGCTACTAGTCATACTACAATCGCAGTAACAGTACAATCTAGAAACTAATCCTCTTACGCTAAAATTTAAAGTTCTCCTCACCAGCTGCTGGCAAGATGCGCTGCCGGAAGCCTTAAACTCTATCTGTACACGGCTTTGTACAGCTACCAATGAGACTCCCCACCAGCGTCTTATTGTTTTCCCTAGAAAATCAAAACCTAGATCGACCTTGCCGACTTGGCTATCTAAGCCCGGAGAAGTTGTATTAAGAAAACATGTTAGACCCAGCAAAGCTGACCCACTTGTAGAGCATGTTCAACTGCTTCATGCTAATCCACAGTATGCTCATGTTATTCCTGATGGAAGAAAGGACACTGTTTCCCTTAGGGATCTAGCCTCGCCTGATCTACAGCCTGCTAGCCCTTCCACTGACTTGACTCCTTCTCTACCCTCCCCTTCATGATAAACATTCGAGAAACAATACTCTCTTCATGGGAATGTTTCCTTGCACTCTCCACTCCCTTCCACACCTGGCGACAGAGGTCCTTCCGTTAGAGATAAGACTCCTCCATCTGTGCCCTGACAAAGATCAATACGAATCTCAAAGCCTCCTCAGAGGCTCTGTCATGACCATTTCTAATCTTAGCCATAATTACAGTGAGTGGAGTCACCCTGTATTATCTCAGGCTTGCAGCCTGTTTTTTTTTCTTTCTGTTATGTGATCTCATTTGTTTGTTACCCTTGATCTTCTGTGATTTTTTTTTTTGCTTTTGCCATTATTGTATTTTATTAAAATTGGTCAATTTTTGTGGGGGGTGAATGTAATGGGGGAGCGTATTATACTGACTGCTTGCTATTGGCTATAGCTATAGAGATACTCCACCCTGCTGGTATAACAGATGGAGATGCTTTCCCACTGGCCAGTTTAGTGGTGGTTATAGTCTGTTAATAAAAGCCCAGTATTAATATAACACTTCTCTGGTCCATTTCTATGGCATATCACCCATAATCCTCTATTTTTCTTACATCCACGTGCCTATCTAAGGGTTTTTGAATGTACCTATTGTACCAGCCAACACCAGCATCCCTGGTAATGCATTAATTCCAGGCACCCACAACTATCTGTGTAAAAAAACTTACCTCTGACATCTCCCCTAAACTTTGTTCCATTTTTACTCATTAGAAGATAAAAAACTAAGAATAAACAACTGCAAATCTACAAGTCTGCTCTTCATAAATAAAAACAAAAAATTCTGAAAACACTCAGCAGGTCAGGCACCATCAAAACTAATTAAAAGACTCAACCTTACTGAGCTGTTGCCAAGAAATGTGAGGCATCCAATATCCTCCAAAGTAGGTACTTTCACACTTCTGCCTAACCCCTTCATATTAATGCAAAAAAAACCAGCCTGCTGTTGGGCTACAGTGGGTTGAGCAGCATCAATGAAGAAAACGAACAGTCAATATTTGGAGCCCAAAGCTTTCATCAAGACTTCCATTCCAACAGGTTATTTCCCTTTGGTTCCATCTTATACACTTTTCCCCTGATAGTTTCCATTATATCATTATCATCACCTTCTTTATTTATCAAATTCCAGAAAAACTTTGTTTCCACATCTCTCTACACCAGCTGTACCCTGCTTCACCCACCTGGCCCACTTTTCTTGCCTCTTTCTCCTGTATGGCACCTACCAATCAATTCTCTCCAACATTCTTCACCCCCACCATGGTTCATAAATCATCAACTGACCCCCATCCCAGCCTTCCCACCTGCCTTTATTACACAGGCTATCTCCCCTCTGCACTCTCAATCTAGATGAGGGGTTTTGTCCAGAAATACTGTATCAACAATTCTTTTTCTCCCACTGATGCTGCTTTACCCACTTAAGTTCCTCCAGTGATTTTTGTTTTATTTGGACACAATTGTTTGACTTCGGAGAGTTGAGTATCTCAAATATTATTGAGCCCTTAAGGTTGAGTCAAACTTCAAGTGACCATGAGTAGGTTGAGTACAGTAAGAATTTTATACCCAGTAAATCTTTAGTTAGAACATAAAAGACAAAGACAGCAAGTGGGATTTTAAGCCAAGTACCAGATGGATGTGCAATTATGTACAGCAAAGACCTGTACTGAGTTCTAAGGTTCATGAAGATGTATCAATTGGTCAGATAAGGAGAGAATGTTGAATCAAATTCCCAACAATTAGTTATTCAAATATTTGGATTGAGAGTCAATATCGACCTATAACCTTCCAACACATTAGGCTTCATTTCCTGAGCTTCAATCCATTCACTGGGCCCCCCGGTTCCTACACTTCACTAGATTCACTGGGCCCCAGGTTCCTACACTTCAATAGATTCACTGGGCCCCAGGTTCCTACAATTCAATCCACTCACTGGGCCACAGGTTCCTGCTCTTCAATCCACTTACTGGGCCCCAGGTTCCCACCCTTCAATCCACTCACAGGGCCCCAGGTTCAATACAATTCACCAAGGCCCCATTTTCCACATTCTATTTAAACTAACTAAGGTCATGATACCCGTGTTTCCTTCAAATTTTACTGTGTGTACAGCAAAATCTTTGATAATACTGTGTAACATCCAAAAGTAATTTTAAAAAATGTGTTGGATATTGATAGAAATAACATCCAACATTCTGTCAGATCAGCTCATCCAGCACCAAAAACAAAGAAACTTGGGATAACAAGTCAGAATTTTACATTAATACTTAGTCTACAAGTGGGAAAGTCTTCAACATACAGAAAAAAAGGGGGCGTGGCAAGATGGCGTAGAGACTAGACGTGTAATCCCTGCCCTCTCTGGTCAGACTTTTAAGTATCCATTTTTTTAACCCTTTATTTTTAATTTTAAAACTTTAATTTTTAGTTTGATATTTTGGTGAACCATTATGGCTGCTAATGTAAAAAAAAACTCAGTTACAAAAGAAAATACAGTTTCGAAGTGCAGAAGAATTGGGACCTAAACGACTTGAAACAGCCTCGGATCCATTTTCAGTGATCCCAAGCTTCAACGATCGCCGGTGGGGACAAAGGTTAAGGTAACAGCTACTCACCAGTCTCAAGATGGCACTGGTTCGACCCGTTCTGTGGAGGAAGGAGCGGACTCCTGAGAAGTTGGGCACGAGCCTGGAGGCTTGTTACAAAGAACACCCCCATTGGAAGAGACAGGAGCGCGGAGAAAGAGAACTGTGACAGTAGACATGCAGTCTATAGTGACTGTGGGCTTGGGTAGCGCCATTAATTAAAGAACTCCGTAATTTTATGAAAAAATGATCTGCGGGGGGATGGCAGCGACGACCCCCTGAGGAAGTCAGGAGTCGTCGTTGGGTGTCCAAACTCACAGCAAAATTACTAGAATGCTGTCTTTTGAAGAACAACTAGAAGAGGACTTACCTTAGTCCTACCACTGCACAGGAAATGGAAGAAGAACTGGAAGAAAGTGAGTTACAACTTATGGAATCAGATCCTGCATTTCAAACTGCACCTCAGCCTGTTTATATGATGTTTGAAGGTATTGCTTCTTATTTGGATGTTATTACTGGTCAATTGAACCAGCTGGTTCAAATGAATACTGATATAAGTTTAGACCTAACTGTGGTTAAGGCAGAACCTAAAGAAAATTGGGAAAACTTAAAAAAATTTGAAGCTTCCTTTTCTTTATGTAAACAACAGGTACAATCCAAGACAGAAACAATAGTAAAGGTGGAAAAATCAGTTAAAGATTTCAGATCCTGGGAAAAAGAGTTAATAAAAAAAATAGACTATTTGAAAAATCAAAGCAGAAGAAATAATGTGAAAATTGTGGGTTTGCCAGAAGGTATAGAAGGTCAAGATCCGTTCAAATTTTTTAAAAATTGGATTCCCCAGATTTTGGGGGAAGAGTCCTTTCCTGATGGATTGGTATTGGAAAGAGCACATGGAGCTTTAAGAAGAACACCCCTACCTGGTCAACCTCCAAGAGCTGTGATAATTCATTGTTTGAACTGTTTGGACAGAGAGACAATTCTTCGACTTGCAGTTCAAAATGCAAGACAAAGGCAAGCTCCAATGATGGTTCAGAATAGTAGAGTTTTCTTCTACCCTGATTTGAGTCAAGATATCATCAGACGTCGACGTGAATTTAATCCAGTTAAAGATGTTTTATGGCGTAAAGGTTACAAATTTGCTTTTCATTATCCTGCTGTGTTGAAAGTATTTTCTGGAAACTATCAGTCTTAATTCTTTGAGAGTGAGCATGAAGCAATGGTTTTTGCTAATTCGTTATCAGATGTCAGAGGACAAAGAAGAAGTCCACCATTATCTCCTAAAAGAAAATCTGATGGACTTTGAAATGGGCAAAATGGCAGAAGTGGAAAGAACGGGAATGGAAAGAGCTCACCTACTCTTGAAATGAGTTCACCATCTGGACTGGAATCTCAAGGCTGATTTTTTTTTTGTAATATGTTAATATTTTTGATTGGCTGGCTGGGGAGGAGGGGATTGCACTAACTTCTTTGTTAGTCATCAGTCACTAGTAGGTAATCCATGCCCAGTTTCTTTAGGGAATTACAACCTTTTGGTAGTTTTTTTTGTTGTTTTTCTTTTTTCTTATTAACAAATATTATTTTTACTTTAGGGTCTATATATTTTAATTTGGGGGTCCTCTATATATATATATATATATATATATATATATATACACATAAAATTTCTCTTTCTTTGTTATTATTAATTTTGTGATTATTTTTGGTATTTAGTAATTGTATTACATATGTCAAATTTGAAATTTGCTATCTTTAATGTTCAGGGATTAAATAACCCGATCAAGCGTAAGCGAGTTTTGGCTTATATCAAAAAGATGAAGATTGATATTGCTTTTTTACAGGAGACACATTTGAATGAAAAAGAATGTATGAAATTGAAGAGGGACTGGGTTGGACATGTTTTTTTTTTCATTTAACTCCAAAGCTAAGGGAGTAGCAATTTTGAAACATAAAAATTTATCTTTTGAATTACAATCAATGGAAATGAATGCAGGACGTATTCTTAAATTGAATTGTAAGAATTTTAATGAATTTTGGACTTTACTTATATGCACCAAATGTGGATGATGAAGCATTTATTTCTGATGCATTTTTGCTTCTGGGACAAGCTAATGAAAATGTTCTGGTTGGAGGAGATTTTAACTGTGTTTTGGAACCTTTATTAGATAAATCTCCAAAAAATGTTAAAAAATCTAAATTGGCAATTCAAATTCAAGCTTTGATGAAAGATTTTAATTTAGTGGACATTTGGCGATGTCTTAACCCAACAGAGAAGGATTTCTCTTTTTATTCATTTAAACATGAATCTTTTTCAATTAGTATCGGCACATTTACAGGAGAAAATATTGCAAGCAGAATATAAAAGTCGGGTAATTTCAGATCATTCTTTGTTGTATTTTAGTTATGAGAGTTCTGAAAAAGTTCGTGCAGCTTCTCGTTGGAGATTCAATACGATGTTGTCTTTAAAAAAAGCAGAATTTATTGAATTTTTTAAAAAACAAATCAATTTCTTTTTGGAAGAAAATGTTAACTCCGTTCAGAGTAAATTTATATTGTGGGATCCTATGAAAGCTTACTTGAGAGGTCAAATAATTAGTTATACCTCTAAGGTTAAAAAGAATTATTTAACTGAGAGCCTCGAATTAGAGAAACAGATTAATGAATTAGAAAAGGAATTTCAGAGAGATGTGACAGAACAGCAGACGATAGAATTGTCGAGATTGAAATTGAAATACAATATGTTGCAATCTTATCAATTTGAATGCTTGATTAAGGATATTAATCTTACTTTTTCTGAGGATGACTGGTTAGATATTTGTCATGGTAGTGTTACTAGATTGATAAATGTTCGTAATGCAATGGTTAATTACAATTTTTTACATCAATTGTATTTAACACCTGAAAAGTTTTTAAAAATATGGTTTTAGTGAATCTGACTCTTGTTTTAGATGTGGTAATTCGGTTGGAACTTTTTTTCATGCTGTTTGGTTATGTGTACATATACAATCTTTTTGGAAAGCAATTCAATTGTTTTTGGAACATTTGATTAAGATCAAAATACTTTTAGACCCGACCATATTTTTGTTGGGTGAGTTGAAGCCTTTGAAAGATTTGGGATTAGACAAATTTCAGATTGCTTTTGTATATTTAGCTTTCTCTGTAGCAAAAAAATGTATAGCAAGTACATGGAAAAATGCTAATGTGATTGATATTAATAGATGGCATAATGAGATGAAAACTTGTTTGGTAATGGAAAAAAATCATGTATGTTTTACATGCTAATTATTCTTTTTTCTTAATAAGTAGTCTTTATATTCAGAATATTTACATTTAAATTTACCTTGATTAGATTTTAGTAAATATATTTCAGCTTTTTTTTCTCTTTGGCTCTCCTAAAGAGAGCTGGCTAAGAGGGGGAGGGGGGTTCTTCTTTCTTTTTTTTTCTCTTCTTTTTTTAATATAATTTTTTTTAATTGTTCATAATATGTACTTTATTTTACTGTATGTAATAACCTTGTTGAACGAATAAATAAAGTTATCAAAACATACAGAAAGAAATAATATACAGTCCACAAAATAATCATGTCTAAATGCTGAAATTTTTTTTTAAATCCTTCAAAGTTGGCGATAAGTTACCAAGTATAAGAGTGGAGAATATACTTAAAGAAATTATTAAATTCACTGACCATTTTTTAAGTTATTATAGAATATGTGAAAATATAATTTGGAATGGAATAAATTTCAATTGAATGGTTAACAAAACCTTGTAATAAAATATTTTCTATAATTCAACTAATCATCCATAAACCATTGAGGTGAACCATCCAATCATTTCATTATAAAACTTTGTCATGCTTAGATTTAGTTCCTTCTGTTTTATTGTTTACCTAGTAATTTCCACTGACATAAATGTTATTAAAGCAGCATTTCTAACAACATTGTACCAATCATTTGGTGATTTTATGGTTTTACCTGTGTTAAAATTTGATGTAACATCAACAAAGAATTTCCATTCAGCATGCCAAACTCCAGCATTTTAGGCATTAGTAAATTGGTCTCCTTCATGTCATTAGGTTCAGTAATGGTTTCTGGAGAGACACCATGAACATTTAAGTACAAGAAAGTGACAATACGTAGTATTCTGTAAATTTTCTAATGCATTCAGAATCAAAACAAAAATCACAAAGAAATATCCAGGATAATAGCAGTCAGTGATCTTTAATCCGTGAATCAGAACATTGCAGGTCTGAATCCTACTCCACAGCCTTGTGCCTGTAATCAAGAATAGAGTGCTGCACTGTCATCGAGTCCATACCAAACATTCAGCACCCATTTTACAGTAACCCTATGTTTATTCTCTCCACATTTTCTTCAATTCCCCCAGATTCTATCACTCACCTGCACACTAGGAGCAATTTACAGCAGCCAATTAACTAAGCAACCAAGAGGAAAACACACATGATCAAGATTCAAGATTCTAATATTGTCATGTAATAGTACTGAATATGTAATATTACACGAAATTGCCTTCTTCCTGCCGTAAAGCAGACAGAGTCACCATTAGTATTACCCAGTGCTCCTTGCAGTAAAAGAGAAACAAAAGAGAGACCCTGATTGACCATGGGTTTGCCTCCAGCACCTCCCATAGCCTCTGCAGTCACTCAGATTACTGTTCGATTCATCAGCAACCCGAGCTCCAGATCCAAACCTGATTTCATATGTATTGACAGAATTACCACTAATTGGTAGTGCAAAAAAAAACAGAATTGTAAACAGATAACAAATGTAAACAAACTGACTGTGCAATACAGAGAGAATAAAAAAGACAATCAATAAAGTGCACAAGTAAGAATCCTTAAATGAATCTCTGATCAAGTTTGTCATTGAGGAGACTGATGGTTGAGGGGTAGCAGCAGTTCCTGAACCTGGTAGAGTGAGTCTTGTGGCACCAACACTATTTCCTGATGACAGTAGTGAGAACAGAGCGTGTGCTGGGTGGTGTGGGTCTTTGACGATTCTGCTGCTCTCCGATAGCAGTGTTCCTTGTAGATGTATTCAATAGTGGGGAGTGTTTGCTTGTGATTTCCACTACTTTTTGGAGGGCTTTACACTCAAGGATATTGATGTACCCTTACCAGACCGTAATGCAGCTGGTCAGCACATTTTTCACCACATCTCTGTTAAAATTTGACAGGGTTTCTGGTGTCATATCAAACCTCCTCAAACTCCTGAGGAAGTAGAGGTGCTAATGTGCTTTCTTCCATTGGTTAGATCCAGGAAATAGTGACTCTGAGATAGTGACTGCCAAAAACTTAAATTTGCTCACCCTCTCCACCTCTGATCCCCAATGATCACTGGATTGTAAACCTCTGGCTTTCCTTTCCTGAAGTCAAAAATCAGCTACTTAGTTTTGGTGACATTGAGTGCAAGGTTATTATTGGTGCACCATTCAGCCAAGTTTTCAATCTCCATCCTGTATGCTGACTCATCCCCTTCCTTTATACAACACACTACCATAGTATCGTTGGCAAATTTATAGATGGTGTTACTGTCATAGGTCGTAGGTGTAAAGTGAGTAGAGCTGGGGGATAAGAACACAGCCCTATAGTGCTCCAATACTGAAGGAGATTGTGGAGGAAATATTCTTACCAATCTTCACTGTGGTCTGGAGGTGAGGAAATCCATGATCTAATTACAGTAGGGTGTTAACTCCCAGGACTTGGAGTTTGCTTATCAGTCTTGAGGGGATGATGGTGTTAAATGCCATAATGTAGTTGATAAAGAGCAACCTCATGTATGCATCTTTGCTGTCCAGGTGTTCCAGGGCTTTGTGTAGGGCTAGTAAGATGGCATCCACCTAGACCTGTTGCTGCAATAGGCAAACTGGAACATACATGTCACCATTTTTTTAATTTTTTTTTTATTTTTCACACTGTGAACCATATTAACCAAAATATGTACAAGTGTTTCTCATTAAATATACACAGTGGCATTTTCTCCCTTTTTTCCCCCTTTCCCTCCCTCCCCTCTTCCCATCCCCCTCCAAAATCAATAAATATTCAACATATACATTACAATAAAACCATAAACCAATATCTTCACACAAAGGAAAATAAACAAGAAAAATGCATCATCTATTTGTTACACACTGAATCTAGTCGTTTTGTCTTCTTCTCATTTTAGGGGATGGAGGTCGGAGGCAAGCTCTCTCTGTTATGTTCCACGTATGGTTCCCAAATTTGTTCAAACAACGTGACTTTATTTTTTAAATTATATGTTATTTTTTCCAATGGAATACATTTATTCATTTCCATGTACCATTGCTGTATTCTCATGCTCTCTTCCATTTTCCAAGTTGACATTATATTTTTTTTTGCTACTGCTCAGGCTATCATAATAAATTTTTTTGCGCTTTATCCAATTTGAGGCCTAATTCTTTACTTCTTATGTTACTTAAAAGAAAGATCTCTGGATATTTTGGTATGTTATTTTTTTGTGATTTTATTTAATATCTGATTTAGTTCTTCCCAAAACGTATTCACTTTCGTACATACCCAAATTGCATGTACTGTTGTTCCCATTTCCTTCTTACAGCGAAAACATCTATCTGATAATGTTGAATCCCATTCTTTTAACTTTTGGGGCATGATATAACCTGTACACCAATTATATTGTATCATGCGTAACCTTGCGTTTATTATATTCTTCATAGTTCCAGAACATAACTTTTCCCATTTTTTATTTTTTATCATAAAGATCCTTTTCCCACTTTTATTTGGGTTTATAGCTTATTTCATCATTTTCCTTATCTTGCAGCTTGATGTACATGTTCATTATAAATCTTTTAATTATCATTGTGTCTGTAATCACATATTCAAAGCTGCTTCCTTCAGGTAATCTCAAGCTGTTTCCCAATTTGTCCTTTAAATAAGCTTTCAGTTGATGATATGCAAACATTGCACCATGAGTTATTCCACATTTGTACTTCAACTGTGCAAATTTTAATAAATTATTTCCCAAAAAACAATTTTCTATTCTTTTGATTCCTTTTCCCTCCCATTCTCTAAAGGAAAGGTTAACTATTGTAAAAGGGATTAGTGGATTTTACGACAATAATAATTTTGGTATTTGGTAATTCATTTTTTTTCCTTTCTCAGTGGATCTTCTTCCATGTCTGCCTGTCCCGCATCGGACTTGTCAGCCACAAACGAGCCTGCAGCTGACGTGGACATTTACCCCCTCCATAAATCTTCGTCCGCGAAGCCAAGCCAAAGAAGTAAATGATGCAATACAGGTGAGCTTTTATATTACACCAACTTTTCATCCCACTTATAAAGTATATGTTCCGGTACCTTCCCTCCTATTTTATCTAGTTCTATCTTAGTCCAATCTGGTTTTTCACTTATCTGGTAAAAATCTGATAAATACCTTAATTGTGTGGCTCTGTAATGATTTCTAAAGTTTGATAACTACAAACCACCTTTGGTTATACCTCTCGGTTTCCTCCCTTTCCACAAGAATTTCCTTATTATTCTCTTTAGTTCATTAAAAAAAAATTCTCTTAAGGGAATTGGTAACATTTGAAATAAGTATTGTATCCATGGGAACACGTTCATTTTAATGCAGTTTACCCTCCCTATCAACATTAGCGATAATTCTTTCCAATGTTGTAAGTCTTCCTGCAATTTCTTTATTAGTGGCTGATAATTTAGTTTGTACAAGTGGCTAAAGTTATTATCTAACCTGATACCTAGGTATCAGATTGCTTGTGTTTTCCATTTAAATGGTGATTCTTTTTTTAATTCTGTATAATCCACCTTAGTCATTGGCATCACTTCACTTTCCTTTGCGTTGATCTTGTACCCCAATATTTCTCCATATTCCTTTAATTTCTTAAGTAATTCTTTTATTGATATCTCTGGTTCGGTTAGGTATACTATGATGTCATTTGCAAATAAACTGATTTTATACTCCTTCTCCTTCATCTTTATCCCTTTTATTTTATTTTCTATTCTTATCAGTTCTGCCAAAGGATCTATTGCTAAGGCAAACAATGAGGGGAATAATGGACATTCCTGTCAAGTTGACCTACTTAATTTAAATTGATTTGATACACATTCATTTACTGCTACCTTCGCCATCGGTCCATTATAAATGCTTTGATCCAATTTATATATTTTTCAGGTAGATTGAACTTCTGTAATACTTTAAATAAGTAGTTCCACTCTACTCTGTCAAAGGCTTTTTCTGCGTCTAAAGCAACAGCCACTGTTGGTTTCTTATTTCCTTGAACTGCATGAATTAGATTAATGAACTTACAGACATTATCTGCTGTTCACCTTTTCTTAATAAATCCAGTTTGATCTTGTTTTACTATTTTTGGTTCACAATCGGCCAATCTGTTAGCTAATAATTTCACTATTATCTTATAATCTGAATTAAGTAGAGATATTGGTCTATATGATGCTGGTGTTGATGGATCCTTCCCCGTCTTTGGTATTACTGTAATTATTGCTGTCTTACATGAATCTGGCAAGCTTTGTGTTTCTTCTACCTGGTTCATTACTTCCAGGAGAGGAGGAATTAATAACTCTTTAAATGTTTTATAGAATTCTAGGCATTTTATTGTTCGGCAGCTTTTTTAATATATCCTGTACTTCCTATATTTCAAATGGTTTTATTAATTTGTTTTGTTCCTCTTTCCCCTCATTCTCAGTTTGGTATAATTGTTCATAGAATCCCTTAAAGTTTTCATTAATCTCTGTTGGGTTATATATAATTTGTTTGTGCTTTCTCCTTGATGCCAATACAGTTCATTTAGCTTGTTTGTTTTAAGTTGGCAGGCTAATATTTTATGTGTTTTTTTTCTCCCAGTTCATAATACTTTTGCTTTGTTTTCATTATGTTCTTCTCCACCTTATACGTTTGTAATATTTCGTATTTTATTTTTTGTCCACCAATTCTCTCTTTTTTGTTATATCATTCCTTTTTACTAGTTCCTTTTCTGTACTGACTAACTCCCTTTCCAACTGCTCTATTTCATCTTAGTTACATAACTTATTATCTGTCCTCTAATGAAGGCTTTTATTGCATCTCATAATATAAATTTGTCTTTCACTGATTCTGTGTTTATTTCAAAATATGTTTTAATTTGGCGTTCAATAAACTCTCTAAATTCCTGCCTTTTAAGTAGCATGGAGTTTAACTTCCATCTATATGTTCTTGGTGGGATGTCCTCCAGTTCTATTGCTAATAACAGGGGTGAATGATCAGATAGTAATCTAGCTTTATATTCAGTTATCTTAACTCTCCCTTGAATATGGGCCGACAACAAAAACATATCAATTCTTGAGTATGTTTTATGCCTACTCGAATAATATGAATATTCCTTCTCTCTTGGGTGTTGCCTCCTCCATATATCTATTATTTTCATTTCCTGCATTGATTTAACCATAAATTTGGCTACTTTATTCTTTCTGCTTGTATTTTGTCCAGTTTTATCCAACATTGGATCCAAATTAAGGTTAAAATCCCCTCCTTTCAATATATTTCCTTGTGTGTCTGTAATCTTCAAAAAAAATCCTGCATAAACTTTAGATCCTCCTCATTAGGTGCATATATATTGAGCAAATTCCAAAATTCTGAGTATACCTGACACTTTATCTATTATTTCCTCCTCTATTTTAATTGGTACATTTTTGTTAACATATGGTTACACCTCTAGCTTTTAAATTATCTGATGCTGCTGCTACGTGTTCTACCCAGTCTCTCTTTAATTTGTTATGTTCCACTTCAGTTAGATGCGTTTCCTGCACAAATGTTATATCTATTTTTTCCTTCTTCATTTAGTAGCCTCTTCCTTTTAATTTGGTTTTGTATTCCATTAATGTTTATAGTCATATAGTTCAACATGGCCATCTTATATCTTGCTTACACCTCTTTTCCACCTCCTCGCCACCTCCATCCCCCTTTTTCCCATTTTCATCTTTTAGTTATCCCTTATTAAACTCAATGTACACATTTAAAACATGAAATACCCCAACAATTCCCACACCCAATAATACCTCCCCAAATCCTCCCCCCCCCCCCACCTCTGAGTTGTCCCTTATCCCTTGCTGGGCAACCACAACTCCCTTTTCCATTTGGATTGCGATCTTGTTGACGCTTGTCAACTGATTTTGCAGTGACGGTTATTCTTTCTCCCCTCAGTACCCCCCAGAAAAAACTTTTTTTTTTATTTACACACATATAACAAAGCTCTCTCTTTTTTTTCCCCCTTACTTCCTTCCTTCCCTTCTCTTTTCCCTCTTTAGTTCTTTACATAAACATTGTTTTTACATCTTTATGTATACTTTATCGCTGTTCTTCTTTCTTGTTACATCTCTTCAGCTCTTCTTCTGTCCTGCAAACGTTCTGCGAATTCTTGTGTTTCCTCCGGATCAGAGAACAGTCTGTTTTGCTCCCCGGGTATAAATATTTTAAGCACAGCTGGATGTCTTAACATGAATTTATAACCAGACCTTTCAAGATGTAAGTCTTCAACCAAGTGAACTCTTAATCTTCTAATGTCAGGGGAATACCAGATAGTTTGGTAATCCCACCTCTTATATCTTAACCTTTGGGCCCTGGGAATGCCCTGGGAACACTCTGGTGAACAAGCTTTGCCTCCTTCCATGGCCATAATGTATTTTCTAGCACGTGGTGTCCTGAGCTGCACACAGTTCATGTTAGCTGTAACACAGTATCTTCCACTTTACCCATAAGCCTCTCACCACAAAAGCTAAAATTCCATGATCTCTTTGATAATTATTAATATCTATGGCAATTTTGAGAATTCCTCAATTTCTCCACTGATCCCCATGTTAATGATAATGAGTTTATTCTCAGACACAGAAATACAAAGAACATATGTGCTGAAGTTCTAACCAGCTACAGCCAAACATGTACATAAGATACACCAATGATAGTATCTATATAAAATCACTTTTACCTATACTGGGGTAATTCAAAGGATAGATACATAAACATTCACAGTTAAAGTTTGTGCAAGAAAGATGAGACATTGACTTTTTTTTAATTAATTTATAATCAGTCTGTGCCACTCAATTTACACTCCATTAACCTACATCCCTGGTATTTTTGGAACAATGGGAGGAAACTGGAGCCTCCAGGGAAAGCCCACCCAGGCAGGGGAGAATGTTCAAACTCCTTATAGACAGCACGGGATTCAAACACCAGTCTCAATCACTGGCACTGTAAAGGTGTTGCGCTAACTGCTACATCAACTGTACTACATTGCAACATGCAAGCCACTAGTTAGGCACAGAAAGGATGACCAGATTACAGTTTGTCAACAAGTATTTAAAAGAGCCTGCAGGTTTCTGGAAAAAAGGTCTTGTGGACAGAGGAGACCAAGATTAACGTGTGTCAGAGTGATGGAAAGAGCAAAGTGTGGAGACGTAAAGGAACTACCCAAGATCCAAAGCATACCACCTTTGCCATGGTTTGCATCTTGTAGTGTAACTTCTGTATTTCATGAAGTTTTTTGAGGACAGTCGTCATTGACACATCCACACCTGCCTCCTGAGAATGTTTCTGATCAGTTGGACATACATTTGGGGATTTTTCTTCGATATGATTAGAATTCTTCTGCCATCAGCAGTGGAAGTCTTCTTTGGCCTACCAGTCCCTTTGCAATTACTGAGCTCACCAGTACATTCTTTCTTCTTAATGATGTTCCAAACAGTTGATTATGGTCATCCTAAGGTTTGGGTGATGTCTCTTACTGTTTTATTCTTGTTTTTCAGCCTTAGAATGGCTTCTTTGACTTGCATTGCCACAACTCGGGTTGAAAATGGTTTCTACTGACTCCAAAGATAATCAAAAGCTTAGAAACAAGTCTAACGCTTACCTGCACCAATTAAATAATTAAATATACCTGAGTAAACACAAACACCTGTGAAGTCGAATGTCCAAAACATTATGGTGCCCCGAAATGAGGGAACTATGCATAAAAAGTAGTGTAATTTCTACATGATCAAACCAAAATGTATACAAATAGCCTTGAATAAAATCTGCAATGTCCATTTTAATTACATATGAATTGTTTGATTACAAATTTCAAACTGTAGAGCAAAGGGTCAAAAAAAAAGTGTCCTTGTCCCAAACATTATGGAGGGCACTATATATGGTTATCCTTTACTTCTGATAGATGCTGTGTGACCTACTGAATTTCTCCAGCACATTTGTGTATTGCATTCAACCCCAGCATCTGCAGACTTTCTTCTTTAACTCAATCCACAGCAATATTATAAAGACACCTACCTTTTTTGTTTCGGAGAAAAAAGAATGTATCCTTATTCATAAACTCCTGAGGAATTTTTTCAAGTGAAACATGGAGCATCGGATATTCCACTGACTGAGTTATGATTTTCTGAAATATGAAGAACAAAAGATTTACAATGGAGAAATTTATGGAGTCAAGGGAACTTAGGGGAAGTAAATAATGTGTCTTAAAGAAACTACATTACAGAAGAGGGGACACTAGAGGTCTGAAAATGCATAAAGGTAGATAAATGTTAACATTACAACATAATAGAAGGCCCTTCTGGTCCGTGAAACTCGTGCCACTCAATTACACTACCAATCCTGTACAATTTTGAGGGTAGGATAAAATCAGAGCATCTGGAGGAAATCCACACAGAACATCGGAACTTCCTACAGATAGCACCAGATTCAAACCTGGGTTGCTGGTGCTGTATTATTGTTGTGATAACCGCACCCCCAATCTATGGGGTGTGATCAAGCATAACCTAAAACATTAAGGAAAGCTAGGGAACAGAGTTGTTACTCAGTTTGGAGGCTGACTACTAGTGCTATATAAGGAGTAGGAGGATATCACCTGGCCCTTAAAGCCAGCTCTGCCATTCATTATTCATCATGCCTTATCTGGTTGTAGACTCAGCTCCCCTTAAATCACCTGTATATCATAACCTTTAATTCACCATTCTTCAAAAGTCTATCTACCTGTGCATTAAATCCATTCAATGAGATAGTCTCCACTGTATCTTTGGGCAGAGAATTTTATGTATTCATTACTCTTTGGGAAAAGCATTTCCTCTCCTTTCCATCCTAAATCTACTCCACACATCTTGAGGCTATGTTCACCTGCCAGTGGTAATAACCTCTCTACTTCTATCTCATCTATTCCTTCCAGAATTTTATATGTCTCAATAAGATCCTTCCTTGTCCTTGTAAATACCAAAGAGCATAGTTTCAGTCTATTCAATCTCTACTCATAAGCTAAACTTTTCATTTCCAGAATCAATCTGGAGAATCTTCTCTCCACAGCCTTCAAAGTCAGTCTATCCTTTCTCATGTAGGGAGATCAGAACTGCACACAACACTCCAGATGCAATCTCATAAGATTGGTTAGTCTGTTGATACAAATGAGTATTGGGAGCGCTGCTTTGTTTCAGGATAATTTAAATTGATGTGATCCGAAAACCTCAGTGACTGGTCAGCATCTGTTGATGCAGATTTACACAGCAGCCCTGTATGGAGCAGTGTGAGAGTGTCCCAGTGTGAGAGTAGCAATTTAGATGCTTCAAGAGGCTTCAGGAAGCAGAGGCTGAGGATTTGCTACAGATAAGGTAAGATCTCTACATAATGAGCAGTGGGGATGGCAGCCAGGCAGCAGCATGGTCCAATTGCACGATATGGGAAATCTGGAACAACACAAGTATCCCTGATGACTACACCTGTAAGAAGTGAATCCAGCATAGTTCCTCACAGACCATGTAAGGGAACTGGAGCTGGATGAACACATTGTTCAGGAGGCAGATGGGGTGATAGAGAGAAGCTATAGGGAGACAGTCACACTTAAGAAGCAGGTTACTGGATGACTGTTAAAAGAGGGAAGGAGAATAAGTACGCAGGGCACTCCTGTGGTCATTTCCCTCAACAATAAGTATACTGTTTTGGATACTGTTGGTGGGGGGGGGGGGGATCTACCAAGGAGATGATCTACCACGGACATGTCATAGTGGTTAGGTCTTTGGCAAAGAATCTGGCCTTTTGGCTCAGAAGAGGTGGGGGGGGGGAGAAGAGGAGATGTAGTGATTAGGGATTCAATAATTAAGGGAACAGATAGGAGGTTCTGTGGAGAAGATCAAGACGCCCAGATGAAATGTTGCCTCCCAGGTGTAAGGGTCAGGGATGACTCAGATTGAGTCCACTGAGTTCTCAAGTAGGAGGGTAAGCAGCCAGATGTATTGGTCTGCATTATTACCAATGATATAGATAGGAAAAGGATGAGATTCTGAAGAGGAAATATAGGGAATTAGGAAGAAAGCTAAAAAGCAGGACCTCAAGGGTGAGAATCTCTGGATTGATGCCTGTGGCACACACCAGGAATAGGAAGATGTTGCAGATGAATGCATAGCTGAAGAGTTGGTGCAGTGGGCAGTGGTTCAGATTTGTGGATCATTGGGATCTCTTCTGGGGAAGGTATGGCATGTACAAAAAGGACATATTGACCTGAACTGCAGGGGGACCAATATCCTGGTGGGTGAACCAATATCCTGAAGGAGAGGTTTGCTAGAATTGTTGGGGAGAGTTTAAATTAAACTGGCAGGAGAATGGGATTGAGGAGAGGGCCATGAAAAGGACAGATGATAAACATGTAGATGCACTGTGTAGTGAGATTATGAGGAAGGATAAACATCAATAGGCAAAATTGCAAACATAGGATTACTTGTGATACTTGGGAAACAAATTGAAAATAGTGCTGAATATAGCACTGAAGGCCTTGTATTTAAATGCCCACAATATAAGAAATAAGGTTGATGATCTTGTGGCACAGCTGGAAGTTGGCAGGTATGACATTATGGGCATCACTGAGTCGTGGCTGAAAGAAGTCCACTGATGAGAAATGAACAGCCAAGGATACATAGTGTATCGGAAGGACAAGCAGGAGGGTGAGGAAGGGGTGGCTCTGTTGGTAAAAAATGCAATCAGATCTTTGAAAGAGGAGTCTTTGCTTCAGAAGATATAGAATCCCTGTGGGTAGAATTAAGAAAGTGAAAGGGTAAAAAGATCCTGGTAGGAGTTGTATACAGGCCTCTAAGCAGTTGCCAGGATGTGGCATGCAAGCTGAAGAGGGAGATAGAGAAGACATGCAAAAATGGAAATGTTGCAATAGTCATGGGGATTTCAATGTGTAGGTAGATTGGGAAAACTAAATTGGTGCTAGATCCCAAGAGAAGGAATTTATTGAATGCCTTTGGGATAACTTTTTAGAACAGCTTGTAACTGAACTTATCAGGGAAATGGAATTCTGGATTAGGTCGTGTAAAATGAACCAGAGTTAAAAAGGGAGCTGAAGGTAGTGATCATAATATGAGAGTATACACCCAGCAGTTTGAGAGGGAGAAACTAAAATCAGATGTGTCAGTACACCAGTGGAATAAAGGGGACTACAAAGGTATGAGAGAGGAGTTGGCCAAAATTGATTGGAAATGGACACCATCAGGGATGATGCTGGAGCAGCAGTTGATGGAGTTTCTCAGATTAACTCGGAAGGCACAGGACAAATTGATCCCATGAATGAAGTGTTAAAAGGGAGAATTAGGCCACCAAAGCTGACAATGGAGGTTAAACACAGCATAAAAGCAAAAGAGAGGATTTATAAAATTAGTGGGAAGCAAGAAGATAGGGAAGCTTTTAAAAGCCAACAGAAGGCAACTAAAAAACCAATAAGAGGAGAAAATATGAAATACGGATGTAAGATAGCCAACAACATAAAAGAGAATGTGAAGTTTCATCAGGTACATAAAGAGCAAAAGACAGGTGAACATTGGACCATTGGAAAATGACATTGAGAAGATAGTAATGAGAAACAAAGAAATGGCGGATGAACTTAATAAGCATTTTTCATCTGTCTTCATTGTGGAAGACACCAGCAGCATGCCAAAAGGTCAAGTGTCAGATTTCAGATTTATTGTCAGAGTACATATATGACATCACATATAACCTTGAGATTCTTTTTCCTGTGGCCCATTTGTTACAACTTGCTGGTAATGCGAGAAAAAAAAACTGTACACAACATTTGTAGATGGTGTTATTGTCGTACCGAGCCACATGGAGGCAGAAGTGTGTGTAGTTGATATTACCGAGGAGAAGGCGCTGGGAAAGTTTAAAGATCTGAAGGTGGATAAATCACCTGTATCAGTGTGGTGAACTGCTGTACGCTCATTAATCTGGCTCTGTGACTGTACCTGTGGCTCCTGCCTCTTGACCCTGTATAAAGGCTCCAACATCATAACCCCTCCCCAGAAAGCCTGGATCACAGCGCAGGATGACCTTCAAGTTTATTGTAAATAAAAGCCTATAGCATTATGGGAAAGATACCAGTAGCTCGAGTCTTTTGAATTATTGATAGTGCATCAATCAAATGAACTACATAACAGAGTTTAAGTAGGCATTTGTTGTGATCTTTCAAGAATTGCTAGATTTTGGAATGGTTCCAGAGGATTGGAAAATTGCAAATATCATTCCATTCTTAAAGAAAGTAAGGGGGCAATAAACAGGAAATTATAGACCAGTTCGCCTGACTTCAGTGGTTGTTAAGAATCTATTATTATTAGGTTTCAGTGTACTTGAAGGCATGTTGTAAAATAAAATTCTTGAAGGGTAAATCTTGCCTAACAAACCTGTTGGGATTCTTTGAGGAAATAACGAGAAGAACATAAAGGAAAGTCAGTGGCTGTGGATCCTCAAAATGGCTTTGATAAAGTGCTGCACATGAGGGTGCTAAGCAAGATGAGAGCCCATGGCATTATGGGAAAGATACCAGTATGAGTAGAAGATTGACTGACCAGCAGGAGGCAGAGTCTCCACACTTGGACAGATTAAACTTCATCTACTATTTTTTTGCCCATATCTGTATCCTTTTGTGTTCTTTGATACCTCTACATTGTCCACAACTCCACCAATATTTGCATCAACTGCAAGCTCACTAACCCACTCACCTACTTTTTCATCCAAGTCATTTTTATATATCACAAACTACAGGGGCCCCAACACCAATCCCTGCAGAACATCAGTGATCATAGGCCATCCTTCCACCACTACTTTGTCTTCCATGAGTCAGCCAATTTTGAATCCAAACTATCAATTCAAGATTATTTTATTGTCACGTAATAAAAGAAAATGTGACATTAAACAAAATTTCTACATAAGGTAAAGATTTGCCAACAGCAAAAGTCACTCAGCGCACATTATAGCCAAAGAAAGAGAAGCATAGGAGAGGTCCTCCCCAAATCATTGAATATCCATGGATTGGGCTCCAGTGCTCCTGCAGCCACACAGCCTTCAGTACAAACCATCAGCAACCCAAGCTCCAGAGGCATACCTCTGGCACAATCAGAAGCCTCCAGCACCCTCTCACATCCCAGTTCTGATACCTGATACCCTTCAGCCAGTCTCAAACCAGTCTGCAGCCTGGTGTGAGTCCTTTGACTGCAATTGCCAGCAGCCCGCAACCTACATGGGTTCCTTACCTCGAGTCACCAACAACCTGGGTTCTTCAGCCTTCGAGCCCCTCACTGGTCCACCTTCATGGTCACCATCCCATAAGTCATCTCCCCATTTTCTGGTGTCCTGCACCAGTCCTCTATTTCCCCAGACCTGCAACGTCTCGTGACCGCTACTGACCATCTTGGGCCCAAACCCCATGGTCGTGGGATTTTGAAATAAACTACCTTTGGCTCCTTTAACAGGCCTTTTAAAGCCTATACAGAGCCAATGGTAGTCAGACTGGGTGGTTGGACCATGTGGGGAGTGCTGAGAATTTACTCCCTGCTCTCCACGGGTCTGCACCAGCAGCAGCACTGCCGTTACAGCAGTTCTAGCAGCACCACCATTTTTTTTGCACTTGTATCTTCTGGATCAGCCTTCCATGAGGAACCTTGTCAAATGCCTTATTAGAGTCCATGAAGATAACATGCGCTGCCTAACCCTTATCAGCCAGCTTGGTCACCTCTAATCTCAATCAAATTTCTAAGACATGACCTGCCCAGCGCAAAGCCATAACTATCCTAAATCTGACTATGTCTTTTTGTTATTTTTTTGAAAATTTTATTTAAAGATTTTATAAAACGATAAACATAACAAAAAAACTACAACAATAAAAAAAACCCTTACACCCCCCCTCCCATTTCCCATCTAAACTATCCCATCCCACCCACCCACTTCCCCTCGGAGCCTTAAAAAAAAATTTCTGGGTATTCAACATTAACTGTTTGGTGTACCAACTCTGTACATATCATTTACTTAAGATCTATAGCCATATGTTCTAAATATAAACTCCACATCTTAACAAAAAATAATTATTATTTTGCAGATTATGTTATTTTTTTCCAGATATAAACACGATTGTAATTCACTCTGCCATCTTGGTACTACGCCATCAACTCTACATCACTTTTCCATGTAATAGCTATACATTTTCTTGCTACGGCTAACCCTAGTCGTATAAATGCTAATTGTGGTTTGTCCATCTGCAACCCTGACATTGATGTATTCATATAACCCAATGAACACATCATCGGATCCAATTGCAAATCCACTTTAAATAAATCTCTCAAAAATTTTGTGACTTTTTCCCAAAAAGTTTTAACTTTTCCACATGCCCAAATAGAATGCAAAAAGGTACTTATCTGTTCCCCAGATCTAAAACCAGATCTGACGAAATAAACTTTAACTTTTCAGGTGTTAAATACAATTGATGTATAAAATTTTAATTAACCATACTATATCTCACATTTAGTAATTTCGTAACACTGTCAACACACGTTAGACCATTCTTCCCAAGACAATATCCAAATCCTTCTCCCACTTTTCCTTTATTTTATATACATTCATTTTATCCACTTTTTCTTGTAACAACATATGCATCTCTGAAATAAACCCCTTATTTCCTTTATCAGCAATTAACATCTCAAATTTAGTTTGACCTGGTAACATCAATTCTCATCCAAAATTTGTTCGAAGTAAATCTCGAACTTGATAGTAAGCAAAAAAAGAACTTGATGAAATACCAAACTTCTCTCAAAATCTATTAAATGAAAGGAATCTACCTGATTCAAAACAATCCTGTACCAGTTTTATTCCTTTCATTTCCCAATCTTTCATGTAAGGGTTATTTAAAGAAAAAGGGATTAATTCATTCTGATATAATGTTGATTTTGCTGAAAATTTTCCTTTAGATCCTATAAGTTGATCTCACATGTACCAAATATCCATTGAGTGTCTCAGTACAGGTAACTTATACTTTTATAATAATAGAGGATTCCATTTATAAATAAATTGACATTTTATTTTCAAAAATCTGATCCAATTCAACCTTTGCCTACATAGGTAGTTGATCTCTATCAAATAGCCTATTAATAAATTTTAATTGCACCACCTCATAATAATTTTGAAAATGTGGTCATTGAAGTCCACTTCATTCATACCGCCATGTTAATTTTTGCATAGAAACTCTTGACAATTTACCTTTCCACAAAAACAAACAAATTAGTTAATTTAATTCCTTTAAAAAATTCTTAAATATTGCACTTGGAATAGACTGAAAAAGATATTGTATACGGGGATATATATTCATTTTTATACAATTAACTCATCCAATTAAAGTTAATGGTAAATCTTTCCATCTATGGAAATCAACTTTAATCTTGTTTAACAACAGTATATAATTTAAACTGTATAAATCTTGATATTTTTTATTCACTGTAACTCCTAAATATTTAATTTTGTTAGACCATATAAACTTGGTAATTTGTCTTCAATCTGTATAATCTTCATCGGATATAGGTAATATCTCACTTTTATCCCAATTAACTTTATAACCTGAAAGCATACCATATCGATTTAACAAGAGTTCTAAAGAGTCTTTGGGATATGACAAATATATCAACACATCATCTGCAAACAAATTAATTTTGTACTCTTGTTCACCTATTGTAATTCCTTTCATATTAAAATCTTGCCTTCTAGCTTGAGCCAGAGGTTCTATTACTAAAGCAAATAAAGCTGGTGAAAGAGGAGAACTCTATCTAGTTGATCGAGACAAATTAAATGCTGATGAAATCTGTCCATTTGTCATCACTCTTGCAGGACTATAAAGCTTCAACCCAACCAATGAAAAGTGGTCCAAATTTAAATCTAACTCCTTAAACAAAAACTTCCACTCAACCCAGTCAAAAGCTTTTTCTGCACCTAGTGCAAATATCATTGGTTGATTCATCTGTCATCTTGAAGCATTAATTATTGTAATCAATTTAGTAATATTATCAGCAGGATATCTACCTTTAATAAATCCTGCTTGGTCAACATGTATTAATTTTGGTTAAAAACTAGCTAATCTATTAGCAAATAACTTTGCCACAATTTTATAATCCACATTTAATAAAGATATTGGCCTATATGAAGCCACTTTTAAAGGATCCCTATCTTCTTTGGAATAACTGTTATCAATGCCCTTGAAAAAGACTCTGGAAATGAACCTGTTTCTGTTGCTTGTTTCAATACTTCTGTATATACAGGAAATAACAAATCATTAAATTCTTTATAAAACTCCATTGTAAATCCGTCTTCTCTCAGAGATTTCCCACCAGGCATAGATTGCAGTGCTCCTTCAAGTTCCAAATCAGTAAATGGACCATCTAAATCCCTGATATCCATTTCATTTAATAACAGTAAATTTAAATTAGATTAAAAAAAGATTCAATCTGATCCGTATCTTGGGTACCTTCAAATGTATATAAACTTTGATAAAATTTTTTAAACTCCTCATTAATTTCCTGTGGTTTATATGAAATCTCTGAATTTTTTCTAATTGCATTAATCGTTCTTGATACCTGTTCAGTTTTCAACTTTGTGAGCTCTCTCTCCCAATTCATAATAACGTTGCTTTCATCGTTGAATCATTTTTTCATAATTTTTTACAAAGTATTATAGCGAAGTTTTAATTTATATAATTGTATCTTATTATCTTCAGTAGAATTCTTCTGAAATTTTTTCTCTAACATTGCAATTTCTTTTTCCAGATTTTGACTGACAAATACTTTTTCACTCTTGCTGTATAACTAATAATCTGACCTCTTAAATATGCTTTCAAAGCATCCCATAAAACAAATTTACTCTGCAGCAAATCCTAATTCATTTGCAAATAAAAAACAATTTGATCTCTTATGTACTTAAATCAAGTTTTTTTAACAACATTTAATTGAATCTCCATTGATAAACAGTCTCAACCACCTCAGTACCCACACAAGGAATAATAATGAATGATCAGACAATATTCTACTCTTATATTCAGCATGAATAAATCTACCCTGGAAATGTGCTGAAACCAAAAATAAATCAATTCTAAAATGTCTTCTGGAAGTCCAATTATTTTTACATTATTTCATCAACTTTGGTTTTCCAGTGAATCAATTTTTTGCAGAAAAACATTCTTCTGAACATCCCATCCTGTTACTGATTCTTCAATCTGATCCATTCAATCTTCAACATTCTTACATCTATCTTGTACTTCTTCATTTGCAATTAAACACTTATTAAGGTCCACTTTCATAGTTGCAATTTCTCCACACACATCAGATATTTTCCCTTTTACTTCAATAAAATGTTCATCTATATTATGAAACCTAGTAGCCATATAAGCCATAATATTTTTATTTTGCTTTGTTAACTCTTCAAACATTGTAACCACATCAGGTCCAGGTGAAGGATTTGTTAAAGTAGGTGAAATAACTGATTTAAAAGGGGAAGCCATTTTTGTAGTTCTGGTCCTACCTTCGCTTGCTCTGTTGCCAACGGTAACAATCTTGATTATCTTTGTCTAAATATTCTACATGTTCCTCTTCTTCTTCCTCCGGTACCAAAACGTCCTCTCTGGTGGCCCTGCTGCAGGTTTGGACCCCAATCCATGTCGGGCCGACCACGTCAGCACGACGTGGAATGGGTCCCCCCGCAGCTCGGAACCGATCCAGGACTTTGCGGAAGCATGACGTCACGCGCATCCCCAAAGGGCTCGCCACGCGGTAGCAAGCATCAGTCAGCATGTCGCTGTCCATCAGCACGCTGCCAATCACGCTCTCCCGCTCATGCCCCGATGCGGCCCCATGGAGCTCACCACCTTCGGCCATGCAAGTCACATTGCCGATCGTTGCTTCAGAAAGGTCGACCTTCCCTCGAATTACCCTGAAGACGTCCTCTGAGGCTTCAGATCCATGTTAAATCGATCCTGATGCTTCTTCTGAACAGTATGCCCAGATTCTTAACTTTTTCCAACAACTTTAATATCCAATTTTTTTTTAACTTCTGGCCTCTTCCTCTCTTCATTTCTTGTAGCTTCAACACTTAAAACTTTGTCTGATACATTTTTTATATTTTAACAATCTTTAAATTTCGGGCATTAATTAGTCCAGTCAGAGAAAGATGAATCCCACGTCTTTGTTCTATGCCATCTCGCCACGCCCCCTGACCATATCTTTTCTAATGTATGTAAATCCTATCCCTCAGCACCCTCTCTAATAATTTCCCTACCATTGATTGGTGGCTCTTATAATTTCATGGATTATGATCCAGATAACTATTGTCCATCTCATAAATAAACCAATCTATTATTTTTCTTTCCAAAATGCATGTCATCACATTTACTGATATTGTACACTATATGCCAGACCCTTGGCCACTCAATTAACCTCTCTATCTCTCTCTGTATTTTCTACACCATTTTTTTTAACAACTCAGTGTGTTTCCCTGGCATGTTGTAAGAATCAGAGCTGGCTCCACTGTTGGCTGTCATCCATATCAGTGACTTGGATGGCAATGCAGTTAGCCTAATAAATTTGAGGATGTCACCTAAATTAGTGGACAATGAAGAAAGTTATTAATGATTTCAACATTAACTAGAGGATAGTGGAAAGTGGTTCGAAGAATGGCAAGTGCAATTTAACTCAGACAAGTGCGAGATGTTGCACTTTTGTAGGTTAAATCAGGGCAGGCTTGCATGATGAATGGTAGGACCCTGGTGAATAGTACAACAGACAAGGGTAAAGTTATGTACAGTAGTTCTATGAATAGTATGACACAGTAGACAGAGTGATCAATTTAGTATTTAGGACATTTGCTTTCATTGGTCAAGGTACTGATTACAGGACCAGGAACATCATTAAAAAAACTGCTTGAGATATTGGTGAGACCCTGCTTGGAGTATTGTGTACAATTTTGTCCACCTTGCTATTAAAAAGTTATCATTAAGCTGGAAAGGTTGCAGGAAAGATTCACAAGAGCGTTGCCAGGTCTGATAAGTTTGAATTTGTAGCAAGGATTTCATCTGAGGGCTGCACCTGGCAAATGGAGTTTGGTGACTCAGTCAGTTGGATTTGAAAAGGGCAATAGAGATCAAATGATCCAGGGGACGTAATTTTTTTCATGAACTTGTGACCCAGGGTAGTATTAATTCACTTCAACTTAGCAGACATGAAACAGCTATCTACGAAGTTCTACACTGTACAAGCAGCAGTGAGTATGAAATTCATAACTAACTAGTTTTTTTTTCTATATTGGTGACCCCGATGTGATCTGCTGTTTCATGTACATTTACTGTTCTATTTCATTCTACTCTCTACATGGGAGATGTCTATTTTTATCGACGGACAACGTAGAGACAGAGGAAGTGAGTCGGTCGACTACTAACGCACCTCTGCCATTCATTGCGACAGTCAATTTGAAGCTACCACCATTTTGGCCCACTGACCCAGCATTACGGCTTGTGCAGGTGGAGGCACAATTTTCTACCTGGAACATAACATCACAGGAGACCCGTTTTGCATATATTATTGTCTCTTTGCAACCGGAGGTGTCACAAGAAGTACACAACTTCTTAATTTCTCTGCCAAAGATTGTTTCAAGTTTAAACCCAAGTTGATCAGGTGCACTAGTGCTTCAGAACAGCAACATTTACACTGCCTTCATATTTTGGAAGAGTTGGGGAAGAGGAAGCGTTTGCAGCTTCTTTGCCGAATGTATCAGCTGTTAGGTGACAGCAAGCAAGAGGCCATCCTAAAACAGTTGTTTTTAACAGCGCCTTCCTGATAATGCTCGTCTGAACCTGGCATCAACATTGGAGGCTGTAGACATCAACAAACTCGCTAAGATCGCTGACAAATTCTTAGAGGTGGCTATGCCAGGCAGGTCAGTGCAAACAGTCTGTATGGAGCCTCCTTCCAACCAGTAATTGGAAATGAGGAACTGCAGATACTGTTGATCAACTCGCGTGCGAAGTCCAGGTGCTCACCTGCCACATCACCATGGACTGGGTACGCAGTGACAGCCCGAAAGAGCAGTATTGTTCACATCAGGGGTGGAGCCACAGCTGCAGCCGTATATTGCACGCCAGTCCCAAATGCTGGTATCACTGGAGATTCAATGATAAGGCTCAACACTGTGTGCCGCCCTGCTCTCGAGCTGAACAGCAGAGAAGCCAGTCTTCCTGGTGCATAGTTGTCCACGATTTCTCATAACAGACAAACGCCAGGTAGTAGACACTGGAGCAGAAGTTAATATTCTCCTTCCATTGACATCTGATATCCGTGGTACTTCCACTAACATTCAACTACAAGCTGTCAATATATCGACCATTCCTACATATGGAGAAAGATGAATCACAATTAATCTTGGCCTGTGGCGTATTTTTGGGTAGCTTTTTAATCATTGCCAATGTATACACATCCATCATCAGAGCTGATTTCTTACGTGAGTATGGACTACTGTTGGATGTCAAATACCATAAATTTATTGACTCTACTACCAACCTCACAGTTCATGGAATCTTCAGCGATACACGTCAGTTTGTCTGTCATGACAAGGATATCAACTACACATTTTGACGCCCTTCTTTGAGATTATCTGAAGACTACTCGCCCAATTTACAAGCATACTGAGGTCAAACACTCTGTCACCTACCATATACAAACAAGTGGACCATCCATTTCAGTTCAGCTTCGGCGACTTGCCCCCAGTCATCAACAGATTGCTAAAGCTGAATTTGATCATATGCTGGAACTGTGAATCATTCGACAATCCAACAGCAACTGGTCATTTCCCCTCCACATGGCTCCCAAGAAGGCACCGGGAGATTGCCACCCATGTGGAGGCTACCATGCCCTGAATGCCCATAGAGTGCATAATCAGTACCCCATCCCACATCTCCAGGACTTTTCATCATCCCTTTGTGGTTGTCACATTTTCTCGAAGATTGATTTGATTCAGGTATACCATCAAATCCCAGTGGAGTCTGCCAACATACACAAGACAGCCAACTCAACTCCTTTTGGACTTTGAGTGGGTATTGTTTCAGAGTTCTGTGTTGTTTATTGGCCTATGCGTTGTGTGGTTTTATGTTAAAAAGTGACAGTTTGCTTTTAAGAGCCAAGGTGAAGGTGAACTGCTGAGACAGTGGGAGACAGACTGAGCATGTGCAGAAAATGATCTAAACATTTCTGGATTTGGACGATAAACCACTACTGGGGGTTCCTGTGGAGTGGAAGAAGGCCCAGAGCAGGAGTCATGGTCTGGAGGATGAACATTCCGAAGGCAGCCAGAAGGATCCGGATCAGGCCAATAGTTCCTCTCTCTGCAAGCAACACAAGACAACTTCGAATTTTGTGCTCTCTCAAAGATCTTTTGGCTTCAGCTTACCAAACAAACTAATTTTGTTTATGATCTCAGTTGAGATTGAAGTTTTGTGAGTCTTGTGTGTTTTGTGTCTAAGTTTGTCTGTGGGCTGGTTGGAAGTGTAGCTTAGACTTTGATTACATATGTTATATTTAGGCTGGGGAATTTATTAGTTTTACACTGTTATAGAGATTTGCATAGTAACCAGTGGGCATTGTTATAAAAGGGGGCATTTTGAATTAAAGTTTGAAGATGAATTTTTGGTTAATAAAGTAATTGTTCATCTTTACCCCTGCCTTCTTTGTGGTTGCTGGTTTGATCTTGTAACATAATTTGGGGGAATCGTCTGGGATCAAACCAATTTGGAAGCTTTAGGGGCGATTGATTTGTGCTTAGTTATCAGTCATCTGATTTGACTCAACCTCCAGCTTGAAATTAAAAATAAACAGTGAGTGTTTAAATCACCAGCAGAAAAACCAGTTCATAGCTAACCCTTCAGTGGTTAATTTAAAAATGGCTGAAGAGTCAGAACTGATGATTATAGTTGGTAAGTTAAAACTTCTTCCAGTAAGAACTGGAATGAAAAGAAAGGAAATTGCCCGAAAGATTGTTAAGCACTATGTAGGAAAGGGGATATTTGAAGAAGCTGCATTAGAACAATTTCCAAAAGAGAAAACTTCAGAGGAAGTAAAGTTGACTTTGAGAAAACTAGAGTTAGAGGAAAAAAGAGAGGCAGAAAGGAAAGCCGAACAGGAAGCAGTAAGGCAGGAAGAAAGGGAAAAGAGAGAGAGGAAGAAAAGAAAGCCAAACGGGAAGCAGTAAGGCACGCAGAAAGGAGGAGAGAGAGAAAGAACGGAAGCATGAGCTAGAACTAGCTAAATTAAAGCTGACCCTAAACCAAGGAGAGGGAGAAGCCCAAAACCCATGTGCTGGTCAGGAGGAGAGTTTTCTGGTCAGTAGAGAAGTGAGGTTCCTCCATTTGAGGAAGCTGAAATAGACCAGTATTTTCAGCATTTTGAAAAAGTAGTCACTCCTGCTGCAAAGTGTTCTTAAAGGGAAAGCCCAACAGGTGTACTCGTGTCTCACTCTACAGCAAGCAGCTGATTACGAATTTGTAAAGCAGGCTATACTCCGATCTTATGAACTAGTCCCACAGGCTTATAGACAAAAGTTCAGGAGTTTAAAAAAAGCAGCAACCCAATCTTACCTGGATTTTGCTTATAGGAAGGTTGTGTGTTTTGATCGGTGGTGTACCGCAATGAAAGTAGAAAATAACTTTGATTTATTGAGGGAAATCATTCTGATTGAGGAGATTAAAAATTGTGTTCCTGATGATATTCAAGTGTACTTGGCAGAGAAAAATATAAAAACTTGGCAAGAATTGGCTAAATTCGCAGAGCAATATGCTTTAACCCACAAGCCTAAGTGTACACCAGGGAAAACCTTTCAAAGGAATACTGCTGATAATCCAAGTAGAGTAGAAAGAAAATCTAGAAGTGAGGTTAAAGGAAGAAAGGAAGAGAAATGGGTGAAGGAAAAATTTTCGAGTATTATTTGCCATTGTTGTAAGAATAGCAAATTGTCCTGTACTGAAAAGGAAGAAAGAGAAAGGGGTGGTACACCTATTGTGTTCAGAGTGAGAAAGTTAGGGATACTTTTAAACTATTCATGACTGAAGGTTTCATTTCGGTTAAAGAAGAATCCAATCAAGTGTCAGTTAAAATCCTGCGGGATACTGGAGCAGCCCAATCGCTTGTATTAAGCAATGTTTTGAATTTTGGAGAGGAGACCGATACTGGAGATGTGAATTTAATTAAAGGCATTGGTGGTGAAGCAGAGCCTATAACTTTCAATAGAATAATTTTTTTTTCACAACTTTATTTATTCGTTCAACAAGGATACTACATACAGCAAAAAAAAAGTACATATTGTGAACAATTTTTTTCAAAATTTTATATATAAAAAAGAAACCCCCTCCCCCCTCCCCCTCTCAGCCAGCTCTCTTTTGGAGAGCCAAAGAGAAAAAAAACTGAAATATATTTACTAAAATCTAATCAAGGTAAATTTAAATGTAAATATTCTGAATATAAAGACCACATTAAGAAAAAAGAATAATTATCATGTAAAACATACGTGATTTTTTTCCATTACCAAACAAGTTTTCATCTCATTATGCCATCTATTAATATCAATCACATTAGCATTTTTCCATGTACTTGCTATACATTTTTTTGCTACAGATAAAGCTAAATATACAAAATCAAAATGAAATTTATCTAATCCCAAATCTTTCAAAGGCTTCAACTTACCCAACAAAAATATTGTCGGGTCTAGAAGTATTTTAATCTTATACAAATGTTCCAAAAAAAATTGAATTGCTTTCCAAAAAGATTGTATGTGTACACATAACCAAACAGCATGAAAAAAAGTTCCAACCAAATTACCACATCTAAAACAAGAGTCTAATTCAGTAAAACCTTTTTTTTAAACTTTTCAAGTATTAAATACAATTGATGTAAAAAATTGTAATTAACCATTGCATAATGAACATTTATCAATCTAGTAACACTACCATGACAAATATCTAACCAGTCATTCTCGGAAAAAATAAGATTAATATCCTTTTCCCATTTAATCTTCAATCTATCCCATCCCTTTTTTTTCCACACTCTCCTGTAATATTTGGTACATCAATGAAACATATCCCTTCTTTGGTACAATCACAAGAAAAGATTCAAATTTAGTCAATTTAGGTAAAATCATATCTCTTCCAAATATTTGTTTTACTAAGGATCGAAGTTGATAATAAACGAATAAAGAATTCTCATTAATACCAAAATCTTCCCTCATTTGATTAAAGGATAAAAATTTACCTTCTTTAAAACAATCCCCCAAGTTTTATATACCTTTAGATTTCCAATGTAATAAACAATGATTATACATTGAAAAAGGATTAAGTTGATTATTATATAAGTGTTAAAAGTCAATAATTTACCCTTAGGACCTATCGTTCTATTTTTCCTCATCTATAACTTCATTAAATGTTTTAGTATAGGCACATTATATTGTTGTCATAAATTTAAAATCCACCGAAACAAAAATTGATGTATTTCAAATTCAAAAATATTCGCCATCTCAATTTTAGCCCAACTAGGGAGCCGTTCCAAATCTATTAATGAACTAATAAATTTAAGTTGAGCTGCCTCATAATAATTTTGAAAATAGGATAAATGTAATCCCCCAATGCATATTTCCATGTTAACTTATTCAAAGCTACTCTTGGAAATTTACCCTTCCATAAAAATTCCCTAACCATTTTATTTAAATCTCAAAAAAAATTCATATTAAGTAAACATGGAATTGACTGAAACAAATATTGTATACGTGGAAAGATATTCATTTTAATTGTATTTATTCTTCTAATTAAATTTATAGGACGATCCTTCTACTTAATCAAATCAGCTTTGATCTTTTTCATTAACGGTACATAATTTAATGTATATAAAGATTGATAATCAACATCCATATTTATACCCAAATATTTAATTCGATCAGTCCACTTAAAATTAATAATATTCTTATAAACTGAATAATCTCTTTCACCTATTGGTAAAATTTCACTTTTTTCCCAGTTAACTTTATATCCAGATAAAGATCCATTTTGTGTTAAACATTCCTTCAAGTGTAAAAGTAACTGAGCAGGGTTTGTTAAATACACCAGTACATCATCAGCAAATAAATTAATTTTATACTCCTCATCTAAAACTCTCATACCTTGTATCTGTGTATTTTGTCATATCAACTGTGCTAAAGTTTCAATTACTAACGTAAACAAAGCTGGAGACAAAGGACAACCTTGTCGAGTTGAACGAGTTAATTTAAAAGGTTCCGAGATCTGACCATTTGTCAATACCCTGACTATTGGTTTATTGTATAAAGCTTTAATCCAACCAATAAAAGAAGGACCAAACTTAAATTTCTATAAAACTTTAAATAAAAGTTCCATTCAACTCTATCAAAGGCCTTTTCTGCATCAAGAGATATCACCATCGGATGGTCAGAGCATTGTCAATATTTATTAATCAAACTAATCACAAGAAGAATATTATCTGAAGCATATCTATTCTTTATGAAATCTGTTTGATCAACATGTATCAACTTAGGTAAAAATTTAGCCAATCGATTCGCTAATACTTTAGCTATTATTTTATAGTCTACATTTAACAAAGAAATTGGTCTACATGAAGACACCTTCAACGGATCTCTATCCTTCCTAGGAATTACAGTAATTAAGGCACTAGAGCATGATTCAGGTAGATCATAATGTTCATTAATCTGTCGTAACACATCTCCAAACACTGTAGATAAATCATCATAAAATACCTTATAAAATTCAACCAAAAACCCGTCATCACCAGGTGATTTCCATTCGGCATTTCCAACATAGCCAATTTAATTTCTAAATCAGTAAAAGGAGCCTCCAGCTCCAATATATCTTCTTCTCCTAGTACCGCCAATTTCAACATCGATAAAAAGGAGTCAATCGATCCACTCTCCTGTTTTTCCTCAGAAGTATATAATTTCTTATTAAATGAATGAAACTCATCATTAATCTCACGAGGTTTGTAACTAACAGTCGAATTTCATCAAACTGCATTAATAACCCTTGATACCTGTTCTTTCTTTAACCTTATGCGCTTTCTCACCCCATTGTTTAGATCATTTAATAAAGCATTCAGATTGATAAGATTGCAACATATTGTATTTCAATTTCAATCTAGACAACTCTATCTTCTGATTTTCTGTCACAGCTCTCTGAAATTCCTTTTCTAATTCATCAATCTGTTTCTCTAATTCAAGGCTCTCGGTCAAATAATTCTTTTTAACCTTAGAGTATAACTAATTATTTGACCTCTCAAGTAAGCTTTCATAGCATCCCACAATATAAATTTATTCTGAATGGAGTTAACATTTTCTTCCAAAAAGAAATGAATTTGTTTTTTACAAAATTGAATAAATTCTGCTTTTTTTTTAACATCGTATTAAATCTCCAACAAAAAGCTGCACAATATTTTTCAGAACTCTCATAACTAAAATACAACAAAGAATGATCTGAAATTACCCGACTTTTATATTCTGCTTGCAATATTTTCCCTGTAAATGTGCCAATACTAAAAAAAAAATCAATTCTGGAAAAAGATTCATGTCTAAATGAATAAAAAGAGAAATCCTTCTCTGTTGGGTCAAGACATCGCCAAATGTCCACTAAATTAAAATCTTTCATCAAAGCTCGAATTTGAATTGCCATTTTACATTTTTTGGAGATTTATCTAATAAAGGTTCCAAAACACAGTTAAAATCTCCTCCAACCTGAACATTTTCATTAGCTTGTCCCAGAAGCAAAAATGCATCTGAAATAAATGCTTCATCATGCACATTCGAAGCATAAATGTTGGGTAAAGTCCAAAATTCATTAAAAATCTTACAATTCAATTTAAGAATACATACTGCATTCATTTCCATTGATTGTAATTCAAAAGATAATTTTTTATGTATCAAAATTGCTACTCCCTTAGATTTGGAGTTAAATGAAGAAAAAAAAAACATGTCCAACCCAGTCTCTCTTCAATTTCATACATTCTTTTACATTCAAATGTTTCTCCTGTAAAAAAGCAATATCAATCTTCATCCTTTTGATATATTCCAAAACTCACTTACGCTTGATCGGGTTATTTAATCCCTGAACATTAAAAGTAGAAAATTTCAAATTTGACATATCTAATACAATTACTAAATACCAAAAATAATCACAAAATTAATAATAACAAATAAAGAGAAAAAATTATATATAGGACCCCCAAATTAAAATAATATTTGTTAATAAGAAAAAAGAAAAACAAAAAAAACTACCAAAAGGTAGTAACTCCCTAAAAAAAACTGGGTGTGGATTACCCACTAGTGATGACTAACAAAGAAGTTAGTGCAATCCCCTCCTCCCCAGCCAGCCAATCAAAAATATTAACATATTACAAAAAAAATCAGCCTTGAGATTCCAGTCCAGAAGATTAACTCATTTCAAGAGTAGGTGATCGCTTTCCATTCCCGTTCTTTCCACTTCTGCCATTTTGCCCAATTCCAAGACAGTCAGATTTTCTTTTAGGAGATAATGGTGAACTTCTTCTTTGTCCTCTGACATCCGGTAACGAATTAGCAAAAACCATTGCTTCATGCTCACTCTCAAAGAATTGAGACTGTTAGTTTCCATAAAACACTTTCAACACAACAGGATAACGAAAAGCAAACTTGTAACCTTTACGCCATAAAACATCTTTAACTGAATTAAGATGTCTGATGACATCTTGACTCAAATCAGGGTAGATGAAAACTCTACTATTCTGAACCATCATTGGAGCTTGCCTTTGTCTTGCATTTTGAACAGCAAATTGAAGAATTGTCTCTCTATCCAAACAGTTCAAACAATGAACCATCACAGCTCTTGGAGGTTGACCAGGTAAGGGTGTTCTTCTTAAAGCTCTATGTGCTCTTTCCAATACCAATCCATCAGGAAAAGACTCTTCCCCCAACATCTGGGGAATCCAATTTTTAAAAAATTTGAACGGATCTTGACCTTCTATACCTTCTGGCAAACCCACAATTTTCCCATTGTTTCTTCTGCTTTGATTTTCCAAATGGTCTATTTTTTTGTTAACTCACTTTCCCGGTTTCCTAAATCTTTAACTGATTTTTTCACCTTTACTATTATTTGTCTTGGATTGTACCTGTTGTTTACATTCAGAAAAGGAAGCTTCAAATTTTTTAAAGTTTTCCCAATTTTAGCTTCAGCCTTAGCCAGAGTTAGGTCTGAACTTATATCAGTATTCATTTGAACCAGCTGGTTCAATTGACCAGTAATGACATCCAAATACGAAGCAATACCTTCAAACATCATATAAACAGGCTGAGATGCCATTTGAAATGCAGAATCCAGTTCTGTAATTTGTAACTCACTTTCTTCAAGCTCTTCTTCCATTTCCTGTGCAGTGGTAGAGTAAGTTAAGTCCTCTTTTAGTTGTACTTCAAAAGGCAGCATTCTAGACATTTTGCTGCGTTTGGACACCCAACGACAACCCCCCAACTTCCTCAGGGGGTTGTTGCTGCCCTCCGCCCACAGACCATCTTTTCATAAAATTACGGAGTCCTCCATAATTAACAGCGTTACCCAAGCCCAGTCGCTATAGACTGCGTGTCTACCGTCACAGTCCTCTTTCTCCATGCTCCCGTCTCTTCCAACGGAGTTATTCTTTGTAACAACCCTCCAGGCTCATGCCCAACTTCTCAGGAGCGCGCTCCTTCCTCCGCAAAACATGTCAAACCAGCGCCATCTTGAGACTGGTGAGTAGCTGTTACCTTAACTTTTGTCCCCACTGGCGATCGTTGAAGTTTGGAGATCGCTGAAAACGGATCTGAAGCTGTTTGAAGTCATTTAGGCCCCAATTCTTCTGCACTTCGAAACTGTATTTTCTTTTGTAACTGAGACATAGTTTTTTTTACATTAGCAGCCATAATGGCTCACCAAAATATCAAACTAAAAATTAAAGTTTTAAAATTAAAAATAAAGGGTTAAAAAATGGGTACTTAAAAGTCTGACCAGAGAGGACAGGGATTACACATCTAGTCTCTATGCCATATTGCCACCCCCCCCCCCCCCCCCTTTGCATAGAATAGTGATGAAATCAGATTTAGTTAATGTCCCAGTTACAATAGGGATAAGATCAAGTCTGCGGTGGATGGAGTTTCTCTTTTGTTAGGAAATAATGTAGCAGACCTGCGGTGAAACTCACAAGTAAGCCATTGGTTTATGAGTCCGAAAAGGATTTGGAAATCTACCCTGCGTGTGCCATTACTCGAGCCATGTCTAGAGAAAAGGTAGAGGTAGAGAAAGTCTGTGATGATCCTGTAGTGGAGGCAAGCATTGAGGACAAACCTAAGGATCTAGCTTTGCTGTTGTCAAGAGAAGAATTAATAGCTAGACAAAAGCATGATTCTGATCTTGCTGGGATAAGAGATAAGATTCTGTCCAACCAGGAAATTGAAACTGTTCCAGTAGGTTACTTTGTTCAACCAAGTGATACCTGCCAGTGAAAACTGGGCAGTAATAAGGCAAGTTGTAATTCCCAAAACTTACAGGAATGAAATATTAAAGTTGGCTCATAGTACAGCTTTAGGTCATCTTGGAGAGAAGAAGACGGTAGAAAAGATAAGGAAACAGTTTTATTGGCCGAAATTAAGAAAGGATGTTGCGAATTTTTGTAGAACCTGTCACACTTATCAACTGGTGGGCAAGCCTAATCAAGGACCACCAGTGGCACCTTTACAACCCACCCCTACTTTTGGGGAGCCCTTCTCAAAAGTGATAGTGGATTGTGTTGGTCCATTGCCAAAAACCAGAGTGGGAAATGAATATTTGTTAACACTCATGTGCACAGCTTCAAGGTTTCCAGAGGCTATTGCCCTGAGAAACATTAAAGCGAAGATGATTGTGAAGGCTATGCTAAAATTTTTCACACTGTCTGGCCCACCAAGGGAAATTCAATCAGAACAAGGGAGTAATTTTATGTCTGGAATATTTCAACAGGCGGTGTATGAATTGGGACCCCATCAAATTGTGTCGTCTGGCTATCATCCTGAAAGTCAAGGGGCCTTGGAAAGGTTCCATTTAACTGTGAAAAATATGATGAGGGCTTATTGCATGTAAAATAAAAAGGATTGGGCTGAAGGAATCTATTTGTTATTGTTTGCTGTTAGAGAGGCAAGTCAGGGGTCTCTTGGCTTTAGTCCATTTGAGTTGGTGTTTGGTCATGAAGTCAGGGGTCTATTACCATTGTTGAAAGAACAATACATAATGATATACAATCAAATCTGTTGGATTATGTTTTCAAATTTAAAAACAGATTACATACGGCTTGCGAGATGGCAAGGAAAAATTTAAGAACTGCTCAGGGAAATATGAAAATTCAGTATGATCAAAAAACAAAAATTATGGACATTAAACCTGCTGACAAAGTATTGGTTTTGTTTCCAATGCAGTCAAACCCTTTGAGAGCTCAGTTTTCAAGACCATATAAGGTGAAATCAAAAATTAATCAGGTCACCTATGTCATTGAGATGCCTGATCGTCAAAGAGAGACACAGGTCTGTTATGTGAACATGCTTAAACCTTACTTTGAGAAAATGGCTGAGGAGGAGAATAGGATTCCAACCAAGGTGCTAGTTATAGAGGAAAGTAAGGAGGAGATAAGTTTCGTGAAAGGTCATGGAGCACAGAAGATGATAAGCCCCAGGCTAGAAAATTCTATAGTTTTGCAAAACTTAGACACCAAGGTAATGCA
The DNA here is from genome assembly GCF_036971445.1 of Narcine bancroftii. NCBI lineage: Eukaryota > Metazoa > Chordata > Chondrichthyes > Torpediniformes > Narcinidae > Narcine > Narcine bancroftii. The sequence goes on from NC_091472.1 coordinate 195,290,826, forward strand.
TTTGACTAAATCAGAAACGGAAGAAATGAAGACGTTACTTATGAAATTTAAGGATATATTCCCAGATATTCCAAGAAGAACTACTGTGGCTTGTCATGATATGGAGGTCAGTGATACTAAGCCTATTAAGCAGTATCCTTACCGAGTTATTCAGGAAAAAAGAAGATAGTTGGATTAACCTGTTTAATCTCCCTGTAACTCAATTCCTGAAGACCCAGCAAGATCTAAGTAAATCTTCTCTGCACTCTTTCAATCTTATTGATATCTTTCCTGTAGTTCATTATCTCGGAAGATCTTTCCTGGAACCAACAATGACATCATGAAGAAACCCTCTATTTCCTCAGGAGTTTCCGGAGGAGCTAGTGGAGTTGTTCAAGTGAACCGGTACAGACTTGAAGGGCCGACATGGCCTGTTTCCGTGCTGTAAACAGTTATATGGTTATGGTTAAGAGATGGATTATATGCTCAAAAATGACATCATCCTAAAATCAAGTTCAAATTGGAGTTCACCCTGTGTTCTGGTGCGTAAGCCAGATGGCTCAATTAGGTTTTGTGTAGATTATCGAAAGGTAAACATGGTGACAAAGACTGATGCGTTCCCTATTCCCAGAATAGATGATTGTATAGATAAGGTGGGGAAGGCTAAGTTTCTTATAAAGATTGATCTCTTAAAAGGATACTGGTGTGTTCCTTTAACAGAGAAAGGCAGGGAGATTTCTGCATTTGTTATACCTTCGGGATTGTATGAGTATAATGTTATGCCTTTCGGGATGAAAAATGCACCTGGCACATTTCAGAGAATGATTAATGCATTAATTTAGGGTTTAGAGCACACAGGAGCCTATATTGATGATTTAGTAATTGGGAAGAAGGCATGCTTGAATTAGAGCAGTTATTTCAGAGACTGGTGGAAGCACACCTCACAGTGAACTTGCACAAGAGTGAGTTTGGACATAAAGGGGACAGGTAATTTATCTGGGTTATGTGGTAGGACAGGGACAGGTGGCACCAGTAGGAAGAAAAGTATTGGCTATCACTCTGTTCCCTATCCCCGGTAATAAGAAAGTTCTTCGGAAATTTCCAGGTATGATTGGCTACTATCGTAGATTTTGTAAAAACTTGGATTACATATTGCAATTCACCTTTGATATTCAACATGCCAAAAGGAAGGAAAACACAGTAGCAGATGTACTGTCACGCCTGCATGTAGATGCATTGAATACCAACAGCAACTCACCTGTAACGACGACAACTAGGCTGTAGTTCAACTATCAACCCCATTCTCATTCAAGCATGTACCCTTGCCAGCAAGTAATGGACATATCTGGTGTGATATATCTATTGGATATGAATGTCCCTACGTTCCCAAGAAACATCGGCAGTCTGTTTTCAATGCTCTCCATGGTATGTTGCATCCTGGTATGTCCACACAGCAGATAACATCTCACTTTGTATGGCCTATCATGAATAAGGATGTTAACCAGTGGGCTAGGAGCTGCATCACCTGTCAGAAAGCCAAAGTTCACCATCATCCGCTACCCCAGGTGCCAGATTTCAACATATTGATCTGGTAGGTCCTCTTCCACTGTTGAATGGGTACAGTTATCTTCTGACCTATATAGACCATTTTAGCAGGTGGGCTGATGTTGTACCTACTCATGATATGACGACCGAGACAGTAGCCAGTTTTGGTCCACCACTGGGTAACACATTATGGTGCATCATCTACGATCACAACAGACAGGGGACGACAGATTGAATCCCAACTCTTTCATGAACTGACCAATTTACTTGGTACCACACACACCTGCACAACAGCCTATCATCCTGCAGCTTAATGGCATCATCGAACACTTTCATCATCAACTCAAGGCAGCTTTGAAAGCCCACGAGAATCCAAACCAGTGGTATAGGTACTTGCCAATCATACAGTCATTGGGCATCTGTACGATGGTAAAAGAAGATTGCACACTGACTGAATTTGCGTATGGGACTACACTAACAGTACCTGCCTGGACAGGTGGTTGCACCTGATCGACCTACATTGATACTAGACACAAACATTTATGTTAATTGACTATGGCAGTATATGACAAATATCACTCCAGCCAAGGCACGTTCACAAAGTATTCAGAATCAGAATTATGAAATTCAGTGTTTTGTGGCAGCATCATAGTGCAAACATTTGTACTATAACCATCTTACAACATTACTATAAAATTAAAAATAATAGTGCACAAAAAGTGAGGCAGTGTCTTGGTTTATTGATTATTCGGGAATCTGACAGCAGCAGGGCAGAAGCTGTCCTCGTGCCGTTGACTGCTCATCTTTAGGACCTCAGTTCATATTCGTATGTATTCATCAGACATGACACAGTACATCAACCGCTCCAGATACCATACAATGGACCATATAAGATAATATGCAGGTCTCCCAAGTATTTCATGTTTGATATACAAGGCAAAGGGGAATCTGCTAGCATCGACTATCTTAAAGTTGCTCACTTAAGAGGATGTTTTTAGCTACGTCGATAACCAGGAATGAATCAGTTGTGCAAGTAAGCAGAAACACTACTGCTACTATTACTTTTACCTCTGATAGGGATAACACATCTCTACCTGCCACACTTCCACCTGTAAAAACAACAAGGTCTGGGAGAAAAGTATACTAGCCAGCTCATTATTCACAATATTTCAACACCTGAAGGGACTCTTGACATTATATACCTTTTTCTCATTATCGATTGCTTGCACCTGCACTTAGTACTCTTGTGATCTAGGGGGGGCTAATGTAGCAGACTTAAGCAGGGATTTTATCTGACGGCTGCACCTGGAAATTAGAGGCGATTGGATTTGAAAAGCTCAAATCAGCAGGAAGCTGATTGGGTAATAGAGATGAAGTGATCATGAACGTGACACAGGGTAATATTAATTCACTTCAACTCAGCAGTCTGGAGAAGAACTGGAGTTCCACACTGTACATGCAGCAGTGAGTAGGAAGTTTGCAACTAACTAGATTTTTTTCTATCAATTCTAAGAGACTTCAAGGCTGGGACTTTTCTCTCAGTGGAAAATTGAGCTAAGGGGTTGGAGGGGGGGGGAGGGGGCCTTATAATGGTTCACAAAATCAAGATAAACAGTCATTTGGAGACTCATTAAAAAGGAATCAATATTTTATTGTCATACAGTATAAGCAGAAATAGAACAGGTCTTGCTGCACTTCCCAGTTATATAAAATAGAATAACAACTTAAGTATAAAAGGGAAGAAGGAAGGTAAAAAAAAATTCCCAAAAATAAAACTATATCCCAAGGTAAACCATGCAATTTTTTTCATCCTTAGTGCATTATTCATATATACATTCCATTACAAATAAATTTATTTTCCCAAAAATAAACTTTATTCAGTTTTTTTTTTATTTTTCACACTATAAACCATATTGACCAAGATACATACAGACATTTTTTCTCTTGAATATATAGTGTCATTTTTCCCCCTTTTTCCCCCCTCCCTTCCCTCCCTCTCCCATTTATTTGAAGTTCAATCTATTTGAAGTGAACCATTAAACCCGTTAAACAATGTTGTCACTTAATAAAAATAAACAAGAAATTTTACTGAGTCAGTTCTTTTCATTGTCATCTTCTGTCATTTTAGGTGGTGGAGGTCCATGGTAGGATTTCTCTATTGTATTTCATGTATGGCTCCCATATTTGTTTGAATATTGTGATGTTATTTCTTAAATTATATGTTATTTTTTCTAATGGAATACATTTATTCATTTCTATGTACCATTGTTGTATTCTCAAGTTGTCTTCTAATTTCCAGGTTGACATAATACATTTTTTTGCTACAGCTAGGGCTATCATAACAAATCTTTTTTGTGCTCCATCCAAATCGAGTCCAAATTCTTTATTTCTTATATTACTTAGAAGGAAGATCTCTGGGTTTTTTTTGGTATATTGCTTTTTGTGATTTTATTTAGTATCTGGTTTAGATCTTCCCAAAATTTTTTCACTTTCTCACATGTTCAAATTGCATGAATTGTTGTTCCCATTTCCTTTTTACAGCGAAAACATCTGTCTGATACTGTTGGCTCCCATTTATTTAACTTTTGAGGTGTGATGTATAGCCTGTATATCCAGTTATATTGTATCATGCGTAACCTTGTGTTTATTGTATTTGTCATAGTTCCGGAACATAGCTTTTCCCATGTTTCATTCTTTATCTTTATGTTTAGATCTTGTTTCCATTTTTGTTTAGGTCTACCGTTTGTTTCCTCGTTCTCCTTTTCTTGCAGTTTGATGTACATGTTTGTTACAAATTATTTAATATCCTCAGACTGTTTCCCAATTTGTCCTTCAAGTAGGTTTTCAGTTGGTGGTATGCAAACATTGTATCGTGAGTTATACTATATTTATCCTTCATTTGCTCAAAGGATAATAATTTATTTCCCGAAAAACAATTTTCTATTCTTTTGATCCCTTTTCTCTCCCATTCTCTGAAGGAAAGGTTATCTATTGTGAAAGGGATTAGTTGATTTTGCGTCAATATTAGTTTTGGTAGTTGGTAATTTGTTTTATTCCTTTCTACGTGAATTTTCTTCCAAATGGTGAGCAGATGATGCAATAGCGGTGAATTCCTACGTTGCACCAATTTTTCATCCCATTTATATAGTATATGTTCAGGTATCTTCTCCCCTATTTTATCTAGTTCTAATCTGGTCCAATCTAGTTTTTCCCTTGTTTGATAAAAATCTGATAGGTATCTTAATTGTGCGGCTCTATAATAATTCTTAAAGTTTGGTAGTTGTAAGCCTCCTTGTTTGTACCATTCTGTTAATTTATCTAGTGCTATCCTCAGTTTCCCCCCTTTCCATAAGAATTTCCTTATTATTTTCTTTAGCTCCTTGAAGTATTTCTCTGTTAGGTGAATTGGTAATGACTGAAATAGGTATTGTATCCTTGGGAAAATGTTCATTTTAATACAGTTTATCCTTCCTATCAGTGTTAGTGGTAAGTCTTTCCAATGCTCTAAGTCGTCTTGTAATTTTTTCATTAATGGATGATAATTTAGTTTATATAAATGGCCAAGATTTTTATTTAGTTGTACACCTAGGTATCGCATTCCTTGTGTTTGCCATCTAAATGGTGATTCTTTCTTAAACTTTGTGAAATCCGCATTATTCATTGGCATTGCTTCACTTTTATTTGCGTTGATCTTGTACCCCGATACTTCTCCATATTCCTTCAATTTCCTATGTAATTCTTTTATTGATATTTCTGGTTCTGTTAAGTATATTATAACGTCATCTGCAAATAGACTGATTTTATATTCCTTCTCTTTTATTTTTATCCCTCTTATTTTATTTTCTGTTCTTATCAGTTCTGCTAGTGGTTCTATAGCTAACGCGAACAGTGAGGGAGATGGTGCACATCCCTGCTTTGTTGATCTACTTAAGTTAAATTGTTTTGATATATATCCATTTACTGTCACTTTCGCCAATGGCCCCTTATATAATGCTTTAATTCAATTAATATATTGCTCTGGTAAGCTGAATTTTTGTAGTACTTTGAATAAATAATTCCATTCTACTCTGTCAAAGGCCTTCTCTGCGTCTAAAGCAACCGCTACTGTTGGAGCTTTATTTCCTTCTACTGCATGAATTAAGTTAATAAATTTACAAATATTGTCTGTTGTTCGTCTTTTTTTAATGAATCCAGTTTGGTCTAGATTTACTATTTTTGGTACATAGTCGGCCAATCTGTTTGCTAATAGTTTAGCTATTATCTTATTATCTGCGTTTATCTGTCTTTCTGACGCTGGTGCAAGTGGATCTTTCCCTATCTTTGGTATTACTGTAATTATTGCTGTTTTGCATGAATCTGGTATGTTTTGTGTTTTATCAATCTGGTTGATTACTTCCAGGAGGGGAGGAATTAATAAGTCTTTAAATGTTTGATAGAATTCTATTGGAAATCCATCCTCTCCTGGTGTTTTATTGTTCGGTAGTTTTTTTAATATCTCCTGTAATTCTTCTATTTCAAATGGTCTTATTAATTTATTTTGCTCCTCTGTTTGTAATTTCAGTAGTTCAATTTTAGTTAGAAATTCATCTATTTTGTCTTCTTTTCCTTCATTTTCAGTTTGATATAGTTGTTCGTAGAATTCCCTGAAGTTTTCATTGATCTCTGTTGGATTATATGCAATTTGTTTGTCCTTTTTCCTTAATGCCAATACCATTCTTATGGTTTGTTGTCTTAAGCTGCCACGCTAGAATTTTGTGCGTTTTTTCTCCTAGCTCATAATATTTCTGTTTTGTCTTCATTATGTTCTTCTCCACCTTATATGTTTGTAGTGTTTCATATTTTTTTTTTGTCTGCCAATTCTCTTCTTTTAGTTGTATCTTCCTTTATTGCTAATTCTTTTTCTGTATTTGTTATTTCCCTTTCCAACTGTTCTGTTTTCTGATTGTAGTCCTTCTTCATCTTAGTTACATAACTTATTATTTGCCCTCTGATGAACGCTTTCATTAACCCCAATAGTCCCTCCCCTTTCTGAGTAGCCCTTTGTCCCTTGTCGGGCAACCACATCTCCCCTCTCCATTTGGATTTGCGAATCCGCTCGCAAGCGTCAACTGATTTCGCAATGACTGTTATTCTTCCCCACCCAGCCCCCCCCAGAAAAAATTTTAATCTTCATATATAACAAAGGTCACTCTCTTAATTCCCTCCTTACTTCCTTTCTTCCCTTTCTTTCCCTTCTTAGTTCTTACTTGTACTCTATTTTATATATATATATATATATATATATATATATTTCTTGTTACATCTCTTCATCTCTCTGTCTGTTTTGTAGTTGTTCTGCAAATTTTCGTGCTTTTTCCAGATCTGAGAATAGTTTGCTTTGCTTTCCCGGGATAACTATTTTAAGTACCGCTGGGTATTTTAACATAAATTTATAACCTTTTTTCCATAGGGTCATTTTTGCTACATTAAACTCCTTCCTCTTCTTCAGGAGTTCAAAATTTTTTGACCCTTGTATTCCAGTGGTTTTTGTCTTCTTTTATTTTTTTCATTGCCTTATCCAATATATTTTCTCTTGTTGTATATCTTAGGAATTTTACTAGAATGGATCTTGGTTTTTGTTGTGGTTGTGGTTTAGGGGCTAATGTTCTGTGTGCCCTTTCTATTTCCATTTCTTCCTGTAATTCTGGTCTTCCCAGGACCCTGGGGATCCATTCTTTTATAAATTCTTTCATATTTTTGCCTTCTTCATCTTCCTTAATCTTTATATTGTTTCTTCTTTTATAATTTTCCATTATATCTATCTTCTGAGCTAACAGCTCCTGTGTTTCTTTAACTTTTATATCAGATTCTTCTAATTTCTTTTTTAAGTCATCTACCTCCATTTCTATGGCTGTTTCTCGTTCTTCCACCTTGTCTACTCTTTTTCCTATTTCTGTCATTATCATCTCTAATCTATTCATTTTTTCTTCTGTACTTTTTATTCTTCTTTTTATTTCACTGAATTCTTGCATCTGCCATTCTTTTACTGTTTCCATATATTCTTTAAAAAAATATATATCCATGTACTTGCCCTTCCCTTCATCTTCCATTTCTCTGTGGTCTCCCTCCTCTTCTTCTGAGTCCACTCCAGGATCTGTGTCTTTTACCTCTGTCTCTTCTGATTTTCTTGTTGAGTTATTTTATTTTGTTGGGTATTTTTGTTCTTCTTATTTTTATTAAAAATGTCTTGGTGTTGGTCTTCTTCCTCTGGGTTGGTCATCTGTTGTTTCTTTGATTTCCTATTTTTATTCTCTTCCTTCTTGTTCCCGTTATTTTCTATGTTTTCCTGTTGAGAGTCTTGCTGTCGTGTTATACTTGTCTGTTTCGGCTGTGGAGATTTACTCCTCAGCTGGTCCCCCCTCCCGTCGGTGTTGTTTTTGTCTTGTGCATTGCGCATGCGTGAATTCTCACGCATGCGCGGTTGCGCCCTTTTGTTTGGCTCCGTGAGCCATTTTTGTAGTCCTGAGTTCGGGGTTTCCACTGACCTCAGGGTGCGGGCTTCTCTCTCCATGGCGGGCCTCCTCATACCGGTAAGGCCTTCACCTTCCTCCTCCAACGTCCTTCCTTCTTTTCTTCCCATTGTTTTTGGTTTTTCTTTCTTTGCTGCCATTTTCTCCACACTTTCACTTTCAATTTGTTATGGTTTCTGTGTTAGTGATTTTGTTTTTTCTCTACCTTTTTTTTACTTTTCTGGAGAGGGCTGGAGTTCCCCTACCGGCCACTACTCCATCACGTGACTCCTCCCACTTTATTCACAGTTGATGGTATTGCAATAATGTCCTGTGCCAACAACTCAGATCTTCAATGATCTTGAAGTAGTGTTATGGTAAGAGTAGAGTAAGTATGGGAACATCCATAAACCAGGTTGTTGTTGGGACTTCAGACCTCTGCACATTCTACCTGAAAGTAGCAGCAAGAAGATAGCTTCTGGTGTTCACCGATCACCTACCGGCTGCCCTAAATGCTTTGTGTCTTGCTCCGGTTTTCCAGCAACTGCAAGCTTCTTGTTTACCTACATTTTATTTCCTGTCTGAAGCTATATAAATTGAAGTTACAAATCTAACATAAAACAATTAAAACCATAATGTCAGTACATACAGTTCGTGGAAGTTTTCTCTTTGCATCTTCTCCATCAGCCTGGCCAGCCTGAGATGCTAAGGACTCCACAGCTACAGGTAACTGTCCCTGAATAGACGAAGCTGTAGATCAAAGATTGTACATAATGCACAAGGTTGTGGGGAAAATATACATCTAATTCAGTTACACCTTCTTACAATTTATTTCATTAAACAAAAAAAATAAGCATTGCAATATCAATAGGGCCCAAATTTTGCTTCCCCTCTCTGTCTCTGAGTTTAGAGTCTTGAAAGTAAGTCGGTGCACGAGTGAGATCATAGGCCACTCCACAGTACTTCTATAGAAACTGGAAGATCTCACTCAGCAAGATGAAATATGACAGAGTACTACCAATCAACCACAATCAGACAGAAAATCATGATTAATAAGCTTTAATCACCTTAAAGTGTCAGCACAGTTTGCATGTTGCTGGCCCAGTTCCAAGGCAGGTACTGAGAAAGGGGTTTGGGTGTGACAGCTTTTATGGGGATATCTGGGAGGGAGGAATCACAGGTTCAGGGGGTGGGCCAGCCCATACAGCACATTATATACATCGATACACAGAGTAGTACAATCACAGGAACATACATACCACTAACTTTCGATGCTTCTTCCTCATTGGGCAACTCAGACCTTTCAATTGTCTCCACAGTTTCAATTTCTTCATTATTCACGGGTTCAGTCATTTCATCGGACTCTTTATGAAGAATAACATAAACAGTGATGGTGCTTTGTGAAGACCAGCACTAGATAAAACATAAATGCAGAGTGCTGGGAAATGTGGGCACCAGCTGCAATTATTCAGTATAGAAACAAGTCCTTTGGCACAATGTCCAGCCCATCTATACTAATAACCATATACAAGCACGTGATCCATAGTTTTCCATGCCTTGCTGATGCTTATCGCAATCCCCCTAAAGTATGGTGAGTGTGGCCATCATCACAAACACAGATAGTGTGTTGAGATGCAAGTTTAAAAATTGTGTGGGTCATGGGTAATAACAACTTGAAGTATCAATACAATTTTATGGTATCAGGACAAATATGCATTGAAGAAAAATGAGCTGGTGAGAATCTGACGGGTTTATGAAAAATATCAGATCAAACGGCACAAGCTGAAATTTGAGAAGCTCACAGGAAATAAATAAAATATTTCCTGTGGATTTTTTTTCATATTTTATTAGCACATGTAACAAAATTACATACAAAACTAGAAAACTGTATATATCGAAGCCAATACATGGTTTTTTATCATTTTCTCTCCCTCCCACCCATGCAGAAAATCTCCAAAGAAATGAAAAAAAAGGAAAGAAAAAGCAAAGAAGGAAAAAAATGAAGAATACTAATTTTTTAACAATACTGGATATTTCCTAATTAATAAATTGTGACTTAATTATTCTAGTACTTACAAATAGATATATCTTTTAAATATATATAGTAAAATAAGATACTTCTGTGTAATATAGAACACAATACACAAATAACATCTAATAAAGTAAAATAAAATAAAGTGAATTGAGGTGAATTAACATGATGCCGAGAAGTGACAAAGTTCTTACCAAATTCTACCAATGAACATAGTATAAAGTACTTATAAAGTTATAACACCAATTTTTTGCATCTATGGAAACCAATTTTTTTTAAACTGTCATATTTGTTCTTTAAATTATATGTAATCTTTTGTAAAGGTATACAACTTCGCATTTCCCCATGCCTTCTATCTAATACCAAATCCATGTCTTACTGTGGATATTTGTAAGATATTCAAACAGATTGCATATTTAAGGTGAGTGGAGAAAAGTTTTGGTTAGTCAGTGGAAAGTTTGTTTTTTAAGAAAAAAACAGAGTTGTTGTGAATGCCTGGAATGCTTTGCCAGGGGTGGTGGTGGGAGGCTAGTACAATAGGGACATTTAGAAGACTCTTAAGACAAGCACATGGATTCAAGAAAAATAATGTTATCGGTGTGAAGTAGGGAAGGTTTAGATTGTTGTGAAGTCATTTTACATAGGTTAGCACAATGTGTGCTGAAGATCCTGTACTATAATGTTCTATGCTACAGACGAACAAAAATAAGTGTGCATGGAAAGAACATGTAATCGATAAAAAGGAAATGGCTCATGTTGTTTATTCAGTAAAGAATGACTGCAAAGACAAGTTAGGGACCTCAGGATGGTGAGCCTGATATTAGTAGTCTGAAAGTTAATGGACAGGATTTATTTGCATTTGGAATGGCAAGGACTAATTTCAACAGGGTTTTGTTCCTGGAAGATCATGAATCACAAATTGAGTTTTTTTTCCAAGAGATGATGAAGTGGATTGATGAGGGAAAAGTGGCGGACATTGTATATTTAAACTTTGGTGAAGCCTTTGACAAATTCCTGCATAGTCTTATGGATAGTCAATATGGCTTTGTCGGAAATTATAAAGGAATATAGTCAGGAAACTGTGATGTAATAAGGGTTTACACAGTGGCCATTGATGAATTGGAGAATCAGGAAGGGGTGAAGGATAGTGAACTGAGGCAGTTGATTGGTAGATGCCAAAGGGAGGAAGAATCAAGAGAAATAAAGTGGTCAGGGTTGAGGGTGGAGTGAGGAGGTAAGCTCTGTGCCTCATGTGATTAGAAGAAGGTAATGATAGTAGTGATAATGAGAGGTGTTGGGGATGAGCTGTTAGGAAAGGACAGCTGGAACTAGATGGATCTGTGAGGAGAGGGAAGGGAAGAATAAATGAGGAATGAGGATGAGATAGACCTGTAAGGAGAGGGAAGGGAAGAATCAATGAGAAACGTGGATAGAAGACAAAGGAACCACAAATGAGACTTGTAGGGAAAGTGGAAGGTTGGGGAGGGGGGGGTCTGGGTCGAATGTCTTGTTAGAAGGGAGAGGAGACTCATGACCTTACATTGAAACATTCAATGTTCAAAGAACCAGGCTGTATTCTTCCTAAGTGGAGAAGTCCAAGGATGGACAAATTGGTCAACCAGGAGCTCAGTTGGCCATTGAAGACAGAGCAATGCTGATCATGGGTAAGATTCAAATTCCCCACTGGCCCCTGTCCAAACCCTCCCACAAATTCTTTGCTCTGCATTCGGTTGTGATGAAGGATTTTAATGAAAAACACCAACTTTTTCCTCCCCACTGATGTTGCTCAACTTGCCGAGTTCCTCCAACATCTGCACCCTCTTGTGTCTCAATGTTAAACCATACTGCCGACCTTCTACCTATTCTTTCTCACCAGATGTCCAAAAGTTTAATCCCTTATGTTTACAGGATAATCCACCCTGGGTGTGAGTTTTTAACAAGCAGATGTTAGAAATCACAAATAAAAACACAAATTACTGAATGTATTCAGCAGTTCAAGCAAAATGTATAGAGTACATCAGAGTCAATGTTTTAGGTTCATTTGGAATCCCTTGCTGAGCTTTAGGAATTTAGGAATATACACAGTGAAGAGGGCAATAGGATGGCTAAAAGAGGTTACAAGATTGGTTTGGCAGACAGGGTATGGGAGAATCTAAAAAAATTTTTAAGTAGATAAAAAGGCGACGAGGGAATGAATAGGTCTTCTTAAAGATCAGGAGATCTATGTGTGTAAACGAGACGGAGAACAATATTTTGTGAATATGTTCATTGTTGAACAGGATATACAGGAATGGGAGGGGGAAAGAGGTAACTAAAAATAGCCGAGGGCATGTCTGCATTAGCAATTTTAAATCGTATTCAGGTCCAGATTAACATAGTAGCAAGAGTAGCAAATGCCACGGGCCCCGTAATTTCAAAGCCCCCTGCATTTATGTACTATGAATTATGAAAAACATTTTCATCTTTAAGCAGCAGCTATCAGATTCCACTGAGAGTCTGTGTTAATAACTCCATCCAAAGGTGATAATTGGCTAAAATTGCAAACAAATTTAATCGAGACTATTAGCACAGACTATCCCCAGCAGCTTGTGATGATGCAGGAGCAATGGCCATCTTGGTTACCCAAAATCCCCCACAGCTGGAACTACTCTGCCAGTGTCAGTGCCAGGGAAATGCAAAGCGGTTCTAGCTGCGTGGGGGATTATGGATAACGAAGATGGCCATTGATCCCGCATACCACCAGCCATTGTCACCACAAGTTTTGTTTTAACAGGGAGAGTTCTCGTCCCCCGGTCCACTGGGCTGCGAGAGATTGCATCCCCTGGCTCACTGGGCAGGAAGGGGTCACGTCCTCCAGCTTCATCCCTCATTCCACTGGGCAGGGAGAGGCCATGTCCCCCCATGAGGGGAGGGGAATAATTTCAATAATACATGTAATTTCAATGTAGGTGCTTCCCCCTCACTGTGCACGCGCCAGCTGGCACAATTTAGGGCCCCTTTAAAATATTTGCTAAAGGCCCAATACCTTAATCCAGCACTGATCATATTAAGGTGAATAAATCTCTGGGTCAAGATCAGGTGCATCATAGAACATTGTGAGAAAGCAGGAAGGAAATTATTGGGGCTTTGGCAAACATTTTTAACTCATTGCTGAGGACAAAATTTGTGAGGACTGGAGGATGACAAATGAGATATCATTGATGAAAAACGGTTGTAAGGATAATCCAAGTAACTACAATCCTGTTAGTCTGAAGTCAGTGGTGGATAAATTGCTCGAGGATTCAGGATAAAATTAAGCAGGGCTACCATGAATTTGTGCATAGGAAATAATGTCTCAGGAAATTGATAAGAATTTTTTCTTTCAAGAGGCAACAAAAGGAGCCCAAAAATGTCTGTGAGTTTACACCTACAAAGCACTGCTGGGTTTTCTCTAACCCCCCTCCCCCCACCACCGTCGCCTCTTTTCCCCACTCCATTCAGTCGGTCTCTCCCCCAGATCTGGTTGGTCACTCCTTAGTCTCAGTGGGATCACCCATCAGACCAGTGAGTTCACCTGCTCCCCTGATCTCAGTAAGGTCACTCCCCACATCTGATGCTTATCTGGTCTCAATGGATCACTCCCTGTGCTTAATGGTCACCTAGTTTCATTGGGTCACTCCCTTGTAGGCATCGGTCACTTCCCCAAGTCTCAGGTCCATTGGTCACCCTCTGAATCTCAATGGGTCACTCCCCAAGTCCATTGGTCACTCTCCACATCTCAGTAGATCACTCCTCAGGTCTTGGTAAATCATCCCCACCCCCCCAGGTCTCAGTGGGTGTCCTCCCCAAAACAAGGTCTTGGTAGGTGTCCTCCTCACACCCAGGTCTCGGAGGGTGACTTTCCTCAGATCTTAGTAAGTTACTCAACCCTCTCTTAGCATTCTGGTGGGCCATCCCCCTACCCCCAACCAGGCTTCAATGAATCACTCTTCACCGCACCCCCCCCCCCGGGTCATGGTGGGTCACTGGACCCCAGATATCAGTGGGTCATCACTCACCCATCACACCCCCTGGTCTTGGTGGATCACTCACCCACCCACCCCTTCCCGGGGTTTGGAGGGTCACTCCCCCCTCTCAGAGTTGGTGGGTCACTCCCTCCCCCAGGTCTCAGTGGATCACCTCCCTCCCCTTCCTGGGTCTCGGTGGGTCACTCTCCCCCCCCTCCCGGTCTCGATGGGTCCCTCTTTCCCCCCCCCCCTCCCGGTCTCGGTGGGTCCCTCTTTCCCCCCCCCCCGGGTCTCAGTGGGTCACTCTTCCCCCCCCCCCATCCCGGGTCTCGGTGGATCCCTCTCATCCCCCCCCCCCTCCCGGTCTCGGTGGGTCCCTCCCATCCTCGGGCGTTCCGTGGGTCATCCCCACCATGTCAGGGGGCCTCACCGATCTCCACCTCCAGCTCCTCCACCTCGGTGCGGCTGCTCCTGAAGAACAACAGGACGGACGGGGAGTCTTCGACGTTCGTGTCGTTGAGGAAGCGCAAGACGACGAGCTCCTGCAGCCCGTCGTCGCGGTTCAGCAGCTCCTCGAAACACTCCAGCTCGCTCAGGCCAAACGCCTCGTAAACGCGGTCCCGGAGCCACTCGAGGCGGGGGTCGTCGATCGACATGGCCGGTCCCCTCCCACCGGATCCGCTCTCTAACCGTCTAACTAACGGCTGAGCTCGCGGCCTCGGTCCCTGAGCGTGTGGCAGTCCCGTCTCCATGGAGATCGCAGCGTTTACTCCCGTTCCCATGGTAACCGGAACGTCACTGCTCCAGCGCGTGAACCGTTTAATGGCCGCAATGGCGATACACAGGCATGTGACCACAAATTCTGCTCCTCTTTCTATTCCTTGCATCCAATTCTCCTGTCACACCAGGCCGCAATCTGCTTCCCCACCCTCCATCACGCATCTGCTTCCTTACCATATTCCAGGTCCAGTCTAAGATTCCTGATGTCATGCAATATAACACGAAATTGTCTTCTGCCTGCCTTAAGGCATTTTATGCCATGAGCCCTCTCTCTCCAACAATAGGAGAGAAGCAAAAGAGAGTCCCTTCAGTCAGAGTGTCTGTGGATTTGCCTCTGTCGCTCCAGCAGCCGGACAGACGCTTCGAATCATTGGCAACACCGAGATCCAAACCTTCAACACGACGATGAAGCCTTCAGCGCCCAGGGCCCTTCGTGCCCTCAGTATCTTCCTTGTGTCCCAGCTCCAATCCCTGGTTCCCATGAGCCAGTCTCCAGTAGCCTGATGTGGGCCCCCCCTGACCGCGTCACCCACAGCCTGCATGGGACCCTCACTTCGACCACTGCGTGATCACCATCTCTGGACAGTCGTCTCCCCTGCTTCTCCTTCTCAGCTGGGGAATGTTCTCCCTGATTCTGGTGCCCTGTGCTGGTCCGCTGACCCCCTCCCCTCGAGGCCACTGCCAAGCACAAGGACTGCTGTCTTGGCCCCAGTCCTTGCAGCTGCAGGAATTTACTTACAGGATCAGCTGTTTATAGCTGCTGGCATTAGGACAGGGCTATTAAACCTGTTGGAGTAGTTCTGTTCTCCAATCTCCATTTTTCCAGGTCTGCACCAGCAGCACTGCTGCCATTACAACAGCTCCAGCTTTTTTGAAATGCAGAAATAAAATTCAATTAGAGTTCTCAACTCCACTTGCAGGAAAGACTTTTGCCTTCCTATTTGCTTGCAATACATGCGTGTTCACGTTCAGGGATTCATGTACAAGGGCACCCATGTCTCTGAACACCAACACTTTTCAAAACCTCACTATTTAAAACATGGCTTTTCTACCAACCTTGATGATATCAGAATTTCAAACATTTTATTCCATTTGCTCATTTCTTGCCCAATATCACCTGAAGGGTCTCTGTGTCCCCTTCACAGCCCATGCTGCTGCACAACTCTGCATCAGTGTTTTTTTTTCCACTCAGTTGCTGACATGAAAACTGCCTTAACCCAAATATGGACAAAAGAGCAGAACTCCAAAGGTGAAATTAGTGTACCTGGCATTGACATCAAGATGTCACCAGTAACAAGGAGAGTATCCCTTGTTGAAAAGGAGAATGAGAGAAAATGACCCTAAGCACAGTGGCCACGGTGGCAATCCAGCATTGGGCACTGTGGCTGAAGGACGCACACAGGCGATGGTATTGGCAACTTATGGGTGAGGAACCACATAAGCCATGTGCTGCTGGCAACTTGAGGTCAAAGGACTCACACCAGGCTGCAGGCTGCTGGAGACTGGCTCATGAAAACCAAGTATCAGAACCACGATTCAAGAGGGTGTTGAGGACAAGGGCTCCCAAAGGGCCCTTATGCTGAAGGCTTCCTCATCGTGTTTGTGAGACATAATAGAATATAGGAAGTAAAGTTAGTATTGTTAGAAATTAAAGTACCTTTAAAGAAATTGCTTGAGACAAAAATTGAGAACAAAGAACATTTATTACAACAACAATGCAAAGTTGGGTGCTTCCCCTTACCCTGGGAATACACACACATACTGGGGCTCACCCAACTTTTATAGTCAATTTCAGTATCAGAGTGCCCTCCCCCTTACATTCTTCTGCCCCCTGGATGGGTTTGGCCTAGGTAATCCTTCCTGCCTATGTGCAGTTTCAGTACACTTGGAGGACCAGGGGGTATCCTGTGGGTGTCCCATCATGTCATTGTCCTTATTCACACCTTCCTGATTCTCGGGGCTACAATCTCTTGGTATGCAGAGTTGACTCATTCTATCTAGGGTTGGCTAATTTCATATGTATAAATCTGTGTATGTTTAGCTAATTAGATATGTAGGACTTGGTACTTCTGTCCAGGGCTAGGAGACCTTTATCTGATCCAGACTACCTCAACTTCCTACATTCTATTGTACCTTACCATTCCTTTTCTTAGTCTTATGGTGGCTCTTGTCACACAGAAGATTCTTATGTTAATCGTGCTGACTCTGCTTTCCTGCATCCTAATCCCCAAGCTTATCCTGTTTGTACTGGTTACAGCCATTAACTGATGAATTTTAGTTTCTTCCATGTTCATAATTTTAGATCAATTTTCCCATCTCTCACAATCCTCACTTTTCTTTTAGATCAGTAATACTGATCTTTCACCATGATCAGTGTTACTGATCTTTGGTTACTAGTGTCAGTGTGACTGATCCCCACCCCCCCCCTCACTTTTCTTTTAGATCAGTAATACTGATCTTTCAAGTGTAAGGTGTTGTTTTACCCAGCTGGTCAATAACCGAATTGTAATACCTGCGTAAAGTCTTTAGGTAGGGGAGCACCATGAAGGTCAGAGTAGCGAGTCCAGCTGCTTATTAGGGTTGCGAGTATCAGGCTCCAGTTCTCAGTAAAGAGTCTAGTCCATCCCACATCAGTCCGAAGTTGCCATGTCTGAATATGGGCATGGGCAGATTCACGTTGAAACATTGAAGCAGTGTCTTTTAACCACCCGACTTTTGTAAGCATTGTCCTGACGAAGTCTGTGAGAGACGCTGCCTTCAGCAGCGAACGAGTAGCAGTCTGTGTGTCGTGATGTTGTGGTTCAGAAGCTGGTTTAATTCTTTGAATGTGGGTCCAGCCTTTCTCTCTTGTTCTTACTGCAGTGTCTGTAATTAAAAGTACACAGAAGGGACCATCCCAGGCAGGTTTTAATTGATCCTCTTGCCATGCTTTTACATAAACCCAATCACCAGGTTTAATAGAATGTATAGGAAAGTCTAAGGGTGGTGTTTGGGCTAATAGTCCCTTTTGTTTCAAATCTTGGATGGAAGTAGAAAGCCCTCGTAAAAATTTGGAAATGTATTGGTCATTAGCCTCAGGAATGGGAGAATCAGTGTGGAACCCCATAAATGGGAGCCCAAACATCATCTCGTACGGTGAGACTGCAAGATCTTTACGAGGTGCTGTCCGAATTCTAATCAGGGCTAATGGTAACGATTTAATCCAGGAAAGACCAGTCTCTTCATTAAGTCAGGTGAGTTGAAGTTTCAATGTTTGATTCATACGTTCGACTCGACCCGAACTTTGGGGATGCCATGGGGTATGTAGTTGCCAGTCTATTCCTAGGTTCTTGCAGACACCCTGGAGAATCTGAGAGGTGAAATGCGTACCTCTATCTGAATCAATGGTCTGCATCATACCGTATCGTGGAATGACACATTCAACGAGTATTCTGATGACAGTGTTGGCGCGATCATTCGGGGTAGGAAAAGCTTCAACCCATCGTGTAAAATGATCGACCATGACAAGGAGAAATTTGTAAATACCAATCTTAGGAAGTTCAGTAAAGTCTATTTGTATGCGCTGGAACGGGCGAACAGCAATGTCGCGACCGCCAGGTATTACTTGGCGCATCGATTTCTTATTAACCCTCTGACAAATGGGACAAGATCTAGTAGCAAGTTTAGTAATATTGTATATGCCAGGGCAGTGAAGGAAACGTCCAAAGGTATCAACAAGGGACTGGGTTCCCCAATGCGTTTGTTGATGTAACTGATCTATGACTTGGCGGGCTATGGCTTTGTTAAGGACTTGCCGTCCTTCTACTGTCCACCACAACCCGTCGGCAGTCTGGCAAAATCCCTTATCTCTCATTGAGACCTCCTCTTCCCGTGAAAAGATGGGGTTCTTTTTAATCTCTATCGGCGTGGGCAGTAGCTGGTACATGTGAATCTTTTCTGCTAATGCTGCCTGTTTGGCAGCTGCATCAGCCTGCCTGTTTCCTCTAGCTTCAGGACTGTTACCAGTCTGGTGTCCCCGCACATGTACAATGGCAATTTCGGACGGGAGTGTTAAAGCCTCTAGGGATTGGGTAATTAACTGTTCATGGGCTAACTTTTGTCCTTTGCCAGTTATCATCCCTCTTTCTTTCCATATCTTACCGAAGGTATGGACTACACCAAAAGCATATTTAGAGTCAGTGTAGATCGTTCCTACCTTGTTCTCTAGTTCGTGGAGTGCTCTACAGAGGGCATATAGCTCACAGGATTGTGCTGACCAATGACCAGGGAGGCGACCAGCTTCGATCACCAGTTCCTGTTTACCGTCCACTATACTATACCCACTATAGCGGGTTCCTGCAATACAACGTGAAGAACCGTCAATAAACAATCTTTCTCCTTCAGTTAAAGGGACATCAGTTAGGTCTTCCCTAATTTTGGTTTGTAAGTCGATAACCTCTGAGCACACATGTTCTAAATCGTTTGAGGATTGGTCATTAGTTGGAGAGATGAGGAAGGCTGCTGGGTTGAGAGTTTTGGTCGTAAGTAAGGTCAAATCATTGCTGTCCATTAGGATCGTTTCATATTTTAAAATTCTCGAATCCGTGAGCCACCTTCCAGCCCGCTGCAATAGAATATTGCGGACTGTATGAGGGGTATGAACTATCATAGGGGCGCCGAAAGTAATCTTTCGTCCTTCTTCAACCAAAATTGCAGTGGCTGCTATGGCTTGTATACACTCTGGCCAGCCGCGACAAACGGGGTCTAAAAGCTTTGACAGGAAAGCTGGTTGTCTATAGCCAGCCCTGCTTTGTGTGAGCACTCCAGTGGCTGCCCCAGCTTTGGTATTAGTGTATAAATCAAAAGGTTTGTTGAGGTCGGGTAGCGCTAAAACTGGGGCACGCGTAAGGCACTGTTAACAAAGTTAAAATTTTCAATCTCTTCATCCGTCCAGTCAAGGCTTTGGGTTCCTATACTGGGAATCTTATCATAAAGGAATTTGACCAGGTTCGAATAATTTTCTATCCAGATTCTACAGAATCCCACTAACCCAAGGAATTTCCTGAGTTCCTGGGCATTTTTGGGAGGGGGGATCTGTATAATACCAGTTATTCTCTCTGGGCTAATTTTCCTGGTTCCTTGACTGACTAGATGTCCTAAGTATTTGACCTCGGATTGCACAAATTGTAGTTTGGACTCGCTGACTCTCAGACCTTTCTTCTCCAAAAAATTTAAAAGTGCTACCGTAAAATCTTTAGCTAATTCATAAGTTCTTGCTGTAATTAGCAAGTCATCCACGTACTGTATGAGTTGGCAATTTTCTCTCCGAGGAGCTTCATCTAATACCTGTGGAGCTTCATCTAATACCTGTTCTAGGACTTGACCAAATAAATTGGGCGATTCTGTAAAGCCTTGTGGAAGGACAGTCCACCGGTATTGGTTTTTACAGCCAGTAAAGGGGTTCTCCCATTCAAAGGCGAACATGTCTCTGCTCTCTGTGGCTAATGGACAAGTCCAAAATGCATCCTTGAGATCAATGACACTAAACCATTGATTATGGGGGTCAATTTTACTCATGATGGTATAGGGGTTGGGTACAACTGGGTGATGGGCAAGAATGAATTTGTTAAGCTCCCTCAAGTCCTGTACTAGGCGGTAGGTGCTGTCTGGTTTTTGAACAGGTAAAATCGGGGTATTAAAGGGAGACATACAGGGCTCGAGTATACCGTCCTGAATCAACTGGTCAATTACGGGCTGTAAACCTTTTCGGCCAGCCATCGGAATCGGGTACTGTTTCTGTCTAACAATTCGTTGAGTATCTTTTAAAGTGACTTGTAGCGGAGGAATATCGAGGATTCCTCTATTTCCCTTTCCTGCCCATACTCTTGGATTTATTAGTTTGCGATCTTCCTCGTTTAAAACATAGAATTGTACTCCAATGCCTGATTGTAGAGGTCGAGTACCGATAGCCAATTGGTCCTGTAAATCCCTTCCTAGCAAGCATACTCCGGCTTGGGGAAGTAATAGAAGATCCTCAATTATGATCTTATCTCTCATTTGAATTCTGACTTCTCGCAATACCGGGACTGGAAAGTCTCATCCTCCCACCCCAGAAACTGTAACTGTCCCTTCTATTTTCACCCCCTGGGGTTGGTGTAGAACGCTAGATCGGGCGGCTCCAGAATCGACCAAATATGTCATCTTATCACTGTGGGGTCCTAAGCATAAATTAACTAACGGTTCTCCTTGCAGCCCCACGGTGTGTATTAGCTGAGAACCGTGACCCCCCTATTCGTGATCAGCTTCCATCAGGGCATAGGAACGTGTGTCCATTGCTCGCAGTGGGCATTCCTTTTTAAAGTGCCCTTTCTTTTTACAATGAAAACAAATAAGGGGTCCTGTTTCCCAATCTTTCCCAAAATTTCTAGGGGGCATACGTCGTCCCCGGAATCCTCCTCTACTCCTCCACCTGCTGGGGTCTCCACCTCCCCACCCGTGGCTCCCCTCACCGCGTACAGAAGTTGGCCAGTAATCCTTATCTTTTTCGTGATGCTCAGCTACTATTCCTTTGACTGTTTGTAATAAAATTTTAGCTTTCCCTTTTTGTTTATCCTCTGCCCTCTGGACAAATGCTCTCTGAGCAATCTGCAGTAGCTGGGTAATTCCTTGCTCGTGCCAATTTTCTGTCTTTTGTAGCTTTCTTCTGATGTCTGGGGCTGAGTTGGTAACAAAACCCGTTAGAACCAATTGTTCCCCTGCTGGAGATTCTATGTTGAGACCCCCATATTGTTGAATTGCCGTGCGCAATCTATTGAGAAATGCAGAGGGGGTCTCCTCGGGACCTTGGGGAACCTCAAAGGCTTTTTTGAAATTCTGTCCTTTGGGGACAGATTCCCTGATTCCTTTGATCAAATTAATCCTGTATTCTTCCATCAGTGTGCGGCCACCACTGGTATTTTTGTCCCAATTAGGTTTTGTGAGGGGGAATTTGACTTCTCCAGGGGTCGCCTCGTGCCCCCCTTGGTGTTCCTTATCCCATACTCTAATGCCTGCCTGTCGGATCATTCCCCGCTCATCTAAGGTAAACAGAGTCTTAAAGATGGATGTTAATTCCTCCCAAGTATACAGATTTGGTCCCAAAAATTGGTCTAACTGTTCGGCACATCCCTGGGGATCTTCTATAAGGGAGATTAATTCTTTCTTAAAATTACGTACTTCAGTGCTGGTCAGGGGCACATTTACGAACCCAAGACCTTCTCCCACGGGAACCTCCCGCAGGGGTCGCATCCAGCTGATTTCTGGTTTCTTAGATTTGTGTTCCTGTTCCCTGAGAAGTGAATCGCAGGGTTCTGCCACTTCTTCCTGAGGGATCTCACGCTGTTCTGAATTACAATGTTCTACCTCTACTGTCAACGGAGGTGGTAATCGAGCGCTTTGTGAGCGAGTCACCATACCACTCCGGTTCTCCTCTTTCTTCTCTAGTGGTGGGGGAGGAGGGGGAGGTGCAGAAGGGTAGGTCATAGGAGGGGAAGGAAAGATAGGAGCCGGCATAGGAGGAACATAAGGTGGAGGGAGGGAATGTAACACATCCCACCCCTGTGATTCAGGGACAAAAGGTTCCTCCTCTCTCTTATCCCTGAATTCTTTCTCATTCAAAACCAGTTGTTCAATGGGTCCCTTGAGCCAGCAGGCTGCATATTCCCTGCTCTCAACATTGTCTCTCTGGTTTTGATAGAGCCAGATGTTCAAAGCTTGACACATCCATTCATCCTCGGATCCGAACTTTGGCCAGTACACGGAGCTCCCTTTAACCGGGCATTTAACCCATTCAATACAACAATACCTGACCATTGTCAGTTTGTCTTTCCCACGGGTCTTTCCCGTGCCCCACTCAGATAACATCAACCCAAGCGGGCTGTACGTAGCTATCTGGTGTTCACATCCTGAACCAGGACTCTCTTCCTTGCTACTCATTATTCCCATACTTATAAACAAGTAAAATTACTCTTACCGAGTTCCAGTAGCAATGCTCTAGCGCGCTTCCTCCCGTCGTTTGTTCTCAATGCCTCTTCTCGGATATCATTCGCTTCTTCCACTGACCAGCCACCCGTCGCCCGTGAGTCCAGCTGAATCAGCCAGGGTGCACCTACTCTCGTCGTCGGGGCACTCTGTCAGTGGAGGGAGTGTGATCCTGGACGAGCCCCCATTTGTTAGAAATTAAAGTACCTTTAAAGAAATTGCTCGAGACAAAAATTGAGAACAAAGAACATTTATTACAACAACAATGCAAAGTTGGGTGCTTCCCCTTACCCTGGGAATACACACACATACTGGGGCTCACCCAACTTTTATACAGTCAATTCCAGTATCAGAGTGCCCTCCCCCTTACATTCTTCTGCCCCCTGGATGGGTTTGGCATAGGTAATCCTTCCTGCCTACGTGCAGTTTCAGTACACTTGGAGGACCAGGGGGTATCCTGTCATTGTCCTTATTCACACCTTCCTGATTCTCGGGGCTACAATCTCTTGGTATGCAGAGTTGACTCATTCTATCTAGGGTTGGCTAATTTCATATGTATAAATCTGTGTATGTTTAGCTAATTAGATATGTAGGACTTGGTACTTCTGTCCAGGGCTAGGAGACCTTTATCTGATCCAGACTACCTCAACTTCCTACATTCTATTGTACCTTACCATTCCTTTTCTTAGTCTTATGGTCTTGTCACAAAGACTAGAAGATTCTTATGTTAATCGTGCTGACTCTGCTTTCCTGCATCCTAACCCCCAAGCTTATCCTGTTTGTACTGGTTACAGCCATTAACTGATGAATTTTAGTTTCTTCCATGTTCATAATTTTAGATCAATTTTCCCATCTCTCACAGTATGAATGAAATAAGGAATACTAGACTAGACTAGAGGAAGTTAAGTAAGTGCGTGCTGAGTAGGGATGAATTCCGATAAGAGTGTGAGGAAGGGATACGCAATAATAGAATAAGGGTCTTATAGTGATAGACAGAATTAGCAAGTTCTGCATATATGTAAAGTCCTGGGGGTTGAGATGTGTGAATAAGGACAAAGGCAGATTCATGAATAAGGACAATGACATGATGGGACCCATCATGGTCTTTCAAGTTTTACCAGAAACTGCACATAGGCAGACAGGACAGAATTACCAAATGCCAAACCAATCCAGGAGACAGAAGAATGTAAGGGGGGGAGGGTACCGCTACACTGAAATGAACTGTATAAAAGTTGGGTGAGCCCCAGTATGTGTGTGTATTCCCAGGGTAAGGGGAAGCACCCAACTTTGCATTGTTGTACAATAAATGTTCTTTGTTCTCAATTTTTGTCTCAAACGAAATCTGTCAAGGTACTTCTGTTTCTCACAATTGGGGGCTCATCCGGGATCCCACTCCCACCACTGACAGAGTGCCCGACGATGGGGGTAGGTGCACCCCGGCTGATTCAGCTGGACTCCCGGATGACAGGTGACTGGTCAGTGGACGAAGCGAGTGATATCCGAGAAGAGGCATTGAGAACAAACGACAGGAGAACGTTAAGGAAGCGCACTAGAAATAGCTACTGGATCCTGGTAAGAGGAATTTTATTTACCTGCTAGTATGGGAGGAATAAGTAGCAAGGGAAACAGTCCTAAAGAAGGATGGGAAGATCAGATACCTAAACATAGTCCGTTAGGATTAATGTTATCTGATTGGGGTGCGGGGAAAACCCGTGGGAAAGATAAACAGACCATGGTCAGGTATTGCTGTCAGGAATGGGTTAAGATTCTGATAAAAGGGAGTTCGGTATATTGGCCAAAGTTCGGATCCGACGAGGACTGGATGTGTCAGGCATTGAACATCTGGCTCTACCAAAATCAAAGAGGTAATAGGGAAAGAGAATATGCAGCCTGTTGGCTCAGTGGATCGTTTGATCAAATGATTTTGAGCAAAAAAGAATGTAAGAACAAGAAGGATGAGGAACCTTCTACCCCTGAAATACAAGGATGGGATGTGTACATTCCCTTCCTCCACCTTATGTTCCCCCTGTGCCGCCTCCTATTCTCCCCCCCTCTCACCTACGCTTTACCCTTCTTTACCTTCCCCTCCTCCTCCACAGTTAGAGAAAGAAGAAGAAAGTAGGGGTGGTATGATGACCCGCTCACAGAGTACAAGATTACTGCCTCAATTGACACGAGAGGGAGGAGACTTTGATTATGAAGGTCATTCAGAACAGTGTGAGACCCTTCGGGAGGGAAGGGCAGAACCCTTTGATTTGTCTCCCGGAGGGCAGGAACCTAAACATCATAGAGGAAGGGATAAGCCAGAAATTAACTGGATGAGAGGTTCCCTTGGGAGGGGATGTGGGGGGTCTCGGGTTCGTAAATGTGCCTCTGACTAGTACAGAGGTGCGCAATTTTAAGAACGAAATGACCTCCCTGATAGAAGACCCTCAGGGATGTGCAGAACAATTAGATCAATTTTTGGGACCGAATATATATACCTGGGATGAATTAATATCGATCTTTAAGGCTCTATTCACTTTGGATGATTCGCCAGGCAGGGATTAGAGTCTGGGATAGGGAACACCAAGGGGAACCAGAGGCGATACCTGGGGAACTTAAATTCCCCCTGGTAAACCCGAATTGGGATAAGAATATTAATGATGGTCGCACACGAATGGAGGAGTATAGGATTAATCTAATAAAAGGAATGAAGGAGTCTGTTCCAAAAGGACAGAACTTTAAGAAGGCATTTGAGGTTCCCCAAGGTCCCGAGGAGACCCCCTCTGCATTTCTGAATAGACTGCGTCCGGCCATACAGCAATATGGGGGGTTGGATATAGAATCCCCAGCAGGTGAATAGTTGGTATTGACAGGCTTTGTTACTAATTCAGCCCCAGATATCAGGAAGAAATTACAAAAGACAGAGAATTGGCATGAACAGGGAATAACACAGCTTTTACAGATCGCACAAAGGGCATACGTCCAGAAGTCTGAAGATAAACAGAAAGGAAAGGCTAAAATTTTGATGCAGGCAGTCAAGGAAGTTGTGGAGGGACAGCAGGGAAATGTTAGGAGCTGTGTGCCAGCTCCTGGACATTGGGAGGAGCGCCAGGAGTGGGGAAATAGAGACCAGAGCAGAGGCAGGGGTAGAGGAGAATTCCGGGGACGACGACCATTCCCGGGACCCCGTGGAGACCCTGGTAGAAATTGGGAAGCAGGAGCATTAGTTTGCTATTATTGTAAAAAGGAGGGACACTTTAAGAGGGAATGCCCAATGCAAGCCAGGGAGAGGCGATCTTACGCATTGATGGAGGCAGATTATGAATAGGGGTGTCACGGTTCTCAGTCAATACACACCGTGGGGCTGCAGGGAGAACCATTGGTAAATTTAAGCATTGGACCCCACAGTGACAAGATGACTTTTCTAGTAGATTCTGGGGCAGCCCAGTCTAGTATTTTACAACCACCCGAGGGTGTTAAAACAGAAGGGACAGTGATGATTTCGGGAGTGGGAGGAAGAGATTTTACGGTCCCTATACTAAAGAATGTAAGGATACAAATGGGAGACAAGATAATAACAGAGGATATTTTACTAGTTCCCCAAGCTGGA
Organism: Narcine bancroftii; assembly: GCF_036971445.1. Lineage (NCBI taxonomy): Eukaryota > Metazoa > Chordata > Chondrichthyes > Torpediniformes > Narcinidae > Narcine > Narcine bancroftii. The sequence continues at coordinate 195,317,229 of NC_091472.1, forward strand.
GTTTGCTTGTTGGGACGGGATTTACAGGACCAATTGGCTATCGGTACCAGACCACAGGGATCAGGTATCGGGGTTCAATTTTATGTACTAAAGGAGGATCGGGAACTAATAAATCCTAGAGTATGGGCAAAAAGAGGCAATAGAGGAGGGTTAGATGTTCCTCCCCTGCAAGTTACTTTAAAAGACCCTGACCAAGTAATTAGACGAAAACAGTATCCAATTCCTATGGCTGACCGAAAGGGGCTGCAGCCAGTAATTGACCAATTGGTCAAAGATCGTATACTCGAACCTTCTATGTCACCTTTTAATACCCCAATTTTACCTGTCCAAAAACCAGATGATACCTATCGATTAGTGCAGGATTTGAGGGAGTTAAACAAAATTATTCTCACCCGTTATCCAGTTGTACCTAACCCCTATACGTTAATGGGTAAAATTGATCCCCATAGTAAGTGGTTGAGTGTAATTGACCTCAAAGATGCCTTCTGGACCTGTCCGTTGGCAATAGACAGTAGGGACATGTTTGCATTTGAGTGGGAGAATCCTTTTACAGGACAGAAAAATCAATACCGATGGACGGTCCTTCCCCAGGGTTTTACAGAATCACCAAATTTGTTTGGCCAAGTTTTAGAACAGGTACTAGATGAGGCCCCTCAGAGAGAGTATTGTCAATTAATACAATATGTTGATGATTTATTAATCACAGGAAAAATGTATGATGTGGTTAAACATTACACTTGAATTTTTGAATTTTCTAGGGAATAAGGGTCTTAGAGTGAGCGAATCAAAGTTACAATTGTTCAATTTGAAGTTAAATACTTAGGTCATCTGGTTAGTCAAGGAATTAGGAAGAAAAGTCCAGAGAGAACACGCAGTATTCTGCAGATCCCGCCTCCAAAGAGTGCTCAAGAACTTAAGAAATTCTTTGGTTTAGTGGGATACTGTAGAATTTGGATTGAAAATTATTCTAGCCTGGTCAAATTTCTTTATGATAAACTTGCGACTCTAGGGAGTGAAACTGTTGTCTGGACGGAGGAGGAGATTAAAGATTTTACCTTGGCGAAACAGCGTCTTATTAGTGCCCCAGTTTTGGCTTTACCCGACCTAAATAAGCCATTTGACCTATATACCAATGCAAAAGACGATATGTCCATGGGAGTATTAACGCAAGAGAGGGCAGGCTTTAGACAACCAGTTGCCTTTCTGTCAAAAATTTTAGATCCTGTTTGTCGTGGTTGGCCAGAATGTGTGCAAGCAATTGCAGCCACTGCTATTTTAGTTGAGGAAGGACAAAAGATTACGTTTGGTGCCCCGATGATAGTTCACACCCCTCACACAGTCCGCACTATTCTCTTACAACGTGCCGGAAGGTGGCTTACTGATTCTAGAATTTTAAAGTATGAAGCGATTCTTATGGATAGGGATGATTTGACACTGATTATAAACAAAGAACAGAATCCAGCCGCCTTCTTGGTTTCTCCAGATTCTGATACTGTCCCTAATGATTTAGAGCATGCATGTTTAGAAGTGATCGATTTACAGACAAAAATTAGAGATGATTTAAGTGATGAACCTTTACGGGAGGGTGAAAGATGGTTTATTGATGGATCTTCCCGCTGCATTGACGGCATTCAGTATAGCGGGTATAGTGTAGTGGATGGGAATGAAGGAGTTGTGATTGAAGCCGGTCGTCTTCCCGGTCATTGGTCGGCACAATTCTGTGAATTATATGCCCTCTGTAGAGCTCTCCAGGATTTAGAGGGAAAGGTGGGCACAATCTATACCGACTCAAAGTATGCTTTTGGTGTAGTGCACACCTTTGGAAAGATTTGGAAAGAGTTGGGAATGATAACTGGGAAAGGACAAAAGTTGATCCATGAAAACTTAATTGTTCAATCCTTAGATGCTCTTATGTTACCTGAGGAGACAGCTGTAGTTCATGTACGGGGCCATCAAATTATTGACAGTCCTGAAGCACAGGGGAACAGACGGGCAGATGAAGCTGCCAAACAAGCTGCACTCACAGAAAAAATAGACATGCAGTTATTACTCCCCACCCCACGAGGTTCAAAAGACTCCCATCTTTTCACGGGAAGAGGTTTATATGAAAGACCAGGGAATGCGTCAAACTGCCGATGGGTTGTGGTGGACGGCAGAGGGATGCCAAGTACTGAACAAAGCCTTGGCTCGTCAGATTATTGATCAGCTCCACCAGCAGACACATTGGGGAACACAGGCACTTGGTGATGCTTTTGTACGGTCCTTTAATTGCTCAGGAATATACACCATAGCCAAGCAAAGTACTTGGGGGTGCCCAATCTGTCAGCGAGTGAATAAGAAAGTCATGTGCCAGGTAATGCCTGGCGGTCGCGATATAGCCGTACGCCCATTTCAACGAATACAGATTGACTTCATGGGATTACCTAAGATAGGGGCTTATAAATACCTCCTAGTGATGGTGGATCATTTTACTCGATGGGTTGAGGCTTTCCCGATCCCTAATGATCGTGCTAGCACCGTTATTCGGATATTACTAGTCTGTTATTCCGCGTTATGGCATTTTTCAAACTATTGACTCAGATCGAGGTACACATTTTACCTCTCAGGTACTCCAGGGTGTGTGTAAAATCCTGGGAATAGATTGGCAGTTACATACCCCATGGCACCCCCAGAGTTCAGGCCGTGTTGAACGGATAAATCAGACCCTGAAAAATCAACTCATAATTTCTGTAAAAGCTTGATTGTCTCTCTGGATACACAGATTGTAGAGGAGACTGCTACCTCATCTCCATGTGAAATAAAGTCTGTGGAAATGATACTCGAGAACTCCCAACTCCTCACATCCACCAGTACACAGCTCTCACATCAGGACTGATATGGAATACCATCCACTTACTTGGAGAACATTGTAGATCAGGAAGACCTCAGCAGAAAGGTACATAGTTCCATGAAAGTAGAAACACAGGTAGACAGGGCACTTGCCTTCATCAGGCAGGGAGCTCATGTTACAACTGTACAAGATGTTGATGATCACACTTAGGAATATTGTGCAATTTTGCTCACCTAGCTAAAGGAAAGATCTTGTAAAGATAGGAAGGCTGTAAAAATAATTCTTAAGAATGTTGCCGGGACTAATGGGCTTGAATACAAGGAGAAACCATAAGACATAAGAGCAGAAATAGGCCATTCATCGAGTCATTCACTCATGAGTCATTATCCCACTCAGCCTCACTCATAACCTTTGATGCCCTGGCTAATCAAGGACCCATCAATCTCTGCTTTAAATACACCCAACATCTGGGCCTCCACAACTGCCTCTGGCAACAAATTCCAGATTCACCATCCTTGGACTAAAATTCCTCCACAGCTCAGTAGCTGCCCTTCAATCCTGAAGTTGTGCCCTATGGTGGACTCTTCTACCATAGGAAACAACCTTTCTACATCTACTCTGTCCACACCACTAAACATTCAAAATGTTTCAGAGATTCCCCCTCATTCTCCGAAATTCCAACAAGTACAGGCCAAGAGCTGTCAAATGCTCCTCAAATGACAACCCTTTCATTCTCAGAATCATCCTTGTGAACCTCCTTTGAACCCTCTCCAACTTGAGCACATTTTCTTAAATGAGGAACCCAAAACTGTTCACAATCCTCCAAGTGTGGTCTTACCAGTGCCTTGTAAAGCCTCAACATCACATCCCTGTTCTTATATTCTATTCCTCTTCAAATGAATGTCAGCATTGCATTTACTTTCTTCTCCAATCCAACATGCAAGTTTACCTTCAGGATATCCTGCACCAGGACTCCCAAGTTCCTTAGCATCTGGGTATTCTGAATTTTCTCCTCATTGAGAAAATAGTCTGCCAGTTTATTTTTTCTACCAAAGTGCATGGCCATACACTTTCTGACACTGTATAGGTTCGGACATTTTTTCCCTGGAGCCTGTGGGACCTGGCAAAGGTAAGAATTAGATTTATTGTTGTGAATATGTCACAAAATTTGTTTTGCAGCAGTAATGTGGATTACAGATCCAAAATTGCAATAAATTACAATTCTGTAAATACAAGATTTTTAAAAATAATTTTTGCTTAAAAAGATAGTGTCCGTTGTTCATTCATTGTCCGTTCAGAAATCTGATGGCAGAGGGGAAGAAGCTGTTTTTGTAATGTTGGGTGTTTGTCTTCATCTCCTGTACCTCCTTCCTCGTAAGCAGTGAGAAAAGGGCATGGCCAGGGTGGTGAGGCTCCTTAATGATAGAAGCTACTTTCTTTTGTCCATGTCCTTAATGGAGAGAAGACTAATGCCCATGATGGCACTAGCCAAGTTGACAACTCACTGTAGCCTTTTCCTGTACAATACTGTGCATTAAAACCTCCATACCAGATAGTGATGTGTGAGAGATGAGGAAACTTGACATAGAAATATGAAAGATGGGGAAACTAGTGCAGACATGTGGAGTGATGGATTAAACCAGTATGAACAGGCTAAGCATGGAAATTAGAATGCAGGAAGCAGAGTCAGCCTTTGTAAGATAAGAATCTTCTAGTCTTTGAATAAGATAAAGAGAGGTAAAGAATAATAGAATGTAGGAAGTTGAGATAGTCTGGATGAGATAAGGGTCTCCTAGCCCTAGACAGAAGAACCAAGTTCTACATATATAATTATTAAGCCATACACAGATTTATCAAGTTAAGGCATATTTAATTAGTAAACCCTAGACAGGATTAGCGAACTCTGCATATGAAGGGACTGTAGCTCTGAGAGTTGGAAAGGTGTGAATGGGGACAAGGGCAAGGTTGTGAATAAGGACAATGGGGATAATGACATGAGAGGACACCGACAGGATACCCCCTGGTGTTCCAAGTCCACTGAAACTGCACATAGGCAGGAAGGATTGCCTATGCCAAACCCATCCAGGGGGCAGAAGAATGTAAGGGGGAGGGCACTCTGATACTGAAATTCACTGTATAAAAGTTGGGTGAGCCCCAGTGTGTCTGTGTATTCCCAAGGTAAGGGGAAGCACCCAACTTTGCATTGTTGCTGTAATAAATGTTCTTTGTTCTCAATTTTTGTCTCGAGCAATTTCTGTTAAGGTACTTCTATTTCTAACAGATGCAACCAGTTAAAATGTTTTCACGGTACACCTGTAGAAATTTGAAAGTCTTTGGTCACATACCAAATCTCCTTAAACTCTGGGGAAATATAGCTACTGGCAAGCTTCATTGACATGATGGCCCCAGGATAGATAGGTCTTCAGTGATGTTGATACTCAGGAATTTGATTATAAAATATTTGGTTATAAAATCATGAAGGGTGTAGCCGAAAAGTAGATGGCATAGATTTAAGGTGAGAGGGACAACTTCTTCACACACAGGGTGGTGTGTGTCAGAAAACTTCTCACACATGAGTCTCTTTAAAACTGATGACACGACAAGCTTTATTTACAAGTCTGCAGAGTTGGACTTAACTGGCTTCTCACCAGTTAAGCCCCGATACATACAGTGCATTGATTTTTATACCCTTGTTGTTTGCCCTTCCCCTTCTTATTAATACTGTTTTAATTGGTTAGTATTGCAAAAGCATTCTAAGTACAACTGCATTTTTAATTATCACGTTCGTTACGTACGCTGCGAACTCTACATACACTAAATTCTGTTTCTCACCCTTCTTATCAATCTTTTGTCTCCTGCATGTCTCTCACTATGACCATGAAAAGATATGTTTAAAAAAACATATCCAGCTGAACCTTTTGTCCTTGGCTGCTAGTAAGCTCCCTGTCTGTTCTGGCTTCCCTTTTTATGATTAATCATCACATTTTAACTTAAGCCATTTTAACCTAAATTCTCTATCTATAACAGTGTGTATGTGGAATGAGCTGCCAGAAGTGGTAGTATCAGGTACCATTTGAATAAACAAAAGGCATTTAGACAGGATTGGATTGGTTTCAAGCTACATGGGATGAACGTTGGTAAATGGGACTAACTTGGTCAGTATAGATCAGTTGGGCTGGAGGGCTTCTTTCCATGCTGTTGAACTCTGATTCATACATTTAGATTTCAGTTAAACAGCCAGTCACTTTACTGAAAGTCTGTAGAATAATTACTATACTCTCCAAAGCATTATCTGCTTTAGCTAACTGATCAAATCCATCTGCAGAAACACAATAAAGGGGTGGGGAGGTTAAACAGGTGAATTAATTTATCACATTATGACAACCATTCAAAGTAAATTAGCCACACAAAGTAAATCATAGTCTTGAATCAAAAAAAACCTTTATTTTTAGTATGAAACTAAAAATCCACTCAGGTGACATTCCAGAGTTTAACAAAAACATTATCATATTTCAACATCGATTTTAACAGTTCATGTACATCTGCAAACAGTGAACATTGGATCAGGTATATGCTGCCAAACAAAAATAACAAAGAAATAAATTCTGAAAGGAACTGAAGTAATAAAAATATCAATTTGCCCTCAAAAGAAATCTAAGTTTTCTTGGTTTTATTTCAGGAATTCAATGATCTTGTGTCATTGTAAACGAGAGACATTTGTAAATCAATTACATTTACAAAATGACAGTGATCCAGATCTGCATTTGAAAGGGAATCCTGGGATAACAAATCTCAGCTCATTAATTTATTCAATCTGTTAGCCTGATCAACACATTAATTTTATGCAACAAAACTGAGATCCAAGCACATAATAAACCTTTCATGAAACAGGTTGAGCAGCCAAACTGCTTCAGTAATTGCCAGAAGCAATGCAAAGGGGATCTTTGAAGAAATTTAATTAAAGCACATTTCACCATATATTTAATTAACCTTGCTGTTCTCTAATGTCAGCTGACAAAATGAAGTGTAAATAGTTTAAAATGCTAAACATTGTTAAAATTCTCAAATAGCCACACTGTGGCAGAGATAAATAACCACTGGGCCAGGAGGGTCACAGGATTAACATAGCATTTAGTAGGAGAATCAGTAACACCCAGTTGTTATTTGGTCTGAAGGTTCTCTCCCCCTCTCCCCCAGCTTCTCTTTCTTCCTCCTCCAGCACTGGCATAATACTGCCAGTGGAAACTAAAACTATACAAATTAAATCACTAAAGAAAGTAATACGAGAACTAATGCAAGTGGTCCCAGGAAGAACAGGGAATGTGATAGGAACATACAGCACAGCTCTGATTATCCAAAATTGGATTCTCTGAAATCTCAGTTATCTGAAATTTTTTTGGAGCCAAACTGACTGGGGACTTCGGGCTCCCAGCACCAGCAGCAGCAGACCTTCGGGCTCCCGGCATGAGCGGGGCCTCAGTGGGGAAGTGTCGGTGAATGGCGGTGGCCAGCATTTTTTTTTTTGGTGAAAATTAAACTTTATTTTTAATGTTTAAAAAGCCTTATCTTGTTGTTGTTGTTGTTGTATAAATACTGTTACAAGTGATCTGCTGTTGCTACTGGGCGGTTTTTTTAAAAAATGACCATTTCTCCGATCATTTCAGATAATTGGAGTTGTACTGTACAAAAGTGCATGTAATACAAGCCAACATTTCAGGCCTGAGCTCTTCGATGCAAATGTGGAAAAAAAGGTAGACACCTGAATATCTCTAGTTTTGTCTATCAAATTTGACAACTGAATAAATGGTCAATCTCTTCTACCCCAGCAACCCCATCCAAATGACTTATGGAGAACAGTGGGACTCTCCCTCTGAGAGTCTAATGGCAGAGAGAGCGGTGGGATTCTCCCTCTAAGAGACTAATATCAGAGAGAGCAGTGAGGCTCTACCTCTGAGAGTCTAATGGCAGAGAGAGCGGTGGGATTCTCCCTCTAAGAGACTAATGGCAGAGAGAGCAGTGAGGCTCTACCTCTGAGAGTCTAATGGCAGAGAGAGAGAGAGAGAGTGGTGGAATTCTCCCTCTGAGTCTAATGGCAGAGAGAGCAGTGAGGCTCTACCTCTGAGAGTCTAATGGCAGAGAGAGAGAGAGAGAGAGAGTGGTGGAATTCTCCCTCTGAGTCTAATGGCAGAGAGAGCAGTGAGGCTCTACCTCTGAGAGTCTAATGGCAGAGAGAGAGAGAGTGGTGGAATTCTCCCTCTGAGTCTAATGGCAGAGAGAGCAGTGGGGCTCTACCTCTGAGAGATTAATGGCAGAGAGAGCAGTGGGGCTCTCCTACCAACACACCCTCCCCCCCCACCAGAGTGCTGTGGGCCTTTTCCTCCCCAACCCCACCTGCCGAGAGTCTAACAGAGGAGAGAGCAGTTGGACTTTCTCTCTGAGAGTGCATGAGTAGAAAGCAGTGGGAATCTTACAGTAAGACTAAAACCCCACTCTGGGACATCTTTCAGCGCATGATATCTGTGTTGTTTGGTTATCTTTTAGTGCAAAAAGCCCAACAGGCTATTTGTCTACAAATGCAAAAATGATTCATGAGAATTTGAATTACTTTGGGGTTAAAATAGAAGGTGCCCACTTGTCTGTGTGGAGACGAGGGGCCAAATTGCCTGTGTGCTTTGATGGTGGTGTACCCTGACGCTTTTTGTGAAGTTCACTGAAGGATATAGGCTGGAATGCCAGGAAAACTTCCTTGCTCCTTCAGTTCTCTTTATAACTTCCCCCAAAGAGGGTGCCTGTTTAATCTCGTACCTGAAAGGTGTTTACGTTCTAGTAGAAAAGATGGACATGAGAATACAATGGGTTCCAAGCTCCCCAACATATTGGGATCTCCACCTGCCCCTTGCCCAATAGAGAACTGTCTTGGTTTGATCTGCCATGACTTGACATGTCACGAAGAGCCAGATGAACCCTGGAGAGAGGGACTGAGGGCCAGCAAGCTGCACCATTCAGTTTTAATAAGCAAATCTCTCCACTTGGCACTCACAATTACATGTATGAACTGCAAATAAATGCTAACGTGATTTAGGAGCATACAAGAGTGCGTGCAGCACAAGTGGAGTGGTCGACTCCCCTGCCAGTATAAATTCACTAGATTACCCTCTGAGGACCTGCAACAAACACAAAGCTGTACATTACAGAGACCACAAAGCTGACAGTAGACACAGAGTCGAGTGTTAAAAATTTTCTGCCATACACAAGAAAATTTTTTATGAAAGTTTGTTGTTTCACATTTTATGTCTTCACAGTGAGTTTGTTGCAGCATTTCCTGAAACCCCTCTTTTTAAAAATGAGAGATTTGCAATTAAATGAGGACAATTGCCTCACACAGCCTCTGCAAATGTCTTAAACTTATCCTTCCTGCAGTCCAACATGTGCTTTGCTGTGACTACGGCAACAGCTTTTGAATATCCTCACTTCTGAAAGTTGGGAGTACATCGAGCAGTGTTCTCCTCAAGAGCACTGGGAATTGGAAAAGGCAATCAACTTTTCGGCTGTTACCTTTTTTAAAACAATACAACACAGTAGAAGCCCTTCCTGGCCCATAAAACTCATACAGACCAACTACACCCAATTAACCTCGCAACCCCATATATTTCAGAAAGTGAGAGGAAACTGAAGCACCCTGAAAAAAAATCTAAACGGGCCAAGGGGAGGACGTACAAACTCCTTGGAAATGTGGAAAAACAGGTAGATATCTGAATAAAAGAGGTGAGAGGAGGTGGAGAGGAGGCGCACAGGCTAACGAGTACTAGATGGATGCATGTAGGAAGGCAAAAGAGAAAAAAAGCAGAGAAACGATAGGGCAGAGGGCCATGGGTAGCTTTCTGATATGACAAGGGAAGTGGGGGGGGGGGGTGGTGGAGGTGGGGAAGAAACAAGAGGAAAGGAAACAGGTGCAGGGAATGAGACCGGGAAAGATGTTAACAGAAATTGGAGAAGTCAATATTGATGCCGGCAACTTTATCCACTCTGCTGCCAACTTTCACCCTGACTTCAAATTCACTTGGTCCATCTCTGGCAACTCCCTCCAATGTTTCGATATCTGTCTCCATCTCGGGAGACGAACTATCCAGATAGCTTCTATAAACCCATAATTCCCACAGTCACCTTCACTACAACTCACTCTTCCCACTGGGTCTCCTGTAACAATTCTATTCCTTTCTTTCAATTTCTTCTCCTCTATCTCATCTGTTCCCAGGTTAAGTTCATTCAGGACATGCAAGAAGGTCTCCCTCTTCAGAAACTTTGCTTCCCCTCCATTGCCATTAACTCAGCACTCACTTGGTTTTCCTCCATTTCCCTCACTTGGCCCTCCCCCCCCCCCCACCCCAGAGGACAAGGTTCCCAATGTCCGTATTTACCACCTCATTAGTCTCCTCATCCAACACGTTATTCTCTGCAATTTATACCACCTACAGTGGGATATCACCACCAGACACATCTTCCCCTCCCCATTTTCCGTAGGGATTGGCCCCTCCACGACTCCCTCATCAATGCATCCCACCAATCGCCATCCTCGTGCCCACCCTCACGACCGTAAGAAGTGCAACACTTGCCCTGCCACCTCCTCCCTCACCATCATTCAGGGCCCTAAAGAGGTGGGGAGCAGTGCTCCCAATGCATCAGGGGATACTGGACGCGGACTGGGAGACCACTTGTGGAGCACCTTTGCTCTGTCTGCTGCAACAGTAAGGACTGTGGCCAACCGTTTTCATCACACACAATGCCACACTGACACACCTGCCCGTGGCCTCGTACTGCCAAAGCGGGCAAGGCCACCCACAAAGTAGGGGAATGCCTTGTGTTCCATCGTGGCACTCTCCAACCAGACAGCAACATCAGCATCTCCAGTTTCTGTTCACTCTCTCCCCCAATTTCTCTCTCTCCCTATCCTTCTATCATTCACGCTTCTTTGCCCTCTCCCCTATCCCTTCCCGGCTTATTTTTCTTCTACTTTCCCACCCCTATGCACCTATTTGCACTTACCTGTTAGCCTGTGGTCCCCCCCTCCCCTTTTTATTCAGGCACTGCCTGTTTTCCCACATTCCCAACAAAGAGCTCAGGCCTGAAATGTCGACTGCCTTTTACTCCCTATGGATGCTGCGTGACCTGCTGAGTTTCTCCAGCACTTTTGAATATTGGTCTACACCCCAGCACCTGCAGCTTTTCTTGTTTAACTGGGAACTTCACAAGACCATTCCAGGTTTGAGATTTGCCTGGTTGTGGGGAGAGAGGGAAGAGTGTACAACAGAGATGAATCCTATCTCCAACTAACATTTATGTAGTGCTGAGATTTCAAACTTAGACTAACAGGAGAATCTTCTACAGTTATGCAGATCTGTGCATTGCTGGATGAAAATGGAAAAAAAAATTCCAAAAATATGAAATAAAAAATCCAAAAAACACTGGAAATGCACATCAAAGTCAGGGAGCATCTGTGAAAAAAGAAACAGTTAATGTTTCAGATTTGATAGCCATCAGAACTGGATAATAAGGGTGAAACACTAAAGTCTGCAGACTGCGATAGTGGTCAGGTAGAAGTCAGCAGCTCTCACAGTGCCAACAGGAGGTGAAGTTTTGGGCCTGAGCCCTTCTTCAAGGTAGAAGGAAAGAGCAGGCAGGTGCCTGAATTAAAAGGCTGGGAAGAAGGAAAGAAAGGCAAGAGAAGCACAAGTCAACAGATCTGCATTCGCAGAGTAATGCCCTCCCCAATCAATTCTCACCCTTATTAGTCTGTTGGTCTGTGCTCCTCCCCTTGCCCTTCATTGCCTTCTCCCCAACCTTTTTACTCAGTTGCCTGCCTGTTTTGTTTTACTCATACCTGGAATATGACTCAGGTATACATTAAATCTTTACCTCCTATGGAGTCTGCAGGAACTGCTGATTTCCTGCAACATTCCTGTTTTCACTGGAAAAGAGAAAACAAGTTAGGTATCGAAGAAGAGGGATGGATAGAACAAAGGAGATGTCCCCGATAGGGTGAGACAAAATGGGTTAATGTTTCAGGTAGAAGCAGATAATGCTTCTGTATTGGAGGTTGCTAATATCAGGGCTGGGCTTTACCAAGAAAGAGAAAAACAGCTAAATCACAGATGGATGACCAACAGAAATAGCCATTCTGATGCAGACGAAGAACAAGCCACCTGCAAATGGAGAGCTCAGAGTCCAGAAGCTGCAATGTGCCCAGATGGAGAATGGAGTGCTATTCAAGTTGTGTTGAACTTGAGAAGTCATTGATGGGAGATGGAAAACAATGGAATGGATGGAAAATTAAATTAACAGGAGGCTGGACTAGATGCAGATTCACTGTAAAGTGGTCATCTAATATGCATTTATTTTTTCCTCTACACTGGAGAAATCAATCATATCCAAAGTACCCACCTTGAGTGCCCAGAAGCAAGCCTCACCCTGTTGTTAATCTGCCACTTTAATTCTTGTCTCACTTTGATCTTTCAATCTGAAAGTGTTACTCTAAGGTCCAGTGCAAGCTTGGGCATTTTGCAGCCTTCCAGACCCAACACTATATTCTCCATCTCTGGATAACTTCCTCTTTGTCCGTATTGGAACCAGTTGTCTAACCATGCTTTGGCACCGTTTTTCCTTTTCTTTTACTGTCCCACTGAGAATGCAAGTTTTAAGATGTTGACTGGAAAAGGAAAGCTACCTGCATTCCTTTATTTCTTGTTATCAGCTAAAGCTAATCACAACCTCCTTATTTGGCTAGGTAGTGAAAGACGATTTATCATTGGATAAGGGACACGACCCTACCCTAATTAACGAATCCAAAGAGAATTTTAAGAAATATGTGCTTGTACAGAGCATTCTGTTCAAATGTTCTAGAAACCTAAGGGTTTCAGGGTATAAGTATATGATTTGTAAGACACAAAGCAGACTCTCTTGGGGGAATACGAGCTGCTTACAACAATGCTTCTTGCTGTAAAGGAATTCACATGCTTTGTAAAGTAATTTAAAATATTTTTGTCCTACTGTATGTATTTGTGTTTGTTTTCAAACAACCAAAGGTCCACTTTAACGCCACAGACTCATTTTTAGCAACATCATCTACTTCTAACTGCTATGTTAACCCATGGTTTCTCCTCAGAGATGCTCCCTTTGATCCACCCTCAAGCAACTGAGAACTCATTTGTTTTCTCTTTCCCAGTTCTGACAAAGGAGAAATATTATCTTTTTTTCTTTCTCCACAGATTCTGCCTTACCGGCTGAGTGTTTCCAGTTTTTGTTTTTACTTGAGTCCTCCTCTTTCTGCACCACACCAACATGTCCGTCAATGGCTTCATGTGTGCCAAATCAAGGCCGTCCATTAATAAGTGGAACACCCCCCTATATTCCATCTCAGCTATCCATAACCAAGTGCATGAATACTGGTTGTTAACCCCCACAACCGGCCTCTCTCTAGCCCTCATCTCTCTATACCCCTTCTCCCATCAGGGAACATCTTTCTCAACCCTTTCTCCCCATCTCCTTTCTCTTTGACCCTCTCCAATTCAATCCACTTATTCCCTGCCAGACTGGTCTTCTCCTTCCCCACCCCTCACTTTCTTATTCAGCTGTTTGCCTAGCTTTCAGCATGCCTGAAGAAGGGTTCAGGCCTGAAACATTGACTGCCTTTTACCCCTGATGGAAGCTGATTGCATGAGACTCCAGCATCTGCCGATATAGTTTACCTTTATTGATATTGTGAAGAGTCCCTTCCCAGACTAGAAAATTCCGAGGCAGGGTCTAACAGAGGAGAGAGCAGTGGGACACTTCTTGAGAGTCTGACAGAGGAAAGAGCTGTGGGACTCTCCGCCTGAGAGTCTAAAAGGGGAGAGAGAGCAGTGGAACTCTTACAAAAACTCCATTCCATGACATCTTTTGTCAATCAGTATGTCTCATTACATGATACTTAATATTGTTTGGTCATCTTTGTAATGCAAAAAGCACAACAGGCTATTTGTCCACAAATGCCAATGCAATAATAATTCATGAATATTTGAATTACTTTGGAGTTAAAACTGAAGGTGCTCACTAGTCTGCGTGGACACAAGAGGCCATATTGCCTGTGTGGTTCTATGGTGAAGAACCTTGGTGCTTTTAGTGAAGTTTTCTCAGGGATACAGGCTGGGATGCCATAAAAACATCCCTGCTCCTTCAGTTCTTTTTCACTTCCCCCAGAGGGTGTCTGTTTAATCTCACACCTGAAAGATGTTTATGCTTCAGTAAAAAAGACGGACATGAAATACAATGGGTTTCAAGCTCCCCAACATGTCAGGACCCCTACCTGCCCCTTGCCCAGTACAGAACTGGCTCAGTTTGATCTGCCCCGACTGGATTTGTCACAAAGAGCCAGATGAACCCTGAAGAGATGGACTGAAGGACAGCAAGTTGCACCATTCAGCTTTGGTAAGCAAATCTCCCCACTTGGCACTCACAATTACATGTATAAACTGCAGATAAATGCTAAAGTTTCATCAGACTGTGGCTCTGCCATTACACTTGGAAATATTCCCCGTTAGAGGAGCCAAATATCAAAACAATCACACAACCACCTTTACAACGTTATGAATTCTACAGTAAATCTTTTATCACAGTGAAAAACCTTGTTACAGTTTTGTCCTTCACAAACCTTGATATTTAGGTACCTGAGATTTCAATAACGGTATTCATCAGTCTTTAATCGGGAAGCTGATATGTGTATTTGGTAAGGCATTCAGTGCAAAATGCTGGCCGTGAAAAGCCACACATCACATGATCATGCCACTAAAACTCACATAAACAAAGCACAACTCTAGACCAAGTCATCAGCATTACAAGTGAGCAACTCAAAGGAAAATGGAGAAAATTTGTATCCATTGCCCATGTAGAACTTGTTTTGAAATTCCACCCTGTTGGGAAAAAAAAGACCAAATTTATTTTAGCATTTGGCTATGTGCCCTGATCCCTCCTTCACAAGGCTGTGTCAAATCTTGGTAGTTTACGCTACTGTGAAGCACAAGAGCTTCATTACTTCATTAAAGTCACCATAGGGAATGCTCCTGAGCTCCCCTTCCCCCAAACAAAAGCAGGTGATGGATCCACAAGTGGGAACATAACTCAAGATGAATGTGCCCCCTTAAGTTCTGCACATGATTCCAGACGATTTAAATACACGTGTTCTGCATGCAACACAAATTTGGATGCAGGGATAATCCCTCAGTCACGGCTCTAATCCAGCCACATCCATCCTCCAGCCCAATCCCCTCTTACCCCCAGAAAACGTATTGATATCAACCTTGAGCAACTGATCTCCAAAGATGCAAAACTATTCATTCCTCAGTGAATTCCTCTTGTCCTGAGAATATGCTCCCTGAAGCTCAGTTCTCCAGCCAATAAATAGAGATTCTCATTCGTGATCTCACTGAAATCATCTCTCACATCTGCTTCAACAACTATCATCTCATTTCAATCTCTCTTTTCACAGGTATCTCAGAAACTAAGTGAAGTGAAATTCACAAAGCTCTTTTGTTGTTCTTTATGTATGACAGTAAATTAAGTGGAAAAACGAATTGTGCTGAGGATGTGGAAAGGCTGCAGAGATATAGGTAGGATGAATGGTCATGGGTTAGGCAGATGGAGTCTAATGTTGACAAATGAGAGGTCATTCACTTTTGAGGGAAAAATAGTTGATCAGATTATAACTTAAGCAGTAAAAGATTCCATCATGCTGTTGTGCAGAAGAATCTGGGAGATTTGTGGGAAGAGGAGTTTTAAAAATTATAGAACACAGAACGGGAAAGTAAAATGGATGCGAAGTTAAATCTCTTCTGGTTGCATCTGATTCTATCCCTCCCTATTCATGTTTGGTTGACAGCCTCCTCAACAAAATAGAAGAGGATCAGAGCTGGCACCACCAGTCTGAGGAACAGCTTCTTCCCACGGACAGTGAGAATGCTAAACAACAAAAGTAACTGCTCATACTAACCACCCGAGACTCTACATTTACAAAACAATATTTATTTACTTACTTGTATATATGAATACTTGTCCTGCATATGAGTTGTTTGCCTGTATGTGCATTATGTCTGGTTGTGTGTTGGCATGTTTTGCACCAATAAAAAAGCTTTCTCTGGTCAACGGGTTGTACTTGTGTAATCAGATGATAAATAACCTTGGCTTCAACACTACTGAGATAGTGAGATACACATCTTTCAAAAGTAGTCAGCATGTAAAGCATCATTTTTGTGTCACCTAAGAAAGCTGCAGTTTACTTTCAGTTATCTCCTCCCCTTGCAATCATATTCCGACACATCTTATTTGTTTTAGTGGTACATAGAATATCTCATTTATCAAGAACACAGGGAACACAAGCAAAACATACCAATGCAATCGGAGAGCGTGAAGGAATGCTGAGAGCCCCTCCATCACCAGCAGAATGGCAACAGTCAGAACAGCAAATAAGCCAAAGACAGGGAACAATAACAAGGAGCCAAAATCACTGTCCATTCGAAGACCCATGTGCAGCACCATCCCCCACAGGACCTCAGAAAGCTCTGAGAATAAAAAAGACAAAATAAAATGAAGGCAATCAATCAGTGGCCTGCCACTGCTGCAGCCAAAACCAGATCATCAGAATTCAATGTACAATTGTTCAAGAACTTGATATACATTTGATATAGCTGTGCAAAGTTATTAAAATTCAGTATAGTTCACTAATAAAATCAGTATCAATAATTACATTCCCGCAGTTTACTGAGATGACTTTATCCGTTTAAAAAAGGTGGCAGTAACGTGGATAAAACAAAAAATTCTTGTTGGATTTTAAAAGAGATGGATCTACTCACGAGCATGAGCCAGACTGAGGGCCCAGAGCCTCAAATATGAGGCAGTATTAGAGATGCAGCCCAGACAATATTCAATCGTGTGAATAATTTGATGCATGAAAGCATCAGCAAAATTAAACTAGGAGAAAAAGAAAAGCATATCAATTTCACATCAAGTGGATATTTTCAAGGAACTCTGTTCCTGGTGCAGGTTCAAGACTGCAAACAATGCAATTCGAGATGAAAGAATTCTCAGCTTGGTTATTTGATGGGATACATGGTGACAGGATTCCAACAGGAACAGAAAGGACGAAATGAGATTAAATTTAGACATACAATACGGTAACAGGCCCTTCCGGCCAACAAGCCCATATGCTGTCCCAATACACCAATTAACCTTCAATGTTTTTGGAGGTGGGAGGAAACTGGAGACACGGGGAAAACATACAAACCCCCTTCATCAAGGTATGAGCAATATGTAGGCAAGTGCCTGAATAAAATTGAAGGGGGAGAAGCACGAGGTTATAGGTAGATATAGGAGGGCAGGCGCAAGAGGGAGGGTACTGGGGGAACTGGGGTGGGTTGGAGGAAGTCGAGGCCTGGGGAAGCCAGAGGGGGGAGGGTGGAGATGGCAGGCAGAGGAGTTCAGAGAGGGGCACCAGCAGGTGGGGGGGGGGAAGAAGTGCCAGACAGGGGAGGTCAGAGGGGAGTTCAGGGAAGAGAGAATGAGACAGGACTAGAGGTTGAGAAGGGGGAACTCAAAGAAGTAGATGGGTGGGTGAACAGGGTGGTGTTAGGGGATAGGGAAGGTTAAAGAGAGGTAAGTGAGCCGGGGGGGGGGGGGGGTGGGGGGGTGCCGGGGAGTGTTGCGGGGATGAGCCTGTAGGATCCAAGAGTGTAGGAAGCCAAGGTCCCAGCCTTGCAGAGGCTGAGATTGGTTTGGGAACTATTGAGGGACCAGATGCCAGAATGGGGGTGGTCGGGATCAGGGCAAGCAGCTGCGTACATGGAGACTTCGGGGGCTCCGGTGCACAGGTGGCCAGGACCAGGGTGAGCAGCGAAGGTGTCTGGAGCAACAGCCTCCAGGCAGCTGGAACAGAAAATCAGACGACAGATGCTGGAGCTTCAACAACAACAAAAAAGTCTGCTCGAGAAACTCAGCATGTTAAGCAGCATCAAAAGGACAACATTTCAGGTCAGAACCTTTCATCAAGACTGAGTAATAAGTCCATTCAAGATGGTCTGCAGAAAGCTGTACATTTCAAATACTGACAGTGTTTCTCCCTCCATTAGTACACCCTGATTTGCTGGGCATTCCACAAAGCCTCGAGTTCACAATATTTTATGCTCCAACTGCATTATCACTGGCTAAATGCCACCATTAACCCATCACCCATCTGCATTATCACTGGCTAAATGCCACCATTAACCCATCACCCATCTGCATTATCACTGGCTAAATGCCACCATTAACCCTTCACCCATCTGCATTATCACTGGCTAAATGCCACCATTAACCCATCACCTATCTGCATTATCACTGGCTAAATGCCACCATTAACCCTTCACCCATCTGCATTATCACTGGCTAAATGCCACCATTAACCCTTCACCCATCTGCATTATCACTGGCTAAATGCCACCATTAACCCATCACCTATCTGCATTATCACTGGCTAAATGCCACCATTAACCCTTCACCCATCTACATTATCACTGGCTAAATGCCACCATTAACCCTTCACCCATCTGCATTATCACTGGCTAAATGCCACCATTAACCCATCACCTATCTGCATTATCACTGGCTAAATGCCACCATTAACCCTTCACCCATCTGCATTATCACTGGCTAAATGCCACCATTAACCCTTCACCCATCTGCATTATCACTGGCTAAATGCCACCATTAACCCATCACCTATCTGCATTATCACTGGCTAAATGCCACCATTAACCCTTCACCCATCTACATTATCACTGGCTAAATGCCACCATTAACCCTTCACCCATCTGCATTATCACTGGCTAAATACCACCATTAACCCATCACCTATCTGCATTATCACTGGCTAAATGCCACCATTAACCCTTCACCCATCTGCATTATCACTGGCTAAATGCCACCATTAACCCATCACCTATCTGCATTATCACTGGCTAAATGCCACCATTAACCCTTCACCCATCTGCATTATCACTGGCTAAATGCCACCATTAACCCATCACCTATCTGCATTATCACTGGCTAAATGCCACCATTAACCCTTCACCCATCTGCATTATCATTGGCTAAATGCCACCATTAACCCATCACCTATCTGCATTATCACTGGCTAAATGCCACCATTAACCCTTCACCTATCTGCATTATCACTGGCTAAATGCCACCATTAACCCTTCACCCATCTACATTATCACTGGCTAAATGCCACCATTAACCCTTCACCCATCTGCATTATCACTGGCTAAATGCCACCATTAACTCATCACCTATCTGCATTATCACTGGCTAAATGCCACCATTAACCCTTCACCCATCTGCATTATCACTGGCTAAATGCCTCCATTAACCCTTCACCCATCTGCATTATCACTGGCTAAATGCCACCATTAACCCATCACCTATCTGCATTATCACTGGCTAAATGCCACCATTAACCCTTCACCTATCTGCATTATCACTGGCTAAATACCACCATTAACCCATCACCTATCTGCATTATCACTGGCTAAATGCCACCATTAACCCTTCACCTATCTGCATTATCACTGGCTAAATGCCACCATTAACCCATCACCTATCTGCATTATCACTGGCTAAATGCCACCATTAACCCATCACCTATCTGCATTATCACTGGCTAAATGCCACCATTAACCCATCACCTTATCACCACAGCAATACTGGTCTGAACCAATCATAAACATTCCCTTGGTCCCATCCCTCCCTCTAACCCCCTTCTCCACCTACTCTTCAACTTAAAACTCTCATAGGGGTTTCAGCTCAAAACATGAACCCTGTTATTATTTCCACAGATGATGCCTGACATGCAAAACCTTTCTGCTCCTTGGAGACATTGATGGATACTGTCCTTATTTGCTTTTTGAGCCTAAAAGGGATTTCTTTTGCATGTTATTCATTATTTAAATTCTGCCCTTGCCAGTCAACCTTCATACACCTTCTCAATTAACCAAAGTCTGCTGGATGAACACAGTGGGTCGAGCAGCACCAGTGGCAGTCTCGATGAAGGGTTTCAGCCTGGAACATTCGCTGCCTTTTCTCTCCCACTGATGCTGCTTGACCTGCTGAGCTCCACAGCAGATTATGGTTAGCTTAAAATTCCATCATCTGTGTGACCACAGCTAACTGTCCCCTCGTGTCTTCACATATCCTTCAAGACTTCCGTTTTCAGTTACACAAAATAATCACTAAAGAAAAATTCTGTTCTGCTAGGATTACTCTTCCCAAAAAGCCCTTTTACACAATTATTAATTAACTCTTTCTCCTTAAAAACAACATCCTGAAATAGTTTTCTTCCTAGTTGTTTCCCAACATGTTGATTTAGGAAACCAGTCTGTCCTACCTCTGGTTCAGCTTCATCAGGATGGCTCAGTTGGGTTGAATGGTTATCTCCTTGTTCCATTTCATGACCTCCAAGCAGTGACACCTCCTCATCACTTCCTCTTCGCACAAGTGTGTAACCTTTCTAGATGCAAAACAACAAAACTTTAGTGTCATTATTCAAAGTTGCGTATATTTTAGATTTCATTCCCAAGGATGATGTTAAAGGTGTTGGAGAAGGAGAGGAGTGGCAGATAGTTACTGAGTTGGAGGATTTAAGTTCTCTGGTGGCCTGAGAGAGGTTGGGACTATGCCCCTTTGGAAAGAGGTTTAAGTTGGCATTCTAAACCATAATGGTCTCTGGCAAAAGGGTGAGTCACCAGAGGACACCGATTTAGCCAAACAACCAGAGGCCACAAGGGGAAAAGCATCTTTTTTTGAAAAAAAGAGACACAAAAGGGAGCCCAGGGTAGCATGAACCCATGCCACAGGAAGTTCCAAAATCAACGAGTCATCATCAGATAGCCATACAAGCAGATCCTTTGGCTCACTATGTTCATACTGATAATCATGTACTTGCAGATAAAATCAATGTTACAAGGGAAACAGAACTGCCCAATAAAGACACTATGGGTAGAATGGCCTACTGTCTGCAGATCCAAGCATCACATATAATTTTCATAACCATAGGTAAATGCTTCAAGATATTATGGTATGCTGCTCATTTGTACATTGACGGTCAAATCATACACAAGCTACAGGGAGATTTAATTCCATTTATTTAATTAAATAAATCTAGTTAACAGGACATTAACCTAAAATTACTTCAAACTTCAACTAACCAAACTTTAAGAATTATTATAGAGCAGCACAATTAAGATACCTATCAGATTTTTATCAAACAAGAGAAAAACCAGATTGGACCAGATTAGAGCTAGATAAAATAGTGGAGAAGGTACCTGAACATATACTTTATAAGTGGGATGAAAAGCTGGTGCAACATAGGAATTCACCAGTACTGTGCCATCTGCTCAACATTTGGAAGAAGATTCACGTAGAAAGGAATAAGACAAATTATCAACTACCAATATTGACGCAAAATCAACTAATCCTTTCACAATAGATAGCCTTTCCTTTAGAGAATGGGAGAGAAAAGGGATCAAAAGAATAGAAAATTGTTTTTCGGGAAATAAATTATTATCTTTCGAACAAATGAAGGACAAATATGGTATAACTCACGGTACAATGTTTGCATACCACCAACTGAAAACCTACTTGAAGGACAAATTGGGAAGCAGGCTGAGGTTACCAGAAGGAAGCAATTTTGAATATGTGATTATAGACACAATGATAATTAAAAGATTTATAACAAACAGGTACATCAAACTGCATGAGAAAGAGAACGAGGAAACAAGCTGTAAACCCAAACAAAAATGGGAACAAGATCTAAACATATAGATAAAGAATGAAACATGGGAAAAGCTATGCTCCGGAACTATGAGAAATACAATAAACACGAGGTTACACATGATACAATATAATTGGTTACACAGGTGACACACCACACCCCAAAAGTTAAATAAATGGGACCCAACAGTATCAGACAGATGTTTTCGTTGTAAGAAGGAAACGGGAACAACAGTACATGCAATTTGGGCATGTGAGAAAGTGGAAAAGTTTTGGGAAGATTTAAACCAGGTATTAAATAAAATCACAAAAAGCAACTGGACAATGCTCATGGCAACTTTTTGTTTGCCTTATGGCAGACAAAAGTTAAGGTATAACACGTATGTTACACTTTTAAAGTATCATTGCATGACAACAAAGGGAATCGTAAACCAACTCAACATTACCTCAGGAACAAGGATGGGGAAGTGATAAAAGAGCCTGAGAAGCAACCATAGTTCAATTCATTTCAAAGTAGTCAGGGAAAAAAAAATAAGATTTGGTCCTAGAGTTAAAGTCTTAAATTGGAAGGGCTGATTTCAACATTTTAAAACTTTCCTATCACAGACTGTTCTTATTTAAAAGATATAACCTATTTTTGTGATTTCCTGTATAACTTTAAGTCGACTTCAAGCATCCAAAACCATGAAGTGCAAACATATCATTGAAAATTCTTCCCTACTGATCTTGGTGCCACCAGTGACCAACCTGGTGAAAGATTTCACCAGGACATTGTGACCATGGAGAAGTGGTATCAGGGCAACTGGAATCTATCAACGCAGGCCGACTATTGTTGGACCCTGACATGAAAGGCATCAGATGCAGAGTTCAAATAAAAATCAATGGCAAAGCATATTTAGGTCAATTGAACTCATGCGATGTGTCAGCATCATTATGCAATTAAACTTTCTAAATTCAATAAAAGATAATGTTTCTCCAACTTCCTATGTGAGGCAAATCTGAAATTATCCGTGTTCATATTGAAGTTGTCCATCTTAATCCCCAATTATTTTTAAGGAAGAAAATCTTTTGAAGAAATTTGCTCTCTAGTGTTACTGTGCTGGTGACACAAAAATTAGTGGCATAATTCATAGTGAAGGAGATTGTGAAAGGATACAGAGGGATATAGATTTGTTGAAAAGTTGAGCAGAAATAGACAGAGGAACTTTACGCTAGGAAGGTGTGAGGTTAGGGATTTGGGGACATTAAATCCGATCAAATCATGTACAGTAAATAACAGGAACATTGATGTGGAGGGGCCTTGGGCTGTGTCCATAGCTCCCTGAAAGTGGGAACACAGTGAAGAAAGCATTAGCTATGCTGATTTTC
Source organism: Narcine bancroftii (assembly GCF_036971445.1). Taxonomy (NCBI): domain Eukaryota; kingdom Metazoa; phylum Chordata; class Chondrichthyes; order Torpediniformes; family Narcinidae; genus Narcine; species Narcine bancroftii. The sequence continues at coordinate 195,340,255 of NC_091472.1, forward strand.
ATGGCCAGAAGCATTCAATAGAAGAATGATCATGTTGCAGCTGGACAAAACACTGTACAGGTACACAATCCTTTATCTGGACATCTAAAATCCAGAATGCTCCAAAATCCAGCAAGTGGGGAGAGAGACCGGCAGCGTGAGTCGGACGGGCAGGGGAAGGGAGAGACTTACAGCATGAGTTGGGTGGGCGGGGGGGAGACGGCAGCGTGACTGGAAGGGGGTGTGGTTGTATACGGCAGCACAATTCAGGTCATCTTAAATCTGGCTTTCTGAAATCCAGAAAAATCCAAAATTCGGAACACACTGTCCCCCAAGGGTTCTGGATAAAGTATTTGTGTTCCTGTACTTGAAATATTGTGTATGGTCCTGATGCTATACTACAGGAAGGATATGTAACAATATAGAGAGCATAGTACATTCACCAGGAGAATGACTGGAATGGAGGGCTGCAATTATTCTCATGACAAACTGAGGGGTGACTCAGATGTTTATAAAATTATGAGGGGATAGGTAAGGTTCATAGACTACTTCCTAGAATGGGGGAGTCTAACATTGGAGGCCACATGTTTAATGTCAGATGAAGTGACATCATCTGACATTAAACAATTTTTTCCCCCCTCAGGTAAGCAGTTCCCATTTCTGTGCTGTCAAACTCTGACAGTGGGCAACAAAACCGATTACAGAATAGTTTCACCATAAAAGAATGTCAAGGTAGTCATGGTCATGACTTGAGAGAATACAGAACAAAAATAAAAAATCTGGGGCTGAACCAACTCCGTGATGCCCAAATACTCCTTGGCCCTTGTCGCCCATCCATCCGAGCTCCCGATGCCCTAAATCCCAGTCATCTGAGCTCCCAATGCCTTGAATGACGCAGGTACTTACCACAAAAGTCGACCCCCCCCGCTCAAATTTGACTAAAAAAAATTGGTCCAAAAAATTCAACTATTACACGAGTATAAACAGTTTGTAAAACACATGCAACACAGCCATTTGCCAGTTGAAGACCTACTCTGTATGTCCCAAAGCTTCCTCCGCCATGGTGCTTCCAGTATAAATATCCAGGCTTCCCAAGCAACAAAATTGGAATAGATAACAAAGCAATCGCAACCAGGAACACTTGGAATCCTTTCTGTTCACAAAGTAAATACAAATAAACATGTATGAATCATTATAAACATTAACAGTCTGAACAACTGCTTATTGCCGAGTGTACGGATAGGCAACATCAAGTTACTCCTAAGAAACAGGCTCAGCTTGTCAATGAACAACATGCCCCCCTGCTTTAGTCCCACCTGCTCGCATTAGGCCCACACCCCTCCAATCCCTCCCACCCATGTAGTTAACCAAATGTTTCTCAACGGACACTAATGCACCTTCCTTCACTACCTTGTCTGGCAGCTTGTTCTACATGTTGACCACTCTCACAGTGAAGAAGTGTCCACTCACATCCCACCCTCACTACTAATAACTAAGTCTTCTCATTTTCAACTCCCTTATTCTCCTCTCAGAAACAGACTGTCACTATTCATCTTTTTTATGCCACTTAGGATTTACCCCCTCAACCTCCTATACACCAAGGAAAATGGACTGAGTTTTTCCAGTCTCTTTCGACAACTCAACTTCCCTAATCTTGGCAACAGCTTCATTTGCACCCTTTCCAACCTCAATATCCTTCTTGTAGCTAAGTGACCAAAACTGCACAATATTCCCCAGTGTGGCCTCACTAATGATTTTTATAACTTTCACATAATGTCCCAACACTTGTAGTCAATGTCCTGACCAATTAAGCCACATATCCCAAATGCTCTCTTCACCCATGATACCATCATTAAAGACCTATGTACCTGCACCCCAAGGTCCTTCTGCTCCATAACTCTCTTCAGACCCTGCGTTAAACAAATGTAGCACCTCACACTTCTCCATGTGAAACTGCATCTGTCAGATCCTCATCTGGTCTGCATCTTGTTGCAAATTCAGAAAACCTTCTTCACTGCCCAGCGTAGCATAAATTTTCATGTCATCAGTCGGAAGTATTATTTTCCAAATCATCTGTATAATACTACAAAAAGCAAGGGTCCTAGCATCAAATCCTGAGACATTCCACTGGTCATAGTCCTTCAGTCTGAAAACCTGCCCTCTACAACCACTCTCGAATTCCCGTCACTGAGCCAATATTTTGTCATTAGAGAATAGAAGGAAGAGCTGAACTTGGGTTGGGCCTGATTGGTGGAATTTAGTTTCTGAGTAATTACATTTCTTTTTTAAAAAAAGTTTACACATCATGAAAAGCACATATTACAACTTATTCTAAATGCCTACCTGCCCGGGGTAAAGTGGAGCACTGTCACTGCTTTGCATCACAAACATGTTGATAAAATGAATCAGGATGCTTGGAGCCAGATCAGAGTTTACAGCAGAATACATCAGCCATTTATAAATGACCATAAACACAAGGTATCCGAAGAGAGAAATCATGAAGACCAACTCCGGAATAAATACTAGGTAGATGTTATAATTATTCTTAAAGTGCCTAAACCGTTAAAAAGAGAAGAAAATCACCCAAACAATTCAATGAAAAATTTCCACATTTTAGCTCAGAGCTACATTTCTTTTTTTAAAAACAGAACTTCATCATATACTTTGCTAATAATTTTATCGGAATTTTTTAAATATGACTTCCAATACATGATCAAAAATTTCACACTAAATATGCCAATAGCTAAAAACACGAGGCCAGGGAACACAGACATTTCTGCAGAGACCCCATTATTCTTTGCTGGGACCAACTTTCAGCCAATTAGGTCATAAAAATACAAGCCATTCAGATCACGTAGAAACATTTATATTCTTACACTAGCAGACCAAAACTGCACATAGATGCCTTCACAATCCAAATACAGCTAAAGCACAATCTCCCTGATTTTGTATTTAATTCCCCTCGCAATATTAATATTCTGTTAGTTTATATCCTCACAAAGAACGAGAATAGTCAGAATAAAGGGTCTCTTCTGCACTGGAAGAGTGCAACTAGTGGAACGCCCAAGGATCAGGTCTTGCACCTTAATTATTTATAACATACATCAACGATCTGGAGAGGGAAAAGAATGAAAAGTATGCAAGTTTGTCAATATCACTAAAATAAGTGACAGGGCAGACTGTGAAGGTACATTGACTCTGTAACAGGGTACAGATTGGTTCAGTGTGTGAGCAAAAGCTTGTGAAGTGCTTGTCTAATGAGAGAAAGCAATAGAAACATGGAATGAAAAGACAAATATTATGTCAAGATAGAAACTGTAAATGAGTGAAGGACTGGTGGGGCCAAATGGCCTACCCCATTTTTATTCCTTATGAATGCTGCTTCATCAATGCACCAAGGAAAAGACAATTATAGAGACAATCTTGAACACTGTGTTAGTTCAAAAAGGACTTACAAGTGATTGAAGACTCCAAGAATTATGCCAAATGTCATGTGGGCAATTCCAAGGATCACTGACATTTTCATTTTAAATGAATTCAGGAAGCTGAGACGATTACTTGCAAGGTTCCAAATCTTAAAAAGAGATAAAGTTTTCAGTCTGAGCTGAGAAATGACATCAGACAGAAAAGAACCCGGTTTCAGTGATATCAATCCAAGATGTAAAATCTATGTGCATGACTGGCTTGGTTCTAGTTAACTAAACATATTTTTCTAAATCAGCCCAGCAACTATTGGTTAACAATCAAGTCATGTTCATTGCCATCTGATTGCACAAGTGCAACCCAACAAAAGTGTTCTCAGGTCCTCAGTGCAAAACACGACCAGACGTGACACACATACAGACAAACAATACTTATGCAGGACAAGTATTCATATATACAAATAAATTGAGAGTCTTGGATGGTTAGTGTGAGCAGTTCCTCAATCGCTCAAGGATTACTGCCATTCCCACAACACCATCAGCCACAGGGACTACTCACCGGGTCAATGCCAAAAGGATAAGGTCCTTTGAAAACCCCAGTAATGTTGGGATCCAAGCCCAGGAACTGATTACGCTTAACTTCAGTGATCCTGTGAAAAAAAAACATCATAGATTCAATTCAATTTTTTTTAAATTGCATTTTAATGCATTTTTAAAGGATGCTGAGGAATTTCTTCAGCCAGAGGGTGGTAAATCTGTGGAATTCATTGCCACAGATGATTGTGGAGGACAGGTTATTGGGTTCATTTACAGCAGAGATTGACAGGTTCTTGATAAGCCAGGGCATCAAAGATTATGGGGAGAAGGCCAGGCAGTGGGGATGTGTGAAAATGGATCAGCTAATGATTAAATGGCAGGGCAGACTCGTTGGCTGAATAGCCAATTTCTCCACCTATTTCTTAGGTCTTAGGGACTCATCCAATCATAAATAGACTCCAAAATGATCCTCAGAATAGTAAAAGCACCTTGCCTTTGTTCTGTACTTGCCATTATCTCTTTGTAACCCTCCACTTCCGTACTCTTGCTTGTTGTACTATGTATGGGACGTCAAGCTGGACTGTTCACAAAACAAAATATCACTGCATCTGTTGCACATGACAATAAACTTGAGCTTCATATGAATGATCACAGAAGGATCATCCAGGCCAAGGTTGTAATTAAAATGGACATGAGAAACCAATCTAATGTTGAAACTGGGGTTGCTGTTGGTGTGAGGGCTCGACAGCGGCTGTTCCCAGTCAAGCAATGCTCAATACCACAGGAATGCTCACAGCTCTCACCCAATGCAGGCCAACTAATTTAGTTCCAAGTGCTTGTCTCAGAACTGAACAATGACAGGCAGCTCCCAATGAAAATCAATCTTGCATTCTGAATCTCTTTTCCCACAACCAAGGAGCCCATTTAACCCATCCAGCCTATGCCAATTCTCAATTTCCATCAGACCCACTTTCTCACATGCCCACTGACATCCTCATTTTCTACCACTCTTTTACACTGGGAGCAATTTACAAGATAAATTAATCTTTCAACAACTATGGCCCTGAAGCACCCAAAGGCAATACACATTGTCACAGGGAAAAACACATGAATTCCACACAGACAGCTTTGAAGATTCGACTGAGGCTGACTTGCTGGAGGTACCATATCTGCAGTGCCACTGTGTCACTAGACTGTCCTTCAGGTGAAGCGGATGACTATTTGTAAACAGGACAGATGTATCACAACTCACATGTTGGCCATATGGTTTTCCTACTTCACTAATGTGGCCATTTCACCTTATACACATTATCATGGGTTTCTAGTACAAGTTCAAGTTTATTATCATGTACTCGTGAGGTTAGAAATAGGAGGATAATGGAGGTTAATATGTGGCTAAAAAGATGGTGCAGGAGGGAAGCCTTCAGATTTCTGGATCATTGTGCTTTTTTCCAGGGAAGGTGGTATCTGTTCCAATGGGATGGTTTGCATCATTATTGAGGGGGGGGGGGGGTGGTGGGGTGTATTGGGTGATAGTTTGTAACATGAATAATTGATTTGAATATATGATTGGCATTTTCTATATTTGGATAGTTATAGATGTTTGAAAAATTTTAATAAAATATTCAAAAACAATCCTGCAAAAAGAGACAGAAATAAAAGGATTGTGCATGGTGAAAATAATGTTCACAGGTTCATCAATTTCAATGCAAGGAGCATTGTAGGAAAGGCAGTCGAGTTTAGAGTGTGGATTAGCACATTATGGCCATTAGCGAAACAGTTGCAGGAGGGGCAGGACTGGCAGCTGAAAGTTCCGGGGATCCATTGTTTTAGACATGATAGAAGGAGGGAATGAAAGGAGGAAAAGTGACATTGCTCATTTGGAAAAATACGACAACTGTGCTCAGACAAAGAGGGTCGTCTACAGAGGCTATATAGGTGGAGCTGAGGAATGGGAAAGGTATGACTACATTAATGGCATTGTATTATAGACCACCCAATAGTCAGTGAGAATTGGGGGAGCAAATCTGCAGGGAGATAGCAGATAGCTGTAATAGTAGGTCATTTTAACTTTCCACATATGGTGAATGTGGGCTCGATTTTAACATTTAAGAAAAAATTTGGACAGGTACGTGGATGGGAGAGATATGGGTACAGGTCAGTGGGACGAGGCAGAATAATAGTTCACCGCTGACTCGAAGAGTCAAAGGGTTGTGCTGTAATGTTCTATGGTTCTATGATAGATTCAATTCAATTTCAACCCAATGAAACAGCATCTTTCGAGACCATGGTGCTCGCACAATAACGAAAGATAGATTTTGGTAGATCCAGATACATACATCCGACTTTCATTCACAAACATTTTTTTGACGCTCCATCCAGACCCAAATATATTCAAGGACTTCGAAAAGCAGTCGTTGTAAACAAGGCCAGTGTACAAGGAAAATATTCCCATCATCAGGATGATGTAACGACCATCAAAAAATGTGTTCCAAATCTGTACATAACAGAGTTAAAAAACACAATGCTGGAGAAACTCAGCAGATCAAATAGTGTACTTCCTACAGCAAAATAAAGATATATAACCAACATTTTGGGCTTAAGTTCATCACAGAAGCAAGTGAGTCATCAGTATCAATCTATTTTAATCTTAGCAATTCCTGAAAAACATTGAAAAGCATTGTAATGTTTCTCATATCAGACTACAAAACACGACAAAAAACTCAAAACAGATAATGCTTTTGGAATCTAGTTCACACAATTTTCATTAACACCAATCCATAAGCATGGCAGGGAACAAGTGTGGCATTGGGAATTAGTGGGATTGACAATGTGGGCAGCAAGGGAGGAAATTACAATGAAGGGTCTATCCCAGCTGGTTGCGCACATGGGTTTTACCTCATTCCTTGTGCACCTCAGTTTTGACTTGTTTTCAGACAGCACCATCCACACTGCAAAGGTAGTCATGATCAAACCATGTCCAAAGTCCCCAAACATCACCGCAAACAGGAAAGGGAAGGTAATAATAGTGTAAGGACCTAATGAGAAACAAAAGCAATATTGTGTGAACAAAGAGAAGTGGAGGGGCTCGGCAGGTCAGGCAGCATGTGTGGAGAAATGATCAGTCAATGTTTCAGGTCAGGGCCAAGTCAAAAATGATGTTCTGCTTTTGATATGAGCAGTAGCAGGTTGGCTCAAACAAATTTAATGTCTTTTACAAGAAAGATAGAGCTTCAAGTACCCCTTGAACACACCCATTTCGTTCACAATCCTCATCCATGCCAATCTCATTTACCCACAATAGTCCCATATCCTGCCCCAATGCATCTTCTATCCAAGCAACTTTTAAATGCTGTAACTGAGTGATATTGCACCTGGGTGTGTATAGGATTTTCCTGCAAACACTGAGATATTCCCTAGGACATTAACGTGAATTAACATAACCTGTCATGTGTTAATACTCCACACACACAACCTTCCATCTGATATAATTATATCACTTCTTGAATGCATTTCCCCACCCCCCACACACTGCTCCCATTGGTTACTTTTTTTGAGAGCTGGCAATATGACATGCATAATTAAGCTCTAATGCAGACAAATGAGAGACTGCACTGGCTAAAAAGTGAAGCAAAGTACAATCTGCTGGAGGAATTCACTGAGTGGAGCAGCAAGAGTGGGAGAAAATGAATGGCCAACATTCACAAACTCATGTCGGAGTTTCCCTTTATTGCATTATCACTTTTATCTTTGTACACATCAGTAAATAATTCCATTGAAGTGATGGAAAATTCCACAGGCTCACCCACTTGATCCAAATTACCAAATGAATGTACAGTAAAAGCTCTGTTATCTGGAATTCAAGCAACCTGCAGCCTCAAGCAACCGTTAAAAAAAATCACCCAGAAAATAAATAGGTGAAAAATAAAAGTGGTGCTTGCCAATCCACAAAACACACAATCCCAAGCAAACAGAAAATTCACTTATCCAGCATCTACCAATCCCCGTAGGTGTCGGATACCAGGGGTTTTAGTGCATCTGCATTTCTTCCCATACACACAAAAATGTCGACAGTGACCATGTAGACCCTCACTACATCAATAAAGGCCTTAATCAGCTCATGCCCTTTTCCAGACAAGAGTGCCGTTCAAGCTTTTGCGATTCTGTGCCATTGGCAGAAATCTTCCATTCAGATTTTGTGTCATTTTGAGATTTGTTCACAATATTGGGATCAGAGGAAGGTGGAGTGAAGTGAACTCCACGTACCTGGATTAACTTCCTGGTAGTTTCCAACTCCATAGGCATCCACGATATTTTGAAATCCAGCAGTGAATTTATTTGTGCGGATGAGTGTTGGGGGAGTGTCAGCTGTTGGTATCCGGTTCACAAACGATGGCACAGTGGCACTGCTTTTCCTCTGGGAGAAAGTAATGTGTATATATAATAAATCAATATCCAAGCAGAAAGCAGCAAGGAAGAGCTCAAGTGCAAAGTAGAATATTAGAGGACCGATTTACACAAGTGAAATGCACGGAGAAATTAAACACCTCAGCAAATTGGAAAGAGTTAAACAACACTCACAGATCCTTCTTCCAAAGCTTGGCGAACCTTGGACAGATCTGATACAGGACACCAGACCTCAGCAATCAGACACTTATTGGTGACATCAAAACTGCAGAGATTCAGAATATGGTAGATGGCTTTCATTTTCTTCACCTGAATAAGCCATGTGTGAATGGATTCTGATGCTTTGAATAAAATTTGCTGCAGATATTCCTCAGTTCTATACAATACCTGTAGAGACAGGTTAAAGAAGCAAACATTAAAATAATGTTACAAGTATATGCCGGCGCGAGGGGGTAGGGTCGGGGAGCACTGCTGGTGGGAGGGGGTGGATGAGGACAGGAGTTGGGACCATGCCTAGTGCTCTTTCAAGCAGGGACAATACCCGACTGTAAAGGCAATGGGTCTTCGCCCTAACGCCAAAAGACTGTATCTCTCTGAATGCGCCGTGGCACTGATTCCAACCCTTCTCAGGGAAGGATAATTGACAGAGGACTGCGCTCCACTGCCTAACCTGAATGTACAGCCTGCTGGTTAGGGCGGGCTGATGACGCCGTCAGCCTGCGACCCATCTCCCCACTCACCCCTCTCCCTCCATGACCCCCTCAGGGCAAGGGTAGAGGGCGGGAGCCGTCGAGGCAGCGGGAGGTGTCGGGGGGGCTGCTGGGCCGCTTCGGCCTTCAAGGCCGCTCTCTGTGGCTCAAAACGTGTCAGAGCATTGACCGTCTTCCCTACCCTTAGTCCCCCGCGCCGCTGGAACTATTCTGAGAAAACACAGAGCGGTTCCAGCTGTGTGGGGGATTATGGGTAGGGAAGACATCCATTGCTCTGGCGCGTATTTATCACAGGTGGCGCTAAGGCACCAGTCGCCTCGCCTCCTTCAGATCCAGAGGGCACAACGAGGCGCCTCTCAATATGAATGCGACGCTGCCGTCTGAAAGGCAAGTCTTAAGTTTTCGATCCACTCTTGTCGCCAGCCTCCAGGCAGATGCCTGACATGAAATGGCCTATTGCTATTCCTTCATTCACAGAACCATGGAATATTACAGAGAAGAAAAGTCCTTCGTCCTTCTGGCTTGTGCTCAACTATCATCCTGCCTCATCCCACTGACCTGCACGCAGACCATATCCTGTCTATCCATGCACCTGTGCAAATTTTTTCAAATGTCAAAATTGAGCTAGTATTCACCACTTCAGCTGTCAGCTCCCACCACTCTCTGCGTGAAGAAGTTCCCCTCAAATGCTCCCTTTAAACTTTTCCCCTTTCAACCTTAACCCATGTTCTCTAGCTTCTATCTCAGTGCACTTGTTGACCAGCACTTTCCACTCCTCTGACACAGAGAATAACTGAAGAAACTTTAATCATATTTTGTTCGAAGCAGCCACCTTCCAGGCCAAGCCTGAGGAAATGCCACGCCTGTGCCCACATCTGCTTCCTCACTACCTTTCAGGGCCCCAAACAGTCCTTCCAAGCAAAGCAACACTTGATTTGTGAATCTGCAGGGGTCATCTATTACTTACAGTGCTCCCATTGTTGGCTCCTCTGCATCAGAGAGGCTGAACACAGACTGGGAGATTGCTTTGCTGAGCACCTTTGATCGTCTGCTGTAATAGAGGGGATCTCCCAGTGGCAACCCATTTCAATTCCTATAATGACCCCAGCCATGGCCTCATGCACTGCTCAACTGAGACCCCCCCCCCCCCCAACGCAAATTGAAAATCAACACCTCGGACTGCGTGCGGGCACCCTCCAACCAGAAGGCATTAACAATCACAGTTTCTGTTCACCACCCCCACCCCCTCAAACACACCCCGTCTCTTTCATTCCCCATACTGGTATCTCCTTTCCTCCAGCTCCCTTCTCTGTCTCACTCTCTTGCAGATTTATTGTCAGAGTACGCACATGACATCACAGACAACCCTAAGATTCCTTTTCCCTGCAGGCTCAGCAGATTTACTACTAAATAGTAGTGCAAAAAATAACTGTACATAGTGTAAAACATGTAAACAAACAAAGAACTATAAACAGATAACAAATGTAAACAAACTGACTGCGATAGAGAGAAAAAGAAAATCAATCAAGTGCACAAGAGTCCTTAAATGAGTTTCTGATTGAGGTTGTCCTTGAGGAGTCTGATGATAGAGGGGTAGCAGCTGTTCCTGAATCTTATTGCACCAGCGAGAACAGAGCGGGTGCTGGGTGGTCTGAGTCTTTTTGATGATTGCTGTTACCGTCTGAAGGCAACGTTCCCTGTAGATGTACTCAATAGAGGGGAGAGATCTGCCTATAATATCCTAGGCTGTGTCCACTAACTTTTGGAGGGCTTTACACTCAGGGTTATTGGTGATTCCATACCAGACCGTGATGCAGCTGGTCAGCACACTTTCTACCACACCTCTGTAGAAATTTGCCAGGGTTTCTGATGTCATACCAAACCTCCCCAAACCTTATTCACTCTGCCTTGATGAGTTGGGTCCAGGAAAGATCCTCCAAGATAGTAACTCCCAAGAACTTAAATTTCCTCACCCTCTCCACCTCTGAATCGCTCAATGATCACTGGATTGTAAACCTCTGGGTTTCTCTTCCTAAAGTCAACAATCAGCTCCTTAATTTTGGTGACTGCATACAAGGTTGTTGTTGGTGCACCATTCACCCAAGTTTTCAATCTCCATCCTGTTTGCGGACTCATCCCCTTCCTTTATACAACCTACTACCTTGATATCATTGGCAAATTTGTAGATGGTGTTACTGTCGTACTGAGCCACACAGTCATAGGTGTAAAGTGAGAAGAGCAGGGGGGCTAAGAACACAGTCCAGTGGTGCTCCCTACTAATGGAGATTGTGGAGAAGTTCTTGCCATTCTTTACTGATTGTGGTCTGGAGGTGAGGAAATCCATGATCCAATTCTGTCTCCTTTCCTCCAGTTCTGCATTCACAGAGCTACCCCCTCCCCCGATCAATTCTCTCCTGCCCCCTACCCACATCCACCTCTGGCCTCTTGTCTGTGCTCCCTCCTCTGCCCCTTTCTTCCCTCCTCCCCATACCCTTTTATTCACACCCCAGCCTGCTTTTTGCTCATATCTTGAGGAAAGGCTCTGGCCCAAAACTTTGGTTATACAGTTTTGCCTCCAATGGGCGCCGTGGGACCTGCTGAATTTCTCCACCACTTTTGTGTCTGCAGACTTTCTTGTTTCACTCCAGGAAAGGTACTTACTGTGTGGAGGTCTTGGATTCGAGTATTGAGGCCAGCGACGATGTCCATCCTCTCCTGGTTTGTGTTTGGATAAGGGTAGACATGGCAGTGATAACTGCAAGTAACGGTCCATTAGACACAAGTTCAGCCGGGTAATTTCAATTCATGATGACATAATATATTTACAAGAAATAATTTAGTAATTACATGAAACAGCAGATGGTTACAAAATCCTATTGTTGCCCCTCTTCAAGGAAAACTGGTGAATGGTCTGGCTTCTTTGTAGCAGACAGATGCGACCCACCAATATTAGTCTCAGCCTCCCATCAGAATGAGAAGAACTGTCTCTGCACAGATTGAATGATGGTCACTTCTACCTGAGCTTGGAAAGATACACCCGTGACCGGAAAACTGCTGAGGACAGGAGAGACAGTTTATCACATGGGTTTGTTGACTTGATCTTGGCTCAGATCCAGAACAGCAGCGACTTACTTCAGGACTCGGCTGGTGATGATGCTACCAAACCACATTTAAATGGGCATCACTTAGAAAGATATGGTCCTCATGTAGGCAAATGGGATCATGTCAATAACCAAAAAGCATGGACATAGTAGGATAAAGGGCCTGTATGACTCTCGTGGTGATGGACAGTGATGTCCTTCACCCAGACTACATGCCCTTGCTGCTTCATTCAACTTGGAGGAGCACTGATCCATCAGCCAAGGAAGGAAGCTGAGTGGCAACCAGGAGGATTCATTGTGCATATTTGACAAGATTGCAGAAGTTCATGAGGTCTGAGGTTAATGATGAGAACTCTGAAGGGAACTCTCAGCCATTTGTTCACACCAGTGCCATCACCACCATGGGATAGGACACACTCAAGCACTGAAATAGAGACTGACATTATTGGCAAGATGTGTAGGACCGATTCTGCGAGTATAATTAAACCTCCAGGGTAAAGAATTCCAAAAGATTCACCATCCTTGAGGATGGGAAAGTACTCGTTTCATCCTCATCCTCAGTGGCTAGTCCCTTACATGCAAATCCAAAATCTAAACACCCAAAAGGAATAAATACATCATCACTGTTGAATCCCTCAAGAACCTTGCATCTTTCAGTTAGATAATTTAATCCATTCTTCAGACTTTAAGTTTAGTGTCACTGTTGAACCTCTCCTCACAGAACAATCAAAAGCAAAGTAAATCCTAGGATTCTGGAAAAGGTTCCTTTCTTACCAATCACAAATCTTCTTTACTTTGTGACCAATCTGCTCACCCCAGTACGAGACTAAAAACACGACCCACTTCACATTCTCGCCCTAAATGTGAAAATATGAATTAAATCAAAGAGAGGCAGAGAGATACAGAGGGACACACACAGACAGAGAGTCGAGAGACACCAGAGAGATAGGAATGGGGGTTTGGCTTTTCACACTTGACCACACCTAACTGGGACACTGTACGCTTTCACATTTGCAAGGACCCATCTCTGGGGTTAGAACTGTTCTACCTTCTACTGGCGACGTCATGACGCATCGAGTGATGGTGAACCCACCCTAAATCCTAATCAATGTATTATGATCTTATATTTGAACAAAATTAATCATGGATAATTATAACATAATTAAGCTTTATGTACAGCTCAGTAAAAGCCCTTCAACTCCTGTTGTTGTTGTGCTTACATAGATAAACCTTTATAAGGGACCGTGGGAAAGTGTGAACAAATAAATAGTAATAGCGGATAATTTTTTTTTAAACAGGATGGGAAATTTGGTAGTGTTATAGCGCTCAATTTACACAGTGTGGAAAGTTGGTAGCATTATCATGTACAATTTATAAATACCGTGAGAAAAAGCGATTGGCAAACTGCCCTCCCACAAGTTCATACGGCAGAGAAAGGGCTATATATCCGGCTGCATATATCAAGCATTCATAGAGAAGTTTCTCTGCCAGACAGCATTCTGGGAAGTCAGGTCCGCCATTGCTTTTTCTCCCCATGGTCTTTATAAATTGTGCACTATAGCGCTACCAATTTCCCCACACTGTTTAAAAATTGTCCACTATTGCTTTTTATTGCTATTTATTTCCTCTCTCTCTCTCCCACTGTGACTTTCCCATGGCAAAGTTTATACCTTCATTTTAATCTTTTCTTTCTGCAATCATGCAAAAACTTTGGTCATTTCAATCCCAGAATGCACTCACCCTTTCACACTTGCCTGATTGCAACGCCGGCGTCTGCAGACGCCAGGGATTATACTAGGGGTCGAGGTCGACAATCCCCAGCTTGAGATGACATCATCTGATGCCGGCATTGAACTGATTTTGCTTTCACACTTGCCACTTTCAAAGCCGATTGGCGTTTGATTCCTGGGATCACTTGGAAGTGTGAAAGAAGCACGAGAAAAACAGAGAGAGAGAGAGAGAGAGAGAGAGAGAGAGAGAGACACACACACACACACACACAGGTATTATATACATTTAGATATATGTAAAATGGAGAACAATACCACAGCACTCACAGAGTCTGCATCTTCTAATGGAACCTCTAACTCTTTGTATGTAAGGATTGTGTAACCCTTGCAAACTCGCCAAAGCATCCGCTCAAATGGTCCAATCTTCCATGGGTGAATCACTCCAGCTATAAATCTATAGAAGAAATATCTTGTAAATGAATTGGAAGACAGACCAAAAGAGCCAAAGAAGATGTCAGCCTCTCAGGCATTGTGAATTTTAACAGAATCCCGTGGACAAGGCTGTTAAAGAAGTTCAAAAAAATCTGGTCTCCATTATATCTATAAAGATCACAAAATCCCTCACTTCAAGACAACATGCACAAGCACTTCTGATGAATACTTGAAGATTAATAAAGCTGGGTTAACAGCATGGATGAGTTAGGGCAAAGGGCTCTAAGATGCATGGCTTAACCATCTACAAAATGAAATGTGTTTTTCTATAAGATACAAAACAGGAAGATGACAATGAGAGTTTATTGTCATACAGATAAGTACAAGTGCACTGAGACTCTTGGGTTTTCTGCAGCTACATAAAATATACTAACCAACAAAAAGTATAAATTAAATGACCACAAGAGAGAATAAAGAACAAATATAAAAGGGTAAATATTCAGTTAAATTAATGCAAAAAATGTGATTTTTTTCAACTGTGCCAAAAAATCTTTTGTCTTGGTGTTACGTTATGGTTCCAGTAGTACCAGCACCAGAGCAGTTCTAGCTGCATGGGGAATTATGGATAAGGAAGGTGGCCATTGCTCCCACATTGAGCCAGCCACTGCCTGCTTCTCACCCACCGGGTGCTGGGGGCCGAGAGTCACCTTTCCACCCAAGAGAGGGCACCTACAAGGTTAGGGACGGGGACGACCTCTGGAAACGGAGAATTTATTACAGAAAACTAACATTATTACGTGTAATGTCATCTACAAAAAAAAATGCAGTTTTTTGGAGGTTCCCAGTGTTTGGAACCCTGGATAAATGGTTAGGCACGTGTATGATGTGTTGTTCATTAACACCTCATCCTGACAATGGATGAGGCAGAGGACAGACGGGTCATTGTCGGAAGCTCAAGTTCAGAAACCTGTCACCCAATGTAGAGGCCACACCAAGTGCACCAAATATAGTAGACTAGGTTGAGCAATGTGCACGTAAAGTTCTGCCTCACCTTGGAAGGTCTGTTGAGGCCCTGGATGGAGGTGAGGGAGGAGATTATAGGGACAAGTTCTTCACTTCCAGTGATCATAGAAGCGGCTAAGGGGGTGGAAGAGTCAGTGAAAAGTGGACTCGGCAGTTCAGGGAGACTGGTTTAAATCCTTTCATACTTTCTAATCTACGACTGCCCTAAACTGAGATCTTTGCACTCTTCCCATTTGGCCTCATGCATCCTCAAATTAGCTCCAGCTGACAAACTCTACAAGCCCCTCACAGCCTTTTCACTCCTTCAAATTGCTGAATAAAAAATTTCTGACCAAACTTTGCATCTTATCTGATTCAGCAGCTCACTTTCAGACTACATGTGATAACTACTCCTGTCCAGACTCCAGCTCAGTGGTGACATCTACTCAGGTTGGAGGTGACTGTGTTGCAGGCCCTTTGGGTCTCCTTTTTTAGAGATATATTTTTTTATTTTTCATACTATGAACCCTATCAACCAAAATATATACAAACGTTTCTCATTAAATATACAGTGGCATTTTCTCCCATTTTTTCCCCCTACCTTCCCTCCCCACCTCCCACCCCCCTCCAAACCAATATTCAACATATAAAATACAATAAAACCATTAAACAATGTCATCACACAATGAAAAATAAAAAAGAAAAATGTGTCATCTACTTTTACACATTGGATCAAGTCGTTTTGTCTTCTTATCATTTTAGGGGGTGGAGGTCTGAGGCAAGCCTTCTCTGTTATGTTCCATGTATGGTTCCCAAATTTGTTCAAATAATGTGACTTTATTTTTTAAATTATATGTTATTTTTTCCACTGGAATACATTTATTCATTTCCATGTACCATTGCTGTTTTCTCATGCTCTCTTCCATTTTCCAAGTTGACATTATACATTTTTTTGCTACTGCTAAGGCTATCATAATAAATCTTTTTTGCGCATTATCCAATTTGAGGCCTAATTCCTTACTTCTTGTATTACTTAGAAGAAAGATCTCTGGATTTTTTGGTATGTTATTTTTTGTGATTTTATTTAATATCTGATTTAGATCTTCCCAAAACTTTTCCACTTTCTCACATGGCCAACTTGCATGTACTGTTGTTCCCATTTCCTTCTTACAGCGAAAATATCTATCTGATAATGTTGGATCCCATTTTTTTTTAAACTTTTGGGGTGTGATAACCAATTATAACCTGTGTAACCAATTATACTGTATCATGCGTAACCTTGTGTTTATTATATTCTTCATAGTTCCAGAACATAACTTTTCCCATGTTTCATTGTTTATGTTTAAATCCTTTTCCCACTTTTGTTTGGGTTTATAGCTTATTTCATCATTTTCCTTCTCTTGCAGCTTGATGTACATGTTCATTATAAATCTTTTAATTATCATTGTGTCTGTAATCACATATTCAAAGCTGCTTCCTTCTGGTAATCTCAGTTTGTTTCCCAATTTATCCTTTAAATAAGATTTCAGTTGATGATATGCAAATATTGCACCATGAGTTATTCCATATTTGTACTTCAACTGTTCAAATGTTAGTAAATTATTTCCCAAAAAACAATTTTCTATTCTTTTGATTCCTTTTCTCTCCCATTCTCTAAAGAAAAGATTATCTATTGTAAAAGGGATTAGCAGATTTTGCATCAATAGTAATTTTGGTATATGGTCATTTGTTTTTTTTCCTTTCTAAGTGGTTCTTCTTCCATATATCGAGTAAATGATGCAGTACTGGTGAGTTTTATATTGTACCAGCTTTTCATCCCACTTATAAAGTATATGTTCCGGTACCTTCTCCCCTATTTTATCTAGTTCTTGGTCCAGTCTGGTTTTTCTCTTGTCTGATAAAAATCTGATAAATACCTTAATTATGCTGCTCTAAAATAACTTTTTAAGTTTGGTAACTGGAAACCACCTGTAAATTTATCTAACGCTATCCTCGTTTTCTCCTTTCCTTAAAAATTTCCTTATTATTCTCTTTAGTTCATTAAAGAATTTCTCTGTTAAGGGAATTGGTAACAATTGAAATAAGTATTGTATCCTTGGGAAGACATTCATTTTAATGCAATTTACCCTCCCTATCAACATTAGCGATAATTCTTTCCAATGTTCTTAAGTTTTCCAGCAATTTCTTTATTCGTGGCTGATAATTTAGTTTGTACAGGTGGCTTAAGTTATTATCTAACCTAATACCTAGGTATCGGATTGCTTGTGTTTGCCATTTAAATGGTGATTCTTTTTAAAATTCTGTATAATCCGCATTACTCATTGGCATCACTTCACTTTTATTTGCGTTGATCTTATATCCCGATATTTCTCCATATTCCTTCAATTTCTTAAGTAATTCTTTTATTGATATTTCTGGTTCTGTTAAGTATACTATGATGTCATCTGCAAATAAACTGATTTTATATTCCTTCTCCTTTATCTTTATCCCTTTTATTTTATTTTCTGTTCTTTTCAGTTCTGCCAATGGTTCTATTGCTAAAGCAAACAGTGAGGGGGATAGTGAACATCCTTGTCTAGTTAGCCTACTTAATTTAAATTGGTTTGATATATATCCATTTACTGTTATCTTCGCCAGTGGTCCATTATATAATCCTTTAATCCAATTAATATATTTTTCTGGTAGATTGAACCTCTGTAATACTTTGAATAAATAATTCCATTCTACTCTATCAAAGGCTTTTTCTTCGTCTAAAGCAACAGCCACTGTTGGCTTCTTATTTCCTTGAACTGCATGAATTAGATTAATAAATTTACAGACATTATCCATCTTTTCTTAATAAATCCAGGTTGATCTTGTTTTACTATCTTTGGTACACAATCGGCCAATCTGTTTGCTAATAATTTCGCTATTATCTTATAATCTGAATTAAGTAGAGATATTGGTCTATATGATGCTGGTGTTAGTGGATCCTTCCCTGTCTTTGCTATTACTGTAATTATTGCCGTCTTACATGAATCTGGCAAGTTTTGTGTTTCTTCTATCTGGTTCATTAGTTCCAGGAGAGGAGGAATTAATAACTCTTTAAATGTTTTATAGAATTCTACTGGGAATCCATCCTCTCCAGGCGTTTTATTGTTCGGCATCTTTTTTAATATATCCTTTACTTCCTCTATTTCAAATGGTTTTATCAGTTTGTTTTGTTCCTCTTCTTGCAATTTCGGCAGTTCAATTTTACCTAAAACCTCTTCTACTTTATCATCTTTCCCCTTGTTCAGCGTTTGGTATAATTGTTCACAAAATTCCTTAAAGTTCTCATTAATCTCTATTGAATTAGATGTAATTTGTTTGTCCTTTTTCATTGATGCCAATACAGTTCTTTTAGCTTGTTCAGTTTTAAGTTGCCAGGCTAATATTTTGTGCGTTTTTTCTCCTAGTTCGTAATGCTTTATTTTCATTATGTTCTTCTCCACCTTGTACGTTTGTAATGCTTCGTATTTTTTTTTTGTCTGCCAATTCTCTCCTTCTTTTATATCATCCCTTTTTACTAGTTCCTTTTCTGTACTTATCTCCCTTTCTAACTGCTCTATTTCCCGATTGTAGTCCTTTTTCATCTTAGTTACATAACTTATTATCTGTCCTCTAATGAAGGCTTTTATTGCATCTCATAATATAAATTTGTCTTTCACTGATTCCGTATTTATTTCAAAATAGATTTTAATTTGGCATTCAATAGACTCTCTAAATTCCTGCCTTTTAAGTAGCATGGAGTTTAACCTCCATCTATATGTTCTTGGTGGGATGTTCTCCAGTTCTATTGCTAATAACAGGGGTGAATGATCAGATAGTAATCTAGCTTTATATTCCGTTTTCCTAACTCTCCCTTGAATATGGGCCGACAACAAAAACATGTCAATCCTTGAGTAAGTTTTGTGCCTACGAATAATATGAATATTCCTTCTCTCTTGGGTGTCGCCTCCTCCATATATCCATAAGTTTCATTTCCTGCATTGATTTAACCATAAATTTGGCCACTTTATTCTTTTTGCTTGTCTTTTGTCCAGTTTTATCCAACATTGGATCCAAATTAAGGTTAAAATCCCCTCCTATCAATATATTTCCTTGTGTATCTATAATCTTCAAAAAAATATTTTGCATAAACTTTTGATCCTTTTCATTAGGTGCATATATATTGAGCAAATTCCAAAATTCTGAATATATCTGACACTCTCATTAAATTCCTCCCTGCTGGATCTATTATTTCCTCTATTTTGATTGGTACATTTTTATTAATTAATATAGCTACACCTCTAGCTTTTGAATTATATGATGCTGCCGTTACGTGTCCTACCCATTCTCTCTTTAATTTATGTTCCACTTCAGTTAGATGCGTTTCCTGCACAAATGCTATATCTATTTTTTTCTTTTTTTCAGTAAATTTAATAGTCTCTTCCTTTTAATTTGGTTATGTATTCCATTAATGTTTATAGTCATATAGTTCAACGTGGCCATCTTATATCTTGTTTACACCTCATTTCTGCTTCCTCACCACCACCATCTCCCTTTTCCCCATTTTCATCTCTGTTTTCCCTTTTTAAACTCAATGTATGACAGCACATTTAAAACATAAAATACTCCAACAACTCCCACATCCAATATTCCCTTAACCCCAAATATACCACCCCTGTCTGAGTTGCCCCTTATCCCTTGCCGGGCAACTACAACTCCCCTTTCCATTTGGATTGCGAACCTGCTCGTAAGCGTCAACTGATTTCTAAGTGACGGTTATTCTCTCCCCCCACCCCCAACACTCCCCAGAAAACACTTTTTTTTAATATACACATATAACTAAGTTCTCCCTTTTTTCCCCCTTACTTTCTTCCCTTCTCTTTCCTTTCTTTAGTTCTTTACATATACATTGTTTTTAAATCTTTATATATACTTTATCGCCGTTCTTCATTCTTGTTACATCTCTTCATCTCTCCTTCTGTCCTGCAAGCATTCTACAAATTCTTGTGCTTCCTCCAGATCCAAGAACAGTCTGTTTTTCTCCCCAGGGATAAATATTTTAATCACAGCTGGATGTCTTAACATAAATTTATAACCTTTTTTCCATAGGATCGATTTTCTTATATTAAATTCCTTCCTCTTTAAGAGTTCAAAACTTATGTATGGGTAAAAAAATATTTTTTGACCCTTGTATTCCAATGGTTTATTGTCTTCTCTAATTTTATTCCTTGCCTGCTCCAGTATATTTTCTCTTGTCATATATCTCAAAAATATCACTAAAATGGATCTTTGTTTTTGATGTGTCTGTGGTTTCGGAGCTAGTGTTCTGTGTGCCCTTTCTATTTCCATTCCTTCCTGTATTTCTGGCATTCCCAGGTCCTTTGGGATCCATTCTTTTATAAATTCCTTCATATCTGTGCCTTCTTCATCTTCCTTTAGGCCCACTATTTTTATGTTGTTTCACCTACTATAATTTTCCAACATATCAATTTTCTAAGCTAACAACTCTTGTGACTCTAATTTTTTAATCACTTTCTTCCAATTTTCCTTTTAAGTCGTTTACTTCCATTTCTACAGTCATTTCTCGTTCTTCCACATTTTCTATTATTTTCCCTATTTCTGTCATGACCAGCTCTAATCTTTCCATTTTATCTTCTGTTCTTTTCATTTAGTTGCACTAAATTCTAATGACAACCATTCTTTTAATGCTCTCATTTGTTCTTGAAAATAAGCTTTATCTATATTCTGTCTATCTGTTTTACCTTCTATTTCTCTGTGATCTTGGTCTTCTTCCTCTTCTTCTGTGTCTGTACCTGTGTTTGTGTCTTCTTCTTCATTTGTTTGTGTCTGTGTCTCTTCTGACTTTCCTGATGAATTGCTTGTCTCACTTTGTCGGGCCTCTTCTTGCTTGGCCTCTTGCTGTTGGGCCTCTTCTTCTGAGCTGCTCATCTGTTGAGCCTTCTGCTGCTGCTCTTCTTTCCTTTCACCCCGTCGACTTTCCTTCTTTTATTCCAGGTGAGAGCCCTGGTGTCGGGCATCCCTCGGCTGGTCTCACTGTGGTTGCCCACTCCTCGGCTGAGCCCCCCTCCATCGGTGTTTTCCTTCTCTTTAGTTTGCGCACTTTTGTTTGGCTCAGAGCCATTTTTGCAGTCTACCGGTCAGCGGGTCGCAACTCCATGGGGCCATCACCAACCTCGGAGATCAGGCGCTCTTCTCCACCACGGCTCCCTGTTCCTTCATGCAGGTAAGGCCTTCTCCTTTCTTTTCCAGTGTCTTTTCTTTTTTTCCCGTTGTTTTTACTTTTTCCTTCTTGGGTGCCATTTTCTTTCTTTTATCTACAACTTTATCTTTTATTTCTTATATTTTGTATTTATTGAACTTTGTCTTTTCTTCACTTTTTTTCTTCTTTTCTGGAGAGGGCTGGTATTCCCCTACCGGCCACTACTCCATCTCGTGACTCCACCCTTCACCTCTCCCAAGGGGCTGCTGACAAGACCCTCTCCTGTGCCAAATGTCAAAGCATCATTCAGTTTGCCATCATTGACCTCACACAAGTTTCCAGTTCCAAACAAATTCCAATACCTCACTCCAAGGCTTTACAGCTCCATTGGGTGCATGGTTAGCATAACCCTATTACATCGTCAGCAACCCAGTTTGAATCCCGCGCTGTCTGTAAGGAGTTCGTACATTCACCCTGTGTCTGCGTGAGTTTCCCACGGGTGCTTCAGTTTCCTCCCACATAGTTGTAGGTTAATTCCGATATATGGGTTCATGGCTGTATGTCTGCATTTAATTTAAATATAATTCCATCTTCCCCACAACACCAACTGTAAAAATCAACAATGCTCCACTTCTAGTCTCTTGTAGTGCCCGCCCCTCCACCCCACCAATGCCAGTTAGACCTTTATCTACCCCATCTTACACTTCAATTCATTTCTGATGTACTATCCGGCATCCCTGAAACAGGTCTGTGTATTTGTTCAAGTTAAAGTTTATTTGTCATCTGATTGTACAGAACCTGATGAAAAAGCATTCTCTGGTCCACAATCCAAAATATGCGTACAGACATAACCCACGTACAAACGATATATATACACAGTATATGTATATTCTTATTAAGTAGTAGAGTCACGGAGATTTGCTTTAACAGTCATTCAGCTGTCTCACTGCCCGTGGGGAAGTGTCCCACCTTCTCGCATCTCGTCACTGTGAGCACCATCTCCAAAGTTGCTTCAAGTGACCCTTCAAACCACAGGTCACAGAGGTGATGCAGTTAACAAGTCCAGTAATTTACATACCCTAATTTAGCTCCAAGCCGCTGCATGTTTGTGTAATCCATCAGTGGTTCTTTATCCAAAGAAGGAAACTCTTCATATTGAGCTTGGGACAAGAGGTCGAGCTAACAAGAGAATCAACATTGCAGCAATCAGGCAATAAACCATACACCGACAATTCCACTGGTTCCCATCGGAGTCCACCCCCTCTCCTCAGCCACCCATTCCCCTTCCACCAACATTATCACTGCCCAGTCCCAATAAATTATCCAACATTAATCATTCGAGGAAAACAATTGGAACTTTTTACTTTTCAAACAGCTTGTAGACAAATGGGGCAAAAATGTAAAAAATATTTTTAAAATGGTGGCGCTGCCATAACACCAGCAACTGCCACTGATGAAAATCCGGGAGAGCAGTAAATCAAGGCACAGCACTGCTCTGAAGGCTCCAACTGCCTGCTCCTAATGCCGAAGGCTCTTTACAGGCGTTAAACGGTCTGTTAAAGGTGCAATCATAGGGCCTGCATCCATAATAGCGGCACCTGTGCTCGGCAATGGCCATGAGGAATTGCAGACTCCGGAGGAGCAGCGGACTTGTGTAGGCACGAGAAAATGGAAGAACATCCTCCTCCCCCCCCTTGTTGAAATGAAGCAGAGGAGATGACCCTGGAGGGAAGGTGACCACAGCAGCAGACCAGCAAGTGGCTCACCTGCTGAGACACCCACACAGGCTGCAGAGAGCTGGCAATTTGCGGTCAGGGACCCCCCCCCCCCCAAAGGCTGCTAGAGTCTGGCTCATGTGATCTAGGTTTCAGAGCTGGGATTCAGAGGGTGCTGAGGACAAGAAGGGTTCCCAAATGGCCTCAAGTGCTGAAAGCTTCCTGATGATATCAAAGGTTTGAATCTGGAGCTCAGGCTGTCGATAGATCGAACAGGATTCTGTGTTACTGCAGGAGTCCTGGA
Organism: Narcine bancroftii; assembly: GCF_036971445.1. Classification (NCBI taxonomy): domain Eukaryota; kingdom Metazoa; phylum Chordata; class Chondrichthyes; order Torpediniformes; family Narcinidae; genus Narcine; species Narcine bancroftii. Next base: position 195,363,823 of record NC_091472.1, read on the forward strand.
GGCAAATCCACAAACACTCAGTGAAGGGACTCTCTTTTGCTTCTCTTTTTCTCTTAATGTAAGGAGTGCTGGGTGACACTAATGGCGACTCTTTGTCTACCTTGCAGCAGGAAGGCAGCAATTTTCAGCCTCTCGTGGTAGTCAGAGGTTCCCACCAGCTTCAAAAGGGCATCAATCATCCCAGTACCCAAGAGTAGCATGACCTGCCTCAATGACTACCACCCAGTAGCACTAATTTCTACTGTGATGAAATGCTCAAGAGGCTGGTCATGACCAGAATAAAGATCTGGACCCACTGTAATTTGCCTATCGTCATAATCGCTCAACAGCAGATGCAATATCACTGGCTCTCCCCAGCTCTGGATCACCTCAAAAACACCAATACATACATACGGCTGCTCTTCAAAGACTACAGCTCACCTTCAATACCATTATTCCCTAAGTGCTGGTCAAGTAGCTACAAACTCTAGGCCTCTGTACCCCACTCTGCAACTGGATCCTTGACTTTCTCATCGGAAGACCACAGTCAGTACGAATTGGAAACAGCGTCTCCTCCTCACTGTCACTGATCAACACAACCACACCCTAAGGATGCATGCTTAGCCCACTGCTCTACCCGTTATACACCCAGGACTGTGTGGCCAGGCACAATTCCAATGCTATCTACAAGTTTGCCGATGACACGACAGTTGTCAGCAGAATCACAAACGGCAATGAGGAAGTGTACAGGAGGGAGGTAGAGCAGCTCGTTAAATGGTGTAAAGACCACAACATTGCGCTGAGTCAAGGAGATGATTGTGGACTTCAGGAAGAACTCAGAGAAACCCAGTCGTCATCAAGGGCTCAGTAGTGGAGAGGGTCAAGAACTTCAAATTCCTGGGTCAACATCTCCAAGGATCTGTCCTGGAGCCTCTATGTTGAAGCCTCTTCAACGGTTATACTTTGTGAGATGTCTGAGACAGTTTGGTATGTCACCGAAGACTCTCGTAAACTTCTAATGGTGTACTGTGATGAGGATTCTGGCTGGTTTCATCATTGACCGGAATGGAGGTGCTAAGTCTCAGGACAAGAACAAACACCAAAGGGTTGTTAACTTGGCCTGCAACTTCACAGGCACCAGACTTCACTCCATCGAGGACATCTACATGAGGTGGTGTCTTAAAAAAGCAGCCTCAAAGATCCCCGCCAACCAGGCCGTGCTCTGCTACCACCAGAAAATAGGTGTAGGAACCTAAAGACGAGCACTCAGTGGCACAAGGACGGCTTCCTCCCCACTGCCATTGGATTCCTGAATAATCAGTGAACCAAAGACACGGCCTTACTTTTCGTCCAGTTATTACTTTCATTTTATTTTGATAGTAATGTTGTAAGATGGTCATATGTACGTTCGCACTATGATGCTGTCACAAAACACAATTTCCTGATTTGTTTATGACATATTTCATGTAATATTACATCGTCTATACTATTCCATGACAATAAAGGAATCCTGAATCCTGAAGTGACTACCCCATCTCCACCAAAGAATCCCAAAACAGCAGGAAAAAAGCATTCCAGCATATCCAGTTTTTTTTTAAATTTTATTCACCTTACACTCACCTCTGAATTTCTTTTCACAAAGTCTTGAGTTACTCTCAGCATGTGATTATACTCAGTAAGCTCAAGAGAATTCCGCTTCAGAGTTTCCTTGTTTTTTGTCACCTCCCTCAGCTCTGCCTCCAGCTGCTGCAATTGCTCCTGGAAATGACACAGAATGGCTGTGAAGCAACTTTTCATACTCCATTACCCAGAACAAGTTAAACATTCCAGCCCCTCAATTAAGATCATTTTAATCACCGAGGAAAACAAAACCACAAGAGCGTTAAGCCCCGCAAAAGGTAGTGGATGCAGCCCGGGACACCACAGACAAAGCCTCTCCCCACCATTGAGAACATCTAGAGGTAACGGTGCTGAGCATCAATCATCCAAGACCCCACACACCACCCAGCACACGCACTGTTCTCGCCGCTGCCATCAGGAAAGAGGTGTAGGTACCACAAGACTCACCCCACCAGGTTCAGGAACAGCTGCTGCCCCTCCACCATCAGACTCCTCAACAACAAACTCAATCAGGGACTTGCTTAGGACTCATACTTTTGCACTTTATTGTTTTTGTTTCTCTCTGTATTGCAGTTTGTTTACAGTTCTTTGTTTACATGTGTACATTTAGTAGAGTTTTTATTGCAATACCAATAAGTGGTAATTCTGCCTCACCCACTGGAAAAAGAATCTCAGGGTTGTATGTGATGTCATGCAAGTACTCTGGCAAAAAAATCTGAAAAAAAAAGCAACAAAGTACTCTAAATACTCAGCAGTCAGGCTAAATCTGTGAGAGGGAAACAGTACACATTTCAGGTGGAGCCTAACCATTTCTAATATTCACTCCTCTAACGTTAACAAACTTCATGCAAAATTCCCAGCAGAATTTGCCTCAAAACCCAAATTAAATTTCAATTACACAGGAGGCAATATCAGTCTGTGGTCAAGAAAGAGGTTCCCAGCCGAACCCCACTTTGTCACAACGGTTTCTGGTTCATTAGTTTTAAACCGCCATCCCTGGGTGAAACATTTCCTTCTCCTATTCCACCCCTGCAATCTTTCTACCCACTACTCTAAATCTTTGACCCCTCCTCCAAGGGAAATAGGTTCTTCTACGTGTTTCTTCTCTAAGCCCTTCATAATACTCTGCACCTCGTCAAGGCTGTTCAGCTCGAGATGCACAGAAAACTATCCAATCATCTTCAGATGTTTCCAGTCAGGCATCATCCTGAATTTCCCTCAGCAATCTTCCAATGCAATCACATTTTTTTCTTCAAGTGGAACTATAGGACATGTTCAAGATGAATAAAAAAAAACATGGTTCTGCTCCAAAGGGTTCAACCACCTGGGCCTAATGATAGCAGCTCCATACAAGCTTTAAGCAAATTGTTAAAGGAGGCAACAATGTTGGTAGATAACATAGAGATCTGTGCAGATGTTCAGCAGTGGACATAAAGGGTTTGGATCAGGAGCTTGGGTTACCAATGATCGAATGAAGCACTGGAGGCAAATCTACAGACATTCAGTGTCCCTGAAGGGACAGTCTTTTGTTTCTCTTTCTCTTGCACTGTGAGGGGAGCCGGGCGACACCAATGGTGCCTTACATTTTGTGTAATATTACATGTTCTGAACTATTACAATAAAGGAATCTTGAAATTACCATTACATACATTTCAAGCAGAGCCACCTTGCTCTTTTTTTAATATTTTATTTAAGAATTTTAAAACCACATCCATGTATACATATTCAATAAAGCTACAAGAGGAAAAAAATACATGTAGTGTATATGCACAAAGCCCCACACGGGCTCACAAAAGAAAGAAAAACAGAAGGAAAAAAAGTTTGGAGAATGTCAAAAGAAAATCTCAATACTAATAATAATGGAGCTGGGGGTTACCAACAGGATGGGGTTTCAGAGTCCTTCAGATTTTCAAACCAACATATTGTAATTATGGGCTCCATATTTTCCAAAAAAATTGATATTTATTACATAAATTATGTTATCTTCTCAAGTGGAATACCAGTGCACAATTCAGCATGCCTTCTCTCCATCCCTAAATCTGTATCTGATTTCCAAGCAACGAAAATAATGTACTCCTTTTAATTGTCTTATTGATCTGTCCTGATAGTTTTCAATATTGTATTCCCTTGCTTATTTGCCTAACTCCTCTCCAAATGCATTGCCTCATAAGAAAAAGAGCAAATTAGCAAACAGGTGCAGCAAGTATTTAGGGAGGAAAATTGAATACAGTATGTTTCCAATTATCTGAAAAGCTTGGGACTGGACATTTTTCAGTTAACCAGATTTTTCGGATAACTGAGAAATTGCTCTAAGTAGCATCATCAGAACACTTGTATCAGTGGTTAAACAACAAAAAGGTTCTTCAAGCATGAAAGAATGTTAAAATCTTACCAAAAAAACAAAATAAGATAAATACAGCAATAAACATTATTCATGTCATATCACCGCTAAAAAAAAATTCTGATAACTGAGATTTTTGTTTAACTGATTTTCAGAGAATCAGAAAAGTACTGTATTGGTCTTTATTGCCAAGTGATAAATGGGGTGAACTTGTTGCGACTATATGTGAGATAAAGCCTTGTCTCACTGCCTTCAGAAGAACATAGACCATTACAGCACAGTGCAGACTCTTCATTGATTCCTGGGATGGAGGAATCCCAGGAAAGGTCTGCAGAATTAGTCTTTATTCATTGAAGTTTAGAAGCAAGACCTTATTAAAACTTGAGATTCTAAGGGGATTGACGTGGTGACCACCGAGAGGAATGATTTCCCTTGTGGGATTTCTTGAAGGAACTTCAAAAGAAGTCTCCCATTTATGGCAAAGTTGAAAATTAATTTGTTTTCTCAGAAGGCGAACATTTTGTAATTTTAAATAAAACACAAGAACCAGGAGCAAGCCAACCGAGCCCTTGAAATTGCTCTGCCATTTGTTAAAATCCTTGTTAAATGAAACTGGACTTTGGCACTACTTTCTTTCCTCCTATTCCACTCAACTCCCTTGTTGCTTAAATATGCAATTACCCTCCCTCCATTGAACTCTGGGATAGCAGATTCACAATCCTCAAAAAAACTTCCTCATCACCTTATAGGCAACCCTTATTCTGAAATAGTACCTTCTTGTTCTTGTCAACTCACACAAGGAAACCATATTCTCCCAATCCACCCTGTCAATTACACTCAACAGCTTGCTTCAATCAAATCGCAAGATATAGGACCAGAAGTAGGCCCAGTGGCCCATCTTGTCTGCTCCACCATTTTAATCATGAGCTGATCCATCCTCCCTTGCTTTCTCCCTGTAACCCTGATTAATCAAATATCTGTTAATCTCTGCCTTCAGTGCACCCAATGACCTTGCCTGCACAGCCGCCTGTGGCAACAAGTTCCACAGACTCACAACCTTCTGCCCAAAGATATTGTTCCACACCTCCTTTTTAAATTGACACCTTTTTATCCTGAGGTTGTGCCCTCTTGTCCTCAAATCGGCGACCATGGGAAACATCCTTGCCATATCTTCTCTGTCCAGGCCTTTCAGCATTCAAAATGCCTTTATGAGGTTCCCCCCTCATCCTTCTATACTCCAACGAGTAGAGTCCAAGAACTGACAAACGTTCCTCATGTGCTAACCCTTTCATTCTTGGTATCATTCCAGTAAATCTTCTCTGGACCCTCTCCAAAGCCAGCAAGTCTTGTCTCAAATAAGGCACCCAAAACTGTACACAGTATAGTACAGCTCTCATCAGTGCTTATTGATCTTCAATGTTACATCCCTGCCCTTATATGCTATTCCTCTAGAAATGATTGCCAACATTGCATTCACCTTCTCCATCACCAACTCAACTTGGAGGTCAACCTTTAGGGTATCCTGCACGAGGACTCCCAACTCCCTTTGCACTTCAGAATTTTAAATTTTCTCCCCATCTAAATAATAGTCTGCTCTGTGGAGCTTGTTGCCACAGGCAAAGCGCATGACCAAAGATCACCCCTCATTTATCTGAACTTCAGCAAATATAAACCTATCCCGCTCAACTCTCTCCACATGCACAAAACATAATAGAACATTTGGCCATGGTCTCATGCACTGCCAGAATGACTCAATAGTTATCCAGAGGATCAACACCTCATATTCCGTCTGGACACCCTCCAACCGGATTCAATTAACATTGACTTCCAGTTTCCATTAGACATCCCCCCCACCATCATCTTTCCTCCTGTCTCCTTTCCCCCAGCTCTATTTCTATCCCTCTCTTCCCTTTTCACTCTGTCCCCTTTCCCCCAGCTCTGTTTTCACAGAGCCAAAAAACACACCACTTCCCCCAATCAATTCTCACCTTTCCTCTCTATATCCAATGAAAACCTTTTGTCATTTAGTCTGTACTCCTCCCTTTGCCCATTCTTCCCACCCTTTTAATTCAGGTGCCTGTCTGGTTTTTTTTTACTCAGACCTGGAAGAAGGGCTCAGACCTGAAGCACTGGTTATACATCTTCACCTCTGGATGCTTAGAGACCTGCTGAGTTCCTCCAGCATTTCTGTATTTTACTACAATCAGTGTCTGCAGAATTTTGGGTTTCACCCATAATTGAGCACCTCCTCTTTCGCTGCATGGCTTCCAATGCCATAATATCCTTTCCAAAGAGGGAACAAAACCATGCACAGCATTCTGTGCATGTTCCCACCTTTGTTCCCATCAGGTTGCATCAAAATATTTCACTTTTTTAACTCCATTTCCTTGGGAATAAAGACCAACATTCCAAAGGCATTTCCGATTACTCGTTCTATTAAGTCCAAAAGTGCAACTATTAGATGTCCAGGTAAATATATTCAAACAGTCATTAATACAGAAGGGCAGGGCAAAGGGATTGAACTGATAACTTCACTGCTATGAATTCAATAACTGCAGTAGTTCTGAATTTCATTGATTGCTGACTAATACATTTTGGTGCATTTTTTCACCTTTGATGCCTGGCAGGGACACAAGTGCCCAGTCAGTAAACTTTGTCAACAAACCAAAGGGTTTTACACCTTGAAAATTCAGCAAAGACCATCCGGCTTGAGTTGTACCTTGGAGAAAAATGGTGGCACAGCCAGACTGCTGTAATGGTAGCACTGCTGCTAGTTGCAGACTTTGGGGGAGCAGCAGACCAGTGAAGGGCACCAGAAACGGGGAGAACCGACAGAAAAGTGACCATGGCAGTGGACCAGCAAGGTGCTCAGTGGCTGAAGGGCCCGTTCAGGCTGTGGGCGACTTGACCAGATTTGAATCTGGAGCTTGGATCGCCGATGGTTCGAACAGGAGTCTGTGCGGCTGCAGAAGCGCTGGAGGCGAATCCACAAACATTCGGTGACTCTGAAGGGATTCTCTTTTCCTTCTCTCTCTCATATTGTTATGGGGTGGCAAGCTCATGGTGACTCAGTTTGCCTTACGGCTGACAAAAGTTAAAGTACATCATGTATGTTAAATCTTTAATGTCACGTCACTCAAGATCAGAGGACAAACTACCCTCTAACTAATGTGTTTGTTTGCCCAGGTAAAAAAGCAAGAAATGAATGATTAATAGATCATTCTGAAGCAACTCCACTCCAAGGACTGCAGATGCCAGAAAACTGGAGCAACATACAAAATACTGAAGGGCTTTGGACCCATAACATCTTCAATGGATGCTGCATGACCTGAGTTCCTCCAGCTTTTTGTGTGTTGCTCAGCCACAATGCAAAAGATGAAGGAACTAACTTGTATTTTTAAAACATGCTTCGGCAGTGGAGCGACCGGATTTACTTCACTGTCCATCAGAGATATATCTGCCCTTTTAATTTCTTGCAACAAGTAACCTGAAACACAAGAAAACTACATGTTACTATCAAAAGCCAGCAATGGAGTTCATCAGAACAAATGCAGACCATCAGCAAAAGGGTTTGATCAAAGAACCAATATCCTGCCCATCACAGCGATGGAGGTCGAGGCTGGACTGGGGAGGGTGTCAGGAGTCAGTCAGCACAAGTCACGTGAAAACTGCACAATCACAGCACAGGAAAATGGGCATATTACAGGCTGCAGGAGAACGTGGTGAGGGATGCATCAAGGATTGGTGCAGCTAACCGGAGGGTGTTGTGGGGACAGACCATTGTCTAGAGTCCTTCTGTTTCTAGGCATTTAGGGGCTGAGACTGAGGGGAAGCCCCTCAAACAAGAGAAGAGAGTAATGACAAGATGCCACAGTGGTGGTAATGATGTAGAAATGAATATAACAATGTACAATGATGGAAATGTATGGATATGAAAAAAGGGTGGAAAGACTTTGAACATTTTTCTTTTTGCAAATAATTTATTGTGAATATTTTTAAAATTGGCAATTTCAGAATGTTGCTATTTATTTAAAGAAACAGTTGAGTTTGGTCACCGATCAGCCTCGGCCTCATAGTGGAGAGGAAGGGTTGGTAAACGGCCTCATTCCCTCTCCCACTCCTAACCCTCCTCCTGTCAATAACCTGGACAGTACATTCTCTCCCCCAGTGCAATCTACACCACTACATTTTGTCCATTTTGTGTCTGTTTCAAATTGACTGAGTAGATTTATTCTTTTATAACAGGCATGAGAGTCCGGCGAGTGACATTACCAATTTGGCTTAGAGGCTGCAGCTACACATAATTCAATGGATGAGGGGCTGGTAAGGCAATCTTTATCTTCTTGCCAAAGTAAAACAGCCAGCACAGTGCTTGTCAATCTGTTCAATCAATTCAATGTCCTTCGCTCGGCATCATGGGCGTAGTGCATGTATAAAATTAGTTTCAGAGAAAATAATAGCAGCACATCAAACTTCCTGGCACATGAAATCATGTGTTTGTGCATCACCACAACAGCAACGGGGGGGGGAATAAATAAATATATTCAAGTTAAACAGGAAATTAAAATATCCTTTTATAATCAATTTGTGGCCACGCTGCAACAGAACAACGAACCTCACTGTTCAGAGGATGGACTCATTTCCTCAGGATCCTGTTCCACCTCATTCCACCAAAAATTCAAAATAAAATTACAAAAGGAACTAAAGAGTCAAATATTCAGATAAAGAATGAGCTGATTACACAGCAATTGGGAATTGTTTAAACTGGAGGAATAAAATAAAATTGAAGCACTCCACAGAGATTGGTCCATGAACGTGAGGGATATGGAGTGCTATGGTCGCCCAGGTGAAGGTCAATGGGAGCAGGCACAATAGATGGGAATGGACTAGATAGGCCAAAGGGCCTGTACCGTGATGTTCTATTCATATCTCATCAGTGTTAAAGTTCAATTGTCATGCCATTGTACAAGAAAAACCCGACAAAACAGCGTTCTCCGGTCCTCGGTACAAAACCATGCAAGCATATATACAGACAAATTATACTTATGAAGTACTGAAATGCAAATATAAAAAATAAATATTATTAACTGGATGGTAGAGTTTCAGAGGGTTTGAATGAGCAGTTCATCAATTGTTCAGGGGTCTCACTACCCATGGGAAGAAGCTGTTTCTCAGCCTGGTGGTTCTGGCTCTGATGCTCCTGGAAGCTTGCCAATTTGGCTCAGATGCTGGAGCTCAACACAATTCAATGCACAAAGAGTTAGTAAGGGAAGCTTTATCATCTTGCCAACACTGCACGTATTAATCTGTGACAGCTAGGGTTGCTCCCCCAGGTAACCAGAGACCCACAGGCCTCAAGGCACTTGTAAGCCATGTCTTCTTCAGGCCAGAAGAACAGAGACAACTCTCTCCACCCCTGAGCTGTCAGTAAAATAGTGAGTATTCCTGTACCTATATGCTTTGCCACTCAATCACCATTCCCTTAATACACATGACTCCAACAACCTCAAAATACTCAACAACTGACCATGCATAGCTGCAGGGATGCAGAATTTTGCATATTTACATTTCTCATCTGCCAACTGCAGACACAAGAGATGCAGATGCTGAAATCTGGGCTAAACAACAATCTCCTATATGCATCTCCTGGATGAGAGTGGGAATAGAATACGAGGGAAGCAGGTTCTCTGAAAATGTTCATATTATTGGGTTATAGACCATCAAAGTAGAATAAGAATAATCAATCCAATTTGAGTTTGGCCTCAACATAGCAGTGCAGAAATTCAAACTGGTCAGTGTGGCAATGGGAAAGGCAATTTGAAATGGCATTCAACCAGCAGCTCAAAGTAGTTGCAGATAGAGCCCAGATGCTCTGCGAGATAGTTGCCTAGTCTGCGTTTGATCACCCCAATGTGGAGGTGGCCACATTACGAGCACAGCAGGTTAGAGGTGCAAATGAATCGCTGCCTCCCCATGAATGGATGTTTATGTTCGCTGTTCAGTTTACTCATCACTTCCCACTAATCACTCCCCTTCTCCTGACACTTTTCCCTGCAACTATAGGAGATGCAATATCTGTCCTTACACCTCCTCCCTCACCATTATCCAGAGACTTAAACATCCCTTCCATGTGAAGCAGAGATTCCTCCTCCCCACCTGATTTCAGCTGCCAATCACCCACACACCAATCTACATAGGTTTCTTCTCTCTTGTTTCACCCTTCCTAACCCCTCCTCCATGTATCCTCTTATTGGTTCCACCCATCAGATCTGTTTCCACCTTCCTCTCGCTAGCTCCATCTGCCTTCATTTTCTTCATCTGCCGGCCTGCGTCAGCATTTGTCCCTCACCCACTTGGAACTATCAGTCTATCATTTACTTCAGCTGAGACTGCACTATTTGTACCTTCCAGCCAAAGGAATTACCTTCTCAGCATTAACCTGGCAATCCCTTGTGGAATCTGTACATCTCAGTGAGACTACCACCCATTTCTTTGAAACTCCAATGACTTCCCTTGTGAATCTGCAGAGATCATTGATTCCAGTGCTCCCGACGTACCCTCTTCTACATCGGTAAGATGAGATGCAGACTGGGAGATTATTTAGTTGAGCACCTTTGCTCTGTCTGGTGCTATAGAAAGGACTTCCCAGTGGCCAAACACTTTAATTCCACACACCATTCCCACATCGACATGTCTATCCATAGCCTAATGTACTACCAAACCTGGGCCATCTGCAAATCAGAGGAACACTTTGTATTCCATCTGGGCACTCTCCAACCAGATGTCATCAGCATTGACTTATCCCATGTCCATTAAACGCCTCCCAAAGTCTCTCTTTCCCTATTCTTCGGTCTCCTTTCCTACAGCTCCCAACCCCCTTCCCTTCGTTTTCCTATCAGAGAGCTATCCTCAACCCATCACTTCAGTTTTTTCTCTTCTAACCTCCCACACATATCCATCCATGACCTCTCACCCATTAGCCTGTTCTTCTCCCCCACCCCTTCTTCCCTCCTCTCTTCTCCCACTTTGCCACCTTTTTCTTCTTCAAGAGTCTACCTGGTTTTTTTTTTGCTCATACCTCAACAAAGGGCTCAGGCCTGAAACTTCAGTTACCCTTTACTTCCTGTAGATGCTGCGTTTGTGTCTGCAGACTTTCCTGTTTGACTCTATAGGTCAAGCTTCCTCAGTCACTCATCACACAACTCCCTCATTTCAAGGATCTGCGCACCTCCCTCGAGGTAGGCATGTTCTTAATTAGAGGGATCTTCACTGCAGAGAGTCCCAAGTGATTTCATCACACAAATACATCTAAACTTCCTTATACTTCTATTCCCACAGTAATACAGTACAGCAGGTGACATGAAACTGATGGAATTGTTGAAAGTGAGGAGGATAATCTTAGGCTAAAGAATAATTGCTCCTCAGGTTCCTGTCTATTGGCACAATAGTTTGAACCCTCCCCAGTAGCGCCAGGGAACCTCCCCATGAGGATATTGGCCTGCCTTCAGTTCCAGTGTAACCCATCCAGAGAACAACACAGCAAAGAAACAGGCCCTTTGGCCCTTTTAATCTGTGCTGACTATTCTGCCTAGTCCCACTGACCTGCACCCAAATCCCGTATCCATCCATACCCCTCTGATCCATGTACCTGTCCAAACTTTTCTTAAATGTCAAAATTAAGCCTGCATTCACCAAATCAGCTGGCAGCTCATTCCATACTCCCACCACTCACTAAGTTCCCCCTAATGTTACCTTTACACATTTCCCCTTTCATCCTTAACCCATATCCTCAAGTTCTTCATCTCTCCTAATCTCAGTGGAAAAACTACCCTCTTCACGGTCAACAATTCAAATTTTCACACCATCTGCTGTTCTGTATTACAATGTGTGCCATTTACAATATGTGGTGCAAGAGCTCATCTCAGCATCTTCAATAGCGCCCACCAAACTTGCATCCTCTGCCAGCTATACAAGAGCAGAAATGCAGCAAAACAATCAACCAACTCACAGGCAAACAGGATTTAGAATATATAATACGCACCACTCCCTGATGGATGCAGGGGAGGGGGAGTGTCGGGAACACATTTCAAGATGGAGAGACAAGAGCCACCACCAAAAAAGCATTAAACATGGGCACAGGCAGCAAACTTTTGAGGGCAGCATCATACCTTGTTCCTCACATACAAGTAAATTTCCCACTAAGGCAGATGTTGACCAACTTACCGAGAGTCTTCTCCATCTCCTCACACCGCCGCATCTCAGTGACAAACTTGCGCTGAAAGGTGGTCACATGAGGATTCAGCTGAGGAAGAGGAACGTCATTGAAATTAATTCCTTTAATAGAATAAAACACTGATGTGTAAAGTGAGAATGCTACTGTTTAAAACTTGAAATAATTTGTTTCATGTTATAATTGCCTAAATAAACACATTGTTAGTATCGCCCAGCTGCCTGGCTGGGAGTTATGTGAAGGTTCTAGATGCTGCAGACAAGATGCACGAGATTTCCCCGCTCCCCAGTCAGGTGAAGCAGACTGAAGCTTCCTCTATTTACAAACTGCTCCATGGCCACTCAAATAATCCCCAAAGTATTTGTACAATATACAGATGTTCTGGAGAAATTCAGCAGGTCAACAGCAACCACAGAAAGAAAAGGGGAATGAATGTTTCGGGTCTGAGCCCTTCAGCAAGGTACGAGCGAAAAGCAAGCAGGCACCTGAATAAAAAGGTGGTGTAGGAGAGGAGGGAGGGGAAGATAAGTCAAACAGATAAGAGGTCAAAGGTGGATACAGGTGAGACGATAGAAGCAAAAAAAACCTGAGAAGTGATAAAGTACATCTACAACATTCAATGCAGGCAAAAGGCATTGTGAAAGGACTTCACATACCCTTCATGTAAACTGCTCTCCCTTCTGCTATCTGGTAGGAGGTAGCATAGCACTCGGGCCCTTACATCCAGATTGGGCAACAGTTTTCCCCCCCCCCCCCCCCCCCCAAGTCATCAAGTTCCTGAATTCCTAGAACATAGGTGGATAGTGTACTGTGGACTCGTCTTTACCATGTGAGCATGGTAAGAACGATAAATAAATGTGACTTGACTTGGTAGAGGGCAATTCTCTGAAGGGAGTGGGAAGCTGGAGAGAGGGGTAAGGAAGGAAATTGGAGAAGCCGATGTTAATGCTGTCTTGTTGGAGAATTACCTATTAGCCTGTGGTCCTCCTCTTCCCCTTCCTCTCCTCCCTCCTGCTTTTTATTCAGGCATTTACCTGTAGTTTGCTCAAGGCAAAGGCCTCAGGCCCAAAGCATTGGCTACCCTTTGCTTCCAATGGATGCCATGTGACCTGCTGAGTTTCTCCGGTACATTTGTTTATTGCACTCGACTTCTATATCTGCATACTTTCTTGTTTAACCCCACATCATTTGTCTTTCACTTTCCTCAAAGAAGCATCCAGCTTACAAAGAACACTGTGCAAAGGATTGTGAGCAGCACACGGACACGAAGACCTGGTTATTCAAAGGAGCAGGGAGAGGTCAGGTCAATATATTCCTGCAAGAATGAAAACCAAGGGCAAGGACTGCAGGGATCCTGGGCAACAAAGAGGAAAGTAGCAGCATTTACAGGTTTAAAGAGAGGAAGTCTCATCAACAGTATAAAAAGTGCAGAGAGGTGCTTAAAATGGAAATGAGGAAGGCAAAGAGCAGTCATAATACATCACTGGCAGGCACGATTAAGGCATATCCCAAAGTCTTTTACAAGTTTATTCAGGACAAAAAATAACCAAGGACAAAGTGGGACCCATTAGGGTCAACAGGGGAATTCAGTGAATGGAGCTGGAGTCAGGGCAGGACAGTTAGCATCATGGTTAGCACAACGCTATTAGAGTGATACTGTCTGTAAGGAGTTTGGACGTTCTCCCCATGTCTGCATTGGTTTCCTCCAGGTGCTCCAGTCACTACCCAGCCTCCAAAAACGTACAGGATTTGTGGATTAATTTGTTCAGCTCATGTTCATGGGCCAGAAGAATCTGTTACCATGCCTTATCTCTAAATTTAAAAATCAAAAGTATCAGTCCTGGATGAATACCTTTCAACACTATGCACAAAGAAACAGACTCTGTAGTTTAGAATTCAGTAAAGGTGAAAGTCTAGTGCAAATAAAAAGGAACATGATGCCTTGGCAGGCTTAAAGGTGGAGAATGCCTGGGACCAGATGCTAGGGGAGGCAAGGGAAGAGATTGCTGGGGCTCAGATTTTTAAATCTTTGCTGAGAAGTGAGAAACCAGATGACTGGAGGATTTTTGGGTATACCATCAAGGGAGAGGCTGACAACTACAGATCTGTCAGCCTAACATTGATGGTAAGGACGTTAGTGGAAAACATTCTGAGGGAGAAGATTAAAGTCACTTGGAAAGACAGGGAACAAACCGAGACAGCAGTGTGGCTTTGTCAAAGGAGGTATGAAGGATGGGCCACACCTGCACCACCTACAGCAGTACTGAGAGCACCTTGCACTTGATGACCAAGTTCTTCTCTACTAAGGAGATGAAGCGTGGTGTCCACAGACCCTATTTATGGTGGAACTTTGCAATCAACTCTGACCAATTTTTGTTGCATGCCTTGGCTTCTTCAAACCAGATCCCCAACACCTTCAGATAGTCAGATCTGACTGCAAAGGGGATGGTGGACATACCGAAGAACAATGACTCACTCTTCTTCCGGTTTACCCTGGTGCCCAAAGCTGACTCATAATGGCCACAGATGCTGATCAGTTGAGTGATTGAAAAGACTGAGCAATGTCATCGATCGAACAGGGAGGCCTTAACCCGAGTGTCTCCACTGCCTTGCACTGTTACCCCTCTTATGCCCTCGTTCTTCCTGATGGATTCAGCAAAGAGCTTTAAGCAGCATCCAAAGAAAGTTGGAGAGAGCAGGCAACCCTGTCTGACTCCAGACTTGATGGGGAAGCCATCTTTTTCCCCACCCATTGATTTGAACTAACTGCTTTGCAGATGTCCGTGAATAGTAGTTTAATCCAATGTTGGATTCCCTCCCCAAGGCACGTCCATCATGTACGTGTGGGATATTCAGTCAAAAGCCTTTCCCTGGTCCAAGATGACCAGGCCGATATGATTCAATTATTTTGAGGAGGTAACAAAGTATCAAAAAGACAATGAGGGCAGAATTTACGTAGAATTTAACAGGTATGCCTAGGAGACGAGTCCAAAAGGTTAGGGCCATGGGATCCAGGGGAGTTTGGCAAATTAGACCCAAAACTTACTTGGTAATAGGAGACAGGGTGATGGAAGAGGGTTGCTTTTGTGATTGGATACCTTTAACCAGTGATGCTCCACAAGGATTGGTGTGGGATCCTTGCTACTTGTTATACGCAAATGAATTCAATGTGGATTTTAGAGGTATGATCAGTGAATTCGTAGAGGACACATGGATTGAAGCTGTTGATAATATGGAGGGTAGTCTTCGGTTACAGAGAGACATTGGTGAACTGGGCTGAAAAATGGTAGATTAATCCAGATTAAACCCATAAACGATGGGGTCCAAAGGAGTACTGACAATAGAGGCATTTTAGTTTTCATCCAATACTTGAAGGTGGCAGCATAGGTCAACAACATGGTTAAGAAAGTTATGGCATTGGGGACATGGCCATGAGAAGGACCTCCTAGTAAGACATGGGATCTCTATGAAGAGTGATAAAAAAGATGATTTAAAGTTATCAGACTAAAGATTTTGCATGCTAAAAATAGAAAATGACGGGTAAGAAAAATTGGACCTAAAAAACTAGGGCTGAAGAAGTTCAAAAGTCGCAAAGATTGTTGACAGAAATTCCACATGGGAGTGATAAGGTGCCGCCAAGTTGACGAAGCAGACTCAAATAGACGATCTGCAAAAGTTGCTGGAAACAACTGAGATGTGGAGTGGACGATTTTCTATGGTAGACATGATATCAGAGATGGCGATGGTGTTTGAAAATCAGACGACTCAGGTGAGCCAGGTCGAAAATGACCTGACAATGGCCCAGGAAACACTGATGGCCCTGAAAGAAAATCAGACAGCATGGAAACTGGATAATAAACAACAGCGTCTGGATAAAATTGATCATATGGAGAATTTCAGCAGAAGGAATAATGTCCATATCAATGAGCTGAAAAAAAAAGGACTGAAGGAAATGATCCAATGGAGTTCTTTGAGGAATGTATTCCATGAGCAATGGGAATAGGAAGAGTCAAAGAAAACTTGCTTAGTGAGAGAGCCCACCAGACCCTCGGTCCCAGAAAACCAGATGATTAAAGACCACAACCAGTCCTGGCAAGAATTTTGAGTTACCAGGATAGGGAGGCAACACTAAGAGCAGCAGTCAAATATGCCAGGGAAAATAATCGCCCAGTCAAGTTAGAAGGTGGGAAAGTGCCGTTTTATTCAAGACCTTCATGCAAACTTGGTTAAACAAAGAAAGGAATTTGATGGTGTCAAGCAGCAACTGCAAACACAGAACACAAAGTACTCGATGCTATACCCAGCGACGTTGAGGATCAATATGTAGGAGAGACCTTGAAGATTTTGTAAATCTCTAAAGGAAGTTGAGAGATATATATAAGGACTATAAAGAGGACCTCAGAACGAATTCCAAAAAGAAAAATGAGTAAAAGGCAAAGTGATGTGTGAATTTAAAAATCTGGGAAAATGTAAAAAGAGTTACATTTTGATTTGTCTTTTATTGGTTAATTAAAACAGCATTGAAATGTACAAGGAGAGCTTGACAAAGGGTGAATACTTAGTAAAATAGTAGTAGGGCAGAGACCCTGATTTAAGGTAGATAATTGCATCGGAGGAGAGTTTTTAAGAAAAGTTAAGGGAAAGAGTTTTCTTTTAGATAGTACCACGGGATTTATTCGCAGGCTTCTGGGATTTCTTCTTTACGACACCATCAGTGCAGGGCATTGCACGTTTTTTTTTAAAGAGAAAAATAATTGTACTGTATGCAGAAACAGAAGGGTCAGATGGCAGAGCTGGATATGTGTAAATATGTATATGAGTAAAACATTAAAATTTATTGGTACAAGTCATTTTGTCTTTTTTCAACTCAAAAGCAAGAGGGGTAGCAATTTTAATTGACAAAAATATACCAGTTTTGGTTGCGGGATACATCCATTGATTCAACGGGAAGATTCGTTATGGTACATTGTCAAATATTCGCAGAATCTTGGACGCCTCTGAATATTTATGCTCTGAATTTTGATGATTAATCCTTTATGCAGAATATCTTCTTAAAAGCAGTGGAGGGAAGACAAAATATATTGGTTGGGGGAGATTTTTTTTATCAAGGATGGGGTCCATGATAAATCAGCAAAGGCAGTGATAAACGCAAAAGCTACAAAAATTACTTTAATGTTTTATGAAGGATTTAAATTTGATAGATGTATGGAAACAGTCACACCCCAAAGAAAGAGATTATTCATTCTACTCAAAGGTTCATGACTATTATACGAGAATTTATCTTTTTTTAATCTCTGCACAATTGAAAAACAGTGGTTGAAATGGATAACTAGATTGCTATCTGATCATGCACTGCTGATCTTAATGATCTTTAGTCAGAGGGTCATTGATTTGTGGAATTCATTGAAACATACAGCGGTGGAGGCCCGATCAATGGGAGAGTTTAAGCAGGAGATTGATAAGTACCTAAATTGGTCAGGGCATCAGGGGATATGGGGGAAAGGCTGCCAATTGGAACTAGGTGTGAGTATAGATCAGCTAAGGGTAGAGTCACGGAACAGACTCAATGGACCAAGTGGCCTACTTCTGTTCCTTAATCTTGTGATGCCAGAGAAACAGGAGAATGTTTATAGATGGCGTCTTAATTCTACGCTGTTGAGAAGATGGATTTCTGTAATTTTATTAGGGGACAAATAGAGTTGTTTTGTGAAATGAATTGCCCCTCTAATGATAGTTAGCGGCCCACGCCTCAGGCCAACACAGGAAATGTCCGTCGAACACGGCAACCAGCAAAGCAACATGCAGGCTGAAATGCCTATTTCCATAGGTCGCTGGCAGAGCAGTGAAACTGGCCAGTCACTGCCAGTGGATCGCAGGGGACCCAGGCATCCGAGGTAACCAATCAGCAGCCAGACCTGGTGGTGACATGGCCAAGTTATAAAAGTCAGAACTGCCACTGAATAAACTCAGTTCAAATACACTCTACTGGTGTGTGTGTGTGTCTTTCCTCTCCTACAGATTCGAGCTAGAGCCTTAGGGCTATAACCGAGAGCTATAACCTAGCTGTAGCTGTAATGACCTCGCTACAGTGGTGACCCTGATTGGTCCAAACAGCACTTTGGACCCGAAGAAGGAAGAGCAACCTGCGATCAATGCTATAGCATTGAAGCTGCCCAGCTTCTAGACGTCACAACCACAGGTGTGGGTCCAGCAAGCCAA
Source organism: Narcine bancroftii (assembly GCF_036971445.1). Lineage (NCBI taxonomy): Eukaryota > Metazoa > Chordata > Chondrichthyes > Torpediniformes > Narcinidae > Narcine > Narcine bancroftii. The sequence continues at coordinate 195,382,212 of NC_091472.1, forward strand.
GGCGTGGTTCGCCATTCAACAGATATCCGCTGTAGACACCCGCTACTACCACATGGCCAGTGCCCTCGATCAGGACACCACTGCCCACATCATCGACTTCCTCCAGCAGGCCCCAGAACAAGGAAGGCATGTGGCCATCAAAGAGCTGTTAAACCGCAATTTTGGGTTCTCAAAGCGCAAGCGCGCTGCCCGACTGTTGCATATCAACGGTTTGGGGGACAGGGCTCCTTCTGCCCTAACGAGCAACATGCTCACTCTCAATGATGGCCACATCTCCTGCCTGCTGTTCCAGTAGAGTCTGTCCGAGGACATCCAGCTGGTCATCACAGAAAAAGACTTCAATGACTCCAGGAAGGTGGGTGCCAGGGCAGCTAAGAGGGACGCCTGCACTTCACGAGCTGGTGCCAGCAACCGACCGACCACCCAAACGCCATCTAAAGAGAACCAGAGTATAACTGTATTTTTAGATGCAGAAGAGGCATTTAATTGGTTAGAATGGCCGTTTATATTCAAAGTATTGGAAAAGTTTGGAATGGGCTGTTTATTAATTGGATAAAAACTCTTTATCATGAGCCACAAGCCAAAATTATAACTAATGGTCAGAGGTTGATGATGTTTCCTTTGAGTAGATCCTGTGGGCAGGGGGTGCCCACTGTCACCAGGTGTCTTGGGATTGACTCATTAGCAGAAGATACAAGGAAGGATCCAGATATAAAAGGATTCAAAGTTGACCAGGAAGAGCAGAAAATCGTTTACAGACGAGGAGCTGTTGTACTTATCAAACCCCAAAGAATCTTTGGCTAAACTACAGAGAAACACTGGAGAAATATGAAAGAGTTTCTGGTTACAAAATTAATTTGGAAAAAAGCAAGATCATGCGAACAAATTTTGATTATGAAAAATGCCAAAAGGGAAGTCTGTTTAAATGGAAATTGGAATGAATTAAATATTTAGGAATAATGGTAGAAACGAACTTACAAAATTTATAGACTCAATTATCTCACTATGCTTGGAAAGATAGAAGACAACCTATAAAGATGGAAAAACTTGCCTATTATTTTAGTTGGGAAGGTTAATTGTGTGAAGATGTAAGTGATACCGAGACTGCAATATCTCTTCCAGTCAGTGCCTATTCTCTTGCCTTGGAATTTTTTTTTTTAAAGACACATAATGGTCATAAAAGACAATTTCTTTGGAATAATAAAGTGCTTATAATCTCCATGGAGAAATTGATGTGGGAATATAAATTGGGGAAATTAAGACTGCCAGATTTTATAAATTATTATCTAGCAAGGTTCCTTTCATCCTTTTTTTGAAGAGGAGAGCTCTCTCTTTCATGGATCCAAATAGGATTAAATACAGTGAGGGAGGGGGTAGCGAAGGATTTTATTTACAAACAGAATGTTAATTTGTTTTTTAATGGATAACCCCATTTTAATACATAAGATTAAAATTTGACATGAGATTAATGAATGTATTGAAAAAAATGGGGATATCACCAAAAAGCGCCACTGTGCCAGAATGAATTATTGCCCATGAATTTGGGTAATAAAATTCTAAACATTTGGTAATAAGAAATATATCTTATCAAATGGAACCTTTCACTGCTTTCTTCAATTAAGGTCCTTCTTGAAAGAAAGATGGGGGTCCCGCAATGGTACCACCTTTAATTAATGAAGTGCAAGGGATGTTTTGGCTGAGAAATACACCTAAATTTATAACTAGCATGTATTTTGTTCTCCAAGTCCAGCCTACAAAGGTCGAGGGAGAGGTGGGAGTCAGAGCTGGGTATTATAATACCAGAGAAGTGTTGTCTGATTGGTGTTTGGATTTATGATCAATTTGAGATATGGACTGGTTCAATATAATTTTTTTTTAAAACATCAACTATATCTCACGCCACAAAAACTGCAGAAATCAAATTCTGAAATATCCAAAATGTGCTTCAGATGTGGCATTGAAATCAGAACCTTTTTAAATTCTACCTGGTTGTGTGAAAAGGTAAGACCATTCTGGCATGATATTGCTGAAATACTAACAAGAGTAACAGGAGTGTCTTTCCCATGTGACCCAGAGCTGCACCTTCTGGGCAATCTTATGGACCTGAGCTACAAGCTGACTAAATTTCAAATTTGTTTTGTTAAAATAGCTCTAGTTGTGCCTAAGATATGTTTAGCAATCAGCAGGAAATCTTACTCTCCCCTTTTCATTGCTCAGTGGGCCTCAGAGTTACATAGTTGCATACCCAGGGAGAAAATTATATACAATTTAAAGAATAAATATGACACACTCACTTGGGTTACATACATCCATCGATGTATGTAAAGATGTGATATTCCCAAAAAAGAAATATGAAAAATTAGAGCTCTGACAGTTATTGGATTCTGATCTTCAGGTTGCAGAGTTGGGCAGAAAAGTGGCAGATGGATTTCACTCCGGAGAGGTGTGAGGTGATGCATTTTGGAAGAACTAACCAGAAGGCTGAGTACAGGGCTAATGGTTGGTTACTTAAGAATGTGGATAAACAGAGGGACCTCGGGGTTGAAATCCATACATCCCTCAAGGAAGCCGCACAAGTTGATAGGATAGTTAAGAAGGCCTATGGGATGCTGGGATTCATTAATAGGGAGATTGAATTCAGGAGTAGAGAGGTCATGTTGCAACTCTACAAATCTCTGGTAAGTATTGTGTTCAGTACTGATCACCGCATTATGGGAAGGTTATGGAAGCTATGGAGAGGGAGAAAAGGAGAATTACCAGGATGTTGCCTGGATTTGGAAACAAGTCTTATGAGGCAAGGTTAGCAGAGCAAGGAGTTTTCTCTTTGGAACACAAAAGGATGAGAGGAGAGGAGACTTGATAGAGGTCTACAAGATTATGAGAAGCATAAATAGAGTAGACAGCCAACACTTGTTTCCCAGGGCAGGATCAGTAAACACCAGAGGACATATGTACAAAGTTAAGAGAGGGAAGCTTAGGGGAGACATCAGGGGTATGTTTTTTTTATTTTACACACAGAGTTATGGGTGCCTGGAATGCCTTGCCAGGGATGGTGGTGGAAGCTTAAACATTGGGGGCATTTAAGAGACTCAGACACATATATGAAGGAAAAGGCTATGGAGTAGGGAGAGTTTAGTACTTTTTTTTTTAGAAAAGAATATTGAAGACTGAAGATGTTGCCTGGAATGGAGCCATTAACACTCCACTACACAGGCAACAACCACCCTTCACTACACATCAATAACTCTGTAGTGGAGAGCACCAAGTTCCTTGGAGTTTACTTAACGAGTTATCTATCATGTACACTCAATATCTCATTTGTCAGGAAGGCAATACAGTGTCTGCACTGCCAGAAAAGACTGAACCGGGCATGGTTACCATTATGTCGACATTCTATAGGAGCTTTCTCAAGGGTGTCTTGGCCAGCTGCATCACAGTGTGGTACAGTTGCTGCAGAGAAATGGATCAGAGGTCAATCCACAGGACCATAAGAGTGGCAGAAAGGGGCACTGGTCCTTCACCCCCCTCCCCCCCCCCCCATCAACTTGATCTACCGGGATCATTGTCGGAAGAGGGCATGCAAAATAACTGAGGACCCTTCCACCATGCACACAGCATCTTTCAGCTGCTCCCGTTGGGAAAGAGATGCGAGAAAATCAGAGGCAGCTCCACCAAGATGAAGAACAGTTTCTTCCCAAGGGCAGGACACTATCAAAGAGCTTTCAAAAATTGCAGCAATTGCTTTCTATATTTCAAAGTGTTCCATTGAAAAATGCAACATCATAAGATTTGACTGACTCAAATTTACAAACCTGACATCTCAACTGCTTGATTAACCAGTCGAGCATATTTGTTCAGTAAAACATCATTTTCTCCCCCCCCCCCCCCCACTTTCTGGTGCACAATATGGATGATGGGAATTTACATACACCCATTGACAGGGTGCACAGTAATACCAGCCAGTTTCAATCATGAACACATAAAGAGCAGGCATCAATAATCAACCTCAAGTAGCAATTGGCAGGTCATATTTTAGCCCAATTAATCATATAAATGGATTTACAGAGATGCTATTTCTTCAAGTATTTGACTTTTAAACCCTATTCATAACACCAGATCAGAGACAGAAGGACACACATTCCCAAACAGAACTGCCATCTCACAGATGTAACGAGTACAGCACTCATTCTAGCGGGCTCGAGATCTCCAACGAGATGCACCAGAGATATATTCCTTGACTCTTGGTCCACACTGACTGTCAGAATTATTGCAAATAAAGGGGGGTCAGCATCCAGTCATCTGGAGCAGCAGGAACATTAACCATCCACCGTAAATTAATGTGAAACACGAAAGTCTGCAGACACTGTGATGGCAGTAACACACAGAAATGCAGAAGGAGCTCAGCAAGTGTCGCAGCGTCCATAGGAGGTAAACCAACACTTTAGAAGAAAGGCTCAGGATCCGACCTTCAGTAATCTATATTTACCTCGTCAGGGCGCTGCGACACCTGCTGAGTTTCTCCAGCATCTCTGCATTTCTACATCAAATAGATGACTGATCACTTGACATTATGCATAGCACGTAACATAGCCAAATACACCAATGCGTGGAAAGTGACAAAAAGAGGATTATTAGTAAATGGGACTGCCCATTAGCCAATGGGTCATTAGTCGGAATGCTGCAAACAAGATCCAAAAGCACCCCCCACCCCAACAATTCCTTTCTCCTGTCCTCCGATCCATATCCAATTCACACCTTTGGTCTGTGTTCCTCCCCCGGCCACAGCCTTTTTAATTTTTTACCCCTACCTTGAGGAAGTGCTGAGGCCCGAAAGGTTGGTGAGATCAGTTTACCTTGGATGGATACTGGGAGACCTGCTGATTTCCTGTGTTTTTACTACAAACACACCGTGTGCTGACTTCCATGTTTCACTCTAAATAGTTACAGGGTTCGGGCAGCCCGTTTATTTTTAACTTTTCAGAGACCAACTCCGGGGTGCGATGACTGGGCAAGGGCCAAGTAGTGACTTGGAGTGTTGGAGAGGAAAGCAGGGTCAGGGTGATTGGTTGGAGGGGACGACAGTTCAAGGGGCCCGGGAGGGGACGCGGGACAAGGCCGGGGGCCCGGGAGGGGACACTCACGTCTCTGAACTCTACGACGCCGGTCTCCCCCAGCTCGCTGATACAATCATAGGCCGATGCGGCCTGGAGGAATAGCTGAGCCAGGCACATCTCCTCGCTGCGGAACATCGTCGTTCTTCGGGCGCCCTTCAGTCTTCACACCACCGCAGCCTCGCAGCACCGGCCGCTCCGCGTCCACAGGCCCGCGAGAAGACGGCACCTAAGCATCTGTTTGCCCGCCCTCGTCGCATGATTGACAGGCGACTAATACATATATTTGACAGGACAATGAAATTAATCCCGCCCCTGATAGATGATTGGTCAATAGTGAGACTGACACCCGTTCCTACTAAGTGATTGGTCAGCAGTGCAACTCATCACCGCCCCTACTCTGATTGGTAGTAATATAACCCCCGCCTCTATTCAATGATTGGCAGACAGTAAGACGAACATGCGTCCAGACTGACTGAAACACGAATGATTGGGAGTTAGCTTAACAGCCGCCCCTAAACATGATTGCTGGACCGTGAGAATAAACCCGCCCTTTAATTACAACTGATTTTGAGTATAAAATTAGAGATGCTTGTCATTAATCATCTACAATTCAAACAGGAAGTTGCACAGTGAACTGGAATTTGAAATTATGATTTGTGAGCCTGAAATTCAAAAGCTGCAAGAGTCCATTGTCTCCTGCACTGACAGACTGAGACCACCTTCAAATTGGAGGAATAACACCTCTTCCAACATCACCTTTACCAGTTTCCATTTAACCCCCCTGTGATATAGAGAATTTAGGTTAAAAAGACTTAAGTTAAAATGTGATGATTAATCATAAACAGGGAAGCCAGAACGGACAGAGAGTTTACTAGCAGTCAAGGACAGAAGGAGCTGCTGAATATGTTTTTTTAAACCTATCTTTTCATGGTCATAGTGAGAGACATGCAGGAGACAAAGGATTGATAAGAAGTGTGAGAAACAGAATTCAGTGAATGTAGAGTTCACAGCGTACGTAACGAACGTGATAATTAATAATGCAGTTATACTTAGAATGTTTTTGTAATACTAACCAATTAAAACAGTATTAATAAGAAGGGGAAGGGCAAATAATAAAGGTATAAAAATCAATGCACTGTATGTATCGGGGCTTAACTGGTGAGAAACCAGTTGAGTCCAACTCTGCAGACTTGTAAATAAAGCTTGTCGTGTCATCAGTTTTAAAGAGACTCATGTGTGAGAAGTTTTATTTCTGACAAATGGGGGCTCGTCCGGGATCTACACTCCGGCCGTGAGGGGAGGCGAGAAGAGGGACATCGGAGGCGGTGCACCCCGCTGAGTTCAGCGGCTCCTAGTCCCTTGCTCGTCGCTTCGGGCGGCTTGAGCGAGTGGTATCCGGACAGGGTGACACGACAAGACGGAGAGGAGAAGGGTGACGGTTCAATCCCCGGGAAGACACCGGTAAGTGACGACTTACGATTGTGGTGTGGGGATTGGGTAACAGGTGTAACGGGATACACCTGTTTGGATAAAAACCTAACGGAATAGATTAAGTATAGATCTTTTGTCGTTGTGTGAGAACCCTGTCGCGGGACTCTAGGATAGACCCCAGGGAAACCTCGGCGGTAACCGAAGGAGGGACAGCACCTCCGACGAAGTGCCGAGAAGAGAGGGGTCAACCCCAGGAAAACCTCAGCGGTAACCGAAGGAGGGACAGCACCTCCGACGAGGCGTCTGAGAGGAAGGGAGTAGGGTCCAGAGCGAGAGGGTCCTCAGCAACGATAAACAGATCTAGGTGGGAAAATGGGAGGATCAAAATCTAAGGGCTCGTCTGGAAATTCAGGACAATTCCTGGGAGTACCCCTTGACAGCCCTTTGGGGAGAATGTTTGAAAATTGGGATAGTAAAAGATATCGGGACAAAAACAAGAAAAAGATGGTCCAATATTGTCTCCTTTGGTCAAAACAACCTATTAAAGGTTCCTCGGTCTGGTGGCCGAAATTTGGATCTGATGAGGATTGGGTTAGACAAGCATTAAACATATATGTAAATTCGAGACCAAAGGTGAATCAAGAAGAGTCAGCATATGCATTTTGTTGGGTTCCCTGGCCAGGATCCTTAACAGAATGTTTTAAATTGAGAGTGGCAGGAGAAAAGAAATGGGAACCTCTGGACAACCTTCCCCCTCCTTATATTCCCCCGGTGCCTACTGCGCCCGAGGAAAGCTTATTACCGGAGGGGAAAGGTGATGAATCTGATTGCCCCGAAGGGGGCCGGGATAAAAAGGATGAATTAAGGGAGTCGGACCCTAAACTTCCACCGGTAAACCGACCCTGGACAAGATCCCAGACTGGTCCAGGACCATCAAAGTTTTCAATAAACCTAAATCCCCTGAGAGAAGTTCCTATGGGAGGACCGGGAGGGGGAACGGGATATGTGAATGTTCCCCTAACTAGTACAGAGGTGCGGGGATTTAAGAAAGAAATGAAAAAGTTATTGGAAGATCCTATAGGACTGGCTGAACAGCTTGACCAATTCTTGGGACCAAACACATATACGTGGGAAGAGATGCAGGCAATAATGGGAACATTATTTTCACCCCAGGAGAGGCAGATGATTCGACGGGCTGCCCTCCTCATGTGGGAATATGAACAACCTGGGGACCCTAGACCCCATGAACAAAAATATCCCTTAAATGAACCCAGGTGGGACAAACGAACACACGAGGGATTGGCAAGTATGAGACAATATAGAGAGTGGACAATTAAAGGGATACGGGAGGCTGTGCCAAAGGGTCACAATTTTACCAAGGCATTTGGGAACCACCAGGGGAAAGACGAGTCCCCTACTGATTTTTTGGAGAGGGTGAGAAAGAATGTCCAACAGTATGCTGGTGTGGACCCTAGTACACCAATGGGTGAACAGCTTATTCGAATTGAATTTGTTTCCAAATCATGGCAAGACATTAGAAAGAAACTAGAAAAGGAGGAGGACTGGAGTGAAAAACCCCTAAGTGAACTGTTAAAAAAGGCACAAAAAGTATATGTGCAGAGAGAAGAAGAAGATCAAAAGAAGGCGACAAAGGTTATGGTACAGACTATCCGACAGATGAATGCTGAATCCAGAGGGGAAAGAAAACAAAACCTTCCTCTAAACAATCCAAAATATCCAAGAGAGGGAAGACCCCGGAGATTCGTTAAGTGCTATAACTGCAATGAGGAAGGACACTTTAAGAGGGAATGCCCCCGATACAAGAGGGAATTGCGTGCCCTCGAACTTATGGAAGAAGATTAGGGGTGTCAGGGGTTCCAAATGTTAGGGACCAAATATAAGAGGGAACCCCTGGTAAAACTAAAAATTGGTCCCAAGGGAGAAGAGGTGGTGTTTATGGTGGACACAGGAGCGGAACGAAGTAGTGTAATAACTGTGCCAATCGGAACTGAGCCTATAAAAAGTAATTTGACAATTTCTGGGATAGAAGGAGCTCCCAGAATGGTATCAATAATTCCCCAAGTAACAGTGAAACTGGAAGAAAGAGAAGGGGTACAAGACCTCTTGTTATTACCTTCGGCTGGATTTAACCTCCTAGGAAGGGACTTACAGGCTCTCCTAGGTTTGGGTGCTCTCCCTGTGGACGGAGAAGTGCGAGTCCACCTCTGCGCTTTAAAGGAAGAGGATGAACGGCAGATTGACGAGAGAGTCTGGTATAAGGAGGGAAATCGAGGAGGTCTGGACATCCCACCTTTACATGTCACATTAATACCAGGTCATCAGCCGGTAAGGAAACGTCAGTATCCTATTTCTTTGGAAGGGAGAAAAGGGCTACAGCCGGTAATTGAGACTTTAATACGAGACGGACTATTAGAAGAATGCATGTCACCTTATAACACCCCTATACTCCCAGTAAAAAAGTCAGATGGATCCTATCACCTAGTTCAGGATCTAAGAAGTTTGAATGCTATTGTTCAGACCCGCCACCCAGTGGTGCCTAATCCCTATACTATTATGAGTCGGATTCCCCCAGACCATGAGTGGTTTAGTGTTATCGACTTGAAGGATGCCTTCTGGACTTGTCCGTTAGAAGAGGAAAGTAGAGATATGTTTGCGTTTGAATGGGAAAATCCATGGACAGGTAGACGGAGACAGTTTCGGTGGACTGTATTGCCCCAAGGGTTCACTGAATCTCCAAACCTGTTTGGACAAATGCTAGAACAAATCCTGATGGACTATCCACAATCTGATGATTCCCAATTAATGCAGTATGTGGATGATTTACTATTATCAGGACCCAAGGAACAAGAAATGAGGAGAGAGACCATTAGACTCTTGAATTATCTGGGGAAAAAGGGTCTACGAGTGTCCAGAAACAAGTTACAGTTTGTTGAGAAAACTGTGATATATCTGGGACACCAGATAAGTAAAGGACAGAAACGGATTACCCCTGAACGAATTGCGGGAATCACTAGAATGCCTTTACCCCATAATAAGAAGGAAATAAGACAATTCCTGGGACTCTTAGGATACTGTAGGTTATGGATAGAGGACTACTCAGTTTTGGTGAAGTTTATGTATGATAAACTGACAAATGAAAATGACTATCCATTGAAATGGACCCAGGAGGAGGAGGGATGGTTCGAGGACTTGAAACATCGCCTAACACGAGCCCCAGTGCTCACTCTGCCCTCTTTAAAACAGCCCTTCCAGCTATTTGTCACTCATAACCAAGGAACAGCTGTGGGAGTTTTAACACAAGAAAAAGGCGGTCAGCGACACCCAGTAGCTTTCCTTTCCAAAATGATGGACCCAGTGTCTCGCGGATGGCCGACGTGTATCCAGGGAGTAGCGGCTGCTGCTCTGTTGGTAGAAGAAGCACGTAAACTTACTTTTGGAGGAAAGATGACTGTGTACACCTCCCATTCTGTGAGTGTTTTATTAACACAAACTGCCCATCGATGGCTGACTGATTCTCGTATATTAAAGTATGAAACCATTTTAATGGTTGGAGAAGATTTACAGTTTGCAAAAATTAATAGCTGCAACCCAGCTCAGTTTTTATACGGCAGTGAAACAGAGAAAGAGGTGGAGCATGACTGTGTCGAGTTGACAGATCTTCAGACCAAGACCCGAGAAGACCTTTGCGATACTCCGCTGGGAGAAGGATATGAATTCTACATTGATGGCTCCGCCAGATGTGTTGACGGAATGAGAAGAAATGGGTATGCTATAATAGAAGGAAATACTTGGAAAGTAGTAGAATCCACGAGACTACCCGGAAGCTGGTCAGCACAATCCTGTGAACGAAATGCCTTGCAGAGAGCCCTCAAAATACTGGCAAAGAAAATTGGAACGATTTACACAGATTCCAAATACGCATACGGAGTAGTGCATACCTTTGGTAAGATCTGGAAGGAGCGTGGTCTAATTACATCAAGAGGAAAGGAATTGGCACACGAACAGATGATTACTCTGACTCTAGAAGCCTTAACATTACCCCAAGAAATAGCAGTGGTCTACATACCAAGCCATCAAAGGGGAGATAACCCGACAGCAATTGGAAACAGACTGGCTGATGAAGAAGCCAAAAGAGCAGCCATGCAACAAGAAGTCCGTTTGCTGACTTTAATCCCAATAAGGCAAGGCATAAAGACAGCTCCCATTTTCACTGCTAAGGAAGAAAAGAACATGGATCAGCTGGGCGCAAGCCAATTACCTGATGGAACATGGAAAACACCAGATGGAAGAACTGTTCTAAATAAAGAAATAACTCGCAACATTTTAAAACACCTGCATCAACAGAGCCACTGGGGCACTCAAGCCTTATGTGACACAGTGCTTCGAGAATATGTGTGTAAGGGAATCTACACCTTGGCCCAACAAGAGGTGCAAAATTGTTACCTATGCACAAAAATTAATAAGAAGATAATGAGGACAGGGACCATGGGAGGTCAACCATTAGCCATACGCCCTTTTCAACGTATCCAGATCGATTTCACAGAGTTACCTCAAGTTCAAAGATGGAAATATCTGTTGGTGATAATAGATCACTTTACCCGATGGGTAGAAGCCTTCCCAACAATAAATACTACAGCCTCTACAGTAGCTCGCCTCCTCCTAGAGCAGATAATCCCCAGATATGGTATAATGGATTCTATAGACTCAGACAGGGGTCCACATTTTTCTTCAAAAATCCAGCAATTGATTTGTGATGCATTACAGGTCTCTTGGAAATTACATACCCCTTGGCATCCACAAAGCTCAGGGAAGGTCGAGCGTATGAATGGAACACTAAAAATCCAATTGACAAAGTTAATGATGGAAACTAAAATGCCTTGGATAAAGTGTCTGCCCCTAGCCTTATTGAGAATTCGTACTGCCCCACGAAAAGATGTAGGGCTGTCCCCTTATGAAATGATGTTTGGGCTTCCCTTCTGGAGTACAGTTGAGGGGTGTCCCACCTTGGGGGAAGGGGATATATTTGTTAGGAACTATTTACAGGCACTGTCACGCTCTCTTACAGATTTACGAAAGAGAGGACTATTGGCACAAACACCGCCTCTAGACTTTTCTTTACACAAAGTGGAACCAGGAGACTGGATTCTTATCAAGACCTGGAAGACTGAAAAACTCCAGCCCCAGTGGGAAGGTCCATACCAAGTTCTCTTAACTACAGAAGCTGCAGCACGAACAAGAGAGAAGGGGTGGACACACGCATCCAGATTTAAGGGACCTGTAGAGGCGCCACAGGACCCTGATAAGAACTCAGATTGGACTTGTATTCCTGGAGAAAAACCTCTTACCTTACGATTTCGCAAAAAGACTTAATTCACAATGTTATTGTTATGTTCTTTGATTTTTCTTAGTTTGCCTATGTCTTTATCAGGTGTGAAATGTAAGAAATGCAGAGATACAGTGGTCCTGTTTCAGGACCACATTTGGGGAAGAAAGGAAGGTAATTTCATTTCCCATACCTCAGTTCCTGAGAAATGTTGGGCAGAAAATACCACCCAACATCCATATACCCCTTGTGTGGAAAAAGAAGGAAATAATATGGGTCATTATATACAGATTCCTAATACCACTCCTTTCCCTCTTAACGGTTGGAAAGGTGACTCAAGCCCACCATGCCCCGATGGACTCTGGTTTTGCATACACCAACGTACTGTTCCAATGAGAAGTTACACTCCACACTCGAAATTGCCTGTCCCTTTAAGACAGCCGGACTTAGTTCGAGTCCATCCAAATAACCATGTAAGTTTCGGTAATATAATTGGGGGAGATAACCTTTTTGTAGATCTGGCAACTAAAATTGCAGGAACTTTTAATGTAACTAATTGTTGGGTCTGCGGGGGTCCACGGATGTCAGAACAATGGCCTTGGTGGGGAGAACCTCTCAATTCATTGACCATGATTTCCCGCATTTGGACAACTAACCGAACGAGATCAAGAGAAACCTGGTCTCTCTCTAACGTCCCCTCTGGTTTTTATTGTCTCTCACGAGCCGGCAAATACCCAGTAGGAGAAAGTCCCTGCAAGGCTGTATGGATTCGCATTTCGCCTGGTGTTTTCACTTGGTTTCCTAAACCTCAGACTTGGTTCTTATCCACTGTTTTTAAAACTAATTGCCTACCCCTGTCTAATAGCAGTATTCAGTTTTGGAATTGTACCACTTCCACCATCACAGGACCATACCAATCAAATCCTGTTCTTAAAAGAGTTTGGGAAAGGGGGTATGGAGTATCCCCAAATGGATTATTCTGGGTATGTGGTAATAAAGCTTATACTCGTCTTCCCTCACAGTGGAGTGGAACTTGTTTCCTAGGAATAATCCGCCCAGAATTTTTCCTTCTACCCCACGATCACAGTCATAAATTAGGCGTGAAGGTCTTTGATACATTACATCGTGAACCCCGCTCTACCACGGTACATTTGGGAGAATGGAGAGATGATTGGCCTCCAGAGCGCATAATTCAATATTATGGTCCCAAGATGGATCTTGGGGTTATCGTACTCCTATATATATGTTAAATCGCATAATTCGCTTACAAGCAGTGCTTGAAATTGTTACAAATCAAACAGCTATAGCCCTGCAATTACTTGCATCCCAGCAAGGTCAAATGCGCTCTGCTATATATCAGAACCGTCTAGCCCTAGACTATCTCCTAGCCACGGAAGGAGGTGTATGTGGCAAACTTAATTTGACTAACTGCTGCTTACAGATTGATGATAATGGAAAAGCCATTCGTAAAATCGCTGATAATATTCGTACATTGTCCCATGTACCGGTTCAAACCTGGCATCCTTTCCCACAATTTAATTGGATGGACAAATGGTTTGGAGGAACCTGGTGGCGTACCTTCTTGTGGGTCATCGGAGGTATTTTATTCCTCCTACTTATTTTGCCCTGTATTATTCCCTGTCTACGCAGCCTGGTGATTTCCATGGTCGAACAAGCTATGCAACCAGGGGGGATGGGAGACCCTGTAAGACTTTTATTTCAGCGTGAGATTAATGTATCATAAAACATTTCTCTTCCCTAGCTTACAATCCCCATTCATATCTATACATATATTCAACACATTTTAAAGAGAGAAAGGGGTGGATTGTGATATAGAGAATTTAGGTTAAAAAGACTTAAGTTAAAATGTGATGATTAATCATAAACAGGGAAGCCAGAACGGACAGAGAGTTTACTAGCAGTCAAGGACAGAAGGAGCTGCTGAATATGTTTTTTTAAACCTATCTTTTCATGGTCATAGTGAGAGACATGCAGGAGACAAAGGATTGATAAGAAGTGTGAGAAACAGAATTCAGTGAATGTAGAGTTCACAGCGTACGTAACGAACGTGATAATTAATAATGCAGTTATACTTAGAATGTTTTTGTAATACTAACCAATTAAAACAGTATTAATAAGAAGGGGAAGGGCAAATAATAAAGGTATAAAAATCAATGCACTGTATGTATCGGGGCTTAACTGGTGAGAAACCAGTTGAGTCCAACTCTGCAGACTTGTAAATAAAGCTTGTCGTGTCATCAGTTTTAAAGAGACTCATGTGTGAGAAGTTTTATTTCTGACACCCCCCCACCTTCTCCCTGTTGCCTTTCCCAGGACGCACTGTCTCTCGCTCTCTCTCTCTCTCTCTTCTTTCCCTCTGTCTCCTTTCACAGGGCCAAAATCAATTCTCACCTTTTTTCTTATCACATGGTATTAACCCCTTTTGTTAGTCTGGACTCCTCCCCTGTCTTTATTCTGACATCTTCCTGTTCTTTGCTTATTCCTTGACGAAGGCCTCAGGCCCAAAACATCAGTTATATGTCTTTACCTCCTATGGACGTTGCTGAGTTCTTCCAGCATTTCTGTGTGTTTTTACTACAATTACAACGCCTACAGACTTTTGTGTTTCACAAAAGGAGCTGAGAGGTGAAATGGTATTGGACAGAACTAAAACTGCAAAATCTGCAGACATTGTGGTTGAAGTAAAAACACAATATTGGAGAAACTCAGCAGATCAACCTGTGCCTTTTAAATGCCTTTATTGTACCAACCTCCACCACCACCCCTGGCAATGTATTCCAGAAATGCTCCATATAAAAAAAATTCTTCCCCTCACCTTAAACAGTTGTCCTTTGGTACTTGCCACTGTCACCAAAGGAAAAGAGCATTGGCTGTCCATCCAATCTATGCCTCTCGTAATCTTGTAGACCTCTATTAAGTCACCTCTCATCCTTTTTCAGTCCAAAGAAAAAAACCCTAGTCTGATAACCTTGCCCCAGAAGACACATTCTCCAAACCAGGCAACATCCTCATGTATAATTCTCTGCAGTAAAAACATACCAAAATTCAGTGTCCATAAAAAGCAAAGATATATTGCCAAAGTTTCGGGACTGAGCTCTTCTTCAAGGAATAAACAGAATGAGCCAGAAGCAGGAAATTTCAGAATACAGACAATGCTGGCCAGGGGAGGGATCCTTTCTGCATGGATCTCCCAGTGGCCACCCATTTCAATTCCCTACCCCATTCCCTAGCTGGCATGTCTGTCCATGGTCTCATGTACTGCCAAAACCCCACCGCAAATTGGAGAAACAACACCTCATCTTCCAACTGGGGACCCTCCAACCAGATAGGATTAATATCGATTTATCTGGTTTTCGTTAACCACCCCAATCACCTTCCCCCAGCTCTGTCTCTCCCTTTCACACAGACATGATAAATTCTTACTTTTCCCCTTATCGTAGCCAATCAATACCTTTTGTTGGTTTGGATTCCTCCCCTGGCCTGCATTGTCTGAATTCTGAGATTTTCCAGTTTTTGGCTCAGCCCCTTCTTCAAGGAATAGATCTTTGTCTCCTATGGTTGCTGAAAGACTGGCTGAGTTTCGGGTGTTTTTACTAGAATCACAGCATCTGCAGACTTTTGTGTTTCACTCAAATATCCTCTATACCCTCTCCACAACATCCACAAATTTGGATAAGTACAGAGAGATAATGCAGGCAAATGGGATAGACAGGCATGCATGAAGAGGGCTGAAAGGTCCCACTTCTGTGCTGTTTATTTCTATAACTTGTCCCAATTGCAAAATGTCCAGTTATTGTTTCAGTCTTTAAAGGAATTTTCTTTTAAGTCAAGCTGCCATAAGAGTGTTCAAAAATCATAATTTCAATTTCCCATTTACTGTGGAACTTCCTGTTTCAATTGTAGATGGTTAATGACAATTAGGCATCTCCAATATTGTACTCAAAATCTGTTATAATTAATGCCTACAAAAGCTTTGATTGTTTTAATTGCTTCTTCACTTTAATGTTAAGAGATTCATGTTAAATTTTTAAAATTTAATTTTTTTAAATTTTAATTTTAATTTCGACATACAACATGGTAAAAGGCCATTTTGGCCCACAAGTCTGTGCCGCCCAATTAATCTACCACCCCTGGTACTTTTCGAATGGTGGGAGGAAACCAGAGTCCCCAGGGAAACCCACGCAGACATAGGGAGAACGCACAAACAGACAGCGCAGTATTTGAACCCCAGTCCCATCACTGGCGCTGTTAACAGCACTGCGCCAACCATGCTGGCCCACGGTTATATAAATGAAATAGGACACCCAAGAACTTCCCTGTATTAAATTTCTCACCATTTATAAAAACGGCCTTTGTTTTTCCACTGAAAAGGAGACTGCCACATGTTGCATCTGCCAGGTCTTTATTCATTCACCTCTCCTGCTTTTATCCACTGAGCCCTCTCTCTAGTGACACCTAATGTTGTTCCGTCAAAAAGTCAGAAACATTTGATCTCAGCACAAATTTGGGTTCGCATCATGACATGACCCCTAATTGTCCAGAATTCTCAAACCTAAACTCTCAAATTCCTATGAAAATCATATTCTCAATGAACGTAATATTACACAAAATCGTTTTCTGCCTGTCGGAAGGCAGACAAAGAGTCAACATTAGTGTCACTCAGTCCCCTTATGGAGAGAAAGAAAAGCAAAAGAGAGTCCCTTCAGTCACCAAGTATCAGTGGATTTGCCTCCAACATTCCCACAGCCTTTGTAGTTGCACAGACTCCTGTTCGATCCATTGGCGACCCAAGCTCCAGATCCAAACCTCAAATGTGATCAAGAGCCCTTCATCATCCGAGAGCCTTTGGGAGCCCTTCTTGCCCTCAGCACCCTTTCAAATCCCAGCTCCAGTACCTGGTTCCCAAGAGCCAGTCTCCCGCAGCCCGTGCGGGTCCCCTGACCGCAAGTTGTCCGCAGCCTCAGCCGCTGAGCTCCTGCTGTTGTGATCACTGTCCTGTAGGGCCAACTCCTCTGCTTCTCCTTTTCAACAGGGGGTATTTCTCCCTGTTTCTGTGCCCTGTCTCAGTCTGCTGCTCCCCCAGAGTATGCAACCCCTCATGGCTTCTGCTGAGCACAGGCACTGTCTTGGGCACAGACCATGGTTGCAGGATTTTACTTACAAACACCATTGGCTCCTTTAACAGGTTATTTAAAGACTGAATGGAACTGTCAGCATTAGGACTGGGCAGTTGAACCTTCGGAGCACCACTGAGCATCTGCTCTCCACTCTCCCGGGTCAATGCTGTTCCTTCAATTTCTTAGAGGCCTCAACCTGACAGTAAAATAGACCAGGCACATCCACCTCAAGGCCGGAGGCCCCTCCTGAGGAGTCAATGGAGGAGGGACTGCGGAGGAAAAATGACAGCCAGTGAAGAAAAGAAAGAAATGCAAAAAGATTCAACAGAAGAAACTGGCAATCAACACTGCAACCAGTGGGAAGAAATGGGGGAAGACGCAACAGGAGCCAGCAACCTCTTGTCGTGAAGCCAGCACAAGTGCCGAATGAAGAGAGAAGTGCCAAGACAGAGGGGAAAGAAAGGAGGAAAAATAAGCCCGATGGTGGGAGGTAGAGAACCTAGCTCCAGGATACTGGGAGCAGTGCAGAGACCGTCACTCCCCCAGCTCCGGGAGACTGGGAGCAGTGTAGAGACTGTCGCTCCCCCAGCTCTGGGAGACTGGGAGGAGTGTAGAGACTACTGCCCCCTCCCCCTTCCCTCCCCAGTTCTGGGAAATCGGGAACAATGTAGAGACCATCACCCCCTCCCCCCACCAAAATGTCAGGGTGACCGAGAGCCATACTGAGGCTGGAGGGCATCACCCACCAACTCCAGCAGAAGGAGAATAAAAGCCAGCCAGTATACAGAGAAGCAGGAGCACTGCCAGATCTCCAGCCAGCAACATCTCCAGCTTCACCTGATAAGACCTCATTCTCCAAAAAAGATCACCTCCTGTACCTGGGCCTGAAATCACTGCTGCAGTTCACCAAAGTGGTGGCATGAGGGCTCAGACTGATTAACACTGGACTATAAGGATAGTGAACTGCTGACTCCAGTAACCAATGGAGATTAAAATAATAGCCCTCAACGTGCGTACTGTCAAGCACACTGTGATGTATAAACGCCTCGCAATAGTCAGGGGAGATGCGACTTTCATACAGGAGTGCAGGCTGCCACCTCAGGAACCATCGGAGCTGGTTGTGATGGTGGCCGCATGGGTTGTCGGTATGGTGGGGGGTGAGGGGGAGAAACAATTGTTGAGCATTTGGTCTGGGTATCTTGCTGCAGGGAGGTAACTTCATAATCACCGAAGTTAAGGAGGTGGTTGGGGGATGTCTCCTTATGATGGACCGAATGTACCGTGGCAACCCACTCTGGCTGATCTACATGTGCGCCTCGCCCATGCAAAGCAAGAGGCTGGCCGTCATCCAGCAGTGCCCACTGTTGTGGGCAACGTCCAGGCCAGTTGCTCTGGCCAGTAACTTCAACTACATCATCGATTTGGCTGGATGACCCTGTGGTGCAGACAGCAGACTGGACTGCTCCTCCAGACTCCTGATAGAGACAGTAAAGGACACACAGCTGTGCAACACCTCCAGGAACCCCGCAGGTGGATCACAGCCACAGCCCACCTGGCCGAGATCAGATGGTTCGACTGGGTCTCAGACGGTTCAACCTGATCTGATAGACTTCTTCCTTGTGACGAAGGCCATCTTGTTCAGAGCCGCTGACGTCATGCGGTGTTCTTCTCTGACCACTGCCTCCTTCATGACTCCTGTCACCTACAAGAGGACCAGGAGGGCGGGGAGCATGGAAGCTGAACATGAAGTTGCTGACCCCAGAGAACATAGAGGAGCTAAAGCAGATGTTCACAGGTTGGAGATCAGAGAAACCCCTCTTTCATTCCTCAGTGAACTGGTGGGAAGCGACCATCAAAAATATCAAGAGGTTCTTTATCTTCAAGAGTGTTCGGAGAGCAAGATGGAGACAGAGGGAACTAATTCAACTCCAGGCTGACCTGCAACAACTCCTTTTTCTGCAGTCGAGAGGGGTGAATGTGAGAGGGGAACTCCGAGAGATGAAGAGCCGGCAGGCTGTGCTATTCACCTCAGAACCCTCCAAGATCAGCTTTCAATCCACAGTCTACACAGTGGAGCAGGATGAGATGTGCTTACACTTCTTTCCAAAGATTGACAGAGGGAGCTCTGTGATCTATAGCCTTAAGGAAGAGGACGACTCAGTCACATCCTCACAGTCTGGCATACAGAGGATCAGAAGATCCTTTTGTGCCAAACAGTTCAACACTTAGGCTACAGACGCAACAGCATCCTTGAACTTCCCATCTTTTATCATTATAGCAAGCGGGAGAGTTTGGACCAGCCAATTACCTTGGGGGAGCTGACGGAGTCCATCAGTTCTTCTGGGTCAAGTAAAACTGGAAGCAGCGGATTACTGGCTGAGTTGTACACAGCTCTGTGGGACTGGGTGGGCCTGGACCTGCTGGAAATATACAACACTATGTTCCTGGCAGGCAGCATGTCAGGCTCTATGAGGTAGGCATAATCACTCTTAACATCAAACAGAAGGGACAGAAGGGTGATATCAGGAATTGGTGACCCATTTCACTGTTAAATGTTGACTACAAAATCCTGTCCAAAGCCATCACCAAACAAATCAAGTCTGTCCTGGGGCAGGTGATCCACCCAAATCAATTGCACAGTTCCATGCAGGAAAATCTCTAACAGGCTTAGAGATCCCATTTGCCTTAGAGATTCCAACAGTGGGTAGATATCTACGTGGTCAGCTTTGACCAGGAAAAGGCTTTTGACCAGATATCTCACACATACATGATGGACATGCTCTCCAAAATGGGATCTGAGGAGGGAATCTGAAATGAAAATAAACTGCTCCACTTGAACATCCATAGCACAGTCTAAATCAATGGATAGCTTCCCCATCAAGACTAGAGTCAGGCAGAGTTGCCTGCTTCTTCGAGTCTTGTGTGCTCCATGAAACTCTTTGCTGGATCCATCAGGAAGGATGAAAGCATAAATGGCAGTGGAGGCACTCAAGTTAAGGCCTCTCTGACATGGATGAAGTTCACACAATCGATCCACAGACTGATCAGCATCTGCAGCCAGTTTGAGTCAGCATTGGGCGCCAGGGTAAACTTAAAGAAGACCAAGGCAAAGGTCTTCAGTGACTGGTCTGATCAGTCCACCGTCCCCTTCACAGTCACATCTGACTACTGTTATGAGCCCAGAGGACCCCCAAACCCAGCAGCAACAGAAATTCACCAAGGCAAATGGTTACTTTAACAAAAGTTGCTTTTAATTATCTTTAAATATGAAAACAGGATCAAACGCTAACTTATTACTATTAACAACCTAACTTTCCACCCCCCCCCCCTCTAATTATATGTTAGCAAGTTTAAAAAAGTTCAATCTCACTCCTCCAAATTCACTGGTTGCAGGCAATTCTTACAATGTGCACAGAATTTAACATTTATGAAGTTCACCAGGCTTTGGTGCTTGAAAGGTAAATGGTTACTGCTCAGGAAGGATCTTGTCAGTTTTCAGAAGAGATTTGTTGTTTGCTTGACACAAACTGATTCCCTCTAATCAACCACGTCAGTGTCTTGCTGAAGAAACTTGCCCCATCAGGTTTTTCCAGATAATAACCTCTTTCTTTCAGGTCACCATAGAGTTCCTTTTTGTTTCTCTCATTTCAAGTGAAACATTAGGCAGCCAGTCCTTTACTCTTGTATGGACCACAAGGTCTTTGACCAGGCTGAACTAAGCACTCACAACCTGTCTTCAAAATGGGGTTTTTTTTCCACAAGCTTGCCAGCTTGTCCTGTTCCAGTCCCAACTGCTGTTGCTGAACTGTAGAATTGAATTCTCTCTCTCTCTCTCTCTCTCTCTCTCACACACACAGACAAAAGGCTTGTTTGACTCTCCCTGCTTGTAAAACCACATGACCCCCTTAGAACAGCAAACCTACCTCAGACAGACTGCGACTTCAAACCTAATCCTCCAAGTTCTTTCATCTGTTGCTTTTCAAAACAACAATCCATTAGTGAAATCCCTTGGGCACTTATCAAAGCTTTTGCAAAGGCACTCTGGCTTGAGCAGAGCTCCAGTATTTTAAATGAGATTTGTTTTAAAGTGTTTGTATGTAACCTACATTAAAAAGTCTGCCACAATTTATCTCGTTTAAAACATATCTCTTTCTCTTTGGCTTGGCTTTGCGGACAAAGATTTATATACAATACAAAATACAACACTACCTGAAGATGTTAGGGATCTGGTTTGGAGGGGCCGAGGCATGCAACAAAAATTGGTTCAGTGCAGATCGCTAAGGTCCACAAGAAATTAGATCTGTGGGCGTGGTACTCCCTCTCCATAACAGGGAAGAACCTGGTCATCAGATACAAGGTGCTTTTGGTACTGTTGTACATGGTGCAAGTGTGGTCCATTCCCCACACCTCCACCCTGGTGGTCACCAGAGCAGTCATCCAGTTCATATTTGGATCCAAGATGGCAAGGGTCCAAAAGGTCGCCCTCTACAAGTCACCAGACAATGGGGGGCAAAGGCATACCCAAAATAGGCCTCATCCTGGTGGCCACCTTTGTATGTGGCCGCATTAGACTGTGCATAGAACCAAAGTATGAGGACACCAAGTGCCACTACGTGCTGAAGTTCTACATATCCCAGGATGGGCCTGGTCCCATTTCTCCTAGTTTAAAAGCTTTTCAAACATCTTTGACCACAAGGCCATCAGAGAGTGGTCAGCACGGAACATCCTGCAGACACTTAAAGACAAGGACTCAATGGACACAGTGGCGTGGTTCCCAGAGCAGAACATCCAGGTCATCTGTTGGTATGCCGGATCACCAGTGCTCACAAACAAGCATCAGGATCTGGCCTGGCTGGTCATGAGGGGAGCCCTTCCAATAAGATCCTTCCTGTTCAACTGGAACATCACCCACAACACACGTTGTTCCCGAGATGATTGCAGTGGAGTGGAGATAGTCACCCGTCTCTTTGGAAAAGGATGTAAGGGTCCTTGTCACGGTTCATCCCCAGGAACAGCATGACAGAAGGCTCACTAATTTATGGGCTGTTCCAGGATTGCTCAGAGTCAGCCACCCAGAGCTGCTGGAAGAACAACTCGGTGAAAAATGCCCTTCGTTCTGCCTAAAACCTATTAGTCTTTCAGCACATGAAGATATCATTCAGGGAAGGTTACTGAGTGTCACATTCCAGGCTGAGAAGTAGGTGCTAAGGGACACACTGAGGCTTGGCACTGCCAACACAAGGGCACTGTGGGGAAGAACCACGGCCAAGAGTCCTTCTGTTACTGGGCATTGAGAGGCTGAGACTGAGAGAAAGCCCCTCAAACAACAGTGGGGAGTAACGACAAGGTGCCACAGGGGCAGTTATGTTGGAAAAAAGAGATAAATGCAACAAAGTACTGTGATGGAAAAATATGAAACTAAGGGTGGGAAGAGGCTTTGAATGGTTTTCTTTTTGTAAATCTTTTAAATTTAGACATACAGCATGGTAACAGGCCACTGTGGCCCATGAGTCCCTGCTGCCCAAGTTACACCCAATTAACCTACAATCCTAGTACATTTTGAATGATGGGAGGAAACTGGAAACCCTACGGAAAACCAACGCAGACACAGGAAGAATGTACAAACTCCTTAAAACAGCGTGGGACTCGAACCCTGGTCCTGACCATTGGCGCTGTAAAGCCGTTGAACTAACCACTACGATGCCTTTTATTGTGAATAAAGTCTATTTTTGTTTTTAAAAAATCCCTCCTTTCCCTGTGTCTACCTAGAAACCACTTATACCACTATTCCTGGCAGCCCGTTCCAGCCAGCCACCACTGTGTGTGTAAAAAAAACTCCCCTTATTGTCCCTCCCCCCGCACCACTCCCCCCCACCCCCACCCCGCCACCATCACTTTAAATGCACATTCTCTAGAGCAGCCATTCACAACCTTATTTTGGCTATGGACTCCTGAAGACACTGCTCAAAGTTTATGGGACCCCCTTCCCTGTGAAGCAGTCAAGCTTACCTGACTACATAAAAAGATTTTATCATTTCAGTCCATAGAGAATGGCTGCTCGAGAATGTGACTTAATTACCCTACAAAAAAGATGTTAACTGTCTATGCTATCAATGCCTCTTAATTTTATAAACTTCCATCCATTCTCCCATCACCCTCAAACCCTCTGGAGAAAACAACCCAAGTTTGTCTAATCTCTCCTAACAACTCAGACTGTCTAATCCAGCAACATCCTGGTAAACTTCTACTGTACCCTTTCCAAAGCCTTCCTGTAATAGGGCAACCAGAAGTGCACACAATACTCCATGTGCAGCCTAAACAAATTTCTATGTAACTGCCTCAAGACTTCTTCACTGTTATACTCAATGAAGCCAACCTAACACCTTCTTTACCACCCGATCCATTTGGGTGGCCACATTCAAGGAGCTATGAACCTGGATCCCTCTGAACATCAATGCATTTAGGAGACCTGCCATTTTCTGTTGTATTTGACCACCCAAAGGGCAAGGCCTTACAGCTGTCTGGTTTAAACTTCATCTGCCATTTCACTTCCCATATCTGTAAGTGTTTTTGATAACCCTCCACCCTGACCACAGCACCAATTACTCATCTTCGCTCTTTTCCTCCAAATTTCTTCCTTGAGTAGATTGTTTGGTCTGTCCTGAGATTGTGTTCAAGTTGGTGCATACATTGCTGTCATGTTGACTGGGATGTTTTAGCACATTAAATGCAGGTTGTTGCCGTTAAGGAATGTTTTGACGCAAGCCGTCAATACACAGAGAGTGGAAGAAGAAAAGGCATCATCTTGAAGCAACAGAAAAGGAAAGTTGATGCTTTGAAGAAGGAAATTATATTTTTCCCCTTTTATGGGTACAACAAAACTAAAAGCCCAGCCACTTCCTTTCAAACAGAAAGTAGACACATAGCTTTAATTCACTCAACATTCAGTGACCTGCCGTTCATTCTGCCGTCGGAACTGATGAAAGGCCCACAACCAAAGCATTGGTTACCCCTCATTTTTTATGGATGCACTGTGACTGCTGAGTTTCTCCAGCACGTTCGTGTGTTGGCTTCACTTTGCTGAGTTTTCAGCGCTGCAGCTTCGGCTCACGCTCACTTTGGTTTTGGTTTGTCCAAAACTATTTTGCTAAAGAAGCAAAGATCATAATTCATAAAGATCAAAGTTCAGATTTATGGTTAGAATACATACATGATATCACATACCACCCTGATTTTTTTTCCCCGTGGGCCAGGCAAAATTTCTACTCATCAGTTATGCAAATATAAAAACTGTACTCACTGTACAAATACAAAAGAGAAAAATGTAAACAAGAAGGCAGTGCCAAAAAACAATATTCAATCATAAATAATGTGCAAAGTCAGTTTTTAAATGAGTTTCTGATTGAGTCTGTTGTTGAGGAGACTGATGGTGGAGGGGGAGCAACTGTTCCTGAACAAGATCATACTTACAACTACAAAATGGGCATGCACTGCCTAAAATTACATACAAAATAACCTTTATTCTAAAAAAAAATCAGCATTTATATATCAAGATTTAACAACACTCCTGTATAAAAATACTCAAAAATCATTTTACAAAGTCAGTTCATGATTAAAGTCACTGAAATTTCCAATATTTGGATTGATGCAAGGGGGTGATCTGCAGCTTCAAATGGATGTTGAAGCACATTTTCCTCAACTGCACCAAGAACACAACAGCAGAAATTCTGGCAAATTTAAAATTCGTACCAAAATTATTGTTCAAAGGATTGGTGACATGGTGAAAAAACAGAAATAAAACCTTGTTGACTGTTGAGGAAACAGAAGAAAATGCAACGAGGGCAAGGAAGAGATGCTAACTTCCTCGGTTCTTACTTGTCTGTCTTACATCCATGTCCTGGTGGATAAGAGGATTGCTTGCCAGCAATGTTAATGCATCATTATGTGCTGCAGACTACTAAAAGGTGGAGTCATTCCAAGCCTTTCGAATTTTGTTCCAGGGGTTCCCCAACACTGCAGTCACCAAAAGGATAAAGATCAGCAACAGTCCCTGCAGAATCGATTGTGAGTAGGTTTCACCTGCAAAATCACAGGAAAATCAGACCATTTGTAAACATTCTAATCTCTTTTTCTGCAACTTTTCTTGTTTAGAACATACATGAGAGGCTGAGTTAGACCCTTCCGTACTTTGAAGGAGGATTCAGACTGAGAATGTCAGCAATATACCTTTACTTCCTGTAGACTCTCCGAGTCCTGCTGCATTCCTCCAGTATTTCTGTGCTTTCACTACAATCACAACATCTGCATCTTGAGTGGTTCACTCTTGCATCTGGACTGACTGGCAGGTGGAAGTTCACACAAAGTCCAGTGTCTATTATTCTTCAGTCACAGAAAGACTGGATTAGCCACAATCCTGGTAAATTTAAGACTCACACCAAAACAATTTGTCACCAAAGAATTGATGACTTTATGCAAAAAGAGAAATTAAACTTGTAGATCACTGAGGACACAGAGGAGTTGCAATAAAGACAAGGAAGAAATGGATTGCGAACAGACACTAAACATTATTCCTGGTCCCTTGCTTGTCTTGCATTCACATTATGAGTAGAAAAGAACAGAAAGCTGATGTCATTCCAAGGACAGTCTACAGGATCCTCTCAGATCTGATGCAGAGTCTCAACCCAAAACATCGACTTGCACCTTCCACCTCCGCAGACACTGATTGACCAGCTGAGTACTCCCCGTGCTTTTGTTTTTCTTTTAGATTCCAACATCTAATCTCTTTTGTCTTCACAACCTTCAGGGGTTTACATCAAAAGACCAACTCTTATGAATGGATACCACACCCTCTTTCATTTGACATGTTAATCTGATTCAGTCTGCCCTTCCAGACTGATGGACAAGGTTCCATTCACAACATGGAAATAACACTTCCCACATTATATCCATGTCCAATTAGATGTACTGCAATTTATAATAGGCTCTACATCTGTGGGAATTGCTAAAGACTGACTTGCTTTAACTCCTGTAGATGAAATATGCCAGTGCTACTGTTTCTAAAGTCATGAAAAATTGGTGGATGAAATGTTTTAAGATCAATATCCTTTTCTTACCTGTATAATGCCTGGTCAATGGGTAGAGGAGATCAGGCCAGCAAACATCATTTCTCAAGCAGTCATATTCAGTGTTGTTAATCTGGAAACTACACAATAACATTTTTTGTGACTTTTTAAGAATATTTTTTTAATTTTTTTTAACAACACAGTAGAAGCCAATTTCAGCCCAAGAGCCTGTGCTACTCAATTACACCCAAATTTACCTACAACCCCATATGTTTTGGAGAAGCCAGCGGACCTAAAAAGAAACCCATGCAGACACGGGGAGAATGTACAAATTCCTTACAAACAGTGACAGATTCAAATCTGGGTCACTGGAGCCATAATAACCTAGTGCTAACTGCTATACTGTGCATGTTGTAAACAAGGCACTCACTTGATACACAGAAACTAAACAGAATTGCCCAGTCCTTAAAGTTATTCCATTTATTTAAGATTGTTAAAGAAATGATGAGGATAAAGAATCCCAGTGGATGTATCATTATTGATAGAGGCTGTATCAAAGGAGATTGTGGAAAATAAAAGGTAACATTCAGTCAAGGTTAGAAGATTGACTGCCTTACCAAAGTGTTGGCATGAGTGGTCACAGTCACAGGAGACTGTGCTAGGGCCTCAAGTTCTCACAGTTTATACAAATAATCTGGATGAAGCTACTGGAGGTACAATTGTTAAATTATGATGACACAATTGGATGAGTTTTAAAGAGGTAAAAAGGAGGCTATGTGAGTGGGGAAAGAGAGAGACAAACTGGCAAGCAGAGGATGAGAACAAGTGCACAGAGATAGACAAGTAATAAAACAAGAAAAAGTAATAAAATGCTTTTGGTGGATAAAAGAACAGGACAATGTGATAAGTGAATAAAACGGTTTCCTCTACCTGGACAGCAATGGTTCTGGCTGCGCTGGTATCTGGATGAACTGCACGGATGTGCTGATGGAGAAGGATTGAAAGGAATCCATCTCACAAACAGCTGTTTCTCCTCCTCCACAAGATATCTGCCAATTCACTGGAGAAAAACTGAAAAAGAGAATCCACTGGTCTGACAAGAGTTGGAGAAATGTGGAGAGAATATTTCTTTGGCAGCAATTTGTAATTATTTGAATGACATCATGAAAAGGCTGGGATTCAAAAATCAAAAATAAACCAAGTATTTACCAGAAGGGAAAACATGCTGGGCTTTGGGCAATACCTGTTATGTGGGATTAATTGAACCAGTGTTTTAAGGATACAACCATGCAATTGTTTATTTTTGTGTCAAAAACTTGCTGGGCTTTGGCAAATACCTGATATTTGGAGCTAATTGAACTAGTGATTTATGGATACAATAATGCAATTGTTCATTTTTGTGTCAAAGTGGTACAATTCACTCCAATGATGGAGGTGGGCTCAGGACCAATTGCTTTTTGAAGATTCAAGATTTCAGTTATTGTCATGTACACAAAGTTCTCCCTGCCTGCCTATTTATTTAAACTGAACCAAAGAAAAATATTTGAATTCTAGTGAGGCAGAGAGAGAAGAATCGAGTGCCAAAAGAAGTCTGGAAGGAGATGTTATCAAGTGACAATGCATGAAACACAAGAACAGAGGCAAAAATCCGAGATGAAAGTCTAATTCCAATCACAATGTCATGGAAATGTGGGTGGTAATTTATTTACAATTCACAAATGCTGATAATTCCCATTTCTACTTTAGAGAATCTAATTTGAGTCCTACTTTCCTCATCGCATTTGTCCTGTGTCAAAACTGAAAGGTTAAAAAAGGCGCCACTGCACTGGTGCAGAACCAGGAGAATGGAGACTGGAGGAGATCACGTGATGGTGAGCGTCTAAGAGGTTGTAGATCCTAAGAGATCACAGACTTAGACCAGAAAACAGCATTAAAAATCCAAGATCTGGGATAAAAAAAGAGAAATGGATGCCCTAACAAGGATCCGAGGCAAGTGGAGGTGCCTCGTGTTGGAAGTAATGGCGGTGCTGACCTGACAGCCATCGAGGAGGACACAACTTCCCCCCTCCCCCGCCCACCAATCTTAGTGCCAACATGAGTTCCACAAGCAGGCGGTGCCTGGAGCGGAGAAACGGTCCCGAGTAGCAGAGAAGGCAGTAAGAGCCTTGAAGCAAGTGAACGGGAGCAAGGGAGGACAGTTGCCTCTCCCTTGCAGCTCACAGGTTTGCAGGTCCGCTAGCAGTGCATCGAGTGAGATAACAGCGGGCTCAAGTGGAGCCAGCGTGAGCTCGGGACTAACGAATTCCAACGAGGATGTGGAGGAGGTAGACCGGGATCGTGATCGCGGTAATCGCAAGGGCTGTCAAGGGTTGGAGGGGCAACAACGATGGCAGTAATGGGGGTGGTCGAGTGTGCAAGGAACCTAGCCACAAGGCCAGAAGCTGGAAAACTGGGCTGCAACAGAAAAGGGAGGAGGAGGACCCAGAGCCCTCCTTAAGAGATATTTTATAAACTCTGACCCAAATAGAAAATAGGTTGGAGAAGGGCCAGAGGCAGGTCATAAAAATTAGACAGGATGGAGGAGCCCTGGTGAATATAAGAGGTAGGGTGACAGAGGTAGAGGAGAGACTGGGGGAAAGGTCTCCTCAAAGAAAGAGCTGAGGTTTGGGGGACGTTGGAGTTCTTGGAGAACTTCACAAAACACTGCAACATTAAATTAGTGGGATTGAAAAAAAGACTCGGGGCGGGTCCCCAAAACACCAGAAAAGGAGGCACTGGGAACCCCCATTAAAATAGAAGAGCCTTTAGATCCTCAAACCCTAAGCCAGGACCCCAGTCAATCCTTATAAAAATATTTTCAAGATTGTAAAAAAAATTAGGGGCAGCGGCAAAAGGGGCAGTTCAGAGGGGAGCCTTGGAGTACAGGGGGTGAAAGTGTTCTTCTATCCAGATATCAGAGCAGATCTGCTCAAGAAGCAGTTAAGCGATCAGCAAAGCAAAAGGGCTAGGATTGTGTTTTGCACTACCTCTCTTGAAAATCATGTTGCCGGAGTGGGAAAGGAATTTTTTTTTTACAGAAAAAGAGAAAGCACGTCAGTTTATAAATACCACGCCGGCACTAAATAGTAGACCAAGTTGAAAAGAATATAAGAAGCAATAAGACTTCAAACTATTGAAACTGATAGACTGGGAGGACTTGGATTTTTCTGTTATATAAAGAATTGGCTTTTGGCTGTTTTCTGATTTAAAACAAAATCATAAAAGATGTTATATGTAAAGGTCGGGGGGTACTGGGACTGAACATGTGGAGGTTGCTGAGGGTGACCACATGGTAAGTGGTAATGGCAGCGAGAGAAGGAGAGTGACCACCAGAGGTGTGAGTGGAAGGCGGTTGAGACATATGTATGATGTGTGTGGGGTATGTGTTCCCTTTTATTATTTGGAGGGGTATGGTTGTGAGTGGGTATGTATGTTGTGGTGTTGTGGGAGAATGGATTTATCGTGTTTTTTTTACTCCAGGACCTGTCGCAGCTCAGATGAAATGGAGCAAGGAGCAGATGGTAAGAGATTGGATCTGCAGGAGTGGGGGGTGCTGGTGGAGATGGAGGGAAAAGTTTTAGAGAGGAAGCCCTGGTGTACTGGCTAACAGTGTAAAGTATGCTACTTTCAATGTTAATGGCTTAAATGGACAGGTGAAACAAAAAAGGGTCTTGGCATATTTTTTTTTAAATGATAGATCTGGCCTTCCTCCAAGAGATGCATTTAACAGAGCATGAGCATCAGAAGCTAAAAAGGGGATGGATGTGTCACGTCATCCTCCTCTTTTGGCTCAAAGGCAAGGGGGGTAGCAATTCTAGTGGGAAGAGTGTTCCAGTGCAGATGCAGAGGGTGATTACAGACAAAACAGGAAGATTCGTTATGGTGCACTGTCAGATATATTCAGAATCCTGGACCCAAGTGAATGTCTAGACCCAACTATGATGACGAAAAATTTATATAGGACATTTCCCTACAATTGGCAGTGGCAATTGTAAATATTCTAATGTGGGGTGACTTTAATCTATAAATACACAAAATGAATAACGAGGACGAGCGTGGCGAAAGCCACCATTGACTGCATGAGAGAGACGGAAAAAGCATCCAAGAAAGAGGGATTACTTGTTTTACTCAAAGCAACAAGACTCCTACTCTAGAACAGACTTTTTTCTGGCTTCAGCCCATATAGAGGGTAGGATCATGGAAACTAAGTATGGGACAAGGCTTCTCTCAGACCATTTTCCCACCCCCCCCCGCCCAGTTTTGACTATAGAAATGCAAGATAAGCAGGACACAACATACAGTTGGCATCTTAACACTGTTGTTGAAAAACCCAGAGTTTTGTAGTTTCACAACAGCCGAAATAGCTCTATGAGGCCAACTGCCCCTCTACTCTGATAAATTCCTTCTGTGGGACACCCTTAAGGTGTACATGAGGGGCCAGATAATTGGGTACACAAAGATGGTCAAGAAAAATTATATAAGGGAGGTGGAGGAATTGGAAAAGGACATTACCCAATTAGAGAAGGATTTTCAGAAATCAGGCTCACTACAGAGCTCTTACAAACAAGAAATTGGAATATAATACGCTTCAGACATATATTAAGGACCCTTACGAGGTCGAAGCAAAAGTATTACGAGTTAAGGGAAAGAGCTCACAAGGTCCTCACTTGGCAGTTAAGGGCAGAATAAGCCTCTATAGCTATCAATGCAATGAAAACAGGGAATGGCCAGATCTCGTATAAACCAAAGGAAATTAATGAGACCTTCATAGAATGAAGGGCTGTATAAATCTGAATTTACTGGGGATTCTAATCACATGGTCAAGTTTCCGGTCAGATTAGTTCTCCCAAATTTAAGCTCGGAGGAGCAGGAGGGACTAGACCTTTCTCTTACATAGGAAGAGCTGGGGAAAGCATTGAGTGTGCTACAAGCTGGCAAGTCTCCAGGGGAGGATGGATTCCCACTCAAGTTCTACTGAGAATTTAAGGACTTACTAATGCCTCTATATATGGAGGATATAGACCAGGCCAAGGGAGACACAGACTCTCCCGGGATCTTTCACAATGGTGATTGTTATGGCGATCTAAAAGAAGGGCAAAGATCCACTTTTGCCTTCTTCTTATAGACCAATCTCCCTGCTGAATACTGATTATAAGATCCTTGCCAAGGGCCTGGCAAATAATATTGGCATTGCATTTATTGAAATTAATAAATAAAGACCAGGCAGGCTTTGGGCAGGAGAGGCAAGCAGCAGATAACATTGACAGACTGTTGAGTGTAATGCATCTGGCACAAATCAGAAATGAGGAAGGATTGGCTGTTTCCCTGGATGTAGAGAAGGCTTTTGACAGACTGGAGTGGGAATTTTTATTTAAAGAAGGTGAGGTTAAGGCCAACTTTTCGAAAATGGATTAGGGTGCTATACCTTGCACCCAAGGCAAAGGTTACGACCAATGGACAAATCTCTTCAGCTTTCCCATTTACCAGATCTAGTAGATAAGGGTGCCCGCTATCACTGGCTCTTTGTGAACCACTGGCTGAGGCCATTCACCAGGATCTAGACTTTAAAGGTTATAGAGTAGGCCAGGAAGAGCACAAAATCAATTTATTTGCTGATGACGTGCTAATATATCTGACTGACTCTGCGACTTCTTTGCCTCGACTATACTTTGTATTGGAGGACTATGGGAAACTCTCCAGGTATAAGATAAATTGGGGAAAAAGTGAGGTGATACCAGATATCAAGGGGAATTATAGCTAACTTAAAGAAAATAGCAATTTAAGGTGGCCACAGGAGGGGATCAAATACCTGGGAATTAATATTGATGCAACTTGAATAATTTATATAAGTTAAATTATATCCCCTTGCTGAAGAGAGTCGAGTAGGATTTAAATAGATGGATGTTCCTATCCATAACATTTAGTGGGCAGGGTTAACAGCATCAAAATTAATGTGTTGCCAAGATTCTAGTATCTTTTTCATGTATTACCTGTGCCATTACCCCAAAGTTTCTTCAAACAGCTGCTACACAAGGTCAGAATGTTTCTCTGGAATGGTAAGTTGGCAAAGGACTATGGAAAAAATAACATGGGACTACAGTCTAGGCAGATTAAGGATGCCAGACTTAAAAAAATATTATTGGGCACCCCAGTCGAGATACATCGCCTCTCTCTTCCAGAGAAGAGGTGCACCATCCTGGGCACAAATTGATATGCCCCTAGTGGGCGAAAGGATAGCAGAGGACTTTATTTATAAACTGGACAATAAATTGCTGTCAAGCAAGAAGGGCAGCCCCATATTAAAACAAGTGATTAATATCTGGAACAAAATTAACCAATATTTGAACATCAAAGTGGGGCTGTCCCGAAAAACACCCCTGACCCCTATTAAATTAATACCATTAACGGTAGGTAACAAGACCCTGGTCACTTGGCGCCGTAATGGCATCAGGTGCTGAGAGGATTGTTACGAGAAGGGGCAATTAATGTCGTTTGAGCAACTCAAAAATAAATGATTTGCCAAATCAGACATTCCACTGCTGTCTTCAAATAAGATCTTTTTTGCAGGACATATTGGGTCCAAGTATGGCCTTACATCGATGCAGTGTCATAGAGACCATGAATCAAAGGGGGAGTGGAAAGAAATTAATTTCTGCAATGTATTTTCTGCTCCAGTCAGATGGACTCAAACAGGGACTCCAAAGATCAAGAGAAGGATGGGAGTCGGACTTGGGTATTGTAATTGATGAGAGATGCTAGACTGACTTATGCCGGACCAGCATGTCCAGAGTCATCAAAGCAAGGTACAGGTTGGTGCAATATAATTTCTTGCATCAGCTGTATCTCACTCTACAGAAAATAAACACGTCAAAACCAAAACTCTCTGACCAATGCTTCAAATGCAGCATGGCAACTGGGACATTCGTGCACGCAACCTGGTCATGTGCCAATGATTCCCGCAAGACCCAGAGTTGCTACTGTTGGGAAACGTAATGGACACAAAGCTTACAAATTTCAAATCCAATTTTTGTTGATCGCATTGGCAATGGCCAGGAAGTGCATTGCGACTACCTGGAAGTCCGACTCGAATTATGGAATATGGAAATGCAGAGCTGTGTACCCTTGGAGAAGGTAACTTATAAGTTGAGAAATAAATATGACACTTTTCGAAGGATTTGGCAGCCGTGCATGTGTCACGTGGGCATATGGCGGTGATTGATTTCCCCCATTCTCTGCCATGGTGACCTCTCCTTCGCAGTAATCCCAATCAAGGAAAGTCAGGAATATACATCAGCCCATCGATCGCCCATCAAGCAGCGACAATTCCTGTTCTCTAATTACTATTTATTATCCTGGTGTAAAGTTTCTGTTGTTGGTCAAAATCTGAATGAGCTGTCCTGTGTCAGATGTGGGGGAGGGAGAACTGGAAAAAACACGAGCTTGTGTATGCAGTCAATAATGAGAATTAAGTGTACGTAAATTTGAATACAAGCTGCCAGGATGGCACTAACAATATATTTGGCAGTATAAGCTTGTGTGAAAATATAAATAAAATATTTTTAAAAAGAGAATGGAGACTGGATAACTGATGGTACATGTAAGTGAAATCCTGCAACCAAGAAGACTGTGCCCAAGATGGTGGCACCTGTGCTCAGCCATGGCCAGGAGGGGTTGTAGACTCCAGGGAACGGCGGACCAGGGCAGTAGAAATGGGAAGAACATCACACCACCCCCCCCACCCCAGGAATCTTGAAAGCATGCCCTTCACAGTGAGAGCTTTACAAGACAAACAAGCACTTTGCCCGAATTAGTTTAAAAAGTTCGTCCTATTTGCCTGCCTTCAACCCACATCTCTCTGAACCTTTCCTATCCAAGTAAATCTCTCAGTGTATTTTAGATGTTACAATTCTACCTACCTCGACCATTTCCTCCGGCAGCTTGTTCCATATACCCACCAGCCTCAGTAGAACAAATTACCCCTCAAACCCCTTTTTAAATCTTTTCACTCTCACTTTAAAACCTGTGCCCTCTAATTTAGGATTCTCCTATCTTGGGAAATAATAGACTATTCAACTTATTTATACCTCCCATGGTTTCATAATCCAACATAACATTCCAACTTTTGTACTCATGTTGACCACATTTGGCAATGAAGGCAAGTATGTCAAACATCTTCACCGCCCTGCCTACTTGTGCTGCCAGTTTATAGGGAATTGTGCACCTGAACCCCCAGGTCTCTTTGTTCCACATCACTCTCCAGGGGCCTACCATTCACTATACAAGTTCTGAACCCCCAGGTCTCTTTGTTCCACATCACTCTCCAGGGGCCTACCATTCACTATACAAGTTCTGCTTTGGTTTGACTCTGAAAAACACATTACAAAGACCACAAGACATAGGAGCAGAAAAGGCCACTTTGCCCATTAAGTCTGTTCCATTATTTGAATCATAGCTGATGTGCATTTTTCATTTGTGTTTTATCTCTTAACTGAGTTAAATGTCATCTTCAATTTCCCCACTTAGATCTATAGAACACAACAGCACAGAAACAGACCCTTCCACCTATCTAGTGTGTGCTGAACTATTATTCTGCCTCGTCCCACTGACCTGCACCTGGACCAAAGCCTTCCATATCTTTCCCATTTATATACCTGTCCAAATTCTTCTTAAAAAGTTAAAATTCCACACTCTCATCACTCTCTGGGTGAAGAGGTTCCCTCTAATATTTCTTTAAACATTTCACCCTTAACCCATGTCCTCCAGTTCTTGTCTCAGTTAACCTCAGTAGAAAAGGCCAAGGCTTTACCCTTTATGTACCCCTCTTAATTTTGTATACCTCTATCAAATCTACCCTCATTCTTCCACACTCCAGAGACTAAAGTCCTAATCTGTTTAACCTTTCCCTATAACTCAGTTCCTCAAGTCCTGGCAACATCCTTGTAAATCCTCTTTGTACACTTTCAATCTTATTGATATCCTTCCTGTAGTTAGGTGACCAAAATTGCACACAATACTCCAAATTTGGTCTCACCAATATATTGTATAACTTCACCATAACATCCCAATTCCCATCCTCAATACTTTAATTTATGAAGGCCAACATCCCAAAAGCTCTCTTTATGACCCTTTCTACCTGTCATTCCTCTTCCAAGGAATTATGTTTCTGCACATCCAGATCCTTCTGTTCTACTGCACTCCTCAGTGCCTTATCATCTACCTTGGTTAGTTCTTCCCAAGTGCAACATCTCACACTTGTCTGCATTAAATTCCATCTGCCTTTTTGCAGTCCACTTTTTATCTAGATCACGTCATAAACATAAATAGCTTTCTTCACTGTCCATTATACCACCAATCTTAGTGTCATCCACAAACTTACTAAACATGTTAACTATATTGTCAATGAAAATGTTAACATAGATGACAAACAAAAGTGGAACCAGCACTGATTCCTGCAAAACCCCGCTGCTCAAAGGCCTGCAATCCGATTAAGAACCCTCCCCAACCATGAAGACAACTTTGAAACCAATCCGCAAGATTACCTGAAACATCCACATTTCTGCCCTCATTAATCCTCTTGGTGATCTCTTCAAAACAAATATTAAATTGTAATTGGGAAATCCTTGATATTTGCAGCATATTAAATCATAGTTCCTCTACAGCAGTCATTCTTAAAGGGGGCCATACTGTCCCCTTGTGGATGACAGCACATTTCAGAGAGGAAGGGGGGCCATTGACTGAATTTTTTTTTTAATGTTATTTGGAGATTTTGGAATAAAACAACTGAACTTGACTGATTAACAGGGAAGAGGGCCCATAAACTTTGAGCAAAGTTCTGAGGGGTCATAACCAAAAAAAGGTTGAGAATGGCTGATCTACACCATTCAAGTTCTAAACTTGCACAATGTCGATTGGCCGATACAATAGCAATTCCATCTTCTTACCTAATTTCAGCTCCAAGTATCTCTCGTTGTGGGACCCCTTCAATTGTACCAACAACAGCTGTGAGAAACCGAACATTCATGGCAGCAGGAATCTCAGCACAAAATCCATTAAATTCATCTTCCAGTGAACCATTATAAGAAGCTGTATTTTTAAAAAGATCTATATAAATTAATCTAGGTATATTTGACTAATTTCAATACTAGAATCTCACTTCTAGCCTTGACAAAACAAGCTATTCCAGGAACTTAACCTTAAAGAATCATGTATACAAGGCAAAATAATCCAAGGGCCCTCAGTGACTCTGAAGGGACTCTCTTTGCTTCTCTTTCTCTTGTACTTTAAGGGGAACCGGGCAATGCTAATGGCAACTCTTTGCCTGCCTTTCAGCTGGCAGAAGTCAAACCAAGAAAGGGCATACACCACACATGTCAAACTCTGGCCCGCGGGCCAAATTTGGACCGCGATATAATTATATTTGGCCCGCAAGATCATTTCAAAAATGTATTAGAGGTGGCCCGCTGGCCGCCGTGCCAGTATAGCGCATGCACAGTAATACAACAAATCCCAGAATGCATTGGCGTCAGCCTGCTAATCGCCCCAACCTCCTCTGTTTACGTTGCAGGGTCTCACCGTGGACTCTGGTTTTGGGGCCTGGCCGGTGTCAAGGGAAGCCAAGGCTGCTTCCCAGCGCCCGGAACCGGAGGCCTCGGGCCTGACCTCGCCAGGACCGTTGCCCATTCCCCCTCTCTGCCGCAGGCCGATCCGCGACTCACGGTGACGGGGCCGCTGATCCGCCGAGATGCCACCCTGCAGCGAGAGCCGATGCCCCCGCACTGTCGTTGTCCAACCCGATCGCCCGCAAACCCCGCCCTCCTGCACACAGGCCTGAGTAAGTATTATGAACTTTAATCTCAGGATAAAATGATCTTCCAATAGTTTCATGTCACAGTGATAAATATATTCCTGGTTAAAAATGGTCCTGCACCTGGATACAAGCTCATTAGGCATAAAACTTGAAAAGTGTGTCAATCAAAGGATATCTGTACCAATAGAAAAAGGGCATGGCAAATAACCCTGCTAGAGTTCATGCCCACAATCAGTCACCCATTTGATTGTTTCAGGAATCATGCTGTTCTCCCACATTCTCAATAGCCCTCAGATTTTACTATTCGACAGCACACTAGCAACATTTGACAAATCCTCTATAGAGAAATATTATTTATTGAATATTTTATTTCTCATTTGTTAATGCTTCTGGAAAGAGTTTATCCAAAACTATTATTAAACATTTATTTTAATAAGAAAAAGTCTAACATTACATATGTTGAAAGAAGAGAAAACATGCAGATGTTGTTGAAAATTTTCAATAAATATTTAGTTCGGCCCTCGACTTAGTCCAAGTTTTGGCCCTCCGTGAATTTGAGTTTGACACCCCTGGCATACACCATGAATGGAGGGGACACTGAGGAGTGCAGCAGAACAGAGAGTCCTGGGAATACAGATACATAATTCTCTGAAACTGGCATCACAGGTGGATTGGGTTGTAAAGAGAGCTTTTGGCATACTGGCCTTCATAAATCAAAGTATTGAGTATAGGAGTTGGGATGTTATGATAAAGTTGTATAAGACATTAGTGAGGCCAAATTTGGATTATTGTGTGCAATTTTGGTCACCTAACCACAGGAAGGATATCAATAAGATAGAAAGAATGCAGAGAAGAATTACAAGGATGTTGCCTGACTTCAGGTAATGAGTTACAGGGAAAAGTTAAACAAGTTAGGACTTTATTCCCTGGAGCAGAGAAGAATGAGGGGAGATTTGATAGAAATATACAAAATTATGATGGATAAAGATAGAGTAAATGCAAGTAGGCTTTTTTCCACTGAGGTAGGTGAGATACAAACTGGAGGACATGGGTGAAGAGTGAAAGGGGAAATGTTTAGTGGGAACATGAGGGGGAACTTCTTCACATAGAGAGTGGTGGGAATGTGGAACAAGCTGCCAGGTAAGGTGGTAATGCAGGCTCAATTTTAACATTTAAGAAAGATTTGGACAGGTACATGGAAGGGAGAGGTATGGAGGGCTATGGACTGGGTGCAGTTCAGTGGGACTAGGAAAAAAATGGTTCAGCACAGACTAGAAGGGCTGAAGGGGTTTGTTTCTGTGTTATAGTGTTTTATGGTTCTAAGTGTGGAGGTTGGGGGAGAAAAACAGGACTAGATGAGATGGGAAACTTGATCAGTATAGACAAGTTGAGCCAAGTGGCCTATTTCTGCATTGTATGGTTTTAATTCAAGCAACATAGACTATTGGTTGACCAATTGGACTCATCCAATGAAACTATCATCATAAAGAATCAAAGCAGTCAGTTTTAAACATCTTGTCCACCTCCATTTGTAAAGCTTGCCTGTCTCAACTACAGACAGGCAGGGTAAATATGCCCAAAAAGGGTAGGAATCTGCCATAAGGAGTCCCAGATACATTCTGTACAATCTTGTGGATTGGCAAAACACTCTTTTGGAAAATCTTTTTCAGATGTAGTTCTGAGTACACTGTCAGAGCTGGCTCACGATGCAGGAATCATGAAACCTGAGTCCTCAAAGCTCAACAGGCAGAAAAGGAAAATTTAGGCTCTGGGTTCAGCATTGAACACTTGAATCATTCAGCAAGAGGATCAAATGAAAATACAAATCAATGCAGGGATGTTGAAAAAATACATGGTACTAATGAAAGACCAGCCAATTACCAACAATAACAATAGGACCAAGCAGATTTGTTATCAATTAATTTCATTATACTTTGTGGGGCATTGGTGTGGAGACCAGGCAGCCACCTTTGCTCACTTAAAAATCCCTGCGCTCACAGAAATTCACTGATGATGAATCACACACTATAAACTGCAACGTGCAGGAAGCAGCACAGGATACCAGCTGGCAATGAAACTGAATCACCATTCAAATAGAGCTGATCCAGTCTTGGTCTCAATACCACTCTGCAACAATAAAGTGCTTGAGTGGCATGGAGAACCAACAAATAAGCTTTTATTCCAGTTTATCACAGAATTATACAAAGCAATCTTGTATGTAAAAAATGCTTCATTTCAGTGAAAAGTAAAAGCTTGCCTTTAAATAGGGGTACCCATTCCGACAGATCAGTAAGGTTTGAGTTTCCCCTCCTTGCTACATAATTTGCTGGCACAAGCATCAGAAGGGTTTCATAAATAGTAGACCTGTTGAAAAGCAAAAGGGTATTAAAAGACAAGGACTGGAATCAAAGCATTGTAAGTGCTTGTGAAGTAACAGCACTCTGAAAAGTTCAGGTGCCCAGTCAGGCTTTATACTGAAAAAGAGTCTGCAGATCTGGACCACCAAACTAGCCAGGAAAGAAGTCTGAATTTAGACGATTACATTTATCATCATGTAACAGTACAGAACATGTAATATTACACAAAATTTCCTTCTATCTGCAATGGGCAGACAAACATTGGCCATTAGCATCACCTGCCGCCACTGACAGTGAGAGAAAGCGAGTTTCTTCAGACTTGCTGAGGGCCCATGGATTCGCTTCCAACACTTCTACAGCCTCTGCAGCCATAGAAACTCCTTATACACAGTGCCCCACCATTCCCACAACAAATTCCCAGAAATAAAAACCCAAAATGGCTCTGGATACTTCATAAACCTAGTCAAAATGCACTGAAAATTCCACTCATAGCTAACAGGAACCCCTTCAGAGAAGGCAGATATGTCCCATCTTCAAAGGTTATAGCAGCAACTTGGTTTTACATCTTGGAGTAAAAACATTTCAATTCAAATATGACACTGAAATAACCATTACAGCAAATCTAAATTGTCATTTACACTTACTAGATTAATTCATTAGGGACTTTGGCAGTGGTGGGGGAGAGGGAGGTGAAGGGTAGGAAGAGCTCATACGAGAAAGGAATTAAAACAAACAAAAAAAAGTACTGCAGATAGGTCCTGTCAGAAACAATCAAAAAAATACATCAGCCTCTGAAATATATAGATCATTATTCAGGTATGGTACATAACATTTTGAATATACATTTAAAACTAACCAATACTTTGATGCATTTCTATTTACTAAACAATAATCAGAAACTGAATAAAACACAAAAGTCTGTAGACACCATGATTGAAGTAAAAACACAATGCTGGAGAAACTCAGCAGGTCAAGCAGTGAACTTTATATAGCAAAGATAAAGATACATAACCAACGTTTTGGGCTTGAGCCCTTCATCAGGGTGTGAGCAAAATGTAGAGAGGCATCTGAACAAAATGGTAGGAGGAGGTGGGGAGGAGCACAGTCCCACAGTCAGGAAGTAATAGGTGAATGAGGGAGGGAGGGCACACCAGCAAGCAGGGGGAGGGAGGGAGGATGGCTCTGTGAAAGGAGAGGGAAGGGAGTGGAGAGCTGAAGGAAAGAAGACAGAGGGATGGGGGAGAGAAAGGGGAGGAGGCTAGCGGAGCCGAGCAAAAATAAAAAATATAAGAGGTGAAGAGAAAACCACAACTGAGAATAAAAGGGCAGACTGTAGCGAGCCGAGCGATCACACAATTAAACGGGCCAAATTGACACAACATGGCCGGTCCAAGATGGCGCGGGCTCCCCTTCACTGCAGATAAGAATCCCGCATTTAGCGCCACGCGTGAGCTAAGGAGCCCTCCACTTCCACGTAGCGATGATGTCACTTCCAGAACCTGGAAGGTACGTCATCAGAAATGGGTAGGCCAGCGTGGAGACGCGGTGAATCCAAACCAATAAAGTAATTCATTGGTTCACCCTCACGCTGTGTGGATGTCTCTTTATTCGGTAGCGCTGCCACAGCAGTCGCTACAGTGGTGACCACAACGGTTCCAACGTTTTGGAACCAGCATTGATCACATGAAAATGCAGCCACAGTCGCAGTGCCTGCGACCAACGTGGTGGGCATACATCTCCCACCATTCTGGGCAAGCCAGCCCAGGAACTGGCTACAGCTGGCTGAGTCACAGTTCACATCAGGGGAATCGTTTCAGAGGACACCAAGTTCTGGCAATGTCGTCAGCGCCCTGGATGAGGCCACAGCTGCCAAATTAAGCTCCTTCATAGAAAACCCACCGATGGAGTGTAAGTAGAAGCAGTTCCAACATTTCCTCCTCGACAACCTACAGCTCTCAGCCGGCACAAGCGTGCCATTAGAATCCTCAACATGGAGGGCCTGGGCGACAGAAACCCCTCCGAGCTATTGCACAAGATGGTGGTCCTGGCAGTCAGGCACACAGACTGTTTCCTGTTCGAGGCCCTATTCCTCTCGAAACTACCAGTACACTATCCTCAGCAGTTTCGGACATGGATTTCAGTGCCCCGCACCTTGTAGCCAAGGAGGCAGACAGGCTGCTCTGCACGCCACAGCAGAATTCCCTCCAAATACAACCAGTCTATACAATGGCGCCACCACCCCATCCAGTCCACCAGAAACACCAGCAGTAGCTGCAGCGCAGCAGCAACATGAAGGGCTGTGGGGACTGTTTTTACCACTGCAGATGGGGTAGGAATGCCTGGCGGTGCACCAAAGGCTTTCCCCTGCAAGCGGCAAACAGGTCCTCCATTCCCAGCTATGGTACCCGCCTAGTCACCATCCACGTTGCAGAAGCTGTTTTTCAGTGGGAGTGCACCATCGTGGCCATGGGACAGGCACTTCTCGGAGTGGATTTCCTCCGGGCTCATGAACTGCTGGTAGACATGACAAGATGCCAGTTAGTAAATGTCACAACTTTCCAGTCTTTCCCTCTCACCCTACGGAGATGCTCTTTCCTGCTACTGGGAATCCACGCCCTGGACCAAGATGAGTTCTCCTCCCTACTGGCCAAATACCCAGCTTTATTGGCACCAAACATCCATGACTCCAACCCGCCACATGGCGTGAAGCACCACATAGAGACTGCCGCCCCCTCCCCCAAGCCCACCACCTCCCACAAGACAAGATCCACTGCCATGGAGGAGTTGGAGATCGTCTGCCATTCCAACAGCCCATGGGCCTCCCCACGCCACGTGGTGCAGAAGAGCTCTGGCGGTTGGCGGCCGTGCGGCGACTATCGACGTCTAAACGAGACAACAGTCCCAGACATGTATACCATCTCACACGTCCAGGATCTCACCATGAAGCCTCAGGACTGCAGGGTATTCTTCAAGGTGGAGCTCGTGAAGGGGTACCACCAAATCCCGGTACACCGAGTAACGTCCAGAAGACAGCCGTCATCACACCTTTCAGCCTCTTTGAATTCTTAAGAATGACTTTCGGATGCAAAAACGTGGCCCAGACATTCCAGTGGCTAATGGGCATGGTCGACTTCATTTTATTTTATCTAGATGACATCCTCATTGCCAGCCCTGATGCCAGCACCCAGAGGACACACCTCACCCACCTGCTTGACAGACTGCAGCAGTTCAGGCTCACAGTGAACCCGGCCAAGTGCCAGTTCAGCCTGCAAATAGACTTCCTGGAGCATTGAATCACCCCAGAGGGTGCCATGCCACTACCCGACAAGGTGGAGGCCATCCAGAACTTCCCTAAGCTGAGCACAACCAAAGAACTACAGGAGTTCCTGGGGATGGTTTATTTCTACTACTGCTTCCTTCCATAACATTTATTGGGTAGGGTTAACAGCATCAAAATGAATGTGTTGCCAAGATTAATTAGATATAGGAATCAGGCTGCCCCAGATTGTGGCACTATTTAGCCCATCTTGACTGATCCATTCTCACCGTGAGAACTGCCTTTATCACTTGGACACAAATACAGTTTGTGGGCTTTTTTTAGAAAAAAAACAAGAGTGAAGTACAGGGAGCCTGTTATTAACGCACTAAGGGATATTTTACATAATAAACCCAATGATCTTATGATTTAGAGAATAAAACACTTGCTTTACACACCCAAGAGCAGTACAATTTTTAAAATCCTCTCTGCGGAAACGTAGCTGGCAGCCTGAAATCGCGGCTTCTCCAAACAATAATAACGTTGTTTCAGCTGATGAACACATCCCAGTTCCAACTGCAAAACAAAATGAATTAAAACTGTTTTACAAGAATTAAAACAAAAAGCATTACTGTCATTTTTTCCATCCAAAAGTGTATAGTTTGCATCACCCACTTCTCACTCCAATCAAAGTCGATACTCTCAGCATTTTACTGCAATGGGGTCAGTCCTTCAGCCTCCTTCACTTCAGGGAAAAAAGTCACAGCCTATTCAATCACTCCTCATCACTCAAGCCCTCCAGTCCAAGCAACATCATTATGAATTTGATCAACGACGATAAGCAGTTCCAAATGGTGGAGAGCATCAAGATCCAGGGCACTGGCAAAAATACAAAATGGTAAGGAGTGTAGCCGTATGCTACGAAGAAACACATACTTGCAGTGTGGGAGGTTAAGCTCTGACTTTATTGAGGCTGGAAATGCTCCTTTTATATAGTTGGAGTTCATGGAGTTTGGTTGAATGAATGACATAACTCGCATGAATAACAAAAAATGGGATTCCAGCCTGCAGGAACATTCTTGCATGTGAATACCCTTCTTCCCCAGTCTGGTGTTGCTCTGTTAGCTGGGCAGCCTAGCCAATGCCATTTTAGGGCTGCTGGTCTTCTACTGACCCAGCTTCCAACCGCGCCAGTTCGCTATACCAAAGGTTGCATCAGCGAGTTATGCCGTTGTTTATTACCGCACATTGTACCAGCCCGATCTCCGCAGTTGCGGGCCGCCACAGGAAAATAATTTTTAAGCAGCCAGTGTTAGGGTCATACAGGTGCTCCCATGTGGAGTAATGGAAGATGCAATTACAGCATTCAAAAGGAGCTTGATAATGTTAAGAGCCCAGAGGACCCCAAAACCCAACAGCAACAGATATTTACCAAGATAAATGGTTATTTAAACAAAAGTTGCTTTTAATTGTCTTTAAACATGAAAACAGGATCAAACTTTAGCTTATTACTATTAACTTACTTAACCTAACAACACCCTTCTAATTCTAAGCGCACGTGTGTGTAATGTGTGTGTTAAGTTCAGAAAAGTTCTTTAATTCACAGTCCAATCTCACCTCATTCCTCCAAGTTCACTGGTTGTGGGCAATTCTTATACTGTGCACAGAATTTAATATTTATAAAGTTCACCAAGCTTTAGTGCTTGAAAGGTATATAGTTACTGCTCAGGAAGGTTCTTGTT
This sequence comes from Narcine bancroftii, assembly GCF_036971445.1. Lineage (NCBI taxonomy): Eukaryota > Metazoa > Chordata > Chondrichthyes > Torpediniformes > Narcinidae > Narcine > Narcine bancroftii. The sequence continues at coordinate 195,426,502 of NC_091472.1, forward strand.
GGTTTTCAGAGAGAGATTTGTTGTTCCTGGACACAAACTGATTCCTTCTAATCAGCCACGTCCATGTCTTGCCAAAGAAACTTGCCCCATCAGGGTTTTTCAGATGATAACCTCTTTTTTTCAGGTCACCACAGAGTCCTTTTTATTTCCTTTATTTCAAGTGAAACAGTCCTCTCCTCTTGTATGGACCACAAGGGCTTTAACCAGTCTGAACTAAGAACTCACAGCCCGTCTTCAAAATGGGGTTTTTCCACAAGCTTGCCAGCTTGTCCTGTCCAGTCCCAGCTGCTGCTGCTGAACTCTAGCACTGCAGAACTGAAATCTCTCTCTCTCGCTCAAAGAGAAAAGCCTGTTTTTTCTCTCTCTGCTTGCAAAACGACATGACCCTCTTAGAACAGCAAACTGCACTCAGACAGCCTGCACCTCTAAACCTAATCCTCCAAGTTCTTTCATCTGTTGCTTTTCAAAACAACAATCCATTAGTGAGGTCCCTTGGGCACTCTACAAAGTTTTTGGAAAGACACTTGGAGCTGGGCCTGGCTGGGTTGAGCAGAGGTCCAGACTTTTAAATTCGATCTGTTTTGAAGTGTTTGTATGTGACCTACACTAAAAACCTGCCACAATTTATCTCCTTTAAAACATATCTTTTCTTTCTTTCTTTGGCTTGGCTTCGCGGACGAAGATTTATGGAGGGGGTAAACATATCTATATACAATACAAAATACAACATAATCTGTCACAATAAGCCTCTGAAACAATATGTAGGCTAATGGGAAGAGGGAATAGCTGGATTGTTGGTATCTTCAACATGAGTAGAGGCCCCTGCAACCATTCTGCAATTAGCACTGTCAATATCTCAGGGCATTTACTCCACAGCCCAGGAGAAAATTGCACCATTTGAACAATTCAATGAGAAACGACTTTTGTAGGAGTTATTGATTTTTAAAAAATGTTCTTATACATGTTTCAACACTGCACCCAGAAGAGAGAAGGGTAAAAAAGCTTGTTATTTCAAAACAATAAAAGAAAATATATCACCTGGCCGCCATATTCTTAAGGGAGCTCTTCGCAAGGTCTTGTCATTTGCAAGGGCAGCCAAGACTGGTTTGCCAATCAGGTAACCTGAAATTAATAGAGAACTTTTTATCATTCTGCATTCCATACATATAGTCACACTTAGAATCAGTAAATGAACAGCTTTTCAAAGCACTTCCATTCAGATGAGTTTCCCATCACTTTCATTCTCCAGACTCCATCTCATTCCTCGTTCTTTTTGTTTATATGTATACGCAGTGTAGTTTTTTTTTGCACTACCAGTAAGTGGTAATTTGGCCTGGCCCACAGAAAAAAGAATCTCAGGGTTGTATGTGATGTCATGTATATACTCTGACAATACATCTGAAATCTGTCTAACTCTAACTATTTTTGATACTAAATTTGTCAATTTCAGAGAACTATTCTTTTTTGTTGCTTTGTTTCAATTTGTTGTCTTCAAGCTTAATTTAGTATTTCAAGTAATTGTTGCCTGGCATCTTTAGTCTGTACCCTAACACACAAACATTTCCATCTTCTCCCCATTATCTCTGTCTCTGCAAATTAAAATATACTTGTTTTCTCAATTTATTGTACTAAAAATCTTTGACCTGAAACATTACCCGTTTCTCTACCCACAAATCCCATTCAAATTGTGCTTCCATAATTTCTGGGAGGTTTTTTGCTTTTGAATTTCTAGCAACTTTGATCCAATAAATCAAACAGCAAGTTAATTAGTCTCTGGTGGTCCTGCCAACATTGCTCCTTCAACTGACTTCGCTTTTAAAAGTTACAAGTAGATCCATATACACACAAGGTATGACAGCAAACTGCAGGTCAGAACAAAATTCTGTACTTTTAATGCAACTTGTAATTCTATTGTCAATCACCTTACTTCTCTGTTTATCATTATGCTTCCAGTGGATTGAAACTAATCTAATATATTTTTGTAGATGTATACCTGTTTGTTTGTCTATTCTCCATGCAAATCAATATGGAGCACTCCAGAAATGTCCAGTGAGGTTCAGTAGGGGTAACATGACATGACCACATTGAATTTAACCCTTTAAGGTTATTTGAAGTTCAAAAGTTCAAAAACAATTGAACTTGCACCAGGGACACCTCAATTAGTTACAGTGCGGTGCATCAATGTACATTCAGAATAAAAACAAGCGGCCAAACCCAGTTCAATATGGGCCCAAAAAAGCAAAGCAACATTGGCGGAAGCTCTTCACTATCCTGTAGTCAGACAAAAGAGACAGCAGAGGAGCACCAATCTCACCTCTCTGTTGATGTTTCCAGACAAACAAGGAGCAGGCACCAGGAAACAGAACAGCAGTGATACAGCTGTCTCAGTGCTCAGGCCTCCGGACAGGCAAGGGGCAGGCATGTAGTCAACAAATGAGTGTTTTATTTCCCTGGCAACATGAAACACACAAGTCTGCAGTCTGCAAAATCCTGGAGGAACTCAGCTTATTTCACAGCAACAACCAGAGGAGGTAAAATTATACTACTTGCATTTCAGGCCTGAGTCCTTCTTCAAGGAATAAGCAAAGAACAGAAAGGTGTCATCAGAATAAAGACTGAAGACTGGTAGGGGGAGGAGTCCAGACCAACAAAAGATGTTATTTGGATATGATAAGTGGTGAGAATTAATATTGGCTCATTAAAAGGAGACTTCTCTCAATTCTACCATCTCTGTCACATGTACTCCCAGTACAAGGTCTTCCATGCCAAATCATCAGAGATGTCCTTCAAACTACATGGTTTTCCCTCTACAACCACCAATTCAGCCTTCACCTTCATATTCTCCATTACCCGCACATCTGCTCTGGCCCCCTCCACCTCCACGCACAACAAGGACAGGGATCCCCTTGTCCTCACTTACCACCCCACAAGCCTCCGCATCCAACACATTCTCCTCCGCCATTTCTCTCCACCTTCCACAGGAACTGCTCTCTCCGTGACTCCCTTGTCCACTTCTCCCTCCCCACCAATCGTCCCCTTGGGACCTACCCCTGTGACCACAGGAGATGCTCCACGCACCCACTCATCCACCCTCAGCATTATTTGGGGCCACCAAACAATCTTCCAAGTGAAGCAATCTGCAGGGATCATCCACTGCATCTGGTGCTCCCATTATGGTCTCCTCTACATCAGAGAGATTGGGCACAGATTGAGAGGTTGTTTTGTTGAGCAATAGCATGGATCTCCCAGTGGCCATCCATTTCAATTCCTTGCCCCATTCCCTTGCTGACATGTCTGTCAATAGTTTCATTCACTGCCACACGGAGACCACCCACATATTGGAGGAACAAAACCTCTCTTCCTTCTGGGCACACTCCAACCGAATGGCATTAATCTAGATTTCTCTGGTTTCTGTTAAACCAGTGGTTCTCAACCTTTTTCTTTCCACTCACATCCCACTTTAAGTAATCTCAATGCCATAGATGCTCTGTGATTAGTAAGGGATTGCTTAAGGTGGAATGTGGGTGGAAAGAAAAAGTTTGAAAACCACTGTTTTAATTGTACCTAATTGACTCGTTCATAACTCCAAAGGAAATGGGCCAATGACAATTTTTCTGAAGCAAAATATTTCAGTAACAATTGGGTCTAGGGCAGTGATTCTTAACCTTTCCTTCTCACTCACATACCACCTTAAGCAATCCCTTACTAATCACAGAGCACCAATGACATAGGGATTACTTAAAGTGGTATGTGAGTGGAAAGAAAAGGTTGAGAACCACTGTGTTAAACCCCCCTCCTCTTCTTCCCGCTGTCACCTTCCTCCCACCACCCCCCTACCTCAGTCAAAGTCAATTCTCACCTCTCCTCTTATCATATCCAATTTAACACCTCCTCTGGCCAGTATTTATTCTTTATCCAGACATCTTCTTGTTCTTTGCTTATACCTTGAAGAAGGGCTCAGTAATAACACCAGTAATATATCTTTATCTCCTATGGATACTGAGAGACCAGCTGAGTTCCTCCAACATTTCTGTGCTCTTTATAAAACTATAAAACATTACCCTTCCCTTAATGTATCATTGAACTAATTAGAACCAAGTATCCCTGATGTTTTTTTTTAAATAGCTTACCACAGGTGGTCCTGGCAACTTTAAGGTTCAAGTTTCCTTTTATTGTCACGTAATAACAAATTAAAAATGCAACATACATGATATACTTTAGTTTTTGTCTGCCGTAAGGCAAACAAGGTCGCCATGAACATTGTTCAGCGCCTCTTATAATATATAAATATATAACAATTACAGCATGGAAACAGGCCATTAGGCCCTTCTAGTCCGCACCGAACCAAACACCCCTTTCTAGTCCCACCTCCCTGCACAATGCCCATAACCCTCCATCTTCTTCTCATCCATATACCTGTCCAACCTTTTCTTAAATAATACAATTGACTCCGCCGCCACTATTTCTCCCGGAAGCTCATTCCACACGGCTACCACTCTCTGAGTAAAGAAGTTCCCCCTCATGTTACCTCTAAACCTCTGCCCCTTAATTCTTAACTCATGTCCTCTTGTTTTAATCTTTCCTCCTCTTAACGGAAATAGTCTATCCACATCCACTCTGTCTATCCCTTTCATAATCTATCAAATCCCTTCTCAACCTTCTACGCTCCAAAGAATAAAGACCTAATCTGTCCAATCTCTCCCTATACTCTAGATGCTTAAACCCAGGTAACATTCTGGTAAACCTTCTCTGCACTCTCTCCACTCTGTTTATATCCTTCCTATAATTAGGCGACCAGAACTGCACACAGAACTCCAAATTAGGCCGCACCAACGTCTTATACAATCTCAACATCACCTCCCAACTCCTATATTCCATGCAATGATTGATAAAGGCCAGCATACTAAAAGCCTTCTTCACCACCCTATTCACGTGAGTTTCTACCTTCAGGGAACGATGTACCGTCACTCCTAAATCTTTCTGCTCTTCTGTATTCCTCAATGCTCTCCCATTTACCACGTATGTCCTATTCTGATTCTTCTTACCAAAATGAAACACCTCACACTTATCAGCATTAAATTCCATCTGCCATTTTTCAGCCCACTTTTCTAAGCAGCCCAAATCCCTCTGCAATCCTTGAAAACCTTCTTCATTATCCACTATTCCACCTATCTTAGTATCATCTGCATATTTACTAATCCAATTCACCACCCCATCATCTAGATCATTAATGTATATAACGAACAACAATGGGCCCAATACAGATCCTTGAGGCACACCACTGGTCACCGGCCTCCAACCTGACAGACAATTATCCACTACCACTCTCTGGCCTCTCCCTTTCAGCCAATGTTCAATCCATTTGACTATCTCAAAATTTATACCTAAAGACTGCACCTTCCTAACTAACCTTCCATGTGGTACCTTATCGAAGGCCTTACTGAAGTCCATATAGACAACATCCACTGCGCTACCCTCATCCACATTCCTAGTCACCTCTTCAAAAAATTCAATCAGATTGGTCAAACATGACCTTCCTCCCACAAATCCATGTTGAGTGCTCCTGATCAGACCCTGTCAATCCAGATGTTTATAAGTACTATCTCTAAGAATTTTCTCCATTAATTTACCTACCACAGACGTCAAACTTACAGGCCGATAGTTGCCAGGCTTCCTCCTTGAACCCTTTTTAAATAACGGAACCACATGCGCAATGCGCCAATCCTCCGGCACTATCCCCATATCTAATGACATTTGGAAAATTACCGCCAGAGCCTCTGCTATTTCCTCCTTCACTTCTCTCAATGTCCTGGGGAAGATCCCGTCTGGTCCCAGAGACTTATCCACCTTTATATTCTTCAAAAGCCTTAAAACTACACCTTTTGTAATCTCTATATTCCCCATATTTACCCAATTTGCTTTTTTTATCTCACATCTCCCAATATCCTTCTCCTTAGTGAATACCGAACAAAAGAAACTGTTCAATATCTCCCCCATTTCTCTAGGCTCCACACACAGTTTTCCGCTTTGATTTTCTAAGGGACCAATTTTGTCTCTAGCTTTCTTCTTACCATTAACATATTTGTAGAACTCTAAGAGAAAGAAAAGCAAAAGTGTTCCTTCATTATCAGTCATTATCCTTGCTCTTCATAATAAAAGTCTATCATTTCACATTGCTAAACATGATATTCCACCTGCTGTGCATCATTAATCTACATTTATCTTTTGTCCATCACTACCCTCTTCAATGATTAATGTTATGTACTTCATTGCCAATCCCAGGCCATGAATATGCATCAAATACAAACCTGGAGTGACTGCTCTGTACTTCCTAGCATAGCAGGGTGGGGGAGTGGAGAGGAGAAGAAAAAAAAAATCACTTTTACTCTCCTGCTTTATGTGCTTCCACTAAATTCATAAGTAGGAGGTTCCTGTCCTGTCAATCTCATGAGGTATTTGAAAGTCCCCATACACAAACTACACTCCCTCATCAATTCTGTTACTGAAGTATACAAATCAGGTATGTGAACCACAATTTTCCCTTCACAGATGTGTAATAACCTTAATTAATTTATTATTATTAACTTTTAAATTTTGCCATAATAAAAGATGCCCTATCACTGACACAAGGCTGTGACAGAATCCAACTTGATCAGAGAATATTATTCTCAGCCCTTGTTCCACTCCTGCTGGAATAGTAGCCCCCAAACTGCCACTGCCACAGCTTTCAATAGCCTGAATTATCCTCTGGGAGCTCTGATCCCAGCACCATGATACAGAGTGTCAGGGAGTGGAAGGAGGCCATCGGGTCTTCAGGTTGCTGTTGAAGATTATTGGCCCAATTACTTTTTATAGAATCATACTGTCAAACCAATATACAGCACATAAATTGGGCTTACAGCCATGATGCCCATTTATTCTAAACCCATTTGCCTGTGAATGGCCCATATTCCCTCATTCCATTCCTACCCAAAAGTCTTTTAACCACTTCTACCATTTCCTGTGGTAACTTGTTCCATATACCCACAACCCTGTGTCAAGAAACGTCACTCAAGTCTCCTTTAAAATTATCTCCTTTCACCTTAATTCTGTGTCCTCCTAGTTCTGGACTCCCTGGAGGGAAAAAAAATCTATCCAGTCTATGCATTTCAGTTCTTTATTTCTCTAAATTCACAACTCATTCAAGTGAGAATAAGCCCCAACCTATCTAATCTCTCCTTGTATCTACAGTCCTCCACTCCACCAACATCCTGGCAAATGTTTTCTGCAATCTCTCTATTGCTATTTCACCCTTCCAGTCATGTGATGACCAGGACTGTGACCGATGATGCATCACTTGTGGCAGATTCCCAGTCAGAAAACTACCATCCACAATTTTGGATCTACTTTTCTTTCACACCTCAAATCCTTTAACTTTCTGAATCAGCCTTCATTGCAGAATCTCATCAAAAATCCTCGCTGAAGTCCACATGTACAAGTTAGCTCCTCAAAAAACAATCAGGTTTGAGGTAATTTCCACTACAAAAAACAATGAAATCAATTCCTGCTTCACCACATGAACACTAATCCTGTCCCTTAGAATCTTCTTCAACAGCTTGCCCAGAAGTAGGTAAATTTTAGAAGAATAGGAGATATCCTTGTGGGACACAAATGAGGGTGATGACAGTATTGGGGTACCCCATTAGTGTTTCAGCGAGAAGAACATTCCAGATGGTTGTGTTTGGATTACCAAAGCACCTTAAGTGACCAAAACACAGTCACCCGCTAGGCTGAAACATCGGGGAGTGTTGTAGAGTGCCCTTCATGAGTGGTCTTAGATCAAGAACACATGACCAACACTTACCAATGTTAAAGGTGCTTTAGTGAAGTAATAACAGAAAACAGTTAATTTTGTAGTGGCTATAAGTTGCACAGTATACACATAATCAAAAGAACACACTCACTTGTTCTTCAGTACAAAATGGAGTCGACCCTCTTTATTCTTCTCAGTTTCTATAACTCTTTCTTCATCCCATAAAACACCAGCAACCAACACCCACCCCCCCCCAACCTTTTGATAACCTCTCCGCTACATGGGTGTAGTGGTCATGCATCGAGAGTAGTGCTGGTCGCTGATGATGATGTATCCTTGGTGACATGCGATAGTAGGTGTGCATGGGCAGGTGAGAACAAGCAGCTGTGTACAGTATGCTGGATTACAAACGCAGGAGGAGATTAAGAGCGTCACATCCACCCGTTCTAACCCGCGGATGCGCGCTACTATCGCATGTCACCTTGGATACGTCATCAGTGGTGACTGGAACTATTCCCGATCGACATAAGTTCGCGACGATGACAGTTTAATATTCCAGTTTACTTTTATTCTAAAGTCTCCAGATTACTAAACACTTTTAAAATTTCATGCTCCAAGTTACATCAATAAAAATCAACATATTATTAACTTAAGACCATAAGACATAGGAGCAGAAATAGGCTATTTGGCCAATCAAGTCTGCCATGAGCTGATCATTTTTCCATTTAATCATGAGCTGATCCATTTTTCCACAGCTCCACTACCTGGCTTTCTCCCATAACCTTTGATGCTCTGGCTAATCAAGAACCTCTGCTTTGATATCATCAACGGCTTGGTCTCCAAACCTTCTGAGGCAACAAATTCCTCAGATTCAACAACTTCTGGATAAAAAAATTTCTCCACATCTTTGATCTCAATCCTGAACTTGTGTTCTCTTGTCCTAGATTCTCCCACCATGTGAAACAATCTTTGTATATCTAATCTGTCCAAGCCTTCCAGCTTTCAAAATGATTCAGTGAGATCCCTCTTCATTCTCCTAAATTCTCAAGAGTACAGGCCAAGAGATGTCAAACTTTAAATTAAAATGATTGCTACAGACAGTTGTGAACTCAGCCAACTCCATCATGGGCATCAGTCTTCACTCCATCAAGGACAATAACATGAGGCAGTGTCTTAAGAAAGCACCCATCATAATTAAGGACCTCACCACCCAGGCCATCCCCTTTTCTCACTTCTCATCAGGAAAGAAGTGCAGTCGCCTGAAGACTAACACAAACTGCACAAAAACAGCTTCTTCCCCTCTCCCATCAGATTTCTGAATGGACAATGAACCACAAACACCATCTCACTTTTTTTTTAAACAATTTTTTTTTCCAATGCAATTTAAAGCAATATTTGTACCTGTAACACTGCCAAAAAACAACAAATTTCATGATTATGTTCATGACAATAAATTCTGATTCAGTTTTTAAACGAGAAATAGTTGCAGATTGAAGACAAATCCCAAACTTTCATGAAAAGCAATTTTATCCACAGCCTGTAATACCTGAACCTCACCTGGATTACCAGACCGAGTCACCTGGGATTGATGTTCATTGACAGATTTAATGAAAGTAACACTGAACCTCTGAGTCAAAGTAGCTGGAAAGTAAAACATTGTACATTTAGATGGAGGGGAGAGATAAACAGATGCAAACTACATTTAATCCAGCCGTAAATGGCTGTAAGGCAGTAAGAGATACCAATCACTGCTACATGACAGAGGAACGATCAAAAATCACTGCATGCTAAATAATTAAAGCAAAGCAAATGGAGTAAATCATACCAGATGAATCCAAGGAAACATTCCCCACTGTAACAAGCAAAGTGATATTAGAGATCATGGATCCATTCCAGTAGAAGATGTAATCAGCTTGCAAAATCATATTTTCACATACTCCCTTCACAAGTTTGGGCTCTGATGTATCAATCAATCCTGTGTTGAGAAAAAACAAATCGCATCAGAAAGCAACATACAAAAGGATAGGGTGATAAAGTAGCAAACAAATGTCTCTGTTGTAAAGACCTTCTGTTCAGTAGAGAGAAGTACCTGATAGTAAGATGCAGATCCTCTTCCTGCCCAGGGAATTCACAGCCACATTCATTACTGCAATTTAAATCCTGCCTTCAGCAATGTTTTATGGTGCCATATGAAAAACTCACATGTCCCACCCTGACAGCGTCATGTTTTTAGCTAGCAACTTCAACCACACCAACCTGAAAGCAGTTCTGGCATGGATTCAATACCATATGAACTGCCACTAGAGAGAACACCTTGATCAGGTTCACTACCAACGTCTCTGGAGCATACAAGGATGCCCCTTGCCCCAACCTTGGATACTTGGGTCATACATCAGTCCTGCTAACCCCAGCATACAGAACACTAGCAAAACGAGTGAAGTCAGTTCATAGGGAAATAGGACATGGCCGGGGGAGGAGGGGGAGCATAGCAGTACGACAGGACTGCTTTGAGTTCACAGTCTGGAGCTGTTTCAGAGAGGAAGCCACCTACAACTGTCATGTAAAAGGCTACATTACAAAGTTAATTCAGGGTGTCATCTCGATCAAATTCTTCATAACCTTTATGGCTAAGGTTAAAAAAGAATACATATCTGAAGTTAACCATTTGGAAAATGAAATAATAAAAATGGAAACAAAAATATTATGTATTGGGTGATAGAGCGCATAAAGTTTCAACATGGCAATTGAAGACTGAACAATTATCGAGAACAATTACAGCTATAAAAGATGATTTGGGTCATCTTATAAGACGCAGGGGATTAATGACTATTTTAAGAAATTTTATGTAATTAAACCAATTGTAATCTTTGTAATAATTGAATAAAATATGAGAAAATAATTTGGAGCATATTTTGCAGAAATGGCATGAAAGACTGTTGAGAGGGCAAACTGATACACCAATTTTGAAACATATACTTAAAATATGGAATAGAATATATGCACTTCTTTCCTGATGAGAAGTGAGAAAAGGGGATGGCCTGGGTGGTGAGGTCCTTAATTATGGTGGGTGCTTTCTTAAGACACTGCCTCATGTTATTGTCCTTGATGGAGTGAAGACTGATGCCCATGATGGAGTTGGCTGAGTTCACAACTGTCTGTAGCAATCATTTTAATTTAAAGTTTGACATCTCTTGGCCTGTACTCTTGAGAATTTAGGAGAATGAAGAGGGATCTCACTGAATTATCAGTTGGCTAAAAAGTTATTAAAGCAAAATCCTTTGATTATTTTTATGGTTAAAAATGTTTGTTTTGACATTTGGTATAATTGCAAAATAAAAAGAATAAAGGATTGTTTTTAAGGTTTTTTTTTACTTTTAACCAATTGGAATTATAATATACCAAATAATACCATTTTTTCTTATTATCAGCTTAGGAAAAAAATTTAGACTCCCAGATCAAAGCCAATCTGAATATTTAATTACTGATATGTTTTTCAAAAATTTATTACTAATATGTATATAAAATTGCAAGAGACTATGCAGATTTATTAAATCTAAATTGAGATGGGAAAGAGATTTAAATATACAAATTCAAGAAGCAGTATGGTCAAAATTACATCATGAAAGTGTAACTAATACAATTAATGTCAGATACAAATGTACAATTTAATTTTTTACATCAATTATATTATATTCCATATAAATTACATGGAATTAATTCACATTGTTCTGATCAATATTTTAGATATAATAAAGAAGTCGGAACTTTAATATTGTGTAGGTTAGATTTGGCCCTTGTGACCAAGGGGATTAGGGGGTATGGGGAGAAGGCAGGAACCAGGTACTGATCAGCCATGATCATAATGAATGGCGGTGTAGGCTTGAAGGGCCAAATGGCCTACTCCTGCACCTATTTTCTATGTTTCAGTTTGGCAATGTGAAAAAGTAGGAAAATTTTGGGATGAGTTATGAAGGTGCAAGTTTTGAAAGATCCCAAAATATTTTTATTAGAAGATATTTTTGATTTGAAGTTAGATACTTACCAGAAGAAGTTTTTAAGTGTAGCAATAGGAATAGCAAAGAAATGTATAGATGCAATGTGGAAATTAGACAATAATGTGGGGTTAAATAAATGGCAAATGGAACTACTAAATTGTATACCCTTAGAGAAAATAACATATAATTTACAGAATCAACCAGAAAAATTTGTTAAGATTTGGAAACCATATATGGATTTTATTGCTATGACTTCATCTACAGCATCCGCCACTCCCACTCCAACTCACCTTAGTTAATTCAAGGTTCAAGATCATTATGTAAATTTAAATGCAATTAATCAAGAGGTTATATGATTATCAGCCAGGCTCTTTTTCTTTTCTTCTATCTTTCGTACTTTTTTGGAGAGGGAGGGGGGAGAAAATATGAAATTATGTATTCTTTTTGCATCTTTGTTTTTATTATTTTTTATGATATAAATACTTTACTTGTATTGATGCAAACGAAAAATAAAATATACAAAAAAAATAATGCTTCGTAACCATGGTTGGATACAGAGGTCCCGGCACTTCTCAGAGCTCAGGATAATGCAGGAGACAAGATGGCACTAAGATCAGCCAGGGCTGAACTCTCCTGTGCAATCCGGAAAACAAAGTGTGGATACGCATAAAGGATCCAGAGACACCTGTGCAACACCAACAACACAAGGGGCATGTGGCAAGAGATCAAAACTATAACAGACCACAAGACAACTTTGCAAGTCAAAAACAACATCTCCCTGCCAGACAGACTGTCTATCTTCTATGCACTGTCCTTCTTCTTTGGCTTGGCTTCACGGACGAAGATTTATGGAGGGGGTAAAAAGTCCACGTCAGCTGCAGGCTCGTTTGTGGCTGACAAGTCCGATGCGGGACAGGCAGACACGATTGCAGCGGTTGCAAGGGAAAATTGGTTGGTTGGGGTTGGGTGTTGGGTTTTTCCTCCTTTGCCTTTTGTCAGTGAGGTGGGCTCTGCGGTCTTCTTCAAAGGAGGTTGCTGCCCGCCAAACTGTGAGGCGCCAAGATGCACGGTTTGAGGCGTTATCAGCCCACTGCCGGTGGTCAATGTGGCAGGCACCAAGAGATTTCTTTAGGCAGTCCTTGTACCTTTTCTTTGGTACACCTCTGTCACGGTGGCCAGTGGAGAGCTCGCCATATAACACGATCTTGGGAAGGCGATGGTCCTCCATTCTGGAGACGTGACCCATCCAGCGCAGCTGGATCTTCAGCAGCGTGGACTCGATGCTGTCGACCTCTGCCATCTCGAGTACTTCGACGTTAGGGGTGTAAGCGCTCCAATGGATGTTGAGGATGGAGCGGAGACAACGCTGGTGGAAGCGTTCTAGGAGCCGTAGGTGGTGCCAGTAGAGGACCCATGATTCGGAGCCGAACAGGAGTGTGGGTATGACAACGGCTCTGTATACGCTTATCTTTGTGAGGTTTTTCAGTTGGTTGTTTTTCCAGACTCTTTTGTGTAGTCTTCCAAAGGCGCTATTTGCCTTGGCGAGTCTGTTGTCTATCTCATTGTCGATCCTTGCATCTGATGAAATGGTGCAGCCGAGATAGGTAAACTGGTTGACCGTTTTGAGTTTTGTGTGCCCGATGGAGATGTGGGGGGGCTGGTAGTCATGGTGGGGAGCTGGCTGATGGAGGACCTCAGTTTTCTTCAGGCTGACTTCCAGGCCAAACATTTTGGCAGTTTCCGCAAAGCAGGACGTCAAGCGCTGAAGAGCTGGCTCTGAATGGGCACTGTACGACGAGAAGAAAAGGCTGACGTCAAAGAGAGCTCCGTGTTACCCTGATGAACGAGCCACTTGCATAACCATGGCCATGGAGAATCCTATACAAGGTGAATCCATAGAAGGCAACGACACCAGACAACATACCAGGCCGGATACTTAAGGAATGTGCAGACCAACTGACGAAAGTCCTTATGAAGGTCTTTATAGATAGCTTCAACATGTCACTACAGTAGTCCATTGTCCCAGCAAGTTTCAATACACCCACCATCATCCTGATACCAAGGAGAGCAACAGAAATGGTCTTCAATGACTTTTGCCCAGTGGCTCTGATCTCCACCATTATGAAATGCTTGGAGCATCTGGTGATGGAATACATCCCAGAGACACTGGACTCATTTCAATTTGCCTGCAGAAGAACCATTTCACTGATAATGCTCTAGCCTTGTCTCTCCACTCTGTCCCAACCCACCTTGAAGGGATGCCTCATTCACCAGGCTGCTGTTCATCGACTTCAGCTTGGCATTTAATATAATCATTCCCCAGAGGCGGGTGGAGAAGCTGGGACTTAACATCCCTCTATGTAAATGGATTCTGAAACTCCTAATGGAAAGACCACAGTCTATCCGGGTCAGCAAAAGTACATCGAGCACTGCCACACTTAGCATTGGCTAAGTGTGCTCAGCCCAATTTTGTTCACATTACTGACCATGACTGCATTGCCAGATCTATTTCCAACAGAGTCTTCAAGTTTGCAGATGACACAACAGTAGTTGCCCTCATCAGCAACAACAATGAGTCACAATACAAAGAAGAGGTGGAAAATCTCATGAAATGTGCAAGAATAACAACCTGAGTCTCAACATGGACAAGCCAAAAGAGATGATTGTGAACTTCAGGAGGACCAGTGACAAGCACCCTCCACTATACATTAATAGGTCAGTAGTGGAGAGCACCAAGTTCCTCAGAGTCCACTTAACTAGTTGAATTTAACATTTTGAATTGAATTGAATATTTATTTATATATCGCATTTTAAACAACGTAATGTTACTTCAAAGTGCTGTACATCAATTAATAAAAGAACACACAAAGCACAAAAATCAACAAACATAAAAGACTAGACACCGGTCAAGAGAGTCATCTCACAGAATATTCATGGGTTGGAGAAACCCATGGGCGGTGACAACACACTGGCAAGGCTGATGCAGCCTCATGCCCTACAAGCCCAAACTATCTGACCTATCATGGACACATAATATCTCCTCGCTTGTCAGGAGGGCGCATCAGCAACTGCACTTCCTCAGAAGATTGAAGAGTGGCAAGAGTACTGACCACCAGCTTGTCAACCAGAAGCTCTATTGAGAGCATCCTGGCCGGCTGCTTCACAAGGTGGTACAGATGATGCAAAGAAATGGATCGGAGATCAATCCACAGGACAGGAAGAGTGGCAGAGCAGATCACTGGAGTCTATCCCCACCCCCCCCCCCGCCCCATCAACGTGATCTATCAAGATCGTTGTCTGAAGAAAGCGTGTAAAATCATGGAGGACCGCTTCCACCCCACACACAGCATCTTTCAGCTGCTCCTGTCCAGAAAAAAATACAGGAGTATCAGAGCCAGAAGCACCAGATGATAAAACAGCTTCTTCTTGCAGGTAGTGAGAAGGGTGAACAGCCAAAGGAACTGCTCACACTGACTTTCCGTGATTCTTAATATTTATAAAACAATATTTATTTATATGTGTGGATATTTGTCCTACCTATGTAATTTGTAGTACAGGGTATATGTGTTATGTCTGCATTTCCTCCCACCCCACCAAGGACCAGAGAACGTTGTTTCATTAGGTAATTCTGCAATTGGATGATTATAAACATGAAAAAAGACTCCAAACCCTCAGTGGAGCAAGAAATCCTTATCTGTGTTTCAAATGGACAATCCCATATTTTTAAAACAGTGTCTCCTGGTTCTTGTTTGGGATCAGAGGAATTCCAAATATACATCTCAGCACCAACACTGGCTATGATCATTCAGTCCTGAATATAAGTGCCAATCTGAAATTAAAAATGATTTGAATGCTGACAAAAACAAAAGCATGACATACACTGACAGTACGTACCCATCAACTCTGTGACATTCTGCTGCTTGGGAACTGGGGTCACTGAAGTTGAAGAACCTGTTGGAATGAAACTGCCATGGTCTGCAGCTTTCTGGTAGGTTCTAACAGGCAGTATCAAAACTACAAGAAAGAAAATAATTCAATTATTCCATCAGTCTTTTCTATATATCTTTTACTTCATGTATTCAAAATTAACCATCATCAAAACCCAGAGATGCTGAAGAAACTTGGCCAGTCTCACAACAGCCATAGATTGGCTGAGTTCCTTTAACATCTATTTTTGATTGCAGTCACTATATCTGCAGACTTTCATGTTTCACTGGCGCAGTTAGCAACTACTATCACAATGCCAGCACCCCGAATCTGGCACTGTCTGTAAGGAGTTTGTATGTTCACACCATGTCTGCTTGGGTTTCTCCAAGTCCTTGGACTTCCGCCCATCCTCCTAAATGTTAATATGGGTGTAATTGGGGAGCATAGGTTTCAATGACCAGAATCGACTTCTAACATGTTTTAAATAATTTCAAACATTTAAAGCTTACTGGTTTAATTTTCACTCTATTCGATTTAGTCACTACTTCAGCAAAGAGTTTTAGCCCTCCAATGAACAATGCTTAAATTTATAATCTTAAAGTTAGTTCAAGCAATTTTATGAAATGCATATGATTTTTTTTCAGTTTAGAGTAAGTCTCTAAAAGATTCGTCTGCACAAACTGTAACCATGTATTTTATCTAGCTTTCAGATCTCTTTCCATACTGGGGTAATGTTTTATTTTTCTTTTCATTGCCGATGTGCATTATCATGACATGTCTGACAATAAACTCATCATTATTATTATTATTGGAACCCACATCCCTTTCCCACTCCTATCAACCAGTCCACCAGGAGGAAAAGTACACCCAAGTGCTGGAGGATCACAGCAGATCATGTAGCATCAACAGAAAGCAAAAGGTCATTGATATTTCGAGCCTGAGTCTTTTTTTCAGCAATGCCAAAACCAGGCAGACGTCCAAATAAGAAGGGTGGGCGAGGAAGGGGGAAGAGCAACAGGCTAGCAGGTGATAGGAAAATATAGGTGGGAGGAGCTGAGAGGTGATAGGGGATGGAGGCAGAGGAATGAAAAAGATTGTCCCTGATTGATGAAAGGGAGCTGAATGAAGGGAAACAGAGGGGTGATGGAAAGTGAAAGACCAAGTGAGAGGGCTACAGAAATCAAGAAAATGACATTGATGCCACATGGTTGGAAATTGCCAAGATAGTATACAAAGCGTTGTTCTTCCAAGCTGGGATGGTGGTTAATGGCAGTGAAATGGGTGGCAAAATTCAAACAGAGCTCAATAGAACAAATGTGAAATGTTGAAGTTTGGGAAGCTAAATGCAAGCGAAGTTGTTAGGAAACAACACATGAATATGCAGGGAATAGAGAGATATGTATCATATGCAGGCAGAAGAGAGTTAGTTTAATATGGTGTGTTTGGCATTGACAAGATGGGTCAAAGGATCTGTTCCTTGGAGCATTTTATGTTCCATGTATGCCAAATACATCTGCTGCTGGAGCTTTTGAGCAGTTTGTTCAAAAAGTGAATAGAACAGAATGGGGCTATAATCCTTGTGTCAGATCTTTTAAAGTGCTGTTACATTTGACCCGTTCCCCTGATCTTTCCCTTTGCCCATAGTATGTATCCAGTTCCTTTCTCAGAATCCCTATTTAATCTGTTCCCTTTAAGGCAGACAATTGCCTTGTCTTTGTATCAGTGATTGCCAACCAGCAATCTTCCAGCCAGTTTAAACTATTTCCCTCTTCACTCTGTTAAGACATGTCATAATTTATTCACACTTCAGAAAAGGTTCAATTAAACCGTGGTAGTTTACAATAATGGTGATACATACTTCCTTGGCCATTCTGGATCTCTTCACCAACTCCAAGGATATCCGTGCAAGTTTCAGCAGTTAGTGGAGTTACACAGCATACATCAAAATCTTTCAGGTAAGCCACAGGACTATCCCTCAAACATTGGCCATTCAAAGATTTCTACATCCAGACAGACAAATTTAAAAAATGAAAGATCAAAGAGCTTTCTTTCCTATCCAGGTTACAAATCAGCATTTCACAAAATTTAATGATCTCCCTATTTCTTGTGTGAATCTTCCTTTGACTTTTTCAGTTGTGCATACATCCAGTGAACTAGACAGCCACTTATGCTGAAAGTTCCTTGCTGCAGCAATATGACCTCCAGGTCCCAGGAATTAAGCCAATCGCAAGCCCAAGGACTTTGTGGACAGCCCATTTGGAAGGTGGTCACATTGCAGCTTAAATGTGTGGCTCTCAGGTAGACGACTCAGAAGATCAACCACCTTCGTCTACTGGTGTTCTCTCAATGAGATTGTGAGAGAACCAGGAGTAGGGCAATTCAAAGGGAATGGGAGAAACAACGAAAAAGGGTGGGGGGGAAAGGAGGACAAAAAATAAGGGATTCAAATGTAGGGAGCGAGACCGGCATTTCTGTGCATTGACATCACTCCAGGGTGACACTCTCTTTCTTGGAACCATAGCCAAAAATGTCCCCAGCAGTTGCAGAGTACCCCAAGGTGATAGAGCAAAGGACCATAGGTCCATTCCAGGACCAAAAATAAAGATCAGAGGTAGGATGAGACCTTTCCTTCATTCTTGGGGGAGCAGGGAAGAAATTAAAAAGGATCTATAAATAAACTATTTCCAATTGCGACAGCAGATTTAAGTAAAAACTTTGTATTCTTTCATTTCACGTAACAAATACTTTTTATGTAGTCGATAGGAGAGAAGTACGGAAGAAACCAATTAAACTTGACTGCTTTACAGGGAAGGGGGCCCAGAAACTTAGAGCTGATGGGGGACCATCACCAAGAAAAATGTTGAGAATGGATGTATATGTGTTAGCAGGCACAGAATTAAAAGGTCAGAACAGATCAATGTGTAGGAGGAGGGACGATACAAGCAGAGATCCAACACGTCAACAGAACCAGGACCAATGCTCTTACAGGTTCTGCAAGCAAATGCACTCTGGATCCTTAATGTTGGTGAATTAATGCCAAATGACTCCAAATTCTCCCAGAATCACAGTGCGGCTTTCGCGCAAACAGAGGAACTACTGACATGGTCTTTGCCCTCAGACAGCTCCAAGAAAAGTGCAGAGAACAAAACAAAGGATTCTACATCACCTTTGTTGACCTCACCAAAGCCTTCGACACTGTGAGCAGGAAAGGGCTTTGGCAAATACTAGAGCGCATCGGATGCCCCCCAAAGTTCCTCAACATGATTATCCAACTGCACGAAAACCAACAAGGTCGGGTCAGATACAGCAATGAGCTCTCTGAACCCTTCTCCATTAACAATGGCGTGAAGCAAGGCTGTGTTCTCGCACCAACCCTCTTTTCAATCTTCTTCAGCATGATGCTGAACCAAGCCATGAAAGACCTCAACAATGAAGACGCTGTTTACATCCGGTACCGCACGGATGGCAGTCTCTTCAATCTGAAGTGCCTGCAAGCTCATACCAAGACACAAGAGAAACTTGTCCGTGAACTACTCTTTGCAGACGATGCCGCTTTAGTTGCCCATTCAGAGCCAGCTCTTCAGCGCTTGACGTCCTGTTTTGCAGAAACTGCCAAAATGTTTGGCCTGGAAGTCAGCCTGAAGAAAACTGAGGTCCTTCATCAGCCAGCCCCCCCACATCTCCATCGGGCACACAAAACTCAAAACGGTCAACCAGTTTACCTATCTCGGCTGCACCATTTCATCAGATGCAAGGATCGACAATGAGATAGACAACAGACTCGCCAAGGCAAATAGCGCCTTTGGAAAACTACACAAAAGAGTCTGGAAAAACAACCAACTGAAAAACCTCACAAAGATAAGCGTATACAGAGTTGTTGTCATACCCACACTCCTGATCGGCTCCGAATCATGGGTCCTCTACCAGCATCACCTACGGCTCCTAGAACGCTTCCACCAGCGTTGTCTCCGCTCCATCCTCAACATTCATTGGAGCGCTTTCATCCCTAACGTTGAAGTACTCGAGATGGCAGAGGTCGACAGCATCGAGTCCACGCTGCTGAAGATCCAGCTGCGCTGGGTGGGTCACATCTCCAGAATGGAGGACCATCGCCTTCCCAAGATCGTGTTATATGGCGAGCTCTCCACTGGCCACCGTGACAGAGGTGCACCAAAGAAAAGGTACAAGGACTGCCTAAAGAAATCTCTTGGTGCCTGCCACATTGACCACCGCCAGTGGGCTGATATCGCCTCAAACCGTGCATCTTGGCGCCTCACAGTTTTGCGGGCAGCAACCTCCTTTGAAGAAGACCGCAGAGCCCACCTCACTGACAAAAGGCAAAGGAGGAAAAACCCAACACCCAACCCCAACCAACCAATTTTCCCCTGCAACTGCTGCAACCGTGTCTGCCTGTCCCGCATCGGACTTGTCAGCCACAAACGAGCCTGCAGCTGACGTGGACATTTACCCCCTCCATAAATCTTCGTCCGCAAAGCCAAGCCAAAGAAGACTCCAAATGGATCTAATCTAACTAATTGCCATCAAAGAAAAAAACTGCAGATTCCAGGATATCCAACATTAACTAGAACAGCCAAATGAGGTAGGGCAGATGTTAGAGCATTAGTTAGAAAGGATCTTAGTTCAGCAGATCTCAGTACAGAACTGGAACCAATTAGAATGGTCATTGTGGCCATTAGTGAAACTTAGTTGCTGGAGGGGCAGGACTGGCAGCTCAATGTTCCGGGTTTCCGTTGCTTCAGACTCGATAGAACGGGGGTGGGTGAGGGGGGGGTGAAAGGGAGTGGAGTGGCATTGCTCATCATGGAAAATATCAGAGCTGTGCTCAGGAAGGATAGACCAGAGGGCTCATCTACTGAGTCCAGATAGGTGGAGCTGAGGAATGGGAAAGGTATGACTACGCTCGTGGGGTTGTATTATTGACTGTCCAATAATAAACAAGAATTGAAGGAGTAAATCTGGAGGAAACAAAGTTGTGATAGTAGGAGATTTTAACTTTAAACATATTGACTGGGACTCCAGCACTGTAAAAGGGTGGCTTGGAGTTTGTCAAATGTATTCAGGAATGTTTTCTATATCAATATACAGCAGTACCAACTAGAGAGAGTGCAATATTGGATCTCCTATTAGGGAATGAGACAAGACAGGTGACAGAAGTATGTGCCAGGGAATATTTTGAGTCCAGTGATCATAATGCCATTAGTTTCAAGTTAATTATGGAGACAATTGGGTTGAGATTCTATATTGGAGAAAGGCCAATTTTGAGGAAATGAGAAAGGATCTAGAACAGTGATTCTCAACCTTTTTCTTTCCACTCACTTACCACTTTAAGTAATTCCTATGTCATCGGTGCTCTGTGATTAGTAAGGAATTGCTTAAGGTATTATGTGAGTGGGAAGGTTGAGAATCACTGCTCTAGACCCATTTGTTACTGAAATATTTTGCTTGTGAAAAATTGTCATTGGCCCATTTCCTTGGAATGTGCACATAAAGAATCAATTAGGGACGATTAAAACAGTGGTTTTCATCCTTTTTCTTTCCACCCACATCCCACCTTAAACAATCCCATACTAATCACAGAGCATCTATGGCATAGGGAATACTTAAAGTAGGATGTGAGTAGAAAAGAAAAAGGTTGAGAAATACTGATCTTGAATGCGTGGATTGGGATAAGTTGTTTTGGATAAATATGTGAGAGGTAAGTGGAGGACCTCCAAAGGTGAAAGTTTGAGAGTGCAGAGTTTGTATGTTCCTGTCATGATTAAAGGCAAAGTTAGCAGGCATAGGGAACCTTAGTTTTCGAGGGATATTGGGGATCTGGTTCAGAAGAGAGAGAGGGGTAGAGCAGGTATAGGCAACGTGGAAAAAATGAGGTTCGGGAGGAGTAAACAAAAATGCAAGGAAAACCTCAATAAACAAATCAGGAAGGCTACAAGAAGACATGAGGTTGCTTTAGCAGACAATGTGAAAGGAAAATCCTAAGGATTTCTACAGGTATATTAAAAGTAAAGGGATTGTTCGGCACAAAATTTGTCCCCTTGAAGATCAGTGGTCTGCTTTGTATGCCGCCAAAAGAGAAAAAGGTGATGTTAATTTTTTTTTCATCAGCATTCACTCAGAAAACTGATTCAGAGTCGAAGGAAGTAAGGAAATGAGAGAGAGCATGGAACCTACACAGATTAAAGCAAATAAGGGTAGATAAATCCCCAGAACCTGACAAGATCTTGAGGGAGCGAGTGCAGAAACTGCAGGAGCTCTGGAAGAAATATTTGGATGACCAAGAACTGATTAGGGATCATCAACATAGCTTTGTGCATGATAGGTCATCTTTAACCAATCTTATAGAGATTTTCAAGGATGTTACTAGGAAAGTTGAAGAAAAGGCTGTGGATGTGGTCTACACGGACTTTAGTTAGGTCTTTGACAAGGTCCCATATGGGAGGTTAATCAGAAAAGTTCATATGCTCAGTATTCATTGTGAAGTAGTAAACTAGATTTGGCAATGGCTGGATGGGAGAAGCCTGAGAGTAGTGGTGAATGATTGCTTCTCAGACTGGAGGCCTGTGATGAGTAGTGTTCCTCAGGATTTGGTGTTAGGACCATTGTTGCTTGTCATCTGTATCAATGAACTGGATGATAATTTGGTAAATTGAATCAGCATGCTTTCAGATGACACTAAGATTGAAGGTGTTGTGGACAGCAAAGAAAGTTTTCAAAGCTTGCAGAGGGACCTGGACCAGGTGGAAAAATGACTGAAATATGACAGATGGAATTTGATGCAGACAAGTGTGAGGTGTTGCATTTTGGAAGGACAACCAAGAACATACACAGTAAATGGTAGGGCACAGAGGAGCATGGTAGAGGGATCTGGGAAAACAGACACATTATTCCCTGAATGTGATGTCACAGGTAGATAGGATTGTGAAGACAGCTTTTGGCATTTTAGCTTTCATAAATCAAAGTAACTGAGTGTAAGAGTTCGGATGTTATGGTAAAGTTGTTGAAGACATCGCTGAGGCCGATATTGGAGTAGTGTGTGCAGTTTTGGTCACCTAACAGGAAAATTATCAATAAGATAGAAAGATTGCAGAGAAGATTTACTAGGATGTTGCCTGGACTTCAGGAACTGAATTACAGGGAAAGGTTAAACAGGTTAGGACTTTTTTCCCTGAAGCATAAAAGAATGAAGGGAGATTTGATAGAAGTATACAAAATTATAATGGATATGGATAGATAAATGTAAGAGGGCTTTTTCCAGTGAGGTCAGGTGAGATACTAACCAGAGGACATGGGTTAAGAGTGAAAGGGAAAAAGATTAGGGGAACTTCTTCACAGAGTGGTGGGAGTGTGGATTGAGCTGCCAGCTGAAGATATGAATGCAGAAATTAGTACTAACAAGGACGAATTCCTGGAGTATATACAGTATTTTGTTCGATCAATATTCAAGAATTTCATGTAATAAACAGATGTAATATTACACAAAATTGCCTTTAGCCTGCCTTAAGCAGATAAAGATTTGCTATCAGCAGAAATTGCCGGATCCCCTTTACAGTCAGAGTAAGAGAAGCATAGGAGAATTCCTTCAACTAGAGAACATAACATTTTAGGGCTGTACAAGATTAATTTATCACAAAGAATTTCTGGAGGAACTTTGCATCCATGAATTGAAATGGTCAGTCAAGATTTAGGGTCTTGACACTAAAGGGAAGGAGTGATATTACATATACAATATAAATGGGCAATTTATAATCTGACTAATGGGATCTGTAGGAAAGAGCGATTATATGATGAATTTTACATTATCTTCAAGCCAAGGGTTTCAATCTAAAAAAAAGGAAACAATGATGGTTTGAGGGTAAATGTTAAAAAACTGCAGATGCAGAATATCTGCAGGGAACGCTACCATCGGAGAGGAGCAGCAGCGATCATCAAGCACCCACACCACTTTGCACAGGCACTTTTCTCACTGCTGACATCAGGAAAGAGGTGTAGGTGCCATAAGACTCACACCACCAGGTCCAAGAACAGCTGCTACCCCTCCACCATCAGACTGCTCAACGACAAACACAATCAGGGACTCATTTAAGGACTCTTACTTTTGCTTTATTGATTATTTATTCTCTCTGTTATCCAGTTTGTTTCCATTTATTATCTGTTCAGTTTGTTTGCATGTGTACATTGTAGTTTTTTTTGTAGGTGATGTCATGTATGTACTCTGACAATAAATCTGAAATCTGAGATGCTGAAAATCAGTTTTCCAGCAGGGAAATAAGCCCTTCAGGCCATTTTGACTGAGCCCACCAAGTTGTCTCACCAAGCTCACCCATTTGCCACCCTTCCTGTAGCTTAACATGTTTCTTTTGTCTCTGTTTCAGCTCTGAAGATGGATATCCAACCTTGCCTATTTCTATCTCCACACAATGAGCTTGACCTGCAAAGGTTTGAGGGCAGGTTAGCTGCATAAACTGGGACACTATTCTGAAGGACAAACACAGGCAGGTGGGGCGAGTGATGTGGATGAGATATTTTTGGGCCAAAGGGCTTGAATCCACTGTGTATGACTCTGTGACCTAGGACATGACAGCGGACAAGCAATGTGTATCATTCGAAGTAGTCATACATGATTTGTAACATGTTTTCCTTCAAGGCAGGAGAAATTAAACATATTATTAAATTCAAGTTAAAGTTTGTTATGATTATAGAAGAACAACCTGATGAAGCAGCACATTCTCCTGGTCCTCTTTGCAAAACATGCAGTCATTATATACAAAGGATAAATAAATCAAAAAACCTTTAAAAATCACAAATGAAAAAATAAGCTTGAAGATTTGGAATATTTAAATTCAGCCATTGATGACCAAGAAATTAGTAAAGGAAACTGGGATACACAATTAAACAAGAGAAATCATTAAAGATGGCTCATAATTTATACAGTTAATAGAAAGAAAAAGAGAAATGCAGGCAAACAGATTGGAAAATGCATTATGGAGAATGAGAAAATGGCAAAGGATTTAAATCAATACTCTTTGTGGAAAATTAGAAAAATTTTGAAATACAGGAGAACATAGATCTGGAGTACAGGAATTGGAAGACATTGGTTTGCAAGACATTGGTGAAGCCAAATTTGGAGTATTTTGTGTTCAGGTTTGGTCACCTATCTACAGGAAAGATATAAGTTTGAAAGAGTGCAGGAAAGATTTACTAGGATGCTGCCGGGACTTCAGGAACCGAGTTACAGGGAAAGGTTAAACAGGTTGAGACTTTATTCCCTGGAGCATAGAAGAATGAGGGGAGATTTGATGGATGTATGCAAAATTATGAGGGGTATAGAGATAGAGTAAATGCAACTAGGATTTTTTCCACCGAGGTTGGGTTGGGTTAAAGGTGAAAGGGGAAAAGTTTAGGGGAAACTTTTTAACAAAGAGAAAATTGGGAGCGAAACAAACTGCCAGCTGAAGTTGTGCAAGCAGCTCAATTTTGATATTTTTAGAAAACTGGACAGGAATGTGGATGGGACAGGTATGGAGGGGTATAGATTGGGTGCGGGTCAGTGAGACTAGGCAGAATAATAGTTTGGCAAAGACTAGAACGGGCAAAGGGCCTGTTTTCTGTGTTGTAATATTCTATGGTTCTATGATCAATGCAAATGCAGAAGTTAAAGCTCAGAGAGTGCTGAACAATGATAGACCAGTTCAATTGGAGGGTGTGGGCTGTAGATAAGTTGTGGAAGTAATCAGGCATATGAGAATATAGATTCTGTTTGAGCTTTTATTTACACAGAGCCTGGTTAGTGTGGTGCTAAATACTATGTTTACTTTTGGCTACCAAGAGAGCAATACATGACACTAATATACCTTCTGTAATCCTTGGAAATATCATTTGAGAGAAGATGCCCTGTCATTCCTACCTGTGGAAGAGTAAAAAGTTCATCTTCCCCTTTAATGATAGGATCTCCCTGACGATAGCCAACAGGAACATTTACTGCTCCAGATGTGGTCACCCCAAAAGAAAGGTCATGAGAATCATCTCTGATGAAAGGAAAATTCATTTTTACATTTCAACTGGCATAAACATTTATCCAATAGCCAGGCGATAAACATCAAGGAGATAAATGCAAGTGTATTCAACACAAGATTACAGATTTCAAAGATGCACTATCAACTTCCATTACTACATTGAGAAATTAATGAAGGCAATGGGATGAGAGGTGTGTGATGCTGAAATATCAGCTTGGACTAAATGGGCTGATGCAATTTTTTTTAATAAACACCTACCACAATTACACTGGACAACAATTTTTTTTTAAAAAGCTTTGCTTCCTGAAAAAAAATAGGGATTATGATAGACAACTTCAAGATTTCAGATTTACTGTATAATGTAAGAAGTTGGAGAAACATAAAAATCAACTTTTATTTAATTTACCATGTTTAATTGCATAATGATGTTGACACATTGCACAAGTTCAAATTACCTAAAAATGTTTTTCCTGTTACGAGCCCAGAGGACCCCAAAACCCAGTAGCAATAGATGTTCACCAAGACAAATAGTTACTTAAACAAAAGTTGCTTTTAATTATCTTTAAACATGAAAACAAAATCACACTTTAACTTATCACTATTGACTTAACTAACCTAATTTAACCCCCTTTCATTCTATGCGCACGTATATGTAATGTGTGCGTAAGTTCAGAAAAGTTATTTGATTCTCAATCCAATTTCACTTTTTTTTTTAAACTTTATTTATTCATTCAAAATACAGATAATAAGTAACATATATAACAATAAACAAAACACAAACGTTATATTTTATATATATAAAAAAGAAAGAAAAAAAGGAAAGAAAATCCCCCCATTCAGCCAACTCTCCTAAGGAGAGCCATAAAGAAAAGAGAAAAAAAATAAAAGTAAAGCATACATATTAAAATCTAGTCAATATAAAGCAAAATGTAAATATTCTGAATATAACAACCACCTATTAATAAAAAAAACTATAGTTATCCACAAAACATATGTATTTTTTTCCATTATTAAACAATATTTCATCTCATTATGCCATCTATTAATATCAATCATATTTGTATCTTTCCACGTACTAGCAATACATTTTTTTGCTACAGATAAATACACAAAAGTAAATTGAAGTTTGTTCTAGTCCCAAACCGCATGAAAAAAAAATTCCAACAGCGTTACCACACAAATCTGATTCCTAAAGACCATATTTTTTCAATTTTTCAGGAGTTAAATATAATTGATGTAAAAAATTATAATTAATCATCGCATAACGTGCATTTATCAGTCTAGTTACAGTATCATAACAAATATCTGACCAATCATCCTCGGAAAAAATAAAACCAATATTGACTTCCCATTTACCTTTAGATTTTTCCCAACCCTTTTTATCCATACCATCCTTTAATATTTGATACATAACTAAAATATAACCCTTCTCTGGTACCCTCATAAGAAAAGTCTCAAATTTAATCATTTCAGGTAAAATCATATCTCTACCGAACACATGTTTTACCAAAGATTGAACTTGATAAAAATACGCTTACGCTTAATCAGACTGTTTAAGCCCCGAACATTAAAAGTAGCAAACTTCAACTTTGACATATCCACTAATATTACTAAAAACTAATATTATCAATATATAAAGACTCAGATCAACGTAAATAGGGTCTCCAATAGGAGAAAAAGAAACCACAAATTAAAGTCTAAATACAATGAAAATCAAAAAAAAAGATAAAAGGAAAAAGTAAACCCCCCCCCCCAAAAAAAAACTACCAAAAGGTCGTAATCCCTAAACAAAACTTGGGTGTGGATCACCCACCAGTGGCTGATGACTAGTAGAACATAGAGCAAATTTCTCCCTCCCCAGCCAAACAAAGAATAACAACAAGATATCATAATGACATAAAAAGAAAGTAAAAATAAAAAAGTTCTTCTATTCATCCAAGAAATTCCAGACTCGGCGACCCCATTTCAAGGAAACGGACTCTTTCCATTATCATTTCTCCCATTTCTGCCGTTTCTTCCATTTCCAGAACAACCAGATTTTTCTTTAGGAGACAATGGTGGGCTACGTCTTTGTCCTCTTACATCTGGCAACGAATCAGCAAAAATCATTGCTTCACGCTCATTCTCAAAAAACTGAGAATGCAAGTCTCCACAAAACACCTTCAACACTGCCGGATAGCGAAAAGTAGACTTATAACCTTTATGCCACAAAACTTCTTTAACTGGATTAAATTGACGCCGACACTGAATAACCTCTTGACTCAAATCAGGATAGAAAAAAACTCTACTATCCTGAATCATTAACGGGGCTTGTCGTTGTCTCGCGTTTTGCACTGCTAAACGAAGTATCGTTTCTCTGTCCAAATAATTCAAACATCGAATTATCACGGGACTCGGTGGTTGACCAGACAGAGGTCGTCTTCTTAAGGCTCTATGAGCTCTTTCCAATACCAGACCTCCAGACAAATATTCCTGCCCCAGTATTTGTGGAATCCATTCGGTAAAAAAACGAAGAGGATCTTGTTCTTCCATACGTTCTGGCAAACCAACAATCTTCACATTATTCCTTCTACTTTGATTCTCCAAATAATCTACTTTCCTCTCTAACTCCCTCTCACGTTCTCGCAATTCTTTAATAGATTTTTCCACCTCCAACATTTTTTCTGTATTAGAAGCCACTTGTTGTTGAGATTTCAAAAAATCCGCCTGAAATTGTTTAAAATCTTCACAAGATGCTTCCACACATATTTTAACTGTATCCAGTTCCAAACTGAGCCTTTGAGACATTTCATTCAGCATAGGCTGAATGATAAGGCTTAGCTGTTTACATTGTCATTCAGAAAAGCTCAGCCCTGCTTTCTCTTGCGTAGTGGCAGAACCAGGTAACTGCAGCTCCTGCTGCATCTAAACAACAGGCAGTTTAACAGTTTTACTACAGGTCTGAACTCCCAGCGACGGCACCCCGACTTCCTCAGTGGGCCGACGCTGTTCTCCCCCCACAGCCCATTGTTGTTTCAAAAACTCACAAAGATCAAAATATTCAGATTGGAGTATTTCCTGGGGTTCAAGCAATGGAGTCGTCTTCTTGCGTGCCCCCTCCGTTAAAGTTGGCAGGCTGCTAGAATCGGGATCCACATCGGGGGCACACGCACCTTCCTTCTGAGAACAGGTAATTCTAGCGATGTCCTTCTCCTGGTGAGTGGTAGTCATTTTTTTCAGCTCCCACAGGCAATCTCTGTGGTTTAGGCTTGAAAGAAAGCAAACCTGAAGTTGCAGCAGGCTGTTTTAGGCCCTAAATCTTCAACACTCCGAAAATGTAGTTTCTTCTGTACTTGAGGTTTAATCTTTTTACCATTAATAGCCATAACAATTCCTTGATACTTTAAACTAAGTTTTAAAAAATTTAAACCTGAAAACAAAGAGTTAAAAACAGGCTCTTAAAAGTCTGGCGAGAGGTCGAGATTACACGTCTAGACTCTACACCATCTTGTCACTTCTCATTCCTCCATGTTCACTGGTTGCAGGCAATTCTTATACTGTGCACAGAATTTACCATGTATAAAGTTCACTAGGCTTTGGTGCTCAAAAGGTAAATGGTTACCACTCAGGAAGGTTCTTGTCGGTTTTCAGAGAGAGATTTGTTGTTCCAGGACACCCACAACTGATTTAGTTCCATCAGCCACTTCAGTGTCTTCCTGACAAATCTTGCCCCCTCAGGGTTCTCCAGATGATAACCTCTTTCTTTCAGGTCACCCCAGAGTGCCTTTTTGTTTCTCTTATTCCAAGTGAAACATTAGACAGCCAGTCCTCTACTCTTGCATGAACCACGAGGGCTTTGATCAGCTGAACTAAGCACTCACAATCTGTCTTCCAAGTGGGGTTTTCCACAAGCTTGCCAGCTTATCCTGTTCCAGTTCCAGTTGCTGCTGCTGATTGTAAAACTGCAGAACTGATCTCTGTTTTTCTCTCTCTCTCACAGAGAGAAAACTTGTTTAAATCTCTCACAGAGAGAAAACTTGTTTTACTCTCTCTGCTTGCAAAACCACATGACCCTCTTAGAACAGCAAGTTCCACTCTAGACAGAATGTGGCTCTGACAAGTTCTTTCATCTGCTGCCTTTTTGTAAACAATCCATTACTGAAGTCTCTTGGGCCCTCTCCAAAGCTTTTGCAAAGACTGTTGGCCCCAACATGTCTACCATGAGCAGAGCTCCAGTATTTTAAATAAGTTCGGTTTTAAAGTGTTTGTATGTGACCTACACTAAAAAGGCCTGCCCTAATTTATCTCCCAAAAACATATCTATATTCCGTCACATTGCACTGATTTTCTTTTGTATTTAGCATCTGATGCCTCTCATGTCAGTATCCAACAATCGTCAGCCAGCATTGATGGATTCCAGTTGCCATGGTCTCAATGTCCTGGTGAAA
Organism: Narcine bancroftii; assembly: GCF_036971445.1. Taxonomy (NCBI): domain Eukaryota; kingdom Metazoa; phylum Chordata; class Chondrichthyes; order Torpediniformes; family Narcinidae; genus Narcine; species Narcine bancroftii. The sequence continues at coordinate 195,456,677 of NC_091472.1, forward strand.
ACTTTCACCATGTTTATCAATAACTGCTCCAGGATCAGCAGGGAAGACATCCAAATGTGAATGCAAAAAAATGAATTTTCAATGACATGTTGAACTTCGTGGTTTTCTACATTTAAAGCATGTACACATGAAGCATAGGTTCTAAGAAGCCATATGTGATAGGAAACATTTAAGCTGATTTTCGTGAACAGCATCCCAAAATCCATAAAATGCACCTAAAAGTGTTCAGGAAGCAAAATTTTTGTTTTTTAATATTTTCTTTAAAGTGACCTCTTAGGACATTACTAAAGGACGGGATGAGAAAAATTTCCAAATGACACACTTTTAGGGAAATGTGCATCTTTCAAATTTCCCATTAGCTTTTCCTGACATCAGTTCCCTCGATTAAAGTTTCAAAATTAGAATTTATTTACACTCAATTATCTTGTGTATTTTCATCAGCACATTCCAGGAAAGTATTTCGGCCAATCAAGATCTTCATGAAGGAACTCAAAAGTTCTGGTGCTTTGTCTGATACACTGTTATCTTATTTTCAGGTCGAGACAAGTTCTATTTACAGATGTAACATGGAATTGTTTGCTGTAAACTGTACTATACAGCAATGGCAAGGCTTTAAAGTCATTAAGTACACAGTACACTAACTTGTTAAGGATCAGATTCATGGTATTAAAGTAAACAGATTAAAATTAATAAAAGGTTCATAGTCTAATAACAAAGTGTAAGCCTTTTACACCGAGATGAGGAGAAACATTTTCAGTCAAAGAGTTGTGAACTTGTGGAGTTCCCTGCCACAAAGTTGTTGAGGTCAGTTTGTTAAATTCAAAAGGGAATATATCACCCTGGCAGTTGGGGATCTTAAATTCAGTTTATTAATTAAATCTGGAATTCTAACCATGAAACAAGTATATAAAAAAAACAGGTCTAGATCTAGGAGTGCAAGTACAAAGTACATTGAAAGTGGTATCACAGGGAGATAGGGTGGTCAATATGGCTAGCACTGTATTGGCCTTCATCAATCAGAGTATTGAGTATGGAGGTCAGGAGGTCGTGTTGCAGTTATATCAGATGATGTTGCAGTCCCAATCGGAGTACTGTGTCTAGTTTTGTGTCTAGTGCTGCAGGAAAGATGCTGAGAGAAGCTGCATAGAAGAATTATGAGAATGTTGACAAGACTTGTGGGCCTAAGCTAGAGGGAAAGGTTGAGCGGATGAAGGCTTTACTCCTTAGAGTTCAGGAAAATGAGGGTTGATCTCATCAAGATATACAAAATCATGTGAGAATAGATCTGGTGAATGCAGGAATCTTTTGCCAAAAGTAGGGGAATCAGTAACCAGAGGTCATAGGTTTAAGGCAAATCAGGAGAGATTAAACATAGAGGTGGCATAAAAAAGGCTGCTGGAGGAGATAGTGGAGGCAGCTACTATTGCAACGTTTAAAAAATATTTGGACAGATACATAGATAGGACAGATTGAGAGAGATATGGACTAAACATGGGCAGGAAGGAGAAGTATGGTTGGGACATTTTAGTTGGCATGGGCAAGTTAGCCTAAATGTTGGTTTCCACGCTGTATGACTTGATGACTAATGGCCTTCTGGGAGGGAGTCCTCCATCCAAATCCAGTCTTGCCATAATGTAACAGCAGATCTATTGACTAGTAGCTCCCTTCTGATAAGGCCAGCAGAACACTCAGGGGGATCACACCATACCATGGAAATGTAAAAATTAATGTCTACTTGGTCCCTGCACCCACTATCAGACGAAGCACCAGCTTTAGGGGTGCACAACCTTGGTTTCAATATACATTACCATTGCTTTATGGTTGCTGAGTCTAAATATTTACAAGGATGTTGCTGAGACTTGAGGAAATGAGTTAACAGGGAAAGGATAAGCAGGTGAGAACTTTATTCCTTGGAGCATAGAAGAATGAAGGGAGATTTAATAGAGGTAAATAAAATTATGAGGGATTTAGAGTAAATGCAAGCAGGCTTTTTTAACTGAGGTTAGGTGAGATGAGAACTATAGGACACGAGTTAAGGGTGAAAGGTGAAATACTTCATGAGGACCAGGGATGACCACTCTCCACTACACATTCATAGATCAGTTGTGGAGAGAGCAGAGAGCATCAAGTTCCTTGAAGCTCGCTTTAAGTCATGGTGTATCCTGGACACACAGCATCTCCTCACTTGTCAAGAAGGCATAACAGTGACTGGACTTCCTGAGGTGGGCAAGACAACCGGCCACCATCCTGTCAAGTTTCTACAGGAGCTCTATTGAGTCTCCTGGCTGGCTGCATCACAGTGTGGTATGTTTGCTGTCGAGCATTGAATTGGAGATCTATCCACAGAACCATAAGAGCGAAAGAGAGGATCACTCTGGTCTCCCTCCACCCCAACCCCCCATCGACATGATCCACCAGGATCATTGTCTGAAGAGGGCTCACAAAATTGTAAATGACCTCTACCACCCTGCTTACAGCATCTTCCAGCTCCTACCATCAGGATTGAGATACAGAAATATCAGAGCCAGAACCACTGAGATGAGAAACAGCTTCTTCCCTTGGGCACTGAGGCCTGCTCATACAAACCCTCCAAGACTCCACTATTTAACAATAGTTATTTATTTTTATTTACGTACTGCATATAAATCACTTGTAAATGAGTGTGCTAGGTCTACATATGCGTTTACATGTTTTTACACCAAGGACCGAATAATGCAGTTTTGTCCAGTTGTACTTATACAAATGGAAAATAATAATAAACTTGAACTTGAAATGTTTAATGAGAACATTAGGAGGATCTTCACACAGAGAGCATGGAACAAGCTCTCAGCTGAAGTGGTGAAGGTGGGCTCAATTTTAACATTTAAGAAAATTTGACAAGAATATGGATGAGAGGGGTATGAAGGGCTGTGCTCTGGGTGCAGGTCAGTCGTCAATAGCTGCGCACAGGCTAGATGGGCTGAAGGGCCTGTTTCTGTGCTGTAGTCTTCTATGGGAGTTGGATGTGGACCTATTGACTAATGAGATCGAGAGAAAGCAGGAATATGGTCCTGAGTTGTATGGTCAGCCTTAATCATAAGCTCCTGTCATCGTCAATTTATTGTGGTGCACAAACTTGATGGGTTATGTCTCAGTCCTGCTCACCCAATCTGGAACATCTGGCAATCAAGTGTTGCCCATTCTACCAGCTGAGGGAGTTCGCCATCATCATGGTCGCAGTGTACATTCTGCCCCAGGCTAACGTTAGGCAAGTACTAGGAGGACTGAGCACTGTGATTAGCAGCCATGAGGCAGCACATCCTGATACCTTACTGATCACTGTAGAGGACTTCAATCAGGCCAGCCTAAAGAAGAAGACTCTAACGAACTACCACTAACGCATCACATGTGATATCAGGGGAGCCAACACACTCGACTACTGTTACACCACCACAAAGAACGCTTACCAAGCCATACCACGACTGCACTTCGGCAAATCTGATTATCTGGCTCCACTTCTACCAGTGTACAAGCAGTGACTGAGGACCACAGCACTGGTAGGGAAGACAGCAAAAGTATGGTCAAGGAAGTGGAGGAGTGTCAGCAGGACTGGACCACATTCAAGAACTCATCCTTAGACTTGAATGAATATGTACAACATGTGTCGCCGACTTCATCATGACATACCAAGTGTGCCCAACCAGAAGCCTTGGATGAATCAGAGGATTTACAACCTGCTGGGGACGAGATCAAGGGCGTTTAATGCCAGGGATCCAGACCTCTGCAAGAAGTCTAGGTACGACCAGCAGAAGGCTATCTCAGAAGCAAAGTGACAATTCCAGAGGAAGCTAGAGACAGATACACACCAGCTTTGGCAGGGAGTGCAGACGATTACAGCCAACAAAGCATGGGCAAACACCATAGATGGATGTGATGCTTCATTACCCAATTAACTGAACACCTTCTATGCCCGCTTTGAGAAGGAGAATCCGACCATACCTACTAGAATCCCTGCAAAGACTGAGGACCCTGTGATATCTGGCTCTGAGGGCGACGTCAAAACATCATTCAAGAGGATTAACCTTCACAAGGCATCAGCCTCTGACAGCAACCTGGCAGGGTATTGAAAATTTGTAATGGATATTTTCAACCTCTTGTTGCTGCAGTCACAGGTTCCCACTTGCTTCAAAAGGGCATCAATCATCCTGTTGTCCAAGAAGAGTAGTGTCAACAGCCTCAACAACTATCACCCAGTAGCACTAACATCTACAGTAATTAAATGCTTTGAGAGGTTGGTCATGGCCAGAATTAACACTTACCTAAGCAAAGGTCTGGACCCACTGCAATTCGTCTATTGTCACAACTGCTCCACAGCAAGCACAATATTGTTGGTTCTTCACTCAACTCTGGATTACCTTGAGGACAGCAACTCGTATGTACGGCTGCCCTTCATAGAATACAGCTCAGCCTTCAACACCTGGGCCTCTGCACCACCCTCTGCAACTAGATCCTTGACTTTATCAGAAGACCACAGTCAGTGCAAATTAGAAACATCTCCTCACTTCTATCACACAAGCACAGGTGAAGGATGCGGGCTTTGCCCACTCCTCTATTCACTATACACCCATGACTGCGTGGTCAGGTACAGTTCCAATTCTATCTACAAATTTGCCAAATACTCCATAGTTATCGGCAGAATCACAAACAGCAATGAGAAATCATACAGGAGGGAGCTAGATCAGCTCGTTGAGTGGTGTCACACCAATAATCTTGCACTCAACATTAGCAAAACCAAGGAGATGATTGTGGACTTCAGGAGGAAGTCAGGGGAACACAATCCAGTCCTCATCGAGGGCACAGTAGTGGAGAGGGTCAAGAACTTCAAATTCCTGGGTATCAACATCTGAGGATCTGTCCTGAGTCTCAATGTCTTTTTTTAAAAACTTTATTTATTCATTCAAAAAACAAATAATATGACATATTCAGCAATTAAACATGAATGTTTTTTTTATATGTAGAAAAAAAATAAAAGAACCCCCCCCCCCCCCCTTCAGCCAACTCTCCTAAGGAGAGCCATAAAAAAAGAAAAAAGAATATTTAAAAAAGTTAAATATACATATTATAATGGAAAAAATTTCCTTCCAATAATTCTGTAAAGAGGGACAGGACCAAAACATATGTGTAAGGGAAGCTATTTCCAATTGACATTTATCACATATAGGATCGATATGAGAATAAAAGCGATGGAGTTTATCTTTAGACATATGAGCTCTATGAACAACTTTAAACTGTATTAGTGAATGTTTTGCACATAGAGAAGAAGAGTTTACCAGTCGCAGAATTTTATTCCAATTTTCATTGGAAATATGAAGGTTGAGTTCTCTTTCCCAATCATTTTTAAACTTTTCAAAAGTCCCAGAATTTATTTTTGTAATTATATTATATAATTTAGATATCACACCTTTTGGAGGGAATTTTGAATATAGTATATCCTCTAAAACAGTCGTAGTCTCCCGATTGGGAAAAGAGGGTAAAGCCGAAACTAAGAAACTCCTAATCTGCAAATATCGAAAGAAATGAGATCGAGGTAAATCATATTTCATGGATAATTGTTCAAATGACATGAAATTTTTTCCATTATATCTACTGTTTTGAATATTGATTTACAACCACATCCCATTACTGCAATTTTTGGATTACCTATGATAGATTTGACTTATTTATCTCTTCCTGCGGATCGTATGATTGCTTTTCTTACACTAATGGCTAGAAGATCTATACTATTGAATTGGAAAGAGGTTAATCCTCCCACTGTTTTCCAATGGTTTACCCAAACTATACTATGTTTAAATTTAGAGAAAATTAGAAACTTTGTCTATGAATCCCCTTCTAAGTTTGAGTTAACCTGGTGACCATTTATTCAATATTTTCATTTGTGGTGAGTTGATCTGGCTCTGTTTTCTTTCTATGATTATGTATGATAATTGGGCTGTAAGATGAGTGATCGGCGTGGTTTAGCTATATCTGTAGGTTTTTTTTTTTAAGTTTTTTTTAATTCAGATTTGGTTTTTTTTCTTTTTTGGGGTTCTTTTTTTCTCTTTTTTCATATATTGTTATTAATTATATCTTTTTTTTTAAAGATAGTTCACACCCTAAACTGATCTAAATTTTTTTTTATGATATATTTTTATTCTGTAATATTATTGTTTAATATCTCTGTATTAATTCATTACTTATTATGTATTTTTTATATCTCTTTGAACTGTATGTGTTTATAAATTATAATAATAATAAAAAGATTGAAAAAGAAAGTAAATATACATATTAAAATCTAATCAATATAAATTGAAATGTAAATATTCTGAGTATAACAGCCACTTATTAATAAAAAAATTATAATTATCATGTGAAACATATGTAATTTTTTTCATTATTAAACAATATTTCATCTCATTATGCCATCTATTAATCTCAATGTCGATATAATCATGAAAAATGCTCGCCCAATGGTTATATTTTGAGAGAAGTTTGAGGAGATTCAGTATGTCACCAAAGACTCCAAAAACCTCTACAAGTGTACCATGGAGATCATTTCAGCTAGTAGCATCTCTGTCTGGTACAGAGGTGCTAACGGTCAGGACAAGAAAAAAATCCAAAAGATTTTTAACTCAGCCAGTGACATCATAGGCACCAGACTTCATTCCATCGTGGACATCTACAAGAGGCACTATCTTAAGAAAACTACCTCCATCCTCTAAAGAAGGGAGAGACATGGTGGAGTTCCTGAAAAAGTGAATCCCAGATACACTGGGAAGGGAACAAATTTGAAATAATCTAAGAATAAAATGGGCCCACCGGTCTCTCACACCCCCTGCCAGGAGTGAAACCAACAGCTACGCTCTATCCTGGTAAGACTCCTTCGCTACCAGGTTAGAGAGAGGATTTTAATGGGTGGCAGTGGTGGATGTGAAGGCTAGGGGGTGGGGTCTGGTGGAATATGAGGGGGAGAAGGTTTTATTCTACCCGGACATAAGCACAGCGTTATTGAAACGTAGGAGGGAATTTGGCCCAGTTAAAAAGAGCCTTAAACTAAAAGGAATCAAGTTTACCCTCTTTCACCCGGCAACACTGAAGATAGTAAGGGTGGGAGGGGAAAGAAAATTTTTTTTAAAGGATCCAAGAGAGGCAATGGACTTTGTAAGAACCCTGCCACCACTTAAGGATTAAACGTAAATAAGGTGGAAAGAGGGAATCAGGGGAAAGATGGACTGTAAATATTGTAATTATGAGGAACACGAGTGGGAATATGTGTTTTTTTTTCCCATAATGTTAATTTTTAAAGATGAATGTATATTAGAATTAAGAATGAATATGGGGAGCTCAAGGAAAGGGAGGGAGATACAAGTGATAGATGGGTGCATTAGGCACGTCTCAAAATGGCAGGGGGATTGGCATCAATAGCTTGGTGCCCGGGGAGGATAAAGATAAACTGGGAGCGGGAAAAGGTGGGCGGGGTGGGGGGGAAATATGGGTTGTTTTTCATTTTGCTATGGAGGTTATTTAATTGATGGAACTTTCAGTTGTACGAGGTTTGGGGGGGGGGTGGGGGGATAAATACAGACTCTGTATGTCACATGAATGTTTAAAAAAAGATCTCCAGAATGTTTTTTGTTGAGTCTATGAAAATTAAAATAAAATATTCAAAATAAAGCAGCTTCTATCCTCAAGGACCCTCCCCACACAGGCCATACCCCCTTTACTCTTCTACCATCAGGATAAAGGTACAGGAGCCTAAAGACGAGCACTCAGTGGCACAAGGACAGCTGCTTCCTCGCTGCCATCAGATTCCTGAATGATCAATGAACTAAAGACACTCCCTTACTTTGACTTTTCATGCACTATTCTTATTTATGGCTGTAAGGTAGTTTATATGAATGTCCGCACTGTGATGCTGCCACAAAACAACAACTTTTGAGGTTTGTTCATGACAATAAATTCTGATTCATTTTGGGGAGAAGCCAGGGGAGTGGGGCTGAGTGGGAAAATAGATCAGCTCAGGATGAAATAGAAGACCAGACAATGGCCCAACTTCTGCTCCGATATATGGTCTTGAGGAATACAATTTGAATTGTGATTTTAAAAAAATATACAGGCCTGTTAGCACTCGCAGAGAAAAATGCAAATTACTATTTGTTTAACAAATTAATAATACATTTGATAGCTACAATGGTCAGATAACTGGCAATTGAAATGGTTAGATTGGAGATGGAGGTTACGTGAAGATTAGAAATAATCAATAAGCAATAATGTTACCAATTATAGGCTCTGTTGCCAGTCATTTAAAATGGTATAAACTTACAGAGTATCACCTTCAAAGAAAAGCCCCAAATATGGCGAGTTATCGAGAGAAGACTGCACACAGAGGAATGGGAACCAGTCAGGAGCTCTCACCACACTCTGTACAGAACATAGCTGGTCAAAGGGCTGGGACACATTTCCACCAAACACTCCTGTGAAGCAGTGGTATTGAAATAGCTGGATCATGTCAGGTGTGCATTCCTGGAAACAAAAAAAAATAACAAGTGCATATTTCAGATCAAGAGCAGTCATGACAGACAAGTCACATTAAGATTTTTTAAAAACTATGGCTGCTGGAAATTTTAAATAAAACCAGAATATGCTGAAAATACTCAGGAGGACAGGAAACATCTGCAGAAAGAGAAACAGGTATCGTACCTGGTGAAAGAGCCTTTCATATGTAAATAAAAATGGTGGCGCTGTCAGAGCTGCTGTATCGTCAGCATTGCAACTGGTGCAGACCCAGGAGTATTAAAAATTTGTGCTGATGAACATCTCACTCAAACAAGGGTCAATTGTACTGGTGCCCAAGAAGAGTGTGGTAACCCGCCTTACTGATTATTGACCAGTGGCACTCACATCAACAATGAAGTATTTTGAACAAATGCAAATATGGTATAACTCATGATACAATGTTTGCATACCACCAACTGAAAACCTACTTGAAGGACAAATTGGGAAGCAGGCTGAGGTTACCAGAAGGAAGCAGCTTTGAATATGTGATTACAGACACAATGATAATTAAAAGATTTATAACAAACATGTACATCAAACTGCAAGAGCAAGAGAAAGAGAACAAGGAAATAAGCTGTAAACCCAAACAAAAGTGGGAACAAGATCTAAACATAAAGATAAAGAATGAAACATGGGAAAAGCTCCGGAACTATGAGCAATACAATAAACACGAGGTTACGCATGATACAATATAATTGGTTACACAGGTTATATATCACACCCCAAAAGTTAAATAAATGGGACCCAACAGTATCAGACAGATGTTTTTGCTGTAAGAAGGAAACAGGAAAAGAACTTGGACTCGATTTGGATGGAGCATAAAAAGATTTATTATGATAGCCTTAGCTGTAGCAAAAAAATGTATTATGTCAACCTGAAAATCAGAAGAGAGCCTGAGAATACAGCAATGGTACATAGAAATGAATAAGTGTATTCCATTGGAAAAAATAACATATAATTTAAGAAATAACATCACAGTATTTGAACAAATTTGGGAACCGTACATGGAACACAACATAGAAGTCCTACCACAGACTTCCACCACCTAAAATGACAGAATGAGAAGAAGATGAAATGAAACTGACCCAGTGTGTAAAAGTAGATGACACAATTTTCTTGTTTATTTTCACTGTGTGATGACATTGTTTAATGGGTTTAATGTATCATATATATTGAACGTTGAGTGGGTGGGAAGAGGGGGTGAAGGAGGGAGGGTAGGAGGGGGGAAAAGGGGAGAAAATGACACTGTGTATATTCAAGAGGGAAATGTTTATGTGTATTTTGGTCAACATAGTTCATAGTGTGAAAAATAAAAAATTTTTAAAAAAACAATGAAGTATTTTGAAAGGCTGGTGTTGAGGGACATCAGCTCCTGCCTGAGTGGTGAGATGGATCCGTCCCAATTGACCTCTCACAGCAATAGGTCTACAGCGGATGCCATCTCGCTGGCTCTACACAAAGCCCTGGAACACCTGGATAGCAAAGATGCATATATGAGGATACTCTTTATTGACAAGAATTTGGCATTCAACACCATCTTCCCCTCAAAATGGATCAGCAAACTCCAAGACCTGGGACTCAACATTCCACTGTGTAATTCGATCTTAGATTTCCTCACCTCCAGACCACAGGATTGCAAGAACTTCTCTTTCACAATCTCCATCAGTACCGGAAAAACCACAGGGCAGCGTTTTTATACCTCTACTCTACTTGTTACATATCTTTGACTGTCTAACTCAGTACGACAAAAACACCATCTACAAATTCGCTAACGGTAGTGAAATGTATAAAAAGGGGTGACGAATCGCCATACAGGAGGGAGATTGAAAACTTGGCTGAATGGTGGACCAACAATAGCCTCACATTCAATGTCACCAAAACTAAGGAGCTGATTGTTGACTACAGGAAGGGAAAACTGTAGAGCGCTTCGAAAGAACCAAAGACTTGTTGATCCAAACCAAGACTTTTATTAACTAAAAAACTGGAGCATATCACATGTAGGCTGACCAGTCCAGAATGACGTGGTCTGGCTAGGAGCAATCCTTTAAGACCTGCCAGTAGGCGTGGCTACACTCTCAGCCAATCACAGTCATCCTACACTACAATCTGTACATATACACATTGATGATAGAATCTGTACTATCACAAAAACCAAATGTGTTTGATCCAGTGATCATTGGGGGATCAGAGGTGGAGAGGGTGAGCAAATTTAAATTCCTGGGAGTCACTATCTCAGAGGATCCTTCCTGGACCCAACACACCAATGACATGGTGAAGAAAGCATGTTAGCACCTCTTCTTCCTCAGTTTATGGAGGTTTGGTGTGACAATGGCAAATTTCTACAGATGTGTGGTGGAAAGTGTGTCGATCTACAGCATTGCAGTCTGGTATGAGGACTCCAATACCAGAGTGTAAAGCCCTGCAAAAGATAGTGGACACAGCCCAGGACATAACAGGCAAAACCTTCCCCACCATCGAGAATATCTACAGGGAACGTTGCCGTCAGAGACCAGCAGCTATTGTCAAAGAGCCATACCCCCGCTTCCATCAGGAAAGAGGTATAGGTGCCACAAAACTCACACCACCTCGACCATCAAACTCAATCAACAAACTCATTTAAGGACTCTTACTTTTGCACTTTATTGATTTTTTTCTCTCTGAATTCCACAGTCAATTTGTTTACATTTGTTTATTCGTTTACATGTGTACATTAAATACAGTTTTTTGCACTTCCAATAAGTGGTAATTATGCCTCATCTGCAGGGGAAAAAAAAATCTTAGGGTTGTATGTGATGTCTTGTGCGTTCTCTGACAATAAATCTGAATCTGAGAGCAGCCACCAGTGTCATAGTGCTACTCCACAGATCCTATTGCCCGGTCCTGATGCCATCAGCACTGTACAGGCTTTAAAAGGCCTATTAGAGGAGCCAGATTTTTATTTATATACAAAATCCTGTAACCACAGAGATTGGTGCTTAAAATAGTAGTTTCCTGTGCTAGACAGAGAACCACAAGGGGATGCAAACTCCAGGTGAGCAGTGGACCGGCATTTGGCACTAAAAACTGAGAGAACACCCCCATTGAGAAGCCTGGAACAGTGAAGGTGATCGTGGCAGCTGACTAGCAAGGGGCTCAGCAGCTGAAGGACTCACCAAAGCTGCATGCTGCTGGCTGACTCACACAGGCTGCAAGCAACTTAGATGTCAAAGGATTCACACCACGCTGCAGGCTGCTGAAGGCCAATTCATAGGAACCTGTTAACAGAACCAGGATTCGAGAGGATGCTAAGGGCAAGAAGGGCTCCCAAAGGACCTCAGGCGCTGAAGGCTTCCTGATTGTACCAGGGGTTTGGATCTGGAGCTCCAGTTGCTGATGGTTTGAACAGGAGTCTGTATGGCTATAGAGCTGCTGGAGTACTGAAGGCAAATCCACAGGGACTCAGAGACTCTGAAGGGACTCTCTTTTGCTTCTCTTTCTCTCATTGTTAGAGGCACCAAGAGTCATGGCAACTCTTTGTTTGCCTTACAGCAGGCAAAAGTTGATGTATATCATGTACATTACTTTTTTTGTATTACATGACAATGAAACAATCTTACAGGGAAATAGGAATTGTGTTAGCTTTAAATTGGAGAAAGTGATGAATAGGATAAAGGATACATCAAGGGAGAGAACAAAGGAATAGATTAACCACCCAGCAGATCAGACAGTATCAGTACTCTGTACAACTAAATATTTCCACCATTAGTGAAGTGTGAACCATCACAAGTTCTGGTTTTCAAATGAAGATTCAATATTCCTTTACTGTCATGTAATAATACAGAAAATGTAATATTACACGAAATTGCCTTCTGCCTGCCATAAGGCAAAGAGTCGCCACTAGTATTGCCCAGTGCCCTTACAGTAAGCAAGAAAGAGAAGCACGAGAGAGTCCCTTCATAGTCACTGAATGTCCTTGGACTCACCTCCAGCCCTCAGACCCCTGTTCGATCCATTGGCAAAAAGCTCCAGATCCAAACCTCCGACACAATTAGGAAGCCTTCAGCATTGAGGCCCTTCAGGAGTCCTTCATGTCCTCAGCACCCTCATGAATCCCGGTTCCACGAGTCCAATGACTGCAAGTCACTGACTACATGCAGCCTGCGTGGGTCACTGCCCTGTAGGGTCATATTCCATGCTGCTTCTTCTCAACAGTGGGTGTGGTCCCCATTTCTGATGCCCTGCGCTGGTCCACTGCTCTCACAGAGTCTGCAACCTCTCGTGGTACACTGCCCAGCACAGGAACCACCATTTTGTGCAGAAATCACACGGAGTGTCGGATTGTAGATGGTTGGACCCTGTGAAGAGCACTGCGTCTCCTTCCCTACTCATCTGGGACAACACCAGTGGCAGCACTGCCTTTACATCTGCTCCAGCAATGCCATTATTTTTGCCAAGGCATGTCACTGGGCCACAAAAGTATTTCAAATGTCCTCAATCCATGACAATATACAAAGACATTTACACCTAACAGAAGCCACATAGTAACCCATTCAATGCAGAAACTGTGCATTTATACAGTACATTTCTGATTATCCGAAAACCACTTAACCAAAATTCTCAGTTATCAAAAAAGATTTTAAGAAGAAAAAATGATCTTTACTTAAATTTATGCATTTATCTTATTTTGCAAGCAGAGATCACGTCGTTTGGTAAGAACTAAACATTATTTCATGTTTGAAAAACCTTTCATTGTCTTTTCCTGCTGTTTTAAAGCTGATGTAAGTATTCTGCTCATGTTACTGGGCTGCTTAAAGCAATTTCTCAGTTATCCAAAAAATCCAGTCCTAAGCATTTCAGATAGTCATAAACGTACTGCAGTTCATTCCTGTTCAAATGTAGAAATGCTTCACAAGAAAGCAATTTAAAATCTACTTAATTAATATATTGGAGACGGTTTGGAAATACCTCATCACAGCAGCATCTAATATCACAAGCTCTTGCAGTTAAGTTGCATGGGCAGGAGCCAAGCGGATGGTACTTTTGTTTTGGTATCAACATATTGTTTTCTGTTGAAAAATAATAAAGACAAATAACTAGTAACAATCAAATCTGTATTGGTGCCAATGTACATATTTCTACAGATGTACATTATAAAGTTCATTGACTGGCTGCATCCCTGCCTGGTATGGGGACAGCAATAATTCTGAGTAAAAAAACCCTGCCTAGAATATTAGGCAAAATTCTCTCCACCATCAAGAAAATCTATACAGGGAACACTGATGTCGGAGAGCAGTAGCAATCATCAAGAAATCACACCACCCAGGACATGCTCCGTTCTCACTGCTGCCATCAGAAAAGATGCAGAGGAGTCACAAAACTCACCCCACCAGGTTCATGTACAGTTGCTACCCCTCCATCATCAGACTCCTCAACAAACTCAGAGACTCATTTAAGGACTCTGACTTACCACGTTATTCATTTTTGAATATTTATTTTCTGTATTGCAGTTTGCTTGCACTTCTTTCATATTTACATTTCTCTCATTAGTATTCAAATTTTTTCTGGAGTACAGGTTTTTGGACTACCGATAAGCAGGTGTTCTGTCTGGCCCACAGGAAAAAGAATCTCAGGGTTGTGTGTGATGTTATGTATGTCTTCTCTTTCGCTTGGCTTCGCAGACGAAGATTTATGGAGGGGGTAAAAAGTCCACGTCAGCTGCAGGCTCGTTTGTGGCTGACAAGTCCGATGCGGGACAGGCAGACACGATTGCAGCGGTTGCAAGGGAAAATTGGTTGGTTGGGGTTGGGTGTTGGGTTTTTCCTCCTTTGCCTTTTGTTCGTGAGGTGGGCTCTGCGGTCTTCTTCAAAGGAGGTTGCTGCCCGCCAAACTGTGAGGCGCCAAGATGCACGGTTTGAGGCGTTATCAGCCCACTGGCGGTGGTCAATGTGGCAGGCACCAAGAGATTTCTTTAGGCAGTCCTTGTACCTTTTCTTTGGTGCACCTCTGTCACGGTGGCCAGTGGAGAGCTCGCCATATAACACGATCTTGGGAAGGCGATGGTCCTCCATTCTGGAGATGTGACCCACCCAGCGCAGCTGGATCTTCAGCAGCGTTATCTCGATGCTGTCGACCTCTGCCATCTCGAGTACTTCGACGTTAGGGGTGTAAGCGCTCCAATGGATGTTGAGGATGGAGTGGAGACAACGCTGGTGGAAGCGTTCTAGGAGCCGTAGGTGGTGCCGGTAGATGACCCATGATTCGGAGCCGAACAGGAGTGTGGGTATGACAACGGCTCTGTATACGCTTATCTTTGTGAGGTTTTTCAGTTGGTTGTTTTTCCAGACTCTTTTGTGTAGTCTTCCAAAGGCGCTATTTGCCTTGGCGAGTCTGTTGTCTATCTCATTGTCGATCCTTGCATCTGATGAAATGGTGCAGCCGAGATAGGTAAACTGGTTGACCGTTTTGAGTTTTGTGTGCCCGATGGAGATGTGGGGGGGCTGGTAGTCATGGTGGGGAGCTGGCTGATGGAGGACCTCAGTTTTCTTCAGGCTGACTTCCAGGCCAAACACTTTGGCAGTTTCCGCAAAGCAGGACGTCAAGCGCTGAAGAGCTGGCTCTGAATGGGCAACTAAAGCGGCATCATCTGCAAAGAGTAGTTCACGGACAAGTTTCTCTTGTGTCTTGGTGTGAGCTTGCAGGCGCCTCAGATTGAAGAGACTGCCATCCGTGCGGTACCGGATGTAAACAGCGTCTTCATTGTTGGGGTCTTTCATGGCTTGGTTCAGCATCATGCTGAAGAAGATTGAAAAGAGGGTTGGCGCGAGAACACAGCCTTGCTTCACGCCATTGTTAATGGAGAAGGGTTCAGAGAGCTCATTGCTGTATCTGACCCGACCTTGTTGGTTTTCGTGCAGTTGGATAATCATGTTGAGGAACTTTGGGGGACATCCGATGCGCTCTAGTATTTGCCAAAGCCCTTTCCTGCTCACGGTGTCGAAGGCTTTGGTGAGGTCAACAAAGGTGATGTAGAGTCCTTTGTTTTGTTCTCTGCACTTTTCTTGGAGCTGTCTGAGGGCAAAGACCATGTCAGTGGTTCCTCTGTTTGCGCGAAAGCCGCACTGTGATTCTGGGAGAATATTCTCGGCGACACTAGGTATTATTCTATTTAGTAGAATCCTAGCAAAGATTTTGCCTGCAATGGAGAGCAACGTGATTCCCCTGTAGTTTGAGCAGTCTGATTTCTCGCCTTTGTTTTTGTACAGGGTGATGATGGTGGCATCACGAAGATCCTGAGGCAGTTTACCTTGGTCCCAACAAAGCTTGAAAAACTCATGCAGTTTGGCATGCAGGGTTACCAGCCCACTGTGGATCACTGGTGTGGCTATTAATTTGGGCAGTGGAATGGAAACTGCACAAGCCTGAGCAGTCTCACGCTAGAAGCCGAGTTCGCTGGAGATCCCTTCTTTTGATCATTATCCAATGACTGCAGCTGGAAATGCACACAGCCAGAGAATACAACTGTGAAAATGCCACAATCGGCCATCCAACTTCAATCTCAGGAAGTCTGAATAAATGGCAGCAAATATCTTGAAGATGCCAACACCTGTGGAATCAGATCCAATGAAGAACAAAGAGGAAAGGAAAAAGGTGGGGGGGGGGAAACAATCTTCATTACATCAAATTTATATTTTCTTAAAAATCACAATCAAAGGTTGTTCACAAAGGAAGTGAATAAAAATGGATCTTAAACAAAGAATGCTGGGGTCAATACACAAATGTGCTGGAGAAAGATCCAAAACTTTGGTTACTATTTACTTCTTACTTACTGAATTTCTCCAGTACATTTGTGTAAAACTAAATCTTGGGATATTTTGCAAAATACAACACAAGCTTGTTCAATTTTTTTCAATGAAATATGCAGGAGCGTAACTAATATTGTGGAAATTAAGACTTCACCCTACCTTATTTATTTTTAAAAACTCCTAATCTGGAGGAGTTTTCAAAACAATTATAACATCATCAAGCCTTGTGAAATCATTGGGCAACTGATTCCTCATTTTGCGGATATTGATTCCAAATTTTTAAACGTTCACTTTGATACCAATTCCCTCAAAACAGCAAATTCAATCAATACAATTACTCAATATTGTTTTTACATTTCCACGAAAAACCAAACTTCTTCAGTTGACCAAGTAACAGAGACAATGCTTCCATCATCAAAGCCCCTCACCACCCAGACCTTGTCCTTTTCTCACTCTACCATCAGGGAGGTGGTACAGGAGCCTTAAGTTACAAACTCAACATTACAAAAACAGCTTCTTCCCTTCCACCATCAGATTTTTCTCTCTCTCTCTCTTTTTTTTTAAACACATACAAATTTTTTTTAGGAATTTAAATTAATAACAATTTTGCTCCTGTAATGGAGCAAAACAACAAATTTTATGACACATCTTCATGACAATAAACCTGATTCAGGTGACATAGGGAGAAAGGAGTATCCTCGGGGCCCCAACACTGCCACAACATGTTACAAAGGGCTCATTCTGAACAACAGCTTCACAGCAGCATCCATTCAGGGGCCTACAATAGAACCAATAAAGCCCATCAACAGGGGAAAAAAAACATTTCCCGGTGAGGCTTTCATATTCACTGCAAAATGGACACAAAATATTCAGCTCATCCAATTAGACCAAACTCTGACAAATATTTAAAAATGTCACTCTTATCAGTTACTATCAATACTTCCCTGTGGCTCTTTTGAAGATCATCTTCAGTATCCCCACTGTTTACTTTTAGAATTTTTTTCCAGAGATTTCACATTCTTTGCAATACACAAAAGTCCTGGAGAAACTCAGCAGGTCACACAGGGTCTACAAGAAGCAAAGGGATATAACCAACATTTTGAGCATGACGAAGGTACCTTGATAAAGTACTCAGGCCCAAAACATTGGTTATATCCCTTTGCTTCCAATAGATGCTTTGTAACCTGCTGAGTTTCTTCAGCACTTTTGTCTATTACACTACAATCACAGGATCTGCATACTTTCCTGTTTAACTTCGTTTTCTATGCCCCTATTTGTAAGAGACATTAAGCAAAAAGAGCCTCATCTTTTCTATACCACCTTCTAAGATGCATCTGTGTATTCTGCCAGCTCTTTTTTTGTTCCTCCACATCTAAAATTGTTCACTTTAATAATGCCTTTCCCAATTCTTGCTACCAAAATTAAAATATATTACATTACATTTAACTCTCTGATTAGATGACATTAAGGTTGAAGGGTTGTGGATTGTGTGGAAGGTTATTGTAAGTAACAACAGGACATAGACAGGATGCAGAATTGGGCAGAGAAATGGTTGATGGACCTGGATGTTTGAAGTGATATATTTTCAAAGGTCAAATCTGAAGGCATGGTTAAAGGCAGTGTGGAAGAACAGAGGGATCTTGGGATCCAAATCTAAGATTGCCACACAGGTTAATAAGGTAGTTAAGAAGGCTAATCTTCATTAGTCATGGGATTGAGTTCAAGATTCAAGAGATAATGTTGCAGCTCTATAAAACCCTGGTTAGACCACACTTGAAATATTGTGTTCAGTTTTGGTCACCTCATTATAGGAAAGATGTGGAAGCTATGGAGAGGGTGTTGAGGAGATTTATCAGATGTTTTCCGGATTGGAGAAGGTGTCTTATGAGGCAAGGTTAGCAGAATAGGGCTTTTCTCTTTGGAGTCAAAAAGGATGAGAGGTGACTTAATAGAGATCTACCCACACTCCTGTTCGGCTCCGAATCATGGGTCCTCTACCGGCACCACCTACGGCTCCTAGAACGCTTCCACCAGCGTTGTCTCCGCTCCATCCTCAACATCCATTGGAGCGCTTACACCCCTAACGTCGAAGTACTCGAGATGGCAGAGGTCGACAGCATCGAGTCCACGCTGCTGAAGATCCAGCTGCGCTGGATGGGTCACGTCTCCAGAATGGAGGACCATCGCCTTCCCAAGATCGTGTTATATGGCGAGCTCTCCACTGGCCACCGTGACAGAGGTGCACCAAAGAAAAGGTACAAGGACTGCCTAAAGAAATCTCTTGGTGCCTGCCACATTGACCACCGCCAGTGGGCTGATAACGCCTCAAACCGTGCATCTTGGCGCCTCACAGTTTGGCGGGCAGCAACCTCCTTTGAAGAAGACCGCAGAGCCCACCTCACTGACAAAAGGCAAAGGAGGAAAAACCCAACACCCAACCCCAACCAACCAATTTTCCCTTGCAACCGCTGCAATCGTGTCTGCCTGTCCCGCATCGGACTTGTCAGCCACAAACGAGCCTGCAGCTGACGTGGACTTTTTACCCCCTCCATAAATCTTCGTCCGCGAAGCCAAGCCAAAGAAGACAAGATTATGAGAGGCAAAGATAGGGTGGACAACCAGCAAAAGTAGGGAACACCAGGACATCTGTACAAAGTGAGAGAACGAAAATTTAGGGGGAGATGCCAGAGGTAAGCTATTTTTACACAGAGGAAGCTTGGCTGCTGGTACAAATGAGACATTTAAAAGATTCTTAGACAGACAGGATGAAAGAAAAATAGAGGGTCATGAGGTCAGGAAGGTTTAGTTTTATTGAGCAGGTTTATATAGATCAACACAACATTTTGGCTGAAGGGCTTGTACTGTAATGTTCTATGTTCACATCTGTGTACCTTCCCATTTCAATGTGTCTTGTGACGGATTGTATTATATTTTATATTATATATAAATGTTTTTAAAAGAGATAGATTGTGGTGGTTTAGAGTGTAGGTCACTTCACAATCAGATGGTAACACTTCACAAAAGAAATCTCATTTAAAATTCAAGAGTTTTGCTGAAAGTGAGACATTGAGACACCGAGTGTCTTTGTGAAGACAACTATTTTGGAAATGCTTTGCTAAAGAATTTTCAGAGCAGGTGTAAATGGAGAAGTCCAGGATCAAGTGCTGATAAGATCTTTCAAAGACTGGGTCTGGAGCCTTAAGAGGGGTCATGTAATTTTGCAAGCAGAGAGAGAGAGGGGGGGGAAAAGGCCAAAAAGGCTTTCTCTGAGAGGGAGAACTCAGTTCTGCAGAGGCTTTTGGAAGCTGGAGGATGACAAGCTGGCAGCTTGTTGAAGACCCCATTTTGAAGACAGGATGTGAATTCTGAGTTCATCCTGTTGAAAACCCCTTGTGGTCCTTACAAGAGGAAATGGCTGGCTAGATTATTTCACCTGAAATAAGGGAAACAAGAGGAACTCTGTAGTGACCTGGAAGAAAAGGCTATCATTTGGAAAACCCTGATGGGACAGGTTTCTTCAGCAAGACACTGAGGTGACTGATGGAAGTAAATCAGTTTGTGTATGTCCAATGAGCAATTAATCTCTCTCTGAAACCAACAAGAACCTTCCTGAATGGTAACTATTTACCTTTTCACTAGAGCCTGATGAAAATTCATAAATGTTAAATTCTGTGCACAGTATAAGTATTGCCTGATACTGGTGAACTTGGAGGAGTGAGAAGTGAGATTGGACTGTGAATCAAAGAACTTTCCTGAACATATACACATTACATGCACGTCTGCTTAGAATTACGAGGGGGTTAAGTTAGGTTGATAGCAATAAGTTAAAGTTTGATCCTGTTTTTATGTTTAAAGAAAATTAAAAGCAACTTTTGTTTAAGTAACCATTTGTCTCAGTGAATTTCTATTGCTCCTGGGTTTTGGGGTCCTCTGGACTTGTAACAGTCTGCATCTTTCCCCATTCCTCAACGATTCCCACCACCCAAGCCATGGCCTCTTCACTCTGTTACCAATTGGGAAAAAGGTACAGGAACCAGAAGAAAAGCATAGATTCTTCTCCACTACCATCAGATTCCTGAATGATCATTGAACCAAAGACAGTCTTATTGTGACTTTTCATGCACTTCAATACATTCTAAAGTCTCTTTACACCAGGGGTCTCAAACTCAATTTACCCGGGGGCCGCTGGAGGTAGAGTCTGGGTGAGGCTGGGACGCGTCAGGTTTTCTTACAAAAACATTCCAATGTTATCAAATGTCTTTATTTTTATTTTTTAAACACAAAATAAAATGAAAAAATAAATTAATTAACAATTCATAAGAAAAAAATAAAATCAATCAGTAATAAATAAATAAAATGAAAATAATAATAATACAGCAGATATAGAAGACTGAAGAAACCACATATAGTTGCTGACTGGAGAAATGTAATTATTATTATTCAGATTCAAATGTCTGTATTAACAGTTCTTTAACCGTTAACTTTCTGAACATGAATGGAACATTGAACATAAACTGTTATGAACATGTCTTCTTCTGCCTACTTCTTACTGCTAGAGATCTGGCAGCGCTTCCTCTCGCATAGCCGAGCCACATTTGGCTTAAGGGAGGAGGCAGTTGAGACCCTCAGTAGGGCTTGAAGATGCTCGTCAGTAAGTCTGGACCTGTACTTGGACTTATTGAAGTTCAAGGTCGAGAAGAGCTTTTCGCACAAGTATGTTCTCCCAAAAAGACACATGGTCTGCTTGAACATTCAGGAAAGCTCAGGGAAGCTGGGGGGCAATTCTCTCAAAAATTGCCCAAGCTTGTCTGCTTTTCCACTCACCTCCCTGAACTTGGTTTTGAGTTCAGAGTTGCACTGCAGGTCAGTGAGCTCCATTTGAAGCACAGGAGGGGCATCTTGCACATCAAAGGAGAAGGGGTCCGCAAAAATTTGAAATGTGGCTCTGTGCATCTTGAAGTCTGCAAATCTGTGATCAAATTCCTCCTGTAGCTTCAAAATGACATCCACATACTTCTCACCACTGAATGGTGTGTCTGAATCCATGAGTGCCTTGCATGCTGGGAAATGGCAAAGGTTTGTCTGAGAAAGCTGGGCTTTCCATAACATCAGTTTCGCAGAGAATGCTCTCACGTTGTCATAGGCAGTACTGACAAGTTGCCCCTGGCCTTGTAACTTCTTGTTCAGTACATTAAGCTCATGTGTAATATCAACAAGAAAAGCTAAGTCCATGAGCCATTTGGGATCACTTAGCACGGAAACAGCAACCCCATCTTTCTCCATGAAGGCTTTCACTTCCGCTCTCAACTCAAAAAAACCTCTTCAATATGTTTCCCCTGATGAGCCAATGTACCTCGGTGAAGTAGAGCACATCCCCATAATCTGACTCCATTTCCTCTAAAAAAGCACGGAAACTTCTGTGCTTTAAGCTCCTGGATCTGATTTGATTGATGCATTTCACAACGACAGACATCACATTGTCAAACTTCAGGCATTTGCTGCAAAGAGCCTGCTGATGGATAATGCAGTGCAGAGCAATGGCCTCCTCCACACTCTCCTCTTCCAGTTTTTTTTTAACAAGTGCCATCAGTCCATTTTTCCTCCCTGTCATTAATGGCGCTCCATCGGTTGTTATTCCAACAAACCTCTTCCATGGCAAACCGGCATTCTCTCTCTTTTTTTTTTAATTTTTTATTTTTCACACCATAAATCACATTAGCCATGATATACACTTTTTCTTTTTCACACATATACAGTGACTTTTTCTCCCCCCCCCCCCCCTCATCCATTTTAGGTATACAATCAAGGTTGCATTAAACCAGTCAGACAATGTTGTCATTCAACAAAAATACACCAGAAATTCTACTGAGTCCATTCTTTTCTTTCCTTCTCCTTCCATCAACTTAGGTAATGTTTGTCCCCGGTAGGTTTTCGCTATTGTATTTAATGTAAGGCTCCCATATTTGTTCGAATATTTCAATATTATTTCTTAAACTATATGTTATTTTTTCTAATGGAATACATTTATTCATTTCTATATACCATTGTTGTATTTTCAAATTATCTTCCAATTTCCAGGTTGACATAATACATTTTTTTGCTACGGCTAGGGCTATCTTAACAAATCTTTTTTGTGCATCCTCCAAATCAATTCCAAATTCTTTGTTTTTTTATGTTACTTAGGAGAAAGATCTCTGGATTCTTTGGTATATTGTTTTCTGTTATTTTATTTAATATCTGATTGAGATCATCCCAAAATTTTTCTACTCTCTCACATGTCCAGATTGCATGAATTGTTGTTCCCATTTCTTTTTTACATCGAAAACATCTATCAGATACTGTTGGGTCCCATTTATTTAACTTTTGCGGTGTAATGTATAGTCTGTGTAACCAATTATATTGTATCATACGTAGCCTCGTATTTATTGTATTTCTCATCGTTCCAGAACATAATTTCTCCCATGTTTCCTTTTTTATCTTTATATTTAAATCTTGTTCCCATTTTTGTTTAGTTTTACCATTTGTTTCCTCATTCTCCTTTTCTTGCAGTTTAATATACATATTTGTTATAAATCTTTTGATTATCATTGTATCTGTAATCACATATTCAAAGTTACTTCCCTCTGGTAACCTCAGACTGCTTCCTAATTTGTCCTTCAAGTAGGATCTCAGTTGGTAATATGCCAGCGCTGTATCTCCAGTTATATTGTACTTATCTCTCATTTGTTCAAAGGATAAGAATCTACTTCCTGAAAAACAATTTTCTATTCTTTTAATCCCTTTTTTTTCCCCATTCTCTAAAGGAAAGGTTATCTATTGTAAAAGGGAGTAGCTTATTTTGCGTCAATATTAGTTTTGGTAATTGATAATTTGTTTTATTTCTTTCTACATGAATCTTCTTCCAAATATTGAGGAGATGATGTAATACTGGCGAAGTTCTATATTGTACCAATTTTTCATCCCATTTATATAATATGTGTTCAGGTATCTTTTCCCCTATTTTATCTAATTCTAATCTCATTCAGTCTGGTTTTTCCCTTGTTTGATAAAAATCTGATAGGTATCTTAATTGTGCGGCTCTATAATAATTTTTAAAGTTTGGCAATTGTAAGCCTCCTTGTTTATCTTTTTCTTTTTTTTTTCTTTGGCTTGGCTTCGCGGACGAAGATTTATGGAGGGGGTAAAAAGTCCACGTCAGCTGCAGGCTCGTTTGTGGCTGACCAGTCCGATGCGGGACAGGCAGACACGATTGCAGCGGTTGCAAGGGAAAATTGGTTGGTTGGGGTTGGGTGTTGGGTTTTTCCTCCTTTGCCTTTTGTCAGTGAGGTGGGCTCTGCGGTCTTCTTCAAAGGAGGCTGCTGCCCGCCAAACTGTGAGGCGCCAAGATGCACGGTTTGAGGCGTTATCAGCCCACTGGCGGTGGTCAATGTGGCAGGCACCAAGAGATTTCTTTAGGCAGTCCTTGTACCTTTTCTTTGGTGCACCTCTGTCACGGTGGCCAGTGGAGAGCTCGCCATATAATACGATCTTGGGAAGGCGATGGTCCTCCATTCTGGAGACGTGACCCATTCAGCGCAGCTGGATCTTCAGCAGCGTGGACTCGATGCTGTCGACCTCTGCCATCTCGAGTACCTCGACGTTAGGGGTGTGAGCGCTCCAATGGATGTTGAGGATGGAGCGGAGACAACGCTGGTGGAAGCGTTCTAGGAGCCGTAGGTGGTGCCGGTAGAGGACCCATGATTCGGAGCCGAACAGGAGTGTGGGTATGACAACGGCTCTGTATACGCTTATCTTTGTGAGGTTTTTCAGTTGGTTGTTTTTCCAGACTCTTTTGTGTAGTCTTCCAAAGGCGCTATTTGCCTTGGCGAGTCTGTTGTCTATCTCATTGTCGATCCTTGCATCTGATGAAATGGTGCAGCCGAGATAGGTAAACTGGTTGACCGTTTTGAGTTTTGTGTGCCCGATGGAGATGTGGGGGGGCTGGTAGTCATGGTGGGGAGCTGGCTGATGGAGGACCTCAGTTTTCTTCAGGCTGACTTCCAGGCCAAACATTTTGGCAGTTTCCGCAAAGCAGGACGTCAAGCGCTGAAGAGCTGGCTCTGAATGGGCAACTAAAGCGGCATCATCTGCAAAGAGTAGTTCACGGACAAGTTTCTCTTGTGTCTTGGTGTGAGCTTGCAGGCGCCTCAGATTGAAGAGACTGCCATCCGTGCGGTACCGGATGTAAACAGCGTCTTCATTGTTGGGGTCTTTCATGGCTTGGTTCAGCATCATGCTGAAGAAGATTGAAAAGAGGGTTGGTGCGAGAACATAGCCTTGCTTCCTTGTTTATACCATTCTGTTAATTTATCTAGTGCTATCCTCGGTTTCCCGCCTCTCCATAAAAATTTCCTTATTATTTTATTTAACTCTTTGAAGAATTTTTCTGTCAGTTGTATTGGCAATGCCTGAAATAAGTATAATATCCTTGGAAAAATGTTCATTTTAATACACTATATCCTTCCTATCAGTGTTAGTGGTAGATCTTTCCAATGCTCTAAATCGTCCTGTAATTTTTTCATTAGTGGATTGTAATTGAGTTTATATAATTGGCCTAGATTTTTGTTTATTTGTACACCTAGGTATCTTATTGCCTGCATTTGCCATCTGAATGGAGATTCCTTCTTAAATTTTGAGAAATCCGCATTATTCATAGGCATTGCTTCACTTTTATTTACGTTTATCTTGTAACCCGACACTTCTCCATATTCCTTCAATTTCTTATATAATTCTTTTATTGATAGTTCTGGTTCTGTTAAGTACACTATAACATCATCCACAAATAGACTGATTTTATATTCCCTGTCTTTTATTTTTATTCCTTTTATATTATTATCTATTCTTATCAATTCTGCTAGTGGTTCTATAGCTAGCGCAAACAATAAAGGTGATAGTGGGCATCCCTGCCGCGTTGACCTGCTTAAGTTAAATTGCTTTGATACATGTCCATTTACTGTCACTTTCGCTAACGGTCCCTTATATAATGCTTTAATCCAATTAATATACTTCTCCGGTAAACTGAATTTTTGCAATACTTTGAACAAATAATTCCATTCTACTCTGTCGAAGGCCTTCTCTGCGTCTAAAGCAACTGCTACTGCAGGTGCTTTATTTCCTTCTACTGCATGAATTAAGTTAATAAATTTACAAATATTGTCTGTTGTGCGTCTTTTTTTGATAAATCCAGTTTGGTCTAAGTTTACCATTTTTGGTACCTGTTCTGCTAATCTGTTTGCTAATAGTTTAGCTATTATCTTATAATCTGTGTTTAGCAAAGATATTGGTCTATATGACGCTGGTGAGAGTGGATCTTTCCCTTGTTTTAGTATTACTGTAATTATTGCTGTTTTAAATGAATCTGGTAAGCTTTGTGTTTCATCAATCTGGTTGATTACATCCAGGAGGGGCGGAATTAATAAGTCTTTAAATGTTTTGTAGAATTCTATTGGAAATCCATCCTCTCCTGGTGTCTTATTATTTGGTAATTTTTTTATTATCTCTTGTATTTCTACTGTTCCAAATGGTTCTGTTAATTTATTTTGTTCCTCTATTTGTAGTTTTGGTAGTTCAATTTTAGTCAAAAATTCATCTATTTTCCCTTCTTTCCCTTCGTTTTCAGTTCGGTATAATTGTTCATAGAATTCTCTAAAGTTTTCCTTAATTTCTTTTGGATTATATGTAATTTGTTTGTCTTTTTTCCTTGATGCCAATACCATTTTCTTAGCTTGTTCTGTCTTAAGCTGCCATGCTAGGATTTTGTGCGTTTTTTCACCTAGTTCATAATATTTCTGTTTTGTCTTCATTATATTCTTCTCTACCTTATATGTTTGTAATGTTTCACATTTTATTTTTTTATCCACCAATTCTCTTCTTTTAGTTGTATCTTCCTTCATTGCTAATTTTTTTTCTATGTTTACTATTTCCCTTTCCAACTGCTCTGTTTCCTGATTATAGTCCTTCTTCATCTTGGTTACATAACTTATTATTTGCCCTCTAATGAATGCTTTCATTGCATCCCATAGTATAAACTTATCTTCCACTGATTCCGTATTCACCTCAAAATACATTTTTAATTGTTTTTCAATAAATTCTCTAAAATCCTGCCTTTTAAGTAGCATGGGGTTTAATCTCCATCTATACATTCTTGGAGGGATGTCCTCTAGCTTTACTGTCAATATTAAGGGTGAATGGTCCGATAGTATTCTCGCTTTATATTCTGTTTTTCTTACTCTATCCTGCATACTAGCTGATAACAAAAATAGGTCTATTCTTGAGTATGTTTTATGTCTAGCCGAGTAGTATGAGTATTCCTTTTCTTTTGGGTTTTGTTTCCTCCATATATCCAAAAGTTTCATTTCTTGCATTGATTTAATTATAAATTTGGTTACTTTGTT
Source organism: Narcine bancroftii (assembly GCF_036971445.1). NCBI lineage: Eukaryota > Metazoa > Chordata > Chondrichthyes > Torpediniformes > Narcinidae > Narcine > Narcine bancroftii. Next base: position 195,483,462 of record NC_091472.1, read on the forward strand.
CTTTCTGTTAATTTTTTTCCCCGTTTTATCCATATTTGAATCCAAATTCAGGTTGAAATCCCCTCCTATTAGTATGTTCCCTTGCGTATTAGCTACCTTCAAAAAGATATCTTGCATAAACTTTTGATCTTCTTCGTTAGGTGAATATACATTAAGTAGATTCCAAAACTCCCAATATATCTGACATTTTATCATAACATATCTCCCTGCTGGATCTATTATTTCCTCTTCTATTTTAAATGGCACATTTTTGCTAATTAATATAGCCACTCCTCTTGCTTTTGAATTATACGATGCTGCTGTTACATGTCCTACCCAATCGCTCTTTAATTTCTTGTGCTCCAATTCAGTTAAGTGTGTTTCTTGGACAAATGCTATATCAATTTTTTCCTTTTTCAGTAAATTTAGTAGTTTCTTCCTTTTAATTTGGTTATGTATTCCATTAATATTTAAAGTCATATAGTTCAGCGTAGCCATTTTATACTTTGTTTATCTTCTCTTTCCGTTTTTCCATCATTACCTTTCCTCCTTTTCCATTTCTGTTTTCTTATTTTCAACTCTTTATAAGACAACATTCCTACAACATCCAACATTTTCCTTATTCTCCTATTTATATCTTCTTTATCCCCAATCTCCCCTTCCCCTCCTGAGTTGTCCTTTATCCCTTGTCGGACAACCACATCTCCCCTCTCCATTTGGGTTTGCGAATCCACTCGCAAGTGTCAACTGATTTTGCAGTGACCGCTATTTCCCCCCACCCAGCCCCCCCCAGAAAAGATTTCACTTTTCATATGTGACAAAGGTCACTCTTTTAATTCCCTCCTTATTCTCTCTATTCCATTACCTTCCCTTATTAATTCTTGTCTGTACTATCTATATTTTCCTCTAAGTACAGATACATTCACGTATGCACATTGTATCTATTCACTCTTATACCTCTTTACCCACATACATATCAATCGTGATCATTTTTACTCTCATTACCCGTCTTCATCCCTCAGTCTATTTTTGTAATTGTTCTGCAAATTTTCTTGCTTCTTCTGGGTCCGAGAATAGTCTGTTTTGTTGTCCTGGAATAAATATTTTCAATACCACTGGATGCTTTAGTATAAATTTATACCCTTTCTTCCATAAAATCGCCTTTGCTGTATTGAACTCCTTTCTCTTCTTTTGGAGTTCAAAACTTATATCTGGATAAATGAAGATTTTTTGCCCTTTATACTCCAGTGGTTTGTTGCCCTCTCTTACTTTTTCCATTGTCTTCTCCAGTACCTTTTCTCTTGTAGTATATCTTAGGAATTTTACTACAATAGATCTTGGTTTTTGTTGTGGTTGTGGTTTAGAGGCCAATGCTCTATGTGCCCTTTCTATTTCCATTTCTTGCTGTAGTTCTGGACATCCTAGGGTCTTAGGGATCCAATCTTTTATAAACTCCCTCATATTCTTGCCTTCTTCATCTTCCTTAAGGCCCACTATCTTTATGTTATTTCTTCTGTTATAATTTTCCATTGTATCTATTTTTTGAGCTAGTAGTTCTTGTGTCTCTTTAGTTTTTTTATTAGATTCCTCCAATTTCTTTTTTAAGTCTTCTACCTCCATTTCTGCTGCTACTGCCCGCTCTTCCATCTTGTCCATTTTCTTTCCCATTTCTGTTAAGGTCATATCTATTTTATTCATTCTCTCTTCTGTGTTGTTTATTCTTTTTCTTAAATCCTTAAATTCCTGTGTTTGCCATTCTTTAAATGACTCCATGTATCCTTTAATAAGAGAAAGTACCTCCTTTATCTTGCCTTTCCCTTCTTCTTCTATTTCACTGTACTCTTCCTCTTCTTCTTCCTCTGGGTTGGCCATCTGTTGTTTCTTTGTTGCCCTTTCCTTCTCTTCTTTCTTGTTTCCATTGTCTTCTGTGTTCTCTTCTTGCTGCAGGTGTTCTGCAGCTGTCGTTGCCGGCTGTGGAGATCGACTCCCCAGCTGGTCCCCCCTCCCGTCGGTGTGTTTTTTTTCATGCGCGGTTGCGCACTTTTACTCGGCTCAGCGAACCATTTTTGTAGTCCACTATCTACCGACCTGAGGGAGCGGGTTTCTCTCTCCACCGCGGGCCTCTTCGAACAGGTAAGGCCTTCACCTTCTTCCTCCGTTGTCTTCTTTTCCTCTCTTCTTACCGGCAAACCGGCATTCTCAATGGCATCACACAGCTGGTAAAATATCTCCTGAGCGGTGGTCTGGCCATGCATTGGAATTACTGTGAGTAACTCCTCTGTGACTTCAAAATTGTCATCAACACCACGAACATAGATTGCGAGCTGGGCAGTGTCGATGATGTCTGTGGTCTCATCAAGTGTGACTGAGTATACACTGAAACATTTTGCTTTCTCACACAGTTGATCATAAACGTCACTTGACAGGTCAGAAATGCGCTCTGCCACGGTGTTGGCAGAAAGGCTGATGTTGCTAACTGACCTTTCTTTTAGCAACCTGGTTGGCTCTCATATCTCCTTGGTATTTTGCATACACCTCAGCATGTCTAGCTGTGTAATGACGTTTCAAATTGTATTCTTTGTGCACTGCAACTTTCTCTGTGCAAATAAGACATGTCGGGATACCCCTGTGCTCAACAAAGAAATATTGCACTTCCCACTTTTCCTGAAATTGTCTGTGCTCATCACCAACCTTTCTCTTCACTGTCGGCTTTGAAAAAGACATGTTTGGGGCTGTATAATATATATAATTCCACTTGGTGTCACTGTTGCGTTGAAGTTTCAGTGTTTAGCCGATGTGTCTTTTCCGCTTCTTTTTCTGTCCCGCTGAGCAACAACTTCCGGGTTCAGACTGGACGCCGAAGCGCATCAAGCGGGAGCGGCCGCGGAAATTGCGCATGTGCCGCGTGCATATAATGACAAATAGAAAATGCACACAAATATACTTATATTCGCAATAAGGCCAGCCGATGTCCCGCCCCCGAGAGCAATATACCCCACCGTGATTGGTTGGTTCGTTCAGCTCCGCACACAACACTGAAAAGTGCCAATCGTATCAAACTTGCGGGCCGCACTAACATTAAACTTTCATATTAAGGCGGGGCCACAAACTATCGTCCCGAGAGCCGCAGTTGGCCTGCGGGCTGCAAGCTTGAGACCCCTGCTTTACACTATTGATTTCATGTTCACTCGGACTTTGAAGTAATACAATGAATCCACATCATTATAATTACATGTATCCTGAAAAAAAGACCACAGTATTCTTGGAGTCACAAACTTCCCTGAAAACTGAAAAGTAACTGTTCACCACTACTCCGAGCAACTTTTAAACCATGTAGCAAATAATCATTTAAATCTTTGAAGGGTTTCTCCCACCAATGCTGCTTAACCTGCTGAGTTCCTCCAGCAATTTGTTTTCTCCAGCAGTCTTGTATCTCCAGATCACTTAAATCTCACTGGCTCATTCTGTTCACAATTTTAATATATGATCATTTACAAAACTCCTTTTGACTATCTACTGCATCATCTTGTCCACCCTCTATTACTTCAAAATCATTTTAAATTCAGACAGAGAGCACAGTAACAGGCCCTTTCAGCCCATAAACCCGTGCCGCCCATTAACCTTATGTTTTGAAGGGTGGGAGGAAACAAGAGCACCCAGATGAAACCCAGGAAAACTTAAAAGCTCCTTACAGACAGCGCCGGATTCAAACTCTGGTCACTGGCGCTGTATCAGCATTGCGCTCACTACAATGGTAACTGTGACCCCCCCCCCCCCACCCCTCCCATAATGCCTTTCAGATATTGTTTGCTTTCTTACAAATTCACACTTCAGATTGAGGGCAATATTGTGGTGAAATCAAATTAGACAGAAAATCATAGTAATTCATCTCAGTCAGCGATTGCTTCCCACAGTGTCAGTGCGTCAAACACATTGGTAAAGGTTTAGTACATAGAACAGTGCAGGCCCTTTGGCCCATAATGTTGTGCCAACCCATGCAAACGTACTCCACAATCAGTAACCCCTCTCCCTCACAGTCCACATCCCATTTTTCTTGCATCCACATGAAGACCAAACAGTCTTCTAAATGTCTTTTCAAGTCCCCACTACCTGCACATAACACAGAAGGAGAGCTAGAAACAATCAATGTTTCCTGTCAACATTTACAATGTCACACCTCAGAAAAAAGCCTGCAGTAGAAAACAACTAATTTGGAGGTGCAAAAGAGGCTTGGAGTTCTCATGCAGGATACCCTAAAGGTTCATCTCCAAATTGAGTCAGTGGTGAAGATGGATAATGTTGGCATTCCTATCTACAGGAATAGGATACAAGAGCTGGGATGTGATATTGGATTTATTCGGCATTGGTGAGGCCTCACTTGGAGTACAGGGTAATTTTGGACTCCTTATTTTAAGGAAAATTGTTCTGGCATTGGAGAGGATTCAGACATACAAGAATGATTCCTGGAATGAAGGGATTAGCATTCAAGGAACATTTTAATACTCTTGGAGTGTATTCATAGAAGCATTTCAAATGTCAAAAGGCCTGGACACAGTAGATGCGGCAAAGTTGTTTCCCATGGTAGGAGAGTCAAGAGCAAGAGGGCACAACTTCAGGATTGAAGAGCATCCATTTAAAACAGAAGAATTTCCTTAACCAGAGTGGTGAAGCTTTGAAGTTTTCTACCACAGGCTACTGTGGAGACCAGGTCGTTGGGTGTATTTAGGTCAATAGTTAGGGTATTAAAAGTAATGGGAAGAAGCCAGGGGAGTGGGGATGAGTGGGAGAATGGATCAGCTCATGATGGAATGGAAGAGCAGACTCAATGGGTCAGTGGCCTACTTCTGCTTCAAAATCTTATAATCTTAAGGAATGGGAGTTTGTCATCACCTCTGCTTTGGTCACTAAGGAAACACAGCAAAGGTCAGAGTTCTCATTTGTGGACCGATTCAGAGAACCACACAGCACAGACAAAGGCACTTCAAAAGCATGCATCAAGTCCGTTCTGACAAATCAAGCACCTATTTACATTAATCCACTTTATTCATCCCGTCACTCCTTTGAAGCCCCTTCAGATTCATCACTCACCTTTGCACTTGGGACAATTTATGGCAGCCAATTAACTTGGCATCACATTTTTGGGATGTGGGAGTAAACTGAGGCACCCAGTCATAGAAAGCATGTGCTAACTCATCACAAACAGCACTAAAGATTGGCATCAACCCCACATAACTTGAGTTGTGACACTCTCACCTATAGTTTCCTGGCTCAACCTGATTGTCCTTTGTAAATAAAGGCACAATATCATTAGCCTCCTTCAGTTCTCCAGCACCTCACCCATGCTTAAAAATGAGGCAAATATCTTAGCCTGCAATTTTTTTCCCTAGTTTCCAATAACATCTGAGTATACACTTGATCAGGCCCTGGGAATTTATTTATCTTTATGCTTTTTAAGACCTCTGGCACCTCTTCTTCTGTAACATGAACTCTCTTCAAGACATGACTATTTTTTATTCCGCGCCCCCCCCCCACCGCCCCCCACTCCCCCGTTGAGTTCCCTAGCCTCCAGATAAATATAGATGAGAAATACTCACCAATGTCCTGTGGCTCCACACTTCGGTGACTTTGTTGATCTGTAAGGGACCTAATCTTTCTCCTCTAACTTTTTTGCCTTTAATATACTTGTAGAATCTTTCGGATTCTCCTTGAGATAATCTACACCAATATTCTGCAATATTTGTTTATTTTGCAATACTTGTTGTGCTTGAGTATGGGTTGACTTGCCTGGAAAGCACTCAAAATAAAGCTTTTCACTGTATTGTGGTTCACATAACAATAGCAAACAATTCAATTCCTTTCATCAGTTCATGAAATTCAAAAGAAGATTATAGTGAATGAAATGGTCAACACTGTCTGTGGACTCACCATTTATTGGCCCTTGGAAGGTGGAGTTCACATATATCATCACTTGAACAAGTAGTGTCGCTGAAACTTCGCCATTTAGGCAGGCAGTCACACGGAGCGTTTCCAGAACACACAGAGGCTCTGAACAACAGCTGACTTCACTTGATAAATTTTCACAAAGTACCAGTGGTCGGTTCAGTGTCAACAACAGATTCAGAGTTAACAGGTCAAACTGCAACAAAATTCATAAGAACTGACAATACATTTGGTGGATACAAGAGACACAGTATATTTCACAGATCACTCGTAGTCTGGCCAGACTTAGCTTACAATAAGGACGGTTCAGGATAAGGATGGCAAGGAAGGAGACCTTGGATGGCAAGGAAGGACACCTTGGATGGCAAGGAAGGACAGCTTGGATGGCAAGGAAGGACACCTTGGATGGCAAGGAAGGACACCTTGGATGGCAAGGAAGGAGACCTTGGATGGCAAGAAAGGTTGTGAATATAGCAAGAGGAATCATATGAAAGGTTCAGGCAGATATCAGACAAAGCCCTGACAGATAAAAAGATTGAAGGAAAGAGATTAAGGAGGGCATTAAGAAGGCGAAAAGGAGCCAATGTATTTTATATTTGCATTGAAAACAAGAGGATGGAGAAGGAGAGGATAGGGCAACCCAAAGACAAAGGAGGGAATTTATGCTTGGAGACAGAGGGGGTGAATACTAAAGGAGAAAATCAGAGAGCATGTTTTTTTTAAATGTAGAAATTCATCACGATTACAGATCCTTCTGGCCACAAGCCTGTGCTACCCAATTACACCCATATGAGGAATTAATCTACTAGCCCATATGTCTTTTGAATGTAGGAAGAAACCGAAGCATCCGGAGGAAATCCACATAGAGAATATAAAAACTCCTCACAGCAGTAGATTCAAACCCAGGTAGTAGGTGCTATTAAAGTGTTGCACTAACTGTGCCACCCTGATGTGGAGAATTTTCATGCATTTGGACTTTTCATGATCAAGAAAGGTGCTGGATCTTTTGAGGAGCATTGAGGACCTGATGGGATACATCCCCAGTTCGCAAAAGAGGCAAATGAAGAGATTGCTGGGACTCTGCAACCTCATGAGAAACAGGAGAGGACCCAGTGGACCAGTGATAGCCAATGTTGTACACAAGGAGGGAAAGTAGGACAAACCAGGAAACTGTAGGTAGTCAGTCTCATCAGCAGTTGGGAATCTACTGGAAAGGATACTTGGGGATGGATGTGCACATTTGCAAAGTCATAGTCAGATTAGAGATAAGTCCAAACAATTTCATTACGTTTTTTTGAGAAGGTGACAAATAATTGATGAGGGTAAGGCAATGGATGTGGTATACATGAACTTTAGAAAGGCATTTGACAAGGTGTCACACGGAAGGCTGGTTGAGAAGGTGCATGGGATCAACAGCGAGATGATAGTTTAGATAAAGAAATTGGCTGGCCTACGGAAGACAGATGGCAGTGGTGGAAAGCTGTTATTTGGGTTGGAGGTCTATGACCACTGGTGTTCTGCAGGGATCGGTGTTGGAGGTCTGTTGCTTGTGATGAACACAAGTGACTGACTCAGGTGACACAGCAGGTGAGTGGGTTGGTAAGTTTGCAGATGATACAAAGATTGGTGGAATTGTGTATATAGACTAGTTATAGAAATAACCAGAGACATGGTAGATGGAGCTTAATAATGACAAGTGTGAGTTGTTGCACTTTGGAAGGTCAAATGTAAGGGTAATATATTAATGGTATGGTTCTAAAATGTATTGATGTGTAAGATTTTGGGGTCCAGATCCATAGCTCATTAAAAATGGTCACACATGAGATTGAGTGGTAAAGAAGGTGTATGGTATACTTGACTTCATTGGGAAGGGCACCAAGTATAAAACTAAGCAAGTTATACAAACATAGAACACTACTGCATAGAAACCATGCCTTTGAGCCATCTAGTCCATGCGGAAATATTTATTATATCTAGTCCCATCGAGCGGCATCCTGGCCATATCCCACCACTCCCTATACCTATCCAATCTTCTCTTAAATGTTGAAATCAAACCTGCATTCACCACCTCTGCTGGCAGCTAATTCCATACTCTCAACACCCTCTGAGTGCACCCTCATGTTGCAGCTACACAAAACTTTAGTTGGTGTGCACTTGGGAATACTATGTGCAGTTCTGGTCAACTTACTCTAGGAAAGATGTGGAAGCTATGGAAAGGGCACAGAAGAGATTTACCAGGATGTTGCCTGAAATAGGGGGTATGATTTATGGGAAGAAGTTGGACCGAAAGTGTTTTTTTTTAATTCTCTCTAGAGCATCAGAGACTGAGAGGAGACCTGATAAAAGTTGATAAAGTTATGAGAGGCATTGATAGGATAGTCAAAAAAAATTTTCCCCCCAGAGCAAAAATGTAACACACCAGAAAATAGTGAAGGGAAGAAAGTTTAAAGGAGAATTGTGGGGCAAGTTTTTTTTTAGTGCACATAGAGTGGTGGATGCCTGGAACAGGCTCCCAGGTATAGAGGTGGAAGAAGTTACTACAACAACATTTATGAGGCTTCCAGATAGAATTTACATGAAACAGAGGGATAAGTACCATGTGCACACAGCAGAGTATTTGTTTAATTGGACATCACGTCCAAAGAAGACATTATGGGCAAAGAGGTCGGTTGTTAGGATGTTCTGCCACCATTTTTAAAAAATCTTTGCTGATAAAACCAATCATACTGCAGTTTAACAAACTGTCAGAACACTGACCTGAACCATTTCATACTACCACACTGCAGCAATCTAATTGAAGAAAGCTTTAGAACAAAAGTCCAAAGAAAGAAACAATAATGTTTTTAAAATGCAAACCTCATCAACAAAACTTGTCAATGTCCAATGATCAGTGGCATTTCTCTTCACACAATTGGACTGCAACAAATCTAAGAAAAGAAATCAAACTTAACAAAATTATGTTATCTTGTTTCAAAACAAGAAGTCCTTATCTGTTCTCAAAATCAGCCATTCTCTAAAGCAGCACGGTTAGCGTAGCAGATAGCGCAACACCATCACGGTGCCAGCGATCGGGACCAGAGTTCAAATCCCGTGCTGTCTGTAACGAGTTTGTAACTTTTATTGATGTCTGCACAGATTCTCCCCGGGGCTCCGGCTTCTTCCCACCCTTCAAAACATACTAGGGATAGCAGGCCAATTGGGGAGCAGCATGGGTTCGTGGGCTGAAAGGGCCTGTATGTCTAAATTTAAATTTAAAAAGGGGCCATAGCTCATTTAAGCGAGGGGCATGGGAGAAGCAAGAGCACAGATTGAAAACAAAATATTTTCTGATTTATATATAGTCAGTAGGAAAGAAGAATGGAAAAAAACAACTAAACTGGCTTCACAGGGAAGGGGGCATAGTCCTAAGGGACTAGAGCCAAAAACAGGTTGAGAATGGCTGATCTAAATCACCAGTGAACAAGTTGTAAAAACTGGTCTCAGTTGATAAATGGAAAAAAAGCAAGACAGTTGCTTCAATACCACAACATACAACACTGTGAATATTTATCTGTCCTTTGATATCACTGAACAACGAAAATTTTTGCTTCTTGAACACTTTTGGGTATATTTTATGGATTTTGGGCTGCTGGTCACAAAAATCACCTAAAATTTTCCTGTAACAAACCATTATTGAGATTTCCTGTTATATTTTAAGTCTACTTCAACCATACAAAAATATGAAGTATAACATGCCATTGAAAATTAATTTTCTGCATTTGCACTTGGACTTCTTCCCTGCTGATCTTGGTTCAGTCAGTGATCAACACGGTGAAAGGTTTCACCGGGACATTGCAACTATGGAAAAATGGTAGCAGGGCAACTGGAATTCATCAATGCTGGCTGACTATTATTGGACCCTGACATGAGAGGCACCAGTTGCTGAGTACAATCAGTGGCAAAACATTTTAGGTCAGTTGAACTAATGCAATATGTTACCATCATTATCTGATTAAATATGCTAAATTCAATAAAAGTTCATTTAATGTTTCTCCAACATTCTACGTGAAAACAGCAAATCTGAAATTATATTTATGTTCCTCTTGTGGTCTCTCATAATCCACATTTTTTTTCAGGAAACAAACCTTTTGAAAAAAATCGTTGTCCAGTGTTATCTGTGCAACGGCACTCACCTCCTTCTACGAAACACCCTGTGTTTAAACAGTATTTGTTGTCCAGAGTATTTAATTTCTTTTTCTATATTGTATTTAAATTTAAATTTTTACTATTTTAGTTTGGGTATCTTAAGTACCCGTGTGGCTGCAGCACGGAAGAAAGTTGGTTCATCTGTACATTGTGCTTGGGTAACAGTTAGTGCCGCAGCACCAACAACCCGGGTTTGAATCCGGCGCTGGAGGAAGGAGTTTGTATGTTCTCCCTGAGTCTGCGTAGGTTTTCCCTGGGTGCTCCAGTTTCCTCCCACCCTCCAAAACAGACAAGATTGTGGTTAATTTGGGTGTAATTGAGCGGCAGGGGTTTAAATGGCCAGGATTGGTTTCTACCGTGCTGTAAATATTTTGTATTTTTTCTGTCATGTCTATGACAATAAAAACACATTGAATAAAAATTCTTCAACTTTTTTTCTGGCAAAACCAAACATTTCACATAAACAGATGCATGTTATGTATGCTTCTGGAATTGCCATTTATGAAGATACAGAAATAAATTAACAAACCCTCCAAGACACTACGAGTTAAGCAGGCACAGGATTGGTCAGTACTTGGAGGGGAGAAGGAACACCAAGTGCTGCCAGTTCTGGTGAGGGCCAAAAAACAGAGTAATGAAAAGCAACAGGAAGCTCAGGGTTGCCCGTGCAGACTAAACAGAGATGTTCTCCACAAAGTTCGGCCCTCAATGGGCACCTAAACCAACAACTTTCGAACTCAAAAGGTAAGTGTCCTTCTGATCAACCCCCAACTAAAACTAATTGCAGCTTCAATTCACTTGAGTCACTAGTGAAGCCAATGCACCTTGTAAAAGAAAAAGAGAGACATACCATCAGTAGCCGTAACAGTTTCCACACCAAGCTTAACCGAAGAGGCATTTTCACCCACCAAGAAAAAATGTGTTTCAGGACCTGAAGCAATCAGGAAAGATGGCTGGAACTCTAAATTGACAGTGAAATAGATATTCTATTAGATATTAGGTGGTTAAGAATCATGGAATATTACAGCTCAAAATGAGATCATTCAGTCCATCATACTTAAAAAGAACTCACCTTTTAGTCCCAAGGTTCAGCAAACACAAGAACCTGGTGCCATGTATGGATGACTTACTCCCAAAAAAACAGAAATTATGTGAAAAATGAGAAGGGGGTTAAAAAAAAAATACCTCAAGCATCTGAGAGTCTCAAAAGGATCTGTGAGACCGACAGAATGAAGGAACCAATTTGGACACAAAAAAAACTTTCACAATGGGAAAAATAAGCAGTGTGAATCCATTTGAATTAAAATCTCAGATAGGAACAGAACACAATCAAAAAAGGTTAATGTAATTCATATCATCAGAATCATACAGCATGAAACAGGATCTTCAGCCCAATTTTCCAAGTCAACCAAGCTGGCATTCTGGAATAGGCACATTCAACACATCGTGGCGAACGCATCATTTCCAAAACATTGACTGTTCTCCCATTCACAACCTGCTGAGTTCCTCCAACAGATTATTGCTCTAGATTTCAGCATTTGCAGTAGGATCCTGTGATTCTGCTCACAATACTAACCTTTATAAGAGAGGATGGAGAGTAGGGGGACCAAAGTGATACCAGTTGGGACTTGTATGGATGAGAACAAGTTCCACTAAGCAAAGGAGGGAACTGATCAGATCTGTGTTCCAGAAAGAAATAGTGGGCCCTGAGACCTTCCTGGTGGGGAACATATATTGTCAGGGACTCCATATCTAAAGATAAGATGAAGCAGTTGGGGATGTGGAATCAAATGTTTTCAAGAAGATAGCGAGCATGCAAGGCAGGAAGGGACTGGATAAGAGAAATCTATATAAGAAGAAATGAAACAATGGGGTAAACAAGAAAATCGGCTGATTCTGGAGTCTGATGCAGTACAAAAAATGTGCTGGAGAAACTTAGCCAGTCACACACCATCCCTAGAAAGAAAAAGGCAATCAACACTTCAGACCTGAACCCCTCATCAGGAGTACCAAAAATCAGGTGGATGCCGAAATAAAAAGGTTGGGGGAGGGGGGTGAAGCAGGGGGAAGGAACACAGGATAACAGGGGGATACAGGTAGAAGTGATAGAGGAGAAGGCAGAGGGCTCAAGATAGCATTCTGATGGAAGGAGGAGGGGAACTGGAGGAAGGAAGAGAGAGAGAGAGAGAGAGAGAGAGAGAGAGAGAGAGAGTGAGAAAAATCAAAGAGGGGGTTGACAAAAATCAAAGGTCAATAATGCCATCTGGCTGGAGATTACCAAGACTGAACACAAGGCATTGTTCCTCCAATTTGCAAGTGGTCTCATCTTGGCAGAAAACAAGGCCATGGACAGATACATCAGTGTGGAATTGGAAGTGGTTGAACACTGGGATGTCCTTGCTGTTGCAGCAGACAGAGTGAAGGTGCTCAACAAAATCATCTCCCAGTTTGCACCCAGTCTCTCTGATATAGAGGAAACCACTTGCAGTAAATGACCCCTAGAGATTCGCAGGTGAAGTGTTGCTTACTTGGAGAACTGTTTGGGGCCTCAAATAGTGACGGAGAGGGGTGTCAGTGCAAGTGCAGCACGTCATGCAGTCACAAGGGTAGATACCAAGGGGCAATTGGTGGAAAGGCATAAGTAGACAAGGGAGGGAGTGATCCCTACAGAAAGCAGAGAGGGTGGGGAGGGAAGGAGGTGTCTGGGGGTAGAATTCCATTGTCGGGGTAGAAACTCATGAGAATATGTTGGATGAGGAGGCCAGTAGTAAAGGACAAGGGGAACCAAGTCCTTAAATTTGTTTAAATTTAAAGGTACAGCATGGTGACAGGCCCTTCTGGCCAACATGTCAGTACTGCCCAAATATCCCAATTAACCTGCAAATAACAAATGTATTGAAGGGTGGAAGGAAACCGGAGCACCTGGAGGAAACCCACGCAGACAGTTCCTCATTGAAACCCACATTGCTGAAGCTGTAACTACTACACTAACCATTTCACCTGATGTGCCTGAGGCAGGGCAGGTACAAGAAATAGACGAAAGAGTTGCAGGTGAGGACTAAGTTAATTGCAGCAGAGGGGTCTCATGTTTTCTGAAGGAGACATCTTTGATGTCCTAGGAGCAGATGCAACAGAGACAGAAAATTGAGAGAAAGGAATAGAATCTTGGCCTACCAGAGCAGTCTGATTGTTAAATCTAGAGCAGGAGGGGGGCGTGGCAAGATGGCGTAGAAGGAAGACATGTATTCCACCTTTCCCCAGCTGGATTACTAAATACTCGGTTTTTAAAAAGCATAAAAGTGGTTAAAAATAATATTTATAGTTGTTTAAATAACAGTGATTTGTGATGGCATCTAATGCGAAAAGATGTAAACCTCAACTTCAGAAAAAAATCCCATACAAAAGTGCGGAAGAATTGAGGTCTACCAGCCTTAGCTGAATCCACGGAATCGTCGTTGGAAGTCTCCAAGCCTCAAAAGACTCCAGCCCTTTCGAGTTTGACCTCGGCGCCAATCCTGCCTCCGCAAGATGGCGCCGACACTTTGGTGAGCTCGGCCGTTGCCGACCCGCATTCACATGAAGTCGTGCACGCGGGCGGCACAGCCAACAAGGGGACCCATGAACCCGTGACCTCGCTGGGCGGCTCGGGGGCGCGCAGTATGGCATCAGAGGACGTTCCTGCGCGTCTGGTGGCTTTGCCTGGCTTATCCCGGGTCTGAGAATTGCTGGATAAAGTATGGGCTGTGGGGTAGCCTGAACACCGACATCCTGAAGAGGTCGGGGTGCCGGCGTCAGGTGTCCAGACCTGCAGCCGTTCAGCTAAAGAATCTATGATGAATGAGGAAGAGGAGGAACTTACCTTACTGGAATTTGTCCAGGAGGAGGAGCCTGTAGTTAAAGGAGGCAGACCTCAAAAAGTGGAGGTGGAATCTGGAATGGATTCAGTGTTCACTGTTTTGGAAGGGATTGCTTGTCAAATGCACAGAATGTCAAAACAAATATCAACACAGGTGAACCAAGGATTTATGGAGATGAAAATAAAAATGAATACCCTGTGTGATGAAATGTCAACTATGAAACAGGAAATGACTGTAGTTAAGAGTGATATTAATAGATGTATAAAATCAGTTGACACCGCAAGATAATTTTAAGAAAATTGAAACAATCTTTTCTGAGTGTCAAAAACAGGTGGAACGTTATAGAGAGAAAATAGAAAAAGTGGAAGGTTCTTTTGTAGATTGGGGAATTCAAAAAAGAGATTTATTGAAGAAGATAGATTCGTTGGAAAATCAAAGTCGAAGAAATAATGTGAAAATAGTTGGTCTTCCAGAGGACATTGAAGGTTCTGTTCCTATAACATTTTTTAAGCATTGGATCCCAGAAGTGCTGGGTAAAGAGTTTTTTTCCTGAAGGCTTGGAAATGGATCGGGCTCATGGAGCTCTGAGAAGAAAACCACTTCCAGGACAAACACCGAGAGCAGTCTTGGTTCGTTGTTTAAAATACCAAGATAGAGAAATGATTCTACATATGGCAGTAAAGAAAGCACGGCAGAATCAGTCTCCATTAATGGTTCAAAATAACAGAGTGTTTTTTTATGTCAATTTGAACCAAAAGATTATTAGAAGACGATGAGAATTTAATACGGCCAAAGATGTTTTGTGGCGAAAAGGCTGCAAGTTTGCTTTTCGTTATCCTGGAATTTTGAAGTTTTTTTATGGAAACTTTCAATCCCATTTCTTTGAGAATGATCATAATGCTTTGGTTTTTGCTAATTCTTTGCCGGAACTGCAAAGAAATAGGCGTTCTCCTCCGTTGTCTCCTAAGAGGAGGGTAAATGGAAATGGAATTGGACATGGGTATGGAAAGAATGGAAAGAAAGTCTTCTTGATGTTGAAGATCCAGAGCAGTCGTTGGGCATGGAATCATTGGGCTGAATATATGGACTATGTTTTATTGTGTTTAATTAAATAATAAATATGTATCTGGCTGGGAGGGTTGGCTGACACTGAAAACTTTGACAGTCATCTGCCACTAGTGGGTTTACCACACCCAGATTTTTAGGGTATTACTACCTTTGGGTGGGGTTTTTTGTGTTTTTTTTTGGTTATTCTTCTTTTATTATTATTTTTTTTTAAAGAGTTTTTTTTTTAATTATAGAGGGGAGCATTATTTTATAGTGTGTAAATTAGCAGTTAAAAAGGATGTCTAAATTGAATTTTGCAACTTTTAATGTTCAGGGATTAAGAGAAAGAGAGCATTGGCTTATATAAAAAAAATGAAAATTGATATTGCTTTTTTACAAGAAACACATTTGACTGAAAAAGAACATTTGAAATTGAAAAGAGATTGGGTTGGTCATGTTTTTTCTTCTTTTAATTCTAAGGCAAGAGGAGTAGTGATTTTGATTCATAAAAATTTACCATTTGTATTGGAATCTTCAGAGTGGTAGGCTGGCAGAGTATTAAGAGTGAACTGTAAAATTTTTGCTGAATCTTGGACTTTGCTGAATCTTTATGCCCCTAATATAGATGATGAGCAGTTTATTTCAGAAGCTTTTTTACTGTTAGTTCAAGTTAATGAAAATGTCTTAGATGATGGTGATTTTAATTGCGTTCTGGACCCTTTATTGGACAGAAATTAAAAAAAAAGTATAAGGAAGTCAATGATGGCAATACAAATTAATGAGTTAATTAAATTTGGTGGATATTTGGAGAAAAGTTAATCCTATAGAGAAAGATTTCTCTTTTTATTCTTCACAACATGATTCGTTTTCTAGAACTGATTTATTTTTGGTATCAGCACATTTACAAGGTAGAGTATTACGAGCTGAATATAAAAGTAGAGTTATATCAGATCATTCATTATTACCTTTTTTTTGTGAAAGTTCGGAGGTAGAACATCTGTCATTTAGGTGGAGGTTTAATGCAATGTTATTGAAAAAACCAGAGTTTGCTATTTTTGTAAAAGAGCATATTTCTTTATTTTTGATCGAGAATGTTAATTCTGTGGATAGTCATTTTGTAATATGGGATGTTTTAAAGCTTATTTGAGGGGACAGATTATTAATTATTCTACAAAAGTTAAGAAACAATATATGGCAGAAAGTTTAGAGTTAGAAAATAAGATTGCTGAGTTAGAGAAAAATTTTCAGAAAGGTGTAACAGAAGATTAAAAAATGTTGATTAACGAGGTTGAAATTATGTTATAATACTTTACAAACTTACCAGTGTGAGCGCTTAATTAATCGATCTAAACAACATTATTATGAGCTGGGGGAAAGAGCTCATAAGGTATTTGCTTGGCAATTTAAAGCTGAACAGACATCTTGGATTATTAATGCTGTTAACAAGAATTCAAAAGTTACTTACAAACCTCAGGAAATTAATGACCAGTTTTATTCATTTTATTTGAAATTATATACTTCTGATGGGAAACAGGATAATGGTTCTATTGACTCTTACTTATCTAAATTAAAGTTACTGGTATTAGATGGAAATAATGTTCAGGAATTGGAATCTCCATTTACGGATTTTGAAATTAAGGACGCTATTCAGGAAATGCCTAATGGAAAGTCCCCAGGGGATGATGGATTCCTGTGGAATTTTAAAAACTTTTTTATGATGATTTTTCTAATGTATTTGGAGAAGTGTTGAATCAAGTTACTGAAGATCAGAAGTTACCAGAATCATGTTCAAGTGCTTTAATAACTGTCATTCCAAAAAAAGATAGAGATCCATTAAAAGTGTCTTCATATAGACCTATTTCTTTATTAAATGTAGATTATAAAATTATAGTGAAAGTATTAGCTAATAGACTTGCTAAATATTTACCCAAATTGGTATATATTGATCAAACAGGTTTTATTAAGAATAGAAATGCATCAGACAATATATTTTGATTAATTATTTTGGTCAACACATATCAAAAGCATTAGATGCAGAAAAAGCTTTTGATAGGGTTGAGTGGGATTTTTTATTCAAAGTGTTAGAGAAATTTAAATTTGGCCCTTTTTTTTATTGGTTGGGTTAAGGCTTTATATACGAACCCGGTTGCTAGGGTGGTGACAAATGGACAGATTTCTTCACCATTTAAATTGATTCATTCAACT
This sequence comes from Narcine bancroftii, assembly GCF_036971445.1. Lineage (NCBI taxonomy): Eukaryota > Metazoa > Chordata > Chondrichthyes > Torpediniformes > Narcinidae > Narcine > Narcine bancroftii. The sequence continues at coordinate 195,500,675 of NC_091472.1, forward strand.
CAACAGGGTTGCCCATTGTCACCAGCCTTATTTGCATTGGTTATTGAACCATTAGCTCAGGCTATTAGACAAAGTGAAGAAATTAGAGGGATGAGGGTTAAGAATGAAGAATATAAAATTAACTCATTTGCGGACTATGTATTGGTATACTTGACGGAACTGGAACGGTCGTTGATACAATTCCAAGAGTGTTTGTTGAAATTTGGAGAATTATCGGGATATAAAGTTAATTGAGATAAAAGTGAAACTTTACCAGTTGGAGTGGGAGATTATTCTGAATTTAAAACTATTACAAAATTAAGGTGGACAAATAAACTTAAATATTTAGGTGTGTTTATGGATACTAATTATCAATCATTATATCAATTAAATTATGTACCTATATTAAGACGGATTAAAGCAGATTTGATTAAGTGGAAAGATCTTCCATTAACTTTGATTGGTCGGGTTAATTGTATTAAAATGAATATTTTTTCTCGAATTCAATATTTATTTCAGTCAATACCTTGTTTACTTCCTCAGGGCTTTTTGCAAGATTTGAATAAAACAGTGCGAGAATTTTTATGGAAAGGTAAATTAGCTCGAGTGGCATTGCATGGAAGTATGCATTGGGCGGACAACAATTACCACATTTTCAAAACTATTATGAAGCGGCTCAGTTGAAATTTGTTAGTAGATTGATGGATTTAGATCAGCCTCCTAGCTGGGTTAAAGTGGAGATGGCATGTATTCCTAGGGTTGAGATACATGAATTTATATTTTGTTGGAATTTGATTTTGTTACAGCAATATGATATGCCGATATTGAAACATTTGTTAAAGATTTGGATTTTTAAAAAACAGGGTGTTAGGATCGAAAGATAAATTATCAATTTTAACTCCATTGTATAATAATCAGCTTATTCCTTTTTCAATGTTTAATAATCATTTAAAGATTTGGGACTTTAAAGGTATAAAGACAATACAAGATTGTTTTGTAGAGGGGCAATTTCTTTCTTTTAATCAATTGAGAGAAAGATTTGATATACCTGTAAATTCTTTGTTTGCGTTTTATCAGTTTAGAGCTTTGATAAAAGATAATTATGGGAGAAAGATGATTTTACCTATTTTATCGAGATTTGAAGCTTTGATTTCCTCTAAACCAAAAAAGGGTTATAATTCAGTTATGTATAATTTGTTACAAGATAGTATGGATAAGTCAGATTGGGAGAAATCTAAACTTAAATGGGAGAGTGACTTAGTATTTATTTTTCCCAATGATGATTGGACAAATATGTGTCAGGACAATGTAATTAAATTGATTAATGTAAGATATGGAATGGTTAATTATTATTTTTTACATCAATTATATTTGATCCCAGAAAAGCTAAAAAAAATATATGGACTTAGTAATTCGGATTTTTGTTTTAGATGTGGTTCACGTATTGGAACTTTTCCACATGCCGTTTGGACTTGTGTTAAAGTTCAATCATTTTGGCAAGAAATTAAAGTAGTTTTAGAAAAGTTATATAATTTTATATTACCATTAGATCCAACGATTTTTTTGTTGGGAAATTTGTATCCATTGAGGGGAAGGGGATTGGACAAAATTCAAATTGCTTTTGTACGTTTGCTGTTATCAGTAGCACGTAAATGTGTTGCTAGTACTTGGAAAGATGATACTGAGATGAATTTATCACATTGGCACAATGAATTGAAAGTATGTATTGTTATGGAAAAAATTACTTATAATTCACATGATAATTTTTCTTTTGTTAGTAAGTGGTCTGCATATTTTAAATATATGCATTCAGATATACTTTGAAATGTTACATACATTTATATATATATATATATATTTATATATATATTATTTTGCTCCCATTAAGGGAGTTGGCTGAAGGGGGTGGTGGGGTGGGTGTTAATGTAAAAAAATTTTTATTATTTCTATACTGTATGTTATGTTTTTTCTATCTTTTAAATAAAGTTTGAAAAAATCTAGAGCAGAAGAAAGATACAGGCTGTACAAGGTTGGGAACCATCAGTTTGGAGACAGTGGCAAGAAGATCATCTTCGACGATGGATTGGAGATATATCCAAATGAGTTAGTGGGCACCAGGTGGATAAGTAGATGTCTGTCACATAAAATAGAAACAGCAAGAACACCATGGCCTCCACGCCTTCAGAGGGAGTGCAACAGATAGTCACAGATAGAGGTTAATTCACACAGGGGTCAGTACCTGGCTGGAGTCGAGAAGGTTGAAGCTTTCACATTCTGGAAAGCAAATGGTCCCAGACAATTCCCCACACTCCTCCCTCAGGAGCTGGAACTAAAGCTGGTCCTGGTCCCCAGTTCTCAGTAGCTGACTCCGGTCTCCAGGCACTAACCCTGGACCCAGACCCCAAACCCCGGCCACTCACAAAGGACTCACCCACTCTGCCGACGACCCCAGTGAGCAGGAAGCCGCAGCAAACCTGCCTGAGCGCCCAGCCCAGCATGGGAGAGAGGCGAGCCGCCATCAACAAACACCCACCAACAACAAGCGGTGCCATTGGTCAAATGGCAAAGGCAACCAATGAGCACGCGCAATGATTCGCTGACCACGGCAACGACTGGGGTTGCCATGGGGCGCCCCCTGGCGGAATCGCTGGTGCGGCTCGTCAAGCTGTCGCGTCACTCAGCACGTCCCGCTCATTTCCAGGGCTGGGGAAGAGTGGGACTGGGGCAGACGAGGCTCCAGTGCAGCGAGGGTGTGAGGTTTCATCCCCTCCCTCTCCAGCTCCATCCTCCTTTACACTTTCTTTCAAGGTCGTTTATTTATCATCCATTGTATCTGTTTGCATCTCTTCCTCCTGGATTGCCCCCGCGCTTGCAGTCCGGGCCGCTGGAAGGAGAGCGTCTCGGAGCCGGGGAGCAGGATGAGGGCAGAAGGAGTCGGACCAGGATTCGGTTACGGATGGCGCTCCCTCCTCCCGGGGTGGATCTGTGGGTTCTTCAGGCAAAGGCAAGGAGAAGGCAACTCTGACTTCAGATCCCCGAACTCGGCTATGGGGCAAACAGCACATGTCAGTCTGGCAGCAGGGGCTGGCAGCTGTGAGAGTACGGGAAACAGTTCCCTTAGCGGTCTGCAGCAGCAAACTGGCTGGGCGAAGGATCCGTAAGGACAACGGCCAGCGAGTTCGGTCTTGGAACAGACCATTGCGGGGCAATCCCGCGTCACTCTGGCTGTCGAGCCTTGCACACCGCCAGGCCCAGAGGCCGGGGACCTAGATGGAGGTGTTTGTCCTGGGCAAGCACTCGCCTCCAAGTCCTTGCCCCGGCACGTTGGTGCCGAAAGCTCCATGGAAAATAGAACAAAAGTTCTGTGAGGACAGAAGAGCTACAAGGCACTGTGTTCATCTTCGTTTGCAAAGGGATGGGTTATGATAATGATCTATAAACACTGTCAGAAGTACAAATTCTCACACGAGTCTCTTTAAAGTTGGTGACACGACAAGCTTTATTTACAAGTCTGCAGAGTTGGACTCAACTGGCTTCTCGCCAAGTCAAGCCCCGATACATACAGTGCATTGATTTTTATACCTTTTTTGCTTGTCCTTCCCCTCCTCTTTAACACTGTTTTAATTGGTTAGTTTGTGCAAAATCATTCTAAGTACACTTGCATTTGTAATTATCATGTTAGTTACGTACACTACGAACTCTGCACACACTAAATTCTGTTTTTCACTTTTTTATCAATCTTTGGCTTCTACATGTCTCTTTGTGACCATGAAAGATCTCTGTTTGTTATAACATTGTCCAGCTGAACTTTTATGGTAAGCTCCCTGTCTATTCTGGCTTCCCCTTTTATGATTAATCATCACATTTTAACTTAAGCCCTTTTTAACCTAAATTCTCTATCTATAACAATCCACCCCTTTCTTTCTTTAAAATGTGTGTACTATTTCTGAATGGGGGCCTTAACCCAGGGAAGAGAACCATCTTCTGATAAATCATTTTCGTGCTGAAGTAAAATTCTAACTGGGTCTCCCAAGCCCCCTGGCTGCATGGTCTGCTGGACCATCGAAATCACTAGGCTGCGCAGACAGGGAATAAGACAGGGTAAAACAAGCAGGAGGAACAAAACACCCCCTATGACCCACAATAAGGTGCGCCACCAGGTTCCTCCAAACCATTTGTCCAACCAATTTAATTTTGCGAAAGGATGCCAGGTCTGGACTGGTACATGGGACAAAGTGCGAATATTATCAGCGATTTTGCTAACGGCTTGGCCATTATCATCAATCTTTAAGCAGCAGTTAGTCAAATTAAGCTTTCCACATAGACCCCCTTCTGTGGCCAGCAAGTAGTCCAGGGCCAGACGGTTCTGATAGATGGCAGAGCGCATCTGACCCTGCTGGGATGCAAGCAATTGCAGGGCTAGAGCCGTTTGGTTTGTAACAATCTCAAGGACCGCCTGCAAGCGAATAATGCGATTTAGCATATAAATAGGAGTACGGTAACCCCAGGATCCATCTTGGGCCCATGTAGCGGGACCATAATATTCAATTATTCGTTCCGGAGGCCAGTCATCTCCCCACTGTCCCAAATGCACCGTGCTAGAGCGGGGTCGACGGTCTAATGCATCAAAAACCTTCACTCCCAATCTATGACCGTGATCGTGGGGTAGGAGGAAAAATTGTGGGCGAATTATTCCCAGGAAACAAGTTCCACTCCACTGCAAGGGGAGGCGGGTATACGCTTTATCACCACACACCCAGAATAACCCATTTGGGGAGACTCCATATCCCCGTTCCCAAACCCTTTTAAGGGTGGGGTTTGATTGGTATGGTCCTGTGATGGTGGAGCTGCTACAATTCCAAAGCTGAAAACTGCCATTAAATAGGGGTAAGCAATCAGTCTTAAAAACAGTGGATAGGAACCAAGTCAGGGGTTGAGGAAACCAAGTGAAATTACCAGGCGAAATGCAGATCCATACAGCCTTGCAGGGACTTTTTCCTACCGGGTACTTGCCGGCTCGTGAGAGGCAATAAAAACCGGAGGGGACGTTGGAAAGAGACCAATTCTCCCTTGACCTTGTTCGGTTAGTGGTCCAAACCCGAGAGATCATGGTCCATGAGTCGAGGGACTCCCCCCACCAAGGCCATTGCTCAGACATCCGTGGACCTCCGCAGACCCAACAATTAGTTACATTAAAAGTTCCTGCAATTCTAGTTGCAAGATCAACAAAAAGGTTGTCTCCCCCAATTGCGTGGCCGAAACTTTCATGGCCATTTGGATGGACCCGAACCAAGTCCGGATGCCCCAAAGGGGCAGGCACTCCCGAGTGTGGAGTGGGACTCTCTACCGGAACAGTACGCTGGTGTATGCAGAACCAGAGTCCATCAGGGCATGGTGGGCCTGACTCACCCTCCCAGGGCCAACCGTTAAGAGGGAAAGGAGTACTATTAGGAATCTGTATATAATGACCCACACTACTTCCCTCATTCTCCGTACAAGGGGTATATGGATGTTGGGTGGTATTTTCTGCCCAGCATTTCTTAGGAACTGAGGTATGGGAAATGAAACTTCCCTCCTTTCTTTCCCAAGTGCGGTCCTGAAAAAGGACTACTGTGTCTCTGCACTTCTTACACTTCAGACCTGACAAAGACATAGGCAAACCAAGAAAAACCAAAGCATATAACAATAACATTGTCAATCAAGTCTTCCTGTGAAATCGCAAAGTAAGAGGTTTGTCTCCAGGAACACAAGTCCAATCAGAGTCCCTATCAGGGTCCTGAGGCGCCTCTACAGGTCCCTTAAATCTGGATGCGTGCGTCCACCCCTTCTCTCTTGTTCGTATTGCAGCCTCTGTAGTCAAGAGAACTTGGAATGGACCTTCCCACTGTGGCTGGAGTTTTTCAGTTTTCCAGGTTTTGATGAGAATCCAGTCTCCCAGTTCCACCTTGTGTAAAGAAAAGTCTAGAGGTGGTGTTTGTGCCAATAGTCCCCTCCTTCGTAAATCTGTAAGAGAGCGTGACAGTGCCTGTAAATAGTTCCTAACAAAAATATCCCCTTCCCCCAAGGTGGGACACCCCTCAACTGTACTCCAGAAGGGAAACCCAAACATCATCTCATAAGGGGACACCCCCACATCCCTGCGTGGGGCAGTACGAATTCTCAATAAGGCCAGGGGCAGACATTTTATCCAAGGCATTTTAGTCTCCACCATTAATTTTGTCAATTGCGTCTTTAGGGTTCCATCAGGCAGCTGGCTTGCGCCCAACTGAGCCATGTCCTTTTCTTCCTTAGCAGTGAAAATGGGAGCTTTTTTATACCTTGTCTTATTGGGATTAAGGTCAGCAAACGGACTTCCTGTTGCATGGCCGCCCTTTTGGCCTCTTCATCAGCCAGTCTGTTCCCAATTGCGGTCGGGGTATCTTCCCTCTGATGGCCTGGTATGTAGACCACTGCTATTTCCCGGGGTAATGTCAGGGCTTCCAAAGTCATAGTAATCTGATCGTGTGCCAATTCCTTTCCTCTTGATGTAATCAGACCGCGCTCCTTCCAGATCTTACCAAAGGTATGCACTACCCCGTATGCGTATTTGGAGTCAGTGTAAATTGTTTCAGTTTTCTCTGCCAGTACTCTGAGAGCTCTCTGCAAGGCATATAGTTTGCAGGACTGTGCCGACCAGCTTCCGGGTAGCCTTGCGGATTCTACCACTTCCCAAGCATCTCCTTCTATTATGGCATACCCGCTTCTCCTCATTCCATCAACACATCTGGCGGAGCCATCAATGTAGAATTCATATCCCTCTCCCAGGGGAGTATCGCCAAGGTCCTCTCGGGTCTTGGTCTGGAGATCCGTCAACTCGACACAGTCGTGCTCCACTTCTTCCCCTGTTTCACCGCCGTATGAAAACTGAGCTGGGTTGCAACTATTATTCTTAGCAAACTGTAGGTCTTCTCCGACCATTAAAATGGTCTCGTACTTTAATATGCGGGAATCAGTCAGCCATCGATGGGCGGTTTGTGCTAATAGAACACTCACAGAATGGGAGGTGTACACAGTCATCCTTCCTCCAAAAGTGAGTTTGCGTGCCTCCTCCACCAACAGAACAGCAGCCGCTACTCCCTGGATACACGTCGGCCATCCGCGAGACACTGGGTCCATCATTTTGGACAGGAAAGCCACTGGGTGTCGCTGACCGCCTTTTTCCTGCGTCAAAACTCCCACAGCTGTTCCTTGGTTATGAGTGACAAATTGCTGGAAGGGTTGTTTTAAAGAGGGCAGAGTGAGTACCGGGGCCCGCGTCAGGCGATGCTTCAAGTCCTCAAGCCATCCCTTCTCCTCCTGGGTCCATTTCAATGGATATTCATCTTCATTTGTCAGCTTTTCATACATAAACTTCACCAACGCTGAGTAAGGGTTTTGTTTCCTTTCCCCTCTGGACTCGGCATTTATCTGTCGGATAGTCTGTACCATAATCTTCGCTGCCCTCTTTTGACCTTCCTCTTCCCTCTGCACATATACTCTTTACGCCTTTTTTAACAGGTCACTCAAGGGTTTTTCATTCCAGTCCTCCTTTTCTAGTTTCTTCCTAATGTCCTGCCACGATTTGGACACAAATTCGATTTGAATAAGCTGTTCACCCATTGGTGTACTAGGGTCCACACCCGCATACTGTTGGACATTCTTTCTCACCCTCTCCAAGAAATCAGTAGGGGACTCATCTTTCCCCTGGTGGTTCCCAAATGCCTTGGCGAAATTGTGACCCTTTGGCACAGCCTCCCGTATTCCTTTAATCGTCCACTCTCTGTATTGTCTCATACTTGCCAATCCCTCGGGTGTTCGTTTGTCCCACCTGGGTTCATTCAGGGGATATTTTTGTTCATGGGGTCTGGGGTCCCCAGGTTGTTCACGTTCCCACATGAGGAGGGCAGCCTGTCGAATCATCTGCCTCTCCTGGGGTGAGAATAATGTTCCCATTATTGCGTGCATCTCTTCCCAGGTATATGTATTTGGTCTCAGGAACTGGTCGAACTGTTCGGCCAGTCCCATGGGATCTTCCAATAGACTTTTCATTTCCTTCTTAAATCCTCGCACCTCAGTACTGGTTAGGGGAACATTTACATATCCCGTTCCCCCTCCCGGTCCTCCCATAGGAACTTCCCTCAGGGGATTTAGGCTTACTGGAGCCTTCGATGGTCCTGGACCAGTCTGGGATCTGGTCCAGGGTCGGTTTACCGGTGGAAGTTTAGGGTCCGACTCCCTTAATTCATCCCTTCGTTCCCGGCCCCTTCCGGGACAATCAGATTCATCACCTTTCCCCAACAGCAGCGAGCTTCCCTCGGGCACAGTGGGCACCGGGGGAACATAAGGAGGGGGGAGGTTGTCCAAAGGTTCCCACTTCTTTTCTCCCGCTACCCTCAATTTAAAACATTTTGTTAAGGATCCTGGCCAGGGAACCCAACAAAATGCATACACCGACTCTTCTTGATTCACCTTTTGTCTCGAGTTTACATATATGTTTAATGCTTGTCTAACCCAATCCTCATCAGATCCAAATTTCGGCCACCAGACCGAGGAACCTTTGATAGGCTGTTTCGACCAAAGAATATTGAAGCATCTTTTTCTTGTCTTTGTCTCGATATCGTTTACTATCCCAATTTTCAAACATTCTCCCCAAAGGGCTGTCAAGGGGAACCCCCGGGAAAAGTCCTGATCTTTCTGACGAGCCCTTAGATTTTGATCCTCCCATTTTCCCGCCTAGATCCATTTATCGTTGCTGAGGACCCCCCCGTTCGGGACCCTACTCCCTTTCATCTTGAATGCCTCGTCGGAGGTACTATCCCTCCGCCGGTTCCCGCCGAGGTTTCCCTGGGGTCTATCCTAAGGTCCCACGACAGCGTCCTCACGCCACGACAAAGGCTCTACACCTGATTTATCGTTTTATATTTTTTTCCCCGTCATGACCGTTACCTGGGTGGTCTCGTCCGTCAATCCCCACACCACAATCGTAAGTCGTCACTTACCGGTGTCTTCCTGGGGATTGAACCATCACCCCTCTCCTTTTCGTCTTGTCGTGTCACCTTGTCCGGATACCACTCGCTCAAGCCACCCGAGGCGATGAGCAAGGGACTAGGAGCCGCTGAACTCAGCGGGGTGCACCACCTCCGATGTCCCCCTTTCTCGCCTCCTCCCACGGCTGGAGTGTAGATCCCGGACGATCCCCCAGTTGTCAGAAGTACAAATTCTCACACATGAGTCTCTTTAAAGTTGGTGACACGACAAGCTTTATTTACAAGTCTGCAGAGTTGGAATCAACTGGCTTCTCGCCAAGTCAAGCCCCGATACATACAGTGCATTGATTTTTATACCTTTTTTGCTTGTCCTTCCCCTCCTCTTTAACACTGTTTTAATTGGTTAGTTTGTGCAAAATCATTCTAAGTACACTTGCATTTGTAATTATCATGTTAGTTACGTACACTACGAACTCTGCACACACTAAATTCTGTTTTTCACTCTTTTATCAATCTTTGGCTCCTACATGTCTCTTTGTGACCATGAAAGATCTCTGTTTGTTATAACATTGTCCAGCTGAACTTTTATGGTAAGCTCCCTGTCTATTCTGGCTTCCCCTTTTATGATTAATCATCACATTTTAACTTAAGCCCTTTTTAACCTAAATTCTCTATCTATAACAATCACCATCCAAAAAAACAGCGTTCTCCAGTTCACAGTGCAAAATCAGAACAAACACATAAAGACAAATGATACACTCAGAACCTTATACATGTCTTTATTTTAAAAATAAATATTATTAACCAATAGTACTGTCACAGAGAGTTGTTTTTGCAATTCAACAGTCGTTTATCATTCTCATTACTCAGCCTGGTGGTTCTGGTTCTAATACTCCTGTATTCTTTCCCAATGGGAGTAGCTGGAAGATGCTGTATACGGGTGGTAGGGGTCCGCAATGATTTTGTGAGCTCTCTTTAAATAATGATGCTGATAAATCATCGATGAGGGGAGGAGATCCTCTCTGGGGCTCTTATGGTCGTGTGGATTGACCTCTGATCTGATGCTCTGCAGCAACCATACCTCACTGTGATGCAGCCAGCCAGGATGCTCTCGACAGAGCTCTTGTAGAAGGTTGGGGTGATGGTGACCGGTAGCCTTGCCCGCTTCAGTCTTCTCAGGAAGTGCAATTGCTGTTGCGCCTTCCCAGGTAAGGAGATGTGTGTCCAGGACAGGTCACTTTTTAAGTGGACTCTGAGAAACTTTGATCTCTTCACAACTGAACTATTAATGCATAGTGAAAGGAGGCCGTCCCTGGTCCTCCTGAAGTCCTGAAGCGCGAATAAAAGCTCTCACAACTGAAGGGAGAACACACACTTTTATTAGTTTATAACTCTGGGTAGGGTCTCACAGTAGTGTTCGGAAGGGTTCTGGGTTTAGGCAGGAAACCAGGGATTTTTGTGAGCAGATGGGGGCAATGCCAGCCATCAGCATAACACCCTACCAGTAAATCCCAGTTCACTGCAAGTTCACAATCATTTCCATTGTCTTGTCCACGTTCAGACTCAAAGTTGATTTTTGCAACATTTCACAAGATTTCCATCTCTTCTCTATAGTGCGACTTATTGTTGTTGATGATGAGTTTTTATGGTAAGTTCCTCTTTGTATTGGTAATTTCACCCATTTTCTCCTCTCAGTGAAAGGTTCCAACCCAAAATATTGACTGAATTCAGTGGACTCCAAACAGTTAGCTCTTTTGTTGTAATTTGCTTAATGTGACAGTTGAGCACGCCCTTTCCGTCCTATCAATGGTGCAGCACTCCCTTATTGCAACATTCCCTCAGTAGTGCCTTAAATGTTGACGACTACTTGTTTTCCATGGACGCTGCATGACCAGCTGAGTTTCTCCAGCACTTTTGTGTACTACCCTCAGTGGTGCTCCTGTGGTAGTGCAGAGTTTCACAGGATTGTCCAATGGATGGAGTGACATGCCCTCAGTTCCCTTTAACAGTTACCTCAGCTCTATCCCTCTGTATAATGCTCCCTCAGTGCTGCTCCTAGAGCAGTGCAGAACTTCCTTTGCACTGTTTCTTCCAAAGGTCCAGTGGACTGAAGGAAGAGAAGGTGTTGGCTGCTCGAGGAACCTTGGCTCTGGATTGATGAGCTGGCATTTGAGCTTCAGACTGTTACACTTCAGGATGGGGCAGAGTTACAGTGTTCCAGGAGCCAGACTCACTCAGTAGCAAGGGCCAGGAGGGTTTGACTGCAAACGATGTGGGTGATTGACAGAAGAAGAGGGTAGATCCGGATGTGCCTCAGCTCTTATGGGTATGAGGTTCTTGCTTGAGAGAATGCGTACACACTGGCCATGGCACCAGGCAAGAGAAAAGCAAAGTACAGTGGTTATAGGACGGTGTGGTTCTGGGACTGATACTGTTCTCAGTCACAGGGACAGAGAGGCCTGAAGCTTGTGGCAGTTTTACAGTCTTCTCCTCAGGGTTGAACTTGATGAGCAATTTGGAATAGGAAGGGAAGGATCCAGTTGTCATGGATCTCGGAACCACCAGCTCTGTGGTAAAACCACAGAAATGCTGGAGTAACTCAGCAGGTCTCGCAAAGTGCACAGGAGGTAAAGATATATCACTGACGTTTCGAGCCTGACCCTTCTTCAAGGTATGAGTAATGAAAAAGGCTACTGTATGACTGGCTTAGGTTCTCCAGCACTTTTGGGAATTGCCCTCTGTCATGCTCCTGTGTTAATGCAGAGTTCTGGGAATGAAATGATTAACATTATTTACCTTACAGCGAATAAAGGTGGATAAATCCCTTGCCGGGCTGGATATGATATTCCCTCAGACCTTGAGGGTAACCAGTGTAGAAAGTTCGGGGGCCTTGGTGTGGTGCAACCACTGTATGTATGTGCTGTATAGGCTGGCCTGCCTGCTGAACCTGTGACTCCTCCCTTCTAGATATCCCCATAAAGGCTGTTATGCCCAAACCCCTCCCTCAATATCTGCCTTGGAACCGGGCCAGAAACATGTGAGATGTGTCGATGTCTTAAGGTGATTAAAGCCTATTAATCACATCTCCCTGTCTAATGTGGTTGATCTTTAGCGCAACACCTGGCTGATTTTTTTGGAATATTTTATTTTAATTTTGTGGAAAAACAAGAATAAAGAATTAACCATTACAGATGCATTGAATAAAGTGAAAAACAGAATGACTGATAGAGGGTTGTCCATGTTTACAACTAACCCCATCACCCCCCCCCCCCTCCCCCCACTAATATGACCCCACGATAGAAAAAGGAAGGTAGAAAATAGAAAAAGAAAAAGGTGAACAAAGAAAAGGAACCACAAGAGAAAGGAGCTGTCGGGATCTGGAATCCAGTCCAGAAAGTCTCATTCTTTTTCTAACCTGGAATTCAAATACGGGAAAGAACAGGGACGTAAAAATCCAAAAATAGATTAAGTATCTTAAATATTCAACCCTGCATTATGCAAATATGGTGGCTGTTATTTTCAAAATGTCCTTAGCCATGGGTGAGATGGCAGAGAATTGGTCCCATTGTTTAAAAAAGGCTCCAAAAATAAACCAGGTAATTATTATAGGCTAGTGAGCCTGACATCAGAAGTAGGTAAATTAATAGAAGGAGTTCTAAGAGACAGGATATTTACGCACTCTGATACACGAACACACCGTACAGCCTCCAGCAGCACTCCAATATCGAACGCACTGCACAACCTCCAGCTGGCACTCCAATACACGAACACATCGCACATCCTCCAGCTGGCACTCACACATGTGCACAAGAACAAAGATGTCTGCGCCCAGCCAATCGACCCTGGAAAACCAACTGAATAAGGTAAGTAAACAAATTGCACATTTTGCCTCCTACACTTGCTTTACACCTATGACTGCATGGCTCACTACATAACATCACATACTACAGTAGTGGGTGGTATAAAAAGGGGCAATGAGTCAGCATATTGGAGGGAGATTGAAAACTTGGCAGAATGTTGCACCAACCACAATCTCACACTTAATTTCACCAAAACCAAGGAACTGATTGTCAACTTCAGGAAGGGAAACCAGTGGTGTATAACCCAGTGCATCAATAGGGGAAATCAGTGGTTGAGAGGGTTAGCAAATTTAAATTCCTGGGAGTCACTCTCTTAGAGGTCATTTCCAGGACCCAACGTACTCATGTCATGGTGAATAAGGCACATCAATGCCTCTACATCCTCAGGAGGTTTGTATGACATCAAAAACATTGGAAAACTTCCACAGAGGTGTGGTGGAAATGTGCTGACTGGCTGCATCATGGTCTGCAATTTGGGTACGAACAATTCTGAGTGGAAAGCTCCATAAAAAGTAATGGATACAGCCCAGTTCATCACAGGCAAAACCCTTCCCACCATCAAGAACATCTTCAGAGGAGGGGGAGTCACGTGATGGAGTAGTGGCCGGTCGGGGAACTCCAGCCCTCTCCAGAAAAGTTTTAAAAAAACACACAAAACACAAAGGAACAAACATAAAAATTAAAATAAAGTGAAAGTAAAGGTGGGAAGAAAATGACAGCGAAGAAAGAAAAGTTGAAAGCAATGGGAAGAAGAGAAGAAGAAAGGACGTCGGAAGAAGAAGGTGAAGGCCTTACCTGTCCAAGGAGGCCCACCGCGGAGAGAGAAGCCCGCTCCCTAAGGTCAGTTGAAGTCCTGAGCTCGGGATTACAAAAATGGCTCGCGGAGCCAAGTAAAAGTGCGCAACCGCGCATGACAAAAAAAACACTGACGGGAGGGGGGACCAGCTGAGGAGTCGATCTCCACAGCTGAGAATGACAGCTACAACACAACAACAGGAAGAGAACATAGAAAACAACGAGAACAAGAAAGAAGAGAGTAAAAAGAAAACAAGGAAACAACAGATGACCAACCCAGAGGAAGAAGAAGAAGAACATGGAGAAATGGAAGAAGAAGGGAAAGGCAAGACAATGGATATATTTTTTTTTAAAGAATATATGGAATCAGTAAAAGAATGGCAATCACAAGAATTTAGTGAAATAAAACGAAGAATTAAAAGTACAGAAGAAAAAATGAATAGATTAGAGATGGTCATGTCAAATATAGGAAAAAGAGTGGACAAGGTGGAAGAACGAGAAACAGCCGTAGAAATGGAAGTAGAGGACTTAAAAAAGAAATTAGAAGAATCTAATAAAAAAAGTTAAAGAGACACAAGACCTGTTAGATCAGAAGATAGATATAATGGAAAACTATAATAGAAGAAATAATATAAAGATAGTGGGCCTTAAGGAAGATGAAGAAGGAAAGAATATGAGAGAATTTATAAAAGATTGGATCCCCAGGGTCCTAGGAAGACCAGAATTACAGGAAGAAATGGAAATAGAAAGGGCACACAGAACATTAGCCCCGAAACCACAGCCACAACAAAAACCAAGATCCATTTTAGTAAAATTCTTAAGATAGACAAGAGAAAATATTTTGGAGAAAGCAATGAAGAAAATAAGAGAAGACAAAAAGCCACTGGAATACAAAGGTCAAAAAATTTTTCTCTATCCAGACATAAGTTTTGAACTCCTGAAGAAGAGAAAGGAGTTTAATACAGCAAAAGCGATCCTATGGAAAAAAGGATATAAATTTATGCTAAAGTACCCAGCGGTACTTAAAATAGTTATTCCAGTGCAGCAAAACAGACTATTCTCGGATCCGGAGGAAGCACAAAAATTTGCAGAACAACTACAAAACAGACAGAGAGATGAAGACATGTAACGAGAGTAAAAATGACCACGAACTATATGTATGTGTGTATATGGGTATATATATATATGTGTGTGTGTATGTATATATGTGTGTACATGAGTGTATCCATATTTAAAGGAAAATATATAGAGTATAGATAAGAATTAATAAGGGAAAGAAAGGGAAGAGAGGAAGTAAGGAGGGAATTAAGAGAGTGACCTTTGTTATATATGAAAATTAAAATCTTTTCTGGGGGAGGCTGGATGGGGAGGAGTTACGGTCACTGCGAAATCAGTTGACGCTTGCGAGTCAATTCGTAAATCCAAATGGAAAGGGGAGATGTGGTTGCCCGACAAGGGATAAAGGGCAACTCAGGAAGGGGAGAGGATAGTGGGGTTAAAGAAAATTTAGATAGGAGAATAAGGGGAATGTTTGATGTTTTAGAAATGTTGTCTTATAAAGTGTTCAAAACAAGAAGAAGGTGAAGGCCTTACCTGTCCAAGGAGGCCCACCGCGGAGAGAGAAGCCCGCTCCCTAAGGTCAGTTGAAGTCCTGAGCTCGGGATTACAAAAATGGCTCGCGGATCCAAGTAAAAGTGCGCACCCGTGCATGACAAAAAAAACACTGACGGGAGGGGGGACCAGCTGAGGAGTCGATCTCCACAGCTGAGAATGACAGCTACAACACAACAACAGGAAGAGAACATAGAAAACAACGAGAACAAGAAAGAAGAGAGTAAAAAGAAAACAAGGAAACAACAGATGACCAACCCAGAGGAAGAAGAAGAAGAAGAACATAGAGAAATGGAAGAAGAAGGGAAAGGCAAGACAATGGATATATTTTTTTTTAAAGAATATATGGAATCAGTAAAAGAATGGCAATCACAAGAATTTAGTGAAATAAAACGAAGAATTAAAAGTACAGAAAGGTGATGATGAGGAAACGGAAAGGAAAGATAAACAAAGTATGAAATGGCTACGTTGAACTATATGACTTTAAATATTAACGGAATACATAACCAAATCAAAAGGAAGAAACTGCTAAATTTAATGAAAAAAGAAAAAAATTGATATAGCATTTGTGCAAGAAACACATTTAACTGAAATGGAGCACAAGAAATTAAAGAGAGATTGGATAGGACATGTAACAGCAGCATCATATAATTCAAAAGCTAGAGGAGTAGCTATATTAATCAGTAAAAATGTACCAATTAAAATAGAAGAGGAAATAATAGATCCAGCAGGGGGATATGTAATGATAAAATGTCAGATATATTCAGAGTTTTGGAATTTACTCCATGTATATTCACCTCACGAAGAAGATCAAAAATTTATGCAAGATATTTTTTTGAAGATAGCAGACACGCAAGGGAACATACTGATAGGAGGGGATTTCAACCTTAATTTGGATTCAAACATGGATAAAACTGAGAAAAAAATTAACAGAAAGAACAAAGTAACCAAATTTATAATTAAATCGATGCAAGAAATGCAACTTTTGGATATATGGAGGAAACAACACCCAAACGAAAAGGAATATTCATATTATTTGGGTAGACATAAAACATACTCAAGAATAGACCTATTCCTGTTATCAGCTCGTATGCAAGACAGAGTAAGAAAAAGAATATAAAGCTAGAATATTATCGGACCACTCACCCCTGATACTGACAATAGAGTTAGAGGACATCCCTCCAAGAATGTATAGATGGAGATTAAACTCCATGCTACTTAAAAGGCAGGATTTTAGAGAATTAATTGAAAGACAAATTAAAATGTACTTTGAAATAAATACGGAATCAGTGAAAGATAAGTTTATACTATGGGACGCAATGAAAGCGTTCATCAGAGGGCAAATAATAAGTTATGTAACCAAGATGAAGAAGGACTACAATCAGGAAACAGAGCAGTTGGAAAGGGAAATAGCAAATATAGAAAAAGAATTAGCAATGAAGGAAGACACAACTAAAAGAAGAGAATTGGCAGATAAAAAAATAAAATATGAAACACTACAAACATATAAGGTGGAGAAGAACATAATGAAGACAAAACAGAAATATTATGAACTAGGAGAAAAAAACGCACAAAATTCTAGCGTGGCAGCTTAAGACAGAACAAACTAAGAGAATGGTATTGGCATTAAGGAAAAAAGACAAGCAAATCATATATAATCCAATGGATATTAATGAAAACTTCAGAGAATTCTACGAACAATTATATCAAACTGAAAATGAAGGGAAAGAAGACAAAATAGATGAATTTTTAACTAAAATTGAACTACCAAAATTACAAATAGAGGAACAAAAAAAATTAACAGAACCATTTGAAATAGTAGAAATACAAGAGATAAGAAAAAAACTACCAAATAATAAAACACCAGGAGAGGATGGATTCCCAATAGAATTCTATAAAACATTTAAAGATTTATTAATTCCTCCCCTCCTGGAAGTAATCAACCAGATTGATAAAACACAAAGCTTACCAGATTCATGCAAAACAGCAATAATTACAGTAATACCAAAGACAGGGAAAGATCCACTCACACCAGCGTCATATAGACCAATATCTTTACTTAACACAGATTATAAGATAATAGCTAAACTATTAGCAAACAGATTAGCCAACTATGTACCAAAAATAGTAAATCTAGACCAAACTAGATTTATTAAAAAAAGATGAACAACAGACAATATTTGTAAATTTATTAACTTAATTCATGCAGTAGAAGGAAATAAAGCTCCAACAGTAGCGGTTGCTTTAGACACAGAGAAGGCCTTTGACAGAGTAGAATGGAATTATTTATTCAAAGTACTACAAAAATTCAGCTTACCAGAGAAATATATTAATTGGATTAAAGCATTATATAAGGGGCCATTGGCGAAAGTGACAGTAAATGGATATATATCAAAGCAATTTAACTTAAGCAGATCAACAAGGCAGGGATGCCCACTATCGCCCTTATTGTTCGCGTTAGCCATAGAACCATTAGCAGAACTGATAAGAACAGAAAATAAAATAAAAGGGATAAAAATAAAAGACAAGGAATATAAAATCAGTTTATTTGCAGATGACGTTATAGTATACTTAACAGAGCCAGAAATATCAATAAAAGAATTACATAAGAAATTGAAGGAATATGGAGAAGTGTCGGGTTACAAGATTAACGGAAATAAAAGTGAAGCAATGCCAATGAATAATGCGGATTTCTCAAAATTTAAGAAAGAGTCACCATTCAGATGGCAAATGCAAGCAATACGATACCTAGGTATACAAATAAATAAAAACCTCGGCCATCTATATAAACTCAATTATTATCCACTAATGAAAAAATTACAGGACGACTTAGAGCATTGGAAAGACTTACCACTAACACTAATATGAAGAATAAACTGTATTAAAATGAACATTTTCCCAAGGATACACTACCTATTTCAGTCATTACCAATTCACCTAACAGAGAAATTCTTCAAGGAGTTAAAGAAAATAATAAGGAAATTTTTATGGAAAGAGAGGAAACCGAGGATAGCACTAGATAAATTAACAGAATGGTATAAACAAGGAGGCTTACAACTACCAAACTTTAAAAATTATTATAGAGCCGCACAATTAAGATACCTATCAGATTTTTATTAAACAAGGGAAAAACCACATTGGACTAGATTAGAACTAGATAAAATAGGGGAGAAGATACCTGAACATATATTATATAAATGGGATGAAAAATTGGTACAACGTAGGAATTCTCCAGTATTACATCATCTGCTCAATATTTGGAAGAAGATTCATGTAGAAAGGAATAAAACAAATTACCAACTACCAAAGCTAATACTGACGCAAAATCAGCTAATCCCTTTTACAATAGATAACCTTTCCTTTAGAGAATGGGAGAAAAAAGGGATCAAAAGAATAGAAAATTGCTTTTCAGGAAATAAATTATTATCCTTTGAACAAATGAAGGATAAATATAACTCACGATACAGTGTTGGCATACTACCAACTTGAAATCCTACTTAAAGGACAAATTGGGAAGCAGTCTGAGGTTACCAGAGGGAAGTAATTTTGAATATGTGATTACAGACAGAATGATAATCAAAAAATTTATAACAAATATGTATATTAAACTGCAAGAAAAGGAGAATGAGGAAACAAATGGTAAAACTAAACAAAAATGGGAACAAGATTTGAACATAAAGAAGGAAACATGGGAGAAGCTATGCTCTGGAACTATGAGAAATACAATAAACACGAGGTTACGTATGATACAATATAACTGGATACTCAGGCTATACATTACACCTCAAAAGTTAAATAAATGGGACCCAACAGTATCTGACAGATGTTTTCGCTGTAAAAAGGAAATGGGAACAACAATTCATGCAATCTGGACATGTGAGAAAGTGAAAAAATTTTGGGAAGATCTAAACCAGACATTAAATAAAATCACAAAAAGCAATATACCAAAAAACCCAGAGATCTTCCTCCTAAGTAACATAAAAAACAAAGAATTTGGACTTGATTTGGATGGTGCACAAAAAAGATTTATTAGGATAGCCCTAGCTGTAGCAAAAAAATGTATTATGTCAGCCTGGAAATTAGAAGATAACTATATACAATGGTATATAGAAATGAATAAATGTATTCCATTAGATAAAATAACATATAATTTAAGAAATAATATTACAATATTTGAACAAATATGGGAGCCATACATGAAACACAATAGAGAAAACCTACCTGGGACATCTACCACCTAAAATGACAGAAGGAGAAGGAAATGAAAAGAATTGACTCAGTGGAATTTCTTGTTTATTTTTATTGAGTGACAACATTGTTTGACGGGTTTAATATATCTTAGATTCTGAACTTTAAATGAATGGGAGGGGAGGTAGGGAGGGAGGGATGAGAAGAGGGAGGGGGGAGAAAACGACACTGTATATATCTGAAAAGAAAAATGTATGTATCTTGATCAATGTGGTTTATAGTGTGAAAAATAAAAAATTTAAAAAAAAAGAACATCTTCAGGGAACACTGCCATTAGAGAGCAGCAGCGACCATCAAAGACCCAGACCACCCAGTACACGCTCTATTCTCGCTGCTGCCATCAGGAAAGAGATATCGGTGCATGAAGACTTGCACCATCAGGTTCAGGAACAGCTGCTATCCTTCTACCATCAGACTCCTCAACGACAAACTCAGAGACCCAGTTAAGGACTCTTACTTTTGCACATTATTTATAACTACATATTTATTTTTTTTCTGGTATTTGCAATTTGTTTACATTTCCTGAGTAATCAACGAACCAAAGGCACTGTCTTACTTTTTGTTCATTATTATTATTATTATTATTGTTTTATTATTTTATTGTTTATAGTAATGTTGTAAGATGGTTATAATATGAACGTTTACACTATGCTGCTGCCACAAAACACCAGATTTCATGACTTGCTCACGACAATAAATCCTGATTCTGATTTCTTTCTTTGTTTATATTTCTCTCTTTTGTAGATGTATCTATTTTTTAGTGCAGTTACTACCGATACTTACAGTAGAAATTCTGCCTGGTCCGCACGCAAAAGAATCTCAAGGTTGTATGTGATGTCATGTGTGTACTCTGACAATAAACTTGAACTTGAGGTTGGATGATGTGCATGTAAAGTTCTGCCTCACCTAGAAGGTACATTAGTGGCCCTCAAAGGAGGTGAGGGGGAGAAGATGTCGGGACAAGGTTCTGCGGTTACAGGGAGAAGTGCCAAAAGGGGGTGGAAGACCCAAAATGCTGACTGCCCATTTATCTCCAGAGACTTGATGACCTGCCGAGTTCCTCCAGCTTCTCATTGTTGCTCGCTCACTACATCACTGATGAACCTTGCTCCGTGTAAAGTGCTTGTGTGTATTTCTTTGAAAGAATATGCTTCAAATTCATTCCCTGCAGCTTCAATTCTTTACAATATGACAGACTGGGAGATATGATGCTGAGTGAGTACGGACATTATCCTGAAAACACAAAGCTGGAGAAACTCAGCAGATCAAACAGTGTACTTTATATAGCCAAGACAAAGATACATCACCAACATTTTAGGCTTGAGCGCTTCATCAAGGCCATTACCCTTCGTCCTGCTTGGGAACTTCATGCCTTCAACGGGAACACAAGCTGCCACTGAAAAGAAAAGCCCACAATTCACAGCATTTGCATGAAAGAGACTTTGCTGACAACGTTTTGTTCTGTTCACCAAAATTAAGCCCAAACATTGCCTCAGCAGCCACTCTGAAGTGAAAGAGGTCTGCTTTGGGGTTTGTCTCCAAGGTCTGCCATGATCTTCCACGTTCCTGATGTGCCTCTGGGAAAGAATATCCAAGGAATGTAGGTGAAAATAAAGCAAAACAAATCAAACTAAGTGCCGGAAATACTCCGCAGGCCCTGAGGCCACGACTGTGGGAAGAGGAGTGAAAGGCACTGCGATTGTAGTTAAAATACACAGAAATGCTGGAGGAACTCAGCCAGTCTCGCAGCATCCAGCGGAGGTAAAGATAGATTACTGATACTTCCGTCCTAAACCATTCCTCAAGGTGTGAGTAAAGGACAGGGAAGTATCTGAATAAAGACTGAATGGTGTGGGGGGGGGGGGGGGGGGGAAATGGGGTGGGGGTGAGAAGGAACCGAGTCAGTCTTTCAGGTCGGAGATCTTGTCAGAAGGAACCACTCTCCAAACTGTAGACGTAGTTACTGAGTAACTGCATGAATCCTGGTGGCAATCATTCGCTTCATTTTAAACTCAACAACTTCTGCAAAAAAAAATCTCGCCTCAGCTTTAAGTTAGAGTAAAACATGAGAGTCTGTAGACACTCAGCAGGTCAAACAGTGTCCTTTATGTAGCCAAGATGAAGATACATCACCAATGTTTCAGGCTCGAGGTAGATGAAAGACTTAAATGTTGGCTTTGTAACTTTAATCTATAAAGGACACTATTTGATCTGCTGAGTTTCTCCAGCTGTATGTTTTTATTTTCAGCTTTTTAGTTTACTCTTGGGGGCTGAACCTTCATCGCTGAACGGTCTGAACCAAGGGCTTTAACTTGGGTCAATTCCAAACGAGGGGTGATGCTTGTTCTCGCTGACCTGGAAATATCTCCAGCCAGTGACACCCTCAAGATGATTTGCCCGCGGTTTCATTGACTATAAATAATATAGACAAGCTGTTACTCGTTAATCCCTTGGGTAATGTTTAACACCAATAAAAAATGTGACACTGGCTGCAGATTAAATCCAATTAGAGCCTTTCGGAATCCGTGCAGCCTTCAGCCGGGCTCCGGTCCTTGCTTCATTCCTCGTGGTGCCATGGATCGGGAGTTAAAACACCCTTTTGGGCGCTCTCCAAGGGTGCCAACAGAATTGGAAACCAGTCTTCGACTGTCCTTGACCTTCCTGGCCAGAAATGATCCCGTCTTCTCTCTGTGTGTCGCCGACATAATGGCAGCACCTAAGTCTCTTCACAATCAGTTCATTCGGGACCAGAGAGCCCTGATTGAGGTACGTTTGTTGGTTTCTTAAAGATATCAGTCCAAACACCAATCATCTCACACCCGGGGAAATTTTCCCAACTCTGAACCTGCTCACTCCGCAATGATCTCCAGTGTTTTCCTGGACGTTGGTCGCAACTCAATTTGGGTAATTGGCAGGGAACAGTCAGGAGAGATCTTGGCAGGACAAACTAAACTCAACTGACGCCGCAGATTTTACAACCATCTCGGATCAGTGAATGGTCTGGAGGGAGTGGGCAGAGAAGGTCCATCCACTCAGTCCCAGTCACACCCACCTCACAGTCCTGGTTACCCTTACCCCCACAATCCCTGTCACACCCGCACCCCCACCCACAAAGTCCCTGTCACCCCCTCCCTCCACAGTACTGGTCACATATTCCCCTCCCACAGTCCTGGACACATCCCTTCCACAGTCGTTCACCCCCCCCCCCCCCCACTCTCTCATACTCAGTCCTGGTCAGATCCTACCCAGACCATCTGAGGAAGCGCTCACCAGTCACCAGAATGAATTCGGGCACCAAGATTCATTTGGATATCGAACTGATATATATGAATTTAAATGGATGATTTTATTGAGGCTTTCAAAATATTAATGTTGATTGATGTGCTAAAGAATCTATTTGATCAAACAACAAGGAAGTAAGTGATGTTTTAGGTCGGGACCTTTATTACATCCCTTCATTGTTTGCTAAAGACTTTTGTGCAAGAGTCATTGAGTCAGAATTTTACAGTCCGCAAACTGTCTGTGTGAAGAGGTGCCCCTCAAAACTCTTAAATCTTTCCCTTCTCATCTTAAACCCATGCCTTTCAGTTTAAGCCTCCCTTACCCTGGGAAAGATAGTAAGACTATTCATCTTTGCCCCTACCTGATTTTACAAAGCTTGATCAATGTCTCCCTCAGTCTCCGAGGTTTCAGGGAGAAAGGTCCCAGCCTGTGTATCTACTAAAGCAGCCTGACCCAGTAACAGTCTCATGATTTTATTTAAATTTTATTTCCGTATAAATAACAATTGGGTGAGCAGAACTACACCCAATTTTCCATGCGTGGATCATCAATGTCCTAAATGTCAGAACAACCTGAATAGTAGTGTGATGCGATGGGCTGAATAGCCTATTTCCACTCTTATGTCTTATAGTCCTGTGTCGATCCTCTGTTCCTGCACTCAATGCCTGATCAATAAAGGCAAGCATGCCAATTGCTTTATCACCAGCCTGTCTACATGTGTCATCACTTTCGTGGAACTGTGCACCTGTACCCTCAAGTCTCTACTGGCATCTCCTGTTCAAGTCCTGCCCTGGTTTAACATTAATTAAATTCCTTGGTCAAGTTTCCTTGTTCACCTGGATCATAAAACCATGAGACATTGGAATAGAAAAAGGCTATTCAACCCATCAAGTCTGCCCCACTATTCAATCATGAGTTGATCCATTTCCCCACTCAGCCAGGTCTGGATTAATATAGTAGCGAGAGTAGCAAATGCCATGGGCACCGTCATTTCAAAGCCCCTTGCATTTATGTACTATGAATTATGAGAAATATTTTTGTTTTCATCTTTAAGCAGCATCTATCAGATTCCACTGAGAGTCTGTGTTAATAATTCCATTCAAAGGAGATAATTGGCTAAAATCATTAACAAATTTAATCGAGACTATTAGCACAGACTATCCCCAGCAGCTTGCGATGATGCAGGAGCAATGGCCATCTTGGTTACCCAAAATCCCCCACAGCTGGAACTACTCTGCCAGTGTCAGCGCCAGGGAAATGCAGAGCGGTTCTAGCCACATGAGGATTATGGGTTACCAAGACAGCCATTGATCCCATTTTGTTTTGGGAGGGAGAGGGGAGACGATTTCAGTGCAAGTGCTTCCCCACTCACCGTGCATGTGCCAGCCGGCACTATTTAGAGCCCCTCCGCAATACCTTAATCTGGCACTGCACTCGGCCTTCTGCCCATAACTTTTGATGCCATGGCTAATGAAGAACTTATCAATCTCTGCCTTAAATACACCCAATGACTTGGCCTCTACGGAATTACCGCCCTTTGGCTAAAGGAATCCCTCCACATCTCTGGTCTCAGTGGACGCCTTTCAATCTTCTTGTCCAAGACTTTCCCACCATGGGAAATGACCTTTCTACATTTACTCTGTCCATACCGTTCAACTTTCTAAATGTTTCAATGAGATTCCCCCTCATTCTCCTAAATACCAACAAGTACGGGCCAAGAGCTGTCAACTGCTTCTCATAGGATAATCCTTTTCATTCCTGGAATCATTCTTGTGAACCTTCTCTGAACCCACTCCAGCATAAGCAACCCCTTTCTTAAATGAGGAGCCCAGAAATCCTCATAATATTCCAAGTGCAAATCAGGATTTATTGTCATGAACAAGTCACAAAATTTGGTGTTTTCCGGCAGTATCACAGTACAAACATTCATATAAACCACCTTACAACAATAATTTTTAAAACTAGTGCATGAAAAGTAAGGCAATGTCTATGGTTCATTAATTATTCATGAAGCTATGGCAGTGGGGAAGAAGCTGCCCTTATGCCGCTGAGTGCTCGTCTTTAGGCTCCTGTACCTTTTCCCCAATGGTAGCAGAGTGAAGAGGTCGTGGCCTGGGTGGTGGGGGTCTTTGAGGAGAGAGGCTGCTTTTTTAAGACCCCACATCATGTAGATGTCCTCGATGGAGTTAAGTTTGGTGCCTGTGATGTCGCAAGCAACCCTCTGGAGTTTATTCTTGTCTTGAGAGTTGGCGTCTCCACACCAGACAGTGATGCAACCAGCCAGAAAGCTCTCCACGGTACACCTGTAGAAGTTTACAAGAGTCTTCGGTGATATACCGAATCTCCTTAAACACCTCACGAAGTATAGCCACTGGTGAGCCTTCTTTGTTATTGCATCAACATGGAGGCTCCAGGACAGATTCTCGGAGATGTTGACACCCAGGAATTTGAAGTCCTTGATCCTCTCCACCACTGAGCCCTTGATGAGGACTGGCTTGTGTTCCCCTGACT
Organism: Narcine bancroftii; assembly: GCF_036971445.1. Classification (NCBI taxonomy): domain Eukaryota; kingdom Metazoa; phylum Chordata; class Chondrichthyes; order Torpediniformes; family Narcinidae; genus Narcine; species Narcine bancroftii. Next base: position 195,525,966 of record NC_091472.1, read on the forward strand.
TCCTCCTGAAGTCCACAGTCACCTCCTTGGTTTTGCTAGCATTGAGCACAAGTTTGTTGGTGTGATACCATTTAACGAGCTGACCTATCTCCCTCCTGTACACTTCCTCATTGCCATTTGTGATTGTGCCAACAACTGTGGAGTCATTGGCAAACTTGTAGATAGCATTGGAATTGTGCCTGGCCAAACAGTCATGGGTGTATAACAGAGCAGTGGGCTAAGCACGCATCCTTGAGTGTGATTGTGTTGAGGAGGAGACGTTGTTTCCGATTCATACTGACTGTGGTCTTCCGATGAGGAATGCAAGGATCCAGTTGCAGATGGTGGTACAGAGGCTTAGGGTTTGTAGCTTGTTGACCAGCACTGAAGGAATAATGGTGTTGAAGGCCGAGCTGTAGTCAATGAAGAGCAGCCATATATATTAATTGCTGTTTTTGAGGTGATCCAGAGGTCTCACCCTAAAGCCTCAATATCTCATCCTTGCTCTTTCATTCCATTCCTCTTGAAATGAATGCCAGCCTTCTTCCCCACCGACTCCACCTGCAAGTTAACCTTCAGGTGACCCTGCACACAGATACCCATATTCCTTTGCATCTGGGAATTTTCAATTTTCTTCCCATTTAAAAAAAACAGTTTGCCTGTTCATTTCTTCTACCAAAGTGCATGACTGTACACCTTCCGACATTGTATTGTAGTTTTGAACAGCTTTCTTCACAGTCCACAGTCCCACCAATTTTGATATCAGCACAAATTTACGAACCAGGCTACCTACATTGTCATTGCAGTCATTAATCCAGATGACAAACCACAGTAGACCCTGCATTGTTGTCCGTGGCATATTGCTGGTCTGAGTAACAATCTTGCTTGGCCACCCTCTGTCCCCTGTCACAATACCAATTCCGAATCCAGTGTGTCAGCTCACCCTGGGTCCTATATGATATGACCTTCTGGGCCAGCCTACCATGTGATCAATGGTGAAGCCCACGTGGAACACATTAACCACTCTTTCCTCAACAATCTTCTTCATCATTTCTTCAAAAAATGAATCAGGTCCATGACACACTGAGTCATGCTGATTATCCCGAGGTAATTTTCCTATTCAAAAGTAGATGCTGCCTCTCAAAATGGCTGCCAATATCTTTCCACCACTGAACATTAATCTATAGCTCCTTGGCTCATCCTTACAGACTTTTTTTGAAATAAAGACACAACATTAACCCCTTTCAGTCTTACCACTGCATGCCCTTGGCTAATGGCAATACAAATATCCCTGGTAAAAACACAATTCTGGAGAAACTCAACAGTGAACTTTATGTAGCAAAGATAAAAATACATAACAACGTTCATGCCATGTTTTTTTAAATGAAGAGGACATTTCAGATGATCTGGCATGTAAAGCCTTGTCCTAGGAACAGATGTGATGGGGGCAGAGGAATTGTGAGACAGGAATCGAATCCTAACAGAGGATAGGGTGTGAAGAGGTTGAGTTGAGGTAGCTGTGGGAATTAGTGGGTTTGTAGAAAATGTCCGTTGAGTTTGTCTCCCGAGATGGAGACAGAGAGTCAAGAAAAGGGAGAGTGTTGCTCAAGATGGACCGTGAATTTGAGTTTGGGGTAGAAGTTGTCAGAAAAGTGGATAGAGGTGACAAGCTCATCGTGGGTGCATGAAGCAACACCAATGTAGACGTTGATGTAGCAGAGGAAGAGTTGAAGAGCTCTGTTTGCATAGGTTTGTAGTATGGATGTAGCTTTGAACCATGTAGCCAATGAAGAGGCAGGCATAGCTGGGGTCCTTGTGGGTACCATGGCTACTCCCTTAATCTGATCCAAGATTCTTTCATTGTCACGTAATAAAACAGATGTAATATTACATGAAATTGAATTTAGTCTGTCATAAGGCAGATGAAGAATCACTATCGGCAGAAATTGCCTGCTGCCCCTGAAGAAAGTGGGATGAGTCAAAGGAGAAGTTATTGAGGGTGAGGACAAGCGAAGGCGGGTGGTGGTCAAGGGGGACTGGTTGGGTCCGTTGTTTTGGAGAAAGTGGGATGAATCCCTGGGGCCTGATCAATTGTATGCATGAACATTGTGCGATGCCAGAAAAGACATTGCATGGGGATATTTGTATAGAAGTACAGTAAAACACGAAAATCTGTAAACACAGTGGTTGAAGTAAAAACATCTACTGCAACTGGTGCTCCCATTATGGTCTCTTCTACATCGGAGAGACTAGACTCATGCTGGGAAATCACTTGGTTGAGAGCGGGATCTCCCAGCTCTCTCAGTGGAATCCCATTTCAATTCCCTGCCTCATTCCCATGCCAATAGACCAATTTCTATTGGTCCTATGTCTACTCTTCCCTCTTTTTTTATTCTTAATATATTGTACTTAACAATATTTTTGTATCATTTTTGATGTTATTTGCGAGCTTACTTCCCTTCCTAATAACCTACTTCTCTGCTTTCTGTACACTTTTAAATGATTCTCAGTCCTCTATCTTCCCACTAATTTTTGCTTTCTTGTAGACCCTTTATTTTTTGCTTTTCATTTTACTTTTAACTTCTTTTTCCAGCCACAGTTGTGTTATTTTTTTCATTCAAACATTTATTCTTGTTTGGAATATACCTGTCCTGCACCTTCCTTAGTTCTTGCAGAAACTTCTGCCATCCTCCCTGCCTGTGTGTCATTCCAATCAACTTTTAGCTAGTTCCTCCCTCACACCTCCATAATTCCCTTTATTCCACTGGTGTACTGACGAATCTGATTTTAGTTTCTCCCTTTCACCCTGCAGGGCGAATTCTATTAAATTATAATCACTTCCTACAAAGGGTTCCCTTACATTCAGCTCCCTAATCAACTCTGTCTCATTCACAATACCCAATCCAGAACTGCCATTTACCTGGTCAGTTCAGCCATAAGCTATCCTGAAGGCGTTCGATAAATTCCTTCTCTGGGATCCAGTACCAACTTGGTTTTCTCAATCAACCTACATATTGAAATCCACCATGACTATTGTAACATTGTCCTTTTTTGCATGCCTTCTCTATCTCCCTCTCTTAGCTTGCATGCCTCATCCTGGCTACTGTTTGGAGGCCTGTGTACATCTTTTCATCCTGACAATTTCTTAATTCTGCCCACAGGGAGATCCAATGTCTCTTCTTTCAAAAGATTTAATTCCATTTTTAAACAGCAGACCACCCCACCCCTTTGCCCACCTTCCTGTCCTTCTGATAAAACATGTATCCACAGACATTTAATTCCCAGCTGCAGTTTTCTTTCAGCCACGACTCAGTGATGCCACATTATACCTGCCAACTTCCAGCTGTGCTACTAGATCTTCAACCTTATTTCATGCTGTGGGTGTTTAAATACAAGATCTTCAGAGCTGTATTTATCACCCCTTCTCAATGTTATTTCCCAAGCACCCTACGTTAAATCCCTACACTTGCAATTTTGGATGCTGACTCACCTACTGTGGCCTAGAATAATATCAGAGAACTATGGCCTTCACTGACGTTGAATTAACGAGAAAGGGGAGCGAGCGAAATCATGTGTGGGCCTGGAGAGATTTATTTTCTGGAGAAGCACAGAACCATCTGGATTCAAGACAGGAGTTTGGAAATTTAAAAAATCTGCAGCCACTGGTATGGTGAAACCACTATTGTACTTGTGTGTATATGTAAATGACATGACCTTTCCTGGTTGACCCTACTCTCACTGGCCGGCTCGTGACTCCTCCTCTTTCTCCCCTATAAAGGCTGTCATGCCACAAGCCTGCCCCCGGTTCGAGTTCGGGTCAGTGTGAGTGAGCAACACAAGCGATGCTGTCCATCTCTTGGTAATAAAAGCCTTCAGTTCCGATTACTTCAGTCTTTGTGCAATTGATCGTGCATCAACATAAAAACACTAAGCAAGTACCTGCAGATAGAGAGAGTTCCGGAGACCGTCTTTGGCCTGAAACGTTAACTGTTTCTTTTTCCACAGTTGCTGTCTGACCTGCTGAGTGCTTCCAGGTTTCTGTTTCATTATTCTAGAGTTCGAGACATCGCCCAGGCAAATGAGTTAAGTTAAATGGATTGTTCGGTCTCTATTGCAGAACCTGAAGAGACTGGAGTATCAAAAGGTTACAAGAATGAGACAGCTTAATGAAGAAAAGCAACACTTTGCCCTTCTCATAAGAAGGAGATTGGCTCCCAAGCCGGCTTCAGCACCTCACACATCCTGCCCTCTGAACGAATCTCCCTGGACTACTTACTCCGGCATAAATTTCTCTCCAAGTACCAAACGTCTGGCTAAGAGCATGTCTGGAGTGCGGGTAAACACCGTTGATACCCAATCCAACTTCCTAAAGGTGAGACAAAATCCAAACTAGCAAAAATATTCTTCACTCCCAGAACTTCTTTCCTTTCCTCTTTCAAGCTTTCTTTTCATTCCCATGTAATGCAATAGAAGTCCAAATATCCAGGCTGCTCAGGGATTGGGTCAGTCTGGATTTTCCGGATTCTTTTAAAATTTAAACTAGAGGAGGAGGAATAAAGCTGCACTGCCCGTGGATGGAACACACGGATTCCGCCGCAGCTGCTTGACACCTCTTTTGCTTTATTTAAATATTTTAGTTTATTACCTTGTTTACGACTTGGTAATTCTTTGTGATGAGATTATTCTGCACCTTGTGCACATGCATAATGTCCTGGCTGAAGCTATGGTTCTGTTCCACAAATTTAACAACCTTTTCCATGGATTGTTCCATGGATTTTTTTAATATCACAAATTCCATGAGAACAGTATTACTCACACCACATTCTAGTTTCTTATTGTCAGAAATAAAACTTCTCACACATGAGTCTCTTTAAAACTGATGACACGACAAGCTTTATTTACAAGTCTGCAGAGTTGGACTCAACTGGCTTCTCACCAGTTAAGCCCCGATACATACAGTGCATTGATTTTTATACCCTTGTTGTTTGCCCTTCCCCTACTTATTAATACTGTTTTAATTGGTTAGTATTGCAAAGTACAACTGCATTTTTAATTATCACGTTCGTTACGTACGCTGCGAACTCTACATACACTAAATTCTGTTTCTCACCCTTCTTATCAATCTTTTGTCTCCTGCATGTCTCTCACTATGACCATGAAAAGATATGTTTAAAAAAACATATCCAGCTGAACCTTTTGTCCTTGGCTGCTAGTAAGCTCCCTGTCCGTTCTGGCTTCCCTTTTTATGATTAATCATCACATTTTAACTTAAGCCATTTTAACCTAAATTCTCTATATATAACACTTATTTATTTCAGGTTTGTCACTCAGGGCCAATTAATTCTTCTTTCTCTTCACTCTGCAAAGTTTATCTACTTTAGGATCCATTATCATGGGTGTGTAAATAAGTATGCTGTGTATGGTTGCCACTGTGCATTTGGGCACTATTGCATGCATGCACATAAATGCCTGCTTAATTTTTAAAGTTTGAGTTTTTTTGAAAAGTCTGGATTCTTGGAAGTGCAGATTTCAGGCATCTGGATATTTGGACTTCTACTGCAGAACAGAGCATGTAATGTCACACAAAATTGCCTTCTGCCTGCCATGAAAACAGCAGCCCCAATGCCTCCGAATACCATTCCAAACCAACTCCCACTGCAGAAACAACTACTACGGAAGCTTCTGTATCAGTCAGCTGCTATGGAGGAGAGACCAGCAGCTGGATAGATTTAAACACATGTTTCCCTCAGACACTGAAGTGTTATCAAGATCCATCCACAACAGAACCATTGTTATATCCAAAATGTTATTGGAATAGGAGACACTATCTCAGAGGACCTTTCCTGGACCCAACACACTATGTGAGTGGGAAGGGAAGGATGAGAACCACTGTTCTAGACCCAATTATAACTGAAATATTTTGCTTGAGAAAAATTGTCATTGGCCCATTTCCTTTGGAGTTATGAAACCGTGCACATGACGAGTCAATTAGGGACAATTAAAACAGTGGTTTTCAACCTTTTTCTTTCCACCCACATACCACCTTAAGCATCCCTTACTAATCACAGAGCATCTATGGCATAGGGAATACTTAAAAAGGTATGTGAGTGGAAAGAAAAACCTTAAGAACCACTGAACATGGAGCACTGCTGTCAGAGAGCAGCAGCAATCATCAAGGATCCACACCACCCAGCACACACTCTGTTCTCACTGCTGCCATCAGGAAAGAGATGTCGATGCTGCAAGACTCACACCACCAGGTTCAGGAACAGCTGCTACCCTTCCACCATCAGTCTCCTCAACAACAAACTCAATCAGGGACTCGTTTAAGGACTCTGACTTGTGCACTTTATTGATTTTTTTTCTGTATTTCAGTTTGTTTTCATGTGTTCATTGAGTAGTTTGTTTTTGCACTTCCAATAAGTGGTTATTATGTCTTGCCTACAGGAAAAAGAATTTCAGGGTTGTATGTCATATATGTAGTTTGACAATAAACTGGTATCCACTCCTTATCACAAGGTCAGCATCAAATAAAACCAGCAGTAACAGCTGGATCCTTATAGCTGCCTATATATGCAATTCATCAAAAGAAAGGAGATTCCCACTTGATGAGATGTTCCACATTCTTACTTATTCCCCATTAACGCCCCCTCCAAAAAAAATTCAAAATCCATCTCCCTCTGCATACATTAAGAACATAAGAAACAGGAACACGAGTCAGCCATTTGGCCCGTTGAGCCTGCTCCCCACCATTCAAAGAGATCATGGCTGATCTGATGATAGGCTCATCTCCATCTGCCTGCCTATTCTCCGTATCCCTTAATTTCCATACGATGTAAAAATCTATCCAATCTTTTCTTAAATATATTTACTGAGGTCACCTCCACTGCTTCAATGGCTGTGCAAATTCCATCACCCTCTGGGAAAGCAGTTCCCCCTCATCTCCCTCCTAAATCTACTACCCAGGATCTTGAGGCTATATCCTTTAGTTCTGGTCTCCCCTACCAATCTTATCTATGTCTTTCATAATTTTATATGTTTCTATAAGATCCCCTCTAATTCTTATAAATTCCAGCGAGTACTGTCCCAGACGACTCAATCTCTCCTCATAGGTCAACTCTGGAATTAACCTGGTGAACCTCCTCTCCACTGCCTCCAAAGCCAGCGCATCTTTCCTCAGGTAACAAGACCAGAACTGCACACAGTACTCCAGATTTGACCTCACCAGAACCTTGTACAGTTCCAGCATAACCTTCCAGCTCTTAAATTCAATCCCTGTAGCATTTAAGGCCAAGATTCTATTTGCCCTCTTGATAGCTGTCTGCAAGGCTTTCATGCTTCACTCACTTTTGTTGCATCTGCAAACCAATCTTTTGGGATTCATGCACAATCACTCCCAAGTCCTTCTGCACGGCAGCATGCTGCAATCGCTTGCTATTTAAATAATAATCTATTTTCCATTTTGCCTTCCATCGTGAATCACCTCATATGTAGTCCATCTTCCAGACCCTTGCCCACTCACTTAACCTATCTATGTCTCTTTGCATTCCTAAAACCATCTTTACACCTCTCTCATGCAGCAACTAACTGAGCAAAGTCCTCCTCAGTTCTCCTTTAATGGGCAACCCCCCCCATTCTGAAACCATGCTCCCAGTTGCAGGGTCTACTCAAATGTAAACATCCCTTCAGCACCCAACAGCCTATCTCCCTCTGAACCTGATACAAGAGCCTTTTAGTGTCATGTAATAAAAAAGAAAATGTAATCTTACACAAAATTTATTTTACTCTGCGGTAAACCAGATAAAGAGTCACCAGCGCCCCTAACAGCAAGAGAAAGAGAAGCAAAAGAGAGTTCCGTCAGTCACTGAGTGTCCGTGGATCCACCTTTGCCAATTCCTGCAGCCCCATAGACCCCTGTTCTATCTGTTGGCAATCAGAGCCCTATGCCGGTCTGCTGCTCCACTAGAATCTACAATCCCTCCAGGCCACTGCCAAGCAAAGGTGCCACCTGAGTGGTTTCAGGATTTTAAATATAAACACCATCGACTCCTTCAGTAGGCTGTTTAAAGCCTGTACAGAGCTGTCACCGTTAGACCCAGGCGATAGGACCCTGCAGAGCAGTGCTGCATCTCCATTGCTTGCTCTCCCTGGGTCTGCACCAGCACCACCATTTCTTCTCCCAGTAAGATGGGTTTCAATAAGATCACATTTCATTCTTCTGAGCTTTTATCAATTTGCTCAGTATTTCCTCATTAATACAATCCTAATCCCAAAAAGTACCTTCTGAACATTCTCTGTATTGTCTCCAAAGGAAGTATTCCCACCTTAATTAAGTGTCCAAACCTGTACACCTGTGTCCAGGTATAGTCCCTCCAGCACCCCAGTTATTGCAAGACATTTCTACTTTGCTACTTCATTATCTCAGTAACCAAAAAACTGCAGAAGGATAGGAAATAAAAACAAACTACTGGAAATACACAGCAAGGCAGGAGGTGTGTATGGAGAAGGAAATCAGGTCTCAGATCAATGATCAGTCACCCAACATTTTATTGGCCTTCCTAATTACTTGCTGTCCTTGCTTCTAATTACACTGGACAACAAAGATTTTGCTTCCTGGTCACTTTTGGGTGTATTTTGTGTCTTATTGGCTGCTGATCACAAAAATCATATTAGAATTTTCCTATCACAAACCACTTTTAAGATATAACCTATTTTTGTGATTTCCTGTCATATTTTAAGTCTACTTCAAGCCTACAAAACCTTGAAGTGCAACATGTTATTGAAAATTAATTTTCTGCATTTCCCTGCTGATCTTGGTGCACTCAGTGAAGATCGTGGTGAAAGGTTTCCCCAGGATATTGCGACCATGGAAAACAGTATCAGGGCAACTGGAATGGTGGCCAACTATTGTTGGACACTGACATGAGAAGCACCAGAAGCTGAGTTCAGATGAAAATCAGTGGCAAAACATTTTTAGGTCAGCATCATTATGTGATTAAACATGCTAAATTCAATAAAAGTTATGTTTATGTTTCTCCAACATTCTACATGACACAGCAAATCTCAAATTATATTTCGATTCATCAAGAAGTTGTCTTTCAAAGTCCCCAATTTTTTTTTCAGGAAGCCAACCTTTTGAAAAAACTTTTGTTGTCCAGTCTTATCTGTGCAATGGCACTCAGACCCTTCTAAGAAACATGTTCTGCACTGTTTGAAATGTCAGGTCCTTCTGAGAAGCACATTCTGTATCCTGTGTTTAAACAGTCTTCTGTTTTTCTATTCTTTTAATTCAAAGGAAGAACAGCAGAGACTTTAATCCCCTATGTGAAGTGTGAAAACATCCATCCATGGAAATGTTAGTCTTTTGTTGTGGCAAATGATCTGAACCAAATTACATTCCCTTTAATTTCAGGCTTCAAACCCTCACTTCACTGTGACAGAAACAAGAAGCGGCTGCACCTGTTCATGCAAGAAGCTTCCGAAGAGAGCACGTTCTCTCCCAAATCTGCAGTCTGGCTCTATGGTTTTTTGAATGTTAAAAAACAGTGGGGGACTCCGAGTAAAGAATCGTTGAGCCGGTCTATGTAATTTGAGGTGGTGACGGTGATCATTGGGCTTCTCATCTTTATGTTTCACTGCTGGAGATCTGTAAAGTTCCCAGGAACCAATATCCAGTTTTATTTTTGGTCATACCAATGTGGTCCAGACATTAGGCACTGGCCACATGACTAGTATTTCATATTAATAAATAGTAAACACCACAGCTCATTGGATGAATGTGGCTATTTTAATCTTTTTGTGCAACCTATGGGAAAAAGACAGCATAGTGAACACGTGATCACTGAAGGCACTTTCAGGTGGCCAATTGACTCACTTGTAAAGGCGCATATTTTGGCAAACTGCAGCTGTGGGAAGGCCACGTGAATGTGCAGGAGGCGTCTGCAAGGAGAGTTTAGTAACCCTCCTCCGAGAGGGATAATCCCTGCAGCACAGTGGCCTCCCCAGCCATCTGGCCAGCGCCTGACAGCTCCTCTCCCAGTCCCCACACTGTCAGGCAGCCGGCGTGGGTGGTCAGCGCGGGGATGTCCCTACACTAATCCCGTGCCCTGCTCTCTCCCCACTCACAAAATCAGTCCCCACACTTTCGGGAGTGGGGAGAAGGGGGCTGGAGCGGCCAGCGGGGGAGAAGGGGGCTGGCCGAAACAATGCCAGTACCCGACTTGAGCACCTCCTTCTCCCCCGCCGGCCGCTCCGGCCCCCGTAACCCCCCAGCCCCCCCAGCCTATGCTCCAGCCCCCGTACTCACCCGCCGGCCGCTCCAGCCTTGTGAGTGGGGAGAGAGCGGGGCAGCGGGATCAGTGTGGGGACATCCCGCACGGTATGTCCCCACGCTGATAGCCCGTGCTGGCTGTCCCAGCTGACAGCCAGCCATCCTGAATTGACAGACCAAGGGACAAGCTGGAATGCGCTCAGATGCACATCCCGGCGCAACTGTCCTTTCAGGTGGCCAGTGCTGTGCTTTCAACACTGCCACCTGAACTGCAATTTAAAGGGCCACTTCTGTTTCTTCAGGCACATTCTTAGCGGAGAATGCACCTGAAAAAGCCTTGAGAGAGCTTCTCTTTCCATCCACGTATTGTGTAAGAGACATTTCTGCTCAAGGCTGAAATGGTGTCACTGGGATCATTACCATACTGGACAGATTCTGATCTCAGATCTACTATAGTCCAGAAAATTACAGAAGCAATTCATGCATTGGCTTTTTCAGCTGTTTCTCCCTTCACTTGAAACCCAGCATCTCATGATTGACAAACTGGTGCATTGGAATTTTCTGTAAACCAGGATCTAGAATCTTTACTGAAATTCATGGTAATCAGAACTCCCTCTCACCCCCTTGGATGGCCATACCAGGAGACAGATGTTTCCTGTCCGTCACCAGTTCTACGCCTGCCAACAGCCAGTTTCAGTAGGAATACGAAGAGGATTTGCATTCACCCCAGCCTCCACGATTCCCACCTCACTCTTCTCCATCCCAGTCTCCAGAACACGCACCTCTCTGGAGTCTCCAGGAGTCTCACCTCACTGGTCCCCACCCCAGTCTCCAGAATTCCCAACTCACTGACATGCACCTCAATGGCACTGATCTCGGTCTCCAGCATTTTTTCTGTATATAATCCAGGAAGAAGAAACCAGGGAAAGTATAAAGCAGGGAGCAGATGTTATTCAGCGACAGATTCCCAGAACCTTATCCAGTGTTTTTTTTTAAATCACATCTGAGCATTTACAAAAAAAAACACAATTTGGTCAAAAAAAAGACCCAAAGTTTGGAGGTCGGTACATATTTTACCCCAGTGCCACACCTGGAGTTTAACATTGTATCAGAGACAGCACCAACAGTGGGAGAAGAATCAAGATCACCACACTGATTCCATGGGCTCCTGCTGCAGCTGTAGTGGACATTCCACTGGAGAAGGCCCTGGATCCATCCCTCTTCACTGGTATCAGCTTGCCAAATAGTTCAGAGTCGGCTGTCTTGGCTTTTTCTTCTTGGCCTTCAACACAGGTGGGAGAGCGATTCTGAAAGCAGTCCTAAATGTAAAGCAAAATATGTTAACCCAAACCATAAGTAGGGGGTCGTGGGGGCGTGGCAGCAAATAGGTGGTGGGGGCGAGGGGCGTAGGAGGAGCGGGGGCGGGGGCAAGGGGCTTTCAGTACTCACTCGCAGGTGGTGCAAATAGGGCTGAAGTTGCAAAATACTAAAATCAAAAAGAGAAATTGTCAAGAAGCTGACTAACACACAAGAAGACACTTGAACAACAGAGAGAAACTGTTTGAAACTCACTCGATAAGCAGACAGAGCACACGTAGCCAATCTCAATCAGGTTACGGTGGCAAAAGCAGGCGGCTCTGTAATCCACGTGAACTGGAGGTGGAAGGACAAGCTGGCATCTCTGCTCTGGGTCTGGCAGAAACACCCACTGTCATGGGGCAGGGACAGAAAAACAGACACAAAATTATGCCAAAACATCAATAACCCACAGAGAACAATCTTAGCTTGAGGAATTAAAGTGAAGCAAATAGTGGAGAAGATAAATTGCTGCGTGTCAACATCTCTGAAGATCACACTCCTTGGGCCACCATGTTGATGTAATCATGAAGGCTTGTCAGCAGCTATAATGTCACCAAAGACTCTTGCAAATTTCTACAGATGTACTGTGGATAACATTCTGACTGTTTGTTATCACTGCCTGGTGTGGAGATGCCAATTCACAGGATGGGAAAAAGCTACGGAGAATTGGGAACTCGGCCAGTGGCATTAGTCTTCACTCCATTAAGGATATCTATAAGATCTATAAAATTCTCTCATCAAGGACCCATATCACCCATGCCCTCTACCCCAGGCAGCACGGTTGGCGTAGCGGTTAGCACAATGCCTTTACAGCGCCAGTAATTGGGACCAGGGTTTGAATCCCGCGCTGTTTGTAAGGAGTTTGTAAGTTCTTCCCGTGTCTGCATTGGTTTTCCCCGTGGGCTGCAGTTTCCTCCCACCGTTTGAAACGTATCGGGAAGGTGTAGGTTAATTGGGTGTAAATTTGGCAGCATGGACTTGTGGGCGGAAATGGCCTGTTACCGTGCTGAATGCCTAAATTAAAAAATTTAAATTAAAAATTAAAAATGTAAATTTAAATCTTCTCACTGCTACCATCAGGAAGGAGGTACAGGAGCCTGAAGACGGACACTCAACAGCACATAAACAGATTCTTCCCCTCCACCATCAGATTTCTGAATGGACAATGAGCCCCAGACACCAGCTCACTTTTTCTCCTCTTCTTTTGCACTAACTTGAAGAAATAGAATTTATTGCAATTTTGCACCCATAATGCACTGCTGCTGCAAAACAACACAACTCGTGACACATGTTCATGACAATAAATTCTGATTCTAAAGTCTTGCCTGCATTAGTAGACTTCTGTTGGGGAAGGGAAGGGGTGAGAGGGATTCAAGTGGGCTGAGGTGGAGGTACAATCACTGATGAATTTCCTTTGAATCCCACACTGATTACATGAGAGACAGTATGAAGAACAGTTTCATTGAGGACATTCTGATCAGATCCTGCACCAAACTCATGGCTACAACACCGACACACACAGAGGGTGAAACACCCTTCCCGTCTGTGCCAACTTGAGGATATGTGAAGCGTGTCAGAGCCACCTTCTAGCGAATGGGTTAAAATTCACCACGCTTTCTGGAGGTATGTGAACCAGCAGCCTGGGAAGTGGATTAACATTGCAACTCTGGTACTGCACTGCAGGTCCCTAAAGGGAACAGATTTGCTAAAAGGGAGGGACATTGAGCAGGTGGGTGCAAGTAGGATTGTTGGAAAGGTAACGAAAATCCTTGTGAAACACAAATGTCTGCAGGTATTGTGATTGTAGGAAAAACACCAAAATCCTGGAGGAACTCAGCAGGTCTCGCAGCGTCCAGAGGAGGCAAAGATGCATTACCAATGTTTCGGGTCTGACCACAACACCTGAAGAATGGCTCAAGCCCGAATCATCGGTTTATCTGCAAGACCTGCTGAGTTCCTCCAGCATTTCTGTGTTTTTACATTGCAACTCTGGTACTGCACTGCAGGTCCCTAAAGGGAACAGATTTGCTAAAAGGGAGGGACATTGAGCAGGTGGGTGCAAGTAGGATTGTTGGAGACTTGGGTATTCTGTGGCTCATATGAGGGGGGGGGGGGTCAGATTGATCCCAAATATCAATGAGCACCCACCTTCCACATCTCTTGTCTGCAACCCCAGTCCACATCACTCCCAACCATACACCTCTCCCCATCTATCCCTTCTCCCCACTGCACTCCATCACCCTCTTTCCTATCATCCCTTTTTGTATGCACTCTCTCTCCCACAGCTCCCACTCTCCCCTGCAACCCTGCTCTATGCATATCTGAAGAACAGAAAGATAACAAGAGTGAAGATAGGGCCCCTTAAGAATAAAGGAGGCAATGTGTTTGGAGGTAGAAAGGTCCTAAATGAATGCTTTGCTTCAGTGTTCTCCAGAGAGAGAAAGAGAGGACCTTGGTCAATGTGAGGTCAGTATAGAACAGACTTATCGTATACTTCAGCGTATAAATCATCTTGAAACCCTTAAAGAGTACTCAAAAATTAGGTCTTATTAGACCTTAAATTCAACGCAAAAAAAAAACCGCTCGACCTAAATTCGGCATATAAGATGACCCTTTTTTCTTATAACCATACAAACTTCATTCAAACTACAACATTAAAAACACTCATAGAGCTACAGTTAAAAGCATGAACCACCATAAACACGTGGCAACAAAACCGTGAGAAACGGTAATCACAACTCACATCAAATTAAAACATGATTTTCATCATCTACCACTCACGCGATGCCCTGGGGGGCCCACCGTTCTCTGAATTTGGCTACCTTCCCCTCAGAAACTGTGTGTCTCTGCTCCAACACTGCAAAGGCCTGGACATATCCCCGAAAGACAGGCAGGCAGTCAGCTCTCTCCATCTCCTTGACCACCCACCGACTCAACCCGTGAATAGCCTGTTTCAGCAACCCCTCGAGGAGATCCACCGAACGCCCAGCCCCCTTCTGCACTGGCCAGCTGTAGATCAGGAGCGTGGGGGTGAAGTGCATCCAGAATTTGAGGAGTAGCCCCTTTAGGTAGGCAAAGAGGGGCTGTAACCTGACACATTCCACAAAGCTGTGATACACAGTCTCTTCCCGGCCGCAGAAGTGACAGGTGTCGGTGAACTGGAATCGGTTACACGGCACTGCTCGGTGCAGCACTCTCCACCTCAGGTCCCCAATATACAAGGGCCAGGTCCCTGCATAGAGCAATAGCCACTGTGGACCCCCCTGATTGTCAGATGGCAACACCGACCGCCAGGTATGAGGGCAAGAAAGTAGAAAGTGTGGAGCAGTAACCTGTAAAGGAACTTCCTCCCTACTCCTCAGAATGGCACAGTGGATGTTGATGAGAGATGGCTCAGATTGTGCGGACACCTTCCCAGATGAAAACCCGGAGCCTGGGTCAAACGAGCAATTCTGCTGGTGGAGCAGGGTCCCAGCCGGAGGAAACCATGTTCCAGACTCTCAGCAGGTCTCAGTAATAGATGGGCAATCCCTGCAGAGCAGCACGGCGGACGCCTGCCGGCAGTAGCCATGTGCCCTCATGAAGGCAACTGTCACATCGAAGAAAGAACATACAGGAATCTCTGTAGGGTCCTAAGGCGGAGAGCTGCTATCTGTGTACAAATGCACACCAGCAACTGTCCACCCCCTCCAATCTGTAGACTCTGCATCCCCTCCCCTGCCAAACCTCCTCACCGTATCCCCGTCCTATCCACTTCTGCCCGCTCTCTGCACTCCCCAACATCCAGTGGAGTCCAGTAAACACAAGGCTATAGCAAACAATGCTTGAAGTATTCACCTTACCAACAAATACTGTGTGAGGGCCAGTAGCTGTGGTATCTTCAAATATAATCCTCCGGTGATATCCGCAGCCTGCAGACAAAAGAAGCCCAATAAAACTGACCGTACCCCGATTACCGAACCTCAGATTGATTAGCGCAGAAAGAACGACAGGTCTCAGCCCCCATCTTGATGGAACAGAGGAGAGGAAGGGAACCAGACCTACTAGACCCAGCACTGCCAGCATTGGACTTCCGAGATGGGGAAGTCTAAATTCAGGGAAAGGGGATTCAGACATGCTTCTGAGCCAAAGGATCATTTCAGCTGTGGCAACAAAAGCAGGAATCCAACACCTGCAGAGCTCCAGAATCAGGAAACCCCAGAGACATCAGCAGCTGCATTAACCTTTGAAAAACAAGCCGCTGACTAGAGCAGCAACACATGATGAACACGATGACTGGTTGAACCAAAATCCACCTGAACAAAATGGTGGCCACTCAGAACATTGCTTGTGTACCAGGAATGGTATCTTTGCAAGGTGCAGTCTAATAAAGTGGGTAGCAGACAAGTCTCAGTCTTGGCCCAATGTCTCCTTACTTGTTGCAGGAGTCCAGATTCAGAGTCCAAAACACAAGCGTCAATCAGAATATTCTGAAAGAAAAATAATCTGATGTTTATATTACAAAATTCTTCAACTATGCATGGCTGTAAACATTGTTTCCCCATCTCTGGCACCAGAATGGATTAATCATTGGCTTTATGGAAGAAGCCAGAGAGTGCTGGTGGATGATTGCTTCTGAGACTGGAGGCCTGTGACTAGTGATGAGAGGCCTCAGGAGTTGGTGCTGGGACCATTGTTGTTTGTCATCTAAATCAATGATCTGGATGATAACGTGGTGAATTGGATCAGCAAGTTTGCAGATGACACTAAGATTGGAGGTGTTGTGGACAGCAAAGAAGGTTTTCAAAACTTGCAGAGGGATCAGGACCAGCTGGAAAAATGGGCTGAAAGATGGAATTTAATGCAGACAAGTGTGAGGTGTTGCATTTTGGAAGGACAATCCAAGGTAGGACATACATGGTGAATGGTAGGGCACTGAGGGATGTGGTAAAACAGAGGGATCTGGGAATTCAGATGCATAAATCCCTGAAAGTAGCATCACAGGTAGATAGGGTTGTGAAGAGAGCTTTTGGCATAATGGCCTGCATAAATCAAAGTATTGAGTACAGGAGTTGGGATGTTATGATACAGTTGTATCAGACATTGGTGAGACCAGATTTAGAGTATTGTGTGCAGTTTTGTTCACCTAACTACAGAAAAGCTTTCAATAAGATTGAAAGAGTGCAGAGAAGATTCACAAGGATGTTGCTGGGACTTCAGGAACTGAGTTACAGGGAAAGGTTAAACAGGTTAGGAGAACCTCATTCTTCTACGCTTCTATCCAGAGTGTAGAAGAATGAGGAGAGATCTGATAGAAATATACATAATTTTGAGGTGTATTGACAGTGTAAATGCAAGTAGGCTTTTTCCACTGAGGTTAGGTGAGATACAAACCAGATGACTTGGGTTTAAGGTGAAAGGGGAGAAGTTTAGGGAGAACTTCTTCACAGAGAGTGGTGGGCGTGTGGAACAAGCTGCCAGCTGAAGTGGTGAATCCGGGCTCAATTCTAACATTGAAGAAAAATTTGGATAGGTACTTAGATGGGAGAGGTTTGGAGGGAAATGGATTGAGTGCAGGTCAGTGGGGCGAGGCAGAAGAATAGTTTGGCACAGACTAGAAGGGCTGAAGGGCCTGTTTCCTGTGCTACAATGATCTATGGTTCCAATGCACAACATAATTGCTATAGATTCTTTGACAGCATTTTCCAAACCCACTACTTCGACCAGTATGAATGTCTAAGACAACAAGCTGCAAAGGAACACCAATGCTGATTCCCAGTCAAGCCCCCAGACTCAGTATTGTTGTTCCTGCAATGAAGCAAAAACTCCCTCTTCAACAGCACTGTGAGAGCAGCCTCTACAGAAGGAACGCAGTCACCTCCACTCTCAAGGGTAATAAATAAGCAGGTCATGCAGGGAGAATGAGAAATGGCAGTGCTGTAGCAGCAGGATGGCCACTGGAGCAAATCTGGGGAGAGTTGGGAGTGGAGACAACGCAATCCCACCACCCCCCCCCCCCCCCCCAACCAGGTCCTACCACCCAGTTCTACTGCCGACAGCTCTGTTCGGGCTTTAAACGGCCTGTTAAAGGAGCTGACGGTAGTTTATTTAAAATCCTGCAACCGTGGGATCTAGGCCTAATGTGGCAGCGCCCCTGTTCTGCAGTGGCCATGAGGGGATGCAGATTCTGGGGGAGTAGCAGGCCATCAGTAACGGGGAGAACACTCCCCATTGAGGAGGAGAGGCAGAGGAGATGACTCCCAAGGACGGTGAAGATGGCAGCAGACCAGCAAGGGGCTTGGAGGCTGCGGGCTGTTGATGAAATGCAGGCGAGGAACTCTTGCAGGCTGCTGGCGACTTGAGGTCAAAGTACTCACACCAGATTATGGACTGCTGGAGACTGACCCATGGGAACCTGGTAGCGGAACTGGGATTCATGACAGTGCTGAGGGCAAGGAGGGCTCCTGGGTGTTGAAGGCTTCCTCATCGTGTCGGAGGTTTGGATCTGGGCTCAGGTTGCCAATGGTCTGAACAGAACTGGAGGCTTGTGCTCGCAGCAGAGGATGCGGGAGTGCTGCAGGCAAATCAACAGACACTCAGAATCTCTGAAGAGTCTCTTATGTTTCTCTTTCTCTGACTGTAAGGGGCGACAGGCAATGCTAACAGTGACTCTTTGACTGCCTTCTGCAATTACGTGTAATATTACATTTCTGTTTCATTGCATGACCAGAAATAGTAACTGATCTGGGGCCTGAGCTTTTGTATCAGTGGTGACTTTTTACTTCTTATCGATGATACGTGACCTGCTGAGTTCTCCAGCAATTTTAAGTATTCCATTACAATCCCAGCATCCTGTTTAACTCTGCAGGCAATAAATGCTGTCATCGGCTACTAATTCAAGAGAGAGCATTACTTCAGTGTTGAGCCAGTGTTTTAGACTCAATGGGACATCATCTGAACAGATCCTGCAGAAATGCAGGGCATTTGTAGAAATCAGAATCAACAGTTGTTTTATGCAATGATGGACAGAACTGCTCTGTGTGTCCTTGGGATCTGGGACAAGCAGTCACAGGATCCACACTGTTTACTGGAGCTTTTTAGTATCTCAGAGGAACAAACTAGTGGTTTGCAACAAAATAAAAGCAACAGAATCTATTGATGGATAAAATTCCAACTGCACAAGAGGAGCCTCCAAATGAAGCTTGCCAACCTCCCTTTCAAGACCATTGAGCAAATCTACAGAGCAGCATGGTACAGTAAATTCCCTGTTATCTGGAATTCAAGCAACCAGCAAAAAAATTATGAAAATAAACTGGTAGGAAATATGAAAGTTTAAAGTTGTTAGAGCACTGGTTTTGTAAACCAGGGGTCACGAGTTCATTCCTCGCTGGTGTTGCGTTTCAGTTTGGGGCATTGAACAAAGTGGCGACTGTCTTTTTTATGGTAGACAAAGTTAAAGAATTTCATGTATGTTACATTCTAAATGTCGTATTATGTGACAATAATGGAACCTTTCCCTTTTTATCAACAATCCCCATAAGTGCTGGGTCCACAGGCACCTTTTTAACTGTACTATCCTACAGACAAACACCCTCATAAATCATCTGAGCTTCACTGTGACAACTTCCTTCTGCTTCACCAAGCATAGTCAGCACCGAGGGGGGTCCAATTTTCCACCGAGAGATTTATATTTGTTATCGGAGGCATGAATGACTCAGTCAGACTCGTTTTGGAGTCAGAAGGTGGTGATTTGAGGGTATGCAGTGGTGTCCTTGATTAATTGCGCTCTCTGCCCTCTCCCACAGACATAAAGGATTCCAAGATAGTATTCAAGGAAGCACAGAATCTATGCAAAAGACATCTGCTGGAGGAACTCAGTGGGTCAAAGAGCATCAATGGGAATAAAAGAACAGTCCACGGATTGAGTCAGAACCCTTCATCAAGATGTTGTCCCCTGCAGAAGCTATTTTCATTGTTATTTATGAGTACAGAACATATATTACATGAAATTGCCTTCTGCCTGCCGTAAAGCAGATAAAGAGTCACCATCAGTGTCATCCGGCAGAGTCACTGAGGGTCCGCGGATTCACCTCCGGTGCACCCACGCCCAGACTCCTGTTCAATCCATCGGCAACCAGAGCTCCAGATCCAAACCTCCGACACAATCAGGAAAACTTCAGTGTTTGAGGCCCTTTGGGAGCCCTTCTTTTCCATGTGGGTCCCTTAGCTGCTGAGCCTCTCATTGGTCCGCTGCCATGGTCACCATCCTATAGAGTCGTCTCCTCTGCTTTTCTTTCTCGGGGTGGGGGAGGGGGGGGATTATTCTTCCCATTTCTGCAACCCTGCACTGGATTGCTGCTTCCCAGAGTCTGCAACCACTCATGACCACTGCCGAGCACAGGCACCATCATCTTGAGCACAGAAATAAGGGTGAAGGATTTTAGTTAAAAGCACCGTCAGTATATTAACAGGCTGTTTAAAGCCTGTACGGCAATAGAACCGAGTGGTTGAACCCTTTGGAGCAGCACTGTGTCTCCATTTCTCACTCTCCCGCCTCCACACCAGCAGCCCGTTATAGCAGCTCCAGTAGTACCACCTTCATTTTCCTGACCAACAAATATTCTTCAAACATTAACACAAAAGAGCAAATGTTCTGGTCGTCATCAACATGCCATTTGTCAGTGTTCACTGTGCACAAACGGCGCTGCTCATTGGACAACAGCGAGTTGTATTTCAGAAAGTAGCTCAAGGACTGTCAACTCCTGGGTAAAATACTCTACCTGCTTCTGCGCTGCAAAGATAACATTCATAAAATTCATGTATTGAGCAGCAGAGTCCTCGGCAGCTTTAATTACCTGTGGAAAAGATGAGCAATTCTAAATCAGACTGTCATAATATGCACATCATGGTAGTGCGGTAGAGGGAAGAGGCAGGTGTATATTTAGGGTTGGACATGTAGTGAAAGTCACTTGATCCTATCTTTACCGATCCCCTCCCATTCCACCACCTCCCTGCAGATCAGTAGTTCCATGAGACCCAAGGTCGCTCTCTCAAAGACTCAGGGGAACCACAGCTCCTTGCAAAGACTCTCAGCAGCGAACGCACCACCCTTTCAAACAGGGTACAAGAAGTCTTTTAACAGTGGCCACTGATCACTCACCAGTATTCGTGATCTCAGCTCGTGACTGGCTGCATTTTGAAGGAAAAAAATAGAAAATAGTTTTTGTAATGTCAAAGCTGCAAGTTACAAAACATATTTCACCAAGGAATGCAATCTCAGTAAACATACATACATACCATTCAACTCTTTAGTCACCTTGTGAATATCTGATCAGAAGTATTCAGAAAAAGCAACAGTTGTGGAGCAAGAGGTCAGACATAACACCTAGAACATTACAGCACAGTACAGGCCCTTCAGCCCATGATGTTGTGTTGACTTACATATACCGAAATAAAACCAAAACTCTTCCTTTATTTTTCTTTCATCCATGCACTTAAGAGTCCACCACCAACCTGGCAATGCATTCCAGGGACCCATAACTCTCAGTGTAAAAATCTTACCTCTGAAGTCTCCCCAAAAGCTTCCTCCCTTGTGTTTGCTCCTGTTGCCCTGAGAAAAAGTTGCTGGCTGTCTACCTTATCTACGCCTCTCATAAACTTGTAGACCTCTATTAAATCACCCCTCATCCTTCTTTGCTCCAAAGAGAAAACCCCTTGCCCTGATAAGTTTGTCTCATAAGGGCAGAATATCCAGCCACGTATCCGGCCAAGTATTAAAAATCCGTGCTGACCAACTTACCATATTCATGGATATCTTCAACATCTCACTTTGGCAGAGTGTGATATCCACCTATTTCAAATAGGTGTCAATCGTACCGATGTCCAAGAGCATAGTAACCTGTCTTAATGACTATCGACCAGCAGCACTTACATCAACAGTGATGAAGTGCTTTGAAAGGCTACTGTTGAAGGATATCAGCTCCTGTCTGAGCGACAACATGGATCCGTTCCAATTTGCCCATCATAGCAACAGGTCTATGCAGATGCCATTTTACTGGCTCAACACAAACCTAGAGAGCAAAGATGCATTCATTAGGATGTTCTTTATTGACTACAGTTTGGCATTTAACACGATCATCCCCTCAAAACTGATCAGCAAATTCCAAGTGCTGAGATTCAACACCCCACTGTGTCACTGGAGCTTGGATTTCATCACCTCCAGGCCACAATCAGTGAGGATTGGTAAGAACATCTCCTCCACAATCTCCATCAGTACCAGAGCACCACAGGGTTGTGTTCTTAGCCCCCTGCTCTACTCACTTTACACCTATGACTGTGTAGCTCGGTACGACAACTCAATCTACAAATTTGCCGACAATATCACTAGAGTGAGTTGCATATAAAAAATGTGATGGAGGGAGGCTGAAAACTTGGCTGAATGGTGGACCACCAACAACAACCTTGCACTCAATGTCACCAAAACCAAGGAGCTGACTGCTGACTTCAGGAAGGGAAATCCAGTGATTTCGGAGTCACTATCTCAGAGGATCTTTCCTGCACCCAACACTCAAATGTCTCTACTTCCTCAGGAGTTTGAGGAGGTTTGGTATGACATTGGAAACTATGGAAAATTTCAACAGATGTGTGGTGGGAAGTGTACTGATTAGCTGCATCACAGTCTGGTCTGCGGACACCAATACTCCTGAGCATAAAGCCCTCCGAAAGGTGGTGGACAGAGCACAGGAACATCACAGGCAAAACCCTTCCCACCACTGAGAACATCTACAGGGAACGCCGACTTTGGAGAGCAGCAGTATCGTCAAGGATCCACACCACCCAGCACATGCTCTGTTCTCGCTGCTGCCATCAGGAAAGAGGTCTAGATGTCACAAGACTCACACCATCAGGATCAGGAACAGCTGCTACCCATCTGCCATCAGACTCCTCAATGACAAACTCAATCAGGGACTCATTTAAGAACCCTTATTTTGGAATTTTATTGATTTTTTAAAATTCTCTCTGTATTGCAGTTTGCTTACAATTCTGTATCTGTTTGCATTTCTTTATTGGTTTACGTATACATTCTGTACAATTTTTTTGCATTACCAGTGCTAATTCTGTCTCGTCTGCAGGAAAATGTATCTTAGGGTTACGTGTGATCTCATGTATGTACTCTGAAAATAAATCTGAAATCAAAGACATATTTTCCAATCCAGACAACATCCTGGTAAATCTCCTCTGCACCCTCTCCATAGCTTCCACATCCAACAAGATCTAAACATAAAGATGAAAAATGAAAAATGGGAAAAGCTATGCTCTGAAACTATGAGAAATACAATAAACACAAGGTTACACATGATACAATATAATTGGTTACACAGGCTATATATCATGCCCCAAAAGTTAAATAAATGGGACCCAACAGTATCAGATAGAAGCTTTCGCTGTAAGAAGGAAACGGGAACAACAGTACATGCAATTTGGGCATGTGAGAAAGTGGAAAAGTTTTGGGAAATCTAAATCAGATATTAAATAAAATCACAAAAAGCAACATACCAAAAAATCCAGAGATCTTTCTTCTCAGTAAAGAATTAGGCCTCAAATTGGATGAAGCACAAAAAAGATTTATTACGACAGCCTTAGCTGTAGCAAAAAAATGTATAATGTCAATCTGGAAGTCGGAAGAGAGCCTAAGAGTATGGCAATGGTACATGGAAATGAAATGTATTGCATTGGAAAAAATAACATATAATTTAAAAAATAAAGTCACAGTATTCGAACAAATTTGGGAAACGTACATGGAACACAACAGAGAGGGCCTATCGTGGACCTCCACCCCCCTAAAATGATAGAATGAGAAGAAGATGAAATGAACTGACCCAGTGTGTAAAAGTAGATGACACAATTTCTTGTTTATTTTCATTGTGTGATGACATTGTTTAATGGGTTTATTGTATTGTATATGTTGAACGTTTAGTGGGTAGGGAGGGGGTTGGAAGGAGAGAGGGGAGGGGGGGAAAGGGGAGAAAATTACACTGTGTATATTCAAGAGGTAAATGCTTGTGTGTATTTTGGTTAATATGGTTCATAGTGTGAAAAATTTAAAAATTAAAAAAAATAATAATTTTAGTAGTTGGTAATTTGTTTTTTTTCCTTTCTAAGTGAATCTTCTTCCATATGTTGAGTAAATGATGCAGTACTGGTGAACTTTTATATTGCACCAGTTTTTCATCCCACTTATAAAGTATATGTTCTGGTACCTTCTCCCCTATTTTATCTAGCTCTATCTTAGTCCAATCTGGTTTTTCCTTTGTCTGATAAAAATCTGATAAATATCTTAATTGTGCTGCTCTATAATAATTTTTAAAGTTTAGTAGCTACAAACCACCTTGTTTGTACCACTCTGTTAATTTATCTAACGCTATCCTCGGTTTCCCCCCTTTCCATAAGAATTTCCTTATTATTCTTTTTAGTTCATTGAAGAATTTCTCTGTTAAGGGAATTGGTAACGATTGAAATAGGTATTGTATCCTTGGGAAGACATTCAACCCTCCCTATCAATGTTAGTGGCAATTCTTTCCAATGTTCAAAGTCAACCTGTAATTTCTTCATTAATGGCTGATAATTTAATTTGTATAGGTGGCCTAAATTTTTATCTAATCTAATACCTAGGTATCAGATTGCTTGTGTTTCCCATTTAAATGGTGAATCTTTTTTAAATTCTGTGTAATCCGCATTATTCATTGGCATCGCTTCACTTACATTTGCGTTGTCTTGTACCCCAATATTTCACCATATACCTTCAATTTCTTATGTAGTTCTTTTATTGATATTTCTGGTTCTGTTAAGTATACTATGATGTCATCTGTAAATAAACTGATTTTATACTCTTTCTCCTTTATTTTTATCTCTTTTATTTTCTGTTCTTATCAGTTCTGCCAATGGTTCTATTGCTAAAGCGAAGAGTGAGGGAGATAGTGGACATCCCTGCCTAGTTGACCTACTTAATTTAAATTGGTTCATACATATCCATTTACTGTCACCTTCGCCAATGGTCCCTTATATAATGCTTTAATCCAATTGATATATTTTTCTGGTAGGTTGAACCTCTGTAATACTTTGAATAAATAATTCCATTCTACCCTGTCAAAGGCTTTTTCTGCGTCTAAAGCAACAGCCACTGTTGGTATCTAATTTCCTTGAACTGCATGGATTAAATTAATGAACTTACAGATATTATCCGCTGTTCGTCTTTTCTTAATAAATCCAGTTACTATTTTTGGTACAGTTGGCCAATCTGCTTGCTAATAGTTTTGCTATTATCTTATAATCTGAATTAAGTAGAGATATTGGTCTATTTGATGCTGGTGTTAGTGGATCCTTCCCCGTCTTTGGTAATTATTGCTGTTTTACATGAATCTGGCAAGTTTTGTGTTTCTTCTATTTGGTTCATTACTTCCAGGAGAGGAGGAATTAATAACTCTTTAAATGTTTTATAGAATTCTATTGGGAGTCCATCCTCTCCAGGCGTTTAATTGTTCGGCAGCTTTTTTAATATATACTGTAATGGTTTTATCAACAACTGTGTGGCAACCTTGAGAGATGTGTGGATTTGCACCACAAGGTCCCTCTGTTCTTGCACACTGTTGAGTATTTCTTCCATTAACCCTGTACTCAACCTTCAGGTTTGACTTTCCAAAATGCATCACCTCAGATTTATCCGGATTGAACTCCATCTGCCACTTTTCCGCTCAACTCTGCATCCTGTCTATATCCTTTTGTAAGCCACGACAACTTTCAGGAATATCCACAACACCTCCAACCTGCATATCATCTGTTAATTTAATGACCCATCCTTCAGGGGTTCCAGAACAAATCCTTGCAAAATTCCACTTGTCACTGACCTCCAAGCAGTATATCTTCTGTCCACTACTACTCTCTGCTTTCTACAGGCAAGCCAATTCTGAATCCATACAGCCAAGGCTCCATGGATCCAGCACACAATCCTGTTCTATTCTGACCTCTATCCTTGAGCAACTCTGCCTTCACTCTCGTCATCCTTCTGTTCTTCCCCTACGCATAGAATGCCTTGGGGTTCTCCTTAATCCTATATGCCAAGGCCTTCTCGTGCCCCCTTCGAGCTCTCCTTAGTCCTTTCTTGTTCTTTCCTGGCTATCATATAATTTTCATGAGCCTTTCCTGTCTTTTGCTTCCTCAACCTTGTGTATGTTTTCTTCTTCCTCTCAACGAGCTGTCTCACCCCTTAAGTAACCACTGTTACCCTTTCCTACTATCTTTTCCCTGACTCAGTGGGACAAACCTACCAAAAAATCCATGTAAGTGGTTCCTAAACATCCTCCACATTACTTCTGCGCTATCTCCCGAAAACATCTCTTCCCAATTTACTCTCCCTCATGCCATTGTAATTAGCCCTTCCCCAATTAAACACTTCCCCATTCTGTCTGCTTTTAGCCTTGTCCGTGGCTATGCTAAAGCTCAGGAACGTGGTCACCATCACCGAAATGCTTCCCCACCAAGAGGTCTGTCACCTGACCAGGTTCATTACCCAGTACTAGATCCAGAGTGGCCTCTCCTCTAGTCAGCTTGTCCACATACTGCGTCAAGAAATATTTCTTGGACACACCTACCCCTCTTGCAGTAAGGAGGCACTAGTAAATATTTGGGATGTTGAAGTCTCCCATGACAACAACCCTGTAATTTCTACACCATTCCAAAATCTGCTTATCTACCTGTTCCTTGGTGTCACCAGGGCTATTTGGGGGCCTAAGGCAACTCCCAGTACAGTAATTGCTCCCTTCCTATTTCTCACTTCCATCTACCACTGACACAGTAGACACTCTCTTGGCAGTGTCCTCCCTTTCTATAGCTGTGATACTAACCAAACCACCTCCCCTACCCCCCCCCCCACCCCACTTCTCATCCTGTTCTTTTTAAAACACCTAAACCCTGGTACCTGCATCAGCCAATCCTGTCCTTCTGCCAGCCAAGTCTCTGAAACAGCCACAACATTGGAATTTCGTGTACCGATCCATGCTCTCAGTTCATCTTTTTTTCCTGATACTCCTTGCATTGAAATATACACATTTCAAACCCTCCAAATGACTACATTTCTGCTTCCTCACCTGCCTGTCCTTCCTCACAAATCCACAACACATTGCATCATCCTTTCCACCTTCTGCTCTAATCTTTGCACTCACACCGATTCCCACCCCCATGCCAAGCCAATTTAAACTCTTCCCAAAACCTCTAGCGAACCTGCCCACCAAAATATTGGTCCCCCTCTACTCTGGGTGCAGCCTGTCCTTTTAATACAGGTCCCACCTTCCCCGAAGAGATCCAAATGATCCACAAATTTGAACCCCCGCCCTGCACCCATGCATTCATCTGCCACAACTTCCTATTCCTACCCTCACTGGTGTGTGGCACAGGCAGCAATTCCAAGATTACCATCTTTGAGGTCCTGCTTTTCAGCTTCTTTCCGAACTCCCTATATTCCCTCTTCAGGACCTCATCCCTACTCCTATCTATGTCATTGGGACCAATGTGGACCATGACATCTGGCTGCTCACCCTCCCATTTGAGAATGTTGTGGATTCGATCAAAGACATCCTGACCTTGGCTCTTGGGAGGCAACATGCCATTCAGGAGTCTCGATCTTGTTCACAGAACTTCCTATCTGTTCACTTAACTACTAAATCCTCAATCACTATAGCTCTCCTCCTCTCTCCCCTTCCCTTCTGAGCCAAAGGGCCAGACTCTGCACCAGAAACCTGACCACTGTGACCTGTGCCTGGTAGATCATCCTCCACCCCAACAGTTTCCAAATCAGTCTACTTATTATTGAGGGGAACTGCCACAGAGGTGCTCTGCAATGACTGCCTCTTCTAGGAGTCACACAGTTATCTGCCTCCTGCCTTTTAGGGGTGACTGTCTCCCTTTAGCTCCTGCCTATCACCCCCTCCGCCTCCCGAATGATTTGGAATTCATCCAGCTCCAGTGCTCTCACTTGTACATCAGTACATCTCTTGTAGGTGCAGTCATCAGGGACAATTATGCTCTAACAGGTTTCCCACATCCTGCATCCAAAGCACTCCGCTGTCTAGCCAGTGTCTCCACTACTTACTGGCAAAGATCTTACCTGTAGCACGACCTCAGCCTCTGCTCACTGAAGCTTTTCAAGCCAAACCAACAACTGCTCCTGCACCACCCTACCCCTCCCAACCTGTGCTAGACAGTCCCGCCGCTGGGCCCCCCTGGACTGACCCCCAGCACCACTTCGCGCCAGGCTGCACCACCCTCCCCAGTGCTGGGCCCATACCACGCTGCCTCCATGCCACTCCGTGCTTGTATATCTTTACCTCCCAAGGACACTGCAAAACCTGCTAAGTTCCTCCAGCATTTTTGTGCTTTTACATTAACCGACAACCCCTGTATATTTTGAACCACAGAACATTTACAGCACAGAAAGCAGGCCCTTCTAGTTTGTGCCAAATATATAGATAAGCACAACATCGAGGGCCAAAGGGCCTGTACTGTGCTGTAATAGTCCATGTTCCACCAGCACATTTTGCCTCCAATATGCTACTAGAATTCTTCCTCCCCTCCCCCAAGCAAACTCATTCCCAAAATTCAGGATCTGGGTC
Source organism: Narcine bancroftii (assembly GCF_036971445.1). NCBI lineage: Eukaryota > Metazoa > Chordata > Chondrichthyes > Torpediniformes > Narcinidae > Narcine > Narcine bancroftii. The sequence continues at coordinate 195,554,217 of NC_091472.1, forward strand.
TTAATACCTCCCTCTGCAACTGACTTTCCTCCACCATCGCACCAGTGCCATTAAAGCTTGCCATGATGATGGATTTTGAGAGCAAAACATTGGCCATGTCATCATTCACACAAGAAAGGGTGGGGATTTTGAATCAATTCTGGAGCAAGGATACAACAAAGTGCTTTTGCCAATGATCCAGCCAGCAAAGTTTCTGTTAGATGGGCTCTCACTTCAGCTGCAATGCAAAAGAGGAAGAATTCATTATAATGCAGCAAAGCAAAGGCAGAGCAATACTCAGATACTATTTATTGCCATGTAATAAAACACAAATATAATATTACATAAAATTGCCTTTAGCCTGCCCCAAGGCAGATAAAGATTCACCATTAGCGTTGCTCGGCTTCCCTGAGTTAGAGAAAAAGAAGCAAACGCAAGTCCCCCAGTCACCGAGGCTCCATGAATTCACCTCCAGCACTCCTGCAGCCACATAAGACTCCAGTTCAGTTCAAACCATCAGCAGCCCAAGCTTCAGATCCAAACAAGCCTTCAGCACCCAGGGCCCTTCAGGAGCCTTCTTGCACTCAGCACCCTCTTGAATCTCGTTCCGATATCTGGTTCTCCTGAGCCAGTCTCCAGTAGCCTGCAGCCTGCTGTGAGTCCTTGGACCTCTGGTCGTCAACAGACCACCGCCTGTGAGTGCCCTTCAGCCGCAAAGCTTCTCACTCGTCTGCTACCATAGACATCATCCTTAGGGTTGTCTTCTCTGCTTCTTCTCGACCGGGTGAGTTCTTCCCATGACTGCTCCCCCTCGGAGTCGGCAACCCCCAGTGGCCACTGCAAAGCACAGGTACTGCCCATCTTAGGCCCTGACCCTGTGGTCACAGGATTTTAAATAAAATGCCATCAGCTCCTTTACCAGGCTGTTCAAAACCTGGGACTGGGCAGCAGGATTCCACAGGTAGCTGTTACAGCAACAATGGCAGCGCTGTCATTTTTTACCTTTTGCTTGGTCAGTGTACTGGAGGCTAAGATACAAGATGCTTACTTTTCGCCATGAGGTCCTTGATCTCCTCGGTGACCATGTCATTTCCTGATGCCAGGAGCTCATATTTCCCATCCTTACTGCCTGATAAAGTCGACTCTGCACAACCAGCGTCGCTACTTTCTGTGAAGCTTCCCAATTTCCACTGTTTACCTGGGTACAGGAAACGGCTGCAGAAACAAGAAGCAGAAAACACCGAAACCCATTAATATTTCAGCCCTGGGGAGATCAATACCCATTTCCAGAGAAGAAACCACATGGCCAAGCACATCCGTACCTCTCCTGACTGTGACTTGCTATAATGGCAAGTCTGTTATTGCGGCTCATAACCAAGTGAGAGTTTCCCATCACCATCACTGCGTCCATACATTTCGATAGGGTGAACTGGAAAACAAAACGAAAACCGCTCCATACAAGTTGTGAAGCATCTTTTTTAAAATTTAGATAAACTGCACAGTAACAGGCCTTTCCAGCCCACAAGCCCATGCCGCCCTATTACACCCAATTGACCTACAACCCCTGTACCTTTTATTAGAAGGTGGGAGGAAACTGGAACACCCAGACGAAACCATGCAGACACAGAAGGAACATAAACTGCTTATAGACGAGGGGAGTCACATGATAGAGTAGTGGCCAGTCGGGAAACTCCAGCCCTCTCCAGAAAAGTGAAAAAAAGACAGTGAAAAAACGAAGGCACAAACACAAAAACCAAATAAAGTGAAAATAAAGGTGTGGAGAAAATGGCAGCGAAAAAAGAAAAGCCAAAAGCAACGGGAAGAAGAGAAGAAGAAAGGACGTCGGAAGAAGAAGGTGAAGGCCTTACCTGTCCGAGGAGGCCCGCCGCGGAGAGAGAAGCCCATTCCCTAAGGTCAGTTGAAGCCCCGAACTCGGGACTACAAAAATGGCTCACGGAGCCAAACAAAAGTGCGCGATGCACAAGACAAAAATAACACTGACGGGAGGGGGGACCAGCTGAGGAGTCGATCTCCACAGCTGAAATTGACAGCCACAGCAAAGCGGCAAGAGGAGAACATAGAAAATAACGAGAACAAGAAAGAAGAGAGTAAAAAGAAATCAAAGAAACAACAGATGACCAACCCAGAGGAAGAAGACCAGTAGCAAGACACTTCGAATAAAAATAAGAAGACCAAAAATACCCAACAAAATAAAACAAACAAACCAACAAGAAAACCAGAAGAGACAGAGGTAAAGGTCGCAGATCCTGGAATGTTCTCAGAAGAAGAAGAGGAAGAACACAGCGAAATGGAAGATGAAGGGAAGGGCAAGACAATGGATATATATTTTTATAAAGAATATATGGAATCAGTAAAAGAATGGCAGTCACAAGAATTCAGTGAAATAAAAAGAAGAGTAAAAAGTACAGAAGAAAAAATGAATAGATTAGAGATGATCATGTCAGATATAGGAAAAAGAGTGGACAAGGTGGAAGAACGAGAAACAGCCGTAGAAATGGAAGTAGAGGACTTAAAAAAGAAATTAGAAGAATCTGATAAAAAAGTTAAAGAGGCAAAAGAGCTGTTAGCTCAGAAGATAGATATAATGGAAAATTATAGTAGAAGAAACAATATAAAGATAGTGGGCCTTAAGGAAGATGAAGAAGGCAAGAATATGAGAGAATTTATAAAAGAATGGATCCGCAGGGTCCTAGGAAAACCAGAATTACAGGAAGAAATGGAAATAGAAAGGGCACACAGAACATTAGCCCCTAAACCACAACCACAACAAAACCCAAGATCCATTCTAGTAAAATTCTTAAGATATACAAGAAGAGAAAAGATATTTGAAGAAAGCAATGAGGAAAATAAGAGAAGACAAAAAACCACTGGAATACAAAGGTCAAAAAATTTTTTTCTATCCAGATATAAGTTTTGAACTCCTGAAGAAGAGGAAGGAGTTCAATGCAGCAAAAACGATCCTATGGAAAAAAGGATATAAATTTATGCTAAAGTATCCAGCGGTACTTAAAATAGTTATTCCAGGGCAGCAAAACAGACTATTCTTGGATCCGGAGGAAGCAAGAAAATTTGCAGAACAACTACAAAACAGAAGGAGAGAAGAAGATATGTAACGAGAACAAAAATGACCACAAACTATATGTATGTGTGTATGTATATATATAAAAAAATAGAATATCGGTAAGAACTAAGAAGGGAAAGGAAGGGAAGAAAGGAAGTATGGGGGGAATTAAGAGAGTGACCTTTGTTGTATATGAAAATTAAAATCTTTTCTGGGGGGGGCTAGGTGGGGAAGAGTTACGGTCACTGCGAAATCAGTTGGCGCTTGCGAGTGAATTCGCAAATCCAAATGGAGTGGGGAAATGTGGTTGCCCGACAAGGGACAAAGGGAAACTCAGGAAGGGGAGGGGATAGTGGGGTTAAAGGAACTTTAGATAGGAGAATAAGGGAAATGTTTGATGTTTGAGAAATGTTGTCTTATAAAGTGTTCAAAAAAAAAGAAAGCAGAAATGGATAAGAAGGATAGGTGATGATGAAGAAACGGGAAGGAAAGATAAACAAAGTATGAAATAGCTATGTTGAACTATATGACTTTAAATATTAATGGACTACATAACCAAATCAAAAGGAAGAAACTGCTAAATTTACTGAACAAAGGGGGAGTCACGTGATGGAGTAGGGGCCGGTCAGGGAATTCCAGCCCTCTCCCGAAAAGTTAAAAAAAAATACACAAAGCACAAAGGTACAAGATTAAAATTTATAACAAAGTAAAAGTAAAGGTGAGAAGAAAATGGCAGCGAAGAGAGAAAAGTCGAATACAACGGGAAGAAAAGAGGAAGAAAGAATGTCGAAAGAAGAAGGTGAAGGCCTTACCTGTCAGATGAGGCCTGCCGCGGAGAGAGAAGCCCGCTCGCTCAGATCAGTGGAAGTCCCAGGCTCGAGACTACAAAAATGGCTCGCAGAGCGACTCCTCGCGCATGCGCGATGTGCATGAAAAAAAACACACTGACGGGATGGGGGAACAGCTGCGGAGTCGATCTCCACAGCTGAGAGAGACACCTGCAGCACAACAGCAGGTGCAGAACACAGACAATAACGACAACAAGAAAGAAGAGGGTAAAAAGAAAACAAGGAAAAAACATATGGTCAATCCAGAGGAAGAAGAAGAAGAACAGACAGAAGTGGAAGAAAAAGAAAAAGGCAAGACAATGGATGTATCTTTTTTTAAAGAATATATGGAATCAGTGAAAGAATGGCAATTACAAGAATTTAATGAGATAAAAAGAAGAATTAAGAATGCAGAAGAAAAAATGAATAAAATGGAAATGGCCATGTCAGAGATAGGAAAAAGAGTGGAAAATATGGAAGAACGAGAAACAATTGTAGAAATGGAAGTAGAGGAATTAAAAGATAAATTAGAAGAATCTAATAAAAAAGTTAAAGAGGCACATGAGCTGTTAGCTCAGAAGATAGATATAATAGAAAACTATAATAGAAGAAATAATATAAAGATAGTGGGCCTTAAGGAAGATGAAGAAGGCAAGAATATGAGAGAATTTATAAAAGATTGGATCCCCAGGGTCCTAGGAAGACCAGAATTACAGGAAGAAATGGAAATAGAGAGGGCACATAGAACTTTAGCTCCGAAACCACAACCGCAGCAAAAACCAAGATCCATTTTAGTAAAATTCTTAAGATATACAACAAGAGAAAATATATTGGAGAAAGCAATGAAGAAAGTAAGAGAAGACAAAAAGCCACTGGAATATAAAGGTCAAAAAATTTTTTTCTATCCAGACATAAGTTTTGAACTCCTGAAGAAGAAGAAGGAGATCAATACAGCAAAAACGATCTTATGGAAAAAAGGATATAAATTTATGTTAAAGTACCCAGCAGTACTTAAAATAGTTATTCCAGGGCAACAAAACAGACTATTCTCGGATCCAGAGGAAGCAAGGAAATTTGCAGAACAACTACAAAACAAGCAGAGAGATGAAGACATGTAATGAGAGTAAAAATGACCACGAACTATATGTATGTGTGTAAAGGGGTATATGTGTGTATATATATAGTGTGTATACATGAATGTATCCATATTTAGAGGAAAATATATAGAGTATAGTCAAGAATTAATAAGGGAAGGAAAGGGAATAGAGGGAATAAAGAGGGAATTAAAAGAGTGACCTTTGTTACATATGAAAATTGAAATCTTTTCTGGGGGGGGCTGGGTGGGGAGGAGTTACAGTCACTACAAAATCAATTGACGTTTGCGAGTGAATTCGCAAATCCAAATGGAGAGGGGAGATGTGGTTGCCCGACAAGGGATAAAGGGCAACTCAGGAGGGGGAGGGGAGAATGGGGTTAAAGAAGTTTTAGATAGGAGAATAAGGAAAATGTTTGATGTTTGAGAAATGTTGTCTTATAAAGTGTTCAAAACAAGAAAGCAGAAATGGATAAGAAGGAAAGGTGATGATGGAGAAACGGAAAGGGAAGATAAACAAAGTATGAAATGGCTACGCTGAACTATATGACTTTAAATATTAACGGAATACATAACCAAATCAAAAGGAAGAAACTGCTAAATTTACTGAAAAAAGAAAAAATTGATATAGCATTTGTGCAAGAAACATATTTAACTGAATTGGAGCACAAGAAATTAAAGAGAGATTGGGTAGGACACGTAACAGCAGCGTCGTATAATTCAAAAGCAAGAGGAGTAGCTATATTAATTAGTAAAAATGTGCCAATTAAAATAGAAGAGGAAATAATAGATCCAGCAGGGAGATATGTAATGATAAAATGTCAGATATATTTGGAGTTTTGGAATCTACTCAATGTATATTCACCAAACGAAGAAGATCAAAAGTTTATGCAAGATATTTTTTTGAAGATAGCAAATACGCAAGGGAACATATTAATAGGAGGGGATTTCAACCTGAATTTGGATTCAAATATGGACAAAACTGGGAAAAAAATTAACAGAAAGAACAAAGTAACCAAATTTATAATTAAATCGATGCAAGAAATGCAACTTTTGGATATATGGAGGAAACAACACCCAAACGAAAAGGAATATTCATATTACTCGGGTAAACATAAAACATACTCAAGAATAGACCTATTTTTGTTATCAGCTCGTATGCAAGATAGAATCAGAAAAACAGAATATAAAGCTAGAATTTTATCGGACCATTCACCCTTGATATTGACAATAAAGTCAGAGGACATCCCTCCAAGAATGTATAGATGGAGATTAAACTCCATGCTACTTAAAAGGCAGGATTTTAGAGAATTAATTGAAAGACAAATTAAAATGTACTTTGAAATAAATACGGAATCAGTGAAAGTTAAGTTTATACTATGGGATGCAATGAAAGCGTTCATTAGAGGGCAAATAATAAGTTATGTAACCAAGATGAAGAAGGACTATAATCAGGAAACAGAGCAGTTGGAAAGGGAAATAGTAAATAGAGAAAAAGAATTAGCAATGAAGGAAGATACAACTAAAAGAAGAGAATTGGCAGATAAAAAAATAAAATATGAAACACTACAAACATATAAGGTGGAGAAGAACATAATGAAGACAAAACAGAAATATTATGAATTAGGGGAAAAACACACAAAATTCTAGCATGGCAGCTTAAGACAGAACAAGCTAAGAAAATGGTATTGGCATCAAGGAAAAAAGACAAACAAATCACATATAATCCAACGGAGATCAAGGGAAAATTTAGAGAATTCGATGAAAAATTATACCAAACTGAAAACGAAGGGAAAGAAGGGAAAATAGATGAATTTTTAACTAAAATTGAACTACCGAAATTACAAACAGAGGAACAAAATAAATTAACAGAACCATTTGAAATAGTAGAAATACAAGAGATAATAAGAAAACTACTGAATAATAAAACACCAGGAGAGGATGGATTCCCAACAGAATTCTATAAAACATTTAAAAATTTATTAATTCCTCCCCTCCTAGAAGTAATCAACCAGATTGATAAAACACAAAGCTTACTAGATTCATGTAAAAGAGCAATAATTACAGTTATACTAAACCAAGGGAAAGATCCACTCGCACCAGCGTCACAAAGACCAATATCATTACTTAACACAGATTATAAGATAATAGCTAAACTATTAGCAAACAGATTAGCAGAGCATGTACCTAAAATGGTAAATCTAGACCAAATTGGATTTATTAAAAAAAGACGCACAACAGACAATATTTGTAAATTTATTAACTTAATTCATGCAGTAGAAGGGAATAAAGCGCCAACAGTAGCAGTTGCTTTAGACGCAGAGAAGGCCTTTGACACAGTAGAATGGAATTATTTATTCAAAGTATTGCAAAAATTCAGTTTACCAGAGAAGTATATTAATTGGATGAAAGCATTATAGAAGGGGCCATTGGCGAAAATGACAGTAAATGGATATATATCAAAGCAATTTAACTTAAGCAGGTCAACACGGCAGGGATGCCCACTATCACCCTTATTCTTCGCATTAGCTATAGAACCACTAGCAAAATTGATAAGAACAGAAAATAATATAAAAGGGATAAAAATAAAAGACAAGGAATATAAAATCAGTTTATTTGCGGATGATGTTATAGTATACTTAACAGAACCAGAACTATCAATAAAAGAATTATATAAGAAATTGAAGGAATATGGAGAAGTGTCGGGTTACAAGATTAACATAAATAAAAGTGAAGCAATGCCAATGAATAATGCGGATTTCTCAAAATTTAAGAAGGAATCACCATTCAGATGGCAAATGCAAGCAATAAGATACCTCGGTATACAAATACATAAAAATTTCGGCCATCTATATAAACTCAATTATTACCCACTAATGAAAAAAATTACAGGATGATTTAGAGCATTGGAGAGATTTACCATGAACACTAATAGGAAGGATAAACTGTATTAAAATGAACATTTTCCCAAGGATATTATACCTATTTCAGGCACTGCCAATACACTTGACAGAGAAATTCTTCAAGGAGTTAAAGAAAATAATAAGGAAATTTTTATGGAAAGGGGGGAAACCGAGGAGAGCACTAGATAAACTAACAGAATGGTATAAACAAGGAGGCTTACAACTGCCAAACTTTAAAAATTATTATAGAGCCGCACAATTAAGATACCTATCAGATTTTTATCAAACAAGGGAAAAGCCAGATTGGACTAGATTAGAATTAGATAAAATACGAGGAAAAGATACCTGAACACATATTATATAAATGGGATGAAAAATTGGTACAACGTAGGAGTTCTCCAGTATTACATCATCTACTCAATATTTGGAAAAAGATTCATGTAGAAAGGAATAAAACAAATTACCAATTACCAAAACTAATATTGACGCAAAATAAGTTACTCCCTTTTACAATAGATAACCTTTCCTTTAGAGAATGGGAGAAAAAAGGGATCAAAAGAATAGAAAATTGTTTTTCAGGAAATAGATTATTATCCTTTGAACAAATGAAAGATAAATACAATATAACTCAAGATACAGTGCTGGCATATTACCAATTGAGATCCTACTTGAAGGACAAATTAGGAAGCAGTCTGAGGTTACCAGAGGGAAGTAACTTTGAATACGCGATTACAGACAGATACAATGATAATCAAAAGATTTATAACAAATATGTATATTAAACTGCAAGAAAAGGAGAATGAGGAAACAAATGGTAAAACTAAACAACAATGGGAACAAGATTTAAATATAAAGATTTAAAAGGAAACATGGGAGAAATTATGTTCTGGAACGATGAGAAATACAATAAATACGAGGTTACGTATGATACAATATAACTGGATACACAGGCTATACATTACACCTCAAAAGTTAAATAAATGGGACCCAACAGTATCTGATAGATGTTTTCGATGTAAAAAAGAAATGGGAACAACAATTCATGCAATCTGGACATGAGAGAAAGTAGAAAAATTTTGGGAAGATCTAAACTAAATATTAAATAAAATTAAAGAAAACAATATACCAAAAAATCCAGAGATCTTCCTCCGAAGTAACATAAAAAACAAAGAATTTGGAATTGATTTGGATGGTGCACAAAAAAGATTTGTTAAGATAGCTCTAGCCGTAGCAAAAAAAAGTATTATGTCAACCTGGAAATTGGAAGATAATTTGAAAATACAACAATGGTATATAGAAATTAATAAATGTATTCCATTAGAAAAAATAACATATAGTTTAAGAAATAATATTGAAATATTTGAACAAATATGGGAGCCTTACATGAAACACAATAGCGAAAACCTACCGGGGACATTCACTACCTAAATTAACGAAAGGAGGAGGAAATGAAAAGAATTGACTCAGTGGAATTTCTTGTTTATTTTTATTGAATGACAACATTGTTTGACTGGTTTAATGTATCTTAGATTTTGTACTTTAAATGGATGGGGGGGAGGTAGGGAGAGTGGGATGGGAGGAGGGAGGGGGGGAGAAAATGACACTGTATATATTTGAAAAGGAAAATGTATGTACCATGGTCAATGTGGTTTATAGTGTGAAAAATAAAAAATTTAAAAAATAAAAAAAATTTACTGAAAAAATTGATATAGCATTCGTACAAGCAACACACTTAACTGAAGTGCAGCACAAGAAATTAAAGAGAGATTGGATAGGACATGTAACAGCAGCGTCATATAATTCAAAAGCTAAAGGAGTAGCTATATTAATCAGTAAAAATGTACCAATCAAAATAGAAGAAGAAATAATAGATCCAGCAGGGAGATATGTAATGATAAAATGTCAGATATATTCGGAATTTTGGAATTTACTCAATGTATATTCACCTAACGAAGAAGATCAAAAATTTATGCAAGATATTTTTTTGAAGATAGCAGACACGCAAGGGAACATACTAATAGGAAGGGATTTCAACTTTAATTTGGATTCAAACATGGATAAAACTGGGAAAAAAATTAACAGAAAGAACAAAGTAACCAAATTTATAATTAAGTCGATGCAAGAAATGCAACTTTTGGATATATGGAGGAAACAACACCCAAACGAAAAGGAATATTCATATTATTCGGGTAGACATAAAACATACTCAAGAATAGACCTATTCTTGTTATCAGCTCGCATGCAAGACAGAGTTAGGAAAACAGAATATAAAGCTAGACTATTATTGGACCACTCACCCCTGAAATTGACAATAGAGTTAGAGGACATCCCTCCAAGAATGTATAGACAGAGATTAAACTCCATGCTACTTAAAAGGCAGGATTTTAGAGAAGTCATTGAACGACAAATTAAAATGTACTTTGAAATAAATACGGATCAGTGAAAGATAAGTTTATACTATGGGACGCAATGAAAGCGTTCATTAGAGGGCAAATAATAAGTTATGTAACTAAGATGAAGAAGGACTACAATCAGGAAACAGAGCAGTTGGAAAGGGAAATAGCAAATATAGAAAAAGAATTAGCAATGAAGGAAGACACAACTAAAAGAAGATAAAAAAAATAAAATATGAAACACTACAAACATATAAGGTGGAGAAGAACATAATGAAGACAAAACAGAAATATTATGAACTAGGAGAAAAAACGCACAAAATTCTAGCGTGGCAGCTTAAGACAGAACAAACTAAGAGCATGGTATTGGCATTAAGGAAAAAAGACAAGCAAATCACATATAATCCAACGGAGATTAATGAAAACTTCAGAGAATTCTACGAACAATTATATCAAACTGAAAACGAAGGGAAAGAAGACAAAATAGATGAATTTTTAACTAAAATTGAACTACCGAAATTACAAACAGAGGAACAAAATAAATTAACAGAACCATTTGAAATAGTAGAAATACAAGAGATAATAAAAAAACTACTGAATAATAAAACACCAGGAGAGGATGGATTCCCAATAGAATTCTATAAAACATTTAAAGATTTATTAATTCCTCCCCTCCTGGAAGTAATCAACCAGATTGATAAAACACAAAGCTTACCAGATTCATGCAAAACAGCAATAATTACAGTAATACCAAAGACAGGTAAAGATCCGCTCGCACCAGCGTCATATAGACCAATATCTTTACTTAACACAGATTATAAGATAATAGCTAAACTATTAGCAAACAGATTAGCAGAGCATGTACCTAAAATGGTAAATCTAGACCAAACTGGATTTATTAAAAAAAAGACGAACAACAGACAAAATTTGTAAATTTATTAACTTAATTCATGCAGTAGAAGGAAATAAAGCTCCAACAGTAGCGGTTGCTTTAGACGCAGAGAAGGCCTTTGACGGAGTAGAATGGAATTATTTATTCAAAGTACTTCAAAAATTCAGCTTACCAGAGAAATATATTAATTGGATTAAAGCATTATATAAGGGGCCACTGGCAAAAGTGACAGTAAATGGATATATATCAAAACAATTTAACTTAAGCAGATCAACAAGGCAGGGATGCCCACTATCGCCCTTATTGTTCGCGTTAGCCATAGAACCACTAGCAGAACTGGAAAGAACAGAAAATAAAATAAAAGGGATAAAAATAAAAGACAAGGAATATAAAATCAGTTTATTTGCAGATGACGTTATAGTATACTTAGCAGAACCAGAACTATCAATAAAAGAATTACATAAGAAATTGAAGGAATATGGAGAAGTGTCGGGGTACAAGATTAACGCAAATAAAAGTGAAGCAATGCCAATGAATAATGTGGATTTCTCAAAATTTAAGAAAGAATCACCATTCAGATGGCAAATGCAAGCAATGCGATACCTAGGTATACAAATAAATAAAAACCTCGGCCATCTATATAAACTCAATTATTATCCACTAATGAAAAAATTACAGGACGACTTAGAACATGGAAAGACTTACCACTAACACTAATAGGAAGGATAAACTGTATTAAAATGAACATTTTCCGGAAGGAGTCACGTGATGGAGTAGTGGCCGGACGGTGAACTCCAGCCCTCTCCAGAAAAGTCGGGAAAAACAAGAGAAAATACAAAGGCACAGAAATACAAGTTAAAGAAAAGTGAGTATAAAGGTGGAAAGAAGATGGAGACAAAAGAAGAAAAATCAAAATCAACGGTAAGAAGAGAGGAAGAGAAGACAACGGAGGAAAAAGGTGAAGGCCTTACCTGTCCGAAGAGGCCCGCTGTGGAGAGAGGAGCCCACTACCTCAGGTCGGTAGAAAAAGAACTACAACAATGGCTCACAGAGCCGAGTAAAAGTGCGCAACCGCGCATGAAAAAAAACACACCGACGGCAGGGGGGACCAGCTGGGGAGTCGATCTCCACAGCCGGCAACGACAGCTGCAGAAAACCTGCAGCAAGAAGAGACCACAGAAGACAATAGAAACAAGAAAGAAGAGGAGGAAAGGGCACCAAAGAAACAACAGATGGCCAACCCAGAGGAAGAAGAAGAGGAAGAATACAGTGAAATAGATAAAGGGAAAGGCAAGGTAAAGGATATACTTGCTCTTGTTAGAGGATACATGGAGTCATTTAAAGAATGGCAAACACAGGAATTCAATGATTTAAGAAGAAGAATAAACAACACAGAAGAGAAAGTGAATAAAATAGATATGACCTTAACAGAAATGGGGAAAAAAATGGACAAGATGGAAGAACGGGCAGTAGCAGCAGAAATGGAGGTAGAAGACTTAAAAAAGAAATTGGAGGAATCTAATAAAAAAACTAAAGAGACACAAGAACTACTAGCTCAAAAAATAGATATAATGGAAATTTATAACAGAAGAAATAACATAAAGATAGTGGGCCTTAAGGAAGATGAAGAAGGCAAGAATATGAGGGAGTTTATAAAAGAGTGGATCCCTAAGACCCTAGGATGTCCAGAACTACAGCAAGAAATGGAAATAGAAAGGGCACATAGAGCATTGGCCTCTAAACCACAACCACAACAAAAACCAAGATCTATTGTAGTAAAATTCCTAAGATATACTACAAGAGAAAAGGTACTGGAGAAGACAATGGAAAAAGTAAGAGAGGGCAACAAACCACTGGAGTATAAAGGGCAAAAAATCTTCATTTATCCAGATATAAGTTTTGAACTCCTAAAGAAGAGAAAAGAGTTCAATACAGCAAAGCGATTTTATGGAAGAAAGGGTATAAATTTACATTGAAGCATCCTGCGGTATTGAAAATATTTATTCCAGGACAAGAAAACAGACTATTCTCGGATCCAGAAGAAGCACGAAAATTTGCAGAACAATTACAAAAATAGACTGAGGGATGAAGACGGGTAATGAGAGTAAAAATGATCACGATTGATATGTATGTGGGTAAAGACAAAAATAGACTGAGGGATGAAGACGGGTAATGAGGGTAAAAATGACCACGATTGATATGTATGCGGGTAAAGAGGTATAAGAGTGAATAGAGACAATGGGCATACGTGAAAGTATCTGTAATTAGAGGAAAACATAGATAGTATAGACAAGAATTAATAAGGGAAGGTAATGGAATAGAGAGAATAAGGAGGGAATTAAAAGAGTGACCTTTGTGACATATGAAAAGTGAAATCTTTTCTGGGGGGGGCTGGGTGGGGGAAAAGAGCGGTCACTGCAAAATCAGTTGACGCTTGCGAGTGGATTCGCAAATCCAAATGGAGAGGGGAGATGTGGTTGTCCGACAAGGGATAAAGGACAACTCAGGAGGGGAAGGGGAGATTGGGGATAAAGAAGATAGAAATAGGAGAACAAGGAAAATGTTGGATGTTGTAGGAATGTTGTCTGGTAAAGAGTTGAAAATAAGAAAACAGAAATGGAAAAGGAGGAAAGGTAATGATGGAAAAACGGAAAGAGAAGATAAACAAAATATAAAATGGCTACGCTGAACTATATGACTTTAAATATTAATGGAATACATAACCAAATTAAAAGGAAGAAACTACTAAATTTACTGAAAAAGGAAAAAATAGATATAGCATTTGTCCAAGAAACACACTTAACTGAATTGGAGCACAAGAAATTAAAGAGAGATTGGGTAGGACATGTAACAGCAGCATCGTATAATTCAAAAGCAAGAGGAGTGGCTATATTAATTAGCAAAAATGTGCCATTTAAAATAGAAGAGGAAATAATAGATCCAGCAGGGAGATATGTTATGATAAAATGTCAGATAAATTCGGAGCTTTGGAATCTACTTAATATATATTCACCTAACGAAGAAGATCAAAAGTTTATGCAAGATATCTTTTTGAAGGTAGCTAATACGCAAGGGAACATATTAATAGGAGGGGATTTCAATCTGAATTTGGATCCAAATATGGATAAAACGGGGAAAAAAATTAACAGGAAGAACAAAGTAACCAAATTTATAATTAAATCAATGCAAGAAATGAAACTTGTGGACATATGGAGGAAACAAAACCCAAAAGAAAAGGAATACTCATACTACTCGACTAGACATAAAACATACTCAAGAATAGACCTATTTTTGTTATCAGCTAGTATGCAGGATAGAGTAAGAAAAACAGAATATAAAGCGAGAATGCTATCGGACCATTCACCCTTAATACTGACAGTAAAGCTAGAGGACATCCCTCCAAGAATGTATAGATGGAGATTAAACCCCATGCTACTTAAAAGAAAGGATTTTAGAGAATTAATTGAAAAACAATTAAAAATGTACTTTGAAGTAAAAACAGAATCAGTGGAAGATAAGTTTATACTATGGGACACAATGAAAGCATTCATTAGAGGACAAATAATAAGTTATGCAACCAAGATGAAGAAGGACTATAATCAGGAAACAGAGCAGTTGGAAAAGGAAATAGTAAACATAGAAAAAAAATTAGCAATAAAGGAAGATACAACCAAAAGAAGAGAATTGGCGGATAAAAAAAATAAAATATGAAACATTACAAACATATAAGGTGGAGAAGAATATAATGAAGACAAAACAGAAATATTATGAACTAGGTGAAAAAACACACAAAATCTTAGCATGGCAGCTTAAGACAGAGCAAACTACAAAAATGGTATTGGCAACAAGGAAAAAAGACAAACAAATTACATATAATCCAAAAGAAATTAAGGAAAACTTCAGAGAATTCTATGAACAATTATACCGAACTGAAAACGAAGGGAAAATAGATGAATTTTTGACTACAATTGAACTACCAAAACTACAAATAGAGGAACAAAATAAATTAACAGAACCATTTGGAACAGTAGAAATACAAGAGATAATAAAAAAATTACCAAATAATAAGACACCAGGAGAGGATGGACTCCCAATAGAATTCTACAAAACATTTAAAGATCTATTAATACCGCCCCTCCTGGATGTAATCAACCAGATTGATGAGACACAAAACTTACCAGATTCATGTAAAACAGCAATAATTACAGTGATACTAAAACAAGGGAAAGATCCACTCTCACCAGCGTCATATAGACCAATATCTCTGCTAAACACAGATTATAAGATAATAGCTAAACTATTAGCAAACAGATTAGCAGAACAGGTACCGAAAATGGTAAATTTAGACCAAACTGGATTTATCAAAAAAAGACGCACAACAGACAATATTTGTAAATTTATTAACTTAATTCATGCAGTAGAAGGAAATAAAGCACCGGCAGTAGCAGTTGCTTTAGACGCAGAGAAGGCCTTCGACAGAGTAGAATGGAATTACTTGTTCAAAGTATTGCAAAAATTCAGTTTACCGGAGAAGTATATTAATTGGATTAAAGCATTATATAAGGGACCGTTAGCGAAAGTGACAGTAAATGGACATGTATCAAAGCAATTTAACTTAAGCAGGTCAACGCGGCAGGGATGCCCACTATCACCATTATTGTTTGCGCTAGCTATAGAACCACTAGCAGAATCGATAAGAATAGATAATAATATAAAAGGAATAAAAATAAAAGACAGGGAATATAAAATCAGTCTATTTGCGGATGATGTGATAGTGTACTTAACAGAACCAGAACTATCAATAAAAGAACTATATAAGAAATTGAAGGAATATGGAGAAGTGTCGGGATACAAGATAAACGTAAATAAAAGTGAAGCAATGCCTATGAATAACGCGGATTTCTCAAAATTTAAGAAGGAATCCCCATTCAGATGGCAAATGCAGGCAATAAGATACCTAGTAGTACAAATAAACAAAAATCTAGGCCAATTATATAAACTCAATTACAATCCACTAATGAAAAAATTACAGGACGATTTAGAGCATTGGAAAGAGCTACCACTAACACTGATAGGAAGGATAAACTGTATTAAAATGAACATTTTTCAAAGGATACTATACTTATTTCAGGCATTGCCAATACAACTGACAGAAAAATTCTTCAAAGAGTTAAAGAAAATAATAAGGAAATTTTTATGGACAGGGGGGAAACCGAGGATAGCACTAGATAAATTAACAGAATGGTATAAACAAGGAGGCTTACAATTGCCAAACTTCAAAAATTATTATAGAGCCGCACAATTAAGGTACCTATCAGATTTTTATCAAACAAGGGAAAAACCAGACTGGACGAGATTAGAATTAGATAAAATAGGGGAAAAGATACCTGAACACATATTATATAAATGGGACGAAAAATTGGTACAACATAGAACTTCTCCAGTATTACACCATCTCCTCAATATATGGAAGAAGATTCATGTAGAAAGAAATAAAACAAATTATCAATTACCAAAACTAATATTGACGCAAAATAAGCTACTCCCTTTTACAATAGACAACCTTTCCTTTAGAAAATGGGGAAAAAAAGGGATTAAAAGAATAGAAAATTGTTTTTCAGGAAGTAGATTCTTATCCTTTGAACAAATGAGAGATAAGTACAATATAACTGGAGATACAGCGCTGGCATATTACCAACTGAGATCCTACTTGAAAGATAAATTAGGAAGCAATTTGAGTTTACCAGAGGGAAGTAACCTTGAATATGTGATTACAGATACAATGTTAATCAAAAGATTTATAACAAATATGTATATTAAACTGCAAGAAAAGGAGAATGAGGAAACAAATGGTAAAACTAAACAAAAATGGGAACAAGATTTAAATATAAAGATAAAAAAGGAAACATGGGAGAAATTATGTTCTGGAACGATGAGAAATACAATAAATACGAGGCTGCGTATGATACAATATAATTGGTTACACAGACTATACATTACACCACAAAAGTTAAATAAATGGGACCCAACAGTATCTGATAGATGTTTTCGATGTAAAAAAGAAAGGGGAACAACAATTCATGCAATCTGGACATGTGAGAGAGTAGAAAAATTTTGGGATGATCTCAATCAGATATTAAATAAAATAACAGAAAACAATATACCAAAGAATCCAGAGATCTTTCTCCTAAGTAACATAAAAAATAAAGAATTTGGAATTGACTTGGAAGATGCACAAAAAAGATTTGTTAAGATAGCCCTAGCCGTAGCAAAAAAATGTATTATGTCAATCTGGAAATTGGAAGATAATTTGTATACCTAAAATGGATGAGAGGGGGGGGGGGGTGGCTTGGGAGGAGGGAGGGGGGGGGGGGAGAAAAAGTCACTGTAAATGTGTGAAAAAGAAAAAGTGTATATCATGGCTATTGTGATTTATGGTGTGAAAAATAAAAATTTTAAAAAAAAATGAACATTTTCCCAAGGATACAATACCTATTTCAGGCATTAACAATACACTTGACAGAGAAATTCTTCAAGGAGTTAAAGAATATAATAAGGAAATTTTAATGGAAAGGGGGGATACCGAGGATAGCACTAGATAAATTAACAGAATGGTATAAACAAGGAGGCTTACATCTGCCAAACTTTTATAGAGCCGCACAAATAAGATACCTATCAGATTTTTATCAAACAAGGGAACATTGGACTAGATTAGAACTGGATAAAATAGGGGAGAAGATACCTGAACATATATTATATAAATGGGATGAAAAATTGGTACAATGTAGGAATTCTCCAGTATTACATCATCTGCTCAATATTTGGAAGAGGATTCATGTAGAAAGGAATAAAACAAATTACCAACTACCAAAACTAATACTGATGCAAAATCAGCAAATCCCTTTTACAATAGATAACCTTTCCTTTAGAGAATGGGAGAAAAAAGGGATCAAAAGAATAGAAAATTGTTTTTCGGGAAATAAATTATTACCCTTTGGACAAATGAAGGATAAATATAATATAACTAACGATACAGTGTTGCCATACTACCAACTGAAATCCTACTTGAAGGACAAATTGGGAAGCAGCCTGAGGTTACCAGAGGGAAGTAATTTTGAATGTGTGATTACAGACACAATGATAATCAAAAAATTTGTAACAAACATGTATATTAAACTACAAGAAAAGGAGAATGAGGAAACAAATGGTAAAACTAAACAAAAATGGGAACAAGATCTAAACATAAAGATAAAGAAGGAAACATGGGAGAAGTTATGCTCAGGAACGATGAGAAATACAATAAATACGAGGTTACATATGATACAATATAACTGGATAAACAGGCTATACATTACACCTCAAAAGTTAAATAAATGGGACCCAACAGTATCTGACAGATGTTTTCGCTGTAAAAAGGAATTGGGAACAACAATTCATGCAATTTGGACATGTGAGAAAGTGAAAAAATTTTGGGAAGATCTAAACCAGATATTAAATAAAATCACAAAAAGCAATATATCAATAAACCCAGAGATCTTCCTCCTAAGTAACATAAAAAACAAAGAACTTGGACTCGATTTGGATGGTGCACAAAAAAGATTTGTTAGGATAGCCCTAGCTGTAGCAAAAAAAATGTATTATGTCTGCCTGGAAATTAGAAGATAACTTGAGAATACAACAATGGTATATAGAAATGAATTAATGTATTCCAATAGAAAAAATAACATATAATTTAAGAAATAACATTACAATATTTGAACAAATATGGGAGCCATACATGAAACATAATAGAGAAAATCTACCGGGGACATCTACCACCTAAAATGACAGAAGGAGAAGAGAATGAAAAGAACTGACTCAGTGGAATTTCTTGTTTATTTTTATTGAGTGACAACATTGTTTGACGGGTTTAATGTATCTTATTTTCTGAACTTTAAATAAATGGGAGGGGAGGTAAGGAGGGAGGGAGGGGGGAGAAAACGACATTGTATATATTTAATAAGGAAAATGTATGTATCTTGATCAAAATGGTTTATAGTGTGAAAAATAAAAATTTTTTTAAAAAAGCTCCTTTTCAACAGCACTGGATTCAATCTTGGCTTCACTGGCGCTGTATCAGTTCTGCACTGACCCTGCTTAAACTTGTCACCTGTCACCGTGAGTGTGAAGCACTCAGATCCTCAGTTTATCTCCTCACTTGCTCCATAACACAGCAAACTTAAGCACACGTGGGTGAAATCGGACAAATGTGAGTGATCCAATTGTGATGTCGAACCAAACAGGACTGAGTTATTAAACAGCAGGGCCCTGGAGATTTTTTTTGAACAGAGACACCAGAGATACAGGTGCATAATTCCCCAAAATGTTTTATGGTTCTATTAAGAAAAGTTTGGACAAGTACATTGCAATGGAGAGGCAGCATCCACCACCAAGTAGCGCTGCTCCGCTCCTGTTCGGAGGATATACTACTTACCCATCAAGGTCAAAGACTCACTCCAAGCCATCAAGGTGACCCTTACGATTGGCTCACCTAAATCACCAGGTGCTGCAGTCCAGGCAGCCTGCCCAGACTCAGCCCTGACCTTCACCCAATTGGCCCACCTCACCTCAGTTTACCCCTGCTGAGCCCCTGCACTTGGCATCGAGCCATTGGCCACAGCAACAAATGGGACCCACACTGAACCTTATGATTGGTCCCCCAGCTTTGCCCCCAGAACTATAAAGGACCATGTACTCCTCATGGCATGTATGTATCACCTTCCACACTGGGTTGGGGTGAGCTTCGTGGTCAGGTAGCAGAGCCATGTCCATACCGGTCAAGGGGTGGAGGCACGTAGTATCACCTTGATCTGATTGTTGAATGTGTATGCTCTTGTAATGTCCCCAGATTCTGTCGGTTTCCCCCTCGTCATCCGAAAGTGTATATTTACCCCCTGCATATTGTGTATGTGTAGATGTTTGCTTAACATATCGACCCTGTTGTCCCATTTCCATCCCTGAAATAAACGTGTGCTTTGTACCTCCACTTTGGTCTGGTTTTTAACCTGTGGGACCCACACGAACCACATACATGGATGGGAAGGATATGGAATGGGTGCAAGTCAGTGGGACTATTGTTTTGCACAGACTAGAAGGGTCAAAGGGGCTGTTTTCTTTGCTGTATTGTTCTATGGTTCTATTGAAAATGGCACCACAGATAGACAGGATGGTGAAGGCAATGTCAGGACATTGAGTATGGGAGCTAGGATGTCTTGTTACAACTGTTCAAGACATTGGTAAGTTAACACTGAGAATACTGAGTGCAGTTCTGAATTACCTGCTCTAAGAATGCAGTCATTAAACCAGAAAAGATTCACAAGGATGTTATGGAGAATGACAGGCTTAAATTATAGGGAGTCCAGAAAGGCTAGAATTATTTCCTTTCAACATAGGAAGTTGAGGGTGACCTTACAGAGATATACAAAATCATAGATTAGATAAGGCACATAATTAAAGTCTTTTCCCCAGAAGAGGAGAATCTAAAACTAGAGGGCATAGGTTTAAGGGGATAAGATTTAAAATGGACCCCAAGGACAACTTTTTCCATAAAGAGGGTCGTGTGTGTGTGTGTGTTTATGTCCATAAGTGTGTGTTTGAGTATGTGCATGCGTGCCTAAGTGTGAATATACACAGAGTTCCAAACAAAGTTGGTGAGCTCCAGGTACAAAAACTGCTCAGAAAGAATAGGGAAGGGAAAAAGTTGAGTGGGAGTGGGGGTGGGGTAGAACCAAGTAAGGAAAATATTGCAGTGCTTGAGGAAGGGACAGAATCTATCCTTTTGCCATCCCATTCCAGGAACAGGCTGCCAGGAGAAGTGATGGAAACAGACATGAGAGCAATGTTTAACACATGTTTAAATAACCGGACACATGAACAGGCAGGGAATGGAGGGTTATGGATCACATGCAAGTTAATGAGATTAGTGACAGTCGTTGACCTCATCGGTAACAACGATGAGTAGCACTACAGAGACGAGGTGGAAAATCTCATGATATGATGTGAGAGTAACAACCTGAGTCTCAACATGGACAAGATGAAGGAGATGATCATGGTCTTCAGGAGGACCAAGGACAACCACCTTCCACTGCACATTAATAGCTCAGTAGTGGAGAGCACAAAGTGTACCAAGTTCCTTGAAGACAACATAAAAAGTGACCTAGACTGGATACACAACTTCTCCTCACTTGTCAGGAAGACATAACAGTGACTGCACTTCCTGAGAAGACTGAGGTAGGCAAGGCTACCAGCCACCATCATGTCAACTTTCCACAAGAGTAGAAAGTATCGAGAGTATCCTGGCTGGCTGCATCACAGTGCATAATGGTTGCTGCAGAGCATCAGTTTGCAGGTCAATCCATAGGACCAGAAGGGTGGCAGAGAGGATCACTGGGGTCTCCCTGCTCCCCATTGATGGGATTTACTGGGATCATTGTCTTAAGAGGGCATGGAAAATAACTGAGGACCCTTTCCACCCCTTCCATCTTCCAGCTGCTCCTGTCAGGAATATCAGAGCCAGAAACAGCAGGCTGAGAAACAGCTTCTTCCCACGGGCAGTGAGAATGCTGAATGACTGATAAACTGCTGAATGACTCTACTATTTATTTAACATAATATTTATTTATTTTAAAATTGCATCCAAGTACTGTGCATGTGTATCATTTGACTGTATTATGTCTGTATGTGTGTTTGCAGAATGTTGCCCCAAGGACTGGAAAACACTTTCATTGGGTTGTTCTTGTACAATCGAATGACAAATAAACTTGATTTGAAATTATGGTCAGTTCCAATGTGGTAATCCAAGGGGCCTGTTCCTATGCTGTCTTGTCACACCTCTGGGACATTTCATTGGCTGGCAGCTGATGGGAAGGACAGTGAGGAACACACTTGGAAATAGCAGAATCAGCTCATCCTTTCTGAAATGAGGAGCCCAAAACTGCTCATGATACTCCAAGCGAAGTCTAACCATTGCCTAATGGAGACTCAACATCATGTCCCTCCTCTTATTTTCCATTCCTTTTGAAATGAATGTCAGCATTGCATTTGCCTTCTTCTGAGAATAAACTCAATCTGCAGGTTTACTTTCAGGCCATCCTGCACAAGGACTCCCAGGTCCCTTTGCATCTGGGTATTTTCACATCTCATAAACAGAAACAGGAGTGACCCAGATTAATTGAAGAAACTCCACCTCTGTGGCACAGATTCCCTCGATGTTGGATCTCAGGGTGTTATTTTTGGAAGGATATTTACCATTAAAAATGAAGCAACGTTAAATGCCTCTCATGTATCGTCTTACCTGGGATTCTTTTAGGATCTGCTGGCCCCACCAAACAGGATTGACATCCACCACAATTACAAGGAGACTGATCTCCTCCTCTGTGTGGAAAATAAAATAAAGGCATGCTTACTAATGGTTAGTTGGTGGAGACTTTTAAGACGACTGCAGATTTGTTAAATCAAGGTGTAAGGCAACAGCAATTGGAATGAATCCTGACGCACAAGATCATTACTCGAGGATAATGGAACATTAAATATCACTCAGACGCTGCAGCCCATTGACACGTTCCCAGATCCAACCAGGAAACCTGGGACTAATTGTCCCTGAGTTCTCTGCGTCCCAACACATCACTCACTCCTTTTGCTCCGACTCCTACTATGATTCTCACCTCCACCTTCACAGCCCCCTCGAAGCCCAGGTCATGGACTGAACTTTTCTGTCACTGTCCTCAACTCTTTTGTTTCATAACTAATGCCGTGAAAGGCAAAATCTGTGGGCACATTATGATGGCTCTAAACTAGCGACTGAGCATTTACTAAATGTGATTTCTGATTGAAATGAGGACAACTCAAGAAACCTACAGATTGCTCAATTTGCAATCCCTCCAAGGCAGAGATGGAGGTGTCAAGTCCAGAACAGAGGTTAAACAACAAAAAGCTGGAGGAACTCAGCGGGTCGGGCAGCATCCATGAGTAGAAATAGTCAATGTTTCAAGTTGGAACGCCTGATTGAGACTTTAAATATGATAGAATCGCTGGCAGGCCATTTCTACCCTTGAATGCTGCTTGAACCGCTGTCCGTCAGCTTCTCGATACTTGCTACAGATTCTAGCACGTGCAGTTTTTGTCTTTCTCCAGGCGGACAACAACAAGGAGTGGGTAAGGAACAGAGGAATGGGTAAGTAGGAATGGTGGGTCTGTTGAGGAATGGGGTGAGGGAAAGGAGGAGGGATGGCGAGGGGAGGAAGAGGGGATGGAGTGTGGGGGATGGGGTGAGAAAGAGGGATGGGGTGAAGGGATGAGGAAGGATGGGGTCAAGACATTGTGCCGGGTGAGGAGAAGCCGACACTCACCGGCGGCCATGGCTGTACCGCATTTCCGCTTCCGGTCCGAGTGTAGCGGTGAAACACGTCCGGGTGGAGATTGCTCGCATCTTCATGAGCCTCTGTTCACCAGCGGCTCGATCTCGGGAGACAGCTTCATGCGGCCTCCGCTTGGTGGGCGCCCAGCAGCTCAGGGGGCAACAGGAATCGGCGGCGGGATGGACGAGGCTGGTGAGCGGCGGCGGCGGGGACGTGGGTTCCGAGCTGTGGGAGGGTCCGGCGCCTCAGGTCGGGGAGCTGCGGGGCCGCGTGGGTCGGGCAGCCTCTGGAGGGGAGTCTGGTCTGAGTCGTTGTCAGAGTGGCTGAGAGCTCCTCCCTGACACTGCCAGGTTGGACCAAGGCTGAGTGACTGCAGGGGATGGCATGACCAGGTCCCCTGTCCTCTCTGATCGGGGTGGGGTGTCGCCTTGTGGTGCATGGTGTGGATGGGTTGGTGGTGTAGTCACTGTGCCAGCGGTGGAGGCAGTGGGTATTTGGGGGACTGTTGCCATGAGGTTTGCGAGAGCATTAGCATTGAAAGAACCCAGGCAATGTTCCATGGCATGGGTGGTGGAAGGGGGGTGACATATTTAGCACCCAGCCTCTGAACAACTCTTGTCGCCGTGTTATTTGCGTGAGTTGTCAGTCAATTTGGGTTTGCGGTGTGTGATAGTTCTTCCCCACCCACCAGTCTTTTGATGCTGAGTGATATGGCAATGAAGTCGAAAGGATATGGTTAGAGTTTTTTTTTGAAGTCCATAAGGCATCGGAACAGAAATAGACTATTCAGCCCATCGAGTTTGATCCGCTATTCAATCATGAGCTGATCCATTTTCCCCTTGGGCCCCACTGCCCGGCCTTCTCTCCATAATATTTCATGCCCTGGCTAATCAAGAACCTATCAATCTCTCCCTTAAATACACCCAATGACTTGGCCTCCACAACCGTTGAGGTAACAAATTCCACAGATTCACCACCCTCTGGCTAAAGAAATGCCTTTGCATCTCTGTTCTAAGTGGATGCCCTTCAGTCCTGAGGTTGTACCCTCTTGTCCTAGACTCTCCTACCACGGGAAACAACCTTTCTACATCTACTCTGTCCGTGGCACAGTTGGCATAGTGCATGGGTCCCTAAAGGGGTCGATGGGATAATCTAAGCAGTCGATAAATGCCAGGGGTTCAAAAAGGGGGCCGATTGAACTATTGTGGTCAAAAGCAGGAGCGTGTCTATGGAAAATAAAAGAACTGTCAAACGATTTTCATATGATAATCCTTTCATTCCCAGAATCATCCTTGTGAACCTCCTCCAAACCCTCTCCAATGTCAGCAAATCCTTTCTGAAACGAGGAGCCCAAAACTGCTCACAATGCTCCAAGTGAGGTCTCACCAGTAGGAATCCAGGCAAAAGTGTTCTATCCCACTGTTGGCTTGTGCCTGTAGATGGTGGATAGGAGGTGAGATGAAGAAAAAATGGTGGCACTGCCAGAAATGCTGTGATGGCAGCACTATCGCTGGCGCAGACCCATGAAGAGCAGGGAATGGAGACACACTGCTTCCCCTCGGGGTCCATCCGCTCAGTCTGACTGCTGTTGGCTCCATACAGGCTTTAAGTGGCCTATTTAAAAATCTCACAACCATAGGGTCTGGGTCCAAGATGGCGGCTCCTATGTATAGCAGCGGCCACGAGGGGTTGCAGACTTCAGAAAAGCAGAGGACTGGCGCAGGGCACTAGAAAATGGGGAGACCAGCCCCGTTTGAGAAGGAGAAGCAGAGGATATGACCTGTGGGACAGTGACCATGGCAGTGGACCAGCGAGGTGCTCTGAGGTAAAAGAAGACACAAATGGCAGGCAGTTGGCAATTTGAGTTGAGGAACCCACACAGGCTGCGGGCTGCTGGTGACTTGTGGATAAAGGGCTCACACCAAGCTATGGACTGCTGGAGACTGGCTGAAGGTGTTGCGGAGTCCAGAGGACCCCAAAAACCAGCAGCAATAGATATGCACCACAACAGAGGGTTACTTAAACAAAAGTTGTTTTTAATTATATTTGAACAAGAAAACAGAATGGAACATTAACTTATTACTTAACCTACCTAACTACGTAATCCCCCCCTAATACAAAGTGCAGGTGTGTGTAATGTATATTTAAGATTAGAAAAGTTCTTTGGATCACAGTCCAATCTCACTGGTTGCAGGCAATTCTTGTACTGTGCACAGAGGTTAGCAGTAACAAAGTTCACCAGTCTTTGGTGCTTAACAGGCAAATGGTTACCACTCAGGAGGGTTCTTGCTGGTTTTCAGAGAGAGATTCCATTTCCAGGACATCCACAACTGTTTCCTTCTCAATCATTCTTGCTGACGAAACTTGCCCCCTTCAGGGTTCTCCAGATGATCCTCTTTCTTTCAGGTCACCTTTCAGATCGCCAGTCTTCTCCTTCGACCATGCAGCCTTCCAAAGTTTGCCAGCTTGTCCCTCTGGAACAGATTTCTGTCTCCTCTCTCTCAGTTTCACACCCTCCCTCTCTGAGAGCAAAACAGTTCTCCCCTGCCTGCAAAGATCACATGCTCTCCCAGGCAAGCAGCTGTCGATACTTTGTTACACACAATTCCTCCCAAACCACCTCTAAATACTCTGTCACAAGGGGTACCAGGTATTGGATCATGTCAGAAATTTGGATCTGATACTCGGGTTGCCGATGGTTTGGACTGAAGTCTGTGCGGCTGCTGAGGTGTGGGAGCGCTGGAGGCGAACCTACACACACTCAATAACTCTGGGGATACTCTTTTGCATCTCTTTCTCTGACTATAAGGGGGACCAGGTAATTTCTGCTTACAGTAGACTAGAGGAAATTTTGTGTAATATCACATTTACTATTTTATTACAGGACAATAAAA
Source organism: Narcine bancroftii (assembly GCF_036971445.1). Lineage (NCBI taxonomy): Eukaryota > Metazoa > Chordata > Chondrichthyes > Torpediniformes > Narcinidae > Narcine > Narcine bancroftii. The sequence continues at coordinate 195,580,675 of NC_091472.1, forward strand.
GAATCTTGAATTTCACACCCAGCCTCTGACCTACTCTTGTCTCCATGTTATTTGGGTGACTTGTTGAATTTGCGGTCCATGCTGATCTCCCTCAGGGTTTTGATGCTGAGTGATCTGGCAACGCAGCTGAAAAGATGTGGTTATATTTTTCTTTGTTGGGGTGTAATTGATTGTCATCTCCGTGTACTGTGACAAGAGTATAGAGAGGTGTTTGGGAGATCAATTGGGAAAGGTTTGTTAGAGCAGGTCACACACAAACACTTTAAAACACAGACTTTTTGCAGGAGTTTTAGCAAGAGGGTTATTTGCAAAAGGCAACAAATGTAACAGGCAGTAGCAGCTTTGTCTGGAAGGTCATGTGAGGAGAAAAAAAAACAGGCTCTGCTCTCAGAGAGGAGGGAGTGAGAGAGAGGAGAGAGACACAGACATTGGTTCCAGAGGGGCAAGGTTGCAAGCTTTGAAAGATGGCCTGGTCAAAGGAGAGGACTGGCTGTCCGGTGTTTCCCATGGAATAGGAGAAACAGAAAGGAACTCTGTGGTGACCTGAAACAAGAAAAACTCTCTCTCTGAAAACCAACAAGAACTCTTCTGAGTAGTAACCATTTACCTGTTAAGCACCAAAGCCTGGTGAACACGTTATCTTCTGTGCACAGTATAGGAATTGCCTGCAACCAGTGAGATTGGACTGTGAACCAAAGAATTTTGCTGAAGTTACACACACATGCGCTTAGAATTAGAAGGGGGTTAAGTGAGTCAATGGAGATAAATTAAAGTTTGACTCTATTTTCATGTTCAAAGATAATTAAAAGCAACTTTTGTTTAAGTAACCCTTTGTCGTGGTTGGGTTTTGGAGTCCTCTGGACTTGTCTTTGGCTTGGCTTCGCGGACGAAGATTTATGGAGGGGGTAAAAAGTCCACGTCAGCTGCAGGCTCGTTTGTGGCTGACAAGTCCGATGCGGGACAGGCAGACACGATTGCAGCGGTTGCAGGGGAAAATTGGTGGGTTGGGGTTGGGTGTTGGGTTTTTCCTCCTTTGCCTTTTGTCAGTGAGGTAGGCTCTGCGGTCTTCTTCAAAGGAGGTTGCTGCCCGCCAAACTGTGAGGCGCCAAGATGCACGGTTTGAGGCGATATCAGCCCACTGGCGGTGGTCAATGTGGCAGGCACCAAGAGATTTCTTTAGGCAGTCCTTGTACCTTTTCTTTGGTGCACCTCTGTCACGGTGGCCAGTGGAGAGCTCGCCATATAACACGATCTTGGGAAGGCGATGGTCCTCCATTCTGGAGACGTGACCCATCCAGCGCAGCTGGATCTTCAGCAGCGTGGACTCGATGCTGTCGACCTCTGCCATCTCGAGTACTTCGACGTTAGGGATGTAAGCGCTCCAATGGATGTTGAGGATGGAGCGGGGACTTGTAACAGTACATAAATACCCATGCTTTTTATTGTCATGTAATAAAACAGAGATGTCACATTGTACAAAATTGCCGTTGCTATAAGGCAGCTAAAGATTTGCCCAGCACCCCTTACAGTCGGAGAAAGAGAGAGAGATTAGTCCCCTCAGCGTCACTTAGTGTATGTGGATTTTCCTCCAGCGATCCCACAGCCACACAGACTCCAATTCAGGCATGGGCTAGGTCATTTCCGGAGGGAGGTGCCGAAGGCATCATTTTAAGTGTCTGCCTTAACTGAATGGTATCTATTCATCTGCAGAGCTTGTGGATTATTTCAAAAGCCAGCTGAAGAAGAATGAAGATGTTGCTTCTGCAGTTGCAGCCATTCGCACCTTGCTGGAATTTCTGAAGCGAGATAAAGGTAAATTAAACCGAATGTAGTTTATAACCACTTTCTGCGCCCATTTTTCATCTGAGACTGTTCAGTGAATCTGTCCAATCTCCCAAGTCAAAAAGATGTACAACTTATAAACTAACCTGAAAATTTATGTGAAAGGTAGGATGTTGCAAAGTATTTTAAGAGGTTTTATTTTAATGGACTGGCATTCTCCGATTAACCCTTTGTTTGTTTTTGGCTTTTTATGTAACCGTGGTATGTATAAAGCTGAAGTTCATTAAATAGAGTATTCTTTTCTTTGGCTTGGCTTCGCGGACGAAGATTTATGGAGGGGGTAAAAAGTCCACGTCAGCTGCAGGCTCGTTTGTGGCTGACCAGTCCGATGCGGGACAGGCAGACACGATTGCAGCGGTTGCAAGGGAAAATTGGTTGGTTGGGGTTGGGTGTTGGGTTTTTCCTCCTTTGCCTTTTGTCAGTGAGGTGGGCTCTGCGGTCTTCTTCAAAGGAGGCTGCTGCCCGCCAAACTGTGAGGCGCCAAGATGCACGGTTTGAGGCGTTATCAGCCCACTGGCGGTGGTCAATGTGGCAGGCACCAAGAGATTTCTTTAGGCAGTCCTTGTACCTTTTCTTTGGTGCACCTCTGTCACGGTGGCCAGTGGAGAGCTCGCCATATAATACGATCTTGGGAAGGCGATGGTCCTCCATTCTGGAGACGTGACCCATCCAGCGCAGCTGGATCTTCAGCAGCGTGGACTCGATGCTGTCGACCTCTGCCATCTCGAGTACCTCGACGTTAGGGGTGTGAGCGCTCCAATGGATGTTGAGGATGGAGCGGAGACAACGCTGGTGGAAGCGTTCTAGGAGCCGTAGGTGGTGCCGGTAGAGGACCCATGATTCGGAGCCGAACAGGAGTGTGGGTATGACAACGGCTCTGTATACGCTTATCTTTGTGAGGTTTTTCAGTTGGTTGTTTTTCCAGACTCTTTTGTGTAGTCTTCCAAAGGCGCTATTTGCCTTGGCGAGTCTGTTGTCTATCTCATTGTCGATCCTTGCATCTGATGAAATGGTGCAGCCGAGATAGGTAAACTGGTTGACCGTTTTGAGTTTTGTGTGCCCGATGGAGATATTGAAGTATAAACACTTTGTGATGTGGAAAGCTGGTTCCTTTCAAATTGCACCAAGCTTCAAACTGTCCCCTGTATGTGTTTCTGGAATTAGGTGAGACGATTCAGGGGTTGAGGGAAAATCTGAAGGGAGCCATTAAAATCCTGAGCTGTGTAGACTCATCAGTGGCAGTGTCTTCAGGTGGTGAACTCTTCCTTCGTTTTATCAGTCTCACATCGCTGGAACACCCGGTAAGTACCCTAGCATACACAACCATCTTTGAATGCAGACAATGGACCCTCCCTATGCCTCTCTTTTAAATCACTGTAAAACCCCCCTCTGACTTAATCTTTGTTCTATTTCCCACATCCGCTTGCCTGGCCCAATATCAATGACTGTTTGATAATGCTCTTGTGACACTAAACGTAACTAGGTGTTCTGCTAGTAGAAAGGTGATCCAAATGAACCTGTAGATACACACCAGCCAATCTTTTGTCATGGACCTCAGCCAACCATGTTTGGAGTAGAGACCACACCCTCGCCTCACCAAGCAGTAAGCCCACTCGGTTTTTGCTGCAATGAATGGATGGGAGACTCCGACCTCCAGTTCAGCTGAGCTCTGATTTTTTTTAAGACATACATCATGGTAACATGGCCTTTCAACCCATAAGCCTGTGCCACCCAATAAACCTATGACCCTCGTACGTTTTGAACAATGGGAGGAAACCCACGCAGACACAGGAGAACATAGAAAGAGACAGCACTGGATTCAAACCCCAGTCCCAATCGTTGGTACTGGAACAGCATAGCGCTGTTAACTGACTGGTGAGTAATGATGAAAATTAGAGCTGTCTCAATCCCAGAACAGGTCATGGAAAATCATCTTTGTAGGTTTCACAAATTCCAAAAATTTGAGATGCTGAATTTAATTCACTCCACAAATTCCAGTGGAAATAATGTGTAGATTCTAAACCCCACCCCACCCCCCCCCCCCCCCACTTCTTGATGTGTGAAAATGCTACAGCTTTATTTTATCAAAAATTGTGATATGTATCCTTTTCTAGAACATAACCCTCTATCCTGTAACGCGTGTGTCCCCTGCATTGGTGCAGCCTTCTCACTCGACTGTGTTATAATCGCAGGTGAAGACCCTTGCATTGTCCTTGGGAGGCATGGTTAGCGCAACATTTTTCTAGTCCCAGTTACACGGGTTTGAGTCTGGCGCTGTCTGTAAGGAGTTTGTATATTCTTCTTGTGTCTGCATAAGTTTCTTCTGGGTGCTTTGGTTTCATTCCACCCTCTAAAACGTAAGGGCTTGTTGGTTAATTTGGGTGTAATTGGGTGACATGGGTTTAAATGGCCTGGAATCTGCTTCTACCATGCTGTAAATACATCTTTTTTAAATCTGTTGTAAAACCTTGAAATGTGGACTGAATTACTCCCACAAAGCCTAATTTACACGGCCGTATGGACTTGACCAGTGTGTGGAACTACATGAGGTCGAATACTGTTTTGTGAGGTTTCCAATTTACTGTTTGTTAGTGTTCACAACTGAGTTTAAACTTTCTTCTTGTAGGATTATTCAAAATGCAAAAAGACCATGATTGACCGAGGGGAGCTTTACTTGGGAAGAATTTCTGTCTCAAGGAGTAAGATTGCAAACCTGTGTCACACGTTTATAAATGATGGCGCTGTGAGTACCAGCTCAGTTGTAGAGCACCTACCAGACTGTATTCTCCACCTTGCTTGGCATTCTGCAGATGATGAAGATAGAGTCATACAGTCCCTCAGCAAACTTGCCCATGTCGACCAAATGTCCCACCTGCATCTGGCCCACATTCTTCCAAATCTATCCTATCCATATAACTATCCACATTTTTAAAAAACTTTGCAATAGTACCTGCCTCAACTAACCTCATCTGGCAGTGCATTTCATACACCCGCCATCCTCTGTGTATATTAAAAAAAGTTACCCCTCAGGTTCCTATTAAATCTCTCCCCCCCCCCCCCACTCAATTTAATGCCCTACTCTGGGCATTCACTCGATCTATTCCTCTCATGAGCAATGTGACAAGAATCATTGTTTTCAAATAAATAGAAAATAAAATTAATTTAAGCTTGAGGTGGACCTGGTCTTTTACTCATGTGGGAAACTTTTGGATTACTTGAGATGCCCAAGAGTAGGCTATGTATCCCACAGTGGTCAGGGGAGGCTCGTATGAAGGCTTTTATCTTTGGATACCAGACCTTTCCTGCAAAAGTCAGGCAGAAAGACTGGAATACACAAAAGTGCTGGAGCAACTCAGCAGGTCATGCAGCATCCATGATGTTAAAGTGGATATGAGATTACTTGACAAACTAAAACAAGTAGTTTCCAATTTCACCATATTTTATCATTGCTTTGCAAAGTGTGGGAACTTCACTACAGCAAGAGGAAATGCCACAAGCAGCCAATCTCACCATAACAGTCTCTGTCTCATGGCTCACAGGTAGTAAGTATATTTATACAGACAAATTTCTATTTTTCCAGAACATTAGAACAGACTTTTCCATACAGTTATGTTTCTTAAGATATTTCTTAGGATTCGTTAAACTGGGGAATGTCCCTTGCCCAATGGTGAATTGTCTTTAACTGTCTTTGCCAAGTAAAGAATTGTTCTTCACAATCAGCTTTCACCTTGCTGAATCCTCGACATCTGGAATGGAATGTTATTTGCTTTTCTACTTTTTCCACTACTTTAAGACTCACGTTCTCATGGGAAGTTCTTTGTTACCTGCTGAGTTTCTCCAACACATTTATGTATTGCACTTGACCTCACCATCTGCAAATGTTCTTGTTTTACTGTAATTAGCTGGGGTTCTGTTCACGTCCCCGAGCAAAAGCAATTTTCCAATCTCTCAATTCTCAAAATTAAAATCTTCACAAAATGAAAGCTTGTTAGATTTTCCACAGCCTTCTGTTTAGTATCCTTGGGTGTCCACCTTAAATCAAGAAGATCCAAGAAACTGGGATGGAAGAATTCAGTGGGTTGAGCAGAGTCTGAGGGGAAGGCGTTGTCAATGTTTTTGGTGGAGACCCTGCAACAGGAGTGAGGGTAGGTAGGCAGCATAAAGAAAAGAGTTGAGGGGTGAGACCAGGGCCAGTGATAGGTGGACTGAAGTGTGATGATGTACAGATGGAGGTAGGGAGTGGAGGGGTGGAGTTGAGAGAAAGTGAGTGGTCGGTGGAAGCAGATAAAGGAAAAGAGCAGAAGGAGCTAGGTGGGGGGGGGGGGGAGGCACGGGTACCGAATGCTGCTGGAGGTGATGAGGGGCAATACAGAGATTTCCAGTGCTGGACTCTACTCTTATATGGAGGGTGATAATGAGAACAATTGAAGGAGAGGTGGAGGATGGGAAGGAGAGGGCATCCGGTGGATGACGTGATGCATTTTGGAATGTCAAACCTGAAGGCTGAGTACAGGGTTATGGGCCGGATACTTAACAAATGTGGAGGAACAAAGAGACTTTGGGGTCCAAATCCATTAATCTCTCAAGGTTGCCGTGCAGGTTGATCGGATAGTTAGGAAGACCTGTGGGATGTTGGGCTCCATCAGTCCAAGAGTCAAGTGGTCAAATTACAACTCGACAAATCTCTGGGGAGACCACACTTGGAATATTGTGTTCAGTTCTAGAAAGGATGTGGAAGGTATGGAGAGGGTGCAGAGGAGATTTACCAGGATGTTGCCTGGTTTGGAAAGTAAGTCATGAGGCAAGGTTAGCAGAGCTAGGACTTTTCTCTTTGGACTGAAAAAGGATGAGAGGTGACTTAATAAAGATTCTGAGGGGCAAAGACAAGGTGGATAGTCAGCGCCTTTTCCCCAGGGTGGAAGTAGCAAACTCCAGAGGACATCTGTACAAAGTGAAGGGAGGAAAATTCATGGGAGACATTAGGGAATTAAAAAAAAAAATACACATGGAAGCCTTGCCAGGATTATGATGGAGCTGAAAGATTAGGCGCATTTAAGAGACTCTTGGACAAGCACATGGATGAAAGAAAAATAGAGGGTTATGAGGTAGGAAGGGTTTAGTATTTTTTTTGGTGGGACTATATAGGTTGGCACAACATTGAAGGCTGAAGGGCTTGTTCTGTGCTGTAATGTTCTAATATCTAAGTGTGTGGATAACAGGTGGATGGAAATTAGTGATGTTAGGGCAGAGATGTGGGAAAGAGGCTACGAATGGGAGGACTGGAGATGGATCTGGGGAGAGGACAGGAGATCAGGGTTTCCTTGGAGAATTCAGTTTTTATGCCAGTTCACTGCCCAGATCAGATATGAGGTGCAACCATTTTGTGTCTTGGGGAGGAGGGGGGCCAGGGCAAATGTGCAGGAAATGGAGGAGATGCAGGTGAGGGGGCTTTATTGGCATGTGAAACCCAATTGGTTCCTTTCTTTGAGATTTTTAAACTCCCATGCACAGATGATGTTTGTGAATTGGGGGGATGGGTGCGGGCAGGAAGGGGATATAATTGGAATGCTCCAAATATTTGAAGCCCAACTCCCTGTCCTGTCATTTACTGTTACCATTGGTGCTCCTAATGCTATTTCAGAATTCTTTTGATTCCCTTCCCTTGAAGAAATCTTGGTTCTTCATTTGGTACTTTGTTACAATGTACATTAAAATTGGGAATAAATATCCTCTAATCTGAAATTCAGCATACGGTCTTCTTCAGGAGTGTCTGCCTGTTGTAATCCACCTTCACTTCCCTCTTAGAAAATATTGACTCATTCTTCTTCACGGGTCGTCCTGCGAGTGTTGGAGAAAGCAGCCGAAGCCAAGAAACGCTTCAGTGTTTATATTACAGAATCACAACCCGATTCTTCAGGGTAAGTTCAGAATTGTGCATTGTCTGAGTGTCTGCAAATTGTTAGTCACGTGGACGAACTCCAGGCCAGTCCACCCCTCTCTGACGGACCAATCTCTCTACATCATACAGTACTTTGCATAAGGTTTCCAATCACCCTGTACAGGTATACCTTGCTTTTCAAATACTCGAATTACAGAAATTCGCTTTGATAAAGAAAGCAGTGTTTGCTTTTATGAAAGGATTTGAATGGGTTTTCACTTCTACAAAAATAGCCTCCAATAGTAGTGAGTGGGTCTTCACTTTACGCCATTTTGGCTTACGAAAGGTTTCCTAGGAACGCTCTAGTGAAGGGGGCTTACCCTTATTATTGTAATCAGTGTCATTAGGGGCAATGCTATCATGTGGATTCCCCAGACAGAGCCTCATTTTTGTGTTTCACTGATTGATGATCCAAGTGTTACTGAGCCCATTCTGGGTCCATGCACTTACACAATCTGTATGGATCCCAGGTGTCACACTGCAGCTCGTTAACCCTGTAGTACTCCAGACATTAAGAAATCCCTGCATCAAGGCCAAGCATCCAATATACTTGTGACTTTTGACTCCATTCCATATTACAGTAAAACTCCTGTTATCCTGAATTCAAGCAACCGGCAAAAAAATTGCAGAAAATAAATAAATAAAAAATATGATAGTTTAAAATTGGCATACCTTCTCTAATCCACGCAACACAAAACCTCAAGAAACATATCCGGCATCTACTAATCCCCATAGGTGCTGGATATCGAGGGTGTTTACTGTATGTTCATCAAGTTTGGTACGAGATGTCACATTTTGCCATCAGTAGTCAAAATTGTGCAGCACTGTAATGACCCATTCAGCCCAACATCTGCACTGCCCGTGAGCATGCCTACTTCTTCATCCTGTTTCCCTGTGCTTGATTAATAGCCTTTTATGCCCAACTGATTTGAGTACTCAGCCAGTGACTCTGCTTCCACCCCTCTCTCCAGCAGTGCATTCCAGGTACTTGCCACTCTCTGGGAGAAGAATATCACCCTCTGATCCCCTCTCAATTTCTTCCCCCTTACCTTAAATCTATCCTCTAGTTTTATCTATTTATTGTGCAGGAGGGGAAGTTTCCTCAGTCTGCCCTATCTACACATACCCCTCATATCCTTGCCAGAAAATCTGTGAAGATAGCAGACCAATGTAAAAAAAACAAAGCTGTGACAGTAAATTTTAACTTTCCACATATTGACTGTGACTCCCATACTGTAAAAGGGCTGGATGGCTTGGAGTTTGTCAAATATATTCAGGAAAGTTTTCTAAATCAATATATAGAGGTACCAATTAGAGAAGAAGCAATACTTGATCTCCTATTAGGGAATGAAATAGGTCAGGTGATAGAAGTGTGTGTAGGTGAACATTTTGGATCCAGAGACATTTTGGATCCAGTGACCATGATGTCATAGTTTCAAGTTAATTATGGACAAGGATAGGTCTGGTCCTCGAGTTGATATTCTAAATTGGAGAAAGGCCAATTTTGTGGAAATGAGAAAGGATCTGGGAAGAATGGATTAGGATAAGTTGTTTTCTGGCAAGGAAGTGGAAGGCCTTCAAAGGTGAAATATTGAGGGTGCAGAGTTTGTAAGTTCCTGTCAGGATTAAAGGCAAAGTTAACAGGCATCAGGAACCTTGGTTTTCATAGGATATTGGTGATATGATTAAGAGGAAGCGAGAGGTGTATAACCAGTATAGGCAACAAGGAGCAAATGAGATACAGGAAGAGTATAGAAAATGTAAGAAAATATTTAAGGAGGAAATCAGGAAGGCAAAAAGAAGACATGAAGTTGCTTTGGCAGAGTTTCTACAAGTATGTTAAGAGTAAAAGGATTGTAAGGGTCAAAATTGGTCCCCTAGAAGATCAGAGTGGCAATCAATGTGTGGAGTCCAACAAGATGGGGGAGGACCTTAAACAGTTTTTTGACATCAATATTTACTCAGGAAACTGGCCAAGTGCATATGGAAGGAAGGGAAACAGGCAGTAGTGGCATGGAACATATAGAGATTAAAAAGGAGGTGCTTGCTGCCTTACAGCAAATAAAGGTAGATAAATTCCCTAGGCCTGACATGATATTCCTTTGGACCTTGAGGGAGACTTGTGTAGAAATTAGAGACCCTGGCAGAAATATTTAAAATGTCCTTCGCCACAGGTGAAAAGCTGGAGGATTGGAGGGTAGCTCATGTTGTTCTGCTGTTTGAAAAAAGCTCCAAAAGTAAACTAGGAAATTCAGGCCTGAAATTATGAGGGGTATAGAAAAGAGTCAATGCGAGTAGGCTCTTTCCACTTAGATTAGGAGAGATAAATACGAGAGGATAAGGGAAAATGTTTGGGGGGAACTACTCAGTAGTAGGAGTGGAATGAGCTGCCATCTGACATGGTAAATGCAGGCTCAATCTTAAGTTTTAAGAATAAATTGGATAGATACATGGATGGGAGAGGTTTGGAGGGTTATGGATTGGGTGAAGGTCAATGGGACTAGTGGAATAATGTTTTGGCATGGACTATAGGGCCTAATAGCCCGTTTTCTGTGCTGTAGCGTCCTCTGGTTCTATATTTTTAAAACTTAGACAATATGATAGAGCTGGTAATAGGCCATTTCAGCCCACGAGTCTGTGCTGTCCAATTTACACTAATTTAACCTACAACCTTCTGTACGTTTCGAACGGTGGGAGGAAACCGGAGGACCCGGGGAAAATCCACGCAGTCACAGGGAGAAAGTACAAATTCCTTCGCGCAGGATTTGAACCTTTTTAAACATTTCCCTGAACTTTTTATAATCTAGATGAGCTTTGCCCATCATTAGCTTACTATATCTGATATGCTTCCTTTTTTTCTTTATCCAAACCTCGATCCCCTCTACTTTTTACTCTCCCGTCCCCCACCACCACCCTCAACTTTACTCCCACAGGAACATATTGGCCCTGAATTCTTGCAATTTCTTCTTTGAATGATAGTGTTAAAATCGCACCTATCTGCTGACCAAGAAATTTACCTTCATGAAAATTTCAAAAAGTGTGGTTTCATTTACAGGGTGAATTCAGGAGCTTTTTTCTGTCTTCCAGACTTAAAAGTGCAGAAAGTCTGAAGAGGCTGAACATTCCAGTGACTGTGATCCTTGATGCTTCCGTTGGGTGAGTTGGGAAACACTGCTGTTTGCACACAGTTGAAAGAGTCCCATTTGTACAAGGTTAAAGCAGATGGGTGATTAGTGTAGATGCCGTCTATTTTCTGGGCCCTTATATAAATTCTTCCTTTGTAGGTACGTCATGGAGAAAGTTGATCTCCTGCTGGTTGGAGCTGAAGGGGTTGTGGAAAGCGGAGGAATCATCAACAAGGTAACATCCAACTGTTTACACTAGTGACAGAACTCATTCCCTAATCATGTGACCAAGAATGAATCAGGGCCTGATATCCCTGTCCACTCCCATGACATTTCCATCACTAAGGTAGTCCCTCACGATTGAGGATAACTTGCCTGGCATACAAACTAATTCATCCATCAATTTCAATTTTAAAGTTTACAAATGGAGCCCAGTTTTTCTTTGGGAGGCTGTGGGAGAGATTTTGATTTTCATCTTTCGATCATAAAAAGCACCAAATGGCTTGGTGTAATCTGAAGCTTTTGCCGCCTTAAGTTTTTCCTGACTGATGGCAAAAGTATCAAGGGTTCTGGCTTAAAAGGGTTGGTCACAGTAATTTGGAAGTAGTGTTTTCTCCATTTTCACCAAAGCAACAAAATTAATTTAATAACATTGAAATGAGTACTTACGAAAACCAATGTTGTTGATACCAGATTTCCATTTGCAGTGGTCTGTGGAATGTAGTCCTAGTGAGACTTGAAGTTCAGCTCAATGAGGGGCAACTTGCTTGCTTTTCTTGCTGCAGATTGGAACGTACCAAATGGCAGTGTGTGCAAAATCACACAACAAACCCTTCTATGTGGTGGCAGAGAGTTTCAAATTTGTCCGGCTTTATCCCCTCAATCAGCAAGATGTTCCTGATCGCTTCAAGGTGAGAAATGTGCAAAATATTGATTCTTGGATGCCTTGGATCAATCAGTATGTTGTAATACTATGAATATGGTTATCTCCATTGATAAATGTAACTTACACTGATGCCAGTCTCTGCTTCAAACATTTCAGAAGAAATTCTAAAACTCCTTAGTGTAATTTCTGCCAACAGAGTGTTGTATTTATCATGTTCATTGGGGGCAAGAAGTGCCAGGCAGATATCACAGCACCGTCCTCTCTCCTTCAAACTTTTAGACCATAAAAGCTGCGGGGGGGGGGGGGGGGGCGGGGGGAAGTGCGAGGCAATGGAATTAACTTGGAATTGGTGGAATGGGATGAGTTTTCTGAGAGAAACAAACTACAGATGATGCTAGAACCTCGAGCAAATAGTGAAAGGCTGGAGGAACTCTAGGTCAGGCAGCCTCCATGGAGAGAAACTGGGAGTGAATTTTTTGAACCAGGTCCTATTTCTTAGATGAAAGTAGGAAGGATAGATAGCATGCATTTTAAAAAAGGGGTTGGGGAGGAACAAAGAGATAGGAGGATCCTGGTCAAATGAAGATAGAACCAATGAATGTAATAGCACAGAAACGGAGCATTTGGTCCATCTGATGTGTGCCAAACTTATTCTGTCTGGTCCCACCTTCCTGCACCTGGACCATCTCTCTCCCATCAGTGTACTAATGAACATTTGTCTTAAATGTCAAAATTCACCACTTCAGCTGGCAGGTCGTTCCATACTACCACCACCCACCACACTGTGTGAAGTTCCCTTTAAAAATTTCCCTTAACCCATGTTCTTGTCTCACTGATCCTCAGTGGAAGAAGCCTGCTTGCATTTACTCTATCGAAATGCCTCATAATTTTGTATACCTCTATCAAATCTCCCCTCATTCTTCCACAATCCAGGGAATAAAGTCTGAACCTGTTTAACCTTTCCTTGTAACTCAGTTCCTCAAGTCCCGTCAATATCCTTGTAAATGATCTCTGCACACTTTTAATCTTATTGCACATATTACTCCAAATTTGGCCTCACCAATGTCTTGTACAACTTCACCATAACAACCCATTCCTATATTCAAGATTTATGAAGGCCAACATGCCAAAAGCTCTCTTTATAGCCCTATTTGACTGTGAAGCCACTTTCAGGGAACTGTGTACCTGGATTCATCTACGACCACTCTCTGACTTCTTATGGAAAGCCAATGTCTAATCCAATTTATACCTCATCCTGAATACCGACTGAATCTTCTTGACCAACCTCTCATACTGAACCTTCTCAAAAGCCTTACTGAAGTCTATGTAGATAAGATATTAACCTCAAAAAACTCTATGGGATTGGTTAAAAATGATCTTCTGCACACAAAGCCACATTGACTGTCCCTAATCAGTCCCTGTCTATCCAAATACTTGTATGTCCAACCTCTTGGAATACCTTCCAATAATTTACCTACTACTGACACCAGACTCACCAGCCTATAATTTCCTTGGAGTCTTTACATTAGCTACTCTCCAATCCTCTGGCACCTCACCCATGGCTAGACATTTTAATAGATCTGCCAGGGCCTAGTAATTTCTACACAAGCCTCTCTCTCGAGGTGTGATGGAATATCTTGTCAACCCCTGAGGATTTATCTACCCTTATTTGCCTCAAGACAGCAAGTTCGTCCTTTTTAATCTGTATCGGATCCATGACCTCACTGCTTGTTTGCCTCATTCTCTAGATTCTGTGCCAGTTTCCTGAGTAAATACAGATGCAAACAAAATTTAAGATCTCCCTGATCACTATTAGTGTCATCCATAGCCGACAACTTTGATCTTCAAGGGGACCAATTTTGTCCCTTGCTATCCCTAATATACCTGTAGAAGTCCTAAGGATTTTCATTTACGTTGTCTCCCAAAACTACCTAGTCTTTTATTCCTCCCAATTTCCTTCTTGAGCTTTGTCTTGCATTTTTTATACTCAAGTGCCCCATTTGCTCCTTGTTGTCTATTCCTACTACACATCTTAACCAGATCCTCAATGTCCCTTGAAAACCAAGGTTCCCTATGCCTGTTTGCTGTGTTTTTAATCCTGACAGGAACATACAAACTGTGCTCTCAAATAAAATTCACCTATGAAGGGCTCCCCCTAACTGAGCACACCCTTGCCAGAAATCAACCTGCCCCAATCCAGGATGGGGAAGTGGAGAGAGATGACAGGGAAGGTTGGAGAAATGATAAGAGAGACCAGGTAAGGCGGTGGCACCTGAACCAGATCAAGTGGGGGAAGTCAGAAATTGGAAAATTCAATGTTGAAGGCAGTGCGTTTCAGGCCATTCAGTGGAATTTGTTTGATTGTTCTGCAAAGATCCAGAACAGATAATGTACCTATACGTTGTGGTTCTATAATGTTAATTGGTGGTTTCTAATTTACAGTACTCAGCAGAGATACTAAAATCATCAAAAAATCTTGCAGAGGAGCATCCGACAGTGGACTACACCCCACCATCATTCATCACCCTTTTGTTCACTGATCTTGGTGTTCTCACCCCATCTGCTGTTAGTGATGAATTAATTAAACTATATTTGTAATAATGCGTCTGCTTCTGTTGAAAACTACGCAGCAATAAAACTGGTAGCACGAAAAACATGAATCCCTGCAATCTGTGGAATCTGAAGCAAAGATGAAGGCTTCTGTCCTGCAATGTTGCCTGTTCTTTTACTCCCACTGCTGAGTTCCTCCTCAAGTTGGTGTTTGATTGGAGCATGAAATGGGCATTTAAAATGAGTTGTAAAAATTGAATATTTACTAAAGAGTGGGGAATAATATCAGAAATATGGACAGTTCCAAGACTACAGGTTCTATTTGAAAAGACTGTGACTATAATCCCTTTGGTATTTGATATTTGTAGGTCATCTGACCTGTCCAATGGGAAGCAGGTCGGACATGATCAGGGCCACTTAACCCCTTAGTGTTAATCAAGGTTAGATCCACCCACAGGTGAGGGAGGCTGCCTTCTAATTAGTTCTCCACAGCACACTCTTCCCCCCACCCCCTCCTCCCACCAAGCCGGCTGCAGCTAGACCTCTTTTTGTCCCCAAGATCATCCTGAGCTCCACTCCAGGTTGCAAACTGTGGGCAATGCTGGGAAACCAAATGCAAGATGCGTGTCAGTAAAAAGGTGGGTGGCTTTTGTGAAGAAGCATACATAAGAGACACTATTGTGTCTCACTCATAGTTCATAATTAATTTGTACTTTGTTATTCGGGGGTGCTGTGACTGCTAGTGAGAGAGGGGGCTAGTTTGTTTTACCCTCATCACACTCGGGAGCTGCAATTCTCAGTGATTAGCAGCGGCCGACGTGCATGATTGGCGTGTGTAAGAGTGTTCTCTGTTGTGAATTCCCCATGTGTAAATAAAGTCTACAGTTTACTACTAATACCTGCCCAGGAATTGTTGCTTCTTGAACCCTTCGAACTTAATCTGCATTGCAATTTTGTGATGGTGAGAACAAGGACAGGTGTGGGGAGAGAAAGGTAGATAAGGGACAATGTAATTAGTGCAACACCTTTACAATGACCCGGAACAGTGTTCAAATCCCACACTATCTGTAAGGAGTTTCTTCCCATGTCTGTGTGGGTTTTCCCCAGGGCTCCATTTTCCTCCCACCGTTTGAAATGTACCGGGGCTGTAAGTTAATTGGGTGGCATAGACTCGAGGGCTGAAATGGCCTGTAACGTCAAAAAATTTAAAAAAGTTTGTGATAGAAGGGTTATGAGTTGAATGATCTTGCTGACCACAGACATCTACCTTCCACCTCTTGCTCCAGGATTATTGGAGGGTGCAAAAACATAAGAATGACTAGACAGGCAAAGTATTTTCACAGAATTGAGCAATCACCTAGTTTTAGAAATAAGAAAGTGATCAGCTTCCAAACTCCAGAAAATCTCCTACTCATGATACAGGGAACATGTGTTATATTAAACCTGGATTTAATGTATGTTTTAAAGTAAAACAACTGCTAAGGAATTATTCACAGAATATTAGAAGGCCCAGTACTTTTAGCTGGAGCTGCAGTTCACGTTCCTGTCAGCTGCTTCTCAAACTCCTCCTCGCTGATCTTTCCCTTCTTTAGCTTCTTTAATAATCTGGTGTCATTGAGAAGTTCATCAATATCCTCATCTCCCTCGTCTTCCAAATCTGATCCCTGTTTTAAAACAAAATGCAGTGGCTGCAAATCAATGAGTTTAAACAAAGTTAACTAATCATTCTCCCCCCCCCTCCCCAAAAAAAACTTGTATATTCCTCAGGGCTAGCAGCACTCGCACACTGTGGTTACTTTGCCATGAATGGTGCAAAATTAAAAACAGACAAATCACATTTTCTCAGCACAACATTCTGAAGATTGCAGATAAAGCAGAGCCTCAACAAGGTTGATGATGAAATGAGCTTGTTTCTTTGATCAAAACAGATTGAAGGGTGTCTGCTTAGAACAGAAGAATTTCTTTTGCCAGCAGGCAGTTGTGTAGGCCAGGTTATTGGATGTATTTAAGGTAGAGATTGTTAGATTCTTGATTAGCCAGGGCATCAAAGGTTGTGGGGAGAAAGTCGGGAAATGGGGATGACTGGGGAAAACGGATCAGCTCATAATGAAATGGTGGGGCAGACTCGATGGGCTGAATTGCCTACTTCTGCTCCTATGACTTGTGGACCTCATGGCGAAATGGCAGTGAGAAGTGCAGATCCAACTGGTCATTTATATCCAGCTTGAAGCCCAGATGATCTGATTAATTTGAATGCAATTGGAGTGATGTAGGCCAGGAGGTTAGAAAGCCATTTTTCTCCACATTCTTTCATTTTCAGTTGCCAGCTTCCACTATATTTATTCCTCATACTGAAGGAGATTTATGTAAAAACATGCAGCACCATGTTCATTCTAAAATTAACATTACACTGGCCTCTCAACCATGAATTAAGAGTTTAAAGCATTCATATTACTTTAAAGAATACCGTGACAACGATCCCCTGCCAATCCCACCCGAACCCTCACAAGCTCTGACTGCTGCACATTTCCCTTCTCAACCTACCTTCCTTTTGATCGCTCGCTTTCTCTTCTTCTCCCTCTTGGTTTTCTGCTTTGACCAGGGTTTATTTTTCAAAAATTTCTTTTTTGTTTCGTGTTGCTGCTGCTTCTCTGCCAACAACTTCTTCCTTTGTTTTTCTCTGTTTTTGTCTTTGTAACGGATAGAATCGGTGTCAATGTTCTCAGGGATAAAACCTGAAAAATGTTTTCCTCTCAACTCTGGCATCTTGGGAAGTTTAAGCAGAGCAAAGCCTCTGGCAATTGCTGCAAAATCGAGATCTGGAAAATAAATAATTGCAGAATTAATACTTGTGGTTCTCTGACAATGGATCAGACCGTGGAATTTATCATGGGACTTAAACTGTGAAACCACAGGCTGTGGGCTGCTGGTGACTGGGATTGAAGGACTCGCATCAGGCTGCGGATGCTCAAAACTGGCTGAAGGAGTACCAGGTATTGGAACCGAGGTGCGAGAGAGTGCCAAGGGTGCTGGAGGCTTCCTAGTCGTATTGGAGTGTGCATCTAAAACTCAGGTTGCCAATGGTTTAAACTGAAGGCTGTGTGGCAGCAGGAACACTGGAGGCAAAGTCACGGACATTCATTGACTCTGGGGGGGAGGGGGGAAACTTTCTTTTGCTTCTCTGGCTGCAAGGGGCACGAAAATTTCTGCTGATACCAAATCTTTGTGTCTTATGGTAGACAAAAGGAAATTTCCTGTCATATCACATTTTTCTGTTTTATTAGATGACAATAAAATAATCTTGAAAGAATCTGAAGTAAATTCTGCTGATAGCAAATCTTTGTCTTACGGTAGACGAAAGGAAATTTCCTGTCATATCACATTTTTCTGTTTTATTAGATGACAATAAAATAATCTTGAAAGAATCTGAGGTACCTTTGATGTGGATCACAAGGAAGGCACTGGAAATCTGAGAGGGCAGAGCAGAAAAGAGGAACAGAAAACTGGGGAAGAGGCACGAGAAGCAGAGATAAAAGGTATTGGAAGTTTGCTTTAACCTGAAGAGGCTGGAGTACAGAGTAACAGGGATAGAGGGGAAAGCTGCACCAGGGTGCAGACTGATATTGAGTGCATTGAATGTTGGAGTAGGCTCGAAGGTCAGTGTGATCTCCTGTACAGAGCTCTGGTCAGATCATTGCCCACCCACTTCATCCCCAAATTAAGTACAGTAAAAGCTCTGGAATCCAGCATCTATGGGGATTGGTTAATGCCAGATAAGTGAATTTTCCAAATGCTTGAGATTGCATGTTGGGTGGATTGGCAAACTAACGACGAGGTGTGCCAATTTTAAACTTCTGTATTTTTTTTTTACCTTTGTTTTCCACACCTTTTTTGCCAGTTGCTCAAGGCTACCTATTGCTTGAATTCCAGATTCACTATGTGTACAAATTTAAGCACTCTATCTTATGAGCAGAAAATGCTGCTCCCCCTGTGTTGTCAGAGTTGCAAAGCAAAGATTTGATGGATTGGCTTCAAAGTCAAATATTCAGGACTAATCCAATCGAGGAGTTTATGGTGATCAAAGTTTCTTTTTATCAAGTTCAGGCCAGTAAATACTGCACACTGGGGTGAGCAAAAGCCCCAAAAGGAATGAAAACAGGTGTTTGGAAATTTGCAACTCCACTGCCCCAACCACTTCCAAAACCAGCTGAATGCTGGCATTAAGATCAACTGCTAGAACTACAGTAAGTTCTTGTAAACCCTGAAGTGCCTTTCCCTAGCTACAGGCATCTATTCCAGGATCCTGGTATCACTTACATGGGTCCCAGTGAGCCAAGTGGTCTGTACAACTGCCCTCAGAAGTCTATCTTCCCCGTTACCTTTCATCCGGAATATCAAGTTGCATTCGTGCTTTGCATACGACTGAATGAAAGACACAAAGGCCTTCATTCCTTTTTCAAAGAAAGCTCGGTCATTCAAAGCCAACTTCTTCAGACTTGGCAACACATCCACAGACTCCTTCATCAGCTTCATCTCCTCCATTGGACACTAAATAGAGAACAACTCACTGAAACAACTCACAAACTCCAGCATTTTTAAGCTGTATGCTATGCATATACAGGTAAAATGAAGTACATGAATTTTATCTGCCCTGGAATTATAACACTTATTTATTTAACATAGTAAACATCCCCTCTGCCCTTCACACTGGTTTTGAAGATCAAAGGTTTAACAACAAGAACTAATTTTATCACAGCTACTACACAGAGCTGAAATCATTTCTTCTTATCCACAAATTTCCATTTTTGACTTTCACAGACATCATTGGGAGAAGCATAAATTCAGGACAGAAAGTGTTGTTATATAAACCCAACATCCCATAAAACATCCCTATTCCCATTGTGTCTCCCTTTTGCTTTGTCTTTCTATCTCCTTCCTTCGCCCTGTCTACTTTCCCCCAGCTCTGCATTCACAAAACCAATCTCCCCCACCCCCAATCAATTCTCACCTTTCCTCTTTCCTCCTATCTATGTCCAATTAACACCTTTTGTCTGTTGATCTGTCCTCTTCCGCTGCCCCCCACCACCCACTCCCTCTTCCCAGCTTTAAATTCAAGTGCCTGCTTTTTACTCATACCTTGAAGAATGAAACATCCATGGTATATCTTTACCTCCTACGAACGCTGTGAGACCAGCTGAGTTCCTCCAGTATTTCTGTTTTTACTACAATCACAGCATCTGCAGCCTTTTGTGTTTCATTCTATAAAACATCAGCAGGTCTCTTGGTCCCTTGGATTGATTCTGGTCACATCACATTGACCAGGAGGTCCAAGCCTAAATCTGATTACAGTATCATGCAATTTAAAATGTCAATGTACCTTTTGATTAATGGAGAGGAAGTTGATATAACTCATCTCCATGGGAAGCAGGAATACGAGGGCATTGCCATGGTGACCAATGCGAGCTGTTCGTCCACATCGATGTACAAAGGCACTACAGGAATAAAAACATGGCCTTTGAACACTCATAACCCACAGTACCAGACACTGGTGTCAACAAAGGTAGTAGCTGAAACTCTCTGGGATCCAACCACAAACCGTATTTCAGCACCTTTACGAGTGACATCAACAGAGCAATGCAACACCCCCACAGATATTCACAGTCAATCTTGGAAAAGCCCCCCAGGAGGAGTCACGTGATGGAGTAGTGGCCGGTAGAATACCAGCCCTCTTCAGAAAAGAAGAAAAAAAGTGAAGAAAAACCAAAGCCCCAGACACACAAATCACAACAAATAAAAAACACAAGGAGAACACCGACGGGAGGGGGGACCAGCTGTGGAGTGAAACTGCACAGCACGAACAGCTGAGAGATGCCCGACAGCAGGGCTCCCAGCTGAAAGATAAAGAAAGCAATGGGAAAGGGAGAGGTGAGAAAGAAAAAAGGAAGCAAGAGACACAACAGATAACCAGCCCAGACGAAGAGGACCAACATCAAGAAACCATGGAAAAAAAAGTACCCAACAAATAGACAAGCAGCTCAACAAGAAAGTCAGAAGAGACACAGATACAAGGAAGAGAAATAGAAGACACAAACCCAAGAGCAGACACAGAAGAAGAACACCAAGCTCTGCACAGAGGAATAGGAAGTAAAGTGAATGGACAGTACATAGATTAAAAAAAATTTCAAGAACAAATAAAAGCATTAAAAGAATGGTTGACACTAGAATTTAGTGAAATAAAAAGAAAAATGAAAAGTACAGAAGAAAAAATTTGTAGAATAGAGCTGGTCCTAACAGATGTGGGGGGGGGGGGGCGTGGCAAAATGGCATAGAATCTAGACATGTAATCTCGACCTCTCTGGCCAGACTTTTAAGAACCCGTTTTTAACTCTTTGTTTTCAGATTTAAATTTTTTTAAAACTTAGTTTAAAGTATCAAGGAATTGTATGGCTATTAATGGTAAAAAGATTAAACCTCAAGTACAGAAGAAACTACATTTTCGGAGTGTTGAAGATTTAGAGCCTAAACAGTCTGCTACAACTTCAGGTTTGCTTTCTTTCAAGCCTAAACCACAGAGATTGCCTGTGGGAGCTGAAAAAATGACTACTACTCACCAGAAGAAGGACATCACTGGAATTACCTGTTCTCAGAAGGAAGGTGCGTGTTCCCCCGATGTGGATCCTGATCCTGGCAGCCTGCCAACTTTAACGGGGGGGCACGCAAGAAGACCACTCCATTGCTTGAAATGTCTCAGGAAGTACTTCAATCTGAATATCTTGATCTCTTCCGTGAGTATTTACAACAACAACGGGTTGTGCGTGCGGGGGAAGAACAGCGTCGGCCCTCTGAGGAAGTCGGGGTGCCGTCGCTGCGAGTCCAGACCCGCAGTAAAACTGTTAAACTGCCTGTTGTTGAGATGCAGCAGGAGCTGCAGTTACCTGGTTCTGCCACTACGCAAGAGAAAGCAGGGCTGAGCTTTTCTGAATGACAATGTAAACAGCTAAGCCTTATCATTCAGCCTATGCTGAATGAAATGTCTCAAAGGCTCAGTTTGGAACTGGATACAGTTAAAATATATGTGGAAGCATCTTGTGAGGATTTTAAACAATTTCAGACTGATTTTTTGAAATGTCAACAACAAAAGGCTTTTAATACAGATAAAGTGTTGGAGGTGGAAGAATCCGTTAAAGAATTACGAGAATGTGAGAGGGAGTTAGAGAAGAAAGTAGATTATTTGGAGATCAAAGTAGAAGGAATAATGTGAAGATTGTTGGTTTGCCAGAAGGTATTGAAGAACAAGATCCTCTTCGTTTTTTTACTGAATGGATTCCACAAATACTGGGGCAGGAATTTTTCTCTGGAGGTCTGGTATTGGAAAGAGCTCATAGAGCCTTAAGAAGACGACCTCTGCCTGGTCAACCACCGAGACCCGTGATAATTTGATGTTTGAATTATTTGGACAGAGAAACGATACTTCGTCTTCGTCTAGCAGTGCAAAACGCGAGACAACGACAAGCTCCGTTAATGATTCAGAATAGTAGAGTTTTTTTTCTATCCTATTGAGTCAAGAGGTTATTCAGCGTCGGCGTCTATTTAATCCAGTTAAAGAAGTTTTGTGGCGTAAAGGTTATAAGTCTACTTTTCCCTATCCGGCAGTGTTGAAGGTGTTTTGTGGAGACTTTCATTCTCAGTTTTTTGAGAATGAGCGTGAAGCAATGATTTTTGCTGACTCGTTGCCAGATGTAAGAGGACAAAGACGTAGCCCACCATTGTCTCCTAAAGAAAAATCTGGTTGTTCTGGAAATGGAAGAAACGGCAGAAATGGGAATGGAAGGAGTCCGTTTCCTTGAAATGGGGTCACTGAGTCTGGAATTTCTTGGATGAATAGAAGAACTTTTTTATTTTTATTTTATTTTTATGTCATTTTGATATCTTGTTGTTATTTTTTGTTTGGCTGGGGAGGGAGAAATTTGCTCTATGTTCTACCAGTCATCAGCCACTGGTGGGTGATCCACACCCAACTTTTGTTTAGGGATTACTACCTTTTGGTAGTTTTTTTTTGGGGGGGGGGTTCTTTTTATCTTTTTTAAAATTTTCATTTTATTTAGACTTTAATTTGTGGTTTCTTTTTCTCCTATTGGAGGGCCTATTTACATTGATCTGAGTCTTTACATATTGATATTATTAGTTTTTAGTAATATTAGTGGATGTGTCAAAGTTGAAGTTTGCTACTTTTAATGTTCAGGGTTTAAACAGTCTGATTAAGCATAAACGTATTTTTATCAAGTTCGATCTTTGGTAAAACATCTGTTCGGTCGAGATATGATTTTACCTGAAATGATTAAATTTGAG
Source organism: Narcine bancroftii (assembly GCF_036971445.1). Taxonomy (NCBI): domain Eukaryota; kingdom Metazoa; phylum Chordata; class Chondrichthyes; order Torpediniformes; family Narcinidae; genus Narcine; species Narcine bancroftii. Next base: position 195,603,365 of record NC_091472.1, read on the forward strand.
ACTTTTGGCATAATGAGATGAAATATTGTTTAATAATGGAAAAAATTACATATGTTTCACAGATAATTATAGTTTTTTTTATTAATAGGTGGTTGTTATATTCAGAATATTTACATTTTGAGTTATATTGACTAGATTTTAATATGTATGCTTTACTTTTCTTTATTTTTTTCTTTTTTCTTTATGGCTCTCCTTAGGAGAGTTGATTGAAAGGGGGGGTGGGTTTCTTTCTTTTTTTTTAATATATATAAAATCTAACGTTCATGCTTTGTTTATTGTTATATATGTTACTTATTATCTGTATTTTGAACGAATAAATAAAGTTTTTAAAAAAATAACAGATGTAGGGAAAGGATTATAAAATGTGGAAGAATGTGTAATGGCAGTAGAAATGGAAGTGAACAACTTAAAAAGAAAACTGGAAGAAAGTAACAAAAAAGTTAAAGAAACACAGGAGTTGTTAGCTCAGAAGATGGATATATTGGAAAACTATAGTAGGCGAAACAATATAAAGACAGTGGGCCTTAAGGAAGATGAAGAAGGCAAAGATATGAAAGAATTTATAAAAGAATGGATCCCAAAAGTCCTGGGAATGCCAGAAATGCAGGAAGGAACGGAAATAGAAAGGGCACACAGAACATTAGCCCAGAAACCACAGTCACAACAAAAACCAAGATCCGTTTTAGTAAAATTTCTGAGATACACGACAAGAGAAAATATATTGGAGAAGGCAATTAATAAAATTAGAGAAGACAAAAAAAAACACTGGAATACAAAGGTCAAAAAAAAAATTTCTACCCAGACAAGTTTTGAGCTCCTGAAGAAGAGGAAGGAGTTTAACGCAGCAAAATCGATCATGTGGAAAAAAGGCTATAAATTTATGTTAAGATATCCAACGGTGCTTAAAATAGTTATCCCGGGGCAGCAAAACAGACTGTTCTTAGATCCGGAGAAAGCATGAGAATTTGCAGAACACCTGCAGGACAGAAAGAGAGAATGTAACAAAAACAAAGAATGACAAAAAACTACATATAAAGATGTAAAAATAATGTATAAGTAAGAACTAAAGGAGGGAAGAAAAGTGAAGTAAGGGAGAAGGGGGTAGGAAAAAAAAAGAAAAGAGGGGAGAGAATAACAGTCACTGTGAAATCAGTTGACACTTGCGAACGGGTTCGCAGTCCAAATGGAGAGGGGAGTTGTGGTTGCGCGGCAAGGGACAACTCGAGAGGGGTGGACACTTGGGGTTAAGGGAATTTTAGATGTGGGAATGGTTGAGACATTTTATGTTTTAGAAGTGTTGTTATACAGTGCGTTCAAAAAAAGAAAACTGAGAAATGAAAATGGAGAAAAGGGGAAAGGTGGTGGTGAGGAAGCGGAAATTAAATGTAAACAAAGTATGAGATGGCCATGTTGAACTATATGACTATAAATATTAATGGAATACATAACCAAATCAAAAGGAAGAGGCTATTAAATTTACTGAAAAAAGAAAAAAATAGATATAGCATTCGTGCAGGAAATGCATCTAACTGAAGTGGAACACAATAAATTAAGGAGAGATTGGGTAGGACACGTAACTGCAGCATCATATAAATCAAAAGCCAGAGGTGTAGCTATGTTAATCAATAAAAATGCACCAATCAAAATAGAAGAGGAAATAATGGATCCAGTAGGGAGATATGTAATGATAAAGTGTCAGATATATTCAGAACTCTGGAATTTGGTCAATATATATGCACCTAATGAAGAGGATCAAATGTTTATGCAAGATATTTTTTTGAAGATTGTACATACGCAGGGGAATATATTGATAGAAGGGGACTTTAACCTTAATTTGGATTCAAAGATGGATAAAACTGGACAAAAGACTAGTAGAAAGAACAAAGTAGCCAAATTTATGGTTAAATCAATGCAGGAAATGCAACTTTTGGATATATAGAGGAGGCAACACCCAAAGGAGAAGGAATACTCATATTATTCGTGTAGACATAAAACATACTCAAGTATTGACCTATTCCTGTTGTCAGCCCATATCCAAGGGAGAGTTAGGAAAACAGAATATAAAGCTAGATTGTTATCAGATCACTCACCTCTGTTATTAGCAATAGAACTGGAGGACATCCCACCAAGAACATATAGATGGAGATTAAACTCCATGCTACTTAAAAGACAGGAATTTAGAGAATTTATTGAACGTCAAATTAAAATGTACTTTGAAATAAATACGGAATCAGTGAAAGACAAATTTATATTATGGGATGCAATAAAAGCCTTCATCAGAGGGCAGATAATAAGTTATGTAACTAAGATGAAAAAGAACTACAATCGGGAAATAGAACAATTGGAAAGGGAAATAGTAAGTACAGAAAAAGAACTAGCAACAAGGGAAGATACAACAAAAAGAGAATTGGCGTACAAAAGAATAAAATATGAAACACTACAAACGTATAAGGTGGAGAAAAACATAATGAAAATAAAGCAGAAGTATTACGAGCTAGGAGAAAAAATGCACAAAATACTAGCCTGGCAACTTAAAACAGAACTAGCTAAAAGAACGGTATAGGCATCAAGGAAAAAGGACAAACAAATTACATATAACCCAACAGAGATTAATTAAAACTTTAAAGAATTCTACGAACAATTATACCGATCTGAGAACGAAGGGAAAGAAGACAAAATAGATGAGTTTCTTGCTAAAATTGAACTACCGAAATTGCAAGAAGAGGAGCAAAACAAATTGATAAAACCATTTGAAATAGAGGAAATACAAGATATATTAAAAAGCTACTGAACAATAAAACGGCTGGGGAGGATGGACTCCCAATAGAATTCTATAAAACATTTGAAGAGTTATTAATTCCTTCTCTCCTGGAAGTAATGAACCAGATAGAAGAAACACAAAACTTGCCAGATTCATGTAAAACAGCTATAATTACCAAAGACGGGAAAGGACCCACTAACACCAGCATCATATAGACCAATATCTCTACTTAATTCAGATTATAAGATAATAGAAAAACTATTAGCAAACAGATTGGCCAACTGAATCAAAAATAGTAAAACAAGATCAAACTGGATTTATTAAGAAAAGACGAACAGCGGATAATGTCTATAAGTTCATTAATTTAATCCATGCAGTTCAAGGAAATTAGATACCAACAGTGGCTGTTGCTTTAGATGCAGAAAAAGCCTTTGACAGGGTAGAATGGAATTATTTATTCAAAGTATTACAGAGGTTCAACCTACCAGAAAAATATATCAATTGGATTAAAGCATTATATAAGGGACCATTGGCGATGGTGACAGTAAATGGATATGTATCGAACCAATTTAAATTAAGTAGGTCATCTAGGCAAGGATATCCATTATCTCCCTCACTGTTCGCTTTATCAATAGAACCATTGGCAGAACTGATAAGAACAGAAAATAAAAGGGATAAAAATAAAGGAGAAGGAGTATAAAATCAGTTTATTTGCAGATGACATCATAGTTCTTAACAGAACCAGAAATATCAATAAAAGAACTACATAAGAAATTGAAGGAATATGGAGAAATATCAGGGTACAAGATCAACGCAAATAAAAGTGAAGCGATGCCAATCAGTAATGCAGATTACACGGAATTTTTTTTAAAATCACCATTTAAATGGCAAACACAAGCAATCTGATACTTAGGTATTAGGTTAGATAATAATCTAAGTCATCTATACAAATTAAATTATCAGCCATTATGAAGAAATTACAAGATGACTTAGAACATTGGAAAGATTTACCACTAACACTGATAGGAAGGGTAAATTGCATTAAAATGAACATCTTCCCAAGGATACAACACCTATTTCAATTGTTACCAATTCCCTTAACAGAAAAATTCTTCATTGAGCTAAAGAAAATAATAAGGAAATTCTTATGGAAAGGGGGGAAACCGAGGATAGCGTTAGATAAATTAACAGAGTGGTACAAACAAAGTGGTTTGCAGCTACCAAACTTTAAGGATTATTATAGAGCAGCACAATTTAAATATCCATCAGATTTTTATCAAACAAGGGAAAAACCAGATTGGACCAGGATAGAGCTAGATAAAATAAGGGAGAAGGTACCAGAACATATACTTTATAAATGGGATGAAAAACTTGTGCAACATAGAAGTTCACCAGTACTGTACCATCTGCTCAACATTTGGAAGAAGATTCACGTAAAAAGGAAAAAAACAAATTACCAACTACCAAAATTATTATTGATGCAAAATCAACTAATACCTTTCACAATAAATAACCTTTCCTTTAGAGGATGGGAGAGAAAAGGGATTAAAAGAACAGAAAATTGTTTTTTGGGAAATAATTTATTAACATTTGAACAAATGAAATACAAATACGGAATAACTCACGGTACAATATTTGCATACCACCAACTGAAAGCCTACTTAAAGGCTAAATTGGGAAATAGACTGAGATTACCAGAAGGAAGCAGCTTTGAATATGTGATTAGATACAATGATAATTAAAAGATTTATAACAAACATGTACATCAAACTGCAAGAGAAAGAAAATGATGAAGTAAGCTATAAACCCAAACAAAAGTGGGAACAAGATCTAAACATAAAGATAAAAAATGAAATATGGGAAAAGGTATGCTCCAGAACTATGAGAGATATAATAAACACAAGGTTACGCATGATACAATATAATTGGTTACACAGGCTATATATCACGCCCCAAAAGTTAAATAAACGGGACCCAACAGTATCAGATAGATGTTTTCGCTGTAAGAAGGAAATGGGAACAACAGTAAATGCAAGTTGGGCATGTGAGAAAGTGAAAAAGTTTTGGGAAGATCTAAATCAGGTATTAAATAAAATCACAAAAAGCAACATACCAAAAAATCCAGAGATCTTTCTTCTAAGTAATATAAGTAAAGAATTAGGCCTCAAAATGGATGAAGCGCAAAAAAGCTGTAGCAAACAAATGTATATCAACTTGGAAATCGGAAGAGAGCCTAAGAATACAGCAATGGTACATGGAAAGGAATAAATGTATTCCGTTGGAAAAAAATAACATAATTTAAAAATTAAAGTCACATTATTTGAACAAATTTGGGAACCGTACATGGAACACAACAGAGAGGGCCTACCGCGGACCTCCACCCCCTAAAATGATAGAATGAGAAGAAGACGAAATGAATTGACCCAGTGTCAATTGATGACACAATTTTCTTGTTTATTTTCATTGTGTGATGACATTGTTTAATGGGTTTATTGTATTGTACATGTTGAACGTTTATTGGTTTAATGGCACATTTGGTGGTGGGAAGGAGGGAGGGGGGAAAAGGGGAGAAAATGACATTGTATATATTCAAGAGGGAAATGTTTGTGTGTATTTTGATTAATATGGTTCATGGTGTGAAAAGAAAAATTTTAAAAAAGAAGAGCCCCCCAGGACACATTCCAACCACCAGGCAATTTAATGTTTACGGACTAATTTTCAGGATAGTTTTCATTCTGAATGTAGTCAGTTTCTCATTAGGCCCCGTAGATGCGATAAAGTAACTGAGTTTAAGTACCTGGCACTGCTGGGAGGGTCGTACTGCAGAACCCAGTCAACTTCTGGGATGTCAATACCACGAGCCATGACATCAGTGCAAACCAAAATACCACTAGGAACAACCAGAGAAAACAGTCAATGTGTTGAAGGAGAACTAGATTGCTGTCCTGAGAACAATTACCCTGGGATTGCAGTCCCTGATTTAAGCCACTAACATTGAAAGCAGCAGGGTACTCGTTGACATGTCCATCACCTACCACCATTACTGGCTATGTGTTTTACAGTAGAGTCACAGAACCACAAGTCAGGATGGCACAGTGGAGCAGCTGTTAGCTCCAGACAATGCTCATCCAGGACACTGTGCGCACTCTATACATTCTCCATGTGGCTGCTGTGGGATCTCTCCCTGTGACAGTGGATAGATTGGTATGTTAATTGGCAGCTGTAAATTTTGCCTAGTGTGCAAATAAGTGGGAGAACCTTGGGGGAGATGAAGGAGTGGTGGGAATAAAAATAGTTGATGGTTGAGGGGCTTGTTTCTATCTCGCTCTCCTCTGATACATCAATCGAACCACGTCTCGTGTGCTGTCTCTTTCCATTTCAGTTCAGCTCTGTCACTTTTTCCCAGATGAATGAATTTGTTTCCTTCCACACATCCCAGGGCAATCTCCTGCTAAAGGCAGCAGGTGCTGGCTGTACATGTGCAGACTGCTCAGTGCAGTCAGGGTTCTGCTTGTAATGTTCAGCAAGATATTAATTGGTGAGTTTCAGATTGGGAATGGAAGATTTCACCCTGTTCATTCCCCTTATAGGGGCCACAATATTGCAACACTGCTTCATCTGAAAGCAGTTTACAGCACATGCCACCAGCTGATGGGCTTGTCCAGTGAGATCTGCACATAGCACGAGAGGTAGGGTAACTGCAAGCATGCTTTTTCCCATTGAGGTTGAGTGACACAAGAACTCGAGGACACTGGTTAAGGGTGAAAGAGGAAATGCTGAAAGGGAACATCAGAGAGAGCTTCTTCACACAGAGAATGGTGAACGTGTGGAACGAGCTGCCAGCTAAAATGGAGAATGTGTGCTCCATTTTGACATTTAATAATAAATTTGGACAGGTACATGGATGGGAAGGGCATGGAGGGCTATGATCCAGATTGGAGCCAAGGGGAGAGAGGGCCATTCACAGGCATTGCCCCCCCCCCCAAAAGAGTTATTGTGATCCTCCACCCACTTGCGGCCATCACCCCTCCCCCAAATGAGGTATTGCTAACCCCACTTCCATTCGCAGCACGAGCATGCGTCTAACGTCTTGTGTCACTATCCACGCAATATAAGCAGCACATTTCTCTGCTACATCGGAGGGATGGTGAGGATCATGGTAGACAGGTAGGCACACCCCCGCCCTCCCCCCCCACCGCTGAGTGAGTTTTCAAGTGTCAGATTGTGTCCCCCATAGTTACTCTAATGCACCCCCTGCTAAGACATTCTGGCACTAACACTGGTCTGGGTGCAGGTTAATGGGACCAGGCACAATATTAGTTCAGCAGAAACTAGGTGAGTTGAATGGCCTGTTTCTCTGCTGTAGTGTTTCTGTAAACTTAAACCATTACCTTTCAAGCTGCCGAAACTCAGTGAAGATCTTTTGACGTTTCTGCTTCATTTTTCCATGGATACACATGATTCGGACATTCTTCACCACCTTCTCCAGTCCGTTCCCATGATACTCCACACAAGCACAAGTACTGAAACAAATCAGCACCTCTATTAAACTTGGCAAGGATACGGGGGCCTCATCTATCCAATCTTCAAAACATCATGATATTCCCATAGATTCACACTCCTGACAGAACAAGCGCATTTCTGAGCAGTAAATATGAGCACAAGACATTGTTATTCTGTCAGTAATCTCAATCCTCACTCTGCACTCCAGTACAGTAAGGTGAGCGAGAGCTTGCACGTTTCTACCTGTGTGTTGTGTGCAAGGTGTGCTCTCACAGAATTTGCAGATATTTACCAGGATGTTGCCTGGATTAGAGAACATGTCTTATGAAATAAGTTTGACATAGGCTTTTCCCTTTGGAGCGACGAAGGATGAGAGGTTACTTAATGAAGGTATAAATGATTACAAGGGGCATAGACAGGGTGGACAGCCACCACCTTTTTCCTGTGACGACAATTGCAAATACCAGAGGGCATCTGTTTAAAGTGAGAAGTTTTGGGGAGATGTCAGAGATAACAGTTAGTGGCAGTTAGCATGACACTATTACAGCGCCAGCAACTGGGGTTCCAATCCAGCGCTGTGTGTAAGGAATTTGTACATTCTCCCCGTGACTGCCTGGGTTTCCTCCAGATGTTCCAGTTTCCTCCCTCCATTCAAAACATACCAGTTTGTAGGTTCATTGGGGCATTTGGGGGCATGGATTTGTGGGACGGAAGTGCCTGTCACCATGGTGTATGTCTAAACATCTAAATTTTATTTATTTATTTATTTAGACACACAGAGTGGTGAGTGCCTGGAATGCATTGCTGGATATAGTGGTGATGGCTGGTACAATAGGGACATTTAAAAGACTTTTAGACAAGTAAGTGGATGCAAGTAAAATAGAGGGTTATGGGTAAGAGTCAGTGAAGGGTTAGATTGTTGTAGAGTAGGTTTCTGGAGCAGGTCATGGGCCGAATAGCCTATAATTTGCATTAATGTTCTATGTTCAAATTTATGTGGGCAAATATTCACTCATGTTTCCTGTCACACACGTAACCATATAACCATTTACGGAGTGGAAACAGGCCATGTTGGCCTTTCGAGTCCGCACCGGTTCACTGATTTTGTGCGCCCTCTTCAGGCATTGGTCCCGGTAGATCTTCATTCAATATGTTAAACAGGTTAAGACTTTATTCCCTGGAGTGTAGAAGAAGGAGGGGAAATTTGATCAAAATTATGAGGGGAATAGACAGAACAAATGTAGATACACTTTTACCACTGAGGGTAAGTGAGATACAAACCAGAGGGTGTAAGGTTAGGGGGAATTCTTCACACAGAGAGTGATGGGAGTGTGGAATGACCTTTAACATTGCAGGTACATTTTTAGTTTGATAAAGTTCAAATACTCTGATTTATTGCAACAATATGCTTTCATGTTCCCAACTCAATGACTTACAAGCCAAAATTTGCCAATGGGTATTCCACAACAATATAGAAAATAGGCGACGGTTCTCAACAGTGTGGAGGAACAAATGGATCCTGGGCAAGTGGACAGAGCGGCCAAGAAGCTGCATGGTGTGCTGGCCCCCACCAGCAGAGGAACTGAGTTCATGCGCCATGCAGTAATGTTGCAGCTCTATAAAACCTTGCGAAGTATGGATGGGAGGGATATGGATGCAGGTCAGTAGGACTAGGCAGGTTCAGGCTAGAAGGGCCGAAAGGCCTGTCTTTGGGCTGCAGTGTTCTACGGTTCTACATTTTATAGAGCTGGAAGAATTTAACAACCCAGCACTATCCAAAAGTAAAACACGAAAGTCTTCAGACACTATAAGATGGCATGGCTTCATAGTACAGAAAATCGTGATACAGACTATTTTCTAGGAGTGTAATTCCTCCCCCCATGATGTGGTAGTCGCCTGTACATCCAGGTCTGCAATCGATATGCGTATAGATAAGCGGAAATGCAAGTAGGTTTTTTCTACTGAAGTTGGATGAGATACAAACCAGGGGACACGGGTGAAGAGTGAAAGGGCAAAACTTTAGGGGGGACATAAGGGGGAATGCTTCGCGCAGAGTATGGGACGAACTGTCAGCTGAAATGAATTTTAACGTTTAAGAAAAAATTTGGATAGATACATGTATGGAGGGATATGGAATGGGTTGCAGGTCATTGGGACTAGACAGAATAGTTCAGTACAGACTAGAAGGGCTGAAGGGCCTGTTTTCTGTGCTGTCATGTTCTCTGATGGATAAGAGTTTTGGCCACAAGCGAAATGAGAAGATATTGGGGTTGGATAGGAAAATGGATGTGACCAGGTTCCAGGAATGGAATAGCAAAGCATGGCTCTAATAATAAGAGCTGCAAGCACCCGGGTGAGGGAGGAGGAGTGGGGGCAGGTACCAGAGAAGGCTGCGGTGTTCTTAACCTAGGCAATGAATTACTGTCAAAAATTCAGTGACCACAGCAGCGGACCAGTGTGAGGCTCTGCAGCTGAAGAACACTTCAGGTAGCGGGCTGTTAATGACTCGAGACGAGGAATCCATGTAGGCTGCGGGCTGCTGTCGACTGTGGTCAAAGGTCTCACACCAAGCTGCAGACTGCTGGAGACTGGCTCGATACTAGCCGAAGGGTTACCAGGTATTGGAACCAGTATGCGAGAGGGTGCCAAGGGCGCTGAAGGCTTCCCGATCGTGGATCAGGAGTCTGTGCAGCTGCGGAGCCTGCGGGAGGTGCTGAAGGCGAATCCATGGAAACTCAGTAACTATGAAGGGACTCTGTTTTGCTTCTCTTTCTCTGACTCTAAGGGGCACAGGGCAATTTTTGTTTATGATGAATCTGTCTGCCTTTCGGTAGACTAAAGACCATTTTGTGTTATATCTGTTTCATTACATGACTCTAAAATAATTTTGACTCTTGCTATTTATGATATCTTGCTCTGTGTAAGTGCACTGTAGTTCCACACAAATCATATTTTAAGCCAGTGGTTGTCCTGGAACCTGTGATTAAGTGGTCAATTCTGATAGCAAATTAACAGTTCTATGTTGAGTTTTTGACATCACCAAATCAACATTTAGAAAACTGGAGATATATTTTTTATTATCTTTTAAAAATAGACAACACCCACCAATGTTAGACCAAATTGAGATAAGAAGCATAATTTATAAAAACTCCAATAACTCATATGCACTCACACAGAATAAATAAAACTGGATGAAAAAAATAGGTGGGTGGGTTAGCACGTTGGCAGATGATACAAAAATTGGTAGAGTTGTGGACAGTGTGAATACAAGGTATAGATCAGTCACAGATATGGGCAGTGAAAGGCAGATGGAGTTTAATCTGAGCTGGTATACTTTGTGATGTCAAATGTAAGGAGAATGTATACAGTTAATGGCAGGAGTCTCAACAGCATTTATATGCAGAAGGATCTGGAGAGTCAGGTCCATTGATCGTTAAAAGTGGTCAGACAAGTTGATTGGGTGGTAAAGAAGGTGTATGGTATGTTTGCCTTCATTGGGCAGGACATGGAGTATAAAAGTAAAGAATTCATGTTACAGATATATAAAGCTTTGGTTAAGCTGTACCTGGGATACTGTATGCAATTTTGGATGACCCATTTCAGGAAGGATGCAGAGACTTTAGAAGTGGTTTGCTTTGAGAAGAACCAAACAGTGCCTACTAGAATCCCTGAAAAGGCTGAGGACCCTGTAATATCTGTCTCTGAGGGCTACGTCAGAACAACATTCAAGAGGGTCAGGCCCTGACAGCATATGTGGCAGGGTAGTGAAAATCTGCGCCAACCAACTAGCCGGAGTGTTCACGGACATTTTCAATCTCTCATTGTGGCAGAGGTTCCCAAAAGGGCATCAATCATCCTGGTACTCAGGAGGAGTAGCATGTGCTGTCTCAACAACGACCATGATGAAATAGTTCGAGAGGCTGGTCATGGTCAGAATTAACACGTATCCAAGTAAAGATCTGGACCCACTGCAATTCACCCATCATCGCAATCGCTCCATGTCAGAAGCAATATCGTTAGCTCTCCACTCAGCTCTAGTTCACCATGAAAACAGCAACTCATTCATACGGCTTCTCTTCATCGACTACAGGTCAGCCTTGAACACCATTATTCCCTCAGTGCTGGTCAAGAAGCTACAAACTCTAGGCCTCTGCACCCCCCTCTGCAACTGAATCCTTGACTTTCTCATTGGATGACCACAGTCAGTATGAATTGGAACTGTAATTATTAACAGAGGCACATCCCAAGGGTGCGTATTTAGCCCACTGCTCTACTCATTATACACCCATGACTGTGTGGCCAGGCACAATTCTAATGCCACCTACAAGTTTGCCGATGTCACCACAGTTGTTGGCAGAATCACAAACTGCAATGAGGAAGTGTACAGGAGGGAGATAGATCAGCTCGCTGAGTGGTGTAAGGAGAATAACCTTGTGCTCGTCAGCAAAACCAAAGAGATGATTGTGGACATAAGGAGGAAGTCAGGGAAACAAAACCCAGTCCTCATCGAGGGCTCAGTAGTGGAGACGGTAAAGAACTTCAAATTCCTGAGTGTCAACATCTCCGAGGATCTGTCCTGGAGCCTCCACGTTGATGCAATCAAAAAAAAAGCTCCACAGCAGCTATACTTTGTGAGGTTTCTGAGGAGATTCAGCATGTCAGAAAAGACTCTTGTAAACCTCTACAGGTGTACCATGGAGAGCATTCTGGCTGGTTCCATCACTGCCTGGTGCCTAGGCAACAACTCTCAGGACATGATTAAACTCCAGACGGTTGTTAACCCACCCTGCAACATCACAGGCACCAGACTCCACTCCATCGAGGACATCGACATGAGGCAGTATCTTAAAAAACCAACCTTTATCCTCAAAGACCCAGGCCATGCCCTCTTTACTCTGCTACCATCGAGGATAAGATAAAGGAGCCTAAAGACGAGCACTCAGCAGCACAAAGGCAGCTTCTTCCCCACTGCCATCAGATTCCTGAATAATCAATGAACCAGACACTGCCTGACTTTTCATGCACTATTATTATTATTTTGTTTTTTAATGTAATGTTGTGTTGGTTAAAATATGAAGATTTACACTATGACGTTGCTGTAAAACATCGAATTTCATGACTTGTTCATGACAATAAAACCTGATTCTGATTCTGAGAAGAGGTTCATCAGGATGTTGCCTGGTTTGGAGGGTATGAATTATGGGAGAGGTTGGACAAACGGGTTGTTTTCTCTGGAGCTTCATCAGCTGAAGGGAGACTTGAGAAAAGTTCATAAAATAATGAAAAACATTAATAGGGTTGTCAGTCTGAATCTTTTTCCCCAGAGTAAAAATGTCATATGTTAGAACGGAGATGGGGGAAATTTTAAAGTAGATAAATGGGGAAAGATATTCTACACAGAGAATGATGGCTGCCTGGAATGGGCTGCCATGGGTAGTAGTGGAAGTAAATACAATACTTGCATTTAAGAGGCTTCTGGCTGGACACATGAATTTGTCGAGAATAACGGGATAAGGATCGTGCAAAAGCAAGCAGAGATTTATTCTAATTTTGATGCAGACCATGCTGGGCCCCATTAACTCACTGGAGCCCTGGTTCCTGGACTGGCTTTGCAGTTACTTGGTTCACTGAAAACAAAATTTAATACTGCACAACATGAAAAATAGTGAATTAGATTGCAAACAGCATCCAATCAGCCATTACTGAAATCCTCAATATACTGGGCTATCAAAATGTTACTGCCTGTCACAGAATGGAAATTATTTCACTGGAAGTTTTCACTGAGAGCAACAATTACCTGAAGAAGATGAGATGTTTCTGTTTCTTTCGCTGTCGGAGGAAGGTAACTAACTGATTAAACTTCTCGTCTGCTCGACACACCTGCCAAACAACGTATCAAACATTATGAACAAGCATGTGGAAGTAACACCATGAAAGAAGGCAGCATAACAGTGAAGCAGAAAGTGAATTAAATTGTTTTCTGTCATGGGTACCAAGATGCAGCAAAAACCTTTGTTTTGCATCCTATCTAGACAAGTCACCCTCTACCTAAACAATCAAGATCCCTTTAATATAATGTAATAGTAAAGAATATGTAATATTACACAAAATTAGCTCCTGCCTGCCATAAGGCAGACAAAGAGTTGCTATTTGAAAACCCTTTCAGTAGGAGAGAAAGAGAAGCAAGAGATTCTCTTCAGAGACACTGAGTGTCTGGGGATTCATCTCCAGTGCTCCCACAACCATCAGCATCCTGAGCTCCAGATCCAAACTTCTGATAGGATCAGGAAGTCATCAGCGCCAAGGTCTTTCCAGTGCCCTTCTTTCTCTCAGTACCCTCTCAAATTCAGGGTCTGATATCTGGTTTTCCCCATGAAGCAATCTCTGGCAGCCCTCAGCCTGTGTGGGACCCCCAACCACAAGTTGCCAGCAGCTTGTACGATTCCCTCAGCTGCTGAGCCCCTTGCTGGTCTGCCACCATAGTCACCATCCTCTAGGATCGTCTCCTCTGCTTCTCCTAACAGGGTGAGGGTGGGTGGGTGCTTGAAGGTTGTTCTCCCCTTTCTGGTGCAGTGCACTGGTCTGCTGAGTTTGCAACCCATAGTGCTGTCCCGCCATCTTGGCACAGACTGTTCACAATTATGGGGAACCAGCCTTTCCAGTGCACCTCTGTGTTCTGGGTCTCTCTGTTCCAGGGTGATTTTTTTTCCCTCTCTTCTGTTCTCCCTCTTAGGAGTCTCTTCCATGACTGTGTAGCCAGGCACAATTCCAATTCTATCTACAAATTTGCCGACAACACCATGGTTGTCAGCAGAATCACAGACAGCAATGAGGAAGCGTACAGGATTGAGATAGATAGCTCATTGGCACTACAACAACCTTGTACTCAATGTTAGCAAAACTAAGGAACTGATTTTGGACTTCAGGAGGAAACGAAGACAACAAGACCAGGTCCTCATCAAGGGGTCAACAGAGGAGAGGATCAAATTACTGAGTGTCAACATCTCCGAGGATCTGTCCTGGAGCCTCCACGTTGATGCAATCATGAAGAAGACCCACCAGCGGCTATACGTTGTGAGGCATTTGAGGAGATTTGGTATGTCACCGAAGACTCTCGTAAACCTCTATAGCAGGGTTTCCCAACCAGCGGTGTGAGATAACATTTCAATTTTTTTTATAAAACCATACTCCTTCAATTTGGATAATATGTCGGATGATGAAGAACTGAAAGAAGATCTTATTGAACTGCGCACAAATCATGTTCTTGAAATGCAGTTTGAAAGCAAAACTTTGGAACAATATTGGTGTTTGGCAATGGACAGGTTTCATGTGAAAAAGCACTAACTGTGCTCATCCCATTCGCGACGACATACTTATGTGAGTCTGGATTTAGTGCCCTTTTGTCAATCAAGACAAAATCTAGAAATCGCTTGAGTGCACAAGCAGACGTGCGGATTGGTATCAGCAACAAAGTGCCACGTTTTGAAAAACTCTTAAGCAATAAACAGGAACAAAAGAGTCATTAAATTTAAATTGGCTTATGAACATTAGTTCTTTAATTTTTTTTAAAGAAATTTCATGCATGGGGGGGTGGAGGGTTGGACTAATTTTAAGTTAGACTATTAATATTGCGTTACAATTAACGGGGGGGTTATTTTGTGTAGTTTTCTGATGTAATATTGTAATCATACTATTTTAATTTTTTAAAATTTTTCTTTAAATGTAATTCTCTATTGTATTCATGTTATAAAATTTTTAATAAAGTCTTCAAAAAAAAAGAAATTTCATGCATGGATGAAAATTTAATTTTTTGTAGGGTTTATGCAACTTTTAATTTGTTGTAATTTTTTTCTTTTCCATATGTTTCATTTTTGTTTATATATTATTTAAAATTGATTATACGAATTTGTTTTGGTTACCTTCACCTTTATTCTTAAATAAATTATTACTTTAAGGGGTGAGAGAACATATTAAAATTTTTTAAGGGTGCGGGGCATAAAAAAGATTGGGAACCACTGCTCTACAGGTATACCGAGGAGAGTATTCTGGGTGGTTGCATCACTGTCTGGTATGGAGGTGCCAATGCTCAGGACAAGAATAAACTCCAGAAGATTGTTGACTCGGCCTGCAATATCACGAGAACCAGTCTTCACTCCATCAAGGACATCTACAAGAGGCATTGTCTAAAGAAAACAGCCTCTATCCTCAAGGACCCCCACCACCCGGGCCATGCCCTCTTCACTCTGCTACCATCAGGGAAAAGGTACAGGAGCCTGAAGACGAGCACTCAGCAGCACAAGGACCGCTCCTTTCTCTCTGCCATCGGATTCCTGAGTGAACAATGAACTGGACACTGCCTTACATTGACTTTTTCTTGCACTATTTTTATATATTTTGTAAGGTGTTTTATATAAATGTTTGCACTGTGACGCTACTGCAAAACAACAAATTTCATAACATGTTCATGACAATAAATTCTGATTATTTATACTTCTCCCAAACAGATTAGCTACCATAAATACCCCTCCTTTAACCAACACCAAGAGTCAGCCAGTAGTTGTGGAGTCTAACCTATCACAGACATTCCCTTTGTTCACTTCTCTTCAACACACCTATTTGCTCATTCAGCCAAAACATTAACTCTCTCTCTCTCTCTCTCACACACACACACACACATACACACACTAGGAGAGTCGTCATATATCCTTGCTTACTTTTTCTCCACTTCATCCTCCTCCCATCTTTCTTCATTCAGTTCCCACAGCCTTCTGTTCCCAGGGAAAAAGAGAACCTGTGAACCCTCACACTAGACTGGACCATATGAGAATATTTCCTACCTTGGACCAGGCATGTGGAGCAGGGAAACAATGGGGCCAAGGAGGCACATGTGCAAGAGGCAGAGGGAGCTGATGGAGCAGTGTGAACGTAAATAGCAGGCAAAAGATATTAAAAGAGGAAGTGCTTGGACAGAGAGCAGAAGCCCACAGAGAGCCAACAAGAGGACCACATTTATTTGAAGGCAGGATAAAATTCCTTAAAACATAAAGAGAATGGGCATAAATTAAAACAAAGAGGGAATTAAATAAAATGGAAAATAATGATAAAGAACCGGAAGGAACAAAATTTCAAGAGTGTGTGTCAGGATGCAAGGTAACTGCAGGAGGTCTTCTGTTTAATATAAAGGGATTGGATGGCAGGAAAAGGAGGGATTTGCAGAGTTAACAACTACTACCAGCTCTCCAAAGCAAGTACCTTGAAGCTGCTGACAGTTTGGGATCTTACCATGTAATAGTTGTGCAGCCGTACGGGTGTTTTTTGGGTATTGTCTGCTGTCACTCCCTTCTCTTTCACCGTGATGCGGACAGGGTTACGCAGACCCGCTCTCACGAGGTTCTCCACCTCGTTGGTCTGTGTGGCCGAGAAGAGCCCTGTTCTCCGTTGCTTTGGCAGAAAGCCCAGGATGGTGTTCAAGCTGCAGTGTCACAATCATAGAGTCGAGATTCACTCAAAGAACAGAGGTTGGAATGTCTCAGCTGAGGGCCCAGACCAGCTCTGTAAACACTCCCTTGCCCAGCCAGGTGATCAGGCTCCCGAGTTTATGGTAATTATGGCATCATGAATGTGGACACAGCCCAGGACATCACAGGTAAAACTCTCCCCATCATCGAGAACATCTGCAGGGAATGCTGCCATCGGAGAGCAGCAGCAATCAAGAATCCACACCACACACTCTATTCTCGTTGCTGCCATCAGTAAAGAGATATAGATGCCAGAAGACTCTCACAACCAGGTTCAGGAACAGGTGCTACCCCTCCACCATCAGGCTCCTCAATGACAAACTCAATCAGGGACTCATTTAAGGTCTCTAACTTGTGCACTTTATTGAGTTTTTAAAATTTTCTCTATATTGCAGTCAGTTTGTTTACATTTCTTTATGTTTACATGGGTATATTTAGTAGTTTTTTTTGCACTACCAATAATCCTGCCTTGCCCGCAGTTAAAAGAATCTCATGGTTATATGTGATGTCATGTATGTACTTTAACAATAAATCTAAAAACTAAAGTGAATGGGTTTGAGACGGGCGTCCAACTCACCTTCTCACGAATATATGGCCAACAACCTCACCTTGCTTCGAATCCCAAGTCGAGAAGCCTGTCAGCTTCGTCCAGCACCAGGACATCCAGGCTCTTCACGCAGGCAGTGAGATCCAGGCCATCTGACTGGCGCCTGAACATATCTTCCAAACGACCAGGGGTGCCCACCACAATGTTCCCTCTGTCAGCAAAACACTGCAGTCAAACCAGCACCCTCCTGTACCGACATGGCTGCTTCCTGTGCTGACCAGTTATTCCAGCATTCCATTCTTCGAGAAGGCTCCCTTTCCACCTCTGTCCCTGAGTGAAAAGCCTCGGAGCTGGATCCAAGGCTGCACCAAGGGACTACTACTCGGCCACCAAGAGCTCCAGACTTCAGATGAAGCACCATCTACTCTCTCAGGTGGATGCAAAGGTTGCCTAGCACCACATGACGAGCAAGAGAACACTCCTCATTCTCATGTCAATGACTGTGGGAAATCATGAACTGCAAACTAGCCACTACACTGAGACCAGTCTTCCACAGTCACTGACTGGCAATTTGTTAAGGGACTGCTGAAACTTCCTTTTCACTTCTGAGAAAGATCCTGACACCGAGTCTCGAACCCCAGTGACTGTAAGGCCACTAAACTCAATTAAACTGAGAACAAGGAAGAGAGGGAACTAATAGCATTGGGGAACCTACAATGGTTGATCACATGTTGTAACGCAGAGAGTGCAGAATCTCAGTTATGGAAAGAACTTAATCCCAACGTGTGTAAGGTGGTGCACTTTAGGAAGTCAAAAGAAAAGGTTGGATATAGAAAAGAGTGTAATAAAACTGCGGGAGAAACTCAGCAGGTCATGCAGCATCCATAGAAAGTAAAACGCAGTCAACATTTCAGGCCTGAGGCCTTCATTGGAAATGTAGAAAAACAGGTACATGTCTGAATAAAAAGGTGAGTGGGGGGAGGGGGGAGAGAAGAGGAGTTCAAGCTGATAGGTAAGAGGTAAAAGGCGGATACAAGTAAGAGGGCAGAAGCTGAGAAGTGACGGGATGAGGGCAGAGGGACGGAGAATTTCAAATAGCAATAGCATGCTTACAGGCGGCAATCAAGGTAACTGAGGGAGTTAGTGCACTTACCAAAGATACCCGAGATAGTTTGTCTCCAGAAATAGAGACATCGAGAAAGGGAAGAGATGAACCAAGTGAATCTGAGGTTGGAGTGGAAGTTGGCAGCCAAGTGAGCTCATCGTGGGTGCAGGAAGCAGCATCAATGGAGTCGTCAATGTAACAGAAGAAGAATTGAGAAACCTTGCCTGTGTAGGCTTGCAGCAAGGATTGCTCCACATATCCTACGTAAAGATAGGCGTAACTGGGACCCATGCGAGTACCTACGGCTACATCTTTGCCTTGGAGAAAGTAGGATGATCCAAAGGATGTTACTGAGGATGAGTAAGTTCTGCAAAGTGGAGGAGGTGGTAGTAAATGGAGAGGGATGGGTTAAGCCTTGAGATCTTTAGGGAGATGGAAGTGTATTGGGACCAGTCATTCATGGTGAAAAATGAGGCGGTCCACACCAGGGAACTTGAAGTTGTTGAAATGATGGCGCTCTCCTGGTTTTAGGTGGGAAGGGACGAAACCAAGGGGAATAAAATGAAGTTGAGTTATGATGATACTAGTGTGGTGGGGCCGGGGAACGCAGAGACTGGGGCAATTGGGTTGGTGGATCTTTGGTAGGAGGTAAAACTGCACAGAGCAGAGTTTAGAAACAATATGAAAAGGAGATTACCAGAAGTAATGAGGTCATTGGTTCTACCTCATAGCTTGCACTTGTGGAATGTTGTGTAAAATTCTAGTTGCCCCATTACAAAAAAAGATGTGGAGACTTTGAAAAGGGTGCTGAAGAGGTTTACCAGGATGGTGTTAAACAGGAAAGTCTGTAGACGCTAGAATTGTAGAACAATACACAAAAGTGCTGAAGAAACTCAACTGGTCATGCAGCATCAATAGAAAGTAAAGAGTAACCATCGTTTTGGGCCTCAACCCTTTGTCAAGGGATGAGCAAAAAGCAGGTAGGTGGGGGAGGGGGAGAGGAAAGAATGGAGGAAGGGGGAATCACACATAATATTCCATCTGGCACACTCCAACCAAATGGCATTACCACCAACTTCTCCAGTTTCTGTTAAACGTCCCTCAAGTCTCTCCCTTTCCCTACCCCTTTGTGTCCTTTCCTTCAGCAGTCATGGTTGTGGGATAGGGAAAGCTGGCCAAGGCAGAGCCAATTCCACCTGGTCAACAGTATTACTCACTAGTTTCCATAGGATGGTTGTTGGAGATAAGAGAAGGTTAACCCAGCCCAGAAAATAATAACACAAATAAATGCCAATCAGACTCCAGAGCAAGCCTGATGGAACTGCAAGGCAATAATCAATAACCTTCAGACTGGCCAAGAACTCAGACAAAAACGATCAGGGAATCTGCCCAAAGGGATTTTAAACAAGCAGGGTCCATACTTACCCATCTTTCTTGAATTTCTCCACGTCTTCTATTGGATTGCTTCCACCAATGAAGAGAACTTGTCTGAAAGGAGAACACAATACTTCTTAATTCTAGTAGAAACACAGAAACACTGGAGGAACTCAGCAGATCTCGCAGCATCCATGGGAGGAAAAGATATTTAACCAACCTAAGTTTCGAAGGAGGGAGGGAGGGGGTTTGGCTCTGTGAATGCAGAGCTAAGGGGAAGGAGACAGAGGGAAAAGAAGAGAGAGAGAGAGCTAGAGGAAAGGAAACATAGGGATAGGTGGGGGTAGTGGCGAAATGAAAACAATGAAGTTGTTGTTAACACCATCTGGTTAGAGATGGCATTATATGAAGTGGTAGAATTTGAAGTGTTCTTCCAATTTATGGGTGGTCTCAGTCTGGCAGTGCATGTGACCATGGACAGGCATGTCGGCAAGGGAATGGGTTTTTGTGTTTCTACTACAATCACTGTGTCTGCAGACTTGTGTTTCACTCTGCTTATTAAATCTTTAAAGGAATCCCTTCCCTGAACTCGTCCAAAGTAGCAGTCAGAGCCCAGGAAGCCTGCAGCTTACAGACTACTCCTATTCATTCGTGAGTCGATGAGCTTCAATCTTACCTGAACTGAGGGAAGTGCACTGTGAAGTATTTGAGTACCTCATCGATTTGGATAGCGAGTTCCCGGGTTGGAGTGACTATGAGAGCCCCTACCTGGATGTAGGAGGGAAATAACCAAGAGTCACTCTTCAGAACTTGAGTTAACAGAAATACTTGCATTTCTCCACAGCATTTCATGACTTCAGGACATCAAAACAGACTATACCTCATCAAATTACTGTTCAGTCCCTGAAACAGATTGGTCTGTGTGCATTATTCAAAGGTCTGAAAAACTCTTTCAAGTTAACTTATTTGAACAAACATCTTGACACATCTGTCCAGTTGGCCTCATCACTGTGAACAAGGCGGGAATGTGCTATGAATGAACACTTCCAAAAATCTGCCATGGTCAGCCATGAAGGAAAGGGTGTTGTGGATAGATTACTGGACTACTAATTTGGAGGGTTGAGCTAACAACCTACAAGTTCAAATCCCTTCACAAAAGTTCTTGCTCCACTGAACTTTGACCTCAACTCCATTCTGTCTCCATTTGTCGTGTCCCTGGCCATTTGCATCCAAGGCACATTGCATGTCCTCCACCATTTTGAGATCTTCCAATTTACTGGCACCCCAGGTCCTAATGCAAGGTCTCAACTTGAAATGTTAACCATTCCTCTTCCTCCATAGATGCTGCCTGACCCACTGAATTCCTCCAACATTGTTTTTTGCTCCAGATTCCAGCATCGTGTCTCTTGCATCTCCTTCAATAAAATACAGTAAAATCACCATTATCCAGAATTCAAGCAACTGGCAGCCTCAAGCAACCAACAAAAAAAATTGCAGAAAATGAATTGGTAAAAAATGCAAGAGTTTAAAATTGCACCCCCGATTAGTTAGTTCGCCAATCATGCCACAATACACAGTCTCAAGCAGCTGACAAATTCATTTATGGGCACCTATGTGGATTGGGGATCTACCAATCCCCACAGGTGCTGGATAACAGGGGTTTTATTGTAACTGGGCAACATCATTACAATATAATTTAAAAATCCAGCAAATAATCTGAAATGAACATGAAATGCTCAGTTCATCCTCATGGAACATGCAGATTACTGTAAAATTCCATTGGGGTTCATGAGCATCAGAAGAAATATTATGGTCACCCTCAATGTGATTCTAAACTTGCCAATCTGGCAATTCTCAATTGCCCACTGAAATGGCCAGCAAGCCACTCAGATCAAGATAATTAGGGATATGCAATAAATACTGGCCTTGGCTCTGAAAAATATCAGAGTCTGTCAAAATAGCCCCATAATCCCCAAGATCCTTTGAAGAGAATCAAACTGCAGATTCTGGATATCTGAAATAAACAAAAGAAAATGCTGGCAAGTCAGTAATTCAGGCAGCATCCATGGCGAGAGAAAAATAGTGAATGTTTCGGTGACTAGTTGAGTTCCGTGGGGATCTGTTCTGGGACCCTTGCTCTTAGAGATTTTTATAAATGACCTAGATGAAGAGGCGAAGGATGGGCCAGTTTGTTTGTGCCCTCCATCAGTCATGGTCAACCATGGGTACTGTGCCTAAAGTGAAGCTGGATGATCTCTCCAGGATGCAAGCCAGGGCAGAGTTAATATGGACATCTGTCTGTTGCCCATGCAGTGGGACCCCCCACCATGCTAATGATAGGTTCAAAGGAGCGACGAAAGTCGATATAGTTTGGTGCCAGCAGCATCCCAGGAGTTGCTGAGCCAGTGCTGGATTTTTCTTGGGCTTTACTCCCAAAGCCCTTACCATGATTGGATATAGCCACAAGGCAACAGAGGTTTGAAATTGGAGTTTTCCCTCTCTTGGATGAGTTACCATCTGTGGTTAACGTGCCCCATCTGCCCGGAACACCAGTGGCCCGCCTTTGCCCCTTCTCCTGTCAGTGAGAACAGCTCTGCCAGACGTAAGAACTATGCCACACGAGAAGGTCAGGAGATGCACTTGGTTGTCAGAAACTGTTTAAGATGTACGCCATGAATCAAACCAATTTAAATTAAGTAGGTCAACTAGGCAGGGATGTCCATTATCTCTCTCACTGTTCGCTTTAGCAATAGAACCATTGGGAGAACTGATAAGAACAGAAAATAAAATAAAAAGGATAAAAATAAGAGGAGTATAAAATCAGTTTATTTGCAGATGACATCATAGTATACTTAACAGAACCAGAAATATCAATAAAAGAACTACATAAGAAATTGAAGGAATATGGAGAAATATCAGGGTACAAGATCAACACAAATGAAAGTGAAGCGATGCCGATGAGTAACACGGATTATACAGAATTTAAAAAAAGAATCACCATTTAAATGGCAAACACAAGCAATCCAATACCTAGGTATTAGGTTAGATAATAATTGAAGCCACTTGTACAAATTAAATTATCAGCCACTAATAAAGAAATTACAGCAAGACTTAGAACATTGGAAAGAATTACCGCTAATGTTGATAGGGAGGGTAAATTGCATTAAAATGAACATCTTCCCAAGGATACAATACTTATTTCAATCATTACCAATTCCCTTTACAGAGAAATTCTTTAATGAACTAAAGAGAATAATAAGGAATTTTTTCAGGAAAGGGAGGAAACCGAGGATAGTGTTAAATAAATTAACAGAGAGGTACAACCAAGGTGGTTTGCAGTTACCAAACTTTAAAAATTATTATGGAGCAGCACAATTAAGGTATTTATCAGATTTTTATCAGACAAGGGAAAAACCAGATTGGACTAAGATAGAGCTGAATAAAATAGGGGAGAAGGTACCAGAACATATACTTTATAAGTGGGATGAAAAGCTGGTACGATATAAAAGCTTACCAGTATTGCATCATTTACTCAATATATGGAAAAAGATTCACTTAAAAAGGAAAAAATCAAATTACCAAATACCAAAAATATTACTGATGCAAAATCAGCTAATCCCTTTTACAAAAAAAACCCTTCCTTTAGAGAATGGGAGAGAAAATGAATTAAAAGAATAGAAAATTGTTTTTTGGGAAATAATTTATTAACATTTAAACAAATGAAATACAAATATGGAATAACTCATGGTACAATGTTTGCATACCATCAACTGAAAGCCTACTTAAAGGCTAAATTGGGAAATAGTCTGAGTTTACCAGAAGGAAGCAGCTTTGAATATGTGATTAGACACAATGATAATTAAAAGATTTATAACATGTACATCAAGCTGCAAGAGAAGGAAAATGATGAAATAAGGTATAAACCCAAACAAAAGTGGGAAAAATATTTAAACATAAAGATAAAAAATGAAACATGGGAAAAGTTATGTTCTGGAACTATGAAGAATATAATAAACACGAGGTTACGCATGATACAACATAATTGGTTACACAGGTTATATATCATGCCCCAAAAGTTAAAAAAATGGGATCCAACATTATCAGATAGATGTTTTTGCTGCAAGAAGGAAATGGGAACAACAGTGCTGTCAACTTGGAAATCGGAAGAGAGCCTGAGAATACAGCAATGGTACATGGAAATTAATAAATGTATTCCATTGGAAAAAAATAACATATAATTTAAAAAATAAAGTCACATTATTTGAACAAATTTGGGAACCGTACATGGAACATAACCGAGAGGGCTTGCCTCGGACCTCCACCCTCTAAAATGATAAGAAGACAAAATGACTTGATCCAGTGTGTAAAAGTCGATGACACATTTTTCTTGTTTATTTTTCATTGTGTGATGACATTGTTTAATGGTTTTATTGTATTGTATATGTTGAACGTTTATTAGTTTTGGAGTGGGGAGGGAAGGTAGGAGGGAAAAAAGGGGAGAAAATGGCACTGTGTATATTTAAGAGGGAAATGTTTGTATGTATTTTGGTTGATATGGTTCACAGTGTGAAATATTTAAAAATATTTTTTAAAAGATGTACACCATGAAGAGCATTTGTGTAGCAGTGGGAGCTCATCCCCACTACCACCCTTCGGCTATGACAACCTTTACAGCCAATACATTTGCAGATAATAAGAAGGTTGTTGGAGTTGTGGATCGTGTTGTACCGTTGTCATCGATTACAAAAGGATATAGTAAGGATACGGAGTTGGGTGGAGAAGTGGCAGTTGGAGTTCAATCTGGGTAAGAATGAGCTGATGCAGTTTGGAAGGTCAAGCATAAAGGGTGAGTACAGGGTTCTTCTTTGGCTTGGCTTCGCGGACGAAGATTTATGGAGGGGGTAAAAAGTCCACGTCAGCTGCAGGCTCGTTTGTGGCTGACAAGTCCGATGCGGGACAGGCAGACACGATTGCAGCGGTTGCAAGGGAAAATTGGTTGGTTGGGGTTGGGTGTTGGGTTTTTCCTCCTTTGCCTTTTGTTCGTGAGGTGGGCTCTGCGGTCTTCTTCAAAGGAGGTTGCTGCCCGCCAAACTGTGAGGCGCCAAGATGCACGGTTTGAGGCGTTATCAGCCCACTGGCGGTGGTCAATGTGGCAGGCACCAAGAGATTTCTTTAGGCAGTCCTTGTACCTTTTCTTTGGTGCACCTCTGTCACGGTGGCCAGTGGAGAGCTCGCCATATAACAGGATCTTGGGAAGGCGATGGTCCTCCATTCTGGAGACGTGACCCATCCAGCGCAGCTGGATCTTCAGCAGCGTGGACTCGATGCTGTCGACCTCTGCCATCTCGAGTACTTCGACGTTAGGGGTGTAAGCGCTCCAATGGATGTTGAGGATGGAGCGGAGACAACGCTGGTGGAAGCGTTCTAGGAGCCGTAGGTGGTGCCGGTAGATGACCCAATGGTCAGATATTTAACAGTGTGGAGAGACAGATTCCAAATCCATACATCTCTGAAGTTCGATAGAATAGTCAAGAAGGTCTATGGAATCCTGGGCTTTATTTATAGAGGGACTGAATTCAAGATTTGAGAGGTCATGTGGCAACTCTACAAATTTCTGGTGAGACCAGGCTGAGAATATTGTGTTCTGTTCTAATCACCTCATTATAGGAAGGATGTGGAAATGATGGAAAGGGTGCAGAGCAGATTAACTAGGATGTTGCCTGGATTGGAAAATAAATGTTATGAGGCAAGGTTATCTTTGGAGTGAAGAAGGATGATAGGTGACAATAGAGATCTACAGGATTATGAGGCATAGATAAGGTAGCCAGCCCCTTTTCCCAAAGAGGGTGAGGAAAAACACCAAAAGACATCTGTACAAAGTGAAGGGAGAGAAGTTTAAGGGAGACATTAGGGGTAAGTTTTTTTTCCTGCCACACAGAGAGTTTGGGTGCCTGGAATGTTGAAAGCTGGATCATTAGGGGCATTTAAGAGACTCTTGGACGGGTACATAAATGAAGGAAAAATAGAGGATTATGATGGAAGAAGGGTTTAGTTTTTTATTTGGTAGGAATATATATGTCAGCACAACATTGAGGGTTGAAGGGCCTTTATTGTGCCTTAATATTCTATATTTCAGGTCAAGAACCTTTCACAAAAACTAGGAAAGATTTTGGTTTTTTTATCCTTTTATGAAATATAAGGAGTTGGAGCTTTCGATTTTAACAGAGCATTTATGACGTGCCTTTATTTCAGTGAGGAAGTTCCTGCTCTTCACAAGATCCCATAGAATTTTTGCCACCCTTAAAGAGCAGAAGGGCCTCAGTATAACCACTCTAAAAACACCGGACAACAAATTTTTTCAAAAAGGATTGGGTCCTTAAAAAAATTGGGGATTATGATAGATTACTTTAAGATGAACACAAAGATAATTTCAGATTTGCTGTATCAGCTGTTGGAGAAACATTAAATTAACTTTTATTGAATGTTTAATCACCTAATGATGCTGATACAAGCTCTCAGACTGACTGCACATGTTGCACAACAAATGTAAGTCCAGGGTTTGTCTTGGTCACCAATTTTACAGCCGAAGGGGAGCTCACAGATTTGCTTAACAAGTGCAGTCACGCTGCTTCTTTCAGCCTTATGCGTATACTTGTCACAACTGTAACAGAATGTATTGCAGCTGTTGTGACATTGACGAGACATTTCCGCTGAAGACAATAAATGCTATTGTTAAGTACACTCACTCTGCTATTGCCTGAAGAACATGTTCATCAACATGCGTTCAATCTATAATCAATGTAATGCACAGCATCTGTTCATGTGAGTTGCTTTTTTAGCCTGTCTACATCTATCCTGACTAAGCAGGCCCAGGCCCAAGACAACATTTGCATAGCACCTGCACTGAGTCCATGCCCAGGCCTGCTTGGACTGACCAAAACAGTGAGCTTTGTGGGAAATGTACTAATAGACTTAAAATATGACAGGAAATCACAAAAGAAGATTATATCTATTTAAAAAAAGGTACATGATAGGAACATTTTAAGGTGATTTTCATGATCAGCAGCCCAAAATCCATTAAAATACACCCAAAAGTGTTCAGGAAGAAAAATCTTTACTTTCCAGTGAAATCACCCCTTCTGACAGGACTGTACCATGTTAACCTAACACAGTCTCCATCAGCAATGATAATCCCCAAAAGCCACGTGCTGTCTTTCTTACTCTCCTCTTGTCCAACTTTCCCCAAAGAAACATCCAACTCACATCTATTTTACAATGATTAAGCTCACCTTTTATGAAATAAAAGAACAAACCTGCAATTTCTTTAATTTCTCCTCTCGCTTCAAGAGGATTTCCAAAATCGGAATGACAAATGCCAGGGTTTTCCCACTGCCAGTTACCTGTGATGAATTAATGCACAAATTTATCATGCGGCAGGAAGCATTCAACAAAATCTATGGAAAACACTTGTGTCCCAAGGTAACTTACTGCTTCTACTGCTACATCCTTGTTGTTCATAAAGAGAGGAATTGTTGCAGACTGCAAGAAAGCACAGGCAGATGGGATCAAGTTTCTGCATGTAGCATAGATTAGAGCACAGTACAGCTCATTGGCCACAACCACCTAATTTTGCCCTCCTTCACACCCATAACCCTCTATTTTTCCTTACATCCACGTGTCCAAGAGTCTTTTGAATGTTACCTCCACCACCACTCTCAACAATGCATTCCAAGCAGCCACCATTTTCTGTGTGTAAAAAAAAATATCTCTGACATCCCTTCTAAGCTTTCCTCCACTCTCCTAGAAGACCATAAGAAATAAGAGCAGAAGTAGGCCATTCAACCTGTCGAATCTGCTCTGCCACTCCATCATGCTCCTATACTCAGCTCCACTCCCCTGCCTTCTCCCTATGACGTTTGAAACCCTGTCTATTCAGATATCTATCAATTGCTATCTTAAATACACCCATTCAGCTGGCCTCCCCAGCCACCCATCATAGCAAATTCCAGAGGTTCACCACTCTCTGGCTATTAAATTCCTCTGTATCAGTTTTAAATAGGCACCCTTCAATCCTGAAGTTGTGTCCTCTTGTCTTTTCCCATACCATGGGAAAACATTTAACACATCCATTCTATCCAGGCCTTTCAACAATCAAAATGCTTCTACGAGGTTCTTCCTCATTCTTCTAAACTCCAAGGTGTACTGTGGTGGCACACCACTAGGCAGGCGAACCGGCCTTGCATGTAATCCACGCGGCGGGGCAGCTGGCCAAAATGGCGCCATCGGGGGTTTCCCCTTCTTCTCAGCACAGAGCTCAGAAGCTCGCACTGGGGGACCACTTGACGCCCGGGTGACATCAGTGCCTCCCAGCGCGGTTCTCAGCCAGGTCCGGGCTGGGAGTATCAGTCCAACCCAGCAGCCTGCAATAAACTAGTCTGCTCACTGAGCTCAACCCGTCTAGTTGTGTTCTTTCAGTCGCAGTGTAGCTGCTGCTACAATTGGTGACCCCGAATTCAAACATCTTTGAACCCATCATGAGCGAACCTGGGATCAGTGCTATAGCCGTCAAGCTGCCTGAATTCTGGTTTCAGAAGCCGGAGACATGGTTCGACCTCCACCAGATTTCATCTGACATGATCAAATTCTACCATGTGGTCACTGCCCTGGACCAGGCCACCGCCAAATGCGTGCTGCACCTCGTTCAGCACCCACCCGCCTAAGACAAATATGTGACCATCAAGTGAGTGCTCACTGGATCCCTCGGACTATTCAGGCACCAGTGTGCCGCTCAGATGCTGCACCTCAATGCCCTGGGGGACAGCTCCCCGATGGAGCTGATGGACAAGATGCTCACGCTCAGCAGAGAACTGTGGCTTGACGAGGGCTGGAAACTCGTCCAGGATTCGCTAGAATTCATCTCTGGGTGTGCTGATCGTGGCCATCTGCGGCTGCTCTGTGCAGGAAGTGTCGATGCGAATAGCCTGGAAAGTACGGGCGTCCACCAGGCGCCTACCCCGAATGTCCACCAGAAGCCCGTGGTTGAGGAGGAAGTCGGCACCCAGAATGGTGGTTGGAAGGGACAAGACGGTGAACCTCCACGAGAACTTTCGTTGGCCGATCTGGAAGTGGATCGAGTGCATTTTTCTCGACCATCTGCCGAGGATATCCAGCCATTACTGGCCCAACAGAGCTTTACCGACCCAAAGAAAGTCATTCAGAAGGCCCAAGAGTTATGGCTCGAGTGATTCTCAGAGGGCTCAGCGTCCAGCAGGTCACGAGGCACGGGCATGACCACGCCAAGCCTGCCCCTAGCGTTGCGGTAGAGCATCCAGCCCCTGCATGGGCCACCAAGAGCATAATCAGGGGCACGGCATCCACTCCAGGCCTCTGCTTCTACCACCAGTGCTGGGGAGCCAAGGCTCGAAAGTGTCGTCAGCCCTGCTCGTTCCAAGGAAACGAGCAGGCCGGCCGCTGTTAATGGCTCCAGCAGCTGGCCAAGGACACTGCCTCCTCTACCTGTGGGACTCAGTCAGTGGCCGGCGGTTCATTGGCACTGGGGCCCAGATCAGCGTCATCCCGGCCATGGTCATTGAGTCCAGGAACTGACCTCGATGACTTCCCCTCATTGCGGCCAACGCAACAGAGGTCTGGATGTATGGAGACAAGACAGTCCACTTCCAGATCGGTCAACAAAAGTTCTCGTGGAGGTTCACCGTCTCATCCCTTCCAACCACCATCCTGGGTGCTGACTTCCTCCTCAACCACGGGCTTCTGGTGGACATTCAGGGTAGGCGCCTGGTGGACTCCCATACTTTCCAGGCCATTCGCATTGACACCTCCCGCACAGAGCAGCCGCAGATGGCCATGATCAGCACACCCAGAGACGAATTCCAGCGAATCCTGGACGAGTTTCCAGCCCTCGTCAAGCCACAGTTCTCTGCTGTCTCGCCATGCCACGGGGTGTTCCACCACACCCCCATCCAGGGTCCACCGGTTCATGCCAAGGCACGCTGGCTTCCACCTGACAAGCTCCAGGTGGCGAAGGAGGAGTTTTCGCATCTCTTGGAGCTGGGGATCATTCGGTGGTCCAACAGCCCATGGGCCTCGCCGCTCTACCTGGTCCCGAAAACCTCTGGCCACTGGCGCTCTGCGGAGACTATCGACGGCTCAATGAGGCAACAGTTCCTGACCGTTACCCCATCCCTCACATCCAGGACTTTACGGCCAACCTGCATGGTGTGAGGGTTTTCTCCAAGGTTGACCTGGTGCGCGGCTATCACCAAATCCCGGTGCACCCTGAGGACATACCCAAGACGGCCATCATCACCCCCTTCGGCTTGTTCAAATTCCTTCGCATGTTGTTCAGGCTCAAGAAGGCCACTCAGACCTTCCAACACCTCATGGACTCAGTGGGCAGGGACCTGGATTTCATCTTCATTTTCTTAGACGACATCCTCATTGCCAGCAGGGATTGGGCACAACACAAAGCCCACCTGCACACCCTCTTCTCCCGGCTGGCCGACTTCGGCCTCACCATCAACCCAGTCAAGTGCTAGTTTGGGAAAGAGTCCATGCAGTTCGTGGGCCATACCATCACGGCCAAGGGAGCCATGCCCGCCGCTACCAAGTTCGCTGCTATCAAGGAGTTCCCATGTCCAGACAATCTCAAGGGGCTGCAGGAGTTCACAGATATGGTAAACTTCTACAACCGATTCATCCCAGGAGTTGCGCGCATCATGCAGCAGCTATTCGCCCTCATCGCAGCCAAGCACAAGATGCTCACCTGGACTCCAGAGGCCTGCAGTGCATTCAAGGCCACCAAGGACGCCCTCGCGAATGCTACCATGCTCACCCACCCGCACACCGACCTGCATATGGCGCTCTCCATCGATGCCTCTGCCACAGCCGTCGGCGCCATCCTGGAGCAGCAGGTGAACGGACAATGGAAGCCGCTGGCATTCTTCAACTGGCTTCTCCGCCCATCAGAGCGCAAATATAGCGCTTTTGACCATGAGTTACTGGGCACGTACCTGGCGGTGCGGCATTTCTGCTATTTCTTGAACGGGAGGACTTTTACTATCTTCACTGACCACGCACCCCTCACCCAGGCACTCACAATGGCGAAGGACCCCTGTTCGGCCTGCCAGCAGCATCACATCTCCTTCGTGTCGGAGTTTACCACCGACATTCGGCACAAGGCAGGGAAGGACAACGTGGTCACTGATGCACTCTCTTGACCAGCCATCTGTGCGCTGACGCCCGGCCTCGACTTTGACCAGCTTGCCCGGGACCAGAAGTCCGACGTGGAGATGCAAGCCTTCAAGACTGCCATCTGAAACCTCCCGAATCCGAAGGGCGGAAGCACCGTCCTGTGTGATGTCTCCATGGGCACACCGCGGCCAGTGATTCCCCGGCAGTGGTTCTCGATCACATCCACGACCTTTTGCACCCGTCCATCAGGTCCATGGTCCAGATGGTGGCAGAGCGGTTCGTCTGGTACAGGCTGCAGAACTAGATCGTGGGCTGGGCCAGAAGATGCACCCATTGCCAAATGTCCAAGGTACATAGGCACACCAGGGCGCCTGTGCAAGAGTTCAAGCACGTCCGGGAACGGTTCAGCCACATTCACGTTTCCCAGGGCGACCGTTACCTGTTCACGGTGGTGGACCACACCACTCGTTAGCCCTAGGTGATCCTGATGCCGGATGCCTGCATGGACTCCTGCTCCTGAGCGCTTTTCACAGTTGGGTCGCCCAGTTCGGCGTTCCGAATCACCTCACCAGCGATCGGGGTGCCCAGTTCACCTCTGCACTCTGGGCACTGCTTGCCAAGAGGTTGGGGATCAAGCTACACCACACCACGGCCTATCACCCACAGGCCAATGGGCTAGTCAAGCATCTGCAAAAGTCAGCACTTATGGCCCGCCTCACTGGTCAATTGGTGGACGAACTGCCTTGGGTGCTCCTGGAGATCCGCTCCACGCCTAAGGAGGATCTGCAGGCGTCATCAGCTGAGCTAGTCTATGGAGCACCATTGGCTCTTCCTGGTGAGTTCATCAATGTGCCTCACAAACCCCAGCAGTCGCTGCACAAGCTGCTTTCCCACCTCCAGGCCCAGTTGGACTCCTTTGCACCCCCACCATCGCCCAGACACGGCACATGGCCATCTCACGTCCCAAGCGAACTGCTTTCCGCAAAGTATGTTATTATTCGGCGGGGCCTGCCCGCAGCACCTCTGCAGAGACCGTACAAGGTTGTCCAGCTTTCAGGGTCTACGTTCACACTGGACATCGGTGGCAGGCGGGAACTATTTACTGTGGATAGGCTGAAACCAGCGCACCTCGACCCCACCGAACCAGTGATTGTGGCCCAGACCAAGAAGCAAGGCCGCCCAGCGAAAAAGGACATTGGCACGGGTTTGGGGGGGGGGGGGGGGGGCTGTGTGGCGGCACACCACTCGGCAGGTGAACCAGCCCCACTGTAATCCACGCGGAGGGGCAGCCGGCCAAAATGGCGCCGTCGGGGGTTTCCCCTTATTCTCAGGACAGGGCTCAGAAGCCCGCGGTGGGGGACCACGTGATGCCCAGGAGACGTCAGCACCCCTCAGCGCGGTTCTCAGCCAAGTCCGGGCTGGAAGTACAAGTCCAGCCCAGCAGCCTGTAATAAATCAGTTCTGCTCACTGAGCTCAACCCATCTAGTTGTGTGTTCTTTCATTAGCAGTGTAGCTGCCGCTACAGTACAGTCTAAAAGCGGTCAGAACATTCCACACACCCTAATGTCTTCATTCCAGGAATCCTGCTGGATGTTGCCCCAAGAAAAAGGTGGCCACCCTATCAGGGTACCTCATAATCTTGTATATCTCTAATAAATTACTTTTCATCCTTTGTCACTACAAAGGGAAAAGTTTTGACAACTTTTTTTCATGACATGTACACCAATCAAGGCAACATCCTGGTAAATTTCCTCTGCATCTTCTCCAAAGCATCAACATCTTTGCAGTTACGAAGTGACCAGAACTCTCTCTCCTGAAAATGCTGATTTGTTCTATTTAGTTTTAACCCTTTCGCAAAACTGTTCACTCTGGGAAGTTGCTTGCACTGGTGAGTGAAAGCTGTCCAGCTCTTATTCAATAGTATATCCATTTAAATACCAATGCAGCGAAGGGGTTTAGTTGAAATGATTTAATAGTCATGCAATTATAGTAATTAAACGTGTTTGTAATTTATTTTAGTTTAAAATTACAGCCCATAACAATCAGTGTTAAAAATGACTGTAAGCAAGGTAATACCTGAATCATAAAGATTTGTAAGATGTTGAATTCAACTCATTGAATTTTCAGTATGAGAGGCCTTTCTGGTTATCAGTTAAAGCTAGAGTGAAATGCAAAGGTCTGCTGATGCTGATATTGTAGTAAAAGCACACAAAAATGCTGGAGGAACTCAGCCAGTCTCACAGTGTCCAGAGGAGGTGAAGTTATGTGTCGGGCCTGAGCTCTTCTTCAAGGAATAAGCAAAGCACAGGAAGGCCTACGAATAAAGATGGAATACTGGCCGGAGAAGGAGTCCAGACCAACGAAAGGTGTTAATTAGATACAAGAGGATAGGTGAGAATTGGCTTAGGCCCCGTGAAAGGAGATAGAGGGAAAAGGAGACAGAGCTGGGGAAAGGTGACAGGGGGAAGAGGGGATTGTGGTTTAACAGAACCCAGAGAAGTCAAGGTTATCGCCATCCTGTTGGAGGGTACCCAGGAGGAACAACACCTCATCTTCAATAGTTTCCATTAAACCACCCTCCTCCACTTCTTCCCCGTTGCTTTCCTCCATCTGTTTCTTTTCACAAACCCAAAATCAATTCTGATGTAACCTCTTATGATATCCAATTCACACCTATTGTTGGTCTGGACTCCTTCCCAGCCAGTCTTCCTCCTTTCTCCCCATCTTTATTCTGATGCCTTTCTGTTCATTGCTTACATCTTGAAGAAAGGCTCAGGCCTGAAATGTTGGTAATCTAGCTTTTCCTCCTATGGACACTGCAAGATTGGCTGAGTTCCTCCAACAATTCTGCGTGCTTTTATTCAGATAAGATAGCAATGAACAGAGGTTGGGACTCATTTGCCAGAGCTCCAGACAATTCACAGAAAGGTGGAAAGAATCTATTCTAGGTGGTGAAGAGGTGAGATCAGAATTTCACATACAAGACCATGAGCAAAAATAGGCTATTCATGCTATTGAGTGTGCCCCGCCATTCAATCATGAACTAATCCATTTTCCCACTCAGCCCCACACCTTAGCCTTCTCCCCATAATATTTGATGCCCTGGCTACTCAAGAACCTATAAATCTCTGCCTTAAATACACCAAATGACAGCCTCGACAACACCTTGTGGCAACAAGTTCCACAGATTTACCACCCTCTGACTTAAGAAATTCCTAAGCACCTCAGATCTAATTGGACACCCTTCAATCCTGAAGTTGTGCCCTCTTGTCCAAGACTCTCCCACCATGGGAAACAACCTTTCTACATCTACTCTGTCCACGCCTTTCAACATTCAAAATGTTTCAGAGTGATTCCCCCCTCATTCTTCTAAATTCCATTGGGTACTGGCCAAGAGCTGTCAAACACTCCTCATATGATAACCCTTTCATTCACAGAATCATCCTTGTGAACTCTCTTTAACATCAGCACATCCTTTCTTAAATGAAGGGCCCAAAACTGCTCACAATACTTCAAGTGGGGTCTCACCAGTGCCTGATAAAGACTCAACATCACATTCCTGCTCTAATATTCTATTCTTCTTGAAATCAACGCCATCATCGTATCTGCTGAGGTTGCAAGCTGATTCACCCTCAAATTATTGCCAGAATAAAGGGGCAGTCAGGCACTGGGGAAAGTAGTTAGTGGTGGGGACCAGAAATGACATTGCTCTTATCAACATTTAACTGAAAGTTCTGCACATCCACTATGGGACCATTTGGTAACCTGGAGGGGTCAGAAGAATCATCAACATAGAAACTGATGCCATGTGCTTCGGATAATGCTGCAAAAGATTTGGATTGAAAACACATTTGTAAATTTTAGGGAAGAAATTAAGATTTGGAGACAGTTGGTGAGGACAGAGTGGTCAACTGAGAGGCATAAATTCAAAGGTGACCTGTCAACCCTATTATAGCCCATTGTTTTTACATTAAATCCAACCAACACCAGGTGCCAACTCCTTCCCCATGTTGTCAAGTTGTAGGTGCTCAGGAGGGCAAGAACTTGTGGAGTGAGGAGTCAGGGCAGTAACCATCAGGTCAGGCAGCATGTGATGAGAAGGAATGGATAATGGAGAGGGGTCAAAGGTCAGTACAGTGGGTTGCAGAGAAGGATCAGTGAGGTAACGGTCAGGGTGATTAAAAATGGTGGTGCTATTGGAGCTGTTATAATGGCAGTCCTATCGCATGTGTGGACCCAAGAGAACAGAGACCCAAGGCACAGCACTGCTCTGAGGCATTCAACCTTCCAGCTCTAATACCAACAGCTCCTTATAGGGGTTAAATGGCCTGTTAGAGGAGCCAGCAGTGTTTTTAAATTTAAATCCTGCAACCACAGATCTGAGCCCAAGATGGCAGCACCTATGCTCAGCATTGGCAACGAGAGGTTGCAGATTCCGGGGAGCAGTGGACTGGTGCAGGGCAGCAGAAACTGGAAGAATACCCCCCACTATTGAGAAGTAGAGAAGACAACCCTAAAGGGCGATGACCACGGCAGTGAACTAGCGAGGGGCTCGACCTCTGAGGGACCTGCACAAGCTGTGAGCTCTCAGCAACTTGTGGTTGGGGGACCCATGCAGGCTGTGGGCTGCTGGAGACTGACTCACAGGAATCAGTTATCAGAACTGGGATTCAAGAGGCTGTTGACAGCAAGGGCTCCCGAAGGGCCTCAGGCACCTAAGGCTTCCTGGTCGTACCAGCAGTTTGGATCTGGAGCTCAGGTTGCCAATGGATCAAACAGGAGCCTATGTGAGGCCGAGGTGAATCCACAAACACTTGCTGACTGTATGAACTCTCGTTTCTCTTTCTTGTACTGTAAGGGGTTTTGGGCGACACCAATGGCGACTCTTTATCTGCCTTACAGCAGGCAGAAGACAATCCACAAGTTCTGTATTATTAATGACAATAAAGGAATCTTGTCGGGGAAGGGTAAGTGGGTGGCAGCTTGGGGCTAGGTCAGCAGTGGATGACGGGGAAGGCTAAGGGGTCAAAAGGTTGGTGCTGAGGAGGGTTGGAGTCACAGATCAGGACGGTGGGTGACGGCTAAGGCTCAGGATAACGAGTTATGGCGGTGAGTGAGGAGTTGGGCTTGGGATCAGACATTTCCCCCAACCCCCCCTCCCCTCCTCAGGGTAGGACCGCTCTCTTGCGGAGCCCAGGCGGCTGGTTCGTCGACTCCCGTCACCCGACCTCCCGTTACCTGCACCGGGGTCATATGAGGGAAGCGGAGCTGCCGCAACGTCTCTAAAACCCGCGGGTGGAGCTCGACCGCCAAGCTCTCCCACGCTCCACTGTCCGCCATCTTCCCAGCACCGGCTTCCGGCCCGTCGCTGTTTCCGGGCTGAAAGCGCTGGATCTGGTTCCGGGGGTGGGGGAATGCGCCCCGATGGTGGGTGAGCTCCTTCAAAGGGAGTCCGGGTAGCGGAGAAATGATGCGGGTCCAGAGAGCGGTGGATGAGGGTGAAGGGGCCACGGTCCCTGCTCAGAGAGAATCCAGTGAGGGGGGATGTTCCTCATGAAAGGTGGGGCATGGATGCCATGGACAGACAGTCCTTTCCGGCCCATCGTGCTGCTCCGTCGTTCAAGGAGATCGTGGCTGATCTGAAGATCAGCTCATCTCCAACCTGCCTAGTCCCCATATCCTTTCTATCCAACCTTGCCTTCCATGTATTTACGGAAGTAGCTTCCATTGCTTAAATGGGCAGCACATTCCAGATTCAAGACCCTCTGGATAAAGCAGTTCCTCCTTATTTCCGTCCTAAATCTACTACAGTGAATATTTAGATTATGTCCTCTAATGCTAGTCTTCCCACCAATGGAAACAACTTACCTTCCTCTATCTTACCTTTCATAATTTTATATATTTCTATAAGATCCCCTCTCATTCTTCTACCGTCCCAGTCAACT
Source organism: Narcine bancroftii (assembly GCF_036971445.1). Lineage (NCBI taxonomy): Eukaryota > Metazoa > Chordata > Chondrichthyes > Torpediniformes > Narcinidae > Narcine > Narcine bancroftii. The sequence continues at coordinate 195,640,330 of NC_091472.1, forward strand.
CAATCTCTCCTTTAAATAATATTCTGATTTTCAATTTTCCCTTCCAAAGGGGATAACCTCACATTTACCATCTGCCAGACTCTTCTCCACTCACTTAATCTACCTCTCTACAGACTCTCCATATCTGCAATTTACTTTTCTGCTCAATTTAGTGTCATTTCATGCCCATATTGCCTCCATATCCCTCTAAACCAGTGGTTTTCCAACTTTTTCTTTCCATTCACTATGCTACCTTGAGTATCCCTTGCCAAAGGTGCTCTATGATTAGTAAGGGCTTACTTAAGGTAAGAAAGTTTGAAAACCACAGCTCTAAACCCTCCTTATCCATGTACCTGTCCAAATGTATTTGAAGTGTCATAATTCTAACAGCCTTTACCACTTCCTCTGAGAGCATGTTCCATCTATCCACCACCCTCTGGTTGGAAAAAGTTGCCTATCTGGTCCCCTTTAAATGTGCAAGATAGCAGTTATTGCACACAATAATCCAGGTGTGATCTCACCAGCATTCTCTTCAGCCACATCATGTCTCAATGTTCCAACAATCCACTGATTCCAGGAAATACAAAACACACTGTTACAGGAATCAGACCCCTCTATTGTGATTAATGGAACCCTCTCATTTCCTCTGCTTCTACTTCCCCACTAGCATCCACATCATTCTTCATCATTTCCACCAATTACATACAACCCTTTCGGCAGGGACCACTCATTTCACAACACCCTGGTCATTTATCCTTCATTACCCAACCTTCCCTAACCCTGGTACTTTGCATATTCCTGTTTCACTGAAGGGCATGAAACCCTACATGACAGATATTGAGGCATATGTCAGGTATAGACAGTTATAATCAAATGAATCTCTTGTATGGGATGAAGTTCATGCAAGGGAAATCAGGAGAACAAAGAGGGTACATGAGATAGCTTTGGCAGATAAGGTAAGAGCAAATCCAAAGATTCTAGAAGGGGAAGAGGATAACCCACAAGAGAACACATCAAAAGTATCAGGAGGTTGTCATCTGGAACCACAAGGATTGGCGAGATCATAAATGAATATTTCTCATCCATACTTACTATGGAGAAAGACATCGATGCTAGGAGAGTCTTTGTTACAATAGATGTTAGAGGTCTTAAGGTTTTCAAATCTCAAGGGCCTTATCACTTGTAATGTAGGCTGTTGTAGGAATCAAAGCAAGAAATTGCAGGACCTTGGCTGGGATATTTCCATCATTGTTAACCATGCGCAAGTTGCCAAAAGACTGGAAGGTGGCTAATATTCTGCTTGTATTTAAAAAAGGCTTCAGGGACAAATCAAGTCAGTCGTGGGCAAGTTGAATATGGCAGGACAGTTGTTGTTCTTGTAACCCTAACCCAAGATGAACTGGAAAAGTAAATGTCACAAGGAATACAAGTGCATGTTGTAAGTTGTATTTCAAAGTAAATGGTAATCTATTTTTAGAATAGAGAACAGATATAAAATACAAGCCCTTCAGCCCACAATGTTGTACTGACCCATATAAAGATCAGCAGAGCATTTATTTAGATAGAGTGGTAGGTCCTTGAAATAGACTTGGAGTAGTGGTGGAAGCAGCTACTATAGTAGCATTTAAGAGGTTTCTAAACAGACATGAATATTGTCATGGAGAGTTTGGTTAAAATGTAGGACCTCTGAATGTGTAATCTCTGGATTATTACCAGCACCAGTGAAAGTAAGGATAGGACATGATAGGAGAGAGGGTTTCAAATGGATAAACAATTGGGATCTCTTCTGAACTATTGGTAACCTACACAAGAAAAGTGGCACCCTAACCAAAGGGAAACTTGCTAGATTCACCAAGGAAGCTTTGAACTAGTCTGGTCAAAGGTTTGGGGTGGGGAAGAGAAAAAGTGAAGGATAATGAAGGCAGCAAAGTGCATTAAAGCAGATCAGTGTGGTGGAGAACAAGCATCAAGGTGAGGCAAACAATGTCTTGACCTCCATTTTGTGGCAGTACATCTGGAGGTTGGAATAGCCTTGTCTGTGCCATAATTTCCTGTTATAATAAATACAATCCTAGTCAACTCAGCCCACAGCTATCCCTCCAGTTGATCACTGTACCCCAGGAAGTAATTCCAAGAGAGGACTTGGATCAACAGTTGTGAAGGTGGTCAATAAATGCAAATCCTTCCTTTCAGGTGTTGGTGCTCAACTTTTCCTCACCCACAAACCATTTGAAGTTCTTCCTTTACTTACTGTCAGTCATGTATTAACAAACCCATAAAGAGAGTATATTTTACATAACATCAGTAGCATTTGTCTGCTATGTTATAGACCACCTATAACCCAGGTCACAAGTTGATAAATAGTTCATGCAAACGTATTTTTCAAGGCACTCTGAATACTTAAAGTTCTCAATAGCTACAAAATATTAATTCTAACAGAACCATTGTGAGAGAAATGATACAAATCTATTGCAGAAAATTACCTAAATGAATAAATCAAGAAATTATGCAGGTTTCCAGGAAAAATATTCATTTTAAGACAATTCACTCACCCTATTAATTATATTGGTAATTCCTTCCATCTTTTTAGATCTTCCTCCAATCATTTCAAAGTGGTAAATAATTAAATTTATACCAATTATTCACTTGCTCGCTTACTATTATTTCCAAATATTTAACCCCCTCACTTTGCCATTTAAATTTTACTAACTTTTTACATTGTGTATAATCTGCATTAACCATAGGCATCATTCACTTTTATCCACATTAACCTTATATCCTGAAACTGATCCATATTCTATTAGTCTTTCATTTCATACAAGAGATTTATGAATATAGACTAATCCAAACCTTCTTATCCAATTCCCCGCCCGCCCCTTGAAAATATGGTATTTTCATCAAGAAATCTATTATGGTATTATTAATATGGTTATAATTATTACAATTAATGTGTCCTCTTCTTTCTATCTTTTCTTTTTATATCTGCAGGGGTTAAGGATGGTGGGAGGTGAAAATTGAAAATTATTTAATATCTATTATGTAATAATTTGCAAGTTAATTTGAAATATATGAAAGATACTAATAAATAAAATTTTCAAAGAAAAAATAAATTATGCAGGTTTGTTTTAAACTCCAGTTTTTATTGAAAAAAAGTAACTGGTCCAGGTCTGCTTCATTTCAGTTCCCACACCATGCTGTACAAAACCTGATCAGTAAAAAGGATCACAGTTCATATAATGGAATCAATTTTGAATACAGCAGAGACACAATTATGCAGATAGACTTCTCAATTTGGTAAATGTTTCAACAGATAACTTTTAAAATGTTGAAAAAATTAACCATCTGGTGCCTACTCTTGTCACTTGCAAGTATTCGTGAATAGGCTGCATTTGAGCAAGTTTAGACATCTCAAGCAATTGAAGGTCAATTAAACAGTACACGCTGTTAGCTGCACATCCTGGACTATATATTGGCTTGGTTCTTAAGTTGGGCAAGTTTCTCAGCAACTTCACACAATTCAGTGAAAACACCAGCAAGGTCTTTCATCCCAAGGCAAGGGAATTCTCCCCAACATCACATGGACAAACTTGTGGCCAATGTCAGGAAACAAGTCATTGTGATATAGCCATCCGTGAGAAAACTGAACATAATTCAGTTGCTGCATGGCTGACATTGAAAATGAGATTTCATTAACTGTAAAGCACAGACAGAATGTGAAAGGTGCTGAATAAATGCAAATACCGGTAATTTTCTTCAAACTATACTTCATGAAGTAATGAAATACTTGTCCTTTGAGGAAATGTAGGACTGTTTAGTTAACCACTCACAGCTGATCACTTTCACCAACAACCAAAGTGTCATGACCACAATTTTTAAAAATGAGATTTAGTTCATTTGCTTTCATTCCCCATCTTCCAAAGGAATTTTTAAAAGCACTAATACTTGTCAATATTGAGCAACAGTAGCTTCTTATAAGTCAACTTCCTGACTCTGACTCTACTCCTCTCAAAAGCATAGGTCATTTCTGTCCCCGGATACCGGCATAGACTGAAGCTGCAACCAAACTATTTGGACAATAGTTTACTGCTGAATCTTTTAAAAGGATTGTTGAAAAGACAGATACATGGATCCCTGAAAATTGATGAAACAAGGCAAATGGGGATGGTTAAAAAAGTGTTTCATTTCTTGTAGATCTTGGCCCAGAATCACAAGGATTGTTCCAATCTATTCAAAACTTCTCCTGTAGATACTCTTTGAAAATCAATACAAATAGGATGAAATTCAATTCATCAACTTACAAGCCAATAGCTGTCATTACAACAGCTTTAAAGCTGTTAGATCAGGGGAACTTTGTGAAGGGAATTGTAATATAGTTGAAAAAAATTGACTAGACAAAACTCTGGTTAATAACTAATCACATCAATCACTGATTTTTACCATCACTAATGATGGAGTGGACACATCCGTGATTGTGTCAGAAATGAAAATTCACTTTAGCTTGCACCTCACTACTTCTAGCATTATTTTGGATTTCTAATTTGTCATCTCATACTTCTCACTCTGAAATAGAATGAAATGAGTCAGTTTTATGGAAGTGCCATAGAGATGCTGTTTCTCCTTGCCGATTATTGGAGCAACTTGCCAGTCCAATGGTACTCGCCTCTGATAAACTAGACACTTTCAGCAATGAGGTCAACACTGATTCAAATCACAAATTTGCAGTCTTTCTGCAAGAGGGAAGGGGAATAGGATCTGGCCCATCAGAAGGCAAAGCTGGCTGTTTTCACTCTTGAAAATTACCGCACCTGCCTCATACAAATCAACATGTTACAAAGTACAGTAAAAACACCCAGAATCTGGCACCTATGGGGATTGGTGGATATGGGATAAGTGAATTTACCAGTTGCTTGAGATTGAGCGATTGGTGAACTGACCACTAGGAGTTGCCAATTTTAAACTTCTGCATTTTTACCTATTTATTTTGTGACTTTTTTGCCAGTTGCTTGAAGCTACTAGTTGCTGGAATTCAAGACAATGGCAACTTTACTGTACACTGGAAATTAATAAAGAACATTACCACAAGAATTGCCAGATATACTCACAATTTCCCTCTAATTTAAAAAAAAAATGAAATTTAGTTTTCTGAACTGGTGTCTGACTAACACATAGGTGGCCTTCACACTTCAGGACCTCAGCCTCTCCACATCTTGCACACCTTTAAAAGCAAATGCTGCATTAATCACACATTGGCACTGGGTTATTTCATTGGAGACACTTAACTTTAATTTACATCAGTCACATCTGATTCAGTTAAGATGAGCTGTCACAGAGACACTGGAAAAGAATCAGCAGACAGCAGCATTTCTTTTAAGACAGTTTTATAAACCTGTCTTTTGAAAGTTTCACAATCCCACAAGCTTTTTTTCCATCCACAATTCTTTGTTGGCAGAAAATCCAGTCAAATTCTGTTAATGTCCAGTACCCTGGATAAAATGCTGTACAGACAGGATTTCTTTATATAACAACCAGTCACAAAAATTTGTAATCTTCACAAATACTGAAGATAAACAGCTCGAACCAACAATTTAAATATTAATATTCAACTGGAAATGCATTTTTTAAATAAATGTTCCACTTTACAGCTAAACATCAAATGGAACATGTTAATTTAAAAAAGTAACACCTTCCCACAACCCATCTCCCCCAAAATCCCTTCACTCCTCTGAGGAATTTTATCCAAGTTTGGCAAGGAGGATGTTACAGTTAATAGGGAAAACTCCAGTCATCAACTTCAAGAATATTCTGAATAGAGAAACAAGACAGCAATGGAAACATAGTCTGTATCACGACCGAAAAATCAGACATGTATTTGCTAAAGGTCATAGGTAATCAGTTCATAGTTAAACAACTTATTTGCAACTGGACCATTGTGCAACCCACATACTGCAATATTTCCAGAATCTGGTAACATTCTCTTTATTTAATATAAATAATCCTGATCATGAACTGAAGAGTTGAGGGACTGATGGATTGTGTTGTCCCCAAAGTAAAACCATGACCTCAAAAACAAAGGTAAATGAAACCAGAAATGACTTGTAGAAAATTGAAAACATCTTTCAAAAAGACAAAGTATGTCAGACTTGTACTAGTCACATCTTAATCAATACCTCACATACCTAATGTTTTACTTTTTGTTTACAGTTTAAGTCCATCATCAATGTTACCAATTAATTATAGCAAAGCAAACTAAAGCATAGAAAGATTTTTATAATATCCATTTTTGTAAACTCCCAGCAGCAAATTTGATTTCAGTGGTCAAAACAGAATGAAGTGTGAAAGAAAACCAAGTGGGACATGGTTGAAGTGGCTGGACAGTATTACAAAAAAATCTGTCGCCCAGCTACTGAACCAACTGTGAAATCTTCACAGAAATATACAACCACCTTACAAAAATATAGCTGATGGGGACCACTAAAGTTCCAAAAGGAAATTTAATACAACACTGCAAACAAACTTATCTGCTTAAACACAAACAAAAATATTTAGAAAATATTAAAGGGGCTTGTACATTATCATATCTCCTTTCAAAGATATGAATTGATTTGGAGAATCAAAACTCTCCTACAAAGTAACTGTAAAGTTGTGGAACCGTGAAGCTACCAGATAATGAGGCCCCAAATCTGCTGTCCTAAAGTAAAACCATGACCTCAAAACAATGATAAATAACTTGAAACAAATTGTAGAAAATTATCAAGGAATTTTTTTAAAATCTGATTAATGCAATGGATGCATTCTCATCACACCTTAATCAATAACTTGCACATTAATTACCTTTCTTTTTATAGCTCGTCAACGTTACCAATTACAGCAAAGCAAATTAAAGCGTACGTAAGTGGATTTTTAAAGATCGGAAATGACTGGACATCAAATGTCTCTTGCAACACAACTGGTTGCCTCTGCAAAATTCTCTTGAACCCAAGGAACCCCCCCCAACATTCTTCAAAGAGTGTTTAAACAGCAGTAAATTAAGATTAACAGTGCGCAAAATGTTTCAATCAAGTGACAAAGTAATAAAAGCGATTGTGACCAGATACTTTTCAAATTGTTTATCTGATGCTGAATCTCCACACATGATGGTTAGACAACCCTCCGGACTTCAAAAAATCTCTTCAGATAGTAGATCTGTCCAAGTGTCATAGCAACTAGTACCAGAGCTTCAAAGAAAGACCAGAGGACCACTCTGCTGTTTGTGTTGTCATTGACTGCAAAGGAAGCAGAAAACAAAACTGAGCCAAATACATGTTTTTGATGAAGTTGTCAGAAAATCACAATAAAACGGTGACTAACAGGAAAGCAATACCAGTTTGTTGTATTTTCAAATTTTGTAAATTCTTAATACCCCTGCTTTCACTCCTTGTGTTACATTCCACATCAGGAGATCTCAAAATCACTGCCACATTGTAACAAGCAAGTTCTTAAGGCCAATGCAAAGGCATAAAGTGGCTTCATTCCAGGTACTACTTTCCAGGAACTCCACACAGTTGTGTAAATGACCAAGGGTTTCAAGAAGCATGGGATCAGTCAGCACTGAAGGGACTAATGATCAACTCCTTTTCCCGTTTTTGGGTTCTTCACTAATGGACGATCTAGAAGTGGTGATTTGTGCCAGTACAAAGAAAGTAACCAAAACATTTACAGTAAAACCATACTTACCAAGCCATAACTCTTTGCAAGTATAATCACACAATTAAAGAGACTCTCACTGATCTCAAAGAGTGCAGAGATGGACTAAAGTTAAATAAACAAGGACACAAATGGAATTGCAAGCTCACTACACAATGTCCAGAAGTTAGATCAGCTCCACTGGACTGGTGCTGTATAACTGGTGAGAGGCACATGGGCCAAAGGACTACATTACCGCTCAACTACAAGCGAATCCAATCTTAACAAGCAATAGGCCTCAGTCACGTGGATGCAGAGAAGGGGTTAGATGTAGAACTCAGGGTTCCAGAGAGAACAAAGTGAAATCAATAAAAACAACCAGGAAAAAGGATAGAGAAGCGGAGAAAAAAAGCACCTGACGGAAGAATAAACATTCAAGAAATGGGAAAGAAAGAAAAAATACTCACCCAGAATGAATTGTCGATCCTATTGCCATGAGAAGACGAGGAGCAGCGGCCTCGTGGAAAAAAAATGGAGAGCCTGCTCAAAGGCATCCGTGGGAAGAAAAAATACAGACAAACGGCCTACCTGGAGCAGATGATTACAAAAATACTGGGATGCACCCATCATTGGGCCTAGGAAAGAGTGCAGGCAACAGTGTGGGAGAGGCGATGCCTGCATTCGAAGGTGAGCCCTGTGACCGGCGGCAGGAGGGCTGGAAGCAGCAGCACAGGAAGCAGTGGAGAGATGGAGGTCATGGGTGGCCTTGGTCCTGCACAGAAAGGATTACAGGCAGCACCGTGGAAGCGGCCGTGCCTGCATCCCAGGGGGAGCCCTGTGAGCAGTGGGGACAATGGCAGGAGAGGGCTGAAAGTGGTGGCAGCGTGGGAAAGACGAACAAGGAAGTGGGTGGCCTTGGCCCCGCACAGAAAGGTTAGGAAAGGAACACCAGGCAACGCCATGAAAGCAACCCTGCCTGCAACCCAGGGAAAGACCCATGAGCAGTGGAGGCAATATGGCAGCAGAAGTAGTGAGCCCGGCCTCGTGAAAGAGACGTCGTACAGTGACACAGGGAGCGGAGATCGACGAACGAGGAGGCCAGGTGTCATGGGGCAGAGCAGAGGAATAAAGTGGAGAGAAAGGGGGGGGGGGGGCGGCATGGAACCATCCATTAAGGTGATGAAGGTGGTGGTGGAAGCCTCAGAAAATAGATTAAAGGAAATATTAAAGATGTCAGCAGAAATGGGAGAAATTAGGATGGCTGTGGGAGAATTGTCTGGGAGGATGATCGCGATGGAGGAGAGGGTTGAAAGGGGGTGGATGACTGTATAGAAGGGTTAGAAAATTATAGAGATGTCTGGACAAAGGACAGGGAAAAAATATGGGAAAACGGATCCCCAAGATATTGGGAAACTGACTCCAGATAGAAAGTGCCCTCCGGTCCTTCTTCCCCAGGCCAGGTCTGGGACAGACCATTTGGTCTTGATAAAGCTTCTGAGATATATAGCGAACAGAGAGAGGGGTCCCAGTAGAATTTGAGGCGGGGGGAGGGTCCTCTTTTATCCTGATACAAATATGGCGCTTATAAAAAGGCACAGAGAATTTGATCAAGTTTTTAAAAAAACTTAAGAAACAAGGGAATTGGCTCCACACTGTTACATCCAGCGACCCTAAAGATGTTCCTGTCTAGAGGGGTGGGGGGTAAGAAGAGAAGAAATTCTTTATAGAAGCCAAAGAGGCAGGCGTTGAGGTATACAAACACCCTGGGCGCTGCCCAGGAGAAACCCTAAGGGAGATAAGAGGATGGAGAGCCAAACACAAGAGGGGGTCTGACTGTAAATAATGTATATATAATAGGTACACTTTGTTTTTCACGATGGTTAAAGTTTTAAAGAAGAAAATATATTGGGAGCTTTGGGGTAGAGGAGGAGGTGGCAAGTGTTAGATGGGTGCAATAGGCATGCTTCAAAATGGCAGGGGAATTACCCATAAAAGGGTGCTTTTATTTTTAAAAAAAAACCACGTTCTGCAAATGTGGAATGATAAAAAGGCTAAAATCTCCATGGAAAAGTTATTGTGGGTCTATAATATGGGGGGTTTAAAATTACCAGATTTCAAAAATATTACTGGGTAGCCCAGGCAAGGTTTGTCTTCCCCTACTGGGCACAATTTGGACAACATACAGTCGGTGAAAAGATAGGAGGATTCATATACAAGTGGGACACCAAATTATTCTCAAAGAAAACAGATAACCCCGTATTAAAGCATGGATTTCAGACAATGGAAAAGAATAAAGCAGTGTACTGGATGGAAGGTGGAGATATCTCCTAAAATGTCTTTGACCCAGAATAATTTAATACCCTCAAGTTTGGGTAATAAGATCCTGGACACCTGGAAGGTGCATCGTGTTGGAACCATTGGAACAATCTTTGACCCTGCCTAAATGTCGTAACATGGAGATTTTAATTTGACGGGAAAATGTGTGAATTTATCTCTAATATGTATTACATATTCCAAAATGAGGGCCCGAAGCCAGGCTTACACAGGTCAAAGGAGAGATGGGAATCAAACTTGGGCACAGCAATCAATGAAAAATGATGGTCAAGCCTGTGTCTGGGCAGTGTGACTGAAGTCATCGATGCCAGATACAAGTTGTTGCAATACAACTTCTTGCATCAGCTATACCTCACACCACAAAAATGACACAAATCAAAGCAAGAAATTTCAGAAATGTGCTTGAGGTGTGATATGGAGATTGGAACCTTTGTCTACTCCACCTGGCTATTCCCAAGGGTGAAATCCTTTTGGGAGTACCTAGGAGACATTCTCAAAAAATTTGCAAAAGTAGATTTCCACAGGATTTGGAGTTGTACTTTCTGGGAGATATTTGGGATACGAGTTTTAGACTGTCCAAATATCAAATTCAGTTTGTGAAGGTTGCCCTGTCAGTAGCGAGGAAGTGTATAGCGGTTACGTGGATATGGGAGGTGGGGGGGGGGGTGGTGGTGATATTGCTAATCATAGACATTATCAAAGTTGTAGAAAGGGAGGATGTCATGATCAAATAATTGTGGGTTGCTGTCAGAAACCGAAAGGGAGCAATCACTCAATAGGCCTCTCAACAGCCACTGGGACACTGGGGAGTAGGTAAGTATGCAGATTTTGGAAAGGTGGGAAAATGTTGTTACGGAAAATTTCAACATTCCTGATACTGACTGGCACCTCCTCAGTGCAAAAGGATCAGATGGGGCAGAAATTGTCAGGTGCGTCCAAGAAGGATTCCTGAATCTGCGAAAAAGCCAAATGGAGAAGTCATACTGGATACAGGTAATTAACCTGGTTAGGTAACGTATCTCTCGGAGGGTGAGCACATCAGAAACAATGACCTTTTGCTATCAACAAGGACAGAAGCAGACAAATTTGGGAGATGCTTAATTAGGAAAGGGCTAATTATGATGGGATTAGGCAGAAGGATGACTAAGACTGCTTAGAGATAAAAGTTTTTGTTTGGGGGAGTGGGGAGAGGAAACCATGCCTGGAGGCAGAGAAGGTAAGCAAGGTCCAAAATGAATACTTTGCTTCAGTGTTCACCAGGGAGAGAAATCTTGGTGAATGCAAGGTCAGTGTGGAACTGGCTAGTGTGGAACTGGCTACTGGAAAATTTCAGGGTTAAGAAAGAGGAAGTTGGGAGGAGTCAAGTGATGGAGTAGTGGTCGGTCAGGAAAAACAACTCTCTCCAGAAAAATAGGGAAAAAAGTTAGGAAAAAGCAAAGCATAACAAAAAGAGTATAAGAAATAGAAGATAAAGATACAGAGAAAGAAGATGGCTTCCAAGAAGGAGAAAGTAAGAACAGCTGGAAGTAAAAAAGTCACCAAAGAAGAAGGAAGAAGGCCTTACCTGCAGGAAGGAATAGGACACTGTGGTGACGAGGAGCGCCCGACCCTCAAGGTCAGTACCTGCCCTACAGAGTCGCGACCCACCAACCGGTCCGTGCACCACAAAAATGGCTCTCGGAGCCAAACAAACATGTGCAACTGCGCATTCAGAGGAGAAAGAGGACACAGGTTGGGGGGGGGAGGCTCAGCAGAGGAGCAGGCTGTCACAGACTGAGCAGCTGAGAGACACCCGACACCAGGGCTCTCAACTGGAGGATAAGGAAGACAGCAGAAGAGGGTGTGATGAAGCAGACGTGGAAGACAGACAGAGGGAAGATCAACAAGACGACCAACGTCAAGAAGCACAACAGACGAGCAGCCCAAGAGGGGAGGAACAGCAACAAAAGGCCCAGCAAAGAGATACAAGCAGCTCATCAGGAAAAACAGAAGAGACACAAACACAAAGAAGAAGAAGACACAAACACAGATACAGACATAGAAAAGGAAGAAGAAGACCAAGATCTTCACAGAGAAATAGAAGGTAAAACAGATGGACAGAATATAGATAAAGTCTTTTTTGAGGAACAAATGAGGTCAGTAAAAGAATGGTGATCATTAGAATTTATTGTAATTAAAAAGAAAATGAAAAGAACAGAAGATAAAAGGCAAAGTTTAGAACTGATAATGACAGAAATAGGGAAAAGAGTAGAGAATGTGGAAGAGCGGCAAACGGCTGTAGAAATGGAAGTAAATGACTTAAGAGAAAAATTGGAAGAAAGTGACAAAAAATTAAAGAGATACAAGAGTTGTTATCTCAGAAAATTGATATGTTGGAAAATTATAGTAGGCGAAACAACATAAAATTAGTGGGCCTGAAGGAGGGTGAAGAAGGCACAGACATGAAGGAATTTAAATAAAGGATGGATCCTGAAGGTCCTGGGAATAACAGAAATGCAGGAAGAAATGGAAATAGAAAGGGCACACAGAGCATTAGCTCAGAAACCACAGGTACATCAAAAACCAAGATCCATCCTAATAAAATTTTTGAGATACATGACAAGAGAAAATATACTGGAACGGGCAAGGAATAAAATTAGAGAAGATAATAAACCATTTGAATACAAGGGTCAAAAAATATTTTTTTTACCCAGACACAAGTTTTGAACTCTTAAAGAGGAGGAAGGAATTTTATACAGCGGAATCAACTTTACGGAAAAAAAGTTACAAATTCATATTAAGACATCTTAAAGTGCTTAAAATATTTATACCCAGGGAGCAAAACAGACTGTTCTCGGATCCAGAGAAAGTAGAAGAATTTGCAGAACATTTGCAGGACAGGAGAAGAGATGAAGAGCTGTAACAAGAATGAAGAATGGCGATAAAGTATATATAGAGATGTAAAAACAATGTATATGTAAAAAACTAGAGAGGGAAAAGAGAAGGGAAGGAAGGGAGTAAGGGGGAAAAAAGAGAGAGAGCTTTGTTATATGTGTTTAAAAAAAGTGTTTTCTGGAGAGGGCTGGGTGGAGGAGGAATAACTGTCACTGCAAAATCAGTTGATGCTGCCAACAAGATCGCAACCGAATGAAAAGGGGAGTTGTGGTTGCCCGGCAAGGGGTATGAGGCAACTCAGAGAGGGGGGGGGGAATCTTTTGGGGTTAAAGTATTAGTGAATGTGGGAATTGCGGGAGTACTTTATGCCTTAAATGTGTTGTCGTATATTAAGTGTAATAAGAGAAAACTAAGAGATGAAAATGGGGAAAAGTGGGGTGGAGGTGGCAAAGAGGTGGAAAAGAGATGTATGCAAGATACAAGATGGCCATGTTGAACTATATGACTATAAACATTAATGGAATACATATCCAAATTAAAAGGAAGAGGCTACTAAATTTATTAAAGAAGGAAAAAATAGATATCGCATTTGTGCAGGAAACGCATCTAACTGAAGTGGAACATAACAAATTAAAGAGAGACTGGGTAGAACACGTAGCGGCAGCATCAGATAATTCAAAAGCTAGAGGTGTAGCCATATTAGTTAACAAAAATGTACCAATCAAAATAGAGGAGGAAATAATAGATCCAGCAGGGAGGTACGTAATGATAAAGTGTCACATATACTCAGAATTTTGGAATTTGCTCAATATATATGCACCTCATCAGGAGGATCAAAAGTTTATGCAAGATATTTTTTAGAAGATTACAGACGCACAGGAAATATATTGATAGGAGGGGATTTTAACCTTAATTTGGACCCAATCTTCGATAAAACTGGACAAAAGACAAGTAAAAAGAATACAGTAGCCAAATTTATGGTTAAATCAATGCAGGAAATTGGATATATGGAGGAAGCAACAACCAAGAGAGAAGGAATTTTCATATTATTCGAGTAGGCATAAAACTTACTCAAGGATTGATATGTTTTTGTTGTCAGCCCATATTCAAGGGAGAGTTAGAAAAACTGAGTATAAAGCTAGACTACTATCAGATCATTCACCCCTATTATTAGCAATAGAACTGGAGGACATCCCACTAAAAACATAGATGGAGGTTAAAATCCATGCTATTTAAAAGGGAGTTTATTGAATTCCAAATTAAAACATATTTTGAAATAAACACAGGATTAGGGAAAGACAAATTTATATTATGGGATGCAATGAAAGCCTTCATTAGAGGGCAGATAATGAGTTATATGACTAAGATGAAAAAGGATTACAATCGGGAAATAGAGCAGTTGGAAAGGGAGATAGTAAGTACAGAAAAAGAACTAGTAAAAAGGGAGGATATAACGAAAAGAGAGAATTGGCAGACAGAAAAATTAAATACGAAACATTATAAACGTACAAGGTGGAGAAGAACAAAGAAAATAAAGCAAAAGTATTACAAACTGGGAGAAAAACACAAAATATTAGCCTGGCAACTTATAACAGAACAAGCTAAAAGAACAATACTGGCATCAAGGAAAAAGGAAAAAACAAATTACATATAATCCAACAGAGATTAATGAAAATTTTAAGGAATTTTATGAACAATTGTATCAAATTGAGAACAATGGAGAAAGATGTATGCTAAAATTGAACTGCCAAAATTGCAAGACAAGGAACAAAACAAACTAATAAAACCATTTGAAATAGAGGAAGAACAGGATATATTAAAAAATATGCCGAACAATAAAACACCAGGAGACGATGGATTTCCAATGAGTAACACAGACTATACAGAATTTTTTTTTTTTTAAATCACCATTTAAATGGCAAGCACAAGCAATCCGATACCTAGGGATCAGGTTAGATAATAACTTAAGCCACTTGTACAAACTAAATTATCAGCCACTAATAAAGAAATTGCACGAAGACTTAGAACAATGGAAAGAATTACCACTAACGTTGATAGGTAGGGTAAACTGCATTAAAATGAACGTGTTCCCAAGGATACAATACTTATTTCAAACATTACCAATTACCTTAACAGAAAAATTCTTTAAGGAACTAAAGAGAATAATAAGCAAATTCTTGTGGAAAGGGAGGAATCCAAAGGTAGCGTTAAATAAATTAACAGAGAGGTATAATCAAGGTGGTTTACAGTTGCCAAATTTTAGAAATTATTATAGAGCCGCACAATTCAGGTATTTATCAGATTTTTACCAGACATGGGAAAAACCAGACTGGGATGAAAAGCTGGTGCAATATTAAAAGCTCACCAGTAATGCATCATTTACTTAATACATGGAAGAAGATCCACTTAGAAAGAAGTAAAACTAATTATCAAATACCAAAATTACTATTGACTCAAAAGCCGCTAATCTCTTTTACAATAAATAACCTTTCCTTTCGAGAATGGGAGGGAAAAGGAATCAAAAGAATAGAAAATTGTTTTTTGGGAAATAATTTATTAAAATTTGAACAGTTGAAGTACAAATATGGAATAACTCATGGTACAATGTTTGCATATCATCAATTGAAAGCTGATTTAAAGGATAAATTGGGAAACAGCTTGAGATTAGCTAAAGGAAGCAGCTTTGAATACGTGATTACAGACACAATGATAATCAAAAGATTTATAACCAACATGTACATTAAGCTGCAAGATAAGGAAAAGGAAATAAACTATAATCCGAAGCAGAAGTGGGAAAAGGATCTAAACAAAGATAAAAAATAAAGTATGGGAAAAGTTATGTTCTGGAACTATGAAGAATACAATAAACACAAGGTTATACATGATACAGTATAATTGGTTACACAGGGTATATATCACTCCTCAAAAATTAAAAAAATAGGATTCAACATTATCAGATAGATGCTTTTGCTGTAAGAAGGAAATGGGAACAACATAACATGCAACTTGGACATGTACAAAAGTAAATACGTTTTGGGAAGAATTAAATCAGATACTAAATAAAATTACGAAAAATAACATACCAAAAAAACCAGAGATGTTTCTTTTAAGCAACATAAGAAGTAGAGAATTAGGCCTCAAATTGGATAAGTGCAAAAACAATTCATTCTGATAACCTTAGCGATAGCAAAAAAATGTATGTCAACTTGGAAAATGGAAGAGAGCATGAGTATCCAGCAATGGTACATGGAAATGAATAAATGTATTCCATTGGAAAAAATAACATACAATTTAAAAAATAAAGTCACAATGTTTGAACAAATTTGGGAACCAAACATGGAACATATCAGAGAGATTTTGTCTCCGACCTCCTAAAATGAGAATGAAAATGATAAGAAGACAAAACGACTAGATTCAGTGTGTGATAAATAGATGATGCATTTTTCTTGTTTATTTTCCTTTGTGTGAAAATATTGTTTTATGGTTTTATTGTATTGTACATGTTGAATATTTTTAGGTATTGGAGGGGGTGGGTAGAGGGGAGGGAGGGAAAGGGGGGGAAAGGGGAGAAAAGACCACTGTGTAAATTTAATGAGATACGTTTGTACATATTTTGGTTAATTTGATTCACAGTGTGAAAAATAAAAAAATTATTTAAAAAAAAAAGAGTAAGTTCTGGATCTTATAAATATTCAAATGGATAAATTCTTAGGACCTAACAGGATCTATTCCAGATTATTACAGAAAGGCATTGCCTATGATTTTTACATCCACCCTGGCCACAGGAGTTATTGGAGAATAGCAAATCTAATCCCCATGTTTAGAGGGAGAATCTTGACTTGGTTTGCCTGCAAAAAGCCAAGTGTAGTAGTAGGTGGAACATATTCTGCCTGGAAGTTGGTGACTAGAAACACTCCACAGGGAGTACCCCTGCTCATTATGATGGCTTGGATGAATCATAGATTACAACAGGATATAGACAGGATGCAGAGTTGAGCAGCTCTGGAGTTCAATCAGAACAGTGTGAAGTGATGGACTTTAGAAGGTCAAACTCAAAGGCAGAGGAATTCATCAAAGTGGAGGAGCAGAAGGATCTTGGTGTCCAAGACTGCCACACAGGTTGAAAGGTGGGGGGTTAAGGACAAATATGGTGTGCTAGCCTTCATTAGTCAGGGAATTGAATTCTAGAGCCACGAGATAATGTTACAGCTCTGGTTAGACCACTCAGAGTATTGCATTCAGTTCTAGTCACCTCATTACAATAAGGATTTAGAAGCTTTAGAGAAGGTACAAAGGAGATTTACTTGGATGTTACCTGGATTGGAAAATGAATCATGAAGAAAGCACTTTTATCTTTGGAGCAATGAAGGATAAGAGGTGACTGAGAGTACATAGATAATGAGGGACATCGATAGGCTGAGCAGCCACCACCTTTATCCCCATACCAGAGAACATCTGTTTAAGGAGGAAAGTTTAGTCAAGATGTTAGAGGCAAGTTTCTTTTTTAAAAATACAGTGGTGAATGCTTAGAAAGCATTGTCATTGGTGGTGGTGGTAGAGGCTAGTGCAATAAGGACATTCAAAACCCTCTGGAGATAGGTACATGGATGCAAGAAAAATAGAGGGTTGAGGTAGGGAAGGATGAGACTGTTATGAAATAGATCAACATAAGTTAGCACAACATCATGGGTCAAAGGCCCTGTCGAGTTCAGGCACATGGAAATCAGTAGATGTTCCTAGCCCTCTGGTTACAGAGATGATAGAGCTTAACAATGCAGACATTTCGAAGACAGACGTGGTGTATGATACCATCAACTTCTGGGAGAGGCCACAAATGCCCAGAATCAAGGTAGGTCTCAAACAAGGCACAAAAACAGATGTACTTACTTGCTCTGTGTATCCGCTCACGCACTTCCATGTACTCCTGTTCATGCTTCACCGCTGTCATGGCCACAGCCAGTTCATTGATCATTTCTTCCAACTTATTCTGGTGAGCTTTATAAACAAACAAGATCAATGTAAAACTTTCCTCACTGTGCTGTTACATCTGGTCCGTTAAAGCCATTCCTTAAAGCAAACAGCCAATTTTATGAAGCCCCAAAACGTGCAGGTGTTATCACCAAAATAAGAAGCAAGACTCCATTTTTTCCCCCCAAAAAAATGTTTTGGCGAACTTTGGAAAGGCGAATAATAAATTTATCAAATATGTTTCGATTCTGTAGTACAATAAAAAAAATGCAAGAAAAACATCATGAATATTACAATTGCAACTCAGTTTACTATTCAAAATTGAAAAAATATTACAAAATAATCCTGTACATGTAAATAATCAGCAAAAAAATACTTATCACTGATACACCTTACTTTAATGCTGAAAGCAGTATTATAAAAGTCAAAATTAAAGATAAATAGCTTGTGTCCCAAAACTCCTCTGTACATCTGTCAAACCTACAATGTTTTTTAAGCTGTGATTAGAGACGTTAAAATATTACAGCTGGTTTTGTTGTAGTTTTGCTGTAAAAGCTACAAACCATCCAGAGGCATTGCCCATTTTCAAACTTTATCTCAATCACTGAGTTAGTACTGTTAGCATATGCAGCCAGCACACAATGGTAACACTGACAAGAAATCCTATACAAATAATTCATTTACAGGTCCAAACGGAGATTCCACAAGCCATTTGCATTAGCCAGAAATTAAGAAAATACGAAGAGACAGCAAGAATGCATTAAAAATGTTAAATGATTGACATACCATCCCATGTATTCCCACCACCTGAAGGGAAGGGTAAACAGAGGACACGGGATAAATAAAGGTCCAAAGTGAAGGAACAGAAAGCAAAAAGGGACAATGAATAAGAAACAAGGTGTCCATATTGTACATGTGCCTTTGGCATTCTGAAGAGCATGAACAGACTTGCAATGACAGATGTACCACCAACAGCTGCCATTTCAACTTGCACAAGTATCACAAGCTATAAAATCAGCAATAATATCTAGTCGTACTGCAGGGAAAAAGGCCATTTGGGTCATCTCATCCATGTTACCAGAGGACATCCATCTGCACCAATCCCATGTCCCAGTATTTCATTTGCAGTCTTCAAAGCCATGGAAATTCAAGTGCTCCACACATCTCTGAAATGCCGTTTGTAACTGTGCTCTCACCACCTTTTCCAGCAGAGCACTTCACATTAACACTGTTCTCTATATGAAAATACCCCCCCCCACCTCTCATCATTCCACATTAACACTGCTCTCTGCAT
Organism: Narcine bancroftii; assembly: GCF_036971445.1. Taxonomy (NCBI): domain Eukaryota; kingdom Metazoa; phylum Chordata; class Chondrichthyes; order Torpediniformes; family Narcinidae; genus Narcine; species Narcine bancroftii. The sequence goes on from NC_091472.1 coordinate 195,659,441, forward strand.
GAAAATCCCCCCCCCACTCCTCTCATCATTCCACATTAACACTGCTCTCTATATGAAAATCCACCCCCCCTCCTCTCATCATTCCACATTAACACTGCTCTCTGCATGAAAATCCCCCCCCCCCTCATCATTTACCAATTACCCTGAACCTATAACCTCCAACTTTATTCACCTCTGGTGAGGGCCAAAAGATTCCTGCAGTTTATCCACACCAAGCCCCCAATTCTATACATCTCAATCTTGTTCCTTCTTAATCTCTTCTGCTCCAGGGACAGAAGATGTAGCCTCTCCAGTTCTCTCCTCACAACAAAAATGCTCCATCCTGGTAAACACTGTCTGCAGCTCGATCACATCTTTCCATCCTGATCAACCAAGGTTTTATTCAGTTGGAATATCATGTCATTGCTCTCATTTTCAGTGCCATAACTAATAAAGGCCGGTATCCCACACACCTTCATAACCATCTCATTTACCTGCATTGCCGCTTTCAAAGTGGGCAGGTTAGCATAGTTGCTATTACTAAGATGCTTGGGAAGCCAAAGGACCTGAATATGGACAAGTCACCTGGACCAGATGGATTACACCCCAATGCCCCAAAAGAAGTTGCTGAAGAGATTGTGAACACATAAATAGTAATCTTTCTAAATTATCACTTCAGTCTAAGGAAGAAGTCAAAAGACAGGTTAGCCTGACTTCAGTGGTCGGTAAGATTCTGGTGTCCATTATGAAAGATAAGATTGCAGAGTATTTGAAAGCACTTGATAAATTAAGCCAAAGTCAGAATAGTTTCCTTCAGGAAAAATCTTGCCTGACTAGTCTGTTGGAATGCTTTGAAGTAGCAGGAAAGGCAAAGGAGTCAGTTGATGTTGTTTATTTGGATTTTCAGAAGGTCTCTGACAAGATGCCGTATACGAAGTGGTCAAAAAGAGATGAGCCCACATATTTCAGGAAAAGTACTAGCATGGATAAAAGATTTTATGACTGGCAGAAGGCAAAGAGGGGGAATACAGGGTCCCTTTTCTGACTGGCTGCTGGTGACAAGTGGTGTCAGTATTGGGCCGCAGCTTTCCACGTTATACGTAAATAATTTGGATGACCAAATTGATGGCTTGGCAGCCAAGTTCGCTGATGATCTAAAGATGGGTTGGGGGGTGGGGGGGGGGTGGGGGAGTAGCGTTGAGAAAACAGGGAGTCTTCAGAGGGACCTGGACAGGTTGGAAGAATGGGCAAAGAAAGGGCAGATGAAATAAGTGTGTGACAGTGCAATTTAATAGAAAAATTAAGCCATAAGACCAAGGGCCCCATATTGAAGGAGGGTTGTTGGCATTGGAAAGGTCTATGAGGATGAGAAAATTAATGTATATGAAGCATTTGATGGCTCTAGGTCTGTACTCACTGGAGTTTAGGATCATTGGGATTTCATTAAAATCTGATGAATATTGAAGGGGCAAGAGAGTGGACATTAAAAAGATGTTTACAGTTGTGAACCAGAAGGCATAGCTTCAAAATAAAAGAACATTCTTTTATTTACCCTATTGATTCTGTAATAGGCGATCCCATGCAATAGTAGACCACCCCTCTTTTTTGGCCCAAAAATCTCATTTTTCGTATGACCAGAGAAAAAGTCAACACCCCTATTTTTAGCCCCAACCACCCTCCCACTGGAATTTCTGCCCCCCCCCCCCCCAACCACGTACACTCATCTTGGCCACCCACCCATCCGAGCTCCCGACCACAAACCTTTACCTCAACCGCCTGACCACTCAAGCTCCCAATGCTCTAACTACTCACCCATCCGAGCTCGACACCCCGACAATAAGCCCTCACCTCAGCCACCCATCCATCCAAGCTCCCAATGCCCCGACCGTCAGGCCAACATAGTTCCCAACACCCCAGCCACAGATCCTCACCCTAGCCACAAGCCCACCAGAGCTCCTGACACCCCAACTGCAGACCCTCACCCCAGCCGCCCACCAGAGCTCCTGACTCCCTGGACACTGCCACCTGCCTTTCCAAGCTCTCCTGATGCCCTGGACACAGACTTAACACCCAGTCCCGGCCATCAAGTTCCAGACACCTTGAATGACAAAGGTACTTACTACAGTCAAAAGTATGACTGATGTAAAAGTCAACCTCCCCAAAGTTGACCTGAAAAATTGGTCCAAATAACTCCACTATTACACAAATAAATACAGTATCCTTTTAGAGGAGAAATTTCTTTAGCCAGAGTAATGACAGTTGTGGAGGCCATGTCAATGAGTACATTTAAACCAGAGGTTGATAGGCTCTTGAGTAGTAAGGAGTCAAACAATATAGGGAGAAAGTAAGAAGATGGGTTTGAGAAGAAAAATACATTATCCATGAGCCAACTGGTAGAGCAGGATCAATGGGACTAAGGGCCTAATTCAGCTCCTAATGTCTAATGGTCTTATCTGGGTTCTTCCCCTGGGTCCGGAAATTTTAAAATCTCAGCCAAAGCCATACAATCTCTTCCCTTAAAAAGGGGGGAAACCAGATTTGCCATTAAATAATCTGACACAAAGAGCAGCTACCTGAAGCTTCAGGATCAATATACATAAATTTCCAAAGGGGAAAGGGCAAAATAAGTTTCTAAAGTGAAAGCAGACTTTTTGCAAGGACTAGCAACTTTTTAAACATTTCCCATCTCTTTGGAGCCAAGACCCATGCAAGGAAATGTAATGTGATTCTTCTAAATCTTAAGTCACTGAGCAACCAGCTTGAACCTGTTTGTTCTACTTCTGTAAATCTAAAGTCATATGTAAAGATTTTTATCAAGTCTATAGGCCGAATGGAATCAGAGTAAATAAATTAGTTAATCCACAGAATTCCACATTAGTTATCATTCATTATATCTAATTGCACTTGAATCCTTGACCAATGTAGCAAGAACAATCTCTCACTACATAATTTAGCAAATCTAAAACTCCCATCAGATACACAGACTTGAATGTTACAGAGCTGACAATGTTGTAAAAGGCCACGAGCACACTAATGACCTTGAGCAAGGTTTCGCAGCCCTCCATGACACACATCTACAGGTGACTCACCTCTCACACACAGGAATTGTTGTTAGTTCATGTGAAAATTGGATAGAATATGAAAATTAAAAAAAACTCAATTTGAATTTTACTCAATAAATATTCCTACAGAATAATTTGGTACCACGGTTAGTGCAATACTATTATAGCACCAAGTGATCTGGTCTCAAATCCAGCACTGTCTGTAACGATTTTGTACATTCTCCCATGTCTGCATGGGCTTCCTCCTGGTGCTCTGGTTTCCTCCCATCCTTCAAAACCTACAGGGAATGCAAGTTAATTTGGGTATTTGGGTGGCCCGAAAGGGCCTGTTAACACTACAAGACATAGGAGCAGATATAGGGCATTCATCCAATCGAGTCTGCCCCACCACTCAATCATGGGCTGATCCATTTTCCCACTCAGCCCCACTGTCCAGCCTTCTCCCCATAACCAATGATGCCCTGGCATATCAAGAATTTATCGATCTCTACCTTAAATACACCCCTCCACAATCTTCTGTGGAAATAAATTCCACAGATTGACACTCTGGCTAAAGAAATTACTCCACATTTCTGTTGTAAATGGACGCCCTTCAATGCTGAAGTTGTGTCCTTGTCCTAGGCTCTCTCACCATGGCAAACAACCTTTCTACATCTACTCTGTTCATGCCTTTCAACATTTAAAATGTTTCAGTGAGATCCCCCTCATTCTCCTAAATTCCAACGATTCAGGCTGTCAAACATTCCTCATAACCCTTTCATTCCTGGAATCATCCTTGCGAGCTTCCTCCGAATCCTCTCTAACGTCAGTAAATCTTTTCTGAAACAAGGAGCTCAAAATTGGTCACAATTCTCCAATTGCCCGTGAAAATTTCAACACTTCACCAATCTCTCCTCAATACAGTCAGTATGTTTCTCATTATCTGAAAACCACTTTACTGAAATTCTCAGTTATTCAAAAAAAAATTACTCACCATGCTCAAGTGGTACTTCGCCTCGCTATTAGCGCTATTTTGAATCCAACAGAGCTTTCGTGTTCTCAAGGGAAGAATTGAATTTAATTTCAGCTTAAAAAACCTTCCCTTGTTCTTTGCTGTTGTTTTATACTGATGCTACCGGGCTAGGATCGGAGCAGGGATCTCAGGCTCCTGGACAAGTTTCAGCGACGGCAGTGTGGAGGTGTCAGGGATTGGCAGCAGGATTGGGGACCTCGGGCGCTCAGACAGGTTCGGCAACAGTGGTGGGGAAGCATCGGGGATTGGCGACCTCGGGCTCCCAGACAGGATTGGTGACGGCTGTGGGGAGGCGTCAGGAATTGGCAACAGCCAATACAAGTATTCTACTGATGATACTGGGCTGCTTAAAGCCATTTCTCAGTTATCCAAAAAAATGCAGTTAACCAATACACATTCGGTCCAGAGCATTTCAGATAATCAAAAATCATACTGTATTATGAATTGCAGAGAATATAATTTATGTGATTTTTTTTGTCATTTAGCACTGGAACCACATCGTCCACCCTCTGGGCAAATACACTTCTTCCAATGCATAGTGCTTCAGATTTAACACTATATTTTTGCACAACAAAATTTCAGTCCCTCTGGATAAAAAGATTAATATTCCACTGGCCTTTGATTTTTTTTTCTTTCACGCCCTCTCTATCAATTGGATTCAGCAATTGATGAATAAAGACAGGAAACAGCACAAGTAGCAGAAGCAAATTGGTTGGGCTCAATGGCCTGTTCATGTGCCTTCCATTTGCATTTTTGAACCCCAATTCTCTGGAGACTCCAAATCACAGATTTTCACAACCCACAAAGATGAGCTTTGACAGGGATAGTGGGCACGAGCCTCAGCTGACAGATTTTCCTTTCTTGACTTTTCCTACAATGAAACCATTCAATTGCTGCAAAATCCAACTAAATTTAGGGAGAATAGTTAATCTGACAATCTGCGAGAATGCAACCACCAAATTTAAATATGCTGTCCTTGGTCCCCTTCTAACTTGTACATATAATGAACAGTTATGGACCCAGCATGGACTCTTGCTCCAGTAAAGCACCCATTTATCCCAACTCTCTTGCCACTCCTCCATCCATGCTAATACATTACCATCAACTCCATATGTTCTTAGCTTGTGCAGAAGCCTTTTATGCAGAACCTTATGAAAAGCCCTCTGGAAATCCAAGTATACAACATAGTCCTGCTTCCCTTCTATTCACTGTGCTCTTTAGCTTCTCAAAGAATTCCAGTAAATTTATCAAACAGAGACATACTTGCCTCTGCTGCCTGAAATGTCCCAACCACACGAGTCCCACCTGCCTGCATTTGACCCATATCCCTCTCAACCTATCTTAACTAAAGGACCACCTTTCCTGATGGACCAATTTCTATCTAGATGCCTTGCTGTTTCTTCCTTAATGATAGCTTCAAGCATTTTCTCATCTGCAAAACATTCAGCTAACTGGCCTACAGTTGACAAAGGGCTCAGACCTGAACCACTGGTTATACGTCTTTACTTTCTATGGACACTGCTAGACCTGCTGCTGCTCCTCCAGCACTTTTGTGTCTTTATTATAGTTATCTGCCTTTTGTTTAACCCAAATTAATTTTCTATAACTTCCCCCATTTCTTTCAGAAACTGTGTGCAGCCTTATGAACAAATATCGCACATCTACCCACTACTGGAATTCAATATTACACCCCAGTCCACTATGGTGAGTGTGAAATCGCACCTTCTGTTTCCATGTCATGCCCTTTTGGTGCCTCTCCAATGTCAATAGTGAACATCACTATTTTAGGGGTCATGGTAGACATTCTGTTACTGAAGCAGAATTTATATGTTCCATCCATGTGTGCGGCAAACGTGTACTTCCCACTGGACTCACGGTCCCCCTTATAAATATTTTTGCCATCTGGTCCTGTAATCTGCAGAAAACAAAAAAAAAGTGAAATTCTGGCAAATGTTAAACTCAGAATATACATGGAAGGAAATATAGATATTTGATTTATCCTTTAAATAACATAAAATAACTTAAATAAATTTTGGGTTCATTAAGATGCACAAATTTCACTTAAATAATCACCAACACTGTCCTAATCAGCTAACAAAATAATGATAAATTAGAATAGAAATGACCAATTGACATAAGGAACTTTAATTAACCTTGAATGCAGCGTTTGAAATTACTTATCTTCCTCTCTAAATAGGTGGCACATTTGCAGGTCCCCAACTTGGCAGATAAGAGTCTTTGATTTGAGCTGTGGTTTGGCATGACATTTGGGAATTATCACACTTTCCTTGCAACTATGACATTAGAAGAAAACAAGCAAGCACAGCAACAGCTAAGCAGGAGAGGTTTTAAAAAAAAGCCAAATCACTTGCAAAAAGTCATTGTTTGAACTCAAAATGGTCCAGTATAATCATTTATGCAGGCAGCCCCACCATTAGTCAGCATGAAGTGTCTAACCTGAGCCACCAGTCTCCAGACATACCATAATTCAGCTGCATACTCACTTTTTCATCAAATACATCCAATTCACCAAAGGGCAAGAAATCTCAGGTGTCGACACAACTAGAGCTAAGCAGCCTAGCAACAGGCTACTCACCACTAGTCTGATCAGGATTATTCCACCATTAAGACTCCATGGTGTTCTGCACACTGGTCTGAATAGAGCAACTTCCTTAGATGGCTTTTCAGCATTCTGTAGTTCCCTACATCTGTCAAGTATGGTTTTTCAAATCTGTTGCAGAAGCACTTAATTGCTATGGTCATCAACCTGGAGAAACAAACCTCACTTGAACTGATATGATGAGAGGACACAAGTAGGAGTGGGCTATTGTGATAGATCACTTGATGAGCACGCAATGCAGGAACACTAGACTGGAAGTAGAAGTGTTTTACCTGGAAGGACCATTTGGGTGGAAGGGAAAGAGGTAAAAGGAAGGTGTGGCATCTCCTGTAATTGCATGAGAAAGGAGAGTCTGTTACAGCTCTGGGATCTTCTACCACATGACAGACATCAAGATTGGTAGAGCTGGGGAGGGAGTCACGTGATGGAGTAGTGGCCGGACGGTGAACTCCAGCCCTCTCCAGAAAAGTCGGGAAAAACAAAGGAAAACACAAAGGCACAGAAATAAAAGTTACAGAAAAGTGAGTATAAAGGTGGAAAGAAGATGGCGACAAAAAAAGAAAAGTCAAAATCAACGGTAAGAAGAGAGGAAGAGAAGACAACGGAGGAAAAAGGTGAAGGCCTTACCTGTCCGAAGAGGCCCGCTGCGGAGAGAGAAACCCGCTCCCTCAGGTCGGTAAATAATGGACTACAAAAATGGCTCGCTGAGCCGAGTAAAAGTGCGCAACCGCGCAGGAAAAAAAACACACCGACGGGAGGGGGGACCAGCTGGGGAGTCGATCTCCACAGCCGGCAACGACAGCTGCAGAACACCTGCAGCAAGAAGAGAACACAGAAGACAATGAAAACAAGAAAGAAGAGAAGGAAAGGGCAACAAAGAAACAACAGATGGCCAACCCAGAGGAAGAAGAAGAGGAAGAGTACAGTGAAATAGAAGAAGAAGGGAAAGGCAAGATAAAGGAGGTACTTTCTCTTATTAAAGGATACATGGAGTCATTTAAAGAATGGCAAACACAGGAATTTAAGGATTTAAGAAAAAGAATAAACAACACAGAAGAGAGAATGAATAAAATAGATATGACCTTAACAGAAATGGGAAAGAAAATGGACAAGATAGAAGAGCGGGCAGTAGCAGCAGAAATGGAGGTAGAAGACTTAAAAAAGAAATTGGAGGAATCTAATAAAAAAACTACAGAGACACAAGAACTACTAGCTCAAAAAATAGATACAATGGAAAATTATAACAGAAGAAATAACATAAAGATAGTGGGCCTTAAGGAAGATGAAGAAGGCAAGAATATGAGGGAGTTTATAAAAGAGTGGATCCCTAAGACCCTAGGATGTCCAGAACTACAGCAAGAAATGGAAATAGAAAGGGCACATAGAGTATTGGCCTCTAAACCACAACCACAACAAAAACCAAGATCTATTGTAGTAAAATTCCTAAGATATACTACAAGAGAAAAGGTACTGGAGAAGACAATGGAAAAAGTAAGAGAGGGCAACAAACCACTGGAGTATAAAGGGCAAAAAATCTTCATTTATCCAGATATAAGTTTTGAACTACTAAAGAAGAGAAAAGAGTTCAATACAGCAAAGGCGATTTTATGGAAGAAAGGGTATAAATTTATACTAAAGCATCCAGCGGTATTGAAAATATTTATTCCAGGACAACAAAACAGACTATTCTCGGATCCAGAAGAAGCACGAAAATTTGCAGAACAATTACAAAAATAGACTGAGGGAGGAAGACGGGTAATGAGAGTAAAAATGATCACGATAGATATGTATGTGGGTAAAGACAAAAATAGACTGAGGGATGAAGACGGGTAATGAGAGTAAAAATGATCACGATTGATATGTATGCGGGTAAAGAGGTATAAGAGTGAATAGAGACAAGGTGCATACGTGAATGTATCTGTACTTAGAGGAAAATATAGATAGTATAGACAAGAATTAATAAGGGAAGGTAATGGAATAGAGAGAATAAGGAGGGAATTAAAAGAGTGACCTTTGTGACATATGAAAAGTGAAATCTTTTCTGGGGGGGGCTGGGTGGGGGGAAATAGCGGTCACTGCAAAATCAGTTGACGCTTGCGAGTGGATTCGCAAATCCAAATGGAGAGGGGAGATGTGGTTGTCCGACAAGGGATAAAGGACAACTCAGGAGGGGAAGGGGAGATTGGGGATAAAGAAGATAGAAATAGGAGAATAAGGAAAATGTTGGATGTTGTAGGAATGTTGTCTTATAAAGAGTTGAAAATAAGAAAACAGAAATGGAAAAGGAGGAAAGGTAATGATGGAAAAACAGAAAGAGAAGATAAACAAAATATAAAAGGGCTACGCTGAACTATATGACTTTAAATATTAATGGAATACATAACCAAATTAAAAGGAAGAAACTACTAAATTTAAATGAATAAATGTATTCCATTAGAAAAAAATAACATATAGGTTAAGAAATAATATTGAAATATTCGAACAAGTATGGGAGCCTTACATTAAATACAATAGCGAAAACCTACCGGGGACAAACATTACCTAAGTTGATGGAAGGAGAAGGAAAGAAAAGAATGGACTCAGTAGAATTTCTGGTGTATTTTTGTTGAATGACAACATTGTCTGACTGGCTTAATGCAACCTAGATTGTATACCTAAAATGGATGAGAGGGGGGGTGGGGGGGTGGCTTGGGAGGAGGGAGGGGGGGGGGGGGGGGAGAAAAAGTCACTGTATATGTGTGAAAAAGAAATAGTGTATATCATGGCTAATGTGATTTATGGTGTGAAAAATAAAAAATTTAAAAAAAAAAGATTGGTAGAGCTGGGAACACTGCCAACCTTTTCTATAATTTAGTAAGAAATAGGAAAGTATGCCATCTAGCCCATCATGTTTGGTTTACCATTTAATAAGATCATGACTGATCTCACCATAGATTCAGCTTCATCTACCTGCCTCTCCACTATAATTCTCCTACTATGCAAAATAATTTAACTGCAACTTCAATAAATTTAATGAGCAAGTCTCCACTGCTTCATTCCGCAGAGAAAGTTACATTATTTCTTCATTCCATAGAATTCCATAGATTCATTACACTTTGAAAGTAATTCTTCCTCATTTGTCTTAAGTAAGGTCTTAAATCTACTCCCCAAATCTTGATGTCTGCTAATTCTCATCTCACATGTCAGTGGAAACAAGATTCCCCCCACCCCCCCAACCCCTCATCCTCCTAAACTCCAATGAGGGTAGTCCCAAGCTATTCAATTTCTCATGAGCTAATCCCCTCATTTCCAGAATTAACCTGGTGAACCTCCCCTGCAAAACTGAGAGGTTAGAAAATACGACAGATGTGCATCTGTACAACAAAAACAAAAAGATTTCCCATTGAAATCAGTCTTTTTTCACTTTTTACTTCATCAGCGCAGGAATAAAGGCATAGAATTTTATAGCACTGCCCACCACGTCCATGCCAATCAAGTTGTAGACCTCATCCAGTCCCATTTGCCTCAATTCAACCCATATCCTACTAAATGTTTCCAATCCACATACCTATCAAAATGTCTTTTAAACATTACCTTGTACACACCTCTACCACTCCTCTGGGAGCTCATTCTGTATATCCACCAGCCAGTGTGGAAAAAGGTGCCCCTCAAATCTTTTTTTAAAACTTGTGCCCTCTAATTTTAGATTACACTACCTTCAGGGAAAAGACCAACTTATGATTTTGTAAACTTATACAAAACAAAGGCCTATCTGCCTCTCATAATAATTCAAGTTGAGTCACAATGACAATGTTGCAAATCTTTTTTGCACCCTTTAGAGTTTGATACATTTCCTATAGCAAGTGGCAAGAACTGTGCACAATATTCTAAGTGTGGTCTCATCAATATCATGTACAGATGTAACATGACATTACAATCAATACAGGTGCACCTCGAGGACACTCTCTCTACACCCATGACTGTGTGGCTAAGCACAGTTCAAAAGCCATTTACAAATTTGCTGAAGTCACGATCATCGGCAGAATCACAGATGGCAGTGAAACAACCTTGCACTCAATGTTCATAAAACTAAGAAATTGATCGTGGACTTCAGGAAGAAGAAACCAGGAAAACACAAACCAGACCTCAAAGGGTCAGCAGTGGAGAGGGGAAGGAACTTCAAGTTCTGAAGACCTATCCTGGGGTCAACATGTCAATGCAATCATGAAGAAAGCAAACCAGATCGTTAGAAGTTTGAGAAGATTTGGTACATCACCTAAGATTTTGAAAATTTCTACAGGTGTACATGGAGAGCATTCTGACTGGATGCATTACTGTCTGATGTGGAGGTGCCTATGCACAGGACAGGAAAAGGCAACAGACCAACACCATCATGGGCATTAGTCTTCACACCATTAAGGACATCAAGAAAGCAGCATCTATCAGAAGGAAGAAGCCTGAAGACACTCAATGTCACAAAAACTGCTTTTTCTCCTCCACCATCAGATTTCAGAACAATGAACAGATACAACCTCACTTTTTTTTGCTCTAACTTTTTTTTTTAATCTTGTATTTACAGAATTGTAATTTATAGTAATTTTGCACCTGTAATGCACAATATTGCTGCTGTAAAACAAGAAATTCATGATGATAAATCTGATTCAGTTCTTGTACTCAGTGCCCTTACCAATAAAGGCAAATATGCCAATCTCCTCCTTCAACCACTTTCATGGAAATCATATCAGGAGTTAACCTACTAAAGTGCAATATCTAACTTTCTGAATTAAATTCCATTGCCATTCCTTGCTCTACTTTTCCCAGTTCATCTGCATCCTCTTGTAATTCCAGATAACATTCATTATGCACCAATTTTGATGTTATTGCGAAGTTATTGACCATGGCAACTACAACTGTCATCAAAGTTGTTAATAATAGAAACAAAAAGTGAATCCAGCACCAATCCTTGCAGCACACCACAGATCACAGACCACCAAAATGAATAAAAGCTCTCCACTACCATCCAATGACTTAAGCCAATTCTATAGCCCATTGGACAGCTCACCCCAGATCCAATGAGATTTGATCTTCCTGACTCGCACATCATGCAGGACCTCGTCAAAGGCCTTGCTGGTTCAACCACAAATGCAGTGTTGTGTCCAGCTTCTTGTATATAAATCAGAAGGAAGCTTTTCTGTATAATTATATGTATTAATAAGGCCAGGATTATTGCTTAACCTGCAAATACATTAACAAGGATTAAAAAAAATCTAAATCTGGAAATTATTAATGTTCATAATACCCTACCAGAACCTAAAATAGAAAGACAATCAACAGCTGTTGTTAAGACAACTGGATAAATATTTGATGAAGTTGAAATTAAAAAGCATGGGGAGTGGCAGGACAATGGGTCATTGTGGATTACTTTTCAAAAATTCCTAATTACTGCTAATGCTGAGACTAAAGTAAATAGACTCATTTTTCGCCTTGGCATTTGATATTCAAAGTTGTGATAGACTTTCCAAATGCAAATTGACATGATGTCCATTTCTGTAATCTAACATTGGTACTAATCAATCTTTACATATACTGTTCATGGCATATCATGCAATGAGACATTATAAGTTTCTTATTGCAGTGTTTCAACATCAGGAAATCTTAAAAATGTGAACAAAACAAAGTGTCAGCATGTCTACATTTTAAATAGTTGTTAAAGTTTCTATTGAAGCCAAATATTTCATTCTTTCTGGATACAAAAAGACTTGTAGAGTCACTCTATAATTAAGTGAGAATATGGGAATATGACATTTACTTTCAAGACTTGATATCCATCAACTTGGGGTGGGGGGGGGGGTTGTGTTGAGGTGTTGAAACTAGATATACAGGACCAAAGGTCTACAAAACTCCTCTTGACAAAATCCACATATCGTTATATTAACCCTTTAATACTCGAAGATAAAAACACACAAATCTTCCATATCATGCAGGTATTTTCTGAAGTCAAGTCCCTGATTACTGAATAGAGAAACAGGGGCTACTTGTCTCAATCTGTTTTAGGACGAGTACAACGGAAAACGACTTCAATGACTTTACCAAAACACACTCAGTTGCTTTCCTTTATTATCACAAAAACCATCGTGGGCATTTGGCATGAAATAACAAGACAAAGTGCCTGCTAATAGAACCTTGTTGGAAATGTTCAACTCCCTGCAGATGCCTGCACTACACATGGAAGGTTACTTGGTTTGTCACATTGCACAGGAGGTTACAATGCACATTTCCACAGCTTGAGTATGGGAAATCATCCACAAACGGCCATCTGGCGACACGCTCCCTTTTTGCTAGAGAATGGAGGACGGAGCCGGTCAGTAAGGCCTTCTACCCACTACTTCATGTCGGCGGTGGCACATACATCCACCGAGATGACCTGGTCCGTCCGAAAAAGGCCAGGCGCCAGATTCATACTCCGTCTTGGGCCGCAGACTCCCGTCGCCTGTTGGCAGATTGCGGCCTAGTGACGCCAGGCGCTCGCCTACCTCCACATCGATGTCCAGGAAGCCACCCTCGGCCACCTCAAAGATCAGACCCATCTTCGTGCCTGACGTGACCTTCTCGAAGAAGCACTCATCGGCGTGCGCGTCGATGCTGACGAAATAGGCGGAGGCGCCGCACAGGTAGGTGAGGAGGCCGAGTAGCACCGAACACTCGCCGAACGTTAGCATCTTCACACGGCGGCCCGTCCGCGCCGACCCTCGCCTGTCTCACCCGCTGCCACGTCACGTCAACCGCCGACCTCAATGCGCCTGCGCGCTCCACTCACGCTCTTCCACACTGCGCCGGCGCACGCGACCTTTCCTCAGCGTGCTTGAACGTACGCGCGTTCTCCGTCGACTTGGGACTTCACTTCGCCCTGCAACCTGTTGCAGGTAGGACCGGGAAACGAAGCAGGATTTATAGGCATGAAATTCAGTGTTTTGCGGCAGAATCATAGTGTAGGCACTCATGTTAAAACCATCTTACAACATTAAGTTTAAAAAAGTAGTGCACGAAAAGTAAGACCGTGTCGGGTTCATTGATCATTCAGGAATCTGATGAGCGCTTGTCTTCAAGCTCCTGCACTCTTTCCCAGAGTGAAGAGGGCATGTCCTGAGTGGCGGGGGTCTTGGAGGATAAAAGCTGCTTTTTTAAGACCCCGCCTCATGTCGATGTCCTCGATGGAGTGGAGTCTGGTGCCTGTGATGTTGCAGGCTGGGTTAACAACCCTCTGGAGTTTATTCTTGTCCTGAGAGTTGGCAACTCCATACTGAACACCCAGCCAGAATGCTCTCCACCTGTAAATGTTTACGAAGGTCTTCAGCGACCTACTGAATCTCCTCAAGCACCTCACAAAGTATAGCCACTGGCAAGCCTTCTTTGTGATTGCATCAACATGGAGGCTCCCAGGACAGATCCTCAAAAGATATTGACACTCAGGAATTTGAAGTTCTTAACCCTCTCCACTCCTGAGCCCTCTATGAGGACTGGGTTGTGTTCCCCTCACTTCCTCCTGAAGTCCACAATCATCTCCTTGGTTGATCGCAAGGTTGTTGTGTTACACCACTCAAAGAGTTGATCTATCTCCCTCCTGTACACTTCCTCATTGCCATTTGTGATTCTGCCAACAACTGTGGTGTCATCAGCAAATTTGTAGATAGCATTGGAATTGTGCCTGGCCAAACATTCTTGGATGTATAATGGGTAGGGCAGTGGGCTAAGCACGCATCCTTGGGGTGTGCCTGTGTTGATAATCAGTGAGGAGGAGATGTTGTTCCCAATTCATAGACTGTGGCTTTCCAATGAGAAAGTCAAGGATCCAGTTGCAGAGGGTGGTACAGAGGCCTAGAGTTTGTAGCTTCTTGTCCAGCACTGGGGGAATAATGGTATTGAAGGCTCAGCTGCAGTCGATGAAAAGCAGCCATATGTATGAATTGGTGTTTTCAAGATAATCCAGAACTGAGTGGAGAGCCAGCGATATTGCATCTGCTGTGGAGGAATTGTGACGATAGGCAAGGCCTGGTATTCAACAAGGCCTGGTATTCAACAAGGCCTGCTATTTGTCCTGTCTCTGGGGGTAGTCACACAGCAAAGGTGCAGGCATTCATAACATACAGTGTTGAGGATGGAAGGAGGCCCAGTGATGGATCATTCAATAGCAGGAATGATCCAGGGCACATGTCCCACTCCTGCTATTAATTGTTATGTCCTTATTTTCATACAAATATGTTATCTGCCAGGTGTTTGTCTATTCACCCAACTCATTTCCCTCTTCTTGCAGTGAACCATGAAAGTCTACAGATGCTGTGATTAAGGTTAAAAATACACAGTAAATGTTGGTGGAACTCAGCAGGTTTTGCAACGTCTGTGGGGATATGTTTCTGGCATTTCAGGCCTGAGGCTTTCTTCAAGATGGAAGCAAAAAGCAGGAAGGCATCTGAATAAAAATGCTGAAGGAGAAGGGAAGAAAGGGAGGTGGGGAGAGTGCAGGCAAAAGGCAAAATGGACATTAATGGGAGGAGAGAATTGATCAGGGGAGGGATGTTGTTCCACAAATGCAGAGCTGAAGGAAAGGAGACGAAGAGGGGGGAGAGAGAGAGATAGAAGATAGGGGAAGGGGAAATCGAAACTGGAGGTCGATATTAATGCCATCTGGTTGGAGGTTGCCCAGATGGAAGATGAGGTGTTCCTCCAATTTGTGGGTGGTCAATCTGGTGGTTCATGATACCATGGACAGGCATGGGGGTCGGGCTGGGACTGAAATGGATTTCCACTGGGAAATCCACGCTATTACGGCAGATAGAGCTAAGGTGTTGAATGAAGCAATTTCCCAGTCTGTGTCCAGTCTCTCCAATGCAGAGGAGACCTCAACAGGAGCACCAGATATAGTGTTCCTTCATTTGGAAGGCCTGTTTGGGGCCCCAAATGGGAGGAGGTGTGAGCGCAAGTGGAGTACTCCCTGTGGTCACGGGTAGGTGCAAAAGGGGCGATTGGTGGGAAGAGTCAATGAGACAGTCACGGAGCGAGCAGTCCCTATGGAAGGCGGAATGGGGAAGATGTGTTTGGTGGTGGGATCAGGCATCAGGTGGCTGAAATGGCAGAGGATGTGTTGGATGCAGCTAGAGGGATGGTAGGTGAGGACAAGGGGAATCCTGTTCTTGTTGAGTTTGGCTGCAGAAGGGGCCAGGACAGATGCATGGGTAATTGAGGATATGCGGTGAGGGTCGGGTTGATGACAGTAACAGGATTAGGCCCAAAACTTTAATTATATATCTTTAGTACAACAAGAAAGTCTGCAGACACCATGGTTGAAGTAAAAACAGTTGAAGAAACTCAGCAGGTCTAACTATGTCCTTTATATCGCAAAGGTAAAAATTCATAACCAAGATGTAAACTGACATTCATGACAAATCCACTGACTCCCATAGTTTCACTTTCTACCCCCCTTTCTCTCAGTTTCTCCGCCCTTACTGCATCTGATTTCAAGATGAGGCCTACTATTTCAGGACCTATGAGATGTACTGTCTTAAGAAATGCAGCTCCCCCAGTATTGTGGTCAATAGAGCCATCTTTCACTTTTCCTCCCTCAGCCTCCCCCCATCCACTCTTCAAACACAGCAGGACAGGGTTCCTCTTTTACATTTTTCCCCCAACAATCTCTCCATTTAGCACGCAATATTCTCTGTAATTTCCACCAGCTCCAACTAGACCCACATCACCAGATATATTTAACCCTCCCTAGCCCTTTCCGCTTTCCACAGAAATGGCTTTCTCTGTGTTTCCCCTGTCTACTTATTGCTCCCAATCCCCCAGCACTTTACCCTGCAAATGCAGGAAATATAACACTTTCTATTACACCTCCTCCCTCACCACTATTTCAGATTTATTGTTAGAGTACTTATACGACATCACATACAACCCTAAGATTTCTTTTTCCTGTGGGCTCAGCAGAATTACCACAAATTGGTAGTGCAAAAAATAAACTGTACACAGTGTAAACAAATAAAATAATGTAAACAGTTGATGAATGTAAACAAACTGACTATGCAATACAGAGAGAATAAAAATAAAATCAATAAAGTGCACAAGTCAGAGTACTTAAATGAGTCCCTGATTGAATTTGTTGTTGAGGAGTTTGATGGTGGAGGGGTAACAGCTGTTCCTGAACCTGGTGGGGCAAGTCTTGTGGCACCTCTACCTTTTTCCTGATGGCAGCAGAGAGAAACAGTGCTGGGTGTGTGGACCTTTGATGACTACTGCTGCTCTCTGACGGCAGCATTCCCTGTAGATGTACTCAATAGTGGGGAGAGTTTTGCCTGTAATGTCCTGACCGTGTCCACTACTGTTTGCAGGACTTTACGCTCAGGGGTATTCCCATACCAGACCGTGATGCAGCTGGTCAGTACACTTTCCACCACACTTCTGTAGAAATTTGCCAGGGTTTCTGATGTCATACCAAACCTCTGCAACCTCCTGAGGAAATAGATGCGCTGACGTGCTTTCTTCACGATGCCATTGGTGTGTTAGGTCCTGGAAATAGTGACTCCCAGATAGTGACTCTCAAGCATTTAAATTTGCTCACTCTCTCCACTTCTGATTCCCCCAATGATCACTGGATTGTAAACCTCTGGCTTTCCTGAAGTCAACAATCAGCTCCTTAGTTTTGGTGACATTGAGTGTGAGGTTGTTGTTGGTGCACTATTCACCCAATTTTTCAATCTCCATCCTGTATATTTGACTCATCCCCTTCCTTTATACAACCCACTACCGTGGTATCGTTGGCAAATTTGTAGATGTGTTGTACCAAGCCATGCAGTAATAGGTGCAGAGTGAGTTGAGCAGGGAGCTAAGAATGCAGCCCTGTGGTGCTCCGATACTGTTGGAGATTGTGGAGACGTTCTTACCAATCTTCACTGATTGTGGTCTGGAGGAGAAGAATTCCATGATCCAATTACACAGTAGGTGTTAAGTCCCAGGTCTTGGAGTTTGCTGATCAGTTTTGAGGGGATGAGTGTGTTAAATGCTGAACTGTAGTTGATAAACAACATCCAGATGTCTGTATCTTTACTGTCCAGGTGTTCCAGGGCTTTGTGTAGAGCCAGTGAGATGGCATCCACTATAGATCTGTTTCTACAATAGGAGAACTAGAATAGATCCATGTCATCACAAGCATTTCAAAACACATCATCATTGTTGATGTAAGTGCTACTGGTTGATAGTCATAAAGGCAAGTCACTGCACTCTTCTTGGAGAGTCTATTTGAAACAAGTGGGTACCACATCCTGCTGGAGTGAGATACTGAAGATATCCATGAATACCTTGGTCAGCACAGATTTTTTTATACTCAGCCAGGTACTCCATCCAGGCCAAATGCTTTCCTTGGATTCACTCTCCTAAAGGCAGCATGCACATCATCCTCAGATACACACAGGATGGGATCATCAGACTATTCAGGATTCTAAACAACCCTTCCACATGAGGTTCAAAACTTTAATTATATATCTTTAGTACAACAAGAAAGTCTGCAGACACCATGGTTGAAGTAAAAACAGTTGAAGAAACTCAGCAGGTCTAACTATGTCCTTTATATCGCAAAGGTAAAAATTCATAACCAAGATGTAAACTGACATTCTAGCCTCATCTACTGCATTCATTGCTCCCAACACAGCCTCCTCTACATTGGATAGATTGAATGCAGACTTGGGGACCATTTCGCAGAGCACTTGTACTATAAAGGTCATTCTAAGCTCCTGATTGCATTCCATTTCAATCCTCCTTCCCATTCCCTTCAGAGAGTTGATGTACAGAGAAACCTTGGGGTGCAAGTCCATAATTCAAAGAAAGGGGTGGTAGAAGTGGATATGGTGGTGAAAAAGGCATTCATTTGGTATGTTTGCCTTCATACACCAGAGCATTGAGTGTAATAGTTTGGTTTACAGGTTACATTTGTATGAAACATTGGTTGACCACAATTGAAATATTGTGTCAACGGTTCTGGTACAACATCCCAGGAAGGATGTAGTAATAATAGAGTACAAATCCTCCAGAATCAGAATTTATTGTCGTGTAGTTGTTGAGAAGAGTATCCGGTTCAGTGGGTTCGCAGAGAGATGAATCTGGACACAAGTGTTACAATCACCTGTAACTTTTATTAACACACAGGAAACAAACAGGGAGAACATTGGTACACAATTACTAATTCACATAAGTGACCATGCAGACATTCACCTCGGACATCAGTTGGACTCTGACGACAGTACCTATATTCAACCCCACTCACACACTATAAACAGGGACTCTTAGACACACTCCCGGTTCCCTGATCAACGGGGGTGTGGCTCCCTGCAAGTATTGATCTATCGCAATACTACGGCTCAGCTTCAGTATACTGCACACCTTACCTGCGACCTTTCCAGCAACGTCCACAGTAGCAACTTGGCTTGGAGTGGTCTCAAGGCAGGGAGAGCGAGTGTGTTCTGTGCTGGTGCTAAATGCAGTGCTAATCTGTGCTGCTAACCAATGATGACCCTAGGCGATTGAAATTAGCCAACAATTAGTGGTGTGCACTAATTAGTGGCCGGAGTCCAACCTTGACTGACAGGTGATGTGATTTCTGAATAAGTTTCAGACGGGGAGTACTCATGACCACCCGCAATAAATACATTCCAGACAGGCAGAGACACCATGTTTCCTCTACACACAACATTCCCCCCTCAGAAGCCACATCACTCTGGAAGCACTATGATGACAATCAATGACGATAAAAACAAGGAAGCAAAATTTAAAAAAAAAATTTAGATATTGTGGTGCACTGTTAGCCAGAATCAGACACACACAAAGATAAAGACTGTACAACAGGCTTTAATCCACAAGGACTTCCGCAGTGAGGCCTCGGGAGGCCGACGCAGGCTTATATCCCGGAGGATGATTGACACCCAACCGGATGGGGCTTGATCCCTTCAGGCTGACTGATTGACAGCCGGCCAGGTGTTGTCCTGTCCCCTTACACTCTTGCAGGTACAGATGTTGCCTCCTGCAGTAGGCCGGTGGTGTACCACCACAGACATACAGCACAGTCACAGGCTATTTCGGCCCATGAGGCAATGCCGCCCAATTTACACCCAATTAACCTACAAACCCAGTACTTTTAAATAGTGGGAGGAAACAGACTCCCCAGGAAAGCCCATGCAGAATGGGGAGAACGAACAAACTTACTTCTTTCAGATAGAACGGGATTCAAAGCCTGGTCTCGATCGCTAGAGCTGTGAAAAGACATGTTTTTAAAAAAAGTGATAACAATCAAGTGCTGGACAAAGCGCACAATGAGATTCAATGACGGCGCTTCACCAGCTCCCACCCGACCAAACAGTGTTGCTGTCTAACTGATGGAGCAGGGTGCTGTGGGAATCATTCCCCAGTATGAGAGGGGAGGGTATCAAAAGTAATTTGTTTGGTCACCAACTCCTATGCCTGGTTTTTCTGGCTTGGCTGACAAATGTGAGCACCCTTACCACGAACGCCTGTGAGCAGACAGTACAAGGTCATCCATCAGGTGCCAGAATCCTCTCTTGGCTTGCGCATCCCACGCCTTGGCCTCACACTTGGGCGCTCCCTAAGCACAGCACCCAGATGGCCATCGCTGTGTTATCCCATGGTGAGGCAAAGTGCAGGCCAGCAGATATATAGCCATGGTGTACCCAGAGCGTCGTGTTTTTTCTGAGCTGGGATTTGACACCAGGATGCTGTTATCGCTCGCATTCTGTTAAAACAGGTGCCGCAAGTTCCTGTGTTGGTTCCCTGTAATGAGAACCAAGAGGAATTGGGGCCGAAAGTTAGCCAATTTGTGATTTTTAAATAAAAGCTGCTGAAGCCCCCACCCCATGAGGTATTATTATGTTAATGGGAAGGCTGGTGGGGATCCTGTCATTGCCAAGTGGTAACAAAATAAGAAACAATATTTCCTGATAATGTGTGATCGTAAAATCGTAACTATGATCTGTAACATTGTCTTTCTCTTTGGCTTGGCTTCGCGGACGAAGATTTATGGAGGGGGTAAAAAGTCCACGTCAGCTGCAGGCTCGTTTGTGGCTGACAAGTCCGATGCGGGACAGGCAGACACGATTGCAGCGGTTGCAAGGGAAAATTGGTTGGTTGGGGTTGGGTGTTGGGTTTTTCCTCCTTTGCCTTTTGTCAGTGAGGTGGGCTCTGCGGTCTTCTTCAAAGGAGGTTGCTGCCCGCCAAACTGTGAGGCGCCAAGATGCACGGTTTGAGGCGTTATCAGCCCACTGGCGGTGGTCAATGTGGCAGGCACCAAGAGATTTCTTCAGGCAGTCCTTGTACCTTTTCTTTGGTGCACCTCTGTCTCGGTGGCCAGTGGAGAGCTCGCCATATAACACGATCTTGGGAAGGCGATGGTCCTCCATTCTGGAGACGTGACCCATCCAGCGCAGCTGGATCTTCAGCAGCGTGGACTCGATGTAACATTGTAATTAAGCTGAAACTACAAATTCCTGAGTGCTGAGCGACATTATGCAGCTCAGGTGCAAAGGAAATGTCCAAAGGCCGTACTTGAAGGTGCATTACAAAGGATGTGTTCGAATGATGTTTAGGTTTCCATAGCAACAGTTCTTGCCTGTCTTGTGAAGAGTTCTTTGCATAATAAGTGACAGACTGTCTTGCTGGTTACAGTAAAGATGCTGGCTGAAGAAATCAGTGATGGGATCTGCTGGGTGTGCGGATGGGTGGAATTTTTCTCACTTCCTCTTGAGCATTAATATGCCACTATGCTGGGCCGCTCAGTCCAAGAATCCACCCTGCTCCAGCTCCCTCAACAGCCCTTGAGTCTAGAGCTGGATGAGGTCCTTACCTGGGAGGAGACATTTAAGGCAATTGAACAACTGAAAAGTGGCAAAGCAGCAGGTATGGATGGAATCCCCCCAGAGGTCTGGAAGGCTGGCGACAAAACTCTGCATACCAAACTCCATGAGTTTTTCATGCTCTGCTGGGACAAAGGAAAGCTGCCTCAGGACCTTCGTGATGCCATCATCATCACCCTGTACAAAAACAAAGGCGAGAAATTAGACTGCTCAAACTACAGGGGAATCACGCTTCTCTCCATTGCAGGCAAAATCTTCGCTAGGATTCTCCTTAATAGACTAATACCTAGTGTCGCTGAAAATGTCCTCCCAGAATCACAGTGTGGTTTTCGCGCAAACAGAGGTCTTTGCCCTCAGACAGCTCCAAGAAAAGTGCAGAGTACAAAACAAAGGACTCTACATCACCTTTGTTGACCTCACCAAAGCCTTTGACACCCACCATGAGCAGGAAAGAGCTTTGGCAACTACTAGAGCGCCTAGGATGCACGAAAACCAACAAGGTCGGGTCAGATACAGCAATGAGCTCTCCGAACCCTTCTCCATTGACAATAGCGTGAAGCAAGGCTGCGTCCTCGCACCAACCCTCTTTACTATCTTCTTCAGCATGATGCTGAAACAAGCCATGAAAGACCTCAACAATGAAGACGCTGTTTACATCCGGTACCGCACGGATGGCAGTCTCTTCAATCTGAGGCACCTGCAAGCTCACACCAAGACACAAGAGCAACTTGTCCGTGAACTACTCTTTGCAGACGATGCCACTTTAGTTGCCCATTCAGAGCCAGCTTTCCAGCGCATGACGTCCTGTTTTGCGGAAACTGCCAAAATGTTTGGCCGGGAAGTCAGCCTGAAGAAAACTGAGGTCCTCCATCAGCCAGTTCCCCACCATGATTACTAGCCCCCCCACATCTCCATCGGGCACACAGAACTCAAAACGGTCAACCAGTTTACCTACCTCGGCTGCACCATTTCATCTGATGCAAGGATCGACAACGAGATAGATAACAGACTTGCCAAGGCAAATAGCACCTTTGGAAGACTACACAAAAGAGTCTAGAAAAACAACCACCTGAAGAAACACACAAAGATCAGCGTGTACAGAGCCATTGTCCTACCCACGCTCCTGTTTGGCTCCGAATCATGGGTCCTCTACCGACATCACCTATGGCTCCTAGAACACTTCCATCAGCGCTGTCTCCGCTCCATCCTCAACATTCATTGGAGTGACTTCATCACCAACATCGAAGTACTCGAGCTGGCAGAGTCCGCAAGCATCGAATCCACGCTGCTGAAGACCCAACTGCACTGGGTGGGTCACATCTCCAGAATGGAGGACCATCGCCTTCCCAAGATCGTGTTATATGGCAAGCTCACCACTGGCCACCGAGACAGAGGTGCACCAAAGAAGAGGTACAAGGACTGCTTAAAGAAATCTCTTGGTGCCTGCCACATTGACCACCGCCAGTGGGCTGATATTGCCTCCAACAATGCATCTTGGCGCCTCACAGTTTTGCGGGCACCAACCTCCTTTGAAGAAGACCACAGAGCCCACCTCACTGACAAAAGACAAAGGAGGAAAAACCCAACCCCAACCAACCAATTTTCCCTTGTAACCGCTGCAACCCTGCCTGCCTGTCCCGCATCGGACATGTCAGTCACCAACGAGCCTGCAGCAGGCGTGGACATACCCCTCCATAAATCTTCGTCCGCGAAGCCAAGCCAAAGAAAAATGCTGGGCCTGAGAACACAACCACCAAGTGCTTCCCTGTCACCAAGCAACTACCTCCCCCTTTATGGGTGGACCTTTGGCTGCTGCCGCATACACTACCAGAGTTCTCAGGGTCATGAAGGTCAACCTCGTCCAATTTTTGATGTGCCGATATGGCCAAGTATCTTGAAAGCGGGGACCGCCCCCCCCCCCAATGCAGTGGGGCGTGAATTGAGATGGTCCACCACTTTTTGCAGCATGCTTTGAATGTATTATCGGGTGTCAGCATGCACATCTTTTGCTTGAAGAGACCATTCATGCACTCTATTAACCTTGATTCTTGTGGGTGGTAGGGGATGTGCAACAGCAGCAAGATACCAGACTTTGTCGCCCAGTTTGGTACCTTATCCTCAGTAAATTGTGAGCCCTGATCAGACTGTACCTCCCATGGTGTTCCATCAATGGAAGAGATGTATTTTAGCCCCTGAATGGTGTTGTCCTGGTTGGCCCACTCACAAGGCACTGCCACCAGAAGACCAGAGTAGGTATCCACTATCGTCAGTATGTATTTTTTTTTCCATTTGGCTTGGGAGAGAGTTGACAGTCTACTTGCCAGACTTGGCCAGCTCTCATGCCTTGGCAAATGTGCTCCGGTGTCCCCATTAGCCAGCCCCATGGTTTGACCTGCTGGCATGTGGGGCAATTATTTACGGCTGACTACGGCTGACTGCGCCTGATCCTGCGTTAGGGCCACCCCAAGCCCTCTGCCCATCATGGTGTTCCATTGGACACAAGGTGACCGCTCTTCCTATAGGCCCATGTTCTTTTTTTTAAATTTTTTATTTTTCACACCATAAATCACATTAGCCATGATACACACTTTATCCTTTTCACACATATACAGTGACATTTTCTCCCTCCTCCTCCCAACCCACCCCCCCCACACCCCCCCTCCCATCCATTTAAGGTATACAATCTAGGATACATTAAACCAGTCAGACGATGTTGTCACTCAACAAAAATACACCAGAAATTCTACTGAGTCCATTCTTTTCTTTCCTTCTCCTTCCATCAACTTAGGTAATGATTGTCCCCGGTAGGTTTTTGCTATTGTATAGCATAGATACAAGGCATGTAAGAGCCAAAATGTGCATGCTCACTTTGCTATTGTATTTAATGTAAGGCTCCCATATTTGTTCGAATATTTCAATATTATTTCTTAAACTATATGTTATTTTTTCTAATGGAATACATTTATTCATTTCTATATACCATTGTTGTATTTTCAAATTATCTTCCAATTTCCAGGTTGACATAATACATTTTTTTGCTACGGCTAGAGCTATCTTAACAAATCTTTTTTGTGCATCCTCCAAATCAATTCCAAATTCTTTGTTTTTTATGTTACTTAGGAGAAAGATCTCTGGATTCTTTGGTATATTGTTTTCTGTTATTTTATTTAATATCTGATTGAGATCTTCCCAAAATTTTTCTACTTTCTCACATGTCCAGATTGCATGAATTGTTGTTCCCATTTCTTTTTTACATCGAAAACACCTGTCAGATACTGTTGGGTCCCATTTATTTAACTTTTGAGGTGTAATGTATAGTCTATGTATCCAGTTATATTGTATCATACGTAGCCTCGTATTTATTGTATTTCTCATCGTTCCAGAACATAATTTCTCCCATGTTTCCTTTTTTATCTTTATATTTAAATCTTGTTCCCATTTTTGTTTAGTTTTACCATTTGTTTCCTCATTCTCCTTTTCTTGCAGTTTAATATACATATTTGTTATAAATCTTTTGATTATCATTGTATCTGTAATCACATATTCAAGGTTACTTGCCTCTGGCAAACTCAAACTGCTTCCTAATTTATCCTTCAAGTAGGATCTCAATTGGTAATATGCCAGCGCTGTATCTTGAGTTATATTGTACTTATCTTTCATTTGTTCAAAGGATAAGAATCTATTTCCTGAAAAACAATTTTCTATTCTTTTAATCCCTTTTTTTTCCCATTCTCTAAAGGAAAGGTTATCTATTGTAAAAGGGAGTAACTTGTTTTGCGTCAATATTAGTTTTGGTAATTGATAATTTGTTTTATTTCTTTCTACATGAATCTTCTTCCAAATATTGAGGAGATGATGTAATACTGGAGAACTTCTATGTTGTACCAATTTTTCATCCCATTTATATAATATGTGTTCAGGTATCTTTTCCCCTATTTTATCTAATTCTAATCTCGTCCAGTCTGGTTTTTCCCTTGTTTGATAAAAATCTGATAGGTATCTTAATTGTGCGGCTCTATAATAATTTTTAAAGTTTGGCAGTTGTAAGCCTCCTTGTTTATACCATTCTGTTAATTTATCTAGTGCTATCCTCGGTTTCCCCCCTCTCCATAAAAATTTCCTTATTATTTTCTTTAACTCCTTGAAGAATTTTTCTGTCAGTTGTATTGGCAATGCCTGAAATAAGTATAATATCCTTTGAAAAATGTTCATTTTAATACAGTTTATCCTTCCTATTAGTGTTAGTGGTAAATCTTTCCAATACTCTAAATCATCCTGTAATTTTTTCATTAGTGGATAATAATTAAGTTTATATACTTGGCCGAGATTTTTGTTTATTTGTACACCTAGGTATCTTATTGCCTGCATTTGCCATCTAAATGGAGATTCCTTCTAAAATTTTGAGAAATCCGCATTATTCATAGGCATTGCTTCACTTTTATTTACGTTTATCTTGTAACCCGACACTTCTCCATATTCCTTCAGTTTCTTATATAATTCTTTTATTGATAGATCTGGTTCTGTTAAGTACACTATAACATCATCCGCAAATAGACTGATTTTATATTCCTTGTCTTTTATTTTTATTCCTTTTATATTATTATCTATTCTTATCAATTCTGCTAGTCGTTCTATAGCTAACACAAACAATAAAGGTGATAGTGGGCATCCCTGCCGCGTTGACCTGCTTAAGTTAAATTGCTTTGATACATGTCCATTTACTGTCACTTTCGCTAACGGTCCCTTATATAATGCTTTAATCCAATTAATATACTTCTCCGGTAAACTGAATTTTTGCAATACTTTGAACAAATAATTCCATTCTACTCTGTCAAAGGCCTTCTCTGCGTCTAAAGCAACTGCTACTGTAGGTGCTTTATTTCCTTCTACTGCATGAATTAAGTTAATAAATTTACAAATATTGTCTGTTGTGCGTCTTTTTTTGATAAATCCAGTTTGGTCTAAATTTACCATTTTCGGTACATGCTCTGCTAATCTGTTTGCTAATAGTTTAGCTATTATCTTATAATCTGTGTTTAGTAAAGATATTGGTCTATATGACGCTGGTGAGAGTGGATCTTTCCCTTTCTTTAGTATTACTGTAATTATTGCTGTTTTACATGAATCTGGTAAGCTTTGTGTTTCATCAATCTGGTTGATTACATCCAGGAGGGGTGGAATTAATAAGTCTTTAAATGTTTTGTAGAATTCTATTGGGAATCCATCCTCTCCTGGTGTCTTATTATTTGGTAATTTTTTTATTATCTCTTGTATTTCTACTATTCCAAATGGTTCTGTTAATTTATTTTGTTCCTCTATTTGTAGTTTTGGTAGTTCAATTTTAGTCAGAAATTCATCTATTTTCCCTTCTTTCCCTTCGTTTTCAGTTCGGTATAATTGTTCATAGAATTCTCTAAAGTTTTCATTAATCCCCGTTGGATTATATGTGATTTGCTTGTCTTTTTTCCTTAATGCCAATACCATTCTCTTAGTTTGTTCTGTCTTAAGCTGCCACGCTAGAATTTTGTGCGTTTTTTCTCCTAGTTCATAATATTTCTGTTTTGTCTTCATTATGTTCTTCTCCACCTTATATGTTTGTAGTGTTTCATATTTTATTTTTTTATCTGCCAATTCTCTTCTTTTAGTTGTGTCTTCCTTCATTGCTAATTCTTTTTCTATATTTGCTATTTCCCTTTCCAACTGCTGTTTCCTGATTGTAGTCCTTCTTCATCTTAGTTACATAACTTATTATTTGCCCTCTGATGAACGCTTTCATTGCGTCCCATAGTATAAACTTATCTTTCACTGATTCCATATTTATTTCAAAGTACATTTTAATTTGTCGTTCAATGAATTCTCTAAAATCCTGCCTTTTCAGTAGCATGGAGTTTAATCTCCATCTATACATTCTTGGTGGGATGTCCTCTAACTCTATTGTCAATAACAGGGGCGAGTGGTCCGATAATAGTCTAGTTTTATATTCCGTTTTCCTAACTCTGTCTGGCATGCGAGCTGATAACAGGAATAGGTCTATTCTTGAGTATGTTTTATGTCTACCCGAATAATATGAATATTCCTTTTCCTTTGGGTGTTGTTTCCTCCATATATCCAAAAGTTGCATTTCTTGCATCGATTTAATTATAAATTTGGTTACTTTGTTCTTTCTGTTAATTTTTTTCCCAATTTTATCCATGTTTGAATCCAAATTAAGGTTGAAATCCCCTCCTATTAGTATGTTCCCTTGCGTGTCTGCTATCTTCAAAAAGATATCTTGCATAAATTTTTGATTTTCTTGGTTAGGTGAATATACATTGAGTAAATTCCAAAACTCCGAATATATCTGACATTTTATCATTACATATCTCCCTGCTGGATCTATTATTTCCTCTTCTATTTTGATTGGTACATTTTTACTGATTAATATAGCTACTTCTCTAGCTTTTGAATTATATGACGCTGCTGTTACATGTCCTATCCAATCTCTCTTTAATTTCTTGTGTACCACTTCAGTTAAGTGTGTTTCTTGTACGAATGCTATATCAATTTTTTCTTTTTTCATTAAATTTAGCAGTTTCTTCCTTTTGATTTGGTTATGTATTCCATTAACATTTAAAGTCATATAGTTTAACATAGCCATTTCATACTTTGTTTATCTTTCCTTTCCATTTCCTCATCTTCACCTTTCTTTCTTATCCATTTCTGCTTTCTTTTTTTGAACACATTATAAGACAACATTTCTAAAACATAAAATATTTCCATTATTCTCCTATCTAAAATTCCTTTAACCCCACTATCCCCTCCCCTTCCTGAGTTGCCCTTTGTCCCTTGTCGGGCAACCACATCTCCCCTCTCCATTTGGATTTGCGTATTCACTCGCAAGCGTCAACTGATTTCGCAGTGACCGTAATTCTTCCCCACCCAGCCCCCACCAGAAAAGACTTTAATCTTCATATATAACAAAGATCACTCTCTTAATTTCCCCCATACTTTCTTTCTTCCCTTTCTTTCCCTTCTTAGTTCTTACCTATACTCTATTTTTTTTATATATACATACACACATACACATACACACACACACACACATATATATATATATATATATATATACCTATATACACACATACATATAGTTTGTGGTCATTTTTGTTCTAGTTACATATCTTCCTCTCTCTGTCTGTTTTGTAGTTGTTCTGCAAATTTTCTTGCTTCCTTCGGATCCAAGAATAGTCTGTTTTGCTGCCCTGGAATAACTATTTTATGTACCGCTGGATACTTTAGCATAAATTTATACCCTTTTTTCCATAGGATCGTTTTTGCTGCATTAAACTCCTTCCTCTTCTTCAGGAGTTCAAAACTTATATCTGGATAGAAAAAAATTTTTTGACCTTTGTATTCCAGTGGTTTTTTGTCTTATCTTATTTTCCTCATTGCTTTCTCCAATATATTTTCTCTTGTTGTATATCTTAAGAATTTTACTAGAATGGATCTTGGTTTTTGTTGTGGTTGTGGTTTAGGGGCTAATGTTCTGTGTGCCCTTTCTATTTCCATTTCTTCCTGTAATTCTGGTTTTCCTAGGACCCTGCGGATCCATTCTTTTATAAATTCTCTCATATTCTTGCCTTCTTCATCTTCCTTAAGGCCCACTATCTTTATATTGTTTCTTCTACTATAATTTTCCATTATATCTATCTTCTGAGCTAACAGCTCTTTTGCCTCTTTAACTTTTTTATCAGATTCTTCTACTTACTTTTTTAAGTCCTCTACTTCCATTTCTACGGCTGTTTCTCGTTTTTCCACCTTGTCCACTCTTTTTCCTATATCTGACATGATCATCTCTAATCTATTCATTTTTTCTTCTGTACTTTTTACTCTTCTTTTTATTTCACTGAATTCTTGTGACTGCCATTCTTTTACTGATTCCATATATTCTTTAAAAAATATATATCCATTGTCTTGCCCTTCCCTTCATCTTCCATTTCTCTGTGTTCTTCCTCTTCTTCTTCTGAGTCCATTCCAGGATCTGTGTCCTTTACCTCTGTCTCTTCTGGTTTTCTTGTTGGTTTGTTTGTTTTATTTTGTTGGGTATTTTTGGTCTTCTTATTTTTATTATAAGTGTCTTGCTGCTGGTCTTCTTCCTCTGGGTTGGTCATCTGTTGTTTCTTTGATTTCTTTTTACTCTTCTTTCTTGCTCTCGTTATTTTCTGTGTTTTCCTCTTGCTGTTTTGTTGTGGCTATCAATCTCAGCTGTGGAGATCGACTCCTCAGCTGGTCCCCCCTCCCGTCAGTGTTATTTTTGTCTTGCACATCATGCATGCGCGAGGAGTCGTGCATGCGCGGTTGCGCACTTTTGCTTGGCTCCGTGAGCCATTTTTGTAGTCCCGAGTTCGAGGCTTCAATTGACCTTAGGGAGCGGGCTTCTCTCTCCACGGCGGGCCTCCTCGGACAGGTAAGTCCTTCACCTTCTTCTTCCGACATCCTTTCTTCTTTTCTTTTTCCTGTTGCTTTTGACTTTTCTTTCTTCGCTGCCATTTTCTCCACACCTTTATTTTCACTTTATTTTGGTTTTTGTGTTTGTGCCTTCATTTTTTCACTGTCTTTATTTTACTTTTCTGGAGAGGGCTGGAGTTCCCCGACCGGCCATACTCCATCACGTGACTCCTCAATAGAAGAAAACTTGATGAACATAATTGTTATACTGTGAATTATTGGAACTGTTTGAGTTTGGAAAAATCATAAATAAAATATTCAAAAAAACTATGCACCCGACAGGACGCCCAAAAACGCACTTGTTAATGCAATCTCCCACATTGTTCGTACAATCTTCCACTCCATATGGTTAAGACTCCATGTGTGTCCAGCTGAAACTCTTTATCTCTGCTCGCAATGCCAATTGTTGTGCTGGGAAGAGTATCCCGTTCAGTGGGTTCACAGAGACATGAGTCTGGACATGCATTACAATCACACGTAAACTTTTTTTTAACACATGGGAAATAAACAGGAGAACGTTAAATGGTATTGGATTACTATTTCATTTAAGCAACGATATAGACATTGACCTCGGACTTCAGTTGGACTCCAACAACAATAAGCCTATACTCAACCTGCTCACGCACACAACAAACAGGGATTCTTACACACACCTGTACCAATGGGGGTGTGGCTCTCTGCAAGTATTTATGTATCGCAATACTACTGCTCAGCTTCAGTGTAGTGCACACCTTACCCGCCACACTTCCAGCAATGTCCACACTAGCAACCTGGCATGGAGCAATGTCTGGGGCTTGGGCCACAAGGCAGAGAGAAAGAAATGTGCTATGACCACCTACAATACACACATTCCAGACAAGCAGGGATGCCACGTTTCCACTACACACAACAGATATCCTTAAGGTTAACCTCCAGATTGAGTCGGTGGTGAAGAAAGCAAATGCAACATTGGCATTCCTATTTAGTTAGAGGGTTGTGAATCTGTGGAATTTGTTGTCACAGGTGGCTGTGGAAACAAGGAAATTGGTATATTTAAGGTAGAGGTTGAGAGGTATTTGATTTGTCTGGGCAATAATGGTTATTGGGAGTAAGCTGGGGAGTTGGGCTGAGTGGGTGATTGGATCATCTTATGATTAGAATGGCAGAGGAGACTATATGGGCCAATGGGTCTACTACTGCTCCTGCATCTTGTCAAAGTGGTGAATGCAGGTCAGAAAATAATCCAATCGTTCCTCCCTCCATGGACTCTGTCCACATCCATCGCTGCCAAGGAAAGGCAGCCAACCTATTGAAGGACCCATCGCACCCTGGATTGACTCTCCCTATCCCATTGGGAAGAATGCTCAAGACGATGAAAAAACATTAATGAGTCTCAGGTCACACCTGCACGAGTCAAGCATCATTGTCTCTGGCAGATAAGAGAGGTGGTCCTGTCTCTATTGGGCCAGGTGGCCAGGAGGACAATGAGAGACAATCCTTCTCCTGAATGGGATCGACTACGTGGTGCAGGGAGCCCCCACGCGAGTCCACAAGCAGAGGTGCAGTGAACTGGGATTCATTGGTAGGGTGTTATGCTGATGGCTGGTCCCACCTC
Organism: Narcine bancroftii; assembly: GCF_036971445.1. NCBI lineage: Eukaryota > Metazoa > Chordata > Chondrichthyes > Torpediniformes > Narcinidae > Narcine > Narcine bancroftii. The sequence goes on from NC_091472.1 coordinate 195,691,080, forward strand.
CCAGCTCTGCCCCCATCTGCTCACATATAACCCCGGTTTCCAACCTAAACTCAGAACCTTTCTGAAGACTACTGTGAGACCCTACCCCTAGTTATAAGCTAATAAACGTGTTTGTTCTCCTTCCAGTCATTAGAGCTTTTATTCTCACTACAAGAGGTGGTCGAAGAACCAGACATACTTCATAACCTACAAAGGTCTGTAAATGGTGCTATTTCGGGCGGGATGCACTGGGACCAGATAAATGGGATCTCCATGTCCGCCCTCTACATGCTCTGCAAAGAGGAATGTGGAAGGAAGCCAGGAGAAGGGGCCTCCTCTCCTAAGGGTGTGGGCTCACCCTGCCTACCCTCAGGTTTCCCCCCCCCCCCCCATCACCCTCACTCCAACACGGATCCAGTGTTATCAGAGATCAAGACTATGGGGGAGGAAGTGGCCAGGCTGCAGCGGCAGCAGGGGCCCATCGCAGGATGGCGAACTTCCATTCTGCTGCCATAGGTGGGTGACCAGGACTCCTGGTTTACTCAACCGCTCTTTCCTGACCGGGAGACCCAAGGCCTAATACTGCATCCCATTGCAGTGCATTGGGGAATGGGAAACATTCAAAGGTGGATGGCATTAGTGATCACCTGGGCCGAGCATAACATCATTTCTGGTAACCCCGCTGCATGGCAAGACCCACAGGTCGCCACTGAGGGATAATCCACCTTTCCTGCCAGGGAGGTTACCCTTCGAGTGGTCATTGGCCCTGAGCTGCCCCAGTCCTGGTAACAACATCCCTGGAATGGTCAGTCCCTACACACCAACAGGGGAAAATTTACTTTCGGGTTGGCCGCTCCATCACGCTGGTCTTGGGAACCGATACTGGTCCCACTCCCATCCAAGGTGTTAACACTCGGCAGAATTGAGTGCCCAGGGCTAGCAAGGAAATTGGGGAGAGCAGTCACCTGCTGTGTCACCACACAACAACATGGTGTGGACCCGTGCGGAAAAAGAATGGCATATAGCGCATGACCATTGACTGCCAGCAGTTGAAACAACATGCTCGCCCCTCACGGCAACAGTCCCCGATATAGTCACTCTGGTCGAAGGCAGAGGGGGACAGGAGGGGAAGCGCTGCTATGCTGTGGTGGATTTCTTCTCCATACCCCTCAGTCCCGAGTCACAAGACCAGTACTCCTCCACCTGGGGGTGGGGGGAGGGATGGGAGCCAGTACACCTGCTCCTGGGAGGGGTGCCCGTTCACCTTTTGCCCTCCACCAAGGTTACATCCACAGTTCCACGCTGTGCCACAGGTTGATTGCCAGAGACCTACAAAACATCAAACTCAATCTCAATGGCATCGCTGACTGTATCGAGGATGTACTCGTCCAGGAGCCAATGGCACAAGGCCTGGGCATGTTAATCACTTTCCTGAGGGCGCAAGGCTGGGCCAGGAAGTCCAACAAAACGGTCCTTTTCCTAGGTATCCTGTGGCCCTCAGGTCAGAGAGAGACCCCAGCTGCTGCAAGCAGATCGACTGCATTGGGCTCCCACTACAAGGGGAGAGACGCAGCGATTTGTAGGGATGCTGGGTGATTGGCACCATCACATACTGCATTTGACCTCGCTGCTATTACTCTTGTACAGCGTTTCCTGAAAAAAAGGCCTCGTCCCAGTGGGGACCCAACCAGTTGTCGGCATTTGAAACAGCCAAATAAGCGGTAGAACAGGCCCTCCCGCTGGCCCCTGCGCAGAGCTGGCTGCTGTTTGAGCTCCAGGTCTCTGCAACCAACACGGTGGCAGAATGGAGCCTCTGGCAGATGTCGCAAGGCCGCCGGGTCCGCCCAGGTTCAGGACCAGGATCATCCCCGCTTCCACCGCCTGGAGCGGTAGCAAGCACCAGATTGCAGTTGAAACTCTGGCCTCACCTCCCCATCATGAGCTGGGTAAAATCTGCGGACGTCACTCATCAAGGGCCCATCCCAATGGCCCTCTGGGGTGAATTGGAAGTGGTACATCGCAGATCACGCTGAGGCAGGACCAGAGGGGGTGAGACGCCTCCTCAGACAGATCCAGCCAGCTGGCCGAACTAGCGGGTGTAGCTGTGACTCTCAGAGAAGCCACCGGGTCCTTCTGCATCTGCACCAACTCTTGGACTGTTGCCAGCTGCTTGGCGATGTGGACACAGCGGGGGCATGAGGAGGGGTGAGAGATTCACGGTCGGCCACTCTGGGGACACCCCGATGGGGTGCGGGGGTGCACAACACCATGCTCCACACCTCCCGGGTCACTGAGGAGACTGCCCACAACGCAGCCGTGAACACATCAGCTCTGGCGGCCTGGGCACACTGCAAGTGTGGGCATCTGGGAGCAGATGGGACTTGGCCATGGGTTAGAGAGGGTCGCACTAACCTATGACCAGGTCAAATCGATGGTCGCAAACTGCCCGACCTGCCAGCAGGTCAAACCCCGAGGGTGGGACACATTCGCAGAAGCATGGGAGCAGGCCAGATCTGGCAGATCGACTGCATCGAGCCCTCCCTCAAGAAAATTTAAAAAAAACAATATGTAATCACCAGGGTAGAAACCCGGGGGTCCTGGTGGGAGTGACTGTGCTGACCAGGACAACACTATCAAAGGGCTACAGCACCTCTCATCTATGAAGGTGGGAGCTACCCCGGACAATAAACAGAACACACTGGATATGCAGCCACGGTGCCTATCCCTGCTTTCATGGGTAAGTCGTGCTTTATCTCCACCACCTCAACGATTTCGGGGAGCACCCAGTCTATCCCGTTCACAGGGATACATGGGCAATCACTGAGGCAGAAAGGCTCTGGTTGATCGCTTTCCCTCTGTATGGCACTGCCCGGCTGTCCTGGGAAGTAATAGGCATGATCAACGTGCTGGAGACCATGGCCAACAACTGTGGCTCTGCGACATAGGGAAAACGTTCTGACTCGAGTGACAGCAGAACTGACAGCCATCCCGATGGTGTGCCAACAAAACGAGATGGCCCTGGACTACCTGCCTGCAGCCGAGGGTGGTACTTATGTTGTGGTTGGTAAAGAGTGCTGCACCAACATTCCTAACTAATCGGGGAATATCACTCACCTGGCAGATCACATTAGAGAGTTTATGGCCAAAATTCAGAAAGCGGGGGACCAGTACCTTCAACACGACACCTCTTCGAAGCGCAGGGAAGTTGGTGGGCCACTGTCATTCACTGAGCGACGACTATCACTCTTCAGTATTTGTGGGAACTTGTTTAGTGTGCTGTGTCTGTTAGTTTATCAGACGCCCTCCCGGGCTGGATTAGTCCTTGGCCTGATTGGCTGAATGTCCTGATTTCCGAGGGGTGGAATGTGGTGGGGAGGTTCAGGCGGGAAGCCACCACATCTGCCTTTCAAGGTCAAGGCGGCCAACAGTGAGCACACGCCTCGCCATTGACCCCTTTGAAGGAATCCACACTTCACCACCGCCCCCTTCATCACCTGCCCTATTTTGGAGATACCTGAGGGGCCCCCACCAGCCGGCTGGGGTATAAAACCCAACATGTGGAACAGCTGGGTCTCTTTTTTTTCTTCTGGGAACGAGCCCAAGCTCCCACTCCAGGTTGCGAGCGGTAGAGGATGCGGGAGAGTCGATGACAAGGCGAGTGTCAGTAACTGGTTGGGGGCGGGCTTATTGTCCGAATCGATCGTCGTAAATTCTTTTCTAGATTTCCTTCCTATGGTGCGTCGTTTCACTATATTTTATAGTTCGTGATTAGTTGCGAGTGTATTATGTACCTTATCCAGTTGTGTGTGTGCGAGCGCGATCCCTTTAGTGACTTTACCCCGAGGGTAAATAAAGATCTTTGCTGTGATCAACCAGGGTTCAGACTCATTGCTTCTTGGACGCACAGAACTTGTTCCTCACATCACTGAGCACTGGCCCACCTCAGGGCTTTTTGCTCAATCCGCTACTGTTCACACTGCTGACTCAGGACTATATTGCCAGATCCAGTGAAGCACATAGTATCTTTGGCCCATGATCATCAAGAAGGAGGTACAGGAGCATCAATATCAGGACTAACAAGTAAGTGCATGTGTATGAACCATGATCCGGATAAACAATCAGATGACAATGAATTTGAACTTGAAGAATTTGAAGACTAATTCATTCCAGTTATTGGAAAGTCTAAACTATTGTATTTTAATATCAATTTACCCCCATTTGTTCGGAAAATAAATAGTTGCTGTCCAGATTAGAATCTCGGTAAAAAGCCGGAATTTTGATGGATAGACGGGCACACGGACCCCGCGGCCCCCTGTGCTGGGTCGAGGCTGGAACTGCAGCGCATGCGCACTGTGGTCTCCGCCCGCGGTGATTTGGCGTTCTAATGTCGGATAAAGTGGACTTGATGAGGAATTGTCGCGGGGAAAGGGAATCTGAGGAGTGAGCGAGAAGAGAAGCCGAGTTGGGTGGGGGCGCTGAAGGGAAGGTGGAGGAAGCTCTGAGGAGAGGCTCTGAGGAGAGGCTCTGAGGAGGGAGGGAGGAGAGAGTGGGAAGAGGACTCTCTGAGGCGGGTGGGAAGAGGAGTCTCTGAGGCGGGTGGGAAGAGGAGGGTCTCTGAGGCGGGTGGGAGGAGGAGGGTCTCTTGAGGCGGGAGGGAGGAGGAGGGTCTCTTGAGGCGGGTGGGAGGAGGAGGGTCTCTTGAGGCGGGTGGGAGGAGGAGGGTCTCTGAGGCGGGTGGGAGGAGGAGGGTCTCTGAGGCGGGTGGGAGGAGGAGGAGGGTCTCTGAGGCGGGTGGGAGGAGGGTCTCTTGAGGCGGGTGGGAGGAGGAGGGTCTCTTGAGGCGGGTGGGAGGAGGAGGGTCTCTTGAGGCGGGTGGGAGGAGGAGGGTCTCTTGAGGCGGGTGGGAGGAGGAGGGTCTCTGAGGCCGGGTGGGAGGAGGAGGGTCTCTGAGGCGGGTGGGAGGAGGAGGGTCTCTGAGGCGGGTGGGAGGAGGAGGGTCTCTTGAGGCGGGTGGGAGGAGGAGGGTCTCTTGAGGCGGGTGGGAGGAGGAGGGTCTCTTGAGGCGGGTGGGAGGAGGAGGGTCTCTTGAGGCGGGTGGGAGGAGGAGGGTCTCTTGAGGCGGGTGGGAGGAGGAAGGTCTCTGAGGCCGGGTGGGAGGAGGAGGGTCTCTGAGGCCGGGTGGGAGGAGGAGAGGCTCTGGGAGGAGGAGGATCAGAGAACGAGGGAAAGGAAGATCTGAGGAGGGAAAGCCAGAGGTGGAGGGAGGAGAGCGTTGAGGAGGTCACACAGATAGAAGCAAAACAAGTTTCAACTGAAGAAAGTTCGGGAGAGAGGGAAGGAAATCCGGGCAAGTAGAAGGCAGGAGGGAGGGGAGACAAGGCCAAGGAGTGGAGGACGGCCGCCGATCGGGACATGGAGGCTCCAATTTCGGCCCTGGACAAGGCGCCGACCGAGCTGTCGGTCACCGACGTGTACGACATCGCCGCGCTGGTCGGCCAGGAGTTCGAGCGCATCATCGACGCCTTCGGCTGCGACGCGATCGCCAAGCTGCTGCCCAAAGTGGTACGAGTGCTGGAGATACTGGAGGAGCTGGTGAGCCGCGACCGCAGCAACCCCGAGCTGGAGGAACTGCGGCTGGAGCTCGGCCGCCTGCGGCTAGAGAGGAGCGAGCGCATCGAGAAGGAGCGGAAACACCAGCAGGTCCGGCCACAGGTTGGGGGTGGGGTGGGGTGGGGTGGGGGTCGGGCCGGACCGGACCGGACGGAGCCAGTTGTTCGGGCGGCACGACAAAACTTTATTTTAGCGAAAGCCACCGCTGCAAGTCGAATTGTTGGGACAAATCCTCCCCGAAACGGGAATCGTGACCTTCAAACCCGACTATTCTCACTCCCTGTTACCTGCAATGTCCCTCCAGTCTAATCCCACTCCCTGTACCCTGCAATGACCCCCAGTCTAATCCCACTCCCTGTACCCTGCAATGTCCCCCCTGTTTAATCCCACTCCCTGTACCCTGTAATGTCCCCCAGTCTAATCCCACTCCCTGTACCCTACAATGTCCCCCAGTCTAATCTCACTCCCTGTCCCCCAGTCTAATCCCACTCCCTGTACCCTGCAATGTCCCCCAGTCTAATCCCACTCCCTGTACCCTGCAATGGCCCCCAGTCTAATCCCACTCCCTGTACCCTGCAATGTCCCCCAGTCTAATCCCACTCCCTGTACCCTGCAATGTCCCCCAGTCTAATCCCACTCCCTGTATCCTGCAATGTCCCCCAGTCTAATCCCACTCCCCCCCTTATTCCTTGTATTCTGAAATGCCCCCCCCTCAGTATAATGGCACTCTCCCTGTTCCCTGTAATGCCCCTTCTGTTCTAATGCCACTCCACCTGCACCCTGTATTGCCCTATCTGGGATCTTTGCCAGGTGTGCCATGTCAGTTGACCAGCGGATCAAATCAAAGTTCTGTCGCCCCACTTGTCTTTGATTTTGAATTGTGCTGGACAGTTATGTGGGAGGAATCATTTGACAATGCCAGTGTCTGCCATGGAATGAGTCAGTCTGCAGCCAATTTCATTCACTCCATACACGTTCAAGAAATAGCTGAGGTCACAGAGCATATAAAAGTCTGGATCTGGATAACACTTGTCTGTGGTATCAAACGTCTGTGGTATCAAACACCTGTGCCCAGAACTATGGTGTGTCTTTAGCCGAGCTGTTCCAGCAGAGTATCTACACTGACATCTATCTAAATGTGAGGGAAATGACCCAGATAGATCCTGTTCACAAGAAGCTGGACAAGTCCAACCCATTTGACCACCAGTCAACCAATCTCTTTGCAATCAACTGCAAATGGCCCAGGCTATGGGCTGTCTATTGAATGGCACTAATTCACCAGTAACTGATGCTCAGTTTGGTGTTCCTTATCGCCACCCAACTCCAGAGTTCATAACAACCTTGGCCCAACTCAGTAAAAAGTGAAGGGTGGAAAGTTGAGGGGAGACATCAGGGGTAAGTGTTTTTTTTACACAGAGTTGTGGGTGCCTGTAATGCCTTGGAAGGAATGTGGTGGAGGTTGAAACATGAGGGGCATTTAAGAGACTGAAACAGGCACATGGATGAAAGGAAAAAAAGCATTTACAAGGTAGGGAGGGTTTTGGGTTTTTTTTAGTAGGAATATATAGGTCAGCTAGGCATCGAGGGCAAATGGGCCTATCCTGTGCTGTAATGTTCTCTGGACCAAAGAGCTGTATTTTGTAGAAGTGTGAGGGGCTGCTGTTGATATTAAAGCTGCATTTTGACAGCAGTGTCAATGAGCTCAACTAAAATTGGAGACACAAAAATGCAAACGTTGGAACCCTGAGGAAAGATCAAACTGATGGAGGAACTCAGTGGGTCAGAAAAACAGAATTGTCCAGGAAAACAACTCCCCAACATGTCCTTTTGGAAAAATGATCACCTGCCTTCGCTGATGTCCTTGCCAGTAATATCTGGGCACTAAAATAATGAATGTCTTTTCAAAAAAAAGTCAAATTGCCAGTCTTGCAGCCTTCAACATCGCAGCCAGCTGAGTCCTACTCTTCCTGACCCTGCATCCGTAACCATCCATCTAAGTAATCCTCAAGCACCTATAGACTTCATCTTGACATTGTTATGGCCGATATCGCCATGTTAGTAATCTTGTACACAAAAGAAACATGTATTTTACAAAGTTTTCATCAAGTTGTAGCCAAAGCCTTAAAAGAACCAAATCCCTTGTTGGCAATAACAGATATAGATAGAAGAATCAGTTTATAGATGGAGGTTTAACTCCATGTTATTATAAAGGAGAGATTTCTATTAATTTATCAGAAGACAGGTGAGAATCTTTTTTGAAAATAATTCTGACTCTTTTAAATAAATTTATGGGACATAATGTACATAATGTTATTAAAATAATAAGTTATACCCCTAAAGTTAAGGATTGAATGAAAGAATTGGAACAATTGGAGATGGAGATAATAAATTTAGAAAAGGATTTACAAAGTGAGGATAAACAAAGATCTCTTGTAAATAAAAAGCTTCAATATAATACTTTACAAACATGCAGAACAGAGAAAGCGATAATGAGAACTAAACAGAAGTATAAATTAGGTGAAAGAGTGCTTAAAGTTCTTGCATGGCAGGTAAAGTCAGAACAAGCATTGAGAACAATTATTGCAACAACTAAGAATGATTCAAATTTAATTTCTCATAAACTTCAAGAAATTAATGATAATTTTAAACAATTGTATCAATCAAAATCTTTAAAAGAAGACAATAAAATAGATTATTTTTTAAATCTCAAATTAATTTACCTAAATTAAATCTGGATGATCAAAGAGAGTTGGCTGCTCCTTTCCGATTAATAGAGGTTAAAGAGGCACCGAGTGCTCTACAAAGTATAAGTCTCTGGGAGAGGATAGTTTTCTGTCTGAATTTTATAAAGAGTTTTAAGGATTTATTAATTCTTCCATTTATGGAAATATTAAGCCAGACAGATGAAACACATGCGTTACAGGAATCCATTAAAGCAGCAATAATAAGAGTAATTAAAGAAAAGAACCAACAGTTGATCTGTTACATGAATGCCATCCTTCCTGAAATGCTGGCGACTGGACAAGAGTGTGTCTGGGCAGCCACTTTTTTCTGTGTTAACTTTATGATCTCTTGAGTTTGGGTAATGGGTGTTCTTTGTGCTGTTATTTGATGTGGAGAATAATGCTGAATCAGACTGATAAGATACACTCGTCTCTGTAACTGAAAAGCTGAAAATAGATGTCATTGGTTTTGAACTTAAGATCTGGGGGTAAGCAGTGATTTGAGACAAGGAGCTCCTGCTGATACTGAGTGCAGTCTTATTGTCCTTCCATTCTCAGTGGTATGTCTCATCATGTTGAACATTCAGAAATTTTAATCATGTTCAGAATTCACATTTCCAGTTGTTTTTAAAACAATTAATCTCCCGTTGCCATAGATTCCTATCTTGGGCTTGTGTTATCAGCTGATAAATGACTTATTTGTTCTCAATGATGATTCAGACATCAGGAGGTACTTGAATTTACCTGCAGCTAATGATGAGCCACTGGAGGGACTCAGCATTTGCCTCTGTGGGTAAATGGTCAGTCAACGTACAGTCGGGTCACATTACCCTGCTGGCATCCCTCACTCACCATGCCATCTCGGGGGGGACTGGGTTCAAGTGTAGAGAGGTCCTGTTCCAACTCTACAAATCTCTGGTGAGACCTCACTTAGAGTATTCTGTTCAGTTCTGGTCACCTTATTACAGGAATGATGTGGAAGTTATGGAGAGGGTGCAGAGGAGATTTACAAGGATGTTGTCTGGATTAGAAAATAAGTCTTATGAGGCAAGGTTAGCAGAGCTAGGACTTTGCTCTGGTGTAAAGAAGGATGAGAGATGACTTGATAAGATTCTGAGAGGTATAGATAAGGTAGACAGCCAGCACATTTTTCCCAGGCTTATAGTAGCAAACACCAGGGGACATCTGTACAAAGTGAAGGGAGGAAAGTTTAGGGGAGATATCAGGGGCAAGTTTTTTTTAACCCATGCTTGGAATGCCTTGCTAGGGGTGATGGTTGAGGCTGAAACTTCAGAGGCATTTAAGAAACTCTTGAACATGCACATGGGTGAAAGAAAAATGGAGGGTTTGAGGTAGGAAGGGTTTAGTTTTTTTGGTAGGACTTTATAGGTCGGTGCAACATTGAGGGTTGAAGGGCCTGTATTGTGCTGTAATGTTCTATGTACTCCTGGCCATCTCGCCCACCTTCTCCCTCCAGATCTGTCTGGTATTTGTAAGAGGCATTCAGGAAGAATGGCTTTGGTCTGTTCTGGTGGAGTTTGTTTGAACTCTGTGTTAGAAGTTAAAGATGGACAACTCAGGGGCAGCCAAGTATCTACTCTGAACTGAAGTAAGCAAACTGAACCTGCACTCTGGAGATTGGAAAAATGTACCAAGCTGAATTCACCTCCTTCTTAACGCCTTCGGATCCAGGCCAGAGCAGCTCCTGTACCACAAATGTGCTTTCGATGTTGCATCCTCTGAAGTTATAGAGGAATAGTGGGTGGGGGCGGGGGCACATGTGTAACTACCTTAGTCTTCTGAGAAAGTAGAGGCATTGGTCCTTTTTAGATATGCTTGACCCACATCAATAACTTTTTGAGAATGAAGTAATAATTAAAGGACAAGAAGGAGCAAAATTTAAAAATCCATTTAGGCTGTGCGTATGATATTGTGTAGTTTTATTTTTGCTAGTTGTTTATCTCACTATTGCTGTTGCATTCAGTGATATTCAAGAATCACTATTCATGAGTAGCATTGATATATAAACATTAAGGATTCTGTATGGTCTGGTATGGTAGGAGGTCCATGAACTGAGTTGGTGGGGAGGTGGGGGGGCGGTGACCACGAGTTACAGCACTGCGTGACACCAACTCTGGTGTCGCCACTGGCTGGAATGATATTTAGCTGTTTGGTCGTGACTATAGGAGAGAGGGAGTATACCATGAGACAGGGTATACAACCTGAGGAGCACCAATGTTGAGTTTGATCATGGAGGAAATGTTGTTTCCCCCATCTTCAAGCTCCTGCTGTCCCTGTCACTGGACCCCCTGCAATTCGCATACAGACCCAACTGCTCTATGGACGATGCCATTGCCACCGATCTCTATCTAGCCTTCATCCACCTGCTGTTTATTGACTTGAATTCGGCATTTAAAACAATCATACCTCAGTACCTGATAAAGAAGTTGAGCCTGCTAGGTCTAAACACCTTCCGACTTCTTGTTCGACACAGTCCGGATTAGTAACAGCACTACAAGACCATCACACTGAGCACAGGGGCTGTGTTCTTGATTCACTGCTGACCCATGATTGTGCAGCTAAACACAGCTCGAACAATGTCATCAAGTTCACTGATGACAAGACTGTGGTGGGCCTGATGAGTAAGAATGAGGAGTCAGAATATAGAGATGAGGTGCAGTCGCTAACGGACTGGTACAGAGCCCACAACCTGTATCTGAACATTAATAAAACAAGAGATGTTTTTTGACCAGGAGGACATGGGGGGAACCACTCTCCACTGACCATTGATGGCTCCACGTTCACCTCCCACCTTCCACCCTCACTATGTTCTACAACACTTGATGCAGGCAAAAGGCAATCAACATTGTGAAGAACTCCACACCCCCCTCCTGTAAACTGCTCTCCCTTCTGCCATCTGGTAGGAGGTACCTTAGCACTCGGACCCTTGCGTAGAGATTGGGTGACAGTTTTTTTTTCCCTCCCAAGCCATCAAGCTCCTGAATTCTCAGAACTTGCGTGGATAGTGTACTGTGGACTTTTGCTGCATTTGGCTTAATATTTTAATGTGTTTAACTTCTACTCTAACTTGTATTCATGCTATATCGTCTTTACTGTGCGAGCATGGTATGAACGTTATAAAGGTGAGTTGACTTGATTGTGTATCTGTTCAACAGTAAGTTAAGGATCCAGTTGCAAAAGGTGGTGCTGAGGATGAGATCCCAAAATATGGGGATAAGCGTCTATGAATAATGGTCTAACATCAGTGTCCTTGGTGTCCAGGTGTTCTCAAGCTGAGTGGAGAGCCAGGAAGATGGGAGAGCTGACCAGCAAATTGCAGTGGGCCAAGGCTACTTGGGAGGCTGGAGTTGATGTGAACTATGATCTCTATCTCAAAGCACTTCTTGGTGCTCATAGGACTCGCTATTGTGCTTTTCTTTGGAACTGGTTTGATGATGACCTTCCTGAAGTAAGTAGAGACTGAGGCTTAGTGCAGGGAAAGATTAAAGATATCTGTGAATTGTCCGCCATGATCTGCACTGGCTACTGTCCATCTGGCCAGCAGTTTTCCATGGGTTCTCCTTCCGAAAGACTGACCCGACTTCAGCAGCAGTGACCATGTACAGAACTCTCCTGTCTTAAGATATAGGAGCAGAAGTAGGCCATTTGGCCCATTGAGTCTGCTCCACCATTCCATCATGAACTGATCTATTCTCCCGCTCCCCTGCCTGCTCCCAATAACCTTTTATACCCTGATTATGCAGATGCCCATCCATCTCTGCCTGAAATGCATCTCTCCCAACAACTTGTCCAGAGGTTCGCCAGTCTCTGGCTGAAGAAATTCCTCGGCCTCTCTGTTTTAAATGGGTGTTCTTCAATCCTGAAGTAGTGCACTCATCCTAGACTCCTCTAACATGGGAAATAACGCAGTCCATGCATTTCAACATTCCAAATGCTTCTTTGAGGTCTCCCCTCATTCTTCAGAGCTCCAAGGTGCACAGTCCAAGAGCTGTCGGTTTCAGAGTTTCTCTTTATCTATCCTATCAAATCCTAAGAAAGTCCCTGGATGCCTCCCCTACCCCCTGGTTGGGTGTCCTGCCCTGGGGCACTTCCTCCTCCTCTCCCTTGACTGGGTAGCTCTTCTGGGCATTTATCCCTATTACTGGTGTCTTTCTCTGCCTCCCCTCCCCCACTCCAGCCCGCCTTCTGATGAGAGAGGCATTTCCAATGAGCACACTGACGTTATTTTCATTGCCACCCATTTTGATATGATTGCATATCTGTTCTCGGCCTGTGATTATGGGATGACCTTGGCAACAGCTATGCATCGTGTAGGCTCCTAAAATAACTTCTCACTGGGAGAAATGTTCCTGACATGGTCACTATCCATAAGCACTCAGCCACTCTTATCCAGTGGATGTGAGCGATTTCAACAGACTCCAGCTCTGAACGTCAATGTCTACACAATTTAATCCAGACTAATAGGAGCTGATACTCTGCCACAAACTTTCCTGCCTGTGTGAAACTTTCTGGGCGTGTGATTAGCCGCCTTCCTGGGCTGGGCTACTGAGATTGATGGAAGTGGTGCTTTCAGGACTGTCAAGCAATCTAATTTCCTAGCTGCCTGCTCCTGTTTGCAGGACGACCCTAGATACACAAGTATAGCAACAGGCGCCACTGTCGCAGTTAATTGGCTAATTGTTCTGGAGGCATTCAGTCAGTTTAATTGCTGGTCACCTACTGTGGTGAGGAATTTGCATTGTTGGGAAATCTTTCCATGTGACACTCAGGAAAATTAAACCTTGGGTTTGCTGTTTTCATTGGGCAATAATTCATCCCTGAATTATTGGGTGTTCCTATTGTATATTTATTTCTCTCCATTTCATCATCATCCTTGTCTGCCATTCTCTCCCATCTTCCCTCCCAACTCTGCCCCCAAATTCCAACCCCCACATTCCATTAACTTATGAAAACATGTCAAAGGATTTTGGAGCAGTAGTTGGTGCAGTTACTCAAGCGTTTTCCATCCTCTTGAAATTTTTATTTTTAGTTTTACAGATTTGTATAGGGGAACAAGCTTCCCCTTTTACAGGTCATTGTTCGCCATACTCTCTTTTTCATCCCCCCCCCACCACTTCAACCCAGGTAAAAGCATGAAAATCAATTATTAAAAATAACAATACAAATGCATGAGGGAAAAAAGGTGGGCGGGGGGAGCTGGCAGGACTTCGAAATTGTCGTCTTGTTCTCAGTATCTCAGGACTTGTGTGATCCTGTTATTTGCTGTATTCCTATTGACGTTTCAATGTGTCGCAGGTATGGCTGCCACACGTCAACGAATGCGTCATATCTCCCTCTTAAGTTGTAAGTAATTTTATCCAGGGGGACAGATCTCTACATCTCTGTGTTTCATCTTGCTGTGCTTAGCAGAGAGTCAGATTTCCAGGTAACCATTGTGCATTTCCTGGCCGCCACTAAGGCGACCTTCACGAATTGAATTTGATGTTTAGACAATCTTGGACTCGTGTCCATAATATCTCCTAGCAGGAACAGTGCTGGGTCCTGTGGATACTCCACCCCTGTGATTTTTATTTTTCAAAATGTCCTCTAATTCTACTCAGAAGGGTCTCACCTTGGCACATAGCCATATTGAATGCACAAAACTTCCTGTCTCTATGCCACATCTAAAATGCAATTCGGGGATCTCTGGTTTGATCTTGTGCAATTTTTGCAGCGTGAAGTATAGCTGGTTCAAAAAATTGTATTGTACCAGCCTATATCTGGCGTTATACAGAGCCGTTGTCATACCCACACTCCTGTTCGGCTCTGAATCATGGGTCCTCTACCGGCACCACCTACGGCTCCTAGAACGCTTCCACCAGCGTTGTCTCCGCTCCATCCTCAACATCCATTGGAGCGCTTACATCCCTAACGTCGAAGTACTCGAGATGGCAGAGGTCGACAGCATCGAGTCCACGCTGCTGAAGATCCAGCTGCGCTGGATGGGTCACGTCTCCAGAATGGAGGACCATCGCCTTCCCAAGATCGTGTTATATGGCGAGCTCTCCACTGGCCACCGTGACAGAGGTGCACCAAAGAAAAGGTACAAGGACTGCCTAAAGAAATCTCTTGGTGCCTGCCACATTGACCACCGCCAGTGGGCTGATATCGCCTCAAACCGTGCATCTTGGCGCCTCACAGTTTGGCGGGCAGCAACCTCCTTTGAAGAAGACCGCAGAGCCTACCTCACTGACAAAAGGCAAAGGAGGAAAAACCCAAAACCCAACCCCAACCAACCAATTTTCCCCTGCAACCGCTGCAATCGTGTCTGCCTGTCCCGCATCGGACTTGTCAGCCACAAACGAGCCTGCAGCTGACGTGGACTTTTTACCCCCTCCATAAATCTTCGTCCGCGAAGCCAAGCCAAAGAAAGAATTGACGTTTCAATGTGTCGCAGGTATGGCTGCCACACGTCAACGAATGCGTCATATCTCCCTCTTAAGTTGTAAGTAATTTTATCCAGGGGGACAGATCTCTACATCTCTGTGTTTCATCTTGCTGTGCTTAGCAGAGAGTCAGATTTCCAGGTAACCATTGTGCATTTCCTGGCCGCCACTAAGGCGACCTTCACGAATTGAATTTGATGTTTAGACAATCTTGGACTCGTGTCCATAATATCTCCTAGCAGGAACAGTGCTGGGTCCTGTGGATACTCCACCCCTGTGATTTTTATTTTTCAAAATGTCCTCTAATTCTACTCAGAAGGGTCTCACCTTGGCACATAGCCATATTGAATGCACAAAACTTCCTGTCTCTATGCCACATCTAAAATGCAATTCGGGGATCTCTGGTTTGATCTTGTGCAATTTTTGCAGCGTGAAGTATAGCTGGTTCAAAAAATTGTATTGTACCAGCCTATGTCTGGCGTTTAATAACCACCTTCAAGCTGTCCCGGCAGAAGTCAGACCAGTCAGGAAGTTGTTGTTCCTAAATCTGACTCCTATCTTTGCCTTGCTTTATGGAAACCCGGTTTTGGGCTCTCGTTTTGGAACAGAAGATGCATGGCATTTTACATTCTCAAATGATCTTGACGTGTTCGATTGTTGGCCTCAGCCTCACTTTCCTGCCCAAGTCCATAGTCTGTTTTCTTTCTCATCCAAAGATCTTCAGCTTTGCGCAAACTTCATGAACGTATTTCCCTCCCCCCCCCCCATAGATTCACAGATCTTTAGTAGAGAAAATCCCTCCTTTTCTCACCCTCCCACACTGAATTTGGTAGCCCCTTACTTTGGATGCCCCACAAGAGAGAGATATTCTCAGTTTTCACCCTGTCAAGCCTCTTCAGAAACTTGCATTTCAGAACCCTCCAATTACTGGGCATCGAGGGACTGAGAGTGGAGGGGGAACCTCGCAAACAGAGAGGGGAGAAGCAACAAGGTGCCACAGTAATGGTAATGGTGTAAAAATAATAGAATGTAACACTGGGCAGCACATTTAGCACAGTGGTTAGCGCAACGCTGTTACAGCTCCAGTGTTTGGGACTGGGGTTCGATTCCCACACTGTCTGTAAGGCGAATGTACTTTTCTCATGTCTGGATGGGTTTTCAAAACGTACTGGATTTTGTAGGTCAATTGGGCAGCATGGGCATCTGGGCTGAAAAGGCCTCTTAGATTCAACTTTATTGTCATTGTGCCAAGTACAGAAACAAAGCCAATGAAATGCAATAAGCATCGAACCAGAAGTACAAAGAATCATCCTATTTACAAGTAACTGCGAATAAAAGCAAGCGCTCCAGCAAACAAACAAGTATAAAAGTACTGACAGTACACTGGGTGCAATATCATTCAGCACTGTGATGCAAGGCTCAGCAGGGTCACAGCCTCAGGAAAGAAGCTCTTCCTGAGCTTGTGGGTTCTGGAGCAGAGGCTCCTGTAGAGCCTACCGGATGGAAAGAGAGTAAAAAGTCTCTAGTTAGGTTGAGATGCATCCTCGATAATGCTTTTCACCCTGCCCAGGCAGTGTTTCTGATAGGCACTCAATTGCCCACCATAGAGAACATCTATAATCTGTTGGGCAGTTTTCACCACCCGTTGGAGTGCTTTACGGTCCGATTATGGGACAATTGCCATACCACATTAAGATGCCATGGGTAAGTATGCTTTCAATGGTACAGTGGTAAAAATCCATCAGTATCCTGGGACAGAGGTGAGTTTTTTTGTTTTTTTTTAATTTTTTATTTTTCACACCATAAATCACAATAGCCATGATATACACTTTTTCTTTTCCACACATTTACAGTGACTTTTTCTCCCTCCCCCCTCCCTCCTCCCAAGCCACCCCCCCACCGCCCCCCCTCTCATCCATTTTAGGTATACACTCTAGGTTGCATTAATTCAGTCAGACAATGTTGTCATTCACCAAAAATACACCAGAAATTCTACTGAGTCCATTCTTTTCTTTTCTTCTCCTTCCATCAACTTAGGTAATGTTTGTTCCCGGTAGGTTTTCGCTATTGTATTTAATGTAAGGCTCCCATACTTGTTCGAATATTTCAATATTATTTCTTAAACTATATGTTATTTTTTCTAATGGAATACATTTATTCATTTCTATATACCATTGTTGTATTTTCAAATTATCTTCCAATTTCCAGGTTGACATAATACATTTTTTTGCTACGGCTAGGGCTATCTTGACAAATCTTTTTTGTGCATCTTCCAAGTCAATTCCAAATTCTTTATTTTTTATGTTACTTAGGAGAAAGATCTCTGGATTCTTTGGTATATTGTTTTCTGTTATTTTATTTAATATCTGATTGAGATCATCCCAAAATTTTTCTACTCTCTCACATGTCCAGATTGCATGAATTGTTGTTCCCCTTTCTTTTTTACATCGAAAACATCTATCAGATACTGTTGGGTCCCATTTATTTAACTTTTGCGGTGTAATGTATAGTCTGTGTAACCAATTATATTGTATCATACGCAGCCTCGTATTTATTGTATTTCTCATCGTTCCAGAACATAATTTCTCCCATGTTTCCTTTTTTATCTTTATATTTAAATCTTGTTCCCATTTTTGTTTAGTTTTACCATTTGTTTCCTCATTCTCCTTTTCTTGCAGTTTGATATACATATTTGTTATAAATCTTTTGATTAACATTGTATCTGTAATCACATATTCAAGGTTACTTCCCTCTGGTAAACTCAAATTGCTTCCTAATTTATCTTTCAAGTAGGATAGAGGTGAGCTTTTTTCATGTTCTGTAGAAAATAAAGGCACTGTTGGGCCTTTTTGATCAGGATGGAGGAGATCAAGGACCAGGTGAGATCACTGGAAATATGGACACCAAGGAATTTGAAGCTTGATACACGTTCCACTACAGATCCATTGATGTAGATGGGGGCATGAGTGTGGCTCCCAGCACTCATAAAATCCACAATAATCTCCTTGGTCTTCTGGGTGTTAAGGGCCAGGATACTGTCAGCACACCACTTGGCCAGGTGCTGGACCTTGTCCCTGTAAGGCCGTCTCATCATCCCCTCTGATCAGGCCAACCATTGTAGAGTCATCAGCAAACTTGATTATGGAGTTAGAACATTGAACGGGAACTCAGTCATAGGTGGAAAGGGAGTGCAGAAGAGAGCTCAGCATACTACTGATCCTCAGTGTGAGAAAGGAGGAGGAGAGGTTGTCTAACTTAACAGATTGGGGTCTGCTCGTCAGAAAGTCTGAGGTCCAATTGCAGAGGGACGAGCTGATATCAAGCTGGCGAAGTTTGGCGATCAGATTGGAGGGAATCACAGTATTGTATGCCAAACTAAAGTTGATGAACAGCATTCTGATATGAGGTGGCACCCTGTTGATGCGATAGGGAAATTGATGAGAGGCCAGAGTGATGGGCAAACAGGATTTCAAGTGTGATAAAACCAGTTTCTCAAAGCACTTTGCAACGATGGGGGTGAGTGCAACTGGACAGAAGTCGTTCAGTCTCGTGGCGGTGGGATGCCTCAGCATTGGCACAATGGTGGCAATTTTGAAGTTTGTGGGGACAACTGCCTGAGCCAGGGACAGATTGAAAATGTCTGTAAAGACCCCGGCCAATGACCCCGCACAAACTCTGAGCACATGGCCAGGTATAACATCCGGACCAGCTGCCTTCACTCAACTCAGGCTGACACAAACATCTGAGGTGGAAAGTGAGAGGGACAATTCACCAGGTAGAAGATCTACCTTGAGGATGCTCTTCTTGTTCCCTCGATCAAAGCAAGCATAGAAATTGAGCCCCTCAGGGAGGGAGGCACAACTGGAAGGGGGCACAGGTGGTTTGAAGTTTGTAAGGATTTGTATGCCGTGCCACATGTGCCGGGGGGGGGGGGGGAGGGTCTGAGGAGTTGAAATGCTCCTTGATCCTTTATTTGTATGTGTGTTTATCCTGAAAGATTCCCCTCCTCAGGTTGGCCCTGGCTGAACTATAAGTCTCCCAGTCTCCAGATCTGAAGGCGAACCTCACTGTTCATCCATGGTTTTTGAGATGTCACTCCATCCACACACTTGTTGATGTACTTGAGGCCGAAGTTGGGATACAATATTAGTCTGTGGTAACATGGGCAGCAAATGCACTCCAATCTGTATGCTGGAATTGTTTTTTTTTAATTTTTAATTTTTCACACCATAAATCACATTAACCATGGTACACACTTTTTCCTTTTCACACATATACAGTGCCATTTTCTCCCCCCCCTCCCTCCTCCCATCCCACCCTCCCTACCTCCCCCCCCCCGTCCATTTAAGGTATAAAATCTAGGATACATTAAACCAGTCAGACAATGTTGTCATTCAATAAAAATACACCAGAAATTTTACTGAGTCCATTCTTTTCATTTCCTTTTCCTTCCATTAACTTAGGTAATGATTGTCCCCGGTAGGTTTTCGCTATTGTATTTAATGTAAGGCTCCCATATTTGTTCGAATATTTCAGTATTATTTCTTAAACTATATGTTATTTTTTCTAATGGAATACATTTATTCATTTCTATATACCATTGTTGTATTTTCAAATTATCTTCCAATTTCCAGGTTGACATAATACATTTTTTTGCTACGGCTAGAACTATTTTAACAAATCTTTTTTGTGCACCATCCAAATCAATTCCAAATTCTTTGTTTTTTATGTTACTTAGGAGGAAGATCTCTGGATTCTTTGGTATATTGTTTTCTGTAATTTTATTTAATATTTGGTTTAGATCTTCCCAAAATTTTTCTACTTTCTCACATGTCCAGATTGCATGAATTGTTGTTCCCATTTCTTTTTTACATCGAAAACATCTATCAGATACTGTTGGGTCCCATTTATTTAACTTTTGAGGTGTAATGTATAGCCTGTGTATCCAGTTATATTGTATCATACGTAACCTCGTATTTATTGTATTTCTCATCGTTCCGGAGCATAACTTCTCCCATGTTTCCTTTTTTATCTTTATATTTAAATCTTGTTCCCATTTTTGTTTAGTTTTACCATTTGTTTCCTCATTCTCCTTTTTTTGCAGTTTAATATACATATTTGTTATAAATCTTTTGATTATCATTGTATCTGTAATCACATATTCAAGGTTACTTCCCTCTGGCAAACTCAAACTGCTTCCTAATTTATCCTTCAAGTAGGATCTCAATTGGTAATATGCCAGTGCTGTATCTTGAGTTATATTGTACTTATCTTTCATTTGTTCAAAGGATAAGAATCTATTTCCTGAAAAACAATTTTCTATTCTTTTAATCCCTTTTTTCTCCCATTCTCTAAAGGAAAGGTTATCTATTGTAAAAGGGAGTAACTTGTTTTGCGTCAATATTAGTTTTGGTAATTGATAATTAGTTTTATTTCTTTTTACATAAATCTTCTTCCAAATATTGAGGAGATGATGTAATACTGGAGAACTTCTATGTTGTACCAATTTTTCATCCCATTTATATAATATGTGTTCAGGTATCTTTTCCCCTATTTTATCTAATTCTAATCTCGTCCAATCTGGCTTTTCCCTTGTTTGATAAAAATCTGATAGGTATCTTAATTGTGCGGCTCTATAATAATTTTTAAAGTTTGGCAGTTGTAAGCCTCCTTGTTTATACCATTCTGTTAATTTATCTAGTGCTATCCTCGGTTTCCCCCCTCTCCATAAAAATTTCCTTATTATTTTCTTTAACTCCTTGAAGAATTTCTCTGTCAGTTGTATTGGCAATGCCTGAAATAGGTATAATATCCTTGGAAAAATGTTCATTTTAATACAGTTTATCCTTCCTATTAGTGTTAGTGGTAAATCTTTCCAATGCTCTAAATCGTCCTGTAATTTTTTCATTAGTGGATAATAATTGAGTTTATATAGTTGGCCGAGATTTTTGTTTATTTGTACACCTAGGTATCTTATTGCTTGCATTTGCCATCTAAATGGTGATTCCTTCTTAAATTTTGAGAAATCCGCATTATTCATAGGCATTGCTTCACTTTTATTTACGTTGATCTTGTAACCCGACACTTCTCCATATTCCTTCAATTTCTTAGATAATTCTTTTATTGATAGTTCTGGTTCTGTTAAGTACACTATAACATCATCCGCAAATAAACTGATTTTATATTCCTTATCTTTTATTTTTATTCCTTTTATATTATTTTCTGTTCTTATCAATTCTGCTAGTGGTTCTATAGCTAACGCAAACAATTAAGGTGATAGTGGGCATCCCTGCCGTGTTGACCTGCTTAAGTTAAATTGCTTTGATACATGTCCATTTACTGTCACTTTCGCTAACCTTGTATAATGCTTTAATCCAATTAATATACTTCTCCGGTAAACTGAATTTTTGCAATACTTTGAACAAATAATTCCATTCTACTCTGTCAAAGGCCTTCTCTGCGTCTAAAGCAACTGCTACTGTAGGTGCTTTATTCCCATCTACTGCATGAATTAAGTTAATAAATTTACAAATATTGTCTGTTGTGCGTCTTTTTTTGATAAATCCAGTTTGGTCTAAATTTACCTTTTTCGGTACATACTCTGCTAATCTGTTTGCTAATAGTTTAGCTATTATCTTATAATCTGTGTTAAGTAAAGATATTGGTCTATATGACGCTGGTGAGAGTGGATCTTTCCCTTGCTTTAGTATTACCGTAATTATTGCTGTTTTACATGAATCTGGTAAGCTTTGTGTTTTATCAATCTGGTTGATTACTTCCAGGAGGGGCAGAATTAATAAGTCTTTAAATGTTTTGTAGAATTCTATTGGGAATCCATTCTCTCCTGGTGTCTTATTATTTGGTAATTTTTTTATTATCTCTTGTATTTCTACTATTCCAAATGGCTCTGTTAATTTATTTTGTTCCTCTATTTGTAGTTTTGGTAGTTCAATTTTAGTCAGAAATTCATCTATTTTCCCTTCTTTCCCTTCGTTTTCAGTTCGCTATAATTGTTCATAGAATTTTCTAAAGTTTTCCTTAATTTCTTTTGGATTATATGTAATTTGTTTGTCTTTTTTCCTTGATGCCAATACCATTTTCTTAGCTTGTTCTGTCTTAAGCTGCCATGCTAGGATTTTGTGCGTTTTTTCACCTGGTTCATAATATTTCTGTTTTGTCTTCATTATATTCTTCTCCACCTTATATGTTTGTAGTGTTATATATATCGTTACACGTCTTCATCCCTCAGTCTATTTTGTAATTGTTCTGCAAATTTTCGTGCTTCCTCTGGATCCGAGAATAGTCTGTTTTGTTGTCCTGGAATAAATATTTTCAATACCGCTGGATGCTTTAGTATAAATTTATACCCTTTCTTCCATAAAATCGCCTTTGCTGTATTGAACTCCTTTCTCTTCTTCAGGAGTTCAAAACTTATATCTGGATAAATGAAGATTCTTTGCCCTTTGTACTCCAGTGGCTTGTTGCCCTCTCTTATTTTTTCCATTGTCTTCTCCAGTACCTTTTCTCTTGTAGTATATCTTAGGAATTTTACTAAAATAGATCTTGGCTTTTGTTGTGGTTGTGGTTTAAAGGCCACTGCTCTATGTGCCCTTTCTATTTCCATTTCTTGCTGTAGTTCTAGACATCCTAGGATCCTGGGGATCCAATCTTTTATAAACTCTCTCATATTCTTGCCTTCTTCATCTTCCTTAAGGCCCACTATCTTTATGTTATTTCTTCTGTTATAATTTTCCATTATATCTATTTTCTGAGCTAACAGTTCTTGTGTCTCTATAACTTTTTTATTAGATTCCTCTAATTTCTTTTTTAAGTCCTCTACCTCCATTTCTACTGCTGCTTCCCGCTCTTCCATCTTGTCCATTCTCTTTCCCATTTCTGTTAAGGTCATATCTATTTTATTCATTTTCTCTTCTGTATTGTTTATTCTTCTTCTTAAATCATTAAATTCTTGCGCTTGCCATTCTTTAAATGACTCCATGTATTTTTTAATAAGAGAAAGTATATCCTTTATCTTGCCTTTCCTTTCTTCTTCTATTTCACTGTACTCTTCCTCTTCCTCTTCTTCTTCGTCTGGGTTGGCCATCTGTTGTTTCTTTGTTGCCCTTTTCTTCTCTTCTTTCTTGTTTTCGTTGTCTTCTATGATCTCCTCTTGCTGCAGGTGTTCTGCAGCTGTCATTGCCGGCTGTGGAGATCGACTCCCCAGCTGGTCACCCCTCCCGTCGGTGTGTTTTATTTCATGCGCATCGCGCATGCGCCACTCCTCGCGCATGCGCGGTTGCGCACTTTTACTTGGCTCAGCGAGCCATTTTTGTAGTCCACTTTCTACCGACCTGAGGGAGCGGGTTTCTCTCTCCACCGCGGGCCTTTTCGAACAGGTAAGGCCTTCTCCTTCTTCTTCCATTGTCTTCTCTTCCTCTCTTCTTACCGTTGGTTTCGATTTTTCTTTTTTCGTCGCCATCTTCTTTCCACCTTTATACTCACTTTTCTTTAATTTTTATTTTTGTGCCTTTGTGTTTTCCTTTGTTTTTTCCGACTTTTCTGGAGAGGGCTGGAGTTCACCGTCCGGCCACTACTCCATCACGTGACTCCCTTATGCTGGAATTGTTGTTGAAGAACAGAATCACCACCTCAAACCAGATCTTAAAAGAGTTTGAAAAAGACAGATATATGGAATTCAAAGTGACTTGGCTTATTGCACTCAAAATGGCTTGATGTCGGAGACAGGAGGTAATGGTGGGAAAGTGATTTTCTGATTGGAAGTCTGTTACTATTGGTGGACTGCAGAGTTTAGTGCTGGGATCTTTGTTGTTTGTGATATGTATTAAGAACTTCAGTGGGAATGTAGGAGGTATGATAGTAAGTTTTAGGATGACATGAAAATGAGTGTGGCTGCAAATAGTGAGGGAGAATGTCGAAGGCTACAGCAGGATGCAGATCAGATAGACAATTGGGCAGACAGTCGGCTGCTGGAGTTTAATCCAGAAAAGGGCAAGATGATGCAGCTTGGCAAGTCCAATCAGGACACGTAGAGTGACTGGCGGGGCAATAAGGAATTATATTGAGCAGAGGGGTAATGGAGGTGGATAGGGTGGTGACAAAGCCCAATCCCTTCATGGGTTAGGGCATAGGATACAAAAGTTGGGGTGTTGTGTTTCAACTTTACAAAACGCTTGGGAGTATTGTGTTGCAGTCCTGTTCACTGCAGTGGAGGATGGATGTGGTTGTATGGAGAGGGTGCAGAGGATGTTGCCTCAATGGAAGACTTTAGTTATGGGAGAGATTGGACAGGCTGCACTTGTTTTAGATGGCATGTGTGTACAATCATGGAGGCACTGCTCAGTTGCAATTTGCTCTCATGCAGGCCTAATGCAACTGCGCACAGACCAATCCACAGATACTCTGCCACTGAAGTCTCTCGTTTGCTTCTCTTCCTCTTGTACAATGCCAATGGCGACTCGTCGTCTGCTTCACAGTAGGGCAAAAGTTAAAGTATATCATGCACATATTAAATGTACTTTAATATGAGATTGCGATCGTGTCATGCTAGCCTAGGGCCTTGCCTATAGCCTAGGCTTAAGCAGTTAGCCTGAATGTAAATAGCCTGGGCCTAAGCGTAGAATTTCTGACAATGTTAGCAATTATAGATGGAATTGGTGAGGATATTCGGGCTTTGTAAAGATGAATAACCCGAAGTTAGGTTAGTTTAAGTTGATCTTTACTGGGCTAGGTCTCTGTGGGGGTTATCGTCTACATCTTTACGAGCTGGTTTACAAGGTTATTCAGCTATAGGGACATGTACTCTATATCTCGGGGTTATTCATCTTTACAAGATCCAGATATTCTTAGCAAGGCTGCCTTTGTCATTGTTTCATAATTTTGCCGTGTTTGATTTAGTATCAAAATAGTACTAGGCTACTATTACTAACTTTGCTATTGGACTGCCAGGGCTTAATATAGCCTATTTCATGTTTTTGGTGATTTGAAACGGGGTGCAGTTTAGCTTGACCATGCTGAAATTGTTTTCTTCGGGGGCGAATTTCATCTGTTACATACATCAGTTTTTCTGTCAATTTTTCTAGCGACAAACTAGCATTGGACATTGGACTAGAAAACCAGCTTAAAAAAAAAAAACAAAAACAAAAAAAACCGGCAAAATTAAAGTGCATCTCCCCTTTCTGGAATGTAACCTTAACTGACCTAACCTAACTATTACTAAAAAAAGGCAATTCTTACCTTATTCGAAGTTGTCGTCATTCAACAAATCCAGAATTGGTCGCTTGTTTTGCTGTTCGGTGGCGTTCACAAGTTGAGAGTTGGAACAATGTAAAGGTAACGAGCAAAATTACGTGGGATTGACATTGGTTTCTTGCGTTGAACCAACGACGATGACAACATTGTTCCACTGTTGGAGCAACGTAGACATCTTACCAGGGAGTTCGAGTCCAATTTTATAACAAATTGCTAACGTCAAGTTTTTTGTGTAATTTCAAGTCTAAACATTTTAAAATATACTTCTTTTACCTTTTTTCCCTTAAAAATATAGCCCAGAGTAGCAGCTTAAAATTTGTATGTCATTTTACATGGCAAGCACAAGCAGAGATAGAGACAAAGGGTGTAAGTATTTAAGCGGCAACCAGAAACGAGCACTGGCCAAGGCTAAGGTAGCTGAAAATGAAAAACATAGAGGTGCTATCACAAAATTCCTTGTCACTCCATCTTTGAAGCGCCCATGTATTGAGGATGAAGAAAACAAAAACAATTCAGAAAATGACAATACAGCCTTGAGTCCAATTACAGTTGATGAATACAATGATGAAATTGATAACAAGTTAGAAAAGGATGACGCAGCTGTGAATCAAATGAAAGACGATCTCAATACACCAGAAGACAGTGCAAAAGCGGAAAGTCCACTTATAGATGAAAAAGACCAAGCCCAAAAATCATGCAATGATGGATCATCCATGAGTACAGTTGTAATTAACATTTATGATGATCCAGCCAACTGAACAACTTTTCACAAAACGAAAAGGGATTGTGTTTTTCAAAGTTTCACTGTAAGAGGAAACTTCCAAATGGGGAGTGTGTTGAAAGACCTTGGATTATATACTCTGTCTGCTGATAGAATTTATTCCTTTTATTGTAAACTTTTTAGTAAGAACACAACCAGTACATTATCAACAAGTGGATTCAACAACTGGTCTAATGAACTTGAAATAATGGTCAATGAACGTGCAAAGCACTGGCAGCAAGTATTCAATAGCCCAGTTTCTTCCAGAGAGAAATCTAGCATTTAGAGGAACAGAGGAAAAAGTTGGTAATGAGAGTGTACAATGGGAACTTTTTAGGTCTTGTTGAGCTGTTTGGAAAGTTTGATCCTGTTCTTGAAGAACATTTGCGAAAAGTCAAAACCCATGAAATTCATAATTACTATTGAGGAAAAGATACTCAGAATGAATTACTAGACATTATGGCTACAGCTGTTTTGAATGAGATACTGAAACATGTAAAAGCAGCCAAGTACTACGCCATAATGTTAGACTGCACACCTGATATGAGTCATGAAGAGGAAATGTCTCTAACAATCAGGTATGTGTCTGATGATAACCTGGCTCCTTCAGGTCTTTATGAACATTTCATAAAGTTTATGCAGGTTGAAAGTAGCACAGGAGAAGATTTATAGAAAACATTATTGAACACACTGAAGGAATTAAATTTAGAGGTGAAAGATATTTGAGGCTAAGGCTATGACAACGGCAGCAACATGAAAGGTCACACATCTGGAGTACAAGCACGACTGAAACAACTAAAGATGTGGATGGTTATCTTTTGGCCGAAGAACTTGAAGCTCTGAACTTTTTTTCCCTTCAGTGTTGTTAAGCCTCAAGCTCTGTTTGAATACCTGGTAGTAAACAATCGATTCACAGCATTTCCTAATGTTTTTATTGCTTTGAGGATTTACTTAACAATGCCCGTAGCAGTCGGATCGGGTGAAAGAAGTTTTTCAAAACTAAAACTGATTAAAACATACTTAGGGTCAACAATTTCACAAGAGAGACTAAACAATTTGGCGATGCTATTTATAGAAAATGACATACTAAAACCATTGACTTTGAAATTATTTTGAAAGATTTTGAAAATAAAAAAGCCAGTAAAGTCTGTTTCTGAAAGACCTGTGCATAAACAGTGTGTCTGTAATTGTCTTAACTTGTATTAAAAAAATTAAAACTTCATATTGTCTTTCAATATTTAGTATATCAAGCATTTAATGCTTTTTGGCTAAGACTGGCATACTACATGAAATATAAAACATCAATTTTGACTTTTGTAGAGTAGAGGCCCCGCTATCAATTTTCTAATTAGGCCCAGCAATTCCTAGCACCAGTCCTGATCATGCATGTTAATGTAAAGTAAAATCGCCAGTATCTGGAATTCTAGCAACCAGGAACCCAAGCAACCAGCAAAAAAAATTGAGGAAATAGAATTTAAAATAAAGAAAAAATTTAAAAATTCAAATAAAATTTTAAATATTCTCCGAAGCCATATGTTACTCCTTGGTGCAGATGGGACAAACATTCAGCCAGCGGAGTGCCCCGGTCCTGCCCTGCCCGCAGCAGCTGTCTGAATAAAGATTGAATAAAGTTGTGTTTGAATAATATGGCGGCGCCCAGGATGGAGAGCCGGTTGGTGCCGCTCGTCACTAGGCAATTCTCCCAAAGTCCCTCCCTATCCCTGCTTACAGCCTTTATCTTTATTAGCATTTTATTAAGTATATTAGTAAAGCTTTATCTGTAAACTTGGTTGGGGGGAGGGGGGGGGGTTTTATGACCATGGCATGGTGAGCAAAACGCTGTTACAGCTCCAGCGACCAGGGTTCAAATTTAAATTCACATTTTGTAAATTACAGGAATTATCTGATTAAAGTGAACTTTACATAACTAAGGACTACAATACTGATTTTTTTTTTCCAAATTACAATTTGCACTGTCTTTCGTCTCTTAAACTGTTTATTTTTAATGCAGATGCATTAGTTAAGGATTGTGAGAACGCGTCTCCACTGAAAAATTCGGCTCCCGCAATCCCCGTAGGGGTTAGATACCAGGGATTTTACTGTATTATTATGTGACGATAGAAGGAAAAGTAACCTTGAACCAATGCCATTACTCCCTTACCCCCCCCCCCAATGCTGCACCTCTCATTCTCCGCACATGAGCTCAGTTCTCCCCCCCCCCCACCCCAGCCCCAGTCTATTGTAGCTCCAGGGTTGTGACCACCTGGGGCTGGGGCAATGGGTGTGGTTTTTATGTTATCTGATGACCTGTCTGTTCTGTGCTCAGGAGCTGGTCCTGGTTGAGGACGTGTGGAGGGGCGAGGCTCAGGATCTGCTGTCCCAGATTGCTCAGCTTCAGAAGGAGAACAAACAGCTCATGATGAACCTCTCCCACAAAGATACACACCTTACCGAGGAAGAAATCTTGAAACAGGAAGGTAAAAGCCACAGGCATTCTCACCACTGGAGTGGTTCTTCCATTGGGGAAACCCAGACCTTTGCTTTGTGTCTTCCACTAAAAATTATTTGAATTCATTTGCAATAAATGATTGAGAATAAGCTGTTAACAAATTGCTCAACTTTGACTGATGGCACATGATGGGACTGAAACATGGGTGCAGGGAAAGCAGCAGGGAAAATACCAATGTTGAGGAATTTGATCCTTCTGCTATAGGCCACAAACTCACCCTTGTCTCCAAAGGCCAACTCTGATCAAATTTATTATCATGTAATTAAACAGAAATGTAATATTACATGAAATTGCAAGAAGGAAGGTAAAGATTCGCTGTTAGCATTGCCCATACAGTCAGAAAAAGGGAAGCAAAAGAGAGTCTCTTCCAACTCCTTCCCCCCCCCCCCCCACCAGAGTAACCGAGGATTCATGGATTCACCTCCAGCGCTCCTGCAGCAACACAAGACTCCAGTTCAGATCAATCAATGGGTGACCCGAGCCCAGATCCAAGCCTCCATCGTGAGGAGGAAGCCTTCAGTGCCCGGGGCACTTTGGGACCCCTCCTTGCACTCAGCAACCTCATGAATCCCATTTCCGATACCTGGTTCCCATGAGCCAGTCTCCGGCAGCCTGCAGTCGATGTGGATTCCTCGCCCTCGTGTTGCAGCTTGTGCACGACCTTCAGCCACAGAGCTCCCTGCTGGACTGCCACTGTGGTTACCATCCTAAAGGCCGATCCTCTGCTTTTCCTTCTCAATGGGGGCTATTCTCCCAGTTACTGGTGCCTTGCGCCAGTCCGCTGCTCATGCAAAATGTGCAACCCCATGTGGCCATTGCCGAGCATGGGATCTGCATCCTTGGATATAGATACCACCCCTCCCACCCCCCACCAAATCACAGGATTTTAATTAGAACACTTTGGACCTTTAACAAGCTGTTTAAAACCTGTATGCAGCCGTTGGCAATAGGACTGGGTGGTAGGGCCCTGTAGGGGTGCACTGCTTGTCTGCTCCCACTTTCCCCAGGCCCACACCAGGAGCAGCGCTGCTGTAACATCAACTCCTGCAGTGCAACCATTATTTTTTCTATGCTTCAGAATCTCGCAGAAGGCCCTTCGACCCTCCATCTCCATACTGACTGTCTGCATTATCCTGTTCCTTGTTGAAGTGCCTGTCTGAAACTCTGTCATTGTCTCTGACTCCACACAACCTCTGGAGACCACGTTCTGTGAAATGTTCACAGGTTCCTGAACGACATTCCCACTGAATATTAACTGCCTCCACTGTGTCTATTTTTCCTTAAACACGAAGGCCAAAAATGATCTAATAATCATATTTCCATTACTTCCAAGATGATTTTTGAAAAATGGGTTAAGATTCTAATTTGGAGAAAGGCCAATTTTGGTATCCGAAAGGATATGGCAAGTTTGCATTGGGACGGCTTATTTTCTGACAAAGGTGGTAAGTGGGAGGCTTTCAAAAAGTGGTTTTGAGAGTACAGCATTTGCATGTTCCTGTTAGAATTAAAGGCTAAGACAACATTTATAAGGAACCATGGCTTTCGGGAGATACTAAGGCCCTGGTGAAGAATCAAAAGGAAGGTACAGAGCAAGAAAATTCTTGCAGAGGGAAATCAGGAGGATTAAAAGAACACATGAGGTGGTTCTGGCTGACAAAGTGAAGTAAAATCCTAGGGGATTCTATATTTTTTTTTTTTGCATCTGTATTTACTCGAGAGACAAACAGTGTCTATGGAAGTGAGGCAAAAGGGCAGTGAGGTCATGGAACCTGTGCAGATTACAGAGGAGGAGGCGCTTGCTGCCTTGAGGCAAAAAGGTGGATAATTTTCCAGGGCCTGACTAGATATTCCCTCTGACTTTGAAGGAGGCGAGTCTGTAAATTGCAATGGCAGAGATACTTAAAATGTCCTCAGCCGTGGGCGGAGGCGCCAGAGGGGGAGCCGTGGGCGGAGGCGCCAGAGGGGGAGCCGTGGGCGGAGGCGCCAGAGGGGGAGCCGTGGGCGGAGGCGCCAGAGGGGGAGCCGTGGGCGGAGGCGCCAGAGGGGGAGCCGTGGGCGGAGGCGCCAGAGGGGGAGCCGTGGGCGGAGGCGCCAGAGGGGGAGCCGTGGGCGGAGGCGCCAGAGGGGGAGCCGTGGGCGGAGGCGCCAGAGGGGGAGCCGTGGGCGGAGGCGCCAGAGGGGGAGCCGTGGGCGGAGGCGCCAGAGGGGGAGCCGTGGGCGGAGGCGCCAGAGGGGGAGCCGTGGGCGGAGGCGCCAGAGGGGGAGCCGTGGGCGGAGGCGCCAGAGGGGGAGCCGTGGGCGGAGGCGCCAGAGGGGGAGCCGTGGGCGGAGGCGCCAGAGGGGGAGCCGTGGGCGGAGGCGCCAGAGGGGGAGCCGTGGGCGGAGGCGCCAGAGGGGGAGCCGTGGGCGGAGGCGCCAGAGGGGGAGCCGTGGGCGGAGGCGCCAGAGGGGGAGCCGTGGGCGGAGGCGCCAGAGGGGGAGCCGTGGGCGGAGGCGCCAGAGGGGGAGCCGTGGGCGGAGGCGCCAGAGGGGGAGCCGTGGGCGGAGGCGCCAGAGGGGGAGCCGTGGGCGGAGGCGCCAGAGGGGGAGCCGTGGGCGGAGGCGCCAGAGGGGGAGCCGTGGGCGGAGGCGCCAGAGGGGGAGCCGTGGGCGGAGGCGCCAGAGGGGGAGCCTCAACACCACTGCCATCTCCCTGCTGGCTCCTTTCTGTCTGGTCTGACTGTCGTTGGCTCTGTACAGGCTTTAAACAGCCTGAAACAGGAGCCGACTGGTTTATTTTAAAATATACAGGGTAATTGGTATTAAATACTGCCAGATTTTTTTTGATTGGGGTGTTGCCTTATACAAATGATGTTGCTCAAAACCCACATTTTAGGTGGAAATTCCAGGAGTTGTTCTATACAGAGAAGTCCTATACACCAGCATATACAGTACCTTAAGAGTCCGGATATACAAGTACTTGGATAGACAGGGACTGTTTAGGGATAGGCTTTGTGTATTGTTGGTTGTGTCTCACCAATCTTCTAGTGTATTATGAGAAGGCAACCAAGAAAGTTGTTGAAGGAAAGGCAGTGGATGTCATCTACCTGGACTTCACTAAGGTATTTAACAAGGTCCCAGATAGGAGTCAGGAAGGTTCAGTCACTCTGTATTCAGGATGAGGTGGTAAATTGAATTCAACACTGGCTATATGGGAGAAGCCAGAGAGGCTTGTTTGGAGGCCTGTGTGCTAGTGGTGTGCCTCAGGGTTCATTGCTTGGTCCATTGCTTGGTCCATTGCTGGGTCCATTCCTGGGTCCATTGCTGACTGTCATCTATATTCGATGATCTGGATGATAATTTGATAAATTGGATCAGCAAATTTGCAGATGCTGCTACCACTGAAGGTGTAGTGGGCAGCAAGGCAGGCTTTCAAAGCTTGCATTGGGATCTAGATCAGCTGGAAAATGGGCTGCACATGACAGAATTTAATGTGGATAAAATGTTGCATTTTGGGAGGACTAACCAAGATCAGACCTACATGGTAAACGGTAGGGCACTGAGGAGTGCGGTAGAACAGAGGGATCTGGGAATACAGATATACAATTCCTTGAAAGTGGCATCACTATGCTGGAAATGCCGAACGGTAAATCGCCTGGTGATGATGGATTTTCGGTTGAATTTTATAAAAATTTTTATGATGATTTATCTACAGTGTTTGGGGATGTATTACATCAAGTTGGAGAACATTATGAATTGCCTGAGTCTTGTTCTAGTGCTTTAATTACAATAATTCCAAAAAAAGATAGAGATCCTTTGAAGGTATCTTCATATAGACCAATTTCGTTGTTAAAATAATAGCTAAAATATTAGCGAATAGATTGGCTAAATTTTTACCTACGTTCATTCATATGGATCAAACAGGTTTTATAAAGAATAGATATGCTTCAGATAACATTTTGCGCGTGATTAGTTTGATTAATAGATTTTGACAATCTTCAGATCATCCGATGGTGATATCTCTAGATGCAGAAAAGGCATTTGACAGAGTTGAATGGAACTTTTTGTTTAAAATTTTGGAGAAATTCAAGTTTGGTCCTTTTTTTATTGGTTGGATTAGGGCTCTAACCGGTAGCTAGAGTATTGACGAATGGTTTGATTTCGGATCCCTTTAAGCTATCTCGATCAACTCGTCAAGGTTGTCCTTTATCACCGGCTTTGTTTGCGTTAGTGATTGAACCTTTAGCACAATTGATAAGACAAAATACACAGATACAAGGTATGAAAGTTTTAGACGAGGAGTATAAAATTAATTTATTTGCTGATGATGTATTGGTCTATTTAATAAACCCAGCTCAGTCACTTTTACATTTGAAGGAGTGTTTAATACAATATGGATCTTTGTCTGGATATAAAGTTAACTGGGGAAAAAAGTGAAATATTACCGTTAAGTGAAGGAGATTATTCAGTTTATAAGAATATTATTACTTTGAAGTGGGCTGATCGAATTAAATATTTGGGTATAATTCTGAATGTTAATTATCAATCTTTATATAAATTAAATTATGTTCCGTTAATGAAAAAAATTAAAACTGATTTGATCAAATGGAAAGATTTACCTATTAATTTAATGGGTAGGATAAATACAATTAAGATGAATATCTTTCAGCGTATACAATATTTGTTTCAATCTATTCCGTATTTACTTGATAATATTTTTTTTCGAGATTTGAATAAAATGGTTAGGGAGTTTTTACGGAGAGGTAAATTTTTGAGAGTGGCTTTGAATAAATTAACTTGGAAATATGAGTTAGGGGGATTACGTTTACCACATTTTCAAAATTATTATGAAGCAGCCCAACTTAAATTTGTTAGTTCATTGATGGATTTGGTACGGCCTCCTAGTTGGGCCAAAATTGAGATGACAAATATTTCTGAATTTGAAATGCATCAATTTTTGTTTAGATGGAATATAAATTTGTTACAACAATATAATGTGCCTATATTAAAACATTTAGTGAAGTTATGGATAAAGAAAAATAATATGACAGGCTCTAGGGGTAAATTATTGGCTTTGACTCCGTTGTATAATAATCAACTTATTCCTTTTTCAATACATAATCGAAGTTTATTGCATTGGAGATTTAAAGGTGTGAAAAATTTGGGAGATTGTTTTAAATAGGGTAAATTTTTATCTTTTAATCAGATGAGGGAAGGTTTTGGTATTGATAAGAATTCTTTGTTTCTATATTATCAAATTCGATCTTTGGTAAGATGTATGTTTGGTAGAGATATGATTTTATCTGAAATGACTAAATTTGAGACTTTTCTTATGAAGGTACCAGAGAAGGGTTATGTTTCATCTATGTATCAAATATTACAGGATGATATGGATAAAAAGGGTTGGGATAGATCTAAAAGTAAATGGGAAGCGGATACTGGTTTTATTTTTTCCGAAGATGATTGGTTAGATATTTGTTATGTTAGTGTAACTAGATTGATAAATGCCAGTTATGCAATGATTAACTATAATTTTTTACATCAATTATATTTAACACCTGAAAAATTAAAAAAGTATGGTTTTCATGAATCAGATTTGTGTTTTAGATGTGGTGATACGGTTGGAACTTTTTTTCATGCTGTTTGGTTATGTATACATATACAATCTTTTTGGAAGAAAATTCAATTGTTTTTAGAATATCTGTATAAGATTAAAATAGTTTTAGATCCAGCAATATTTTCATTGGGTAGTTTGCAACTTTTGAAAGACTTGGGATTAGATAAGTTTCAGCTTGCTTTTGTATATTTAGCTTTATCCGTAGCGAAAAAATGTATTGCTAGTACGTGGAAAGATACAAATATGATTGATATTAATAGATGGCATAATGAGATGAAATATTGTGTAATAATGGAAAAATTATGTATGTTTTGTGTGATAATTATAATTTTTTAATTAATAAGTGATCATTATATTCACATTTCTATTTGCATTGATTAGATCTTAATATGTATATTTAATTTTTCTTTAATATTTTTTCTTTTTTCTTTATGGCTTTCCTTAGGAGAGTTGGCTGAAGGGGGGGGGTCTTTTCTTTTCTCTATTTTTATATATATAAAAAATAACGTTCATGTTTATGGTTAATTGTTGTATATGTCATATTATTTGTTTTTTGAACGAATAAATAAAGTTTAAAAAAAAAAAGTGGCATCATTGGTAGAAAGATTTGTCAAGAGAATTTTTGAAATATTGGTCTTCATTAATCAAAGTATTGAGTATAGGAGTTGGAATGTTGGAAAGTTGTACAAGACAATAGTGAGGCCTAATTTGGAGCATTGTAAAATGTTTTTGTCATTAAACTACATGTTTCGTCTAAGGGCCTGTTTTTGTACTGTTATTCCCACTGGGTATCTGGACACCCATTTCAAATATCCCAGCATTGATTTCTGAAAGGGTGACTGCAGGCACTTGGATATTCAAGTAAAGAGGGGCTGAGGTCTCGAGACAGCTTTGAATTCCAACTTGGAAGCTTTGGGGATATAACTGCTCATCCAAGGGCTTGATGTCAATTATCACTGAAGTTACAACAGAAAACTTTCCCAGAAAAGTTTAGGGGTGCACTTCCAAAGGCTGCGTTGTGAGCTGGGTTTCATATTTTTCGCAGGGTGTGTTCATGAGTAGCATTTTCTGGATGCAGTCTGTTTTCAGTGTTGTGATGCAGGGACTGAAATAGCCACAGCATGGAGAAGCTCTCAGCTGGAGGTCAGAACTCTGATTCAGCATCAGTTTGTAGTTATTTTTGTTCTCAGCTGTTTGAGTTTTAACCTCTGCACTGTTCTTCTGCAGGCTACCTGTGGTCTCAACAATCAAAGGTGGGCAGGGCCTGCAGAGTGAGTGGTGACCCAGCATTCTAGTCAGGTGTGAAATGAGGTTGTCCAATGTTGATCATTGCTGAATTTCTTGACCTGTTTGCTTTTTTGTTCCCAAAATAGCACCAAAATGCCAAAGGTCAGCTTGGTCCGTGAACTTGTGCATAAATGGGATCCCAGCACAGACTGACAGCTCCTCCCAGGTTCTGAGGAGGCAAACATTTCATTCTCCAGAATCAGCTGAACGCTACCCAGCCCACCAGTGCACACATCATTCAGCGAGCCTGTTCCCCCGTTTCCTCCCACAGTTGCTATCTGGGCAACATGATTAGCTTAATGCTATTACGTAAGAAACCTGGGTTTGAATCCGGCATCATCTGTTAGGAGTTTGTACTTGCTTTCCGCGTTTGAGTGGGTTTTCGTAATAAAAACACTGAAATGCTGGAGGGACACAGCTGGTCTACTCAGTATCTATAGGAGATAAAGATGTACAGTATTGCTGATGTTTCGGGCCTGAGCCCTTCTTCAAGGAAACATCAGAAAAGGCAGAAACAGGAAATATCATAAAGTCTCAGAATTCAAACGATGGGGTAGGAATCCAGACCCACAAAAGGTGTTAA
Organism: Narcine bancroftii; assembly: GCF_036971445.1. Classification (NCBI taxonomy): domain Eukaryota; kingdom Metazoa; phylum Chordata; class Chondrichthyes; order Torpediniformes; family Narcinidae; genus Narcine; species Narcine bancroftii. The sequence goes on from NC_091472.1 coordinate 195,726,842, forward strand.
TTGGACAAGGAGAATTTATCATATTCTGTGCGAAAGGAGACCGGGAATAAATAGACAATGGGGGAAAGTGAGGGGGTTGGGGTGGGGTTTTAATGAAACCCAGAATAGTCGATATTAATGCCATCTGGTTGGACGGTGCCCAGTCGGAAGATGAGGTGTTGTTCCTCCAATTTGCTGGTGGTCTCAGTCTGGCAGTGTGCGACAGCATGTACAGACCTGCCAGCAAGGGAATGGGATGGAGAATTAAAATGGGTGGCCACTGGAAGGTCCATGCTATTGGGGCCGACAGAGCCAAGGTGCTCAACAAAGTGTCTCCCAGTCTGCATCCAGTCTCTCTGATGTAGAGGAGATCACAGCAGGAGCACCGGATGCAGTAGATAACCCCTGCAGATTCACAAGTGAAGGACTGATTGGAAGAAGCTCCAATAGCTCGGTGGTTTGAGCACTGGCCTTATAAACTTAGGATTGATTGGGGTCCTGTGAGGGAGGAGGTGTGGGTGCTAGTGGAGCACCTCCTGTGGTCTCAGGGATAGGTCCCAAGGGGATGATTGGTGGGGAGTCACGGAGAGAGCGGTCCCTGCAGAAAGTGGAGAGGGGAATGTGTCTAGAGGTGGGATCAAGTAGTAGGTGGTGGAAATGGTGGAAGAGGATATGTTGGATGTGGAGGCTGGTGGGGTGGTAGGTGAGGACAAGAGCAGAGGAGGGGGCCAGGACAGATGTGTGGGTAATGGAGGATATGTTGGTGAGCGCTGAGTTGATGGTGGTAGAGGGAAAGCCACGTTGTTTGAAGAAGGAGGACATCTCTGATGATCTTGCATGGAAGTCCTCATCCTGGATGGAGACAGTAGAATTGAGAGAATGGAATCGTAACAGGGCCAGGGTGGGAAGACAGTGCGTGGGTTATTTCCAGGCGCTCTGGTTCCTCCACCCTTCAAACCATCGGGAGGTTGTAGGTTAATTGGGGTATTTAGGGAGCATAGGCTCATGGACTGTTAAGACCATAATACATAGGAGCAGATATAGGCCATTCGGCCCATTGAGTTTTCCCTGCCATTCAATCATGAGCCTTTGGGTAGGAGCAATCACAATATAATCGAATTCTCACTTGACATGGAGAGGGAAGAAATTAAAACCGAGACTAAGGACCTGAATTTAAATCAAGGGAATTATGATGGTATGAGATGGGAGTTGAGTAAGATTGATTGGGTGGTGTTTATGGGGGGGTTGACGGTGTATAGACAATGGAAAGCATTCAAAGATCTAATGGAAGAATCTCAGAACTCGTTTATACCGGTTTGGCATAAAAATAAACCAAAAAAGGTGACTCAACCGTGGATAACAAGGGAAATTAGAGACAGCATTGGGTCCAAAGAGAGAGCATATCAATTGGCCAAAAAAAGTACCAAATCCGAAGACTGGGAACAGTTCAAGATGCAGCAAAGGAGGACAAAGGGATTAATCAAGAGGGCAAAAATAAATTACGAAAGTAAGCTTGCGGCAAATATAAAAACTGACTGCAAAAACTTTTATTGCTATGTCAAGAGGAAAAGATTGGTGAAATCCAGAGTAGGTCCCTTGCAATCAGAATCAGGGGAATATATAATAGGGAATAAGGAAATGGCAGACCAATTAAATTCTTACTTTAGTTCTCTTTTTACAAGAGAGGATACAAATAACCTCCCAAGGATGTTGGGAAACATTGAGACTAATGGAAGGGAGGAGCTGAAAGAAATCAGTATCTCTAAGGACATGGTCTTGGGGAAATTGAAGGGATTGAAGGCTGATAAATCCCAAGGGCCTGATAATCTACATCCTAGGGTACTTAAAGAAGTGGACATTCAGATAGCAGATGCTTTAAGAATTATTTTCCAGAACTTGATAGACTCAGGATCAGTACCCAGTAGCTAATGTTACCCCACTATTTAAAAAGGGGGGTAGAGAAAAAGCGGGGAATTATTGGCTGATGAGCCTTACATCAGTAGTGGGCAAAATGATGGAATCCATTATTAAGGATGTAATAGCGGAGCATATGACTAGCAGAGAAGGGATCGAACAGAGTCAACATGGATTTACAAAAGGTAAATCGAGCTTGACAAATCTATTGGAATTCTTTGAGATGGTGACAGGTAAAATAGATGAGGGAGAGCCAGTGGATATGGTGTGCCTGGATTTCCAAAAGGCCTTTGATAAGGTCCCACATAAATGACTGGCATGCAAAATCAAGGCTCATGGGATTGGGGGCAATGTATTGATGTGGATTGAGAACTGGCTGGCAGATAGAAGACAGAGTTGGGATAAACGGCTCGTTTTCTGAGTGGCAGGCGGTGACCAGTGGGGTGCCACAGGGATCTGTACTGGGACCCCAGCTGTTCACAATTTACATTCATCGAGATGAGGGGATTGGATGTAATATCTCCAAATTTGCAGATAACACTAAGCTAGGAGGGGTTGTGTGCACTGAAGAGGGGGTCAGTAAGCTCCAGTGTGATTTGGATAATTTGGGGGACTGGGCAGATACACGGCAAATGCACTACAATGTGGATAAATGTGAGGTTATCCACTTTGGTAATACAAACCGGAAGGCAGATTACGATTTGAATGGCAATAGATTGGGAGGTGGGGAAGTGCAGAGAGACCTAGGGGTTCTTGTGCACCAGTCATTGAAGGCGAACATGCAGGTACAGCAGGCAGTTAAAAAGGCAAATGGTATGTTGGCCTTCATATCAAGAGGGTTTGAGTATAGGAATAAGGATACCTTACTGCAGCTGTACAGAGCCTTGGTGAGACCACACCTGGAGTATTGAGTGCAGTTTTGGTCACCTTATCTGAGGAAGGATGTTCTTGCAAAGGAGGGAGTGCAGAGGCGATTCACCAGGCTGATACCTGGAATGGCAGGAATAACTTACGAGGAAAGATTGTGCAATTTGGGATTGTACTCGCTGGAGTTTAGAAGATTGAGAGGGGATCTCATAGAGACCTATAAAATTCTGGCAGGACTGGACAGAATGGATGTAGATGGGATGTTTCCAATGATGGGAAAATCCAGAACCCGGGGCCGTGGTTTGAGGATAATAGGCAAACCATTTAGAACCGAGATGAGGAATTTCTTTACCCAGAGGGTGGTGAATCTGTGGAATTCATTGCCACAGAGGGCAGTAGAGGCAGGTTCATTGAATATATTTAAGAGGGAGGAGTCACGTGATGGAGTAGTGGCCCGTCAGGGAATTCCAGCCCTCTCCGGAAAAGTTGAAAAAAAGCGCACAAAACACAAAGGTACAAGAGTAAAAATTAAAACAAAGTAAAAATAAAGGTGAGAAGAAAATGGCAGCGAAGAGAGAAAAGTCAAAAACAATGGGAAGAAGAGAAGATGAAAGAACGTCGGAAGAAGGAGGTGAAGGCCTTACCTGTCCGAGGAGGCCCACCGCGGAGAGAGAAGCTCGCTCCCTCAGGTCAGTGGAAGTCCCGAGCTCGGGACTACAAAAATGGCTTGCGGAGCCGAGTAAAAGTGCGCGATGCACATGAAAAGAAACACACTGACGGGAGGGGCGAACAGCTGCGGAGTCGATCTCCACAGCTGAGAGTGACAGCTGCAACACAGCAACAGGTTCAGAACACGGAAAATAACGACAACAAGAAAGAAGAGGGTAAAAAGAAAACAAGGAAACAACAGATGGCCAACCCAGAGGAAAAAGAAGAAGAAGAACAGAGAAAAATGGAAGAAGAAGAAAAAGGCAGGACAATAGATGTATCTTTTTTTAAAGAATATATGGAATCAGTGAAAGAATGGCAATTACAAGAATTTAATGAGATAAAAATAATTAAGAGTGCAGAAGAAAAAATGAATAAAATAGAAATGGTCATATCAGAGATAGGAAAAAGAGTGGATAATGTGGAAGAACGAGAAATAATCGTAGAAATGGAAGTAGAGGACTTAAAAGAGAAATTAGAAGAATCTAATAAAAAAGTTAGAGGCACATGAGCTGTTAGCTCAGAAGATAGATATAATGGAAAACTATAATAGAAGAAATAATATAAAGATAGTGGGCCTTAAGGAAGATGAAGAAGGCAAGAATATGAGAGAATTTATAAAAGATTGGATCCCCAGGGTCCTAGGAAGACCAGAATTACAGGAAGAAATGGAAATAGAGAGGGCACATAGAACATTAGCCCCGAAACCACAACCGCAGCAAAAACCAAGATCCATTTTAGTAAAATTCTTAAGATATACAACAAGAGAAAATATATTGGAGAAAGCAATGAAGAAAATAAGAGAAGACAAAAAGCCACTGGAATACAAAGGTCAAAAAAAATTTTTCTATCCAGACATAAGTTTTGAACTCCTGAAGAAGAGGAAGGAGTTCAATACAGCAAAAACGATCCTATGGAAAAAAGGATATAAATTTATGTTAAAGTACCCAGCGGTACTTAAAATAGTTATTCCAGGGCAACAAAACAGACTATTCTCGGATCCAGAGGAAGCACGAAAATTTGCAGAACAACTACAAAACAAGCAGAGAGATGAAGACATGTAATGAGAGTAAAAATGACCACGAACTATATGTATGTGTGCGTATGTGTGTGTGCGTATGTGTGTGTGCGTATGTGTGTGTGCGTATGTGTGTGTGCGTATGTGTGTGTGCGTATGTGTGTGTGCGTATGTGTGTGTGCGTATGTGTGTGTGCGTATGTGTGTGTGCGTATGTGTGTGTGCGTATGTGTGTGTGCGTATGTGTGTGTGCGTATGTGTGTGTGCGTATGTGTGTGTGCGTATGTGTGTGTGCGTATGTGTGTGTGCGTATGTGTGTGTGCGTATGTGTGTGTGCGTATGTGTGTGTGCGTGCGCGTGTGTGCGTGCGCGTGTGTGCGTGCGCGTGTGTGCGTGCGCGTGTGTGCGTGCGCGTGTGTGCGTGCGCGTGTGTGCGTGCGCGTGTGTGCGTGCGCGTGTGTGCGTGCGCGTGTGTGCGTGCGCGTGTGTGCGTGCGCGTGTGTGCGTGCGCGTGTGTGCGTGCGCGTGTGTGCGTGCGCGTGTGTGCGTGCGCGTGTGTGCGTGCGCGTGTGTGCGTGCGCGTGTGTGCGTGCGCGTGTGTGCGTGCGCGTGTGTGCGTGCGCGTGTGTGCGTGCGCGTGTGTGCGTGCGCGTGTGTGCGTGCGCGTGTGTGCGTGCGCGTGTGTGCGTGCGCGTGTGTGCGTGCGCGTGTGTGCGTGCGCGTGTGTGCGTGCGCGTGTGTGCGTGCGCGTGTGTGCGTGCGCGTGTGTGCGTGCGCGTGTGTGCGTGCGCGTGTGTGCGTGCGCGTGTGTGCGTGCGCGTGTGTGCGTGCGCGTGTGTGCGTGCGCGTGTGTGCGTGCGCGTGTGTGCGTGCGCGTGTGTGCGTGCGCGTGTGTGCGTGCGCGTGTGTGCGTGCGCGTGTGTGCGTGCGCGTGTGTGCGTGCGCGTGTGTGCGTGCGCGTGTGTGCGTGCGCGTGTGTGCGTGCGCGTGTGTGCGTGCGCGTGTGTGCGTGCGCGTGTGTGCGTGCGCGTGTGTGCGTGCGCGTGTGTGCGTGCGCGTGTGTGCGTGCGCGTGTGTGCGTGCGCGTGTGTGCGTGCGCGTGTGTGCGTGCGCGTGTGAGCGTGCGCGTGTGTGCGTGCGCGTGTGTGCGTGCGCGTGTGTGCGTATGTGTGTGTGCGTATGTGTGTGTGCGTATGTGTGTGTGCGTATGTGTGTGTGCGTATGTGTGTGTGCGTATGTGTGTGTGCGTATGTGTGTGTGCGTATGTGTGTGTGCGTATGTGTGTGTGCGTATGTGTGTGTGCGTATGTGTGTGTGCGTATGTGTGTGTGCGTATGTGTGTGTGCGTATGTGTGTGTGCGTATGTGTGTGTGCGTGCGCGTGTGTGCGTATGTGTGTGTGCGTGCGCGTGTGTGCGTGCGCGTGTGTGCGTGCGCGTGTGTGCGTGCGCGTGTGTGCGTGCGCGTGTGTGCGTGCGCGTGTGTGCGTGCGCGTGTGTGCGTGCGCGTGCGTGCGTGCGCGCGCGTGCGTGCGTGCGCGTGCGTGCGTGCGCGCGCGCGTGCGTGCGCGCGCGTGCGTGCGCGCGCGTGCGTGCGTATGTATATATATGGGTGTGTATGTATATGTGTGTATACATGAGTGTATCCGTATTTAGAGGAAAATATGTAGAGTATAGATAAGAATTAATAAGGGAATGAAAGGGAATAGAGGGAATAAGGAGGGAATTAAAAGAGTGACCTTTGTTATATATGAAAATTGAAATCTTTTCTGGGGGGGGTTGGGTGGGGAGGAGTTACGGTCACTGCAAAATCAGTTGACGCTTGCGCGTGAATTCGCAAATCAAAATGGAGAGGGGAGATGTGGTTGCCCGACAAGGGATAAAGGGGAACTCAGGAGGGCGAGGGGAGAATGGGGTTAAAGAAGTTTTAAATAGGAGAATAAGGAAAATGTTTGATGTTTTAGAAATCTTGTCTTATAAAGTGTTCAAAACAAGAAAGCAGAAATGGATAAGAAGGAAAGGTGATGATGGAGAAACGGAAAGGGAAGATAAACAAAGTATGAAATGGCTACATTGAACTATATAACTTTAAATATTAACGGAATACATAACCAAATCAAAAAGGAAGAAACTGCTAAATTTACTGAAAAAAGAAAAAATTGATATAGCATTTGTGCAAGAAACACATTTAACTGAATTGGAGCACAAGAAATTAAAGAGAGATTGGGTAGGACATGTAACAGCAGCGTCGTATAATTCAAAAGCAAGAGGAGTAGCTATATTAATCAGTAAAAATGTACCAATTAAAATAGAAGAGGAAATAATAGACCCAGCAGGGAGATATGTAATGATAAAATGTCAGATATATTTAGAGTTTTGGAATCTACTTAACGAAGAAGATCAAAAGTTTATACAAGATATTTTTTTGAAGATAGCAGATACGCAAGGGAACATGTTAATAGGAGGGGATTTCAACCTTAATTTGGATTCAAATGTGGATAAAACTGGGGGAAAAAATTAACAGAAAGAACAAAGTAACCAAATTTATAATTAAATCGATGGAAGAAATGCAACTTTTGGATATATGGAGGAAACAACACCCAAAGGAAAAGGAATATTCATATTATTCGGGTAGACATAAAACATACTCAAGAATAGACCTATTCCTGTTATCAGCTCGCATGCAAGATAGAGTAAGAAAAACAGAATATAAAGCTAGAATATTATCGGACCATTTTCCCTTGATATTGACAATAGAGTTAGAGGACATCCCTCCAAGAATGTATAGATGGAGATTAAACTCCATGCTACTTAAAAGGCAGGATTTTAGAGAATTAATTGAAAGACAAATTAAAATGTACTTTGAAATGAATACGGAATCAGTGAAAGATAAGTTTATACTATGGGATGCAATGAAAGCGTTCATTAGAGGGCAAATAATAAGTTATGTAACCAAGATGAAGAAGGACTACAATCAGGAAACAGAGCAGTTGGAAAGGGAATAGTAAATATAGAAAAGAATTAGCAATGAAGGAAGATACAACTAAAAGAAGAATTGGCAGATGAAAAAAATAAAATATGAAACACTACAAACATATAAGGTGGAGAAGAACATAATGAAGACAAAACAGAAATATTATGAACTAGGGGAAAAAACGCACAAAATTCTAGCATGGCAGCTTAAGACAGAACAAGCTAAGAAAATGGTATTGGCATCAACAAAAAAGACAAACAAATCACATATAATCCAATGGAGATTAATGAAAACTTTAGAGAATTCTATGAACAATTATACCAAACAGAAAACAAAGGGAAAGAAGGCAAAATAGATGATTTTTTAACTAAAATTGAACTACCAAAATTACAAATAGAGGAACAAAATAAATTAACAGAACCATTTGAAATAGTAGAAATACAAGAGATAATAAAAAAATTACCAAATAATAAAACACCAGGAGAGGATGGATTCCCAATAGAATTCTATAAAACATTTAAAGATTTATTAATTCCTCCCCTCCAGGAAGTAATCAGCCAGATTGACAAAACACAAAACTTACCAGATTCATGTAAAACAGCAATAATTACAGTAATACCAAAGCAAGGGAAAGATCCACTCGCACCAGCGTCATATAGACCAATATCATTACTTAACACAGATTATAAGATAATAGCTAAACTATTAGCAAACAGATTAGCAGATTATGTACCTAAAATGGTAAATCTAGACCAAACTGGATTTATTAAAAAAAGACGGACAACAAACAAAATTTGTAAATTTATTAACTTAATTCATGCAGTCGAAGGGAGTAAAGCGCCAACAGTAGCAGTTGCTTTAGACGCAGAGAAGGCCTTTGACACAGTAGAATGGAATTACTTATTCAAAGTATTGCAAAAGTTCAGTTTACCAGAGAAGTATATTAATTGGATTAAAGCATTATATAAGGGGCCATTGGCGAAAGTGACAGTAAATGGATATATATCAAAGCAATTTAATTTAAACAGATCAACAAGGCAGGGATGCCCACTATCACCCTTATTGTTCGCGTTAGCCATAGAACCACTAGCAGAATTGATAAGAACAGAAAATAATATAAAAGGGATAAAAATAAAAGACAAGGAATATAAAATCAGTTTATTTGCGGATGATGTTATAGTATACTTAACAGAACCAGAACTATCAATAAAAGAATTATATAAGAAATTGAAGGAATATGGAGAAGTGTCGGGTTACAAGATTAACATAAATAAAAGTGAAGCAATGCCAATGAATAATGCGGATTTCTCAAAATTTAAGAAGGAATCACAATTCAGATGGCAAATGCAAGCAATAAGATACCTAGGTATACAAATAAATAAAAATCTCGGCCATCTATATAAACTCAATTATTATCCACTAATGAAAAAATTACAGGGCGATTTAGAGCATTGGAAAGATTTACCACTAACACTAATAGGAAGGATAAACTGTATTAAAATGAATATTTTCCCAAGGATACTATACGTATTTCAGGCATTGCCAATACACTTGACAGAGAAATTCTTCAAGGAGTTAAAGAAAATAATATAGAAATTTTTATGGATAGGGGGGGAAACCGAGGATAGCACTAGATTAATTAACAGAATGGTATAAACAAGGAGGCTTACAACTGCCAAACTTTAAAAATTATTATAGAACCGCACAATTAAGATACCTATCAGATTTTTATCAAACAAGGGAAAAGCCAGATTGGACTAGATTAGAATTAGATAAAATAGTGGAAAAGATACCTGAACACATATATAAATGGGATGAAAAATTGGTACAACGTAGGAGTTCTCCAGTATTACATCATCTGCTCAATATTTGGAAGAAGATTCATGTAGAAAGGAATAAAACAAATTACCAATTACCAAAACTAATAATGACGCAAAATCAGTTACTCCCTTTTACAATTGATAACCTTTCCTTTAGAGAATGGGAGAAAAAAGGGATCAAAACAATAGAAAATTGCTTTTCGGGAAATAGATTATTATCCTTTGAACAAATGAAGGATAAATATAATATAACTGAAGATACAGTGTTGGCATATTACCAATTGAGATCCTACTTGAAGAACAAATTAGGAAGCAGTCTGAGGTTACCAGAGGGAAGTAACTTTGAATATGTGATTACAGATACAATGATAATCAAAAGATTTATAGCAAATATGTATATTAAACTGCAAAAAAAGGAGAATGAGTAAAGGAGAATGGTAAAACTAAACAAAAATGGGAACAAGATTTAAATATAAAGATAAAGAAGGAAACATGGGAGAAGTTATGCTCTGGAACGATGAGAAATACAATAAATATGAGGTTACGTATCATAAAATATAATTGGATACACAGGCTATACATTACACCTCAAAAGTTAAATAAATGGGACCCAACAGTATCTGACAGATGTTTTCGTTGTTAAAAAGAAATGGGAACAACAATTCATGCAATCTGGACATGTGAGAAAGTAGAAAAATTTTGGGAAGATCTAAACCAGATATTAAATAAAATTACAGAAAACTATATATCAAAAAACCCAGAGATCTTCCTCCTAAGAAACATAAAAAACAAAGAATTTGGACTTGACTTGGATGGTGCACAAAAAAGATTTGTTAAGATAGCTCTAGCCGTAGCAAAAAAATGTATTATGTCAACCTGGAAATTGGAAGATAATTTGAGTATACAACAATGGTATATAGAAATGAATAAATATCTTCCATTAGAAAAAATAACATATAATTTAAGAAATAATATTGAAATATTTGAACAAATATGGGAGCCATACATGAAACACAATAGAGAAAACCTACCGGGGTCATCTACCATCTAAATTAACGAAAGGAGAAGGAAATGAAAAGAATCGACTCAGTGGAATTTCTTGTTTATTTTCATTGAATGACAACATTGTTTGACTGGTTTAATGTATCTTAGATTTTGTACTTTAAATGAATGGGGGGGGCAGGTAGGGAGGGTGGGATGGGAGGAGGGAGGGGTGGGAGAAAATGACACTGTAAATATTTGAAAAGGAAAATGTATGTATCTTGGTCAATGTGGTTTATGGTGTGAAAAATAAAAAAAATTTAAAAAAAGAATATATTTAAGAGGGAATTAGATATATTTCTTCAGTATAAGGGAATTAGGGGTTACGGAGAGAAGGTGGGGACGGGGTACTGAACTTTAAGATCAGCTATGATCTCATTGAATGGTGGAGCAGGCTCGAAGGGCCGAATGACCTACTCCTGCTCTATCTTCTGTGTTTCTATGATCCATTTTCCCACACCCCCACTGCCTGACTTTTTCCCCATAACCTGTGATCCCCTGGCTAATCAAGAGCCTGGTAATCTCTGCCTGAAATACACCCAGCCAATTGGCTTCTACAAAATTGAATGAGAAGGGCTGGAGCTGTGGTCACAGAGTGCAGGGAATTGCTTCTGTGAGTCTTGACCCAAATTAGGTATTCCAGCAGTTGTGAGTTGATTACTCACTGCATACGCTGTGATATTTTCAGACTCATTGACGTACACATGGATTGAGGTCTGGGCCAGGGAAGGTAAATAGAGCCTTGGATTACGCTGTGTGAATTGAGGACCTCTTACTTGTGGCAATTTGCTCTGCAGTTTATTACAGGTTCGCAGGGAAGTGTCTGGATCCTGCCTCAAATTTCACTTTATACATTTGACTTTGTTTCAAACTTCAAAAACTTTTGTTTTGATGAAAGAGCTCCTACATCAGCAGCACTTCAACATTTGTAGTATCCCAGTTGTCTGATATTATGGCCTGGTCTCAAAATTCAATGCTCTTTAAAGGAACATCCTAAAAACACACAGTAAATACTGGAGGAACTCAGCCGGTCTGGCATCCCCCATAGGAGGTAAAGATATATTAGTGTTGTTTCTGGCCTGATCCCTTATTCAAGGTATAAGCAAAGAACAGGAAGGGGTCTAAAGAATGGGAGGGAGAGGAGCCAGACCAACAAAAGGTGTTAATTAGATATGATAAGAGGAAAAGTGAGAACTGATTTTTGGCTCCGTGAAAGGGAAAAAGGGAAGAGAGAGCTGGGGGAAAGGCAACAGGGGGAAGAAGGGGGGAGGGGGGGGAACTTGTCTTTTCATCATTTGGCTCTTACAAAACTTCCTGTCTTCAAAGAGTTTTCAACAACCACTTGAACCTCAGCTGTTCTTAAGTATATGACTCCCAATTAATCAGCTGGTGTGTGCCTCAGCACATCAGGCCCAGCTATGAACAGGGTAAATGAGCACAGACTCAGAAAGGTTTGAATGTCTGGTGGGAAGGAAGATTGTTTTGTTGAGCACTTTTGCTCTGTCCATTGCAATAACTGGGATCTCCCAGTAGCCAATCACTTTAGTTCCGTGCCCCATTCCCACACCGGCATGTCTGTCTGTGACCTCGCGCAAGGCCACCTGCCAATGGGGGTATCAACACATAATATTCTGTTTGGACATTCTCCAACCAGACGGCATTAACATCAACTTCTCCAGTTTCTGTTTGACTGCTCCTCTGTCTCCCTTTGTTCCCCACCCTCTGCCCTCAGACCCATATCCATCTACAACCTCTTGCCTGTTGGCCTGAGCTCCTTCTCCCACCCCATCTTCTGTCCTCCCCGCCCGGCACTATTTTATTTGGGTACTGGCCTCGTTTTTGCTTGTACCTTGATGAAGGGCTCAGACCTGAAACATTGGAGAGATATCGTTACTTCTTATGGAAGCTGGGTGACCTGCTGAGGTTCTCCAGCACTTTTCTGTATTGCAGTGACATTCCTCCACTGTCTTTCAGCTGGCATGTCGGAGAGGGAGCGACTGGTGATGAAGAAGCTGAAGGAGGTGGTTGATAAGCAGCGGGATGAGATCCGAGCCAAAGATCGGGAGCTGACGCTGAGGAACGAGGACATAGAGGCAGTGAGTATCTGCTTCACTGCTGTGAACCTCCCAAGGATACCTCCTGTTGCTTGCTGTGTGACTGTCAATACCCATCACTCCAGCAGGGACGGACCTCTCTGAGGCACTGGTGCTTCCTCCTGAGCATGCATTTGGGGAGGGAGGGGCTGGGGGAATGTTGGGGAGAGAGGGGGTGTTGGGAGGGAAGGGTTGATGTGATGGGATTGTCTGGAAGGGCAAGCAATGGTCACACGTTACAAATGCTGGGGATGTGCCATGCCAGTGCTTCACCTTCTCTCCTCCACGCTCTCACAGTTACAGCTGCAGCAGAATCGGCTGATGAGGATTAATCACGAACTGCGGCACAAAATGACGGTGATTGATGCCCAGGGCAAGGGGCTGATTGAGCAGAAGGTGGAATTGCAGGCCACTCTGCAGACCAAGGAGCAGGAGATGGGGAACATGCTTCTGGAGATCGGCAAGTTGAAGGAGAAGTTCCAGGGACACCCCACAGAAAACGGAGAACAGCAAGGGGAGGTGAGTCCGTGGGCTGGGAGGTGAGGCCGTGGGCTGGGAGGTGAGGCCGTGGGCTGGGAGGTGAGGCCGTGGGCTGGGAGGTGAGGCCGTGGGCTGGGAGGTGAGGCCGTGGGCTGGGAGGTGAGGCCGTGGGCTGGGAGGTGAGGCCGTGGGCTGGGAGGTGAGGCCGTGGGCTGGGAGGTGAGGCCGTGGGCTGGGAGGTGAGGCCGTGGGCTGGGAGGTGAGGCCGTGGGCTGGGAGGTGAGGCCGTGGGCTGGGAGGTGAGGCCGTGGGCTGGGAGGTGAGGCCGTGGGCTGGGAGGTGAGGCCGTGGGCTGGGAGGTGAGGCCGTGGGCTGGGAGGTGAGGCCGTGGGCTGGGAGGTGAGGCCGTGGGCTGGGAGGTGAGGCCGTGGGCTGGGAGGTGAGGCCGTGGGCTGGGAGGTGAGGCCGTGGGCTGGGAGGTGAGGCCGTGGGCTGGGAGGTGAGGCCGTGGGCTGGGAGGTGAGGCCGTGGGCTGGGAGGTGAGGCCGTGGGCTGGGAGGTGAGGCCGTGGGCTGGGAGGTGAGGCCGTGGGCTGGGAGGTGAGGCCGTGGGCTGGGAGGTGAGGCCGTGGGCTGGGAGGTGAGGCCGTGGGCTGGGAGGTGAGGCCGTGGGCTGGGAGGTGAGGCCGTGGGCTGGGAGGTGAGGCCGTGGGCTGGGAGAGCTCGGGGAGACATTTTAGTTTAAAAAAAAATTTAGACATACAGCACAGTAACAGGCTATTCCGGCCTGCAAGTCCGTGCAGCCAAATCCACACCCCATTAACCTACTCCCCCGGTACATTTCGAACAGTGGGAGGAAAACCGGAGCCCCCGGAGAAAACCCACACAGACACAGGGAGAATGTCCAAACTCCTTACAGGAGGGATTCGAACCCTGGTCCGGTCCCGTTCGCATATACTGTAAAGGTGTTGCGCTAACTGCTAAACCAACTGTGCTGCCTTTACTAGCATATTACTGGGTCTCAACAACCTGAAAGAGGGATTTGGCAGGAGAACAGAGGTGATTCTCCTTTAGTTGAGCAGCTCATCGAGTTCAAACAGGAACACAAACTTAAGAAGTAGGGGTGGACCATCTTGGGGGGGACGTTGGACAAACTTGGGCTGATTGGCAGGAAGCAGAGAGTCTGAATATGGGGGTCATATTCTAGTTGGCTGCCGGTTGTTAATGATGTTCTGCAGGGGTGAGTGTTGGGGCCGCTTCCTTTTATGTTGCATATCAGTGATTTGGATTACGGGATGAATGGGTTTGTGGCCAAGTTTGCAGATGATACGAAGGTAGGTGGAGGAACAGGAAACAGGGAGGCTGCAGAAGGACTTAGGTCGAGTAGGAGAATGAGCAGAGAAGCGACAAATGAAATAAAACATTGGGAAGTATATGGTCTTGCCCTTGGGTAGAAGAAATAAATGGGTGATTATTTTCTATATGGGGAGAAAATTGAAAATTTGCAGAGTCAAAGGGATTTGGGAGTCCTTGTGCAGCTTACCCTGAAGGTAAACTTGCAGTTTGAGACAGTGGTGAAGAAGAAAAATGCAATGGAGGAATCAGAACTATTTGTCATGAAATTTGTTTTGTGGCAGTGTCACAGATGCAAATAATGCAGAAGTTGCATTTAAAAAGAAATCAATTACTGGAAAAAGAAGAGAAAGTGAAGTTGTGTCTGTGGTTCATTGTCCGTTCAGAAATCTGATGGTAGAGGGGAAGAAGCTGTTTCTGTACTATTGGGTGTTTATCCTTGGGCTCCTGTACCTCCTTCCTGATGGTAGCAGTGAGAAGAGGGCATGGCCTGGGTGATGAGGGCATGGACTAGGTGGGGAGGGTCCTTGATGATAGAAGCTGCTTTTTAAGGCACTGCTTCTTGGTCCTCAATGGAGTGAAGACTGGTGCCCATGATGGCACTGGCTAAGTTCACAACTCTCTGTAGTCTTTTCCTGTCCCGTGCATTGGCACCTCTGTACTCGATAGTGATGCCACCAGTCAGAATGCTCTCCACAGTACAACCTTTAGACATTTACAAGAGTCTTTCGTGACGTACCAAATCTCCTCAAACTTCTCATGAAGTATGGCCACTGGCGAACCTGCTTTATGATTGCATTGATATGGAATCCCCAGGATAGATCTTCAGAGATGTTGGGACCTGGGGATTTGAAGTTCTGAACCCTTTCCACTGCTGACCCCTTGATGAACACTGGTTTGGGTTCTCCTGGTTTCCCCCTCCTGAAGTCCACAGTCAGCTCCTTAGTTTTGCTAATGTTGAGTACAAGGTTGTTGTTGTGACACCACTCAACGAGTTGACCTACCTCACTCTTGTATGATTCTTCATTGCTATCTATGACTGCGAACAACCGTGAAGTTTGTAGATGGCATTGGAATTGTGCCTGGCTGTACAGTCCTGGGTGTAGAGCAGTGGGCACCTGCATTGATTGTCAGTGAGGAGGAGACATTATTTCTGATTTGTACGTCTGTGGTTTTGTGATGAGGAAGTCAAGGATCCAGTTGTAAAGAGGAGTTCTGTGGGCCAGGGTTTGGAGCTCAATGACCAGTACTGAGGTTAAGATGGTGTTGTTGAAACCTGAGCTCTAGTTGAAGAAGTGTTGCTGTTGTCTCGGAGATCCAGAGCTGGGTAGAGATCCGGTGAGATTGTGTCTGCTGTGGTCAATTGTGGCAGTAGGTGAATTGCAGTGGGTCCAGACTTCTGTTTAGGTTTGTGTTAATTCTGGCTATGACCAAGCTCTCAAGGCATTTCATCACAGTAGATGTTGGTGCTACTGGGTGATGGTCATTGGCGATGGTTACTGGGCGATGGTCATTGGCAACGGTACACAGTAGATGTGGGTGCTACTGGGCGATGGTCATTGGCGATGGTACACAGGAGATGTGGGTGCTACTGGGCGATGGTACACAGGAGATGTGGGTGCTACTGGGCGATGGTACACAGTAGATGTTGGTGCTACGATGGTCATTGAGGCAGCTCCCACTACTCTTGGGCCTTACACAGAGTGGTGGGTACCCACACCCTAGTATCCCCTCTTCTCTTGTTCCTGGTGTTGCCTCTCTGTCCTCAGTCACCCACACCCAGTTGATTTTAGTTTTGAAGCGGGTGGGAACCTCTGACTGCAGCAGTGAGAGATGTAAAATGTCCATGAATACTCAGGCTAGCTGGCATTCATTTCAAGAGGAATAGAATATCAGAGCAGGGATGTGATGTGGGGGCTTTATGAGGCCCTGGAGACCTCACTTAGAAATATTAAGATCTTTGGCCTCCTCTTTAAAAAAGGATGCTAGAGGGCTCAGAGGAGGTTCACAAGGAGGATTCTGGGAATTAAAGGGTGATCATATGAGGAGCGTTTGACGGCTCTTGGCCTGTACACATTGGAATTTAGGAGAATGAGGATCTCATTGAAACATTTCAAATGTTGAAAGTCATGGACTGCATAGATGTAGAAAGGTTGTTTTCCACTGTGGCAAGAGGCAACAACTTCAAGATTGAAGGACGTCCACTGAAACCAGAGATGCGGAGGAATTTCTTTCACCAGAGGGGGTGAATCTGTGGAATTTGATGCCACAGGTTGTTGTGGAGGCCAGGCCATTGGGTGTATTTGAGGCAGAGATTGGTCGGTTCTTAATTAGTCAGGGCATCAAAGGTGATGGGTAGAAGGTCGGGCAGTGGAGCTGAGTGAGGAAATGAATCAGCTCATGATTGAATGACGGGCAGACTCAATGGGCTGAATGGGCTTTGCACTGGAGCATCGGAGGCTAAGGGGAGACCTGATAGAGGTGTAAAGGGAGATGTGTGGCGCAGGATGGCGCAGGATGGTGCATTTACACAGAGTGGTGGGTACCCACACCCTAGTGTCCCCTATCCTCTTGTTCCTGGTGTCGCCTCCCCATCCTCAGTGATCCACACCCAGTTACCCCATCTGGTCCCTGGCTCCCCCTCTAATACTGCAGGATCTTGACCCACCCCCAGATGGAGAACATGGGTGAGCAGGAACTACAGTCGGACCGGATGCTGGAGATGAATGAGCAGAACAGGCCTCGCTTCACTCTGCAGGAGCTGCGCGATGTCCTCCACGAGCGCAACGAGCTGAAGGCCAAGGTCTTCCTGCTGCAGGAGGAGATGGCCTACTACAGGAGGTGGGTGCCTTCCTGCGGAGGGGGGAGGGTCCAATCCAAACCCCCCCCCCCCCCCCCTCACTAACTTTCCATCTATATCTTGTTCTTGCAGTGAGGATCAGGAGGAGAACACCTACACAGACCCACCGCCCTCCACGCAGCCCAAGGCAGCCGCTCAGCCCAAGGCAACTACGCAGCCAGAGTCGGGCATCCGCAGGCTGTGAGTACGGCAGAGGGAGGGGGGTCCACCAGGGAGGGTGAGGGAGATCCTCACTGGAGAGGTAGTGCCTTGCTGGCAGTGGAGTTGGTGAGGGAGCTCCTCACTGGGGGAGGAGCTGGTGAGGGAGCTCCTCGCTGGGGAGGGGCTGGTGAGGGAGCTCCTCACTGGGGGAAGGGGACGGTGAGGGAGCACCTTGGTGGGGGAAGGGAGCACCTCGCTGGGGGGAGGGGGCACCTCGCTGGGGGGAGGGGGCACCTCGCTGGGGGGAGGGGGCACCTCGCTGGGGGGAGGGGGCACCTCGCTGGGGGGAGGGGGCACCTCGCTGGGGGGAGGGGGCACCTCGCTGGGGGGAGGGGGCACCTCGCTGGGGGGAGGGGGCACCTCGCTGGGGGGAGGGGGCACCTCGCTGGGGGGAGGGGGCACCTCGCTGGGGGGGAGGGGGCACCTCGCTGGTGGGGAGGGGGCACCTCGCTGGGGGGAGGGGGCACCTCGCTGGGGGGAGGGGGCACCTCGCTGGGGGGAGGGGGCACCTCGCTGGGGGGAGGGGGCACCTCGCTGGGGGGAGGGGGCAGTTGACGGGGCTCCTTGCTGCGGGAGGTTTCTCTGGCATTGCTCCTTTCAGTGTGGGGAGTGATTGAAACTACCCCCAGGTTTGGCAGTGAGCAGTGGCCCCTGCATCTCTCCACAGAGAATTTAGTGGATGGACTCACTGGTCCAGCAACATGGGTTCATTTAATCCACTACCGATTTAAATTCAGTGAACAAAATGGTTTGGTCCCATCGATGGGATCTCTGTTTCCTACGGAGTGGGGGAGTGGGAGGTCCGGAGTCGGGAGGGAAAACCCAGGCAGCAGGAACAGCAACCCTCGCTCCTCACCAGCTTTCCAGCTGCTTAAAAACCTGACCCCGTGAACTGGCACCACGTTAAACCCTTGGCCAGTGTTTCAACCCTCTGGAGGGTCCCATTTGCTGAACACTGCTCATGAGGATCAGAATAAAACACGATAATCTGCAGACACCGTGGTTGAAGCAAAAACACGATGCTGGAGAAACTCAGCAGGTCAAACAGCTTATTTCATGTAGCAAAGATAAAGGTGCATAACTAACGACTCAGGCTTAAGCCCTTCATCAAGGTCTGAGCAAAATGTAGACAGATGCCTGTACAAAATGCTGGGGGAAAGAGCATGGTCCCATAGGCAGGAGTTAATATGTGGATAAGGGAGGGAGGGCACACCAGCAAACAGGGGGAGGGGGGATGGCTCTGAATGGAGAGGGAAGGGGGTGGAGAGCTGGAGGAAAGGAGACAGAGGGATGGGAAGAGAGGGAGAATGGGGAGTGGTCCAGCAGAAACCGGAAAAGTCAATGTTAATGCCATCCTGTTGGAGAGTGCCCAGACAGAAAGTTTGGTGTTGCTCCTCTAATTTATGGGTTATCTTGGTTTGATGTTGGGGGGAGGGGATGTTGGTGCTACTGGGTGATGGCACACAGTAGATATTGGAGCTACTGGGCGATGGTTCACAGTAGATGTTGGAGCTACTGGGCGATGGTACACAGTAGATATTGGAGCTCCTGGGCGATGGTACACAGTAGATGTTGGAGCTCCTGGGCGATGGTACACAGTAGATGTTGGTGCTACTGGGCGATGGTCATTGAGGCAGCTCCCACTACTCTTGGGCCTTACACAGAGTGGTGGGTACCCACACCCTGGTATCCCCTCTTCTCTTGTTCCTGGTGTTGCCTCTCTGTCCTCAGTCACCCACACCCAGTTGATTTTAGTTTTGAAGCGGGTGGGAACCTCTGACTGCAGCAGTGAGAGATGTAAAATGTCCATGAATACTCAGGCTAGCTGGCATTCGTTTCAAGAGGAATAGAATATCAGAGCAGGGATGTGATGGGGCTTTATGAGGCCCTGGAGACCTCACTTAGAAATATTAAGATCTTTGGCCTCCTTTTTAAAAAAAGGATGCTAGAGGGCTCAGAGGAGGTCCACGAGGAGGATTCTGGGAATTAAAGGGTGATCATATGAGGAGCGTTTGACGGCTCTTGGCCTGTACACATTGGAATTTAGGAGAATGAGGATCTCATTGAAACATTTCAAATGTTGAAAGTCATGGACTGCATAGATGTAGAAAGGTTGTTTCCCAGATGGTGGCAAGACTCCACTGAAACCAGAGATGCGGAGGAATTTCTTTCACCAGAGTGGGTGAATCTGTGGAATTTGATGCCACAGGTTGTTGTGGAGGCCAGGCCATTGGGTGTATTTGAGGCAGAGATTGATGGGTTCTTAATTAGTCAGGGCATCAAAGGTGAGGGGGGAGAAGGTCGGGCAATGGAGCTGAGTGGGGAAATGAATCAGCTCATGATTGAATGATGGGAAGACTCAATGGGCTGAATGGCCTTTACATTGGAGCATTGGAGGCTGAGGGGAGATCTGATAGAGGTGTATAGGTGGACAGTCAGTCTTTTCCAAGGGTGGTGGGGGGAGTTTAAGGGAGATGTGTGGGGCAGGATTATTTACATGAGGCCATGGACAGTCATATCAGCACTGGAGTGGAGTTCAGAATTGAAATAGTTGGCCACTGGGAGATCTCTGTTATTGATGCAGTCGGAGGGAGGGTGCTCAATGAAGTGATCTCCCAGTCTGTGTCCAGTCTCTCCAATGCAGAGGAGACCACATGAAGGCAGTCAGATGGGGGATAGGTGAGGTTGAACTGGACTACATCAGAAATCGGGGCAGGAGTCTGCTATCTGACTTGTCGAGCCTTCTCCATTGTTCACAAGGTCATGGCTGAACTAGTTGCGGACTTAACTCCACCTACTTGCCTTTTCCCCATAACCCTTAATCTCCCTTCTATCTAATAAAGATATCTGTTTTATATATATATTCAATGAAACAGCCTCTACTTGGGCAGAGAAATCCACAGATTCACTACTCTAGGAAAAGCAGTTCCTCCTCTCTATTCTAAATCTACTCGCCTGAACATTGAGCCTCTTTCCCCTCATTCTAGTTCGTGTAGCAGTGGAAGCAACTTTCATGCCTCTCCCTTATCTACCTCTTTAATAATTTCTTCTTTTTCAATCTTTTTATCGGTTTTAACATGTACAAAATATATCAGTCCATCTGGTATTATTAATAAGAGTAAATTAATATCAAGTTGCAAGTATCAAATAACAATGATCAAGGTACATATGAACCCATGTTATTACATGGAAAAGAGAAAAAACAAATATTCCTCAACTAATAATCTAACTCCACCCTATGAGGGCTGCTGGCCAAGTTAAAGGAGTTTACTACTAATAATAATTATAAGGTTGTTTAAAAAAAACAAAGATAATTAATCTACAAGTTTTGAAAGTAATTGAGAAAAGGACCCCAAAGAGAAAGTTAAGATCCATTGCAATAGTAGAACACCTCATTTTTTCTAGAGACAGATGTACCATCACATCCAACAACCACTGAATACGAATGGGAGGGAGAGCATCTTTCCATTTCCACAAAATGGCCCTTCAAGCAATAAGGGAAACAAAAGTCACTACATAGGATTGTGAAAAAGATGATATTAAATCCATTGGCCCCACTCACTCCAAAAATAGCCATGAAAGGGCTAGGAGTTGAGATAATATTAAGAACTAATGATAAGGTGCAAAATATCCATTGCCAGAAATTAGAGAGAAGAGCATAGTCAAAACATTATTATACAATGTACCTTCCTCAGTTATGCTTTATCAACTTTATGAAATATTAGTATAAAAAAGTGTTTCTCGAAGATCCCCTCTTGTTCTACTGAATCCCAATTGATAAGATCTCTCCTCCTGGGCTCACCCCTTCATTTCAACCTGGTGAACGACTACTTTCAGTCCCTGAGATGCATACTTTCAGTACCAGGGGACTTCTCTACCTTCAAACTCTCCAGTTTGCTCAGTACGACCTCTTTCGTGATTGAGACCGTATCGAGTTCCTCCCTCCAAACCTTAACATCCCTCTTTGGCAATGTTAGACATGGCCTTCACCATGAAGATTGACACAAAATAAACGTTCAAAACCGTGGGCATTTCTGTATCACCCAACGTTAATTCCCCCTTCTAATCTTCCGAAGGACCAAAGTTTACTTTCACCACTCTTTTCTGTTATATCTTTTTTTCTTCTTTGGCTTGGCTTCGCGGACGAATATTTATGGAGGGGGTAAAAAGTCCACGTCAGCTGCAGGCTCGTTTGTGGCTGACAAGTCCAATGCGGGACAGGCAGACACGATTGCAGCGGTTGCAAGGGAAAATTGGTTGGTTGGGGTTGGGTGTTGGGTTTTTCCTCCTTTGCCTTTTGTTCGTGAGGTGGGCTCTGCGGTCTTCTTCAAAGGAGGTTGCTGCCCGCCAAACTGTGAGGCGCCAAGATGCACGGTTTGAGGCGTTATCAGCCCACTGGCGGTGGTCAATGTGGCAGGCACCAAGAGATTTCTTTAGGCAGTCCTTGTACCTTTTCTTTGGTGCACCTCTGTCACGGTGGCCAGTGGAGAGCTCGCCATATAACAGGATCTTGGGAAGGCGATGGTCCTCCATTCTGGAGACGTGACCCATCCAGCGCAGCTGGATCTTCAGCAGCGTGGACTCGATGCTGTCGACCTCTGCCATCTCGAGTACTTCGACGTTAGGGGTGTAAGCGCTCCAATGGATGTTGAGGATGGAGCGGAGACAACGCTGGTGGAAGCGTTCTAGGAGCCGTAGGTGGTGCCAGTAGATGACCCATGATTCGGAGCCGAACAGGAGTGTGGGTATGACAACGGCTCTGTATACGCTTATCTTTGTGAGGTTTTTCAGTTGGTTGTTTTTCCAGACTCTTTTATGTAGTCTTCCAAAGGCGCTATTTGCCTTGGCGAGTCTGTTGTCTATCTCATTGTCGATCCTTGCATCTGATGAAATGGTGCAGCCGAGATAGGTAAACTGGTTGACCGTTTTGAGTTTTGTGTGCCCGATGGAGATGTGGGGGTGCTGGTAGTCATGGTGGGGAGCTGGCTGATGGAGAACCTCAGTGTTCTTCAGGCTGACTTCCAGGCCAAACATTTTGGCAGTTTCCACAAAACAGGACGTCAAGCGCTGAAGAGCTGGCTCTGAATGGGCAACTAAAGCGGCATCATCTGCAAAGAGTAGTTCACGGACAAGTTTCTCTTGTGTCTTGGTGTGAGCTTGCAGGCGCCTCAGATTGAAGAGACTGCCATCCGTGCGGTACCGGATGTAAACAGCGTCTTCATTGTTGGGGTCTTTCATGGCTTGGTTCAGCATCATGCTGAAGAAGATTGAAAAGAGGGTTGGTGCGAGAACACAGCCTTGCTTCACGCCATTGTTAATGGAGAAGGGTTCAGAGAGCTCATTGCTGTATCTGACCCGACCTTGTTGGTTTTCGTGCAGTTGGATAATCATGTTGAGGAACTTTGGGGGACATCCGATGCGCTCTAGTATTTGCCAAAGCCCTTTCCTGCTCACGGTGTCGAAGGCTTTGGTGAGGTCAACAAAGGTGATGTAGAGTCCTTTGTTTTGTTCTCTGCACTTTTCTTGGAGCTGTCTGAGGGCAAAGACCATGTCAGTGGTTCCTCTGTTTGCGCGAAAGCCGCACTGTGATTCTGGGAGAATATTCTCGGCGACACTAGGTATTATTCTATTTAGTAGAATCCTAGCGAAGATTTTGCCTGCAATGGAGAGCAACGTGATTCCCCTGTAGTTTGAGCAGTCTGATTTCTCGCCTTTGTTTTTGTACAGGGTGATGATGGTGGCATCACGAAGATCCTGAGGCAGTTTACCTTGGTCCCAACAAAGCTTGAAAAACTCATGCAGTTTGGCATGCAGAGTTTTGCCGCCAGCCTTCCAGACTTCTGGGGGGATTCCATCCATACCTGCTGCTTTGCCACTTTTCAGTTGTTCGATTGCCTTATATGTCTCATCCAGGGTGGGAACCTCATCCAGCTCTAGCCTTAGGGGCTGTTGAGAGAGCTGGAGCAGGGCGGAATCTTGGACTGAGCAGTTGGCACTGAAAAGAGATTGGAAGTGTTCTGACCATCGGTTGAGGATGGAGATCTTGTCGCTGAGGAGGACTTTGCCGTCTGAGCTGCGCAGCGGGCTTTGGACTTGGGGTGAGGGGCCGAACACAGCCTTTAGAGCCTCGTAGAAACCCCTGAAGTCGCCAATGTCCGCGCTGAGCTGTGTTCGTTTGGCGAGGCTAGTCCACCATTCATTTTGGATCTCCCGGAGTTTGCGCTGAAGATGGCTGCATGCGCGACGGAAGGCTTGTTTCTTCTCTGGACAGGACGGCTTTGTAAGGTGAGCCTGGTGGGCAGCTCGCTTCTTTGCCAGCAGCTCCTGGATTTCCTGGCTGTTTTCGTCAAACCAGTCCTTGTTTTTCCTGGAGGAGAAGCCCAGTACCTCTTCAGTGGATTGCAGTATGGTAGTCTTCAACTGATCCCAGAGGGTTTCAGGGGACGGGTCCGTGAGGCAGGTTGCAACGTCGAGCTTTGCTTTGAGGTTTGCCTGGAAGTTTCCTCTCGCTTCGTCTGACTGCAGGTTTCCAACATTGAACCTCTTTCTGGGGGCTTTATTGTTCCTGGGCTTTGGCTTGAAGTGAAGGTTGAGCTTGCAGCGAACCAGCCGGTGGTCAGTGTGGCATTCCGCGCTAGGCATGACCCTGGTGTGGAGCACATCTTGTTTGTCACTTTCTCGCACCAGGATGTAGTCCAGGAGGTGCCAGTGTTTGGATCGGGGATGCATCCAGGTGGTCTTAAGGCTGTCCCTCTGCTGAAAAAGGGTGTTTGTAATGACAAGTCGCTGTTCTGCGCAGAGCTCCAACAGGAGGCGCCCATTGTCGTTGCACTTGCCGACGCCATGCTTGCCCAGGATTCCTGGCCAGGTTTCTGAGTCTTTGCCGACACGAGCGTTGAAGTCGCCCAGGATGACAACCTTGTCGGCTGTAGGGGTACGTTGGATGAGGTTGCGCAGGTTGGTGTAGAACTTGTTCTTTTCTGCTGGTTCCGCCTGGAGGGTTGGAGCATAGACACTGATGAGGGTGATGTGACGCTTGTTTTGAAGTGGGAGTCGCATGGACATGATTCGGTCCGAGAGGCCTGTCGGAAGGTTTTCGAGTTTGGAGGCAATGAAGCTCTTGACCATGAAGCCTACACCAGATAGGCGTCGTTCATCCGAAGGCTTGCCAGACCAGTAGAGTGTGTAGCCCGCGCCGCGTTCTTGGAGGCTGCCTACATCTGCCAGGCGGACTTCACTGAGAGCGGCTATGTCGATGTCAAGTCTGAGGAGTTCATGTGCAATGAGGGCAGACCGACGTTCAGGTCGGTGGCTGTCAGCCTTGTCTAGCATGGTTCTGATGTTCCAGCATGCTAGCTTGAGTTTGTGAGCATCTTTTGAGGGGGAGGACGTGGAGGGGGAGGACGTGGAGGGGGAGGACGTGGAGGGGGAGGACGTGGAGGGGGAGGACGTGGAGGGGGAGGACGTGGAGGGGGAGGACGTGGAGGGGGAGGACGTGGAGGGGGAGGACGTGGAGGGGGAGGACGTGGAGGGGGAGGACGTGGAGGGGGAGGACGTGGAGGGGAGGACGTGGAGGGGGAGGACGTGGAGGGGGAGGACGTGGAGGGGGAGGACGTGGAGGGGGAGGACGTGGACCTGTCCTCGGGCCTGCGCAAAGGAGCTTTTAGGTGGAGTGCAGTGCGCGCAGTACTGGCCCCACCCTTTACACCCATGGTTCGTGTGCCGTGGCCAAGCAAGCTGGGACGTGGCAGCGAGGTCCTTGGGTCGTAGGTTTTATATCGGAGTGGCCTTCTCCTATGCAGGTTTCTTACCCGTGCTGGAGGGGCCTGCCTCCCCTCCTAGTTCGGTCCATACTGCCCGGACCGGGGCCGAGGCCGCCGCAGTTCACCCTGTGCCTGGATTGGGGCCGCCGCCTCCCACTCTCTGCCCGGATCGGGGCCTTCGCCTGCCCCACTCGACCGAGGCCGGGGCCGCCGTCTCCCCCTTGCTCCTGCCCGGATCGGGGCCGCCGCCGTCTACCCTTCGCCCGGACCGGGGCCGGTGCTGCTCTCCCTGTGCCCGGACTGGGGCCGCCGCCTCCCACTCCCTGTCCGGACCGGGGCCTCCGCCTGCCTCACTCGACCGAGGCCGGGGCCGCCGTCTCCCCCTTGCTCCTGCCCGTATCGGGGCCGCCGCCGTCTACCCTTCGCCCGGACCGGGGCCGGGGCCGCTGCTGCTCTCCCTGTGCCTGGACTGGGGCCGCCGCCTCCAACTCTCTGCTCGTATCGGGGCCTCCGCCTGCCTCACACGACCGAGGCCGGGGCCGCCGTCTCCCCCTTGCTCCTGCCCGGATCGGGGCCGCCGCCGTCTACCCTTCGCCCGGACCGGGGCCGCTGCCCGGTTAATAAATTTGTTAAATTTATTAACAAATTAGCGATAATAGAATTACATCAATAAACTTAACAACCCCCGAACATAAGCCTTTATGGCAACTCTACATTAACCACAGATATTTACAAGGTGTATGTGGAAAAAAACCCAGACCATTACAGTCCAAGCTCAAATTGCCCCCCAAAAAAAACTCCCAAAACAAAACCTCAAGTCAGTTACGTCAAGTCCGTCAGTCAAAAAGGAACAGCTCACAGAGTTTGGTCTCCAGGCTTGGGATTCTTAGTTTGGTCGCATATATAACCATATAACAATGTTATATATAACCATATAACAATGTACAGTACGGAAACAGGCCTTATCGGCCCTTCTCGTCCGTAGTGATTTATGTGAAATTTCACTAGTTCCATCTACCCAACTCCCTTGCCCTTATATAATTATTAAAAAATTACTCTTTTGATATTTTGTGCTAGCTCACTTTCATGATTTTTTTAAAAATCGCTTGATTTCTAAAGTTTTCAATTCTTCCTATTTCCCACTACTTTTGGCGACTCCAAACTATATGCATAAGCTTTTAGTTTGATTAAAATTAAGTCCAATCAGAACAGAGTGACTGCCCTTGAATTCAGGTTGAATTCATATGAGGAATATTTGATGTCTCTTGGCCTGTACTCGTTAGAATTTAGGAGAATGAGGGGGATCTCACTGAAACATTTTGAATGTTGAAAGGCGTGGACAAAGGCGATGTAGAAAGATTGTTTCCCACGGTGGGAGAGTCCAGGACAAGAGGGCACAGCTTCAGGACTGAAGAACAGAGGAGGAATTTCTTCAGCCAGAGGGTGGTGAATCTGTGGAATTTGTTGCCACGGGCAGTTGTGGAGGTCAGGTCATTGGGTGTATTTGAGGCATAGATTGATAGGTTCTTGATAAGGCAGGGCACCAAAGGTTAAAGAGGTAGGCCCAGGAAGGATGTTTTCAGGGACAATTATGGAGAGCATAATTGCGAAGTAGAACATCAAGGGGGTGTGATTTCCTGGCTGCATGAAAATCAACATAGGATAAATAAGGTAAAAGAGACCAGGACATCAAAGGTTATGGGGAGAAGGCGGGGCTGAGTGGGAGAATGGATCAGCTCATGATTAAATAGTGGGACAGTCTCGATGGGCTGAATTGCCTATTTCTGTTCCTGTGTCTCAGATTTTTTGTGGGACCCTGCTGTGTACAAATTGGCAGCCTCTGTCAGGGTTCAGTGGGGAGGGCGGAGAGGTGGGAGAAAAGCATAATTCTCGGAAAATGCAATCTTGATCAAAGAGAAGCTGGAGGGGGTCAGGCCAAGGGAAGAAATTGTCACTCGATGTTTCAGGTCGGGAGTCCTTATTGTGGATGAAGTGAGAGGAGGAGATATTAACTATAGCAGGGGTTGTGGGGGAGAAGATAAAAGGATAGAAGGTGGGAAGTGGTTGAGAGTTAAAAGGATAGAAAGTGGGAGAGAAGGAGAGACCACTGGGGTTGGGGGGGGAGAGATAGAGAGAAAAGTGGGAACAGGAGTTGGTAATGAAGAGATGGAAACAGTGGAATGAGGTGGGTTTGGGGTTACCTAAACCAGCCATTCTCAAAGGGGGCCCTACGGCACCCCCGGGGGCCATAGCACATCTAAGTAAAACCCTTGCTTTCATTTCATCCCATGTAACACAAATATTGTTTTTTTATGTAGTAGATTGGAGAGAAATAAGGAAGAAACCAAATGCCTGCTTTACAGGGAAGGGGACTCATAACCTTTGAGGAGAGGATGGGGTGGGGGGGGGGGGGGGTGGTGGTGGCAAAGCTGAAGAAAGGTTGAGAATGGCTGATGTAAAGTTCTATTAAAAAAAATCAATGTTCATGTGGTTGGGTTTAGAATGAGGCCAAGGATAAGGCAGGTCTGTGTAGGAATGGTGAGAGTTCAAGCTAAGAGGACAGACCCATAGGTGCTCAGCAAAGCAGTCACCCAATCTGTGTTTGGTCTCATCGATGTCAAAGCCACATGGAGCACTTCGAATGAGATTGGGGTGATAAGGGAGAGAAGGTGTGGCATTTTCTGGTGTTTCAGAGGGGTCACTGCCCCCAGACTGTAGCTGCTGGATGGGAGCGGGGGGCCCTGCCCCCAGACTGCAGCCACTGCACAGGAGCGGGGGGCCCTGCCCCCAGAATGCAGCCGCTGCACGGGAGCAGGGGGCTCTGCCCCCAGTCTACAGCCCTGCATGGGAGTGGGGTTTCTACCCAGTACCAGACTGCAGGAGCCCCCCTGCTCAGCGCATCTACTCTGCTTTGTTGCGACAAATCTCACAGATCAAGGATTCCTCCATTCTTG
The DNA here is from genome assembly GCF_036971445.1 of Narcine bancroftii. Classification (NCBI taxonomy): domain Eukaryota; kingdom Metazoa; phylum Chordata; class Chondrichthyes; order Torpediniformes; family Narcinidae; genus Narcine; species Narcine bancroftii. The sequence goes on from NC_091472.1 coordinate 195,754,862, forward strand.
ACTCTGCCCATGTGTCAGGGTGGACTCCAAATACACACTGGTTCCCTGCTTCTTCCTTTGGTCTCCAGTTTCCTGCTCCTTGGGGATGTGCCTTAGCCTATCTCTTCCAGAGGCCCCTGTAATGCCGCACTGGCCCACCTCCACCCCATACCGTCCCACATCTCCCATCCCACCCTCAACATCCCCCCTCTACAGCAACCACCCATATCAACACCCTCACTCATACCAACCCAACACCATTCTCCCCCTGCATACCACCACCCCCTCATGTTTATCCCCCTCCTCCCCACACTGACCCCATCCCCCAACCTGTCAGTGAAAGTCCAGCTGCAACCCTTAATGGACTGGATCTTCCAGAGAACCAAGCTGCTGCCCTGATATTTTGCCATCAGGACGGGTTGAATGCACCCCCCCCCACCCCCCTTCCCACCCCCAGTCTTGGCCAGTTCACCTTCCCGGGTTTTTAAATGAGTGCACTTTTAACGTCATCTCACACACCTTTTTAAATGTCGCATGGTATTTGGCAGGACTGTCACTTTCCTGGAGGGTTGCATGCATAACTGGGATTCCTGCAGGGCTGCAAGCTTTTGCATGGTTTATTTTAGTGTGACGGTGCATTTCATGCATCCAACTGACAATGACCTCTGTCTTTCCTGACATGTCATGCAGACAAATTAATTGGATGATAAAACTCTGCCTGGTTCTGCTGTCCTGGTCCTTCTGTCCTTTTCCCCAGACCTGCTTTTCATCATTTTACTCAAGCTTCAGGAGGTTCCTTAGCATTGCAAATCATTCTGTTCTCTCTCCTGGGAATGGTTCTCTCTCCCTTCACTGTGTCAGTCAGCTGCACAGATGCAGGATACAGCTGGACTCTAACTCCATCTGTTGTCACATCTTTTCTCTGCTGTACAGGAATGAGCATCTGTTTGCCGCTGTTCATTGTGTGTCTGTTGCTCTCTGTGCAGGATGTTTACAGCCATAATGCCAATGGTAGCAGCTGGATTGATTCCAGATGACCCCACATTACAGCCAATCCGAAGACTTGTTTCCCTTGTACGATCATTTTATTATCTTCTCCCCCCTCCCTCTTTTTTAAGCTTTTGCATGAAACTATGTCTACTGATCTCATTATGATTGATTGGTGAAGGGTTAATAAATCAGCCAATCAGAATAATGCATGAGTTTGCTTCACCAGCCACTTTTGTTGTGTTTTACAGTTTGACCTCTCTTGCCTTTTAACCTTTGACCTGTGCTTTTTTGTGTGTTTAACCCTAATCTCTACTTTTTTGTAATGCTTGATTTATTCAAATTGTCAGATTTAAGAAGTTAAATATGCTTTGTCAGAGTCGCTCCCTTGATGGTACATTAGGGCTAGGGTTAAGGTCGATATTAATGGCAGATTCTGGACAAGTTTTATCACCAATTTCCCCAGCCTTTGTGACCGAGTGTGTTCATTCAGGAGTTGGAATGGAAAATGCAGTCAATTCCAGTTGCCTCACTTCCCCTTCCCTCCATTGCTGCTTCTGCCCGAGTGTGGCAGTGGTCCCAAGGAGCTCCCTCCTTCCCACCAGTGCCCATCACTATTGTAAAGGGAAGGTGGAGCAGTGAGCACGCTCTGATTTCCGTGGAATCATACTGTGTAGATGAAACCTGTTCAGCTCGTGCCAGCTCTCTCTCCAGTTCTGTGGCCAGTTTGCTGACCTCCGCCCTCATCCTGAATCATATTGCTGATGGTGATTCTTAGTACTCTAAGCCCTGATGAGGTCCTCATCAGATAGGAACATAGGAAGTAGGAACAGGAGTAGGCCAAAAATGGCCCATCGAGCCTGCTCCGCCATTCAATACGATCATGGCTGATCTAATTTATGAGTGTTGAGTTATGACAGCTCCTCAAAATTTATTTCAGATCCTTTATTCCAAAACCACTACTTCAGATTTCTCAAAATGGCTGTTAATGCGTTCATGTTATTAGCCTTCCGTAATGTTTAGAAATCATGGTGATTTTCATTCTGCAAGCAGATCATTTCAGGAAGAGTGGACCGACAATGTGAGGAGATTGATATTGCATTTAGGAGACGAAGATTTGCTCCTCGAATGGAGACACGAGAGGTTGCAGATGTTGGAATCTGGAGGAAATTCCAGCAACTTGATTTTTATTTCTTTAATGTTGGCTAACCCCTTTATTTGCAAGTCAGACTTTAAAATGTTTATAATTAATGGTGGATTGTGAAATAAGGGAACAAGTTTGATTAGTTTATGCACCTGGACAGTGTCTGCAAACATTCACCAAGTCCTATGGGGTTTTCTAAGAGAGATCTGTCAAAGAGCTGGCACAGAAATCTGGGCTGAATGACTTTGCCCAGTAGCAATGATTCTGATTGAAAACAGGTGGTTTTCTGTTGGGCTACGTGGGTGAGAGGGTTGGGGACAGTTTTTTCGTGCTTCTATGAACACGGTAGCACTGATCACAAATTTGCCATCTCCCTCCTCACAGCTATGTTTCTGAGCTCGCAAGTTCATTTGATGGTGTTTGTGATACTGGGTAGCAGTGAACCCTGCTCTAATGTAAACCTGTCGATTTGTGTCTTCCCCAGGTTTAATTTATTTTCACGGGACAAGCGGACAGAAAGTCACCTTCGAACACAGGGATCCGCTGGAACGTGGGGAATTTCCGAACAAGAAGGGATTGTCACAGAACAGGCCCTTGAGGCACTACAACACCTATAAATTCTGCCCCAGACTCATCAGGTGGTTTTATAAATCCAAACAACACTGAGAAGAATTGAATATTGACTTCATTGACAAATCTAACCAATTCCAAGCTACTGAGTTGTTGGTAAATTGTCAGTTGGTGCTGGAAAACTGTTGAAATCTAATCACTAACCTTTTTAGTGCAAGGTTAATTAATGTGGTGACCTCATGGGATTGGAACAGTGTTCTACCAAACCAAAAGGCTTGTCTCTGAATGATGCAGCTTCTGCTGCTTTATAGCCATGCGCTTTGTCAAGAGTTTTCGCATCTCACGGACAGGTTTTGAAATCCATGGCATCAAACTTCAGGAATACATCCAGAGTTCTCAGGTGATTTGGGGAACTGTTTTAGTTTGAATTGTCTTTGGCTTCCAGCAGGCATTTCTCTTTTGGTTGTTTGAATTAACATGAAGTATCTGAAGGAGTCCGTCCTCACCACCCCCACCCCCACCCCCCCCAATCCCTGGGTGCAGCGTATCCACAGGCCAGGTCGCTCATTCTACATCTGCCAGTCTCCCATGTATGGGCTGACCAACGGACGAGATGTCAGAGTTCAGCAGCTCGAACATTGGTTGAAGAGTTGGATCAGGAGCTGTACTCTTTAGCAAGCTCATCCCCAAGGACTTGGTTTAATGAAGCAGGTTAAAGCAGTGGTTAGATCTGTCCCCTGCCAGGGTGCAGGTAAAATAGTTCAAAGGAATGAGTTCATTTAAACTCATTTTCTCATTTTCCGCAGTTTATCACTTGATTCCTCGAAGTTCCTGACCTTTAGAAAACCTCTATCTTGAATAATGAAATGCTTTGTGCTGTAATTGTTTAACTGTCTACCCCCTCCACCGGACAGTGTCTTACAATGGGACACCTATAATTTGTGTGTTCATACAGAGAACAAATGCAGCAGAGCTGTTACAGAATGGAAATCAGGTCACTATGATGAACTGGATTTGTGTCTATCCTGAGCTTGTGAAGGAAGTGTTATCAGTTCAAAGTCCAAGATGGGTAAATTAAGTCACTATAAGCACAGTCTCCCGAACTATTGGGTGCCTTGGTCATGAGCAGACTCTCACTCATCTTCTGTGGAGTTATCAGGTAGCCTTTGGCCTGATTCTATGAGTCAGGTTAGCACAAGCTGAACCAGATTGCTGTCTTTAGAAGCTTTTCAAAGTCTCAAGTGTTTTTCTGTATTCACAGATGCTGCCTGACCTGGCGAGCAGTTCAATTTCTGTTTTTATTTCAGATTTCCAGAATGTCATTTTTTTTTTGCCTTTCAATTAATGCAATGACTGTAGTCAAACCACTCAGATGTTCAAAGGACAGAAGTCCTCTGAACAAGCACTTTCTGTCTCAGTGGTGAATGCAAACTTGGTCTGGATGCAAGAGGTTGGAAACATTCTGGTGCTTGTGTTGAGTTTCAGCTTGTATATTCACTAACACACTCTTTCATGAGTCCTAGATTCTAACAACGTGCCTTTGCTGTCTCTCTTACACCTTGTTTGCCAAAGTAATTGTGAAGTATTAACTAACAGCAGCTGAATAAAATACAGTGCAACACCTCCATTTAAAGGCCATGAGTAGTTTTTCCATCCATTAAAAATCTTCCATCTTTGAACATTTGTTTTATTGCTAACTTCTGACCAACTTTGGAGTCAAAACTGGACTTGTGGTTCTTCACTCTTCCTTCTGTTTAGACCTGAGTCATGTTCACCTTGGTTTGTATTTTTTCAATGACTGGTGTCCACATTCTATCACTGTTTGCCCACCGCTTGTAGAATCGCCCTGGATCCATCACTCATTGATCAGTAGAATGAGAACTGGACAGAAGCTAGTGAGTGAACATTTTCCCTCCTTGTTCACCTATTCTCCTCAGTTTCCAATCCCACCATTAGACATATCTTCTCCCTTCTCCATTTTCTGAAGGGGGTGCTTGTTCTACAACTCCCTCATCCACTCATCCTTTCCCACTAAATGCCCATTGATACTTAAATCTGTGATTGCAACAAGTCTTACACCTCCCCCTCCTCTCTCTCTCTCACACCAATATTCAGGGCCCCAAACAGTTCTTCCAAGTGAAGCAGCACTTCACCTGCAAATCTGTAGGGGTTATTTACTGCATTCGGAGCTCCTGATGTGGCCTCCTCCACATCGGGGAGACTGGACACGGGACTTGGAGGTCATTTGTTGAGCACTTTTGCTCTACCTGCTGCAACACCAAGGACCTCCCATTCGTCAATTACTTTAGTTCCATAGCCATTTCCACATTGACATGTGGAATGACCGGTAGATAAGTTCCCTGGAAGGCATCATAGGATTCTGAAAGAAATGGTGGAGGTTAGGGTAGAGGTGTTTGTGATAATTTACTAGCATTCTTTGTTCTCTGGGTAGGTCCAAGAGGACCTAAACAAAAGGCAGGTAACTATCAGCCAATTTGCTTAACTTTTGCAGTTGGGAAATTGCTTGAATGGGGATCATTAAGGAAAAAATAGTGAGACAGAGTTAGAAGTAGCGTGGTTTTAGGAAGAGCAGGTCATGTTTGACAAATGTACTGGAGTATTTTGAGGATATAACAAGCACTGTGGATTCAGGGGAACAGTTGGATGTTGCATACTTGGATTTACAGAAGGGGGTTTGACAGGTGCCATATAAAAAGACTTATTCCTAACGGTACATGGGACAGGAGTTGATGTATTAACATGGATGGAGGATTAGTTAACCCAGAGCAGGCAGAAAGTTGGGATAAATGTGAGCCTGGATTTGTTCAGGTACATAAGTGATTTTTAAGAGGGCACCAAATGTAGCATATTTAAGTTTGCTGATGACACTTGTAGAGTGGAAAAGCAAGTTGTGCACAAGACACGCAGAGTCTGCAGGGACATATAGCTAGGTTAAGTGAATGCACAAGAGCCTGGCTTATAGAGTTCAATGTTGGCCAATGTGAGGTCATCCACTTTGGGAAGAAAACTTGATTGTCATTTAAATGGTGAAAGATTACAGCATGTTATAAATTGCAGAGGAACTTGGGAATGCTTGTGCATTAATAGCAGAAGTTGGGTTTGCAGGTGCAACAGATAACTGCTGGAGGAATTGAATTTAAGAGCAAGGAAGTTATGATGCAACTGTTCATTGTACTGATTCCAGTCAAGAGGGTTTATGAGGAGAGATCGAGTCATCTGAGCCTATACTTGCTGGAATTTAGAATAGGAATGGATCTGAAAGAAACACAAAATTATGAAAGTGATAGATCAGAAAGAGGTAGGAAAGTTGTTTCCATGTCGGTAGATAAATTATTGTAAAGGATTCATGGAAATGTGGCCTGGATTGGAGGGCTTGATTTATGAGGAGAGATTGGATAGGCTGGAGCAGGTAGATATGTTTTCTCTGGAGCAAAGGGGCCTAAGAGGTGACCTATTAGAGATGTATAAAATTATGAGTAGCATAGATTTGGTAGACATCCAATTTGTTTCCCATGGGAGGGGTGTCTGTAACTAAAAGGCATTGTTTAAATTGAGAGAGATGAAGTTTGAAGGGGATCTGAGGGGTACATTTTTTTTCTTGTGGAGTATTTAATATCTGGAATGAGCTCCCAGAGGGGGTGGAGAATGCAGGAAGAATATTTAAGAGAACATTTAAAAAAAATGATTATTAGAGAGGGAGAGGGTGGCACAATTGGCATAGCAGTGTAATGCCTTTGCAGCACAGCAATTGGGATCAAGGTTCAAATCCTGCGCTGTCTGTAAGGAGTTTGTACGTTCTCCCCGTGTCTGCATGGGTTTTCCCTGGGTGCTCTGGTTTCCTCCCACCGTTTGAAACATAGAGGTAATTGTTGGTCAATTTGGTGTAAAAAAAAATTGGATGGCTTAGATTTGTGGGCTGAAATGGCCTGTTACCATGCTGTAGGTTTAAGTAAAAGTGGGATTAGCATGGATGGGCATATGATAGGTCAGAATTAGTAAGCCATACATAAAAAAATAGAGGTCATTTAGCCCATCAAACCCATGCTGGTCTTTGAAAGAGCTTGATTCGTCCTGTTCACTGATCTATCTCTGGATCCATTTGCAATTCTTACAACTATTAATTTCACTTTGAAAATCCTATTGCACGTGATGAGATCCAAAATTACAAAGACCATTTACCCTTAAACTCACCTGCCCTCTGGCTTTTTGAAAATTGTTTTCCATCTCTTCTCCAATTTATGAATTTTGTTTCATGTCTCACTTGTCTGTGAAGTCAGAAGCTTTCTTCGACATTCTGGTCTTCAGATGTAGAGTTCCTTCCCTTCCACGTGGGCTACAAGGTGAAGCTTCTCTCTCCCTTGACCTGACATCTCTCTGCCAATGGGATTCGGAGCTGGCCATTTGAGCAGTGGTCATGGCTGATTATGTGAAAATCCCCCATAGGTGGTTTATTTTAGCTACTGGGCATTTGTTATGCTTTGATAATGGCTGGGATTCCACACACTAGGTCCATTTGGTTAATGGCATCTGACTTCTGAAAGCAACTAAACCCTGGACCTGACACGTTTATCATAAACCTGCAGAACCCAAATTACTGATGATTCTCCTTTGCAAGAACTAAGTGGCATTCTGCAGGGACACAAGGAGTTTGAAGTTGCAGCCATTCATTGTGATAGCGAGCAGGTCCTAAGTGGAAGATGAATAGACATTAACTTAAAACATTGTTTCTGTTTCTTCTTTCACAGATACAGCCCAACTTTGCTGGCTGATTTTTTGCATTCTCTCCATTTCTGATGCCAGCAAAATTATGCTTATATTATTCAGTTAGGAATCAAGCTATGGTACTACTACACACCAACTCTACTACTGGAACAAAACCCTCCTAGACTCCAACTGTCATCATTTCCACCTATTCATATCACCAGCAAACTTGGAAACCTTTATTTTGTTCCTTCCACCAGGTCATGAACATAAATAGTAAACAGTTGAGGCCAAGAACCAATCCAGGGCCCTCCACTAATTACACCCCTCTCCAGACTGAGAAGGAAATATAAATACACTATATCTTTAGGTTTCCTTCTTTCCACTCTTCCTCTTCCAACTTGTTTGTTTATTGTTCATGACAAGAGATTCTGATTCTTCCAAGAATTCAAGAAAATTGTCAAGTATGAATTGCCAGGTGAACCAAAGGTCTGCAGATGCTGTGATTGTAGTAAAATCACACAGAAGTGCTGGAGAAACTCAGCCAGTCTCACGGTATCCATCAGAGGAAAAGATATATTACAGATGTTTTGGGACTGAGGTTTTCTTCAAGGTGTAAGCAAAAAAGCAGGAAGGCATGTGGAGAAAGATTGGAGAGAGGAGGGGGAAGAGAATAGGAGGGGGAAGAGAATAGGCGGGGGAAGAGTCCAACCTAACACAGAAAGGTGAATTTTTTTTGGTTCTGGGAAAGAGGAAGACAAACAGACGGGTGGGGGTTTAATCAAAACTGGAGGTTGATGTAAATGCATTCTGATTGGAGGATGTCCAGATAGAAGATTGTGTTCTTCCAACTTGTGGGTCTTCTCTCAGAACATGGACCAGACATGCCAGCAAGGAAATGGGATGAAAAATTGAAATGGGTGACTACTGGGAGATCCACGCTATTGTGGCCGACAGAGCCAAGGTGCTCAACAAAGCGATCTTACAGTCTGTGCCTTCTCTCCAATGTAGAGATGACTGCAATGGGAATAGCAGATGCAGGAGATGACCCCTGCAGATTCCCTCTCCACCTTCTGCAGGGACCATTCCCTCCATGACTTCCTTGTGCACTCTTCCCTCTCCACCAATCGTGCCCTTGGCACCTACCCTGTAAACAGAGGAGATGCTCCACATGCTCACACCTCCTCCTTCACCACCATTCGGGTCTCCAAACAGACCTACTAAGAGAAGCAACTTTTCACTTTTGAATCTGCAGGGATCATCTATTGCATCTGGTACTCACATTGTGGCAGATAATTTTGTTGAGCACCTTGGTTCTGTCTGCCACAATAGCATTGATCTCCCAGTGGTCATCCATTCCATTTCCTAACTGACATGTCTGTCCATGTTCTCATGGACTGCCAGTCTGAGACTGAACACTGACACTTTCCCCACAAGCAAGTAGCACTGGGAATTTTGTGTTCAGTTTAATTTGCAGCGAACATCTAGTTTTTACTTGTTTAAGGCAAATTGGAATAAAACTATTGCATAAAAGTTTTAACATGATGTTATTTCAATAATTAATGATACTGGTACTCCTTGAAAAGTGCTTGTAAAAATGTTTCAGGAAGAACTGGTTTTGTTACAATGACAGAAATTTCTGGATCTAAATTTGGGATTTTCAAAGGAACACACTTGTAAATAAAGCCCATTCAGTTCAATCTCAATCCAAGAAATATCTGATGCATTCAAGAATAGTAGCTTGTCTTGGCAAACTTTAACCTAAACATTGATTGGGTCAAGGCAGTCTTCACGACTTCATAGAATGGATTCTTGAACAGCACATTTCTGAAGCTACATGGGAACGTGCTATCTTAGTTCTGGGTCCTGCATAATGAGACAAGTAAAATCAACAATCTTTTAATTAGGGATCCACTCAATTTTCACATTTAAGAAGTTTTGACAGTGCATGGATAGAAGGGATATGGAAGGCTGGGGACTGGATACTCGTCAGTGGGACTAGGCAGAATATTAGTTCAGCAAGGTCTAGAAGGGCCAAAGGGCCTGTTTTCTGTGCTGCAATGTTCGATAGATCAGTCTTATTGGAGGGAGAACTAGTTTGATTTGAAACCAGTGCATTGTACCTAAACAAGGGAGCTGGCAGAGTCTGGGAGCACAGGCAAAATGATGAAGCAGCGGAAGACTTTCAAAAAGATCTTTCAGTGCTCCTGAGAATATTCTAGTTAAAAACAAAAGTCACCAAGAGTAGTGGAATCTGGAAGATTGGGAAATCTTTAAAAAGCAACGAAGAACCAGAAGCAAGCAATAAAAAAAAGCAATTATAAAAGTAAACTAACAATATAAAAAAGTTAGTTAAACTGTTTATAATTATAGGAAATAGCAGTGACAAAAGTGAACATTGGTCACTTGAAGGAGAAGAGGGAATCTCAGATAATGCAGAAATGGCAGAGGCTTATAACAATTTGTGTCAGTCTTCAGTGGAAGACCAGCTCAAGGGTGACGTGAGGAACAAGTTCAGTGGGTTCGAGAAGCAAACAAGAGTCTGAACACAAGTTGATCACAGAAAAATTGCCACAGGGAACAAGCGCGCACACACACACACACACAATACACTTGCATTGGACGCAACTAACAACCAGCACCCACTACTAATCGTGAACAATAGTGAAAAGATGCAACAAACTGTACCGCCACACTGCGATCTGGTGCAGATATGGCACCCTGATTAGTTAGTACAAGTGATTGCGAACATGTACCACAATTAGCCCCCAACCTATTACTGGCACACACCTTGTAATAGACTCTCCAGCAAAGTCTACAGCTCATGTTCTGGAGTCGAGCTTGGGTTCATCCTCAGGGGAAAAGAGACCTAACTGCTCCACATATTGGGGTTTATACTGCAGCCAGCTAGTAGGGCCACTCAGGTATATCCAACTGCCTGAGTGGCCCCACTGGTCCTCACCTCATGAGACTTGTTTTCCAGTCTCTGCAACATCCTGGTAAATCTCCTCTGCACCCTCTGCAAAGCTTCCACATCTTTCCTATAATGAGGTGACCAAAACTGAACACAGTATTTCAAGTGTGTTCTCACCAGAGATTCGCAGCCTCTTGACTAAAGAACTACAAATGCATCTGGTGTAGTATTCAAAAGGGAGATCAGGTCTGTTCTGCAAGGTGCAGTGGGATTGTGCTAATAAGAAACTCCCAGAATCACCAAGGTGCAGTGCAATACCTGCACGTCACTGAGCAGACAACCAGCTCACATCCAGTTATTCTAGCCTTCTTGGCCATGGGGAAACACTCCCTCCAACACCTCAGTTAGTTCCCCTACAGATCAGAGGGCAGGCAGTCTGCAGCAGGGCAAATTCAATCCACGGTGTAGGCAGTAAGATCAACCATTCTTATCAAAGTCACCCACAACAAACACTGCTGCAGTACAATTAGATCAGTTTATTTAAATATTCTTCAACATGAAGCTTTTGTACACACACTTTAAATAGCCATTTATAACAGGAGATCAAGGCATGTGATGCTGTCCCACTGTCAAACTGATTTTCAGCAAAAAGAATTAAACATTCATTTGAAATATTCAACTGCATCTTGCAGGAAGGTACACAAGTTCATCATCCAGCACACCAAGGCTTTCTAAAAATGGTTCATTACTTTATAAGTGACACCATTCAATCACATAAATATAAAAAATTGTTATGCAAAGCACAAAAGCAGGCCCAAGCTGCTCCTAATGTACAAATGAGATAGTTCACAAAAATACAGCATCCATTTCATGACAGCAAGCTCCCAAAGCACACCTATGTGCCAGATTTAGAAAGCATGAAGATGTAATGGTCCACCTCCAGTGCATTGCTCATAATCCGATGGATGGTGTATGGGATCATCAAGGCCCAAAAGAAGGATCAAGCAGCTCATTTCCTGCACTATCTCACTGAGATCACTGCTTCAGCCAGGGGTGTGCTGCAATTGAGGCCTTGCTGCGGTCTCCATAATCGTAAAGTAGCTCTTCGCCATTTTCAATGTTCCGTGAGGCGACAAGAATGAGGTGAGGCTTCCCGTCCACATCATGCAGCTTGGTCTGACAGTTCCCATTCTTGCTGTGGTTGATCAGGCGACCCAGGCGTGTTGATTCCTTTGTTGCATCCACACTGAAAAACATTTCCCAACTTGTGATTGGAAGGGCACCAAGGGAGGAATGCAAATGTAGTTTGCCAATAGGATAGAAATGGGCCATAAACTTTAGCATTCCACTTGGCACAGAGCATTCCCTGTGCTTCAAACAGGCCCTTGATGTCAATCTCAAACAATGAGTTTCACATTTCCCACCAGGTCAGAGCAAAAATGTCTGGGCAAATGTGAGCACAGACACCACCGATCAGCTCACAGGACCAGAGTTCTCGCCACAGAAACTGAGCCAATATAATTGGTGGCAGGGAATGCAGGAGGAAGGAGAGATGCTCTTCCAGAGGAAAGGATCAGCCAAGCATCCTGTTTGGAAGTCAAACCAAGGTAGGTCTTGCACAGTAAATAGAATGTGTCAGCACAGAAACAGAACCTTGGGCCTTTCTAGTCGATGCCAAACCATTATTCTGCCTAGACCCACTGATCTGAACCCAGTCCATACCCCTCCCATCCATGTACCTGTCAAAATTAAGCCCACATTCACAGCTCATTCACACTCTGTGTGAAGTTCCCTCTACTGCTCTCCCTAAATATTTCTCCTTTCACCTTTAACCAATGTCCTCTGGTTTGTATCTCATCTAATAATGGTAGAACCTTGGAGAGTGTTGTAGACTAGAGAGACCTAGGGATATAGTGTGAGAGTATTCCCAAAATGTGGTGATTCAATTACACAGGGTGGCGAAGGTGTTTTGGCATGCTGGCCTTCACTGGGCAGGATATAGAGAGGAGAGCAAAGGTTGGAACTTTATGTTACCACTGTGGGAGTACTGTGTGTAGCTCTGGTGACCCAACTAAAGAAAGGATATCAAAAAGTTGGAAGGGGTGCAGAGGAAAATCACCGGGATGTTGCCAGAACTGGAGGGCTTACAGGAGGTGTTAGGTAGGCTGGGTCTTTCTTCCCTTGAGTATAAATGGCTGAAGGGTGACCTTATTGAGGGCTTATAAAATCATGAGGATTTTATCCCAGGGTAGACAATTTGAGAACCAGAGGGCATAGGCTTTGGGTAGGAGAGAGACTTGAGAGACCAGAGGGGCACCTTTTCCACTCAGAGGGTGGAACATGGGCTGCCAGAGGAAGATGGAGAAATGGGATAAATTACAACATTCAGACATTTAAACACGTTATCGAATGGGTTTAGAAGGATACAAGCCTGTTAAAAATATTGAAATTAAAAAGGATACAAGCTAAATCCAGGAAAATGGGACTAGCCCAGAACACCAACTTGGTCAGCCTGGATGAGATGGAATGAAGGGACTATGATGTGACTATGATAGAGGAGCAGTCAGAGAGAGGCCTTACCAGTATGTTTTACTGAGGTATTGGAAGTAGTACATGTAGCAGCCAGTGGAGGGATCTTGTGCATATTCAGCCTCTCGATTCTTTGCATCAGCAAATTCAATGAGATCCCCATGGTACTCCACCACAAACTCCCCCCGTTGGAAAGGTTTTGTCGCCATCACACCACGACCCTTCCCATCAATCATACTAACCTGGAAGAAAATGGAAAGTTGAGACAATTGTTGTCCCCTGAATTACTGACAATCATAGGTAAAGCAGGAGGCAACATCTTAGTACAATCACTAATTTTAAGAGAAAACATCTCGCTCAATACATATAGATCTAATTAAATAATTCCAACCATCTCACCACAACATGGTCTTCATCTCTGCAATAAAAAGATTCAAGCACAGGTGTTGGAGTGAAGGGCCCACCCTGCAACTCCCAATATGATGGTTCCAGTTCTCTGGCATACTTCAACTGTCAGGTCCAAGTTCTTCAAACAGTGAATTACTGAGAGAGTCACGTCTGACCAAACTGAGAGGTGAAGGGTAAAGTCCAGCACATAGAACTTTAATACTGCACAATGTAACATTACCTTCATTCCTTCTTCCTTCCCTGTTCGAATCAATTCATCAATTAACATCTTTTCTTCAGACTGTTGGAAGAACAAAAGTGATCAAGTCAACAGATGTTTCCAATGTAAAGCAGAAAAAAGCCCCTTTTGGTCAACAGCCCATCCTGAGTTTTAAGAAGATTGGATAGATACATGAATGGGAAAGGTCTGGAGGGTTAATGGAGTGGGAACAGGGCAGAGTGGAAGGACTGAATGGCCTATTTTCTGTGGTGCAGTGCTCTATGGTTCAATGAAGAGTGAGATAAAACACCATTATAAGGGTTTACAAGGCAAATGGCAAAGGCCTCACTTGGAGTACACTGTACAGATTTGGGCTCCTCATTTAAGAAAGGATGTCTTGGATTCAGAGGTTTACGAGAATAACTACTGGATGAAGAAATTAGCCTATGAGGAACATTTGATGTCTCGTTGTCTGTATTTCTTGGAGTTCAAAAGAATGAGGGGGAAACCTCAGAAGCATTTTGAACATGGAAAGGCAAAGTTGTTTTCTAAGGCAGGGACAAGCAGGCACAAATTAAAAACAAATTTGAAGGATTTTCTTTAGCCTCTGGAGTTTGCTGCCGAGGACTTGGGGGTGGGGGGGGTGGGGTGGTGGTTGACGGAGGTCCAATTGTTTCTGAATAGTCAGGGAATCAAAAGTTACAGGGAAAAGGCAGGGGAGTGGGGCTGAGTGGGAGAATGGATGAGCTCAGGATGGAATAGCAGAGCAGTCCTGGTGGGCCAAATAGCCTACTTCTGCTCCTTCATTTTATGCCTGAACCCAGGAAAAATCCAAAACATTTACCTTCAGCTGTCCTTCACATTTCCTACAACTCCGTCGGATCGGATAGTATTCAGTGACTTTGTGATACCGGCTTGCTGGATTTTTCGCACTGGTGAGAACAGAGCAAAGTATTTAATTGAAGATGAAAGCAGCAGCAATGAATAGTGCGATAAATCCAAAGCTTTCAGCCCTGCCTCCATTTGCCAAGTGATCTTCTCAAGCCAGCCCTGAAAGAAGCAAAGAGCACCATGCTCCTGGTCTTTATTTTTTTAAAATTTTTTATTTTTCACACCATAAACCACATTGACCAAGATACATACATTTTCCTTTTCAAATATATACAGTGTCATTTTCTCCCCCCCCCTCCTCCCATCCCATTCATTTAAATCTAAGATACATTAAACCAGTCAAACAATGTTGTCATTCAACAAAAATAAACAAGAAATTCCACTGAGTCAATTCTTTTCATTTCCTTCTCCTTTCGTTATTTTAGGTGGTAGATGTCCCCGTTAGGTTTTCTCTATAGTGTTTCATGTATGGCTCCCATATTTGTTCAAATATTTCAATATTATTTCTTAAATTATATGTTATTTTTTCTAATGGAATACATTTATTCATTTCTATATACTATTGTTGTATTCTCAAGTTATCTTCTAATTTCCAGGTTGACATAATACATTTTTTTGCTACGGCTAGAGCTATCTTAACAAATCTTTTTTGTGCACCATCCAAATCAAGCCCAAATTCTTTGTTTTTTATGTTACTTAGGAGGAAGATCTCTGGGTTTTTTGGTATATTATTTTCTGTAATTTTATTTAATATCTGGTTTAGATCTACCCAAAAGTTTTCTACTTTCTCACATGTCCAGATTGCATGAATTGTTGTTCCCATTTCTTTTTTACAACGAAAACATCTATCAGATACTGTTGGGTCCCATTTATTTAACTTTTGAGGTGTAATGTATAGCCTGGGTATCCAGTTATATTGTATCATACGTAACCTCGTACTTATTGTATTTCTCATAGTTCCTGAGCATAACTTCTCCCATGTTTCCTTCTTTATCTTTAAATTTAAATCTTGTTCCCATTTTTGTTTAGTTTTACCATTTGTTTCCTCATTCTCCTTTTCTTGCAGTTTAATATACATATTTATTATAAATTTTTTGATTATCATTGTATCTGTAATCACATATTCAAAGTTACTTCCCTCTGGTAACCTCAGACTGCTTCCTAATTTGTCCTTCAAGTAGGATCTCAGTTGGTAATATGCCAACACTGTATCTTGAGATACATTATATTTATCCTTCATTTGTTCAAAGGATAATAATCTATTTCCCGAAAAGCAATTTTCTATTCTTTTGATCCCTTTTTTCTCCCATTCTCTAAAGGAAAGGTTATCTATTGTAAAAGGGAGTAACTGATTTTGCATCATTATTAGTTTTGGTAATTGGTAATTTGTTTTATTCCTTTCCTCATGAATCTTCTTCCAAATATTGAGCAGATGATGTAATACTGGAGAACTCCTACGATGTACCAATTTTTCATCCCATTTATATAATATGTGTTCAGGTATCTTTTCCCCTATTTTATCTAGTTCTAATCTAGTCCAATCTGGCTTTTCCCTTGTTTGATAAAAATCTGATAGGTATCTTAATTGTGCGGCTCTATAATAATTTTTAAAGTTTGGCAGTTGTAAGCCTCCTTGTTTATACCATTCTGTTAATTTATCTAGTGCTATCCTCGGTTTCCCCCTTTCCATAAAAAATTCTTTATTATTTTCTTTAACTCCTTGAAGAATTTCTCTGTCAAGTGTTTTGGCAATGCCTGAAATAGGTATAGTATCCTTGGGAAAATATTCATTTTTTTTTTTTTTTTTTAAATTTTTTATTTTTCACACCATAAATCACAATAGCCATGATATACACTTTTTCTTTTCCACACATTTACAGTGACTTTTTCTCCCTCCCCCCTCCCTCCTCCCAAGCCACCCCCCCATCCCCCCCCCCCCTCTCATCCATTTTAGTTATACAATCTAGGTTGCATTAATTCAGTTAGACAATGTTGTCATTCAACAAAAATACACCAGAAATTCTACTGAGTCCATTCTTTTCTTCTCTTCTCCTTCCATCAACTTAGGTAATGTTTGTTCCCGGTAGGTTTTCGCTATTGTATTTAATGTAAGGCTCCCATACTTGTTCGAATATTTCAATATTATTTCTTAAACTATATGTTATTTTTTCTAATGGAATACATTTATTCATTTCTATATACCATTGTTGTATTTTCAAATTATCTTCCAATTTCCAGGTTGACATAATACATTTTTTTGCTACAGCTAGGGCTATCTTAACAAATCTTTTTTGTGCATCCTCCAAGTCAATTCCAAATTCTTTATTTTTTATGTTACTTAGGAGAAAGATCTCTGGATTCTTTGGTATATTGTTTTCTGTTATTTTATTTAATATCTGATTGAGATCATCCCAAAATTTTTCTACTCTCTCACATGTCCAGATTGCATGAATTGTTGTTCCCCTTTCTTTTTTACATCGAAAACATCTATCCGATACTGTTGGGTCCCATTTATTTAACTTTTGCGGTGTAATGTATAGTCTTTGTAACCAATTATATTGTATCATACGCAGCCTCGTATTTATTGTATTTCTCATCGTTCCAGAGCATAACTTCTCCCATGTTTCCTTTTTTATCTTTATATTTAAATCTTGTTCCCATTTTTGTTTAGTTTTACCATTTGTTTCCTCATTTTCCTTTTCTTGCAGTTTAATATACATATTTTTTATAAATCTTTTGATTAACATTGTATCTGTAATCACATATTCAAGGTTACTTCCCTCTGGTAAACTCAAGTTGCTTCCTAATTTATCTTTCAAGTAGGATCTCAGTTGGTAATATGCCAGCGCTGTATCTCCCGTTATATTGTACTTATCTCTCAGTTGTTCAAAGGATAAGAATCTACTTCCTGAAAAACAATTTTCTATTCTTTTAATCCCTTTTTTTTCCCATTTTCTAAAGGCAAGGTTGTCTATTGTAAAAGGGAGTAGCTTATTTTGCGTCAATATTAGTTTTGGTATTTGGTAATTTATTTTATTTCTTTCTACATGAATCTTCTTCCATATATTGAGGAGATGGTGTAATACTGGAGAAGTTCTATGTTGTACCAATTTTTCGTCCCATTTATATAATATGTGTTCAGGTATCTTTTCCCCTATTTTATCTAATTCTAGTCTCGTCCAGTCTGGTTTTTCCCTTGTTTGATAAAAATCTGATAGGTACCTTAATTGTGCGGCTCTATAATAATTTTTGAAGTTTGGCAATTGTAAGCCTCCTTGTTTATACCATTCTGTTAATTTGTCTAGTGCTATCCTCGGTTTCCCCCCTCTCCATAAAAATCTCCTTATTATTTTCTTTAACTCTTTGAAGAATTTTTCTGTCAGTTGTATTGGCAATGCCTGAAATAAGTATAGTATCCTTGGAAAAATGTTCATTTTAATACAGTTTATCCTTCCTATCAGTGTTAGTGGTAGCTCTTTCCAATGCTCTAAATCGTCCTGTAATTTTTTCATTAGTGGATTGTAATTGAGTTTATATAATTGGCCTAGATTTTTGTTTATTTGCACACCTAGGTATCTTATTGCCTGCGTTTGCCATCTGAATGGGGATTCCTCCTTAAATTTTGAGAAATCCGCGTTATTCATAGGCATTGCTTCACTTTTATTTACGTTTATCTTGTATCCCGACACTTCTCCATATTCCTTCAATTTCTTATATAGTTCTTTTATTGCTAGTTCTGGTTCTGTTAAGTACACTATCACATCATCCGCAAACAGACTGATTTTATATTCCCTGTCTTTTATTTTTATTCCTTTTATATTATTATCTCTTCTTATCGATTCTGCTAGTGGTTCTATAGCTAGCGCAAACAATAATGGTGATAGTGGGCATCCCTGCCGCGTTGACCTGCTTAAGTTAAATTGCTTTGATACATGTCCATTTACTGTCACTTTCGCTAACGGTCCCTTATATAATGCTTTAATCCAATTAATATACTTCTCTGGTAAACTGAATTTTTGCAATACTTTGAACAAGTAATTCCATTCTACTCTGTCGAAGGCCTTCTCTGCGTCTAAAGCAACTGCTATTGCCGGTGCTTTATTTCCTTCTACTGCATGAATTAAGTTAATAAATTTACAAATATTGTCTGTTGTGCGTCTTTTTTTGATAAATCCAGTTTGGTCTAAATTTACCATTTTCGGTACCTGTTCTGCTAATCTGTTCGCTAATAGTTTAGCTATTATCTTATAATCTGTGTTTAGCAAAGATATTGGTCTATATGACGCTGGTGAGAGTGGATCTTTCCCTTGTTTTAGTATCACTGTAATTATTGCTGTTTTACATGAATCTGGTAAGTTTTGTGTCTCATCAATCTGGTTGATTACATCCAGGAGGGGCGGTATTATTAGGTCTTTAAATGTTTTGTAGAATTCTATTGGGAGTCCATCCTCTCCTGGTGTCTTATTATTTGGTAAATTTTTTATTATCTCTTGTATTTCTACTGTTCCAAATGGTTCTGTTAATTTATTTTGTTCCTCTATTTGTAGTTTAGGTAGTTCAATTTTAGTCAAAAATTCCTCTATTTTCCCTTCTTTCCCTTCGTTTTCGGTTCGGTATAATTGTTCATAGAATTCTCTAAAGTTTTCCTTAATTTCTTTTGGATTATATGTAATTTGTTTGTCTTTTTTCCTTGTTGCCAAGACCATTTTCTTAGTTTGCTCTGTCTTAAGCTGCCATGCTAGGATTTTGTGTGTTTTTTCCCCTAGTTCATAATATTTCTGTTTTGTCTTCATTATATTCTTCTCCACCTTATATGTTTGTAATGTTTCATATTTTATTTTTTTATCCGCCAATTCTCTTCTTTTGGTTGTATCTTCCTTTATTGCTAATTTTTTTTCTATGTTTATTATTTCCCTTTCCAACTGCTCTGTTTCCTGATTATAGTCCTTCTTCATCTTGGTTGCATAACTTATTATTTGCCCTCTAATGAATGCTTTCATTGCGTCCCATAGTATAAACTTATCTTCCACTGATTCCGTATTTACTTCAAAGTACATTTTTAATTGTTTTTCAATAAATTCTCTAAAATCCTGTCTTTTAAGTAGCATGGGGTTTAATCTCCATCTATACATTCTTGGAGGGATGTCTTCTAGCTCTATTGCCAATAACAGGGGTGAGTGGTCCGATAATAGTCTAGCTTTATATTCCGTTTTCCTAACTCTCCCTTGTATGTGGGCTGATAACAGGAATAGGTCTATCCTTGAGTATGTTTTATGTCTAGTCGAGTAGTATGAGTATTCCTTTTCTTTTGGGTTTTGTTTCCTCCATATGTCCACAAGTTTCATTTCTTGCATTGATTTATTTATAAATTTGGTTACTTTGTTCTTCCTGTTAATTTTTTTCCCCGTTTTATCCATATTTGGATCCAAATTCAGATTGAAATCCCCTCCTATTAGTATGTTCCCTTGCGTATTAGCTACCTTCAAAAAGATATCTTGCATAAACTTTTGATCTTCTTCGTTAGGTGAATATATATTAAGTAGATTCCAAAGCTCTGAATATATCTGACATTTTATCATAACATATCTCCCTGCTGGATCTATTATTTCCTCTTCTATTTTAAATGGCACTTTTTTGCTAATTAATATAGCCACTCCTCTTGCTTTTGAATTATACGATGCTGCTGTTACATGTCCTACCCAATCTCTCTTTAATTTCTTGTGCTCCAATTCAGTTAAATGTGTTTCTTGGACAAATGCTATATCTATTTTTTCCTTTTTCAGTAAATTTAGTAGTTTCTTCCTTTTAATTTGGTTATGTATTCCATTAATATTTAGAGTCATATAGTTCAGCGTAGCCATTTTATATTTTGTTTATCTTCTCTTTCCGTTTTTCCATCATTACCTTTCCTCCTTTTCCATTTCTGTTTTCTTATTTTCAACTCTTTACCAGACAACATTCCTACAACATCCAACATTTTCCTTATTCTCCTATTTCTATCTTCTTTATCCCCAATCTCCCCTTCCCCTCCTGAGTTGCCCTTTATCCCTTGTCGGACAACCACATCTCCCCTCTCCATTTGGATTTGCGAATCCACTCGCAAGCGTCAACTGATTTTGCAGTGACCGCTCTTTTCCCCCCACCCAGCCCCCCCCAGAAAAGATTTCGTTTTTTATATGTCACAAAGGTCACTCTTTTAGTTCCCTCCTTATTCTCTCTATTCCATTACCTTCCCTTGTTAATTCTTGTCTATACTTTCTATGTTTTCCTCTAATTACAGATATTTTCACATATGCCCATTGTCTCTATTCACTCTTATACCTCTTTACCCGCATACATATCAATCGTGGTCATTTTTACCCTCCTTACCCGTCTTCATCCCTCAGTCTATTTTTGTCTTTACCCACATACATATCAATCGTGATAATTTTTGCTCTCATTACCCGTCTTCATCCCTCAGTCTATTTTTGTAATTGTTCTGCAAATTTTCGTGCTTCTTCTGGATCCGAGAATAGTCTGTTTTGTTGTCCTGGGATAAATATTTTCAATACCGCAGGATGCTTCAGTGTAAATTTATATCCTTTCTTCCATAAAATCGCTTTTGCTGCATTGAACTCTTTTCTCTTCTTTAGGAGTTCAAAGCTTATATCTGGATAGATGAAGATTTTTTGCCCTTTATACTCCAGTGGTTTGTTGCCCTCTCTTACTTTTTCCATTGTCTTCTCCAGTACCTTTTCTCTTGTAGTATATCTTAGGAATTTTACTACAATAGATCTTGGTTTTTGTTGTGGTTGTGGTTTAGGGGCCAATGCTCTATGTGCCCTTTCTATTTCCATTTCTTGCTGTAGTTCTGGACATCCTAGGGCCTTAGGGATCCATTCTTTTATAAACTCCCTCATATTCTTGCCTTCTACATCTTCCTTGAGGCCCACTATCTTTATGTTATTTCTTCTGTTATAATTTTCCATTATATCTATTTTTTGGGCTAGTAATTCTTGTGTCTCTTTAGTTTTTTTATTGGATTCCTCCAATTTCTTTTTTAAGTCTTCTACCTCCATTTCTGCTGCTATTGCCCGTTCTTCCATCTTGTCCATTTTTTTCCCCATTTCTGTTAAGGTCATATCCATTTTATTTATTTTCTTTTCTGTGTTGTTTATTCTTCTTCTTAAATCATTGAATTCCTGTGTTTGCCATTCTTTAAATGACTCCATGTATCCTCTAACAAGAGCAAGTACCTCCTTTACCTTGCCTATCTTTTCTTCTTCTATTTCTCTGTACTCTTCCTCTTCCTCTTCCTCTAGGTTGACCATCTGTTGTTTCTTTGCTGCCCTTTCCTCCTCTTCTTTCTTGTTTCTATTGTCTTCTGTGGTCTCTTCTTGCTGCAGGTGTTCTGCAGCTGTCGTTGCCGGCTGTGGAGATCGACTCCCCAGCTGGTCCCCCCTCCCGTCGGTGTGTTTTTTTGTATGCGCATCGCGCATGCGCGAGGAGTCGCGCATGCGCGGTTGCGCATTTTTACTCGGCTCTGTGAGCCATTGTTGTAGTTCTCTTTCTACCGACCTGAGGTAGTGGGGTCTTCTCTCCACAGCGGGCTTCTTCGGACAGGTAAGGCCTTCACCTTTTTCCTCCATTGTCTTCTCTTCCTCTCTTCTTTCCGTTGATTTTGATTTTTCTCCTTTTGTCTCCATCTTCTTTCCACCTTTATACTCACTTTTCTTTAACTTGTATTTCTGTGCCTTTGTATTTTTTCTTGTTTTTCCCGACTTTTCTGGAGAGGGCTGGAGTTCACCTTCCGGCCACTACTCCATCACGTCGGGAAAATATTCATTTTAATACAGTTTATCCTTCCTATTAGTGTTAGTGGTAAATCTTTCCAATGCTCTAAATCGCCCTGTAATTTTTTCATTAGTGGATAATAATTGAGCTTATATAGATGGCCAAGATTTTTATTTATTTGTATACCTAGGTATCTTATTGCTTGCATTTGCCATCTGAATGGTGATTCCTTCTTAAATTTTGAGAAATCTGCATTATTCATGGGCATTGCTTCACTTTTATTTACGTTAATCTTGTAACCCGACACTTCTCCATATTCCTTCAATTTCTTATATAATTCTTTTATTGATAGTTCTGGTTCTGTTAAGTATACTATAACATCATCCGCAAATAAACTGATTTTATATTCCTTGTCTTTTATTTTTATCCCTTTTATATTATTTTCTGTTCTTATCAATTCTGCTAGTGGTTCTATAGCTAACGCGAACAATAACGGTGATAGTGGGCATCCCTCCTTTGTTGATCTGCTTAACTTAAATTGCTTTGATATATATCCATTTACTGTCACTTTCGCCAATGGCCCCTAATATAATGCTTTAATCCAATTAATATACTTCGCTGGTAAACTGAATTTTTGCAATACTTTGAACAAATAATTCCATTCTACTCTGTCAAAGGCCTTCTCTGGGTCTAAAGCAACTGCTACTGTTGGCGCTTTACTCCCTTCTACTGCATGAATTAGGTTAATAAATTTACAAATATTGTCTGTTATCTGTCTTTTTTTAATAAATCCAGTTTGGTCTAGATTTACCATTTTAGGTACATAATCTGCTAATCTGTTTGCTAATAGTTTAGCTATTATCTTATAATCTGTGTTAAGTAATGATATTGGTCTATATGACACTGGCGCGAGTGGATCTTTCCCTTGCTTTGGTATTACTGTAATTATTGCTGTTTTACATGAATCTGGTAAGCTTTGTGTTTTGTCATTCTGGTTGATTACTTCCAGGAGGGGAGGAATTAATAAATATTTAAATGTTTTATAGAATTCTATTGGGAATCCATCCTCTCCTGGTGTTTTATTATTTGGTAGTTTTTTTTATTATCTCTTGTATTTCTACTATTACAATTGGTTCTGTTAATTTATTTTGTTCCTCTATTTGTAATTTTGGTACTTCAATTTTAGTTAAAAATTCATCTATTTTCCCTTCTTTCCCTTCGTTTTCAGTTTGGTATAATTGTTCATAGAATTCTCTAAAGTTTTCATTAATCTCCGTTGGATTATATGTGATTTGTTTGTCTTTTTTCCTTGATGCCAATGCCATTTTCTTAGCTTGTTCTGTCTTAAGCTGCCATGCTAGAATTTTGTGCGTTTTTTCCCCTAGTTCATAATATTTCTGTTTTGTCTTCATTATGTTCTTCTCCACCTTATATGTTTGTAGTGTTTCATATTTTATTTTTTTTATCTGCCAATTCTCTTCTTTTAGTTGTGTCTTCCTTCATTGCTATTTCTTTTTCTATATTTACTATTTCCCTTTCCAACTGCTCTGTTTCCTGATTGTAGTCCTTCTTCATCTTGGTTACATAACTTATTATTTGCCCTCTGATGAACGCTTTCATTGCATCCCATAGTATAAACTTAACTTTCACTGATTCCGTATTTATTTCAAAGTACATTTTAATATGTCTTTCAATGAATTCTCTAAAATCCTGCCTTTTAAGTAGCATGGAGTTTAATCTCCATCTATACATTCTTGGAGGAATGTCCTCTAACTCTATTGTCAATATCAAGGGTGAATGGTCCAATAATATTCTAGCTTTATATTCTGTTTTTCTTACTCTATCTTGCATACGAGCTGATAACAGAACTAGGTCTATTCTTGAGTATGTTTTATGTCTACCCAAATAATATGAATATTCCTTTTCCTTTGGGTGTTGTTTCCTCCATATATCCAAAAGTTGCATTTCTTGCATCGATTTAATTATAAATTTGGTTACTTTGTTCTTTCTGTTAATTTTTTTCCCATATTTGAATCCAAATTAAGGTTGAAATCCCCTACTATTAATATGTTCCCTTGCGTATCTGCTCTCTTCTAAAAAATGTCTTGCATAAACTTTTAATTTTCTTCGTTAGGTGAATATACATTGAGTAGATTCCAAAACTCCGAATATATCTTTGACGTATCTCCCTGCTGGATCTATTATTTCCTCTTCTATTTTAATTGGTACATTTTTACTGATTAATATAGCTACTCCTCTTGCTTTTGAATTATATGACGCTGCTGTTACATGTCCTACCCAATCTCTCTTTAATTTCTTGTGTACCACTTCAGTTAAGTGTGTTTCTTGCACAAATGCTATATCAATTTTTTCTTTTTTCAGTAAATTTAGCAGTTTCTTCCTTTTGATTTGGTTATGTATTCCGTTAATATTTAAAGTCATATAGTTCAACGTAGCCATTTCATACTTTGTTTATCTTCCCTTTCCGTTTCCTCATCATCATCTTTCCTTCTTATCCATTTCTGCTTTCTTGTTTTGAACACTTTATAAGACAACATTTCTAAAACAAACATTTTCCTTATTCTCCTATCTAAAACTTCTTTAACCCCATTCTCCCCTCCTGAGTTGCCCTTTATCCCTTGTCGGGCAACCACATCTCCCCTCTCCATTTGGATTTGCGAATTCACTCGCAAGCGTCAACTGATTTTGCAGTGACCATAACTCCTCCCCACCCAGCCCCCACCGGAAAAGATTTCAATTTTCATATATAACAAAGGTCACTCTTTTAATTCCCTCCTTTTTCCCTCTATTCTCTTTCATTCCCTTATTAATTCTTATCTATACTCTATATTTTTTTCCTCTAAATACGGATACACTCGTGTACACATATATACATACACATCTATATATATAGATATCTATATAGATATCTAGATATCTATATAGATATCTAGATATCTATATAGATATCTAGATATCTATATAGATATCTATATATCTATATAGATATCTAGATATCTATATAGATATCTAGATATCTATATAGATATCTATATATATACACATACATATAGTTCGTGGTCATTTTTACTCTCATTACATGTCTTCATCTCTCTGCTTGTTTTGTAGTTGTTCTGCAAATTTTCGTGCTTCCTCTGGATCCGAGAATAGTCTGTTTTGTTGCCCTGGAATAACTATTTTAAGTACCGCTGGGTACTTTAACATAAATTTATATCCTTTTTTCCATAGGATCGTTTTTGCTGTATTGAACTCCTTCCTCTTCTTCAGGAGTTCAAAACTTATGTCTGGATAGAAAAATTTTTTTTGACCTTTGTATTCCAGTGGCTTTTTGTCTTCTCTTATTTTCTTCATTGCTTTCTCCAATATATTTTCTCTTGTTGTATATCTTAAGAATTTTACTAAAATGGATCTTGGTTTTTGCTGCGGTTGTGGTTTCGGGGCTAATGTTCTATGTGCCCTCTCTATTTCCATTTCTTCCTGTAATTCTGGTCTTCCTAGGACCCTGGGGATCCAATCTTTTATAAATTCTCTCATATTCTTGCCTTCTTCATCTTCCTTAAGGCCCACTATCTTTATATTATTTCTTCTATTATAGTTTTCCATTATATCTATCTTCTGAGCTAACAGCTCATGTGCCTCTAACTTTTTTATTAGATTCTTCTAATTTCTCTTTTAAGTCCTCTACTTCCATTTCTACGATTATTTCTCGTTCTTCCACATTATCCACTCTTTTTCCTATCTCTGATATGACCATTTCTATTTTATTCATTTTTTTCTTCTGCACTCTTAATTCTTCTTTTTATCTCATTAAATTCTTGTAATTGCCATTCTTTCACTGTTTCCATATATTCTTTAAAAAGAGATATATCCATTGTCTTGCCTTTCTCTTCTTTTCCATTTCTCTATGTTCTTCTTCTTCTGGGTTGGCCATCTGTTGTTTCCTTGTTTTCTTTTTGCTCTCTTCTTTCTTGTTGTCGTTATTTTCTATGTTCTGCTCCTGTTGCTGTGTTGCAGCTGTCACTCTCAGCTGTGGAGATCGACTCCGCAGCTGTTCCCCCCTCCCGTCAGTGTTTTTTTTTCATGCGCATCGCGCACTTTTACTCGGCTCCGCGAGCCATTTTTGTAGTCCCGAACTCGGGACTTCCACTCACCTTAGGGAGCGGGCTTCTCTCTCCGCGGCGGGCCTCCTCGGACAGGTAAGGCCTTCACCACCTTCTTCCGACGTTCTTTCATCTTCTCTTCTTCCCTTTGTTTTCGACTTTTTTCTCTTCGCTGCCATTTTCTTCTCACCTTTACTTTTACTTTGTTTTAATTTTTTATTCTTGTACCTTTGTGTTTTGTGCGTTTTTTTCCAACTTTTCCGGAGAGGGCTGGAATTCCCTGACCGGCCACTACTCCATCACGCGACTCCCCAAGCTCCTGGTCAGAGTCAGCTGGGAACAGTCAGGGAGCTCTGGTTTCACATCACAATTGAGGTAAGTTTTGTGGAAACTCATTCTTTCAGATGGTTTGCAACATGACTCCTAAAAAAATTTGGGGATAACATGGGTCGAACGCCAATCCTTCTGCTCATTTAAAGAGGTCAGCACTCCAAACCCTCACATTCTACTCTCCTGATTGGGCAGAGTGCCACCAGGTTGTTTTACTCAATCCACGCTCTTGAAGTAGCTGCCAGTGAGGATCCAGACAATGATTGAGAAGCAAAGCAAGTTGTCCGAGTGCAGAAAATGATGAAAATCTAGGTGGAGCAGAGACGCGTCCTCGCAGGATCCTACTAACTGAATGCCCTGTCTGACAGTTCTGCGCAGGTTTAAATTAATTGTAGAACAAGGCCAGCAGTGGTTTTATTTAAAAAAAACTTGGAAGGTCCAGGCTTGTGCCAAAGATGGCAATGCCTACATTTGGCAGCCCAGACCTCCAGGATGTGGGCTCCAGAGGAGTTGTGATGCAGCATACTCAATGAGAAGCCTGGGTGGACCATAGATGGTAGGAAAACACAGCAGTAGGCCAGCATGTGGCTCACCAATGGGAGGCCACACCAGGGCTGTGGGCTGCTGGAGTTGGCCTCTGGGAACCTGGCAGCAAGACCAGGATTGGTGTCTGTGAGGATGGCAAAAGGTGTTTCAACAATGATGGCTTCCTAGTCGTATCAGGAGTTCAGAACAGGGCCGAGAAGGTCCTGGATGCTTGGAACTCAGGTTCACTGATGGACTGGACAGGGGACACTGTTCAGAGGACATGCCATGTCTCCTACAGGACTGCCTTGAGCTTCTCTTTCTTGCCTTGATAGTGGCTTGGGCCAGCAGCACCTCTAAATGAGAAAGATTTAAGTGCATTTTATGTAGATGATAATAAATGTAATCTTGAATCTTCAGAACATCAGTATCAAACTTGTCTTTTGCAAACATCATGCCTGTCCTCATCCTGAAAACAAAATCCAATTCCATTCCCCAGTTTTTTTTTCCTCTATAACCCTGCAAATGTTCTCACTCATTTACCAGACTCCTTTTTAAAAGTTCCTACCGAATCTACTTCCATCACTAGTGATGTATTCCAGACTGCAGCTCACCTTCTAATCCATGTCATCAGGATCAACTCAAACTGAACACACAGATGTGGGAACAGGAATTGACAGGCACAGAGCCAGGACAAATTGGACACGTTTGGTTTGGCAACTAGTATCTAGTGGGCTGTCAGAAGGATTCTTCCAGAGCCCCAGCTAATTATAACTTGTATAAATGATCTAGATGAAGGCACAGAGTGTAACACTAATGATTTACAGGTTACTAAGACATAAGGAGGACAGAGTCTACAAGGGGATATACATTACAAGTTGAGTGAGTGGGCAAGAAATTGGCAGATGGAGCACTGTAAAACTCCAATAATCCAGCATGCTTGGGACTTGTGTGGGGACATATTAGAAAATTCACAGACTACTGTATGTTATTTCTATTAATACCTCAACCCTCTTAATTCACTTTAAGATCACAAATTGTCCCATGAATCTGGGAAAATGGGGGAACCAGCAGCCTCAGACAACAGCAGGAGGTTTTCCAATGTGCCAAGCAGCCCTTCACTGCTGTTTTACAATGTGGGAAAAATTTGACCTCATTTAATTGGGAAAGAACATTGAAAAGACACACACACAAGCAGATAAGGTGCAGATCACGTACTAATAGTATGAATCAGTAAGTGCATAAAGGATGTGCTGAAGGTTCTGTGTCAGTGCTATAACAACTACAAAATAGCTCATTGAAACAAGTGTCATTGTTGTAAAGGACCTATGGTCCTAATACATGAAACAAGCAGACAGATACAGAACGTTGGCCTTTATTACATTGGGTAAGGAGCATCAGTTGGGCAGGTGAGGGAAGCTTTAATGCAAATTACCATGTGCTGAGGAGCTCACATCCAGCCATTAACTGATCACAAGGCAGAGGAGGCTGGAGGGAGTGATGGCCTACTCCTGTCCCTGGTGGTACACACTGAAGAAAAAAAAGATGCTGGAGAAACTCAGCAGGTCAAACAGTGTATTTTATGTCACAAACATAAAGATACATAACCAACATTCTGGGCTTGAGCTCCTTCATCAGCAAAATGTGGGTAGGCCCCTAAACAAGATGGTGGGGTGGAAGGAGAAGGGGAGGAGCACATTCCCACTGGCAGAGGTAATACTATATGTGGATAAGGGAGAGAAGGAACACAGAAAGTTCATTTTGTTGATCCCTAGAAGGAAAAGACTGAATCTACACTGATTAAAAAAGAGTGAGGGGCAAGATTCTGTGGAGAATTGACAAGCTGGATGCCGACATGTCCTTCTAGTTGGGGGGGTGGGGGAAATAGTTTCAGAACAAAGAGTTAACCATTTCAATGATCGCTAAGAATTTATTTTGCCAAAGCATTGTCATTCTTTGAAATTCTCTACCAGAGAGCTGTGGAGGTGAAATCCATGAATATATTTGAGGTAGCAACTGACAAAATATTAAACTTCATGGATGACAAGGGGCCACTGGAGAGAACAGGTAAAAGGAGTCAAGGCAACACTGGGTCAGCCATTTTCTAATCACATAGCAGGGGAGGCTGGAGGGAGTGATGGCCTACTCTTGTCCCTGGTGGTAAACACAAACCTTTCATTGAGGAGGAAAAGATCACAGACCAGATGCAGCATCGACATGAACACTTCACTTACATTGTGCCTTTCCGAGGCTTCTCTGGACATTTCCTCTGAGCACATTTAGCATTGGCCTTGGTGTTGATGTTTTTATTGCCACCAGGAAGCAGAGCTGATTTGCCCTTTTTAGAAGATTTGCCATCAGAGAACGCAGCAGTTACTGTAGCTTCTCCTCCCTCCTCGCTTATGCTTTGCTCCTTATTCAGCTTTTTACAAGTCTTTGTGGAATCTTGAGCATTGGACACATTAACCCTTTGTTCACCTGCAGGGAAAGTTTCAAGAATTACAAGCTTAATGTTTTAAAAAAAATAAAATTAAAATAAAAAGGACATAAAAACAAACATGTTTCAAGTTCAATAAATCAGAGAAAAACACCAAATGGCTTATCAGAAGCCATCAATTGCAATTCCTTAATGAGTAAATTGCAGATACGAGACTAGTTCTGCTGAAAGGCAATTACATAGGATTCAATAAAATTAGTATTTCTATAAGAACAGCAATTCTATTCAGGATCCAAAACATGGAGCACTAAACCGAGAACCGAAAGCATCCAGTTATCCAAACAGTGTTTGATTTCTCAGTGGATTGTGGTGTGAGCAAATTGATGCAAACTAAAAGAATGGAAATAGAAACAGAAATAGTCAGGTAGGAATGGGTGGGGAAATATTAAAACTGGCACATCCGTAACAAAATCAATGTCCTTCACAATTCCCCTCATTGTGAGGTGTATATGGGGGTTCTGTGACCCATTCTTTCAGCAATTGTATATATGGATACCTTCAACTAACAAATTAATTAATTAAACTGACCAAGCAGGGGTTCCAGTCTGGATCAGCCTTTTTTACCTGAAGAGGCTGAAGATCGTTTTATGACCATGAATCATTTGTTGGTCATTGGTAATGGATTCTGGTGGAAATAAGTGATTAAGACAGATAACCAGATGGAAATTGGATAAATAAACTTATCAAATCCCAGAGGTGTATTAAGGACACTTGCCTGAAAGTGTTTCAAGATGGTCAAGAGACATGTAACAGTTCAACCTGCCATTTACAAGGTCATAATACTACATTGTCCCACAGGATGGTACATGTCACAGCAGCCACACTGTGGCCTCACAGGCCCAAGGTCCTGGTTTCAATCCTGCCCTCTGGTATTGTGTGCAGTTGGAGCATTACTGTTACCGTGGATTTGACCCGGATGCTCCAGAATCCTTATACACCCCAAAGATATGATGGCAGATTAACTGGCAACAATGTTTCATCAGTGTAGGCAATTATTAGGGGAAACAGAAAGTCAATCTTGGAGTTGGACAGCACAGAAACAGGCCATTCATCCACACCGATCCTTTTACCCATCCAAACGCATTACATTTGACCACATTAGATCTGTATCCTAGGTTTTTCCATTTAACTGCCTGCCTAAATATCCCTACAAAGTAATTATACATGATTATCACTTCCTCTGGTAGCAAAGCCACTGTTGAAAAAAATTTTTCCCTCACACCCCCTATAAAACTCCTCAACCAGAGCCTTGTTTTTTTTAAAATTCCCCTATACAGGAAAAAGATTCTGATTGTCTATGCATGCCTCTCATTATTTTCCCTCTCAAGTCACCATCTTCACTCCATGGGAAACAAGTCAACATCTTCACCCCAATCCTGGCAACATCCTGCTGAATCTCCTCTGCTCTCTTTCCAATACAATCATATCCTTCCTCTTGCCTGGCAACCAGAACTGTCCAAGTGCCGTTTAAGCAGTGTTTAGTAAAGGCACAACACAACATCCCAAGCGTGCCCTGATGTTCAACACTTGCCATTTGCTTTCTTTACCACCCCATGCCACTTTCAGGGAACTATCAACTTGAAACCCAGTCACTATTCATCAAAATTTCTTCATACTCTTTACTGTACGTCTGACCTCTCACTTCCCACAGTGCATTATTTTTCTATTGTGATTAAATTCCATCTTACACTCCATCTAACTTTTCAACTGATCTATATTGTTATGAGCCTAGAGGACCCCAAAACCCAGCAGCAATAGATATTCACCAAGACAAATGGTTACTTAAACAAAAGTTGCTTTTAATTATCTTTAAACATGAAAACAGGATCAAACTTTAACTTATTACTTACTATTAACTAACCTAACAACCCTTTTCTAATTCTAAGCACACGTGTGTAATGTGTATGCAAGTTCAGATAAGTTATTTGATTCAGTCCAATCTAACTTTTCATTCCTCCAAGTTCACTGATGGGAGGCAATTCTTATTCTGTGGACAGAATTTAACATTTATGAATTTCACTAGGATTTGGTGTTTGAAAAGTAAATGGTTATCGCTCAGGAAGGTTCTTGTTGGTTTTCAGAGAGAGATTTGTTGTTCGTTTGACACAAACTGATCCCTTTTAATCAGTCATGTCAGTATCTTGTCAGCTGATAACCTCTTTCTTTCAGGTCACCACAGAATTCCTTTTCGTTTCCCTTATTTCAAATAAAACATTAGGCAGCCAGTCCTCTCCTCTTGTATGGACCACAAGGGCTTTGACCAGGCTGAACTAAGCACTCACAACCAGTCTTCAAAATGGGGTTTTTCCCACAAGCTTGCCAGCTTGTCAGGTTCCAGTCTCCGCTGCTGCTGAACTCTAGCACTGCAGAACTGAATTCTCTCCCTCTCTCTGAGAAAACCCTATTTCACTCTCTCTGCTTGCAAAACCACATGACCCTCTTAGAACAGCAACCTCCACTCAGACAGACTGCAGCTCTGACTAGTTATTTCATCTGTTGCTTTTCAAAACAACAATCCATTAGTGAAGTCCTTTGGAACTCCCAAAAGCTTTTAGCTTTTGCAAAGGCATTTGGAGCCATACTATCTAGCTTGAGCTTGGGATACTTGATGTGATCTAAACTTCTATCATGATCCAAAATTGATTTCATTATCAGCTGAGATCTGTTTTAAAGTGTTTGTATGTGACCTTGTTACAGAGTTCTGTGTTGTGTATTGACCTAAGTGTTGTGTGGTTTTATGTTAAAAAGTGATAGTTTGCCTTTGAGAGCCAAGGTGAAGGTGGACTGCAGAGAGTGGGAGACGGACTAGACATATGCAAAAGATGATCAAGAAATTTCTAGACTTGGAAGACAAACCACCACTGGGTATGGCTGTGATGTGGAAGGAGGCCCAAGCAGAGTCATCGTCTGGGAGGCAGTTTAGAATGTTGGGCATTTTAAAAGGGATGAACATTCCGAAGGCAGCCAAAGGATCCGGTCCAAGCTATTGTTCCTCTCTCTGCAAGCAACACAAGACAACAACTTTGAATTTTGTGCTCTCTCTCTCTCTATCAAAGATCTTTTGGCTTCATTTTACCAAACAAACTGAATTTTGTTTACGATCTTTAATTCAATTGTAATCAAAGTTTTGAGTCTTGTGTTTTGTGTCTAAATTTTTTTTAATGTGGGCTGGTTGGAAATATAACTTAGACTTTGATTACATGTTATATTTAAGCTGGGGAATTTATTAGTTTTACACTGTTATAGAAATTTGTATATTAACCAGTGGGCATTGTTATAAGGGGGGGGGGGATTTTGAATTAAAGTTTGAAGGTGAAATTTTGTTAAAGTAATTGTTTATCTTTACCCCTGTGTGATATGCATTTTTTGTGGTTGCTGGTTTGATCTTGTAACAGACCTACACTAAAACAAAACCTGCCAAACATTATCTCCCAAAAACATATCTATATACAATATAAAATGCAACATATTCTGTCACAATATCCTGTTGTTCTCTTCAGCCTTCATATTCCACACAACCAATTTTTATTTCATCTTTAAATGCACTAATCACACACATACACACAAATATGGCTGTGCCGCTGGTGAGGACCCACGGAGAGTAGAGAGCATAGACACAGCACTCTTACGGGGTCCAACCACCCAGTCCAACTGCCACCTGCTCTGTACAGTCTGTTGATGGAGCCGATGGTGGTTTTGTTTAAAAATTCTGCAACTAAGGGATCTGCACCCAAGATGGTGGCGTCTATGATTGGCAGCAGGAACGAGGGGTGCAGACTCTTGGGAGGCAAAGGACTGGTACAGGACACTAGAAAACAGGAAGAACAACCCATTTGAGAAAGAGAAGCAGAAGCAGAGGAGACAGCCCATGGGATGGTGACCACAGTATGGGACCAATGAGGAGCTCTGCAGCTGAAGAACACAGACAGGTGGGCAGTTTGCGACTCGAGGTGAGGAATTCACACCAGGTGGTGTACAGCTGGAGTCTGGCTGAAGAGTAATAGGTATCAGAACCAGGATGCAAGAAGGTGCTGGAGGCTTCCTGATCGTGCCGGAAATTCAGATCTGGAGTTCAAGGCTGTTGATGATTTGGATTGGACTTGGAGGCTGCAATAGCACTGGAGAAGAATCCATGAACATGTGGGGTCTCTGACGGAACTCTTTTGCTCCTCTTTCTCTGACTACAAGAGGAACTTCTGCCAATACTGAATCGGTCTACCTTATGGCAGACAAAAGCAAATTGTGCAATATTGCACTACCTTTATTGCATGAGAACAAAGGAATTTTGAATCACTACATTTATATCCATATTAATATATATATACCATAAAGGGTCCCAGCATCAACTCTTGATCAAATAGGGAAGAGAAGTGGCAGGCTGGGACTGGTGGAACTCCAGTGGGAGCTGGCATGGACAAGTTCAAATGCCACCAAAAAAGCTGGGGAAAATTCCACTCTAAAGTTAGAACATTAGCACCAATTTGAGTGAACACCACTTGGTTCACCATCACGCTTCATGAAAGAGTGGCCAATAGCGCGAAGCAACTGCACAGCAGCCTCTTGTGCATTTTCAAAAGGTGTGCGTGCCAAGCGAGTCAAAAGGTGGATCCTGCCAGCCTGCAGAGAACCCCAGCACCTCTCATTTTTATTTTGGAGTTCAAGCTGCCATACAATTTAATGTCCTGTCCTTAAACCTTTTCAGGATAGCTTTCATCCAGTGGTCAATGCAACCATTATGTGGGGATCAAGCAGCGCAACCTCGTGGACTGCAGAGCCTGTTCTGTGCTGTAAAGTTCCACGCAATGTACACCTCGCCTGAGGCAGGGGCTCAGCAGCCACCAAAATGAACACCAGCTGATAATAAAATCGATTTTGGATCATGATAGAAGTTTAGATCACATCAAGTATCCCAAGCTCAAGGGTTGTCTGGATTCCACTTTATTCCATCACAATTGGATAAGACTAAACACAAACTTGAAGAGCATCCCCACATATTCCACCCTATGAACATTACACTGCCTCAACATTCTTCAACCCCCCCCTCTCGTTTTCTCTCTCCTCCTGATTCATACAAATTCTCCCCTCCACATCATTTCTCCAAACAAAATATGTATATTTTGTTCTCCCCATCATCCCTCTCATACTTGGTTCAACTTATAACCTTGATGATCAGTTTCCAGCATCCTGTGCTTCCACTTATCACCCATTTCCTGTTGCAACTTCCCAACCACTCCAACAGCCCCTTTATCTCCTCTCAGATTCGATCATCAACCAGGCACTGTCTCACAATTCCTCCATTCCTCTCCCCCATCTGCTGGCTTCACCTGATCCTTATCCCCCTCCTCACCTAGTTCCACCCATCAACTGCCAGCCCCTTTTTACATCTCAGCTCTTTACATCACCTATCACCTCTCCCCCGTACTCAGTCCTGATGGAGGGTCTTGACCAAAATTTTAAACAACCCCTCTGCCTCAGAACGTTCTCTAACCCACCGAGTTATTCCAACATTTTGTGTTTTGCTCACAAATCAAGTGGTTTGATAAAATTATAGTTGTGCATATCCAAGCAATACATTTTGAAATTACTGAAATAGCCACGGTGATGACCTCACATACCTTTCTCTTTCTGCACTTCACATTTTACAGTACATTTAACTTGTAATTTCATTTGATTATTTGAAGCAGCAGAGTTTTCATCTTGCAGTGGAACACGGGAAGCACGAGATTGTGCAGGGCTCAAACGGCAAAGGGTCTTCGACTTAATATGCGTGTTTTCCTAGTGAAACAGGAGCATGGAAGAGGGGAAAAGAACATTTATAAATCACATTAAGTGTCTCCAGGATATTACAAAGTGTCACACTATAAATTGTTTCTGAAAAGCTTTATATTGACTGATGATTTGCACGAGTCACAAGCTAGTGACACGGGGTATGGGGGAAGGCAAAACAGATGAGAGGATGGCAGATGTTAAGGCAAGTCTGAAAGGGTGGACAGATGGGTTAACGAGTAAGATTGTGGGGCTAACGGGCCTCTATTTCATCAAAGCACGGTTAGCGCAATGCTGTTACAGTGCCAGTGACCGGGGCTCGAATCTGGTGGTATCTTACAGGAGTTTGTACATTTTCTGGTGTCGGCATGGATTTCCTCCAGGTTCTCTGGTTTTCTCCCACTCTTCAAAACATACTGGGTTGTAGGCCAATTGGGTGTAATTGGGCAGTATGGGCTCAAAGGCTAAAAGGACCTGTAGGTCTAAATTATATTTTTAAAAGAGCATTACGGGCAGAGACAGGATCAGTACTTGGAATTACGACATTTTGGCCTTATGAAGAAGTGGCTGCAAGGTGGACAGGACAGGCAACTCAATATTCTTGGGTTTTGTTGTTTTAGATGAGATGAAGAGGGAAATAAGAGGTGAATGGGTTATATTACCAATTAGGGAGAGCATCAAAGCTGCACTCTGAGGATGTCATGGGAGACCATTCATTGAGATAATATGGGTAGAGATCAAAGAAAGGTACAATCTGACAGACTTGCACTCAAGGCCTCCCAAAAGCCAAAAAGATGAAGAAACAGATAAAGACAAAAGATGATGGTAAGATGCAAACGCATAAGGGTTGTCATTGTTGGATACTTTAAACTTCCCCAATATTGATGGAGACTTCCTCAATGACAGAGGATATGAGGCAGAATTTGTTAAGCTCATTCAGGAGGGTTTGTTGAAGCAGCATTTTGATAGCCCACTGGGAAGGGGGCCATATTAGACCTATTCAGAAAGGAGACCGGACAGCTGATCAATTTCAGTGGAAGAGCATTTTGGGCATAGTGATCACCATGAACACAGAGACCTTGTGAGAAATTACAAAATTGGGGAAAGGGAATTATTACACAAGAGCTCAGTAAAGTGAATTGGGAGTAGCTGTTATCAGGAACGTCTATAATTGACACATGCAAGTTGTTAAAGGACCAACATATTAGAGTTCAGAACCAGCATGTTCAAGTGAACAAGGACTGCGATTATAAGATAAGAAAACCTTGGATAAAGAGTGCTGTTGTGAATTTAATCAAAGGAGGAGGAATTTACAGCAAAACTAACCATTATGTGGAATTCAAGCAACCGGCAAAAGAAACAGAAAATAAATAGGTAAAAAGTTCGGGAGTTTGAGATTGGTACCCCCCCCCCCCCACCCCTTAGTGGCTCGTTTGCCAAACATGCAATCTCAAGCAACTCTCAAATACACTTATCCAGCATCTACCAATCCCCATAAGTGTCAGATACCAAGGGGTTTACTGTACAAGGTGCAGGAAAGAACTCCAGCAGGGTATTAGGAAGGCCAAAGGGGGCCACGAAATGCCATTTGTTAACAGGATTAAAGAGAATCCCAGTGCATTTTATAGGCATGAAGAT
Organism: Narcine bancroftii; assembly: GCF_036971445.1. Taxonomy (NCBI): domain Eukaryota; kingdom Metazoa; phylum Chordata; class Chondrichthyes; order Torpediniformes; family Narcinidae; genus Narcine; species Narcine bancroftii. The sequence continues at coordinate 195,791,855 of NC_091472.1, forward strand.
GATTTGGGAGAGGACTGGACCACTAAAGACAAAGGAAGAAATTTATGTTTGGAGCCAGAGGAAGCAAGTGAGAACACTGATTGGGAACATAATATTGAGAACACTCATGTTAGAGCATCCGAGATCAAGAAAGATGGCACTGACTTTATTGACTTTAGAGGAGCATTTGGGTGGATTGGTTCCCTCAGCTTGATGGCATATAATCCCATGTTATTGAAAAAGGCAAGCGAGGGAATTGCTGGGGCCTTGACAAAGATCTTTCTATCCTCACTAGCAATAGATAAGATTCAGGACTGCAGAGTAATTAATGATGTTCCTCTGTAAAAGGAAAACTGTGATAACCCAGGAAATTTGAGGGTTTTTTTTGAGGTGACGACAAAGCTGGTTGATGAGGGAGGGCTGCAGATGTTGTCTACGTGAACTTCCTTTCATTGTAGGCTAATCCAAAAGGTACAGACGACAGGTGAATTAGTTTGGATATAAAGTGCCCTCCCTAATGTTTGCGACAAAGACCCTTTCTTGCCTTTATTTATGCCTGTGCTCCAGTTTTAAATTTGTAATGAAACAATTCATATATTTTGGTTTGACTATGCAGAAATTACAGCACTTTTTATACATAGTTCCCCTATTTCAGGGCACCATAATGTTTGGGACATTTGGCTTCACAGGTGTTTGAGAGTACTCAGGTATGTTTAATTGCTTCATTGGTGTAGGTATAAGAGAGTTAGCCTTGCATCTAAAGCCGCTTTCAGGTGGAATTGCCGGGAGAATGCAGCTCTAGAGCTGGCTGCGGGTGTCTGCGAAGCAACGTTCAGGTGACAATACTGAAGGCACTGTTCTGCCACCTGAAAGGTCCACAGAGGGGAGAGGTGATGTGGAGCAAATGCCAGCTCCTGAGTCGGGGCTGTGGTGGCTGGCACGGGACATCGGGGCTGTCAGGCAGCGGGAAGTTGGGTTATCAGCCTGCCCCCTGCTAGGCACCTGAAAGCTGCTAGCCGCTTTCAGGCTGCTGCTTTTAGGTGCCTAGGGGGAGCGCTCGGAAGTGGAGAACATAACTCCCCGAGGTGGGTTGAGTAAGTGCTCCTCGGGCTGGGTTTTCCACTTTCAAGTGGCCTCCCAACAGCCACATTTGGATAATTTAGGTGGCTTTACATTCGGGTATTATGGTCACCTGAAAGTGGCTTAAGCTTTTGATCACCTTTGGAATCTGTAGATGCCATTTTTCAACCTGAGAACCAGAGTTGTGCCAATGTAAGTCAAAGAAGCCATTATGAATAAAACAGTAAGAGACATCTGTAGCATCACTACAACTCCCAGGAGGCATCAAATTGGGCATGTGACATCAGCATGTCGAGCTCTTGATTCTGGCTTTTAAAAGATTGTGCAAGTGATGAGTAAATCCATCTGATTCACTCTAGAAATGCCTTGTGTGGTTATTTAATTGTGTCCACTATGAATCCAGTGGTCACAATTGGTGACCCAAATAGTCCAAAATCAGTTTTAGAAAAATATGGATTCTGCAGCCATTACTGGGAAGCCACCAACTTTCTGGAGAGCTGAACCTGAACTGTGGTTCCAACAGGCTGAAGCACAATTTCACCTTTGTAAAGTCAAATTGGACACCACTTGTTACTCCCATTGGACACCACTTGTTACTACCATCTTGTCACTACCCTGGACCAGGCTGTTGCTAAGAGGGTCAGCAAATTCCCTCGGGATCCATCACATACCAGCAAGTATGATGCTTTAAAAGCACTTTTATTACATGTATATGGTATGTCCTGTAGGGAAAGGGCAGCCAAACCACTACATCTCGCTGGGTTGGGAGACCACGCCTCCAAAACTAATGGATGAAACGCTGTTCCTAGCAGCTGGCAAAAGGCCCAATGTTATTCGAGCAGCTCTTTTTTTTTAAAAAAAGAGTGAATATCAGATGATATCAGGCTCTTGTTATCCAAGTGTTCATTTGAAGAACCAAGGCTGTAGCAGCATTCTATAATTGGTTAAAAAGGACAGTAAGACAAATCTGCACAACCAACCCCTCTGATATTGACCCCATGTCATACTCAGTGCTCTTTGCACATCACTCCCTACGAACAGGCAACGTCCCAAGACAAGCAAGCCTGTGGATACCTCATCTTGGTGTTATTACCACAGACATTGGGGAGTAAATGCCCACAAGTGCCTTCCATGCTGCCTGTTTGTGGGAAATTTCCAGGTCAACCGCCATTAAGGGCTGCGATGGTTGACAAAAAACCTGCAAGCCTACTGTATGTATGGGACCAGTTGTCCGAGCAAAAATTTCTGGTGGACATGGGTTCAGAAGTTGGTGTATTTCCACCCACTGGTTTTGACACACACCATCCTACCCCAGACCTGCAACTATGAGCAGTTAACAGTTCCAACATTCCTACCTTTGTCATCTTGACACCTGGCCATTGATTAGAGCAGCAGTATCCTGACATTTACTTGGTGCAGATTTTCTTCAGGCTCATTCATTCCTTGTTAACTTAAAATGGCTTTGGCCAATAGATGGAACTACTTTTCAGACTATTCCTCGAGTAGATGCCTATACCCCAGCTCTGTGCCTTCAAACATTCAGTAAACCAATAGATTAATTCTCCAAGCTGTTGGAAGATTTCTGAGATTATTACTCTACAATTTTCTGCCTCCACTGTAAAGCACGGTGTTACTCATCACATTTGTACTAAGGGCCCTCCATCCATGTTAAAGCACGCCACTTGCTTCTAGAGAAGCTGTGCTTAGCAAAGGAAGAGTTTTCCAAGATGGAGGAACTAGGCATAATTCATAGGTCCAACAGTCCCTGGGCATCTCCATTACATGTGGTCCAGAAACACAATGGAGGTTGGTGACTTTGTAGAGATTACAGGCAGCTTAACGACATTACCATCCCAGATTGTTATTCGATACCTCCCAGTAAAGCCAGAAGACACTCCAAAAACAGCAGTAATTACCCCGTTTAGGTTGTTCAAATTTTTATGAATGCCATTCGGATTAAAGAATGCCGCTCAAACATTTCAATGGATGATGGTATGATACTTTAGGACGTGGTATAACTGATGTCTTTATTTACGTCGACGACATCTTAGTGGCCACTGGACTAAGGAAGAACATTTGGAACACATTCTTACACTTTTTATTCAAAAAAATTTTCATCCATTAGTTTTGAAGACGAAAGATCTGCTGACTCATGCCACTATGCTTAGCTATCCAGTTTTAAATGCAGCCACTGCCCTTTCTACAGACACTTCAAATATAGCCATAGAAGGTGCATTTCATCAATACGCTAATGGGCAATGGAAACTGTTGACATTCTTCAGCCGCCATCTTCGTGAAGCAGAGAAGAAATACAGTGCTTTTGATAAGGAGCTTTTGGCCATTTACTTGCCTATTCGACACTTTGTTACTTTTTTGGAGGGCAGAGATTTTACTATGTCCACAGACATAGTAATTCTGTTCATGAAGTCTTCTGTGGACAAGCCCTTACTATTTGCATTTTCCAAGGTTGCAGAGCCCTGGTTCACTCAACAACAATGGCAATTACTCATTTCAGAATTCTCCACAAAAATACTACACATTTCCAGAAAAGACAATATAGTAGCTGATACATTTTCCCACTCTGCTCCACGCAAAGTTTCCTCTGTCGATCAAGGTATTGACAACGCAGTTTTGGCCATGGCCCAAAAACATGACCACAAGATGAATGCTCAGACTGTAATCACAAATCTGCATTTGAAAGATGTCCAGTTTGGAGTTAAAGGAAAACTACTCCTCTGTGATACATCAACAGGACACCCACGCCCAGTAGTTCCCGCATCATGGAAACGTCGAGTATTTGACACCATGCTGTCTCTCACATTCATCAATTAGATTGACCATTTGTATTGTTTCTGACAGGTTTGTATGGCATGGTCTTAAAAACAGATGTTACACAAATGGTGAGGTCCTGCATTGCCCGCCATATAATGCACCACTGCAGTCCTTCCCAGCAGTTACTCAGTGTTTTGCTCATGTCCACATGGATATTGTTGGTCTGCTTTCTTCAAGAGGATACCATTATCTTTTTACAGCAATAGACAGGTTTACACGGTGCCTCGAGGCCATGCCTATGATAGCTGCTACTAGAGACACTTGTGTTCAGGAATTCCTCAGTTTCTGGGTGTCTTGTTTTGGTTCACTGGTGCATGTTACTTCAGATAGAGGACCACGGTTTACTTTCTTGGTGTTGACGTTCTGTCTCACTTACTCAGTAAAACAATTCATCAGATGAATGCCCATCATCCCCAGGCCAAAGGAATGGTGGAAAGATTTCGACATCTCGTCAGCCTTGATGGCTCCGTTAGAGGGCCCGAACTGGGCTCATGAGCTACCCTGGGTATTAGAACAATTCCAAAGGAAGAGCTCAAGCTTCATCTGCGGAGCTAGTGTACAGCGCTCCACTGGTAGTTCAAGGGGGATTTCGTCCCCTACCATTCCAACTTCAGTGATGATCCTAGGGAACTGTTGAGCAGGCTGAGGGAGACTGTAGGAAAATTATTATCACATGGAGAACACTCTTCTTTTGTACCTGAAGACCTCAAAAACTGCGAATGTTTCTTCGTCCAAAGGGGAAAACTTGGTCAACCTTTACAGATGCCCTACAAAGGATACTCAGACAGATAGGCCGACCTGTATTTTGGACATTGGAGGGAAGCCAGTCTTTCATTATTGACAAGCTTAAACCAGCTCACGTGGACAAATCTTCCCCACTACAGCAGCCAACAGTCAGTCTCAGAGTTCGACAACCTAAAAGAGAAACTTTTCTGCCAATTTGAGGGGGGGGGGGCATGTAGCGGCACAACTCCCAGGCAACAAACCAGTCATGTGACATCAGTGCGTGAAGAGATCAGCACGTGTCAAGCATGTGATTCTGATTTTTAAAAGGTTGCGCAGGTAAGGAAGAGTAAATCCGTTTGATTCACTCTAGAAACGCCTTGTGTGGTTACTTCGTCACGTCCACTGCGATTCTAGTGGCCACACATCACTCAAACCTCAGGATTACCAAAATCCACAGTTTGGATCATTAAAAAATAGCATACTGGTGGGCTCAGTAATCACAAAGGGACTGGCATTGTAAGGATGACCTCCACTTGTGATGAGAGAAGAATTCTCACCATAATGCAGAAAAATTTCCAAACATGGTTCGACAGATCAGAAACGCTCTTTAGAATGTAGGTATGGAAATGTCAATGATTAATGTCCACAGAAGACTTCATGAACAGAATTACAGGCTACACAGCAAGGTGCAAACCATGGCAAAAGGTGGTGTGCTTTGGATCTTGGGCAGTTCCTTTAGGTCTCCACACTTTGTTCTTGCCATCATCCTGTTACAGGTTAATCTTGGTCTCATTTATCCACAAGACTTTTTTTCAGAATTCTAAAGGCTCCTTTAAATACTTCTAGGCAATCTGTAATCTGGCCATCCAGTTTCTGTGGCTAACTCGTGGTTTGCATCTTGAAGTGTAGCTTCTGTGTTTCTGTTCATGAAGTCTTCTGCGGACAGTCATCAATGAATATCAAGACCTGCCTCTGGAGGAATCTTTCTGATTTGACAGACAGGTGTTTGGGGATTTTTCTTCATTATAATGAGAATTCTTCCGTCATGTCACTCCAGACCCAAGAATGTGATTGACTCTTAACTGTGTCTGGAAAGTTCTAACAAGATGCTCTGTGAGTGACAATTTAGGATGGACAGTAAATTCAGTGATTAACAACATCTTAGCTACTATCTTATAATCTACCAAGATCAGCAGGGAAGAAGTTCAAGTGCAATTCTTCCTCAGGAGTTTGCGGAGGAGCTAGTGGAGTTGTTCAAGTGAACCGGTATGGACTTGAAGGGCCGACATGGCCTGTTTCCGTGCTGTAAACGGTTATATGGTTATCAGCAGAATCCTTGGCCTACCAGTCCCTTTGCAATTACTGAACTCACCAATATGCTCTTTCTTCTTAATGATGTTCCAAACTGTTGATTTTGGTAATCCCAAGGTTTGGGCGATGTCTCTCACTGTTTTATTCTTGTTTTTCAGCCTCAATCGCTTCTTTAACTTTCAATGGCACAACTCTGGTCATGTTGAAAAATCACATCTACAGACTCCAAAGGTGATCAAAAGCTTAGATGCAAGGCTAGCTCTCTTATACCTGCACCAATGAAGTAATTAAATATACCAGAGTACTCACAAACACCTGTGAAGTCAAATGTCCCAAACGTAATGGGGCCCTGAAATGAGGGAACTATGTATAAAAAGTGCTGTAATTTCTCCATAGTCAAACCAAAATGTATACAAATAACCTTGAATAAAATTTGCAATGTGCACTTTAATTACATGTCAATTGTTTGATTACAAATTTAAAACTGGAGCCATGGGCAAATAAAAGAAAAAAAAGCATTTTTGACCTAAACATTATGGTGAGCACTGTAGAACTGGATGGCCCATAAAAGCAGAAGGTTGTGGTAGAACAATGTTATTCTGGATAGAGATTCAATCAGTGGTTTTCCACAGGGATCAACGGTGAAACTGTTAGTGATATCTCTCAACTATTTGGATGAAAAAAGGCAAGTGGGTAGTAAACTTGTGGAGGTCATAAAGTTTGTTGTGACCTGTGAGAGGTCTATCAAGGATAGATCAATTTCAAAGATGGGCAGGAGAGGGAAGGGAGGGGCACAGTAGGCATATAGGTGTATAGATTCCATGTGGCAACTTTGCATGGTAAACAGAATGTTTGAAATACTTGCTTTGATTTGGGAAGATGTAAAGATGAAAATGAAAAGAATGTTTGAGAAAATCATAAGGTCAAACAGCGTTCTTTATATAGCAAAAAGATAAGTCACCAACATTTTGGGCTTGAGCCCTTCAACAAAGGTTCCTCATACCTTGATGAAGGGCTCGTTCAAAACATTGGGCTTTGCTACATAAAGAACACCTTTTGAGCTGCTGTATTTCTCCAGAATTGTTTTTACTTCAATTACCGTGTCTGCAGATTTTCAGGTTTTACTCTGCAAAATACAAAGATTGGGACACCATAGTACAACTATGCAAGAAGCTGGAGACATGTCAGAGTAATCTGACCAAATATAGGAAAGGTATCATCAACTTGGAATAGGTGGAGAAGTGATTAACCAGATTGTTACCAGAACTTTTTCATTTTCATTCTTGTGATCACTTTTCATTCTTCCAAATTCAATGGGTGAGTGAAAGGCTCAGAGAGACACATAACAAGTCCATGTCCTGGTGTTCTGGAAGATTTGGGCAGCATAGTTGGCATAGTGGTTAGTGCAATGTCTCAAAAGCACCAGTGATCAGGACTTGGGTTTGAATCCTACGCTATCTTTAAGGAGTTTGCACATCTGCATGGGTTTTCCCCAGCGGCTGCGGTTTCCTCCCAACAAACGAAATGTACGGGGGGTGGGGTGCAATGGAGAGGCTGCATCCACCACATGGTGGAAACGCTGCACTCCTATATGGAGGTCACATCATGCCAATCAAGATCAGACTCACCCCAAGTCGTCAAGGTGATCCTCATGAATGGCCCATCTAAATTACCAGGTGCTGGTGTCCAGGCTGCTTGCCTGAACTCAGCTCTGACCTTCACCCATTTGGCCCAGTTGAATCCCCTGCTGAACACTGAACTTGGCTTCGAGCCATTGGCTGCAGCAGCCAACTGGGCCCTGGGTGATTAGCAACCCCCCCCCCCCCCGCCCCATACCTACTGCAGAGCTATAAAGGACCGTGTCCCCTTTGTTCTGTCTCTTTTTAACCCCTCATGGCATGTGGGTATCAACTTTCGCACTGGTTTGGGGTGAGTCCCAAGGTTAGGTGGCTAGAGCTGTGTCTGTTCCAGTCAAGGGGTGGGGGCATGTAGTATCACCTTGATGCTGAGTGTTGATTGTATGTATATATGAGTCAATTCCCCAGTTTCTCCCTCATTATCCAAAGTATACATTTCACCCCTTGCGCAGTGTATGTGTGTTTAAGTTCATTTAGCATTTTAACCCTGTTGCTCCATTTGCATCTCCAAAAATAAACGGTGCTTTGACCTCAATCTGGTTCTTAACCTGTGGGATCCACATGAACCCTTTCAATAGAGGGTGGGTTAAAGGGCAGAAATGGCCTGTTACTGTGCTGTAGGTCAAAATTAAAATAACTAATCTGGAATGGGCCCATAATCTTTCATTTCTCAATTGACCAAAACATGGCCTGACCTGTCTCAGGAAGAAAATGTTATAAATTTATTACCCTGTTAAAATAAACCACTGATGTCATTTCAAAGCAGCACCTCTTATTCTCAAACTGTGCTTCCCATTACTTGGTTTCCTAACCTCCCCCAAGGGAAATACTCCCAATAAGATGCAAGCGACTGGCCAGATTCTCAAAGCTAGAGCTCAAAGGGGTGGGGGGTGGGAGGGCGGGGACCCAACCGCCAGAGGCCGGGGGGTGGGAGGGCGGGGACCCAACCGCCAGAGGCCGGGGGGTGGGAGGGCGGGGACCCAACCGCCAGAGGCCGGGGGGTGGGAGGGCGGGGACCCAACCGCCAGAGGCCGGGGGGTGGGAGGGCGGGGACCCAACCGCCAGAGGCCGGGGGGTGGGAGGGCGGGGACCCAACCGCCAGAGGCCGGGGGGTGGGAGGGCGGGGACCCAACCGCCAGAGGCCGGGGGGTGGGAGGGCGGGGACCCAACCGCCAGAGGCCGGGGGGTGGGAGGGCGGGGACCCAACCGCCAGAGGCCGGGGGGTGGGAGGGCGGGGACCCAACCGCCAGAGGCCGGGGGGTGGGAGGGCGGGGACCCAACCGCCAGAGGCCGGGGGGTGGGAGGGCGGGGACCCAACCGCCAGAGGCCGGGGGGTGGGAGGGCGGGGACCCAACCGCCAGAGGCCGGGGGGTGGGAGGGCGGGGACCCAACCGCCAGAGGCCGGGGGGTGGGAGGGCGGGGACCCAACCGCCAGAGGCCGGGGGGTGGGAGGGCGGGGACCCAACCGCCAGAGGCCGGGGGGTGGGAGGGCGGGGACCCAACCGCCAGAGGCCGGGGGTGGGAGGGCGGGGACCCAACCGCCAGAGGCCGGGGGGTGGGAGGGCGGGGACCCAACCGCCAGAGGCCGGGGGGTGGGAGGGCGGGGACCCAACCGCCAGAGGCCGGGGGGTGGGAGGGCGGGGACCCAACCGCCAGAGGCCGGGGGGTGGGAGGGCGGGGACCCAACCGCCAGAGGCCGGGGGGTGGGAGGGCGGGGACCCAACCGCCAGAGGCCGGGGGGTGGGAGGGCGGGGACCCAACCGCCAGAGGCCGGGGGGTGGGAGGGCGGGGACCCAACCGCCAGAGGCCGGGGGGTGGGAGGGCGGGGACCCAACCGCCAGAGGCCGGGGGGTGGGAGGGCGGGGACCCAACCGCCAGAGGCCGGGGGGTGGGAGGGCGGGGACCCAACCGCCAGAGGCCGGGGGGTGGGAGGGCGGGGACCCAACCGCCAGAGGCCGGGGGGTGGGAGGGCGGGGACCCAACCGCCAGAGGCCGGGGGGTGGGAGGGCGGGGACCCAACCGCCAGAGGCCGGGGGGTGGGAGGGCGGGGACCCAACCGCCAGAGGCCGGGGGGTGGGAGGGCGGGGACCCAACCGCCAGAGGCCGGGGGGTGGGAGGGCGGGGACCCAACCGCCAGAGGCCGGGGGGTGGGAGGGCGGGGACCCAACCGCCAGAGGCCGGGGGGTGGGAGGGCGGGGACCCAACCGCCAGAGGCCGGGGGGTGGGAGGGCGGGGACCCAACCGCCAGAGGCCGGGGGGTGGGAGGGCGGGGACCCAACCGCCAGAGGCCGGGGGGTGGGAGGGCGGGGACCCAACCGCCAGAGGCCGGGGGGTGGGAGGGCGGGGACCCAACCGCCAGAGGCCGGGGGGGTGGGAGGGCGGGGACCCAACCGCCCGAGGCCGGGGGGTGGGAGGGCGGGGACCCAACCGCCCGAGGCCGGGGGGTGGGAGGGCGGGGACCCAACCGCCCGAGGCCGGGGGGTGGGAGGGCGGGGACCCAACCGCCCGAGGCCGGGGGGTGGGAGGGCGGGGACCCAACCGCCCGAGGCCGGGGGGTGGGAGGGCGGGGACCCAACCGCCCGAGGCCGGGGGGGTGGGAGGGCGGGGACCCAACCGCCCGAGGCCGGGGGGTGGGAGGGCGGGGACCCAACCGCCCGAGGCCGGGGGGTGGGAGGGCGGGGACCCAACCGCCCGAGGCCGGGGGGTGGGAGGGCGGGGACCCAACCGCCCGAGGCCGGGGGGTGGGAGGGCGCGGACCCAACCGCCCGAGGCCGGGGGGTGGGAGGGGGGGGACCCAACCGCCCGGGCCCCGGGTGGGAGGGGGCGGACCCAACCGCCCGGGCCCGGGGTGGGAGGGGGCGGACCCAACCGCCCGGGCCCGGGGTGGGTGGGGGCGGACCCAACCGCCAGAGCCCGGGGTGGGTGGGGGCGGACCCAACCGCCAGAGCCCGGGGTGGGAGGGGGCGGACCCAACCGCCAGAGCCCGGGGTGGGAGGGGACGGACCCAAACGCCAGAGCCCGGGGTGGGAGGGGACGGACCCAAACGCCAGAGCCCGGGGTGGGAGGGGACGGACCCAAACGCCAGAGCCCGGGGTGGGAGGGGACGGACCCAAACGCCAGAGCCCGGGGTGGGAGGGGACGGACCCAAACGCCAGAGCCCGGGGTGGGAGGGGACGGACCCAAACGCCAGAGCCCGGGGTGGGAGGGGACGGACCCAAACGCCCGAGCCCGGGGTGGGAGGGGACGGACCCAAACGCCCGAGCCCGGGGTGGGAGGGGACGGACCCAAACGCCCGAGCCCGGGGTGGGAGGGGACGGACCCAAACGCCCGAGCCCGGGGTGGGAGGGGACGGACCCAAACGCCCGAGCCCGGGGTGGGAGGGGACGGACCCAAACGCCCGAGCCCGGGGTGGGAGGGGACGGACCCAAACGCCCGAGCCCGGGGTGGGAGGGGACGGACCCAACCGCCCGAGCCCGGGGTGGGAGGGGACGGACCCAACCGCCCGAGCCCGGGGTGGGAGGGGACGGACCCAACCGCCCGAGCCCGGGGTGGGAGGGGACGGACCCAACCGCCCGAGCCCGGGGTGGGAGGGGACGGACCCAACCGCCCGAGCCCGGGGTGGGAGGGGACGGACCCAACCGCCCGAGCCCGGGGTGGGAGGGGACGGACCCAACCGCCCGAGCCCGGGGTGGGAGGGGACGGACCCAACCGCCCGAGCCCGGGGTGGGAGGGGACGGACCCAACCGCCCGAGCCCGGGGTGGGAGGGGACGGACCCAACCGCCCGAGCCCGGGGTGGGAGGGGACGGACCCAACCGCCCGAGCCCGGGGTGGGAGGGGACGGACCCAACCGCCCGAGCCCGGGGTGGGAGGGGACGGACCCAACCGCCCGAGCCCGGGGTGGGAGGGGACGGACCCAACCGCCCGAGCCCGGGGTGGGAGGGGACGGACCCAACCGCCCGAGCCCGGGGTGGGAGGGGACGGACCCAACCGCCCGAGCCCGGGGTGGGAGGGGACGGACCCAACCGCCCGAGCCCGGGGTGGGAGGGGACGGACCCAACCGCCCGAGCCCGGGGTGGGAGGGGACGGACCCAACCGCCCGAGCCCGGGGTGGGAGGGGACGGACCCAACCGCCCGAGCCCGGGGTGGGAGGGGACGGACCCAACCGCCCGAGCCCGGGGTGGGAGGGGACGGACCCAACCGCCCGAGCCCGGGGTGGGAGGGGACGGACCCAACCGCCCGAGCCCGGGGTGGGAGGGGACGGACCCAACCGCCCGAGCCCGGGGTGGGAGGGGACGGACCCAACCGCCCGAGCCCGGGGTGGGAGGGGACGGACCCAACCGCCCGAGCCCGGGGTGGGAGGGGACGGACCCAACCGCCCGAGCCCGGGGTGGGAGGGGACGGACCCAACCGCCCGAGCCCGGGGTGGGAGGGGACGGACCCAACCGCCCGAGCCCGGGGTGGGAGGGGACGGACCCAACCGCCCGAGCCCGGGGTGGGAGGGGACGGACCCAACCGCCCGAGCCCGGGGTGGGAGGGGACGGACCCAACCGCCCGAGCCCGGGGTGGGAGGGGACGGACCCAACCGCCCGAGCCCGGGGTGGGAGGGGACGGACCCAACCGCCCGAGCCCGGGGTGGGAGGGGACGGACCCAACCGCCCGAGCCCGGGGTGGGAGGGGACGGACCCAACCGCCCGAGCCCGGGGTGGGAGGGGACGGACCCAACCGCCCGAGCCCGGGGTGGGAGGGGACGGACCCAACCGCCCGAGCCCGGGGTGGGAGGGGACGGACCCAACCGCCCGAGCCCGGGGTGGGAGGGGACGGACCCAACCGCCCGAGCCCGGGGTGGGAGGGGACGGACCCAACCGCCCGAGCCCGGGGTGGGAGGGGACGGACCCAACCGCCCGAGCCCGGGGTGGGAGGGGACGGACCCAACCGCCCGAGCCCGGGGTGGGAGGGGACGGACCCAACCGCCCGAGCCCGGGGTGGGAGGGGACGGACCCAACCGCCCGAGCCCGGGGTGGGAGGGGACGGACCCAACCGCCAGAGCCCGGGGTGGGAGGGGACGGACCCAAACGCCAGAGCCCGGGGTGGGAGGGGACGGACCCAAACGCCAGAGCCCGGGGTGGGAGGGGACGGACCCAAACGCCAGAGCCCGGGGTGGGAGGGGACGGACCCAAACGCCAGAGCCCGGGGTGGGAGGGGACGGACCCAACCGCCCGAGCCCGGGGTGGGAGGGGACGGACCCAACCGCCCGAGCCCGGGGTGGGAGGGGACGGACCCAAACGCCAGAGCCCGGGGTGGGAGGGGACGGACCCAAACGCCAGAGCCCGGGGTGGGAGGGGACGGACCCAAACGCCCGAGCCCGGGGTGGGAGGGGACGGACCCAAACGCCCGAGCCCGGGGTGGGAGGGGACGGACCCAAACGCCCGAGCCCGGGGTGGGAGGGGACGGACCCAAACGCCCGAGCCCGGGGTGGGAGGGGACGGACCCAAACGCCAGAGCCCGGGGTGGGAGGGGACGGACCCAAACGCCAGAGCCCGGGGTGGGAGGGGACGGACCCAAACGCCAGAGCCCGGGGTGGGAGGGGACGGACCCAAACGCCAGAGCCCGGGGTGGGAGGGGACGGACCCAAACGCCAGAGCCCGGGGTGGGAGGGGACGGACCCAAACGCCAGAGCCCGGGGTGGGTGGGGACGGACCAAAGGCCAGAGCCCGGGGTGGGTGGGGAAGGACCCAAACGGCTGAGGTCAAGGAGTTGGGGGGGGGGGGTGGGGAAAGGCTATCAAAGCCACAGCTCAAGGTGGGGTGAATGACAGTAAACTCGGGGGGTGGCGGGAGGAGACAGATAGGCTCTAAATTCCAAAGCTCGAGGGGAGAGAGAAGAGACAGTAAACACCAGAGTTCCGGGGGTGGGGAAGATACAGGCACTTAACGCCAGACCTCAGGGGAAGTGGGGCAGTCTCTAAAGCAGGAGTTTATGGTCCTTCAACGAAAACACTTCATGCACCAGTAATTTTCCAATGAATTAAACATTTTAATGACTTGTAGTTATGTTACGTTTAGACTGAGTAAAGATGACCCACTGCTTTAACTACATCAGTAAATCAATTTTGCGGTAGTCCAATAGTCCTATGCTGCTACTGTGGCTTTTTATTCAACTGCTGTGTCCACATTTAGCTCATATTGATGAATGCGCCCTGTCCCCTCGATAGCAACTCCATAACGACTAATTCCGCTAATATCATCGTCAAGAAGCAGTGTTGAATTAAACATGCATAACTAGCCAAGAAATGTACGTGATGAAAAAACTTTAAGTAGAGACTGGAACGAAGGTAAGTAAGAAAGAAGGAATTGGGGCGCTTTTTTGAGGGGGGGGGGTTAAATATTGGTGACCGGCGAGGGGATGTCGGAGGGGCGGGCACTGGATGGGAACGGTCGGTGGGCCTCGGCTTCCCCGGCGCCGCCTGCCCTCTCACGTTTACCTCATCCATTGCTGGCTGCCGTTGGTTCTCCTTCACAGCCGCCAACTGGCCTTTGCCGCCTGTTCCCGGCGCTTTTGCCTTTCCTAGGGATTAAAACATTGAGACGAAGCTCAGCGCATGATCCAAGGCATTCAGATGGGCACGGCAACCGTTCAGGGAGGCGACAGGAGCCTTGATCGAAGGGCTCAACGCCGCGCCACGGTCGCCATCTTTAATTACCGTAGTCACTGCAAAGGCTGACAGGGAGACCCGAAACTCAAACCGCGCGTAAAAAGTAATATATATTTACCCATTCTATGGAAAATAGTTCATCTCAAAGGGGAAATAAAAGTGCCAAAAACGCTGATTAAAATACTATTTTAAACTACAACAGACTCAGTCTCAACACCTTCGAAGTTAAAGGCACTCTGCGTACTGACATAATTATCGTAAAAACTATTACACCGCGTTATTCTCCTCCGGAGATTGGTCAGAATTGTGGGCGATGCGCACAATGTTCCAAGCCCATTGGTCCATTCAGCCGTCAATCACGTTAAACCGATTGTGCGGCTGCCCCGGGGATTTTAAATTACGCGCTTACTTTCTATTGGCTTTGATGACGTCAGCGAGGACGCGGATTGGCTGGCCACGGTAATGTTTTCTGGGGGGAGGGGCGATCACGTGATCGGTACTTGCCGCCGGTGATTTGGGGAGTTTTTTTTCGGGAAAAACCCCCCGCAAATTCAACAAAATTATGCTTCATCATTCAACTTGTTTACTCGATTGTCTGATTCCGGCGGCGCGGCGATTGGCGGAAACGGTCGGCAGTGTGCAGCCTCGGCGGGCGGTTGGACGAGGCTCTCGGCCCGGGGTCACGTGATGGGAGATGGCGGCGCCTGACATGGCGGCGACTGGCTAGCGAGCGAGCGGAGTGCGCGCCCTGTGTCTTCGCCTCGCTTCAGAGCAGCGGTAAGTGTCCAAGTAGACCAACTGTCCCTTCAACTTTCCAGCCGACAGCCAACCCCACCGATTGCCTAAATAGTTACTGTCAGTCTGAGGTAAAATTCCTGTGGAAACAAAGGCCGATCTCCGCGTTAGCCTCTCCTGGGGCGGGCGCCGCTTGGCCGTTCGCAGCCTGGGCGCATCTTGCGGACGACTCCCGGCTCTGAGTGGACTCCTTTTTATATAAAAAACCTTTAGGTAATTTATGTAATGAGAGAGGGGAGAAAATGATGTAGTATGAAGGCAACGGTTAGTCGCCGGGATCGGGCTAGGTCTGGCGCTTGGATAATTTGGGCCTTCCCGATGACTGCATGTGGGAGGAGCAGCCGCCGAGGGCTTCCTTATTTCGGTTTCTCTTTTCTTGGTTACAGATCTCCGTGTTTCGTCTACACTTATCTTCAACCACCATTGCGCAGCCATAAAATAACCCGGAAGTTTGGTTTCTTCCTGAGCACGTGTTATAAGCAGAAGGTTAACATTTCACTTTGCTTAAACCTTCCCCGTCCTCCTTTTAACTGTTTATCTTCTCTCGCCCTGGATAGTTTAATGTAGGTTAGATTGTTTCTTCTTCCTTTGTTGAATGGTTTGACTGTCTAGAGAACCTTTGCATGAAAGTCTTGGGAATGCTTTGGGAGGTTGCGATGTTAGTGGGAGCTCTTAAAATTGTTTCATTGATTTCTAATGGTTCGCAGAGACTTCTCAACTCAGTTTGGAGTGCTACATTTCACTCTGGGTCACCTCTAAGCTAACCTTGTGTATTATGTATCTGGCAAAGAAGAATGCCATAATCTAGTTAACGAGACGTATTCCACCTTTTGGAAAAATATACAAAGAAATGCATGCAGCATAGAACAAGGCTGTGGCTCTCTTCGTCCAAGATCAATATGGTATTCTGGGCTTATCCCATTTGCCTACACTTGGTCCATATCCCTTTATTTATAAATCTATCCAGTTACAGATTTGTGAATGAATGTGAAGGTTTTTACTTACAGTTTGCATTTGTTAATTTTAAACAGCATTCTCAATTTTATGTTTTTGGCCTTTTTGAAGGTCAAGAACAAAATGTGTTTGACAGAAAAATGTCCTTGTAAAAGGATAAGTTATTGATGACCTTGTACACAACATTGAGGCCAGATATTTTAATTGATTTCTAACTATATTCAAGTAATTTAAATCATCTGGTCACTGGTTAAGGTCATTTCTTTTAACTGGCAGAGTACGAGTTTGAGTATCTGGAGGGGGTTACTGTTTAATTGAAATGTCTTTGATTACAATTGAGATTTTTGCAAGATAGTACAAATATTATTTCATGATTATCTGTTTTTGTTTGCCTTATTTCTACAGAAGCCAGTTTTAAATTTCTTTTTATTTCTCTGCCCTGTTGAGCTTTCTTTGACAAGCTAAACAATGTCAAAGAAGAAACATTTGGTTTTCATCAAAGCAATTCAGCTGAAATGCTTTGATTTATGAGGGATATATTTGATCTTGCCCTTTAGTTTACATTGAAAAGCTGTTCATAAGCCAGATAGTGACTGAGTATTGGGAAAGAGAGACAAACTTCACACACCTTGGGTTATTTGTAACGGGTTCTGACTTCATTTGTTATTAGAATCTTTCAGGTTCTGGATCTGATTTTGATTTTTAGTTCATGCAATATTTAACAGGTAAATGCCGTTGCTTTATTGTGTTGCGTTGTGAGGTTTAATAGTTTGCTACAAGTTCTAAAATTTCTACAGCAGAGCATTACTATTTAGATTCTGAAGAACAGAAACTGAAGTTGCGTGATATTTTTAAATAATCTGTTGTGAGTTGATAATTTGCACATTTGCTTTTGTGAGATGATTAACTTTTGTAAATTTAAAAATAAAAGACCACTATCTGTTGAGTTGTGATTCAAAGCATGGACTGAATTTGGTCTTCAATGTCTGAATGGATATGTGGGCATTGTTTGAGAAGTGGTAAAAAATTTTCTGTAATGTTTGATCAGTCTGAAATTTTGTACTATGGTGGGTTATTGAGGCTAGATCATTAGAAGTATTTAAAGATAAAGTAAAAGATCAGAGAATTGAGGGCTATGGGGAACTGGTGTCGAAGTGTCCAGGGGCAGATCAATCCCACTGAAAGGTGGGGAAGGTTTGAAGTGCTGAGGGGCCTGCTTCTGCTTCTATTTTCTGATATTTGATTTAAAAAGTGTATGAATGTAGAATGGCCCTCCTTCCCCCTTTCACCCACTGCTTTGTAATAAGATCATGGCTGATTTTTTAAAATCTTGGTTCAATTGTTCTGCATTAAGATAATCACAGATTCCTTTATTTGCTTCAAATCTAAATATTGGTTTCTCTCTTGAATTAATTCAGTGCCTGCACCTCCAAAACCCCTGTGGGTAGAGAATTCCAATGATTTGTCATCTGGTGGAAGGAAATCTGCCATTTTCCCTGAATGACAGACCTCTGATCCTAGATGTCTAGCTACTTCATTTATCCTGTCAATCCTTGTAGTAATTTGTGTTTTATTGAAGCCATGTCTCATTTTTTGTAACTTGAAAGAATTGGACCAGGTCTGCTGAATATACAACTCTGCCATCCTGAGGGGGAAGAGGAGAACCAAATACCAGTAATTGGTCTGGTGCATCTTGGGTGCTCTCACTAAATCACAAGTATAAACTTTGCTAGGAATGGAGACAACCTGTGCATTATTATTCCAAGTGTGGTCTCAGAGTCTGTCTCATCATCCTATCAAAAATCTATACTAATCCCACTAACCAGCATTTGGTCCATGTACTTGTCGAAATAATGCTTAAAACTTTGAGAGTGCATATCTCCACCATGCACTCGGACAGTGCATTCTGAAATGGTGAAAAAAAGTCCTCCAATTCCCTCTAAACCACTTTAACTTTTCTCTAAAACAAAGCTCTCCACTTTTATAAATTACTTCTATAGGGAAATGTTTCCAAGTATGTGCTCTACCTATGCATTTTGTATGCTTATATCAAGTCTATTCCAGCCTCTGCTCTAAGAAAAACAAATTCACTATATTTAGATTTATATGATTATTTTTGTATTTCTCAACAACCAGGGTTTCATAAATGCTATCCTTGCTTTTCACTCAAATGGGGACACCTTGGCCCAGACTTTCACTGTTTAACTTTTAGAAGACTCCACTTGTAGGATGAAGAATTGCCTGCAAGTAGCCTCCCAGTTTAATTTTACCGTGCCCTGTCTAACGATTTTGAAAATGGCCTTGTCTAAATCTGGACTTTAGTCTGAACTGGTGTCCTGTTCCATATCTATGTTTAAGCTTAGATCCTCTCCCTCAAGTTTCTCCTCACAACTGTCCCATCACCACGGTTGCCTTTTTTTTAAAAAACCGTCAACAACTTCGATATGTTATAGTCCCCTCCTCCAAATCGTTGATGTTGGTGGTGAACTGCTGCAGACTACACTGAAGATTTTGTATGGCACTCTTGGAGAGGAAGTTGGAATATTTAGATTCACCAACAGCAAGTGAATGACGATATATTTCTAGATTCCAATTAATTTTGTCATTCCTTAACTATGATGATTGTGACAAGTCTGCAGCATCTAATCTAATTTGTTGATTTGTTTTGCCGTCTGGCATGGTCTCCTGCATACCTTTGAGCTTCACCAGTTTACCATCTTATTTTTAGGCTCAATGTTGTTCATTTAAAAATAACTGACCCCCTGTTTAATTGGAAGTGGGCAGGAAAAAAGGTCATAGGATTAAAGATTATGATGAATGCACCTTTAACAAGGTGCAGAACCTCTTCTAACGTGCTGCATATGTTCTATAACATTTAGCATGATGGTGGTGCCACACAAAATAGATGTTGATTGTGACCTGGATAAAAGGGCCAGACTTGTCACCTAACTAACTGCATGGTGGTCATTCTTGGTAGTGTTCATGGTCATCCCTTCTCTCCTATATAGATGTGAGACCTGAACTCTACCAGTGTAACATCAAACAAATGGAGAAATTTCACATGTGTGCCCTCCGTTCCATCCGTGGCAAGACTGTGTCTTCAATCTGGTCGTCTTGGGTCATGCAAAGTTCACCAGCATTGAGTCCCTGATCATCAGAGTCCAGATGCAGTGGGTTGGACAAGTCATCAGAATGGGCGACCACCGTATGCCTCGCTAGCTGCTCTCTGGTGAGCTGAAGACCAGAAGGATCTCAAGGTCATCCACGCAAATGCTATAAAGACCCTTGAAGGAAACCCTATGCTGCTGTGACATCAAGCCAAGAGATCTAGAAGTTGCAGCTGCGAACAAAACCTGCTGGCTAGCCCTGTGCTTTGAGGCCCACACCAATTTTGAAGACAGGCGCTCCCAAAAACTGGTGGAAAACCATGAACGGTGTTACAAAGCAGCAACAAAGTTATTACAACAGTAGACTTCCAGTGCCCCCATTGTTCTAGACTCTGCTTCCAGACGAGGACTGCAGAGTCACCTTCGGGTCCACAGATGAACTGCACAACAACGTGTCTTCTTCCAATCGATACATGGTGATGCAAAATAGACTTTGAGTGTGTCCTGCTCAGAAAGGCCAGACTTGCCACCAAACTAACTGCATGGTGGTCCTTCTTGCCAGTGTTGCGATGGGCAGATGCATGTGCAACAGAGGGGTGCAATACTTAGTGCAGATCCAGTCTAGCAGTATTGTTTAAATTCTGTTGGTGTAAGTGGATTTAACAAAACTGCTGTAATACTTCTGGAAGAGTATTCAGTTGAGAACTGAAAGTGAGCTTGGTGTGATTAAGCTTCATACTTTTCAAAGCTACCAAATACTTCATCACTTCCTTAATCACTTTTTTTGTGTGACTGAAGCACATCTGGAAAAAAATACAGAAATTTACCAGACCTTTCTTGACATAATCTTCTAAACCTGTGATCCCTCTTGTTGAGAAGGGCTTAGCCAATCGATACACAGGAGTAACACCATTCAAAGGTTGCTTTCCAACCTGCACATCATCCATACCTGTAAATATATTACTGGTCAAATTTCTGACTCGCACCACCAGACTACATAAAAGGATACAATATTTTCCACAATTTTTTTTTCCACAGTCCAAGATTGCTTTACATCAGCTGTCAGGTACACTTATGTATTTTGGCCAGATGCTATTGATGAGGGGTTCACAGCCACTTTATGCTTCAGGCATGTCCTGTATTGTCTTGAGTATTTCAGCCTTGAGCAGCCCAATAGGCAGTAATCACTATGGTGCTGTCAATTCCTCTACAGCCATTCTACTCTTAATTCATGGCTGTTACGCACATAGTCAAGTTCCGAAAGCTGTTTAAAGGTACTTTGTCAGTTCCTCTGCAGCCATTGTTTGACTGTTATGCACATAATAAAAGTTGGTTAGGATGATAATAATACTAGATTTGACTGGTGAATTATTACCATCGTAAAGTAGTTTACGGGCTCTTCTGCACAATTCCTCACCAGGGATCTTACTGTAGATCATGACTATGAACCATTGTGCAGAAAAACAACCGAAATGGATCATAGCGACTGCTTTAAGTTTCATTTTTTTTGGTCTTGTCAATAAGTTCCACCTTTGGAAAAGCCTAATGTAATAATTATTTTTATTTCCAGATGACAGACCCAGGCCAAGATCTTCTGCTTGCTGCTTTAAGCGAAAGTGGGATTAGCCCCAATGACCTTTTTGATGCAGATCCTCTTGATGCTGGCATGATGTCACCTTTGTCATCTAGTAGCTTGCAGCAGGTAAAAATGATTTTTTACATCATTTGTATTGCTGTATCTTAATCTTTGGTGTGATTTCATGTAATAATGTCCAATTTGTGAGTAAAGGTAGGGATTAGTTATATTAAAATTGCATGAATATTGGCCCAGATTGAGATGCCAGGAATCTTGTATTTGCTGTACAAATGATTAGGAGCAAATTTTGGCCAGATTAACTCCATAATCCAAGAAATAGTTAAAACATTACAGTTCTTATTGCCTTGTTCTGGGAACAATGTAAATGCTTTGGAGAGGGTGCAGAGTTTACCAGGATGATGCATGGATTGGAGAACATGTCATAATACGCAAGGTTGACAGAACTCGGGCTTTTCTCTTTGGAATGACAAAGGAAGAAGGGTGACTTAATAGAGGTACACAAGATTGAGGGGCTTCGATAGGGTGGCAGCCAGCATCTTTTTCCCAGGGTGTCAATAGCAAATACCAGATGACATCTGTTTAAGGTAAGTGGAAGAAATTTGAGGAGAGTGTTGGTTGCCTGGAATGCATTCTCTCAGGGTGGTAGTGGAGATTGGTACAATAATGATATTTAAAAGACTCTTGGACATGTACATGGATACAAGAAAAATATGAGTGTGAGGTAGGAAAGGATTAGATTCTTGTGGCATTGGTTTACATCTGTCAGCATAACATTGAGGGCCAAAGGGGCTGTACTGTTCTATTATGTTCTATTTATTTTCACTTGGTGTCTCTTGAAAGGCCAACCATTTTGTCATTGTTCTTAAAGTGGAGACAGTCAGATATAGATTTGGGTTTGGAAAGATAGCATGCAGAAATTCAAAGTTGTATACTGTTAGATCAGATTACCTATAGTCTGAGAAATAAATTTCATCTGTCCTGGAAAATATGGTGCCCTTGTTTACAAAATGTTGGTATGTACATTTAAAGCTCTCTGAAGACCCACTTCTTTGTAACATCCAATCAGAATTTATGTTATAACTGTTTGTCCTTTTGGTATTCTCTGTTTCTTTTTATTCTCTTTCCAATTCTTTATCTCCTTCTTTTATGAGGGTTTTGGAAGGAGAGGGAGGTGGGGCTGGTTGAGGGGTTAGGTAGAGGGGGGGGGGTTTCTTTTTCTTATATACCATATGTAACTTTTTTATATATAATTTTTGAACTTGTGTAATGCAATTCATATTGTGTTTCAAAAATTAATTTTTTTAAAGTGAGACAAGCTACTGCTACAATCCTTCTGATGGAAGATGCTGTCCCAGACATTTTTGTTATGAGCTCAAGTTACAGAAATCTACCAATTTTCGCGTTTAAATAAAATTACTTGATCTGCACATCTCCTTTAAACTACCTCTTCTGCCCGTCTCCCCACACCAACTTGAAATGCATGTCTTCCAGTATGTGACTTTTTTTTAAACCTTGGAAAAATTATTCTGACTGACTGCTCTATCTATGCCTATAGTAATTTTATCAACTATTTGGCATGATCTTCACCTCTACTCCAGAGAAAACAACTCTGGTTTATCCAACTTGTCTCCATGGTTTATACCCACAAATCCAGACAACATCCTGGTAAATCTCTTCTTCCTTTCCCAAACCCCATAAATCCTCCCTTTAATGGGGTGACCAACATTCCATGCCTGGGCTTTGAATAGGTGAAAGATTACTTCCTTACTCCATAGTCAATGCCAAGACCCATGAATACAAGTATACCATATGCCTTCTTTACCTCCATTTGTACTTGAGTGACCATTTTCATGAAACTTGAAAGTCTACAGATGCTGAGATTGCAGTAAAAACACAAAAATGCTAGATGAACTCAGCAGGTCTCGCAGCGTACATAGGAGGTAAAGATACATAACTGATGTTTTGGGCCTGAGCACTTCAAGGTATGAGCAATAAGCAGGCAGGTTCCTGAATAAAAAGGCTAGGGGAAATGGGAGGTGGAGGGAGGAGCACTATCTCTCCCCTTTCCCTATTTCCATTTCTCCTTTCCTCTAGATTTGTCTTTTTCTTTTACTCGGTCTCCTTTTCTCCAGCTCTATTTTCACAGAGCCACCCCACCCTGATCAATTCTCACCTTCTCTACCCAATAAGAATACTGTTGGATCTAAAACTATTTTAATCTTGTACAGATATTCTAAAAACGATTGAATTTTCTTCCAAAAAGATTGTGTATGTATACATGACCAAACGGCATGAAAAAAAGTTCCAACCGTATCACCACATCTAAAACACAAATCTGATTCATGAAAACCATACTTTTTTAATTTTTCAGGTGTTAAATATGATTGATGTAAAAAATTATAGTTAATCATTGCCTAACGGACATTTATCAATCTAGTTACACTAACATAATAAATATCTAACCAATCTTCTTCAGAGAAAATAAAACCAATATCCGCTTCCCATTTAATTTTAGATCTATCCCAACCTTTTTTATCCATACCATCCTGTAATATTTGATACATAAATGAAATATACCCCTTCTCTGGTGCCTTCATAAGAAAAGTCTCAAATTTAGTCATTTTAGGTAAAATCATATCTCTACCAAACATACATTTTACCAAAGATCGAATTTGATAATAAAGAAATATCAATACCAAAATCTTCCCTCATCTGATTAAAAGATTAAAAACTTACCCTCTTTAAAACAATCTCCCAAATTTTTCACACCTTTAAATCTCCAATGCAATAAACTTTGATTATGTATTGAAAAAGAAATAAGTTGATTATTATACAACGGAGTCAAAGTCAATAATTTACCCCATGAATCTATCATTTTATTCTTTATCCATAACTTCATTAAATGTTTTAGTATAGGCACATTTATATTGTTGTAACAAATTCATATTCCACCGCTAAATCTACATTTAATTCAGGCAATGTAATTTGTGAAGGATATTCATATATTTTTTCCTCATCCTTTAAAGATTCGGACTGATATAATTGTTTATAAAAATTCCTAAAATCTTAATTAATTTCTTGAGTTTTATGTATTTTGACCAGTTTCTCTTTTTGTTGCTATTATTTTTCTTGATAATTGTTCCACTTTGAGTTGCCATGCTAAAACTTTATGGACTCTATCACCTAATTCATAATATTTCTTTCGTTTGCACAGTACATCACTTTCTACTTTAAGATCGTTTGTATTAAGTTCCAATTTTTTTGATCCCAATAATATTTGTTTCTCTTTTTTATGAACATGCAATTCCTTTTCTAAATACAATACATCTTTGTCTAATTGATCTACTTCTTTCATATATTCCTTCTTTTAAATGTGTAACATTATTTGTGCTCTTAAATAGGCTTCCATAGAGTCCCATATAATAAATTTATTTGCTACTGAGTGTTCATTAATTTCTAGAAAAAACTTTCTGTTGTCTCATAAATTCACAAAAGTGGTTCCTCTTTAAAAAGTACTGTATTAAATCTCCATCTATAACCTACATTTTGTTCTTCTTCCAAAGCAATTGACATCACTAAAGGTGAATGATCCAATAATATTCTTGCTTGATATTCAATCTTCTGAATTCTAGTTTGTAATTGTGTAGAGACTAAAAACATCAATGCAAGTACACGATCCTTTATCCGGACATCTAAAATCCTGAAAGCTCCAAAATCTGGCAAGTGGGGAGAGAGATGGCAGTGTGAGTTAGGGGAGGGGAGACTGGCAGTGCGAGTCGGGCGGGCGAGTGGGGGGAGACCGGCACCGTGACTGGAAGGGGGTGAGGGTGGAATTTGGGTGGGTTTAAATCTGGCTTTCTAAAATCCAGAAAAATCCAAAATTCGGAACACACTGACCCCCAAGGGTTCTGGATAAAGGATTGTGTACCTGTATGTGAATACGTCTTGTGTCTAAAATAATAGCCCCTATCATTAGGATGAATTTTCCTCCAACTATTAACAAGTCTCATCTCTTTCATTAAATCTGTCACGATTTTAACTATTTTTAACAATATTTCCACCTGATCTATTGAATTTTGAATCAAAAGTAAAATTAAGATCTCTATCCATTATTATTTTCCCCTCTCGCTTGATAATTGCATTAAAAAATCTTGTATAAATTACCCATCTTCTACATTTGTTGCATAAAAATACTTTAATGTCCAATATTCTGAATAAATTTGACAATTATTACATATTTCCCTGCTTTATCTATACTTGTGTCCAATATTTTAATTGGTAATTTTTTATTTATTATAGTTACTCCTCTGGCCTTGGAATTAAATGAAGAAGCCACTACAGATCCAACCCAATCTCTTTTTAACTTCCCATGTTCTATTTCAGTCAAATGAGTTTCCCGCAAAAAGGCTATATCTACTTTAAATTTTTTTTTCCCATTTTATTGGATTCTGAATTCCATTGATATTAATACTAAAAAAATTCAATTTTCCTGCCATTAAGTAACAATATTACATCTTTTGTCCATCGATTGTCCCTTTCCCACTCCTCTCACTCCCACTGAAATAACAGCACATCTTACAATAATCTTGGTCAATCCTGGCACAAAATAAGAAAAGATAGAAATAAGAACAAAAGAAGACCCCCCCCCCCCCCCCCCCCCCCCCCCGAGGCACGTGGTGTTGTTGCATCTCTATTTCCCTGATTGGGATGTGATCCAAATCACATTCATGCTCATGATTTCGCATGGTCCTCACTAACTTGCTTAATATACCAAATAATCCCTTATTCTGTTTTTAATCATAGATTCTAATTCTCTCGTAGGTCTTTTAAAATATATATAGATCACTTAAAGATTAAACCCTCTCCATTTCAAACTCTCTTGAAATATGACTTTTTTTTCTCCAGTTACAGCAAAACTTTTTCCATCTGATAATACATTCAAGTATCAGCATCCACCTGTCTTGCTTTTTCTGGCAATTAATCTGCAAACACCTTTGCCTCATGGGGTTCTGTGAAAAACCTATTTCTCCCTTCTGGAACAAAGACCATCAAAATTGCTGGATACCTTTAGACAAAGGCATAACCTTTCTTCCATAACACATTTTTAACTGCATTGAATTCTTTCCTCTTTTTCAACAACTGAAAACTTGTATCAGGATTTTAAAAAATCTTATTCCTATTATAAATCATGGGTGACGGTCGTTCTTTTGCTTGCTTCGCTGCCAGCTCTAAAATCTTCTCTCGTACTTCACACTAAGAAATCGGGCATGGCTTCTGGTCCGGCTGTGGCTTTGGTCTCTATGCGCTCTCTCAATTTCAATGTCTCCTTGAAATTCAGTCACTCCCAAAGATTGTGGAATCCAATGTTGTAAAAACTTTTTAATTTCTTGTCCTTCATCACCTTCTTTAAGTCCAGTAACCTTTGTTGTTTCTTCTGCTGAAGTTCTCTAAAATATCTATTTTCTGATCTTTTGTTGCAGCTGCTTTTGCTTGTGCCACTTGCATCCTTAATGCCTTGAATTTCAAATTCATTTCCTTTAATTTTCTCATCCATAACTTCAAATCTTTTATCCACCTGCTGCATTATTTTCTCAGCTTTCTCCGTAAAAGTCTAGTTTTCAGCTACAATTTCTCCCTCTTTTTATTTCTGCCGTGATAAACTTTCTTTCTTGTTGGGAATATTCCATGTATTTTTTTCATTTCTGCTACAGAAATAAATAATTCTTTCATTTTCTCCAGCTGTTTGGCCTTGGGACTTTGAGTAAACAAAAACTCCTGTTCTTCTTGTTCTTATTCTTGCTTGCTGGAGCTGGAAGTCTAAGGTATTTTTTAAAGTTGCCTCTTTCTTTTGTTCTCTGCTCATGCGTGACTTCTCATGCGTACACAGTCACATCTTCACCCAAGTTGGGTGGCCATTGTCTGGAGAGACTCTGAACTGCAGATTCCAAGGTCTCCCCTGTCTCCTGGCTTATTTCCCCTGGGTAGTACCTTATGAACAGCTCCTGGATCCTTCCTCAAGGTAGGCCTTACTTCCTTATCTCTATCACTTTCTTGTTCAGTTTCTTGTATTGTAATGGCTGACTTTTCTTTATTTGGTGCCATTTTAAAATGTTCTGCAGGTCCTTACGATACTTCTTTCTTCTATTTTTCTTAAGTTTTGCTAACTTTTTTGACTTTTTCCAACTTTTTCGAGGAGAGTAGGGATTTGCAGTGAACCCCACATCATAACATGTAGTCTTGAATGTGTAGCAGGCTATGCAGTTGCGTGGTCGTTGCAGCCATTAATGAACAATGGCTGGCCTAGGCATTTCCCTGGAACATGTGGGGGAAGCGACATCGACGGGCCTTGGAACCCCACCATTGATGATAGAAACAGTACAGCTCACTGATGGGACGTGGCGTTTGGATGGTCAGTCGGTGGTCTTCGTGGGTGGGCACTGATGACACGGTGCTGTCACCTGCTTGAGTGAAGGGCAGGCATCTCTCTTCACTGCCCATAGCAGGTCTGCTTGGCCAGCCACCTTCCTGGGATCATCGAAGTCTCCCTCTGTGACAAGCAGCCAGATGTACTCAGGCAGCCTCTCCAGGAAAATCTGCTAGAACAGCAGGCAGGAGGTGTGGCCATCGTTGAGAGCAAGCTTGTCGCTAATGAGGGCGGAAGGGGCGCTGTCCCCCAAACCATTCCTATGCAACAGCTTGCACTTTGAGAGCTGGAAAATGTGGTTAACAGCTTTTTGATGGCCACATGCCTTCCTTGTTCTGGGGCCTGCTGGAGGAAGTTGATGATGCTGGCTGTGGTGTTCTGATCGAGGACGCTGACCACGTGGTGGTAGCACGTGTCGTCAGCGGAGATCCGTCAAATGGTGAACTTCATCTCACCCTTGATTGCGATGTCCTGAAACCGGGCAGCTTCAACGCTAAGGCGTTGATCACAGGTTGCTTTTCCATCTTTGTGCCCAAAACGCTGTTTGGACCAATCAGGAGGTTGCTACAGCTAGGTGATAGCTCTCAGTTATAGCCCTAAGGCTGTAGCTTGAATCTGCAGAACAAAGACACACACCACTAGAGTGTATTTGATACTGAACTTGTGCAGTGGCAGCTCTGCCTTTTATAGGCAGCTCGGCCGTGTCACCACCGGGGTGTCGCTTGAGCGGGCCGGCTACCAATTGGTTACCTTGGATGCCTGGGCCCCGATTAGGGCCCCCTGCAATCTATTGGCAGTAATTGGCCATTTTCACCGCTCTGCCTGCGGCCTATGGAAATGAGGGTTTCTACTTGCACAATGCTTTGCCAGTTACCGTGTTCGATGGCCATTTCCTGCATTGGCCTGAGCTGTGGGCCGCTGCAGTCCTTCATTAACCCTGTCCCCTTGCGCTTGATGTTCTAAAGTTCAACCTCATACACTTGCCCTACTGCCTGTCAAGCCTATTCCAGATCCAAATTGTCAATTCCCCGTGGATCTCATGAATCTTGACTGGATGTTCTGAGGGACCTTGTCAAATGGCTTGCTAAAATGTGTCCACTGCCCGACCCTCATCATTAACCTTCATCACTTTTTCAAAAAACTGAATCAAGTTTGTAAAGTTGTGCTAACTATCCCAAATCTGGGCATACATTTCTAAATGTACATGAATTCTAAATGTACATTTCTAAATGTACTATTCCTCTCGAATAGTTTTTTTACCACTAATGTGAGGATCACTTGCCTGGGATGTCTTACATTATCCCCATTTCCCTTCATGAACAGAACAACAGTGACTACTCATCAATCTTCTGGGACCTCACCTGTTGCTAGTGAGGCTATAAAGGTCTTTGTCCATGCTCTAGTAATCTACCTGAACCGCTGATTTTCCTCCAGCGAATTTTTGATTGTTCAAGATTCTCGCATCAACAGTTTTTTTTCTTGGGGGTTCTCTTTATGCTCCTTAATGCTAGATTTTTTAATGGAATTCCTTGAACTGACTTTTAGAGTAGTGTTCTGGAAAATGCTGTTAAAACTTGACAGATATATAGCTTATTGTAAAGGCTAACTGTTTTGGAAAATGGTCATTTCATCTGAATTTAGTTTACAGATTTTGAATACAGTAATCAATAATTTGTTAATTTTCATTAGAGTAGTGATTTTTAAAATTGGAAAAGATTTAACCTTTAGACCTGTTGTACATGAAATGTAGAATTTGATCATTTAGAGTTTTTGCCCTCTATTTTTAGGTTGCATGGAATTGTGATTTAATCTGACATTCTTCATCTCATTCTCCAAACCAATACATTTAACCTATTTAATGCATATAATGTGCGCGGCGCCCCCACACATTGTGTGTGTGCAATATGAGAATATTTTTAAGTTGAAAGAACATGCACAGTTTGTAGCAGCTGTGGGAAAGATGCGCCAGCAATTTATAGTGGCCGTGGGAATGTTACAGCAAGCATGAGAATATATACTGGAGGCAATGAAAGAAAGCGCTCAATTTATAGCGGCCGTGGGAAATTTTGATCTTGGGAATATCTTTGTATTAAATACCATGGTATTCCTATAAATAGGACATTCTGCTAGTACACTGCACCTTTTCAATGATAATTGCCTAGACCTGTCCCTGAGATTAACACATCAAGTGCTTCTGATTTGAGACATTAGAATTAAAATCCTGCTCAACTCTGAAGCCTGTCTTCAATCATTTAATTGATTCCTCTCCAAAGCTTATTAATGTGTTGCAGCAGGATATCATCTATATAACAAGTGATTGACACCTCTGGGGGAAATTGATTTGATATTAACTGTGGCGAATACTGATAGGTCTTTTACCTCGTGTCCTATTTAAATGCAAATTTCTGTCAATTGGAATTTACAATGGTATATGTTTGTGCACGTTATACGAAAATATTTTTACACAATTTATGATTTTCTGCGTGTTATGTGTGCACATTATATGTTTGTGCACATGATATGAGTGAAAATATGGTACTTTTGTTAAATAAATCAGTGCTGTTCATCTCTACTTTAATTTGTAATTACACTTGCTAGTAACCAGGGCCATTGGTTAAGGATGGCAAGTGAAGAAAAATTGGTCTATTTTATTGAATTGCTTAATCACTTTAAGAGCTTCTATTGTGTCACCCATAAGTTTCTTTCAGATAAATGATTGCCAACTTCCTCTGACTCATGATTATTCATTTTGTAACACAAGAACATTTTCATTTCTATCATTTATATTTTCTTCTCAACAGCCACCAACAGCAACCACTTTTGTGCTAAATCAGTTGAATCAGCTGCCAAACCTTGGAACAACGTTAATTGTGACAAAGGCACCTGTAAGTGCAGTGTCTCGTCCTACAGTTACTGTAGCAAAGGTTATTCAAACCAGCTCACTTGCACTAACCTCTACAGCTGCTCCAACAGCAGCTACAGCATCAACCAAGGACCAGATCCAGCTTAAAGACCTTCTTAAAAGCAACAGCTTATCTGAACTGATGAAAATGAAACCACCATCGAATATTGTTCAACCAATTACAACAGCAGCCAGTAAGTTATTTTCAGATCTATGGAAAATATGCTCCATTAATATTCCTATATTAAATATTGCATAGTCTCTTTGTATCTACATATTGTTTTGAAAAACTCCTTCATTGTTGAACTGAGTAGATAAGTTAAAGTTGGATGCAAACTGAACTGTTTTACAATTGTCTAATGTTTGGATTGCAAATGCATATGCGTTTTATAAAAATTTGCGTTGATGTGATATTGAATGTCTAAATTACTGAAAATGAATCCAGGAATGGATCTTTCATTAGCCTCTGCTTCAATGCAGTCTCTGTCTGTTATCAAGTTCCCCGGCACGGTTTAGTGTTGTGGTTAGCACAATGTTGTTATAATGACAATGATCAGGACGAGGGTTAGAATCCCATGCTGTCTGTAAGGAGTTGCTTCATTCTCCCTGTGTCAGTCGGGGTTTCCTCTGGTTCCTTCCCACCATTCAAAATGTACTTGGGGGTTGTAGGTT
Source organism: Narcine bancroftii (assembly GCF_036971445.1). Classification (NCBI taxonomy): domain Eukaryota; kingdom Metazoa; phylum Chordata; class Chondrichthyes; order Torpediniformes; family Narcinidae; genus Narcine; species Narcine bancroftii. Next base: position 195,822,524 of record NC_091472.1, read on the forward strand.
AATTGGGTGTAATTGGGAGGCAAGGGGTCATGGGGAGAAATAGTCTGTTACTGTGCTGTACGTCAAAAAAAAATTAATTAATGCCTTGCCCTGTATCCCCTATGAGAGGAAACATCATGTCTAACTTTATCCTGTCAATCCTATTAAAAATATTTTGTGTTGCAAAGTGGTCATGTCTGCTTACTCTTCTCAAAGCACAACCCCAACCCCAGAATTGCGTGGAACTGTCATGGCATACTTTTGTAAGCACATCTTTGAATAGGGTGGCAGATCTATTTGGAATATTCCAGTTGCTCCTGAACAAGGTGTCCTGAGAGGCCAATGGATTATTCCAGAATCATGATTCAAGTATAATGATAGCCTGATCCCTCTGAACATTGACATCAGTTTTGTCCACTGCCATTTAAAAATACTCCATTTGTTTTATTTTTCAACCAAAGTGGCTCATTGGTTTTTCCACATTATATGAGGTGAAGTATATTCAAAATTGAAATGCTATGAAGTTGGGCCCAGTATCTCCTCTGTTACATATTACTGGAACATCTTAAGTAAAGATTTAATGTTCCTTAAGAGCTGGAGTTTGGATTGTTAATCCTGTATTCACATGTAGAGATATAAATTGTAGCTTGGATAAATTTATTTTTCTATCCACAATTCTTTTCATCTTTGAGATCTTTCTCATTTTACGTTTGGGCATCTTTTCCAGCTTGTGTTGGTGTGGGGCTGAGGTAGATTTGGGTTCAAATCCTGCAGTGTCTGTAAGGAGTTTGTACGTTCTCCCTAGCCACTTTTAGGTGGCCACAATACCCGACTGTAAAGCAGCCTATTGTACTCCTTTGTGGCTGTCGGGTGGCGACCTGAAAGTGGAGAACCCGGCCAGGAGGTTTACCTATCTAACCCTTCTCCTGTAAGTATAATATCCTGCTCCGAGAATCCCCCGTTGCACCTGAAAGCAGTTCAGGCAAAGCTGCTAGCAGCTTTCAGGTGTGTAGCAGCGGGCAGGCTGTTGACAGTCAGCTGGCGACCTGCTGACAGCCACCCTCCCCACTGCCGCCATGGGACAGTGTGGGGCAGGAGTCACCGTGTGGACCAGGGACAATTTGGGGCAGGAGTCACCGTGTGAACAGGGGACAGTGTGGGGCGTGGGGTAGGAGTCACCGTGTGGACTGGGGACAGTGTGCCAACACCTACCCACCCCGCTGCATGACAGTCATGTGGCATAGGTCTATGGGGCTGCTCCAGCCCCGTAGTCCCATGTCGGGGGGCTGTCAGGCAGCAAGGAAGCGAGCTGTCAGATGACTACCCCTGCACAGGCTCAGGAGCCAGCGTTTGCTCTGCGGCCCCTCTTCCCCGCTTCAGACCTTTCGGGTGGCAGAGCACCTCCTTCAGCGCTGCAACCTGAATGTCCCTTCTCAGACACCCGCAGCCTGCTCCATAGCCACATTCTCCAGGCAATTCCACCAGAAAGCAGCTCCTATGTCCTTGTGGGTTTTCACCTTGGGGCTTTGGTTTTCTCCCACCGTTTGAAACGTACTGGTGGTGTAGGTTAATTAGGTGTAAATTAGGCCATTTGGACTCATGGGCCGAAATGGACTGTACCATGCTGTATATCGAAATTTAACAAAACTGCCTTAGAAGATGGGAGTATTTTACATCGAGAAATAGCAACAAAGATAGTTCAAAGTTCTTTTTATTGTCACATAATAATTTATTAAAAATGTAATACTGTATACTTGAACTTTTGTCTGCCCAAAGACCTGCCCTAAGATGTTGCTGGTCCATGCTTTTGATGCTTATTTATATATATCTATATATAGATATATAGTATAGAACTATATATCTGACATTCCAGATAACATTAATACTGAGCAACAATTGGTAAAATTAAAAAGAATAACATTTATATTTGAATGATCAGTATCTTTTCCACGTAAAATCAGGACTGAAGTTGCCTTGTTGCTATTCCTATTAATAAGTTGAATGCCAACATCTATTGGCATTTGAGGTAAGAATCATGGAACTGGAAAGTTTGGCCTAACTCATATGTGCCAACCATTTGCCTGTATTTGTTCCTCTAACTATTTTCTTTCCACATACTTGTCTTAATGGCTTTTAAATGCTGTAATCCTACCCATTTCCACAGCTTCGTCAGGGAGCTTGTTCAAAAATGCACCACCCTCTTAATGGGGGGAAAAATCCCTTTTTAAAATGATCTTTCTCTTCTTGCCTTAAGCCAATGTCTCTAATTTCAGACTCCACTACTCTGCAGAGGGTTGGGGGGAGACGGCTGAATATTTTGTCTGATCTATGTCCCTTGTGATTTATAAAAAAAAACTCTATACTTCAGCCTCCTCTGCTGTAGGGTGATAAAGCCTCAGTGGACTGGAGGAGTCACGTGATGGAGTAATGGCCAGTAGGGTAAAACCAGCCCTCTCCAGAAAAGAATAAAAGTTAAGAAAAGACAAAGTTCAATAAATATAAAATGTAAGAAATAAAAGATAAAGTTGCAGAGAAGAGAAAGAAGATGGCACCTAAGAAGGAAAAAGTTAAAACAAAGGGGGGGGGGGGAAGAAGAAAAGACTAGAAAAGAAAGGAGAAGGCCTTACCTGCACGAAGGAACAGGGAGCTGTGGTGGAGAACAGCGCCCAATCTCCGAGGTTGGTGTCGTCCCTGCGGAGTCGCGACCCCTCCCCCCTGACCGGTGGACTGCAAAAATGGTTTTCTGAGCAAAACAAAAGTGCGCAACTACGCAATCTAAGGTAAAGGAAAACACCGATGGGAGGGGGGCTCAGCCGAGGAGCGGGCAACTACGGCGCGACCAGCTGAGAGACGCCCAACACCAGGACTCTCAGCTGGAAGATGAGGAAAGCGGCAGGAGAGGGAGTGAAGTACCAGCAAGAAAGAAAGTCGACGGGGTGAACAGCAAGAGGAGCAGCAGCAGGAGGCTCGACAGATGAGCAGCTCAGAAGAAGAGGACCAACAGCAAGAGGCCAAGCAAGAAGAGACCCAACAAAGTGAGACAAGCAACTCATCAGAAAAATCAGAAGAGACACAGATACAAAGAAGAAGACACAAACACAGGTACAGACACAGAAGAAGAGGAAGAAGACCAAGATCTACACAGAGATAGAAGATAAAACAGATGGACAGAATATAGATAAAGGTTTTTTTTCAAGAACAAATGAGAGCATTAAAAGAATGGTTGTCATGAGAATTTAGTGTAATTATAAGAAAAATTCGAAGAACCGAAGATAAAATGCAAAGATTAGAACTAGTCATGACAGAAATAGTGAAAAGAGTAGGAAATGTGGAAGAACGAGAAACTGCTGTAGAAATGGAAGTAAACGACTGAAGATGAAAATTGGAAGTAAGTGATTAAAAAAAAAATTAAAGAGACAAAAGAGTTGGAAGCTCAGAAAATTGATGTTGGAAAATTGTAGTAGGTGAAACAACATAAAAATAGTGGGCCTGAAGGAAGATGAAGAAGGCATAGATATGAAGGAATTTATAAAAGAATGGATCCCAAAGGTCTGGGGAATGACAGAAATGCAGGAAGGAATGGAAATAGAAAGGGCACACAGAACATTAGCTCCGAAACCACAAACGCATCAAAAACCAAGATCCATTTTAGTAAAATTTTTGAGATATACGACAAGAGAAAATTTACAGGATTGGGCAAGGAATAAAATTAGAGAAGACAATTAACCATTGGAATACAAGGGTCAAAAAATATTATTTTGCTCAGACATAAGTTTTGAACTCTTGAAGAAGAGGAAGGAGTTTAATACAGCAAAATTGATCCAATGGAAAAAAGGTTATCAATTCATTTTAAGACATCCAGCTGTGATTAAAATATTTATCCCCGGGAGCAAAACAGACTGTTCTCGGATCCGGAGGAAGCACAAGAATTTGCAGAAGGTTTGCAGGATAGGAGAAGAGATGTAACAAGAATGAAGAATGGCGATAAAAGTATAAAGATGTAAAAACAATGTATATGTAAAGAACTAAAGGGAAAGAGAAGAGAAGAGAAGGGAAGGAAGGAAGTAAGTGGGGAAAAAAGGAGAACTTTGTTATGTGTGTGTTTATTTTAAAAAAAAACTTTTTTGGGGGGAGGGACTAACCGTCGCTGCAAAATCAGTTGATGCTTGCCAGCAGGATCACAATCCAAATGGAAAGGTTGCCCGGCAAGGTATAAGGGGCAACTTAGATGGTGGGGGGGGTATTTGGGATTAAGGGAATATTGGATGTGGGAGTTGTTGTTGGAGTATTTTATGTTTTAAATGTGTTGTCATACATTGAGTTTAAAAAGGGAAAACTGAGAGATGAAAATGGGGATGGAGGTGGTGAGAAAGTGGAAGTGAGTTGTAAACAGGATATGAGATGGCCACATTGAACTATATGACTATAAACATTAATGGAATACATAACCAAATTAAAAGGAAGACACTATTAAATTTACTGAAAAAAGAAAAAAGAAATACTCCATTTGTACAGGAAACGCATCTAACTGAAGTGGAACATAACAAATTAGAGAGACTGGGTAGGACATGTAGCAGCAGAATCATATAATTCAAAAGCTTGAGGTGTAGATATTAATTAATAAAAATGTACCAATCAAAATAGAGGAGGAAATAATAGATCCAGCAGGGAGGTACGTAATGATAAAGTGTCAGATGTATTCAGAATTTTGGAATTTGCTCAATATATATGCACCTCATGAGGAGGATCAAAAGTTTATGCAAGATATTTTTTTGAAGATTGTAGATACACAAGGAAATATATTGATAGGAGGGGATTTTAACCTTAATTTGGATCCAGTGTTGGATAAAACTGGACAAAAGACAAGTAAAATGAATAAAGTGGCCAAATTTATGGTTAAAATGAAACTTATGGATATATGGAGGAGGCAGCATTCAAGGGAGAAGGAATACTCATATTATTCAAGTAGGCATAAAGCATACTCAAGGATTGATTTGTTTTTGTTGTCGGCCCATATTCAAGGGAAAGTTAAGAAAACTGAATATAAAGCTAGATTGCTATCTGATCATTCACCCCTGTTATTAGCAATAGAACTGGAGGACATCCCACCAAGAACATATAGATGAAGATTAAACTCCATGCTACTTAAAAGGCAGGAATTTAGAGAGTTTATTGAACATCAAATCAAAACATATTTTGAAATAAATACGGATTCAGTGAAAGACAAATTTATATTCTGGGATGCAATGAAAGCCTTCATTAGAGGGCAGATAATAAGTTATGTAACTAAGATGAAAAAGGATTACAATTGGGAAATAGAGCAGTTGGAAAGAGAGATAGTAAGTACAAAAGGAACTCGTAAAAAGGGATGATATAATAAAAAGGAGAGAATTGGCAGACAAAAAAAAATACAAAACATTATAAATGTTCAAGGTGGAGAAGAACATTACAAATGTACAAGGTGGAGAAGAACATAATGAAAACAAAGCAAAAATATTACGAACTGAGAGAAAAAATACAAAATATTAGCCTGGAAACTTAAAACAGAACAAGCTAAAAGAACTGTATTGGCATCAATGAAAAAGGACAAACAAATTACATATAACCCAATAGAAATTAATGAGAACTTTAAGGAATTTTATGAACAATTGTACCAAACTGAGAATGATGGGAAAGATGATAAAATTGAAGCGTTTTTACGCTAAAATTGAACTGCCAAAATTGCAAGAAGAGGAACAGAAAAAACTGGTAAAACCATTTGAAATAGAGGAAGTATAGGATATATTAAAAAAGCTGCCGAACAATAAAACGCCTGGAAAGGATGGATTCCCAATAGAATTCTATAAAACATTTAAAGAGTTATTAATTCCTCCTCTCCTGGAAGTAATGAACCAAATAGAAGAAACACAAAACTTGTCAGATTTATGTAAGACAGCAATAATTACAGTAATACCAAAGACGGGGAAGGATCCACTAACACCAGCATCAAATAGACCAATATCTCTACTTAATTCAGATTATATAATAGAAAAACTATTAGCAAACAGATTTGCCAACTGTGTACCAAAAATATTAAAACCAGATCAAACTGGATTTATTAAGAAAAGACGAACAGCTGATAATGTTTGTAAGTTCATTAATTTAATCCATGCAGTTCAAGGAAATAAGATACCAACAGTGGCTGTTGCTTTAGATACAGGAAAAGCCTTTGACAGGGTAGAATGGAATTATTTATTTAAAGTATTACAGAAGTTCAATCTACCAGAAATGTATATTAATTGGATTAAAGCATTATATAATGGACCATTGGCGAAGGTAACAGTAAATGTATATGTATCAAACCAATTTAAATTAAATAGGTCAACTAGGCAGGGATGTCCATTATCCCCTTCATTGTTTGCTTTAGCAATAGAACCATTGGCAGAACTGATAAGAACAGAAAATAAAATAAAAGGGATAAAAATAAAGGAGTATAAAATCAGTTTATTTGCATGTGAATCATATTATACTTAATAGAACCAGAAATATCAATAAAAGAATTATATAAGAAATTAAAGGAATATGGAGAAATATCGGGTACAAGATCAACGGAAAGAAAAGTGGAGCGATGCCAATGAGTAACACGGATTGTACAGAATTTTAAAAAGAATCACCATTTAAATGGCAAACACAAGCAATCCGATACCTAGGTATTAGGTTAGATAATAATTTAAGCCACCTGTACAAACTAAATTATCAGCCACTAATAAAGAAATTGCAGCAAGACTTAACATTGGAAAGTATTTCCACTAACATTGATAGAGAGGGTAAATTGCATTAAAATGAATGTCTTCCCAAGGATACAATACCTATTTCAATCGTTACCAATTCCCTTAACAGAGAAATTCTTTAATGAACTAAAGAGAATAATAAGGAAATTCTTGTGGAAAGGGGGGAAACTGAGGATAGAGTTAGATAAATTAACAGAGTGGTACAAACAAGGTGGTTTGCAGCTACCAAACTTTAAGAATTATTATAGAGCAGCACAATTTACCAGACAAGGAAAAAACTAGACTGGACTAAGATGGAACTAGATAAAATAGGGGAGAAGATATACTTTAAAGGTGGGAGGAAAAGCTGGTGCAATAAAAAAGCTCACCAATATTTCATCATTTACTTAATATATGGAAGAAGATCCACTGAGAAAGGGAAAAAAAATGAATTACCAAATACCAAAATTATTATTGACATAAAACCTACTAATTACTTTTACAATAGATAACCTTTCCTTTAGAGAATGGGAGAGAATGCAAAGAATAGAAAATTGTTTTTGGGGAAATAATTTATTAACATTTGAACAGTTGAAGTACAAATATGGAATAACTCGTGGTACAATGTTTGCATATCATCAACTGAAAGCTTATTTAAAGGATAAATTGGGAAACAGACTGAGATTACCAGAAGGAAGCAGCTTTGAATATGTGATTACAGACACAATGATAATTAAAAGATTTATAACGAACATGTACATTAAGCTGCAAGATAAGGAAAATGATAAAATAAGCCATAAACCTAAACAAAAGTGGGAAAAGGTTTTAAACATAAAGATAAAAAATAAAACATGAGAAAAGTTATGTTCTGAAACTATGAAGAATATAATAAACACAAGGTTACGATGATACAGTATAATTGGTTACACAGGTTATATATATCGCCTCAAAAGTTAAAAGAATGGGATCCAACATCATCAGATAGATGTTTTCGCTGTAAGAAGGAAATGGGAACAACAGTACATGCAATTTGGGCATATAAGAAAGTGCAAATGTTTTGGGAAGATCTAAATCAGGTATTAAATAAAGTCACAAAAAATAACATACCAAAAAATCCAGAGATCTTTCTTTTAAGTAACATAGAGGTAAAGAATTAGGCCTCAAATTGGATAAAGCACAAAAAAGATTTATTATGATAGCCTTTGCAGTAGCAAAAAAATGTATAATTTTAACTTGGAAAATGAAAGAGAGCCTGAGAATACAGCAATGGTACATGGAAATGAATAAATGTATTCCATTGGAAAACTAACATATAATTTAAAAAATAAAGTCACATTATTTGAAGAAATTTGGGAACCATACATGGAATATAACAGAGAGGGCTTGCCTCAGACCACCACCCCCTAAAATGATAAGAAGATAGAACGACTTGGTCCAGTGTGTAAAAGTAGATGACACATTTTTCTTGTTTATTTTCATTGTGTGATAACATTGTTTAATGGTTTTATTGTATATGTTGAATATTTATTGATTTTGCAGGGGCGTGGGAAGGGGGAAGGGAGGGTAGCGGGGGAAAAAAGGGAGAAAATGAGAGACGTTTGTATATATTTTGGTTTATATGGTTCACAGTGTGAAAATTAAGTTTATATAAAAAAAAAGCCAGTCCACTGAGTTTCCCCTTTTAGATCAAGCCCTCTGGTCTCAAACACCTGCACCTTTGAGTCTTGTACTTCCTGTTTCAACTCCACTAACCATTCCTGCATATATGTCTGTTTTCTGCCTCATCTATTGTCAGTGCGAGGCCAAATGTAAACTTGAATGGCATGTTGTATTTCTCCTGGGCACTTAAACCCAATGGCATGAACATCAATTTTGGGTACCTCCATCTGGTTCCACTGTTTCCATCTCTTTACCTACTCTTGTACTTTCCAACTTTCTTCTCCCCCTCTCTCAGTCATCTCTCCATCTGTTGAAAGTTCTACCCAATAACCTATCACATCTTGATCACTCGCCCAGCTTCTCGCTCACTTTATACTTGTATCCTCCTTTTACTTTAGTTTGATAAAGAGTCTTGACCTGAAATGTTTACTGACTATTTCTACCCACAAATGTTGTCTGACCCACTGGTTCTCCCAGCAGTAGGTCCACCACCAAGGTCGCTGTCCCCCATGCATTGTCTTCTCCTTTTCAAATGGGGGTTGGTAGTCAACCTGTTTCTGGTGCCCTGTGCCAGTCCTTCGCTTCCCCAGATGCTGCAATCCCTTGTGGCAGCTGCCGATTATAGGCGCCACTGTCTTGGGCCCAGACCCTGTGGTCATGGGATTTTTTTTAAAAAAAACCCACAGTCGACTCCTTTTACAGGCCACTTAAAACCTGTACAGAGCCGACAAGCAATTGGACTGGACTGTTGGACCCTGCTGGGAGCACTGAAGCTTTGCTCCTCACTCTCCATGACACTGCCATAACAGTAGCTCCAGACCTTTAGTGGTAGTTTAGGATCTTTAGTGGTATGATGGAGGTTTGAAACATAAATAACTAATACAAAGCAAAGTTCTTGTATCCTGATAAGAATTGAAAAGTTTTTTTTACATGGAGTGGAATTGAATATGGTTTGGTAGTTATCTGTTATAATTATTGGCCTGTGGTAAAAGTAGAAATGAGCAAGTCAAATAGGTGCAAAAGATGCAAGTAAATAAAATGTTTAAAAACAAGAACAGCAGGTACTGGAATCTTGAGCTAAAAAAGAACTGCTGGAGGGACTCAGCTGTTGAGAATATTCGTGGGGAGAAATGGTCAGTTGTTTGGGTCTGAACCCTTGATTAAGACAAAGTGGAAGGAGAAATAATATCCAGTATCAAGCTTTCATGAAAATAAAATCACACAACTACTGAGTTGCTGGAAATTTTAAATAAATTATAAGTGCCACAAGTCCCAGGCATCTGCAAAAAGTGAATTAATATTGAAAGTGGATAATGATTGATGAGAACTGGAGAAAATCTGATGGTCTGAAATGTAAACTATTTGTATGACTGTATTTGACTGTAACATTGAAATGTTTTATTACTAATCAATACATAATGCAAATATCTTAAATTCTTAAAAAGTTAGCAATATAATTTAAAGTTAAAGCAATTGTACTTTATTTGCAGCTGACTTGAACAATGGTGTTGTGAAGAAGGAATCATTGAGTAAAGAAGTGACTCGAATATGGGTTAATGAAGACGTCAAAGTGCGAAGCTTTTCTCCAACTCCTGTAATTACGTTATATCTGAGTTTTGACATTTTTGCTTTTATTGTCAGTATAAATACTCAAATGTGGAGGTCCTTTAAGGCATGGTGCTTTGATAGTCCCTTGCCTTCATTGTCAGGATATTGAGTACAAGGGCAAGGACATCATGTTGCAATTGTATAAGATGTTGGTCAGACAACACATGGAATATTGTTCAGTTCTGTGCTCCCATCTATCGGAAAAATCATGAAGCTGGATAGGGTACTGAAAAGAATCACAAAAGAAAATGGGACCTAAATCATTAGGAGAGGTTGGTGAGGTTGGAACTTAACTACTGTGTACTTTTGCTACTGACAGAAAGCGTTTTTTGTACTATCAGCTGACTGAATATTTATTGTTTATTTTATTTCCTCTTTATTAGACTTGTACAAGTTTGTTTATGTAACTGGGAAGCTGCAGCAAGGAATAATGCATCTGTGGATATACATAAATTTTCATTTCTTCTATCTCTGGAGCAAAGGAGATTGAGGGAGTTCCGTGTAAAGTTTTATAAAATTAGGAAAGTCATATTTAAGGCTAGAGGAGTTTAGATCTAGAGTCTAAATTCAAGGTGAGGAGAAAGATTTAAAATGGTGTGTACAATTGAACATGTGAAAAGATATTTAGAGAGATAGAAAAGGCAAATGAGATTAGCTTTGGTAGACAACCTGCTTGGCTGGTACATGCTGTAAAACTCTGACTAAACTTGTACTTGCATCCTGATGGTTTAATGTTGCTTACACAGAGATCTTTGTTTCTGGGCCAGGTTGAGCAAACAGCATTAAATTAAAATCTTGTTAAATTAATGCCTGCTTGGTAGTGCTTTTATTCATTTCAGTGGGCACCTGAAGTAAATAAACTGTGGTTATGATAGTGTGATCTAGATTTTAGCCATCCTCTGGGTGAACAATCCTCTTAGTGCTTACTCTTGCATAGCACTCGAGTTTAAGGTACTTCTAATGCAGGGAAAAGTTTTCTACTATTTGAAGAGCTCAATCCCGAAATGTCGGGAATATATCTTTGTCTCCTCTTGATGTAATAGCATTTCAGTGTGTTTTTACTACAATCACAGAGCGTTTCACTCTTTTCTACTACTTAACCTTTCTTCACCTACAATAATTTTAGATCTTCAGTTCAGTACCCCTGGCTACCTCTGCTCCAAGAAAAAGCGGGGAATTATAGGCCGGTGAACTTTACATCAGTAGTGGGCAAAATGATGGAATCCATTATTAAGGATGTAATAGTGGAGCATATGACTAGCAGAGAAGGGATCGGACAGAGTCGACATGGATTTACAAAAGGTAAATCGTGCTTGACAAATCTGTTGGAATTCTTTGAGATGGTGACAGGTAAAATAGATGGGGGAGAGCCAGTGGATGTGGTGTGCCTGGATTTCCAAAAGGCCTTGGATAAGGTCCCATATAAAAGACTGGCATGCAAAATCATGGCTCATGGGATTGGGGGCAACGTATTGATGTGGATTGAGAACTGGCTGGCAGATAGAAGACAGAGTTGGGATAAACGGCTCATTTTCTGAGTGGCAGGCGGTGACCAGTTGGGTGCCACAGGGATCTGTACTGGGACCCCAGCTGTTCACAGTTTACATTAATGATCTAGATGAGGGGATGGGATGTAATATCTCCAAATTTGCAGACGACACTAAGCTTGGAGGGGTTGTATGCACTGAAGAGGGGGTCAGGAAGCTCCAGTGTGATTTGGATAAATTGGGGGACTGGGCAGATACATGGCAAATGCACTACAATGTGGATAAATGTGAGGTTATCCACTTTGGTAATACAAACCGGAAGGCAGATTACGATTTGAATGGCAATAGATTGGGAGGTGGGGAAGTGCAGAGAGACCTAGGGGTTCTTGTGCACCAGTCACTGAAGGCGAGCATGCAGGTACAGCAGGCGGTTAAAAAGGCAAATGGTATGTTGGCCTTCATATCAAGAGAGTTTGAGTATTGGAATAAGGATACCTTACTGCAGCTGTACAGAGCCTTGGTGAGACCCCACCTGGAGTATTGTGTGCAGTTTTGGTCATCTTATCTGAGGAAGGATGTTCTTGCAATGGAGGGAGTGCAAAGGCGATTCACCAGGCTGATACCTGGGATGGCAGGAATAACTTACGAGGAAAGATTGCACAATTTAGGATTGTACTCGCTGGAGTTTAGAAGATTGAGAGGGGATCTCATGGAGACATATAAAATTCTGGCAGGACTGGACAGAATGGACACGGAAGGGATGTTTCCAATGGTGGGGGAGTCCAGAACCCAGGGCCATGGTTTGAGGATAAGAGGCAAACCATTTAGGACCGAGATGAGGAGGAATTTCTTTACCCAGAGGGTGGTGAATCTGTGGAATTCATTGCCTCAGAGAGCAGTAGAGGCAGGTTCATTGAATATATTTAAGAGGGAGTTAGATATATTTCTTCAGTATAAGGGAATTGGGGGTTACAGAGAGAAGGCGGGGACGGGGTTCTGAACTTTAAGATCAGCCATGATCTCATTGAATGGCAGAGCAGGCTCGAAGGACCGAATGACCTACTCCTGCTCCTATCTTCTATGTTTCTATCCTCAAAATTGAAGTGTTTCATCTCAGTCAGAATCCTGGAGAATCCCCTCTCCAGTATGATTTGACCTGACTATGGTGTGGTAACCAGAAATTAGTCATCTGTATAACCATTGAAGAATTTGTTCCATTTCAATAAACCCTAATACAACCCTGTTCCCCACTTCAATGATTTCTTTGTTATCCCACGATTACCTTTATAAGTGGCTGTTTATTAATATAGAAAGTTCATGTACAAGTTAGACAGGATGTTCCATAAGTATCATTCACTTTGGAACAGATGATCCTCAAAATGATTTTTATTCCCTCTGTTTTAATATGTTGCATTGAGTCTGAACAAAGAACATTTACTTTTGGTAAACAAATTCATTTTTTTTGGGAGGTTTGTAGTTTGCATTCAAATGTGAAATGAATGTGGTTGCGACCACGTTCACCATTAAATGATGCCTTCCATTCTTTGTGAAAACCAATTCAAAAGTACATTTTTAGCATAAACAAGCTAAGTATTTGTTTTTAGGAGTTGATAAGTGAAGAAAAGAGTTTCTGCTGTATCTCTAGATTTTACTAAATAATTCTAATTTTAAAAGACTGTTTTCAGTTTGTAATCCTCATTTCTCACTTGAAATACTTGATAGAAATTGCCTCTGAAAGATGAAGAGGAACCTGAGGAGGAAGATGATGAGGAATTGGGGCATGCGGACACGTATGCTGAATATATGCCAATGAAGTGTAAGCCTTTTTTTTCCCTCCACCATCTTATTTCTGAAAGAATCATGCAGGGGTAGCCAACCTTTTAATTTTTAATTTAGATATTCAGCAGGGTAACAGGCCATTTCGGCTCACAAGTCCATTCCGCCCAATTTTGTGGGCCGAAATGGCCTGTTGCCCTGCTGCATGTCTAAGTTAAAAGGTTGGCCACCCCCTCACACTTTTTGCATTATTAATTTTTCAATATTGCATTTACAGAACTGTAATTTATAACAATTTTGTATCTGTGATGCACAATCCTGCTACCGAAAAACAACAAATTTCATGACGTGTTCATGACAATAAACCTCATTCTTTTCCTCAATCTCCATTTGAACTGTCTATATCCAAATCAATTTTATGTTTTAATTTAGTAGTTGATCCATTATTTGGTTATTTATCTTTATCTTTGCTATTTCAAGTACGGAACACTGTTTTACCTGCTCTCTCATTGTGATTTTACTTCAATTACTGTGTCTGCAGTCTGTGTTTTACATTTTTGAGAATGTAGTGCAGTATGTTCAGTTGAATTACCTTTTATAAAGAATATTATGCTTAGAATCTAGGAATTTCCTATCACAAATGCTTTTGTTTGCCACCTTTTGTTGTGACAGCTTTGATTTTTCTATGACTTTACATCTTTACAAGCAGGTACTATATATCTGAAGTTGCCAATTAACCTGTTTGAATGACTGGTAGTTTGCAAATGAATCATCATTTTGCATTTGTACCAATAACTAAGTTGAGAGGACTTCAGTGATAAAATACAGTTCACTTCAATGAAATTTAACAGTACTTCTCAAATGGGATTATCCTCCATTGTGGAGATTGAATCTGTATGAGAAAATCTTAGAACATTGTGGCACTGAAGGAAGCCATTTATCCATCAAGTTCCTCCCAGTTATTTGTAGTTATCCAATTAGTCCCAATCTCCCATTTTTCCCAGTTGCCAGCAAATTCTTCCTTGTGCTTAAGAAATTCCCTTCTGAAAGCTTGAGATGCTTTGCACCCTTTCTGTGAAAGGAAGGAATAAGATTAGCTTGTGCCCACTAGAATGTAGAATGAAGGATGATGCAATGTGACAGAATGGATTGAAAAGGTGGATGTTGATAGGTTAATTTTTCCACATAGAGAATTGAGAATGGTGAGGTTTAGAGTCATGGTAGGAGATTTTTGATTTAAAGCTGAAAAGAAATTTCTTCACACCAAAGTTTTTTTAAAGTTAGTCATTGAGTAAATTCAAGGGTGTGATATGTGTGGAAACAAAAAAAAATAAATATATATATGTATTGAATGTGGAAGGATCAGATGGGGAAGTGGACTTGCAGCACGAGATCAGCCATATTCTACCTTAGTGGTGGAGCATCTCTACCTATTTTGTGGGTAAATTTTTTTCAAACTTTCAGAAGTTTACTGGGCTGTCATAATTAATAAAGAGGATTATAGTTTGATATGTTCTGTTCAGTAAATCTAACTGCAATAATTTGTTGACAGTAAAAGTTGGGTTGCGCCATCCTGATCCAGTTGTGGAGACCAGCTCCTTATCAAGTGTGACACCTCCTGATGTTTGGTATCGGTTAACTCTACAGGAGGAGACGATTGACAGTGGGTGGCTGTCTGCCTTGCAGCTGGAAGCAATCACGTATGCTGCTCAGGTAGAATTTTTTTGTTTCAATTGTCTACTTTTAATAAAGCTTTGATATTTTTCATGGTACATAGCTGTTACTAAATCAGGTACAATGTTTATTACTTTGAACCACAGCAACACGAAACATTCCTCCCCAATGGGGATCGTGCAGCCTTCCTTATCGGGGATGGGGCTGGTGTGGGTAAAGGAAGAACCATTGCTGGCATAATTTTTGAAAATTACCTTCTTGGTAGAAAACGATCACTATGGTAAGTGGATATTTAACATTAATGCAAATTATCAAAACCATATTTATTGTAGCTGGAGTCAGTTGAAGTTCTGTGTTTATTACAGGTTTAGTGTGTCCAATGACTTGAAGTATGATGCTGAAAGGGATCTGAGAGACATTGGAGCAAAAAATATCCAGGTTCATGCGCTAAATAAGGTAGAATAAAGAACTATTCCTTTTTGACGAGGCACCTTGATGTTTCATAACTTAATCAATTTCTCTACATGAGCCCCAATACAAATTTGTACACCTTTCCACTCATAATGTTCCTTCATTGCTCCCTTCACAGCAGCCCCTTTTTTTCCCCCATGAGAGATTTTCTCATACTCCTGTTTTTTTATGGCCAGAGGTTTTCTGAATTGCTGACAGGAGATCCTCGGTGGGTTGAATGAACTGAGAGGTGTTCATCTCCTTGAAAGATCAGAAAATGCTACTCAAGGCTTGTTATTGTGCCAAATAAATATTGTAATATTGCACACTACTTTAAGTGCAGATTTTGTCCATTAGATTGTAGCAACATGTTTAATGATCTAAAATGCCAAATGGCCTCTTTCTGCCCTGTGATATTATGACTTTGTGAATAAATTTTAACTAGTGTGTTGAATTTACGTCTGAAAAATGGAGATGGTTTTTTAAAATTCTCATTTAAATTCCCAAATGGTTGATCCTTTTCAAAATTCTCTATATTGAAAGCCACCTGGTTGGGTAGACTTTGAAGATAATTGAACTGCACATGAAATTTATGGTCGTCTAGCCAGTAAAGGTGTTAATACTTTGTAATTTCATGTGTGACAGTTGTGTTGTGGATCTTTGTTCAAGGGATTTTGTTTATCTTGCATAATCAAATAGCAATGTGGGGCTATTTGAAGCTAATTTGCATGTAATCAGACTATTCCAACGTCAAGCAGAAGATAATTATCAGATGGCAGAACCCATTTGATTTTTATTTGGCAGGATTAGAGTTATTAGATCAGATTGTCCTCTGAAGACCATGAATTAGCCATCAGTTCTTGCAGCTTTCATTGCAGAACATGATCCTACCCATGATTGGTTTCGAGGTACTCACTCTGCTTGGGGTTGACTCCAGGGTGAATGGGTTAATTGCAATTTGATAAGAATTGTGGTGATAATATTGTAAATTAGAGATAGATGATAGCTGGAATGGCTGTGTCCAATGTTGAATCTTGAATATATCAAGTCAGAAGATTAACTTGCATTGACCTTCAATGGAATGGTGGTGGTGGCTCAAGCCAGTGAGATCAGATGGTGATGGACAACCAGAGCTCTGGTCACCCCTGTGGACTGAATAAAGGTGCAAGTCATCTTTTCTATTGGTAAGGGTGGTAAATCTGTGGAATTTGTTGCCACAGATTATTGTGGAGGCCAGGTCATTTGTTGTATTTCAGACTGAGAGTGATAGATTCCTGATTGGCCAGGGCAACAAAGGTTATGGGGAGAAGGTTGGTAGTGGGGGGGGGGGGGGTAGGATCAACTCACAATTGAATGATGGGGCAAACTCGATGGGCTGAATTGCCTATTTCCGCTGCTATGTCTTCTGGTCTTATTTGGTGTCCATAATGACAGACTTGTCCAGCATTGATGTGATCACTTTGGCTTCAGTCATATATCCTTCCCCTAATGCTTACCCCATTTACCAACATTAGGTCCATTATGACCACCCATCTCCTTTAAATTTCTCCTTTCTCACTTTAAACCCATGGCCTCAAGTTTTAGGCTCCACTCCCCAAGAAAAAGGTGGTTTATCCTATCTAGCCCATCACAATTTTATCAACGTGAAAGGTTTCTCCTCTGTCTGCTGTGATCCAGACAGAGGAAATACAGCCTTTCAAAGCTCTGACCATTCCATTCCAGGCAATGTTCTGGTGAATCACTTCTGCACTCCTAGTATTACCACATTCTTTCTGTAGACTAAATATTCAGGATATCACATTGAGCACTCAATGCAACATATTGAAAGAGAATAAATGAAAGTAAACCCCTGTATTACCAGAAAAGGGAAGAGGGGCATGGAGATGAGAAATGAAGGTCATAGGGCAGTTGATGGTTCACGAGACGGTGTTCTCCGAAGGGGTTGACAGTACGATGAAACAGTTCTTTGAGAATGTTGAAGGGAGGAGAATGGAAGATGTGTGTTGAATTATTGTAGAAGTGGAGGAAAATGAAGTACCTGCTACTAGGGTGGAGAGAAACCATAGTTGAAGGAGAATAACTGAAGTACTGGTATGAACATCGTTTGAAGGTTGGGGTAGAATATGAAGATGTTGGGAAATGGGTACCAATCAATTAAGTCCTTGGAGGAAGTGAATTTGGAGAAAATTTATAGTTTGTGAGCTTGCAGGAGATATCCATTGCTAAATTATCCTCTGAAATAGAAGGGTGAGGAAGGAGAGTTGGAGATGATCCAGCCTCAACAAGGAATTCAAAAATTTCAGACACTTAGCTATGACAGTCTTGTGTCCATCTTAAGTAAAACCAGAAACAGCTTGAAACACTAAGCAGGTCGGGTGGTATTTGTGGAAAGAAATACAGTTACCATTTATCAGGCTGAAGACCTCACAACTGAGAAAGAGAGAAAACAATGTAAACTTGCAGAGAAAGTGGGTTGTGTGACAGGGAGGGAGAAGTGCAAAGATCAAAGGAAATTTCTATGACAGAATGAGGCCTGCGTTATGGGGATAAATTGTTGAGGTCATCAGGTGAACCTCTGCAGCTTATTCCCACAGAAATCTTGACCTTGCTTTGTCTCAGAGATTTCCTTGATCCTATCCATCCTTTCCTCACCTTCTCTGCATTTTTCCCACCTTGACCTTGCAAAAAGGAAAAAAAATCATTCCACAGCTGTCACCTGACTCAAGTACTTCAAATAATATATTTTCATATTTCCAGAATCTCCGTAGGTTACAGTAAAATATTCTTTCTATGGGAACAGTAATTTTGGCACAACCACACAAATAATTAAGAATGCCTTTCATGTATTTTGAATACCATGAATTGATTTGAAAAAGAACCATTTTCAACATTCCGCATCAACCTTGGCACATGTATAAATCACACTCACACTTCACAGGTCTTGGAAACCAGTGTTGGACATTAGTATGTTGGTAACATAATAATGTTACCTCAGCAGAATGTAAAGTGAAACTTTTTGATTATTTTCAGCATATTTTTAAGATGTGAATGTATGCACTGCTTGTTTGTTTTCCAGTTCAAATATGGAAAAATCTCTTCCAAACAAAATGGAAGTGTGAAGAAAGGTGTAATTTTTGCAACCTATTCTTCACTAATTGGTGAAAGTCAGTCAGGTGGAAAGTATAAAACCAGGTTAAAACAACTTTTGCACTGGTGTGGTGAAGATTTTGATGGAGTGGTATCCTTTTCGATGGTACAGTGTATTGCGATGCATGTTCTATAAATAACATGATCAAAATGCCCATTTTACAGCCATGTATTAAGTGAGCAATTGCTGGATACTTTGTTTATTAATATAGTATGATTTTTATTTGTGACAAGTTTTTTTTAATATATATTTTAAGACTGACGTGAGATTGCCCACCATTACCAGTTGGTGGGACTTCCCTAATCTATTGTTCCCATCTGACTGTAGTCAGAGGCTTCTCCTCGCATTCTTTTGAATTTAGAACATTAAGCCCACAGTGTTGTGCTGACCCATATATATCTACTAAAAAAAAACTAAACACTTCCTAACTCTTAACCTTCTATTTTTCTTCCATCCATGTGCTTGTCTAAGGGTCTCTTAAATGCCCCCATTGTTCCAGCTACTACAACCACCCCAGCCAATACATTCCAAGCACCCACAACTCTGGCGGGTTGGAGGTGGGAGACTTACCCCTGATGTCTCCACTAAACTTTCCTCCCTTCACTTTGAGCAGATGTCCTCTAGTGTTTGGTACTCCTGAGAAAAAGATGCTGTTTAGCTTATCTTTGCCTCTCATAATCTTGAAGACCTCCATTAAGTCGCCTGTCATCCTCCTTCACTCCAAAGAGAAAAGCCTTAGCTCTGCTAACTTTGCTACATAAGACTTATTTTCAATCCAGGCAGCATCCTGGTAAATCTCTTCTGCACCCTCTCCATAACTTCCACATCTTTCCATATGAAGTGACCAGAACTGAATATAATATTCTAAGTGTGGTCTCACCAGTGATTTGTTGAGCTACAACATTACCTCATGATCATGACTCCTGAACTCAATCCCCCAATTAATGAAGCCCAGGATACCATAGTCCTTCTTTACTGTAAACCTGCGTGACAACCTTGAAAGATTTGTGGATTTGGATCCCAACATCCTTTTCATATATCATATCATTTACGGTTCCATTTCTGCTTCCTCACCTGCCTGTCCTTCCTCACAAATCCACAACACATTGCATCATCCTTTCCACCTTCTGTTCTATTTTCTGCCCTCATTCTGGTTTCCATCTCCTTGCCAAAACTAGTGGAAACTCTCCCCAACAGTTCTAGCAAATTTGCCTGGTAGGATATTGGTCGCTTAGCCAATTAGCTTGATGTCTGTGGTTGGAAAAATGCTTGAAGCCATCATTAAAGATGAAATAGTGAAACTTTTGGAACGTAAGGGTTCAATCAGGCAGACGCAGCATGGTTTTAGAAAGGGAAGATCTTGTTTGACAAACTTGTTGGGATTATTTGAACATATAATGGGTGCAGTGGATAGAGAGGAACAGGTTGATGTTGTATATTTGGATTTTCAGAAAGCGTTTGATAAGGTGCCGCACAAGAGACTTTTCAGTAAGTTACAGGAAAGTGGAGTCCGGGGAAGTATATTGGCCTGGATTGAAAATTGGTTGTCTGACAGGAGGCAGAGAGTTGGGATAAGTGGGAGTTTTTCAGGTTGGCAGAGAGTGGTAAGTGGGGTGCCGCAGGGGTCAGTGTTAGGCCCACAACTGTTCATCATTTACATTGATGACTTGGAGGAGGGGACAAAATGTGGTGAAGCCAAGTTTGCGGATGACACCAAATTGAGTGGAAGAGCAAATTGTAATGAGGATGTGGAGAGTCTGCAGAGGGAGTTAAGCTGTGTTAAGCTGGATGAGTGGGCAAAGGTCTGGCAGATGGAGTACAATGTTAGTAAGTGTGAGGTTATCCACTTTGGCAAGAAAAATAAAAGAGCTGAATATTATTTAAAGAGTGAAAAACTACAGCATGCTGTTGTGCAGAGGGACTTGGGAGTGCTTGTGCATGAATCGCAAAAAAGTTAGGTTGCAGGTACAGCAGGTTATTAAGAAGGCAAATGGAATGTTGGCCTTCATCGCTAGAGGAATTGAATTCAGGAGTAGGGAGGTAATGTTGCAACTGTATAAAGGTACTGGTGAGTCCACACCTGGAGTAGTGTGTCCATTTCTGGTCTCCATATTTGAGGAAGGATATACTGGCTTTGGAGACGGTCCAGAGGAGGTTTACTAGGTTGATCCCTGGGATGAAGGGGTTGACTTATGATGAAAGATTAAATTGTCTAGGATTGTATTCGCTCGAGTTCAGAAGAATGAGAGGAGATCTTATAGAAACATAGAGGATTATGAAGGGTATGGATAGGATAGATGTAAGAAGGCTTTTTTGAGGTGGCCGGGGAAACTAAAACGAGAGGACACAGTCTCAAGATTCGGGGGAGTAGATTTAGGACAGAGATGAAGAAAAATAGTTTTTCCCACAGAGTAGTGAATGTTTGGAATTCTCTAACCAGGGTAGTGGTTGAGGCTGCTTCATTAAACATATTTAAAATTCGGTTAGATAAATTTTTACATGATAGAGGAATTAGGGGATATGGGGAGAAGGCAGGTAGGTGGAGTTAAGTCATAAATGAGATCAGCCATGATCATATTGAATGGCGGAGCAGGCTCGATGGGCCATTTTTGGCCTACTCCTGTTCCTACTTCCTATGTTCCTATATGTTCTAATTAAGGTGCAGCCTGTCCTTTTTGTACAGGGCCTACCTTCCCCAGAAGAGATCCCAATGATCCACAAATCTGAACCCCTGCCCTGCATCAATTCGTCAGCCACGCATTCATCTACCACAACTTGGTATTCTTACCCTCACTGGCACGTGGCACAGGCAGCAGTCCTGTTATTATCACCTTGGACCTAATTCCTACTCCTATTTTGTCATTGGTATCTTGACATCTGGCTGCTCTTCATCCAGTTTCAGAATGTTCTGGACTCTTTCAGTGACATCCTTAGCACCTGGGAGACAACATACCATCCTGGAGTCTTGATGTTATTCACAGAACCTCCTATCTATTCACCTAACTATAACTCTCCTCTTCGCCTAAGGCCAGAGACCTGGCCACTATGACTTGCCCTGGTGGATCGTCCCTACCAACAATATGCAATCAGCAATATTTATTGCTGAGGGGAATAGTTACAGGAGTGCGCTACATTGATTTTCCCTTCCCTCTCCTAACAATCACCTAGTTCCCTGCCTCCTACTTTTGGGTGAGACTGTCTCGTCATAGCTTCTGTCTATCACTATCCCTTCCTCCTAAATCACACATGTCAAACTCTGGCCCACGGGCCAAATTTGGCCCACGATATAATTATATTTGGCCCGCCGCGCCAGTGTAGCACATGCACAGTAACCGCTGTGTCCCAGGGTGAGAGAGAGAGAGAAAAATCCTGGTCCTTGAAAAGTAGTGGTGGGTGGTTTTATATAAACACGCTGTCGTGTCCCCCCGCCCACCCACCCCCAACGCAGCGCGGCCTGGCCGGTGTCAGGGGAAGCCAAGGCCGCTTCCCAGTGCCCGGAACCCCAGTGGCACAGCGTTTCGTGGAGCTGCAGATGGAGTCGGGACGCCGGAGGGAAGATTGGGGCTCCCCGCCGGGCAATGGGGGCACCGGCCGCCCTGCGCCTTCCCACCGGACCAGCGGCGGGTGCCCGGAGTACACGTGGAGAGCGAGGCTGGTCGGGCAGGTAGGGTGGAACCCCCCCCGCCAATCTCGGGAGTGGCGTGGGCTGGATCGGGATTAGCCGCGCTCACCTGCTCCTCCACCGCTGACCGGGATCCCAGCGCGGTCCTGAGCGCGGAGACTGCCCTGGAAAGGTCCTGGGACCGGCACGGAAAGAAAAGGGGATCCGGGAGAAACTCAGCAGGCCAAGAGGGGTCCGGGAGAAACTCAGCAGGTCAAGGGAGGTCCGGGAGAAACTCAGCAGGTCAAGGGGGGGTACGGGAGAAACTCAGCAGGTCAAAGGGGGATCCGGGAGAGACTCAGCAGGTCAAAGGGGGATCCGGGAGAAACTCAGCAGGTCAAAGGGGGAGGGGTCCGGGAGAAACTCAGAAGGTCAAGGGGAGGGGGTCTTGGAGAAACTCAGCAGGTCAAGTGGGGTCCGGGAGAAACTCAGCAGGTCAAGGGAGGTCCGAGAGAAACTCAGCAGGTCAAGGGGGGTCCGGGAGAAACTCAGCAGGTCAAGGGGGGTCCGGGAGAAACTCAGCAGGTCAAGGGGGGTCCGGGAGAAACTCAGCAGGTCAAGGGGGGTCCGGCAGAAACTCAGCAGGTCAAGGGGGGTCCGGCAGAAACTCAGGGGGGCCTGACCTCGTCAGGACCGTTGCCCACTCCCCCTCCCTGCCGCAGGCCGACCCGCGACTCACGGTGACGGGGCCGCTGATCCGCCGAGATGCCGCCCTGCAGCGAGAGCTGATGCCCCTGCACTGTCGTTGTCCAATCCGATCGCCCGCAAACCCCGCCCTCCCGCACACAGGCCTGAGTAAGGATTATGAACTTTAATCTCAGGATAAAGCGATTTTCCATTGGAAGATGTTTCATGACACAGTGATAAATATATTCCTGGTTAAAAATGGTCCTGCACCTGGATACAAGCTCATTAGGCATAAAACTTGAAAAGTGTGTAAATCAAAGGATATCTGTACCAATGGAATAAGGGCATGGCAAATAACCCTGCTAGAGTTCATGCCCACAGTCACCCATTTGATTGTTTCAGGAATCATGTTATTCTCCCACATTCTCAATAGCCTTCAGATTTTACTATTCGACAGCACACTAGCAACATTTGACAAATCCTCTATAGAGAAATATTATTTTTGAATATTTTATTTCTCATTTGTTAATGCTTCTGGAAAGAGTTTATCCAAAACTATTATTAAACATTTATTTTAATAAGAAAAAGTTTAACATTACATATGTTGAAAGAAGAGAAAACATGCAGATGTTGTTGAAAATTTTCAATAAATATTTAGTTCGGCCCTCGACTTAGTCCAAGTTTTTAATTTTGGCCCTCCGTGAATTTGAGTTTGACACCCCTGTCCTAAATCATCCAGCTCCATCCAGCTAGGAGTTGCAGCTGGATGCACCTCTTGCAGATATAGTCATCAGGGACAATTGTGTTCTCCCAGATTTCCCACATCCTGTAATTGGAGCATTCCACTGCCCTTGTTGCCATCCCACAACCTACTCTTACCAAGATCTTAACTGACATTGCTTGTATGTCCTGAGCCTCTGCTCACCGAAGCCTCTCGAGACAGTCTCAAACCACTACTTCGGCACTGGGCCACTTTCACACTGGCTGCTCTGCTTGAACTTTATTCACTTGGCTACAGCTAATTGGCTAATGGAGGGATTGAAACGAGCATCTACTTCTGCTGCTTTTTAAATGGTTCTCTGCTCCTGTTCAGTTCACACTCGCAGTCCTGACGGGATTGAAAGAGGAACTATGTCTCCTGCTGCTTTTTAAATCTTCTCTACTCTGTACAGCCCACTCTCGCAGTCCCTGATTGGATTTTGGGGAAAAGGTTGGATATGTCCCAAGGATGCTTCATTGGCAGAATTGGTACAGTGATGATGAAGCTGGGTGCTAACTTGAACCTTTGCCTTCAGATTTGTCCATCCTTTATCCCTCTTTCCATAAAAATTAGAATGAATGAAGCCATCATTTGGCTTTTCACTACAGGTACATTATGACATTTAATAACACCAAGCAATAAGTTTGATACCATTTGTTCTGTTCAAGGTAAACTCATCTTCTCTCCTTCATAAGGACCATTTCATTCCACCTTCTGAAATGTTACTTGATCCTATTGCCTGCAATATCTTGTCCAGGCTGGAGCCTTTTATTGATCACTTGGCCTACCCTGCATGCTGTCTTATCCAACACAAGGTTATGCTTGGACTTCATGACACTGGCTTCAAATTAATATTTTTTTATGATTTAATCCCACCACGATATTTCCCTTCCCCGCTTTAATAGTTGCTCTTTGTGTTAAAAATTGCTACCATCATCATTCCATTCCTCTGACTACAGTAGTTTCTTTTGAGCTTCATCCTGCTGCCTTCAACTGCTGAGATCTGGCCTGGAATTCCTTTAAGCAGCTCTAAAGAACTGAAAACCCACATTTATGGAAAAGGCTTTGATGTACCAAATTCAACCTATGTGATTAATTTTGTGCCTTACATTTGTGCACCATGTTATTGAGCTGTTAATAGCACAAATTAAATGCTGGTAGTCTGTTGGAGTCGAATTCATTCTTGGAAATGCAAGTAAAACCTGAAATGTGAGCAGGAGTGGGCCATCTGGCCTTTTGAGTCTGCTCTACCATTCAATAAGATTATGGCTGATCTGGCCATGGACTGAGCTTGACCTACCTGCCCTTTCCTATGACCCTTAATTCCCCTACTGGGCAAAAATATATCTGTCTTAAGTGTATTTAATGAGACAGTCTCTTCCACTTCCTTAGACAGAGAGGTCTCTCTGGGGAAAGTTCTTCTATTCTAAATCTATTCTCCCAAATCTTGAGACAGTGTCTCTTGATCTGCTCTTGTCTTTGAGTGAGGGGTGGGGTGGGGGGAGAACTTTCCTGCCTTTATGTTATCTAACGAACCCTTGCATAATGTTATTTTTTTTTCTCTAAGTTCCCTCTCATTCTGAATTCTAGTGGGTCTAGTCTCTGGGGGCTTGATCTTTCCTCATAAGCTAAACCTCTTCATCTTTGAAATCAATCTGGTGAACCTCGTTTGTACTGCCTCCAAGGCTTGTATATACTTTATAACCATATAACCATTTACGGAGTGGAAACAGGCCATATTGGCCTTTCGAGTCCACACCGGTTCGCTGATTTTGTGCGCCCTCTTCAGGCATTGGTCCTGGTAGATCTTCATTCAATAACGATGGGCGAATTCAATGCAGGTGTAATCAGTCGTAGAAATGTTTGTGATATTGGATAAAGTAAGGAGACTAGAATCGCACACAATACTTCAAATGTACAGTTACAGCAGAACCTTAAATTCAATTTTCCTTACAATGAAAGCCAACATTTCATTTGCCCTCTTAATTATCTGTTGTACCTTCAAACCTACCTTTTGCGATTCATACGCAAGCACTCCC
Source organism: Narcine bancroftii (assembly GCF_036971445.1). Taxonomy (NCBI): domain Eukaryota; kingdom Metazoa; phylum Chordata; class Chondrichthyes; order Torpediniformes; family Narcinidae; genus Narcine; species Narcine bancroftii. The sequence continues at coordinate 195,848,141 of NC_091472.1, forward strand.
AACTCCCTCTGTACAGCAGCATGCTGTTATCTTTCACTATTTAAAGAATCTGATCGACTATTTTCCTTCTAAATTGGAAGATCTTTCAAACCTATGCAAAGCCCTGGCACCTGTTCTGAGCTTGCTGAGCTTCCTGCCTGAGCTCTGGGCTCACCAGACATTTGACTGCAATTGCCTCTCTCATGGCAAGTTCAATAGGATTGAATGTTTTTGACTGTAACTCGCTTTTCAAGGATAATCATTATGATTGGCTGGATTGTGTGCTTTTTAAGTAAATATATTTACAGTGCCCTTAACGAGATTTTTGCAGATAGTATTTGATGAATGTCACAAAGCTAAAAATTTGTCACCTGTTGGTTCCTCAAAACCCACAAAAACTGGACTGGCAGTGTTGGAATTGCAGAACAAATTGCCAAAGGCTCGGGTGGTGTATGCCAGTGCTACAGGTATGCAAACCTGGCTTTTATTATACCTGGGAGGTTCATTTTTAAGTTTTTGTGATCACTGAAGTAAATTTATTCTCTTTGGGGGTCCGAACAAGAGTATTGAAATTAGAGCCTGGCCAATTCTAAAAATATTGGAAAACTGGAATAAAAAATAAAATGATGGAAATATGAAGCAGATTAAGCAGTGTCTGTGAAGAGACAAACAAAGTTAATGTTTCAAATCAATGATGCTTCATCGGAATCCTTAGTTCTTTTGTGCAATCCTTTCCTGTGTAAATTTGTAACACCACTGATGCTTTGGATCACCTTGACAATTTCTACCTTCTTGATCCCAAGTGGCTCATCGTCACCAGAGCCATCTCAAGAACTCCATCAGGCACTAGTGCACCCTGAGGACCCAATGTTTCTTTCTTGAACAAAACCCAAATAATTCTGTTGCTATTTCTCTCATTCACTTGGATGAACTATTATCATTGTAAACAACCTCTACTGCAATTCCACTCGCTCTCTCATTGTCACAGGGAACTATGGAATCTCAGGCTATTCCTGAGATGTGCAGAATGATGGTAGTTTTAATCCAATTTGTCCCTGCTCCTCTCCTACTTCAATTCTTTCTCTGGTATATTTATGAGTTAATATTGATTTCTCCACTTCATGATTGAATAATTCCAGCAAATATTTTTGGTGTTGTTTCTATCCTCCTCTCAGTTTCACATGGTCTACATCTGAATTTTCATTTTGCTTGCTTTAAGATTCAAGATTCCTTTATTGTCGTAATAAAACAGATGTAATATTGCATGAAAATTCACTTTGGTCTGTCATAAGTCATACAGAGATTTGCCACCGGCAGAAATTGCCTGGTGCTCCTTGCAGTCAGAGAAAGAGAAGTAAAAGAAAGCCCCCCCCCCCAAGTCGCTGAGTGTCCATGGGTTCGCATCCAGCGCTCCCCCAGCCTCTGCAGCTGCACAAGACTCATGTCAGTTCAAACTATCAACATCCTGAGCTGGAGATCCAAACCTCTTGACACAATCAGAAAGCCTCCAGCGCCCTCAGCACTTTCTCAGATCCCAGTTCCCATACCTGATACCCCTTCAGCCAGTCTGAAGGCAATCTCCAGCCTAGTGTCGGTCCATTGACGGCAGTCACCTGCAGCCTGCGTGGGTTCCTCACCTTGAGTCACCAGCAGTGTGTTCCTCAGTTGTCGAGTCCCTCACTGGTCCTCTACCATCCTGTAGGGTTGTCTCCACTGCTTCTCCTTGGCAATGGTTGCGGGGGGGGGGGGTATTCTCCGTGACTGGTGCCCTGAGCCAGTTCTCTGCTTCCCCGTGGTTTGCAACCCTTTGAGGCTGCTGCCATCTTGAACACAGACCCTGCAGTCACACGATTTTAAAATAAACCACTGTCCCCTCCATTAACAGGCCGTTTAAAGCTTGTATGAAGCCATTGGCATTAGGACTGGGCAGTAAAACTCTACAGAGGAGTGCTGTGTCTCTGCCTGCTCTCCGCACCAGTGCCAATGCTGCTATTACAGCAGCTCCAGCAGTGTTACCATCTCCAACTCTGGGAAACTGGCCTCTATTACATCCATATCTAAACTATAATTCAATCCCTCCTGAATCTGCTGTGATGATGACACTTTCCACATTTGTGCCTCTGAAATTTCTTGCTTATCTACTGCTCTGTTGTTTTTGACAAGTGCACCTCTGGTCCTTCCTGCACTTCTGCTGTCACCCTTATTCGCAAAATCTCTCCATTCAGCAGATGAGTCCTTCACGTGGAAAAATCAAATACCGATTGGGTGACTACTAGGACATTCAGTCTGCAAGGGTGCTTCGAGATTTTCAAGTGTTTGCACTTGAATGCTCCATCCCACTCTTATGTTGACACCTGTCTTTAGATTTCCATACTCTTTCATTTGAAAATTAACGTTACCTCAAGGAACAACCGAATTGAACAATTTCTGATGTCAGTCACCCTTTTCCTCTTGATTTGGAGGGCTTGACCTACCACATGTGACATCTTGCTCTGCATTTTATGACCTTGGTATTCTTTTTGTCATGGTTCTCTGTCTTTAATTGTTCCTGTTCATTCATCCTTCCTGAAGTGAAAACTGGTTCTTTTGTTTTCTGATCAATTCTGATGGAGGACCCTCTTCCCACAGATGTGGCCTGACCCAAGTATTTCCAGCACTTTTCATTTATTTTACATTTCTGGCATGTAACAGTTTTTATTTTCAGTTCATTAATCTGGAACATTAGCACAATTTTTCTCCACAGCTGCTGCATGATCTGAGCATTTCCAACATTCTGCTTTCACTCACAGAAAATGACTGGAAGCATATCTGGATTTGGTTAACGATCAAGAGGCAGATCGATTTTTGTTGGTGAATTGAGTTTTAAAAATAAGTTGAATTGAGGAGTTAAAATGTAGATCTGCCATGATCGAACAGACTGAAGAAACGCAAAGGTGTGACTGAATGTTTCAGTTAATAGTGTAAATTCATCGATCCCTTCTGCTTTTTTAATTATCTAAGATTTTCATTTAAAACTTAATGCTCTAGAGTAATTTTTGCAACAGATGTTTTGGGCACATTTAGGACCTTTGATTATTATGTTTTTTTGTTGCACGTATGCCATCGTTCTTCAAAATAGGTGCCTCAGAACCTCGCAATATGGCTTATATGAATCGACTTGGAATCTGGGGTGAAGGAACACCCTTCAAAGAGTTCAATGATTTCATTCAGGCTGTGGAAAGGAGGTATTGTGAAATCTGAACATTTAAACAATGAAGTATAATGGTAACAACCTGTCGTCTTATACTTCGATATTTTTTTCATTCCTTCAATTGTTTGTTTTGCCACATAAAAGCATACGAATCTCATGATTTTGTTTCTTTAAAACAGAGGCGTCGGGGCCATGGAAATAGTTGCCATGGATATGAAGCTAAGGGGAATGTATATCGCAAGACAACTGAGCTTTTCTGGCGTAACCTTCAAAATTGAAGAAGTTCCGCTCAGTCAAGATTACATAAAGATGTATAATAGAGCAGTTAAACTGGTAAGCCATTGCACAATCCTTTTCATAAAGCTGGCAGGTGTAGGAAACCCTGGTTGATGAAGAATACTGAGGCTGTGGTGTGGATAAAGAATGAGACACCAGTCTGGTATGGGCAGCTTGGATCAAATTCATCACTTGAGTAATAAGGTGCAGTGTCTTAGCATGGACAAGTTGGGCCAAAGAGGTTTTACAAAAGTGGGCAGTTGCTAGTGAGTGTCAGTTAGCCTTCAGCAGCAAGAGCAACAAATAAAAGGTTGGCTGTTTGAGAGTGGCTGTGAATGTAGTGATTGAGGGTCAGCTTTGAGGCTTCGGCTCAATTGCTTTAGCAAAGGCATCTGAGCAGTTTTTTTTTCCTTTTAAACAGCCATTGCCCCCCACCCCTGGGAGCCACAGAATATTTAACTAAAAGCCTTATTTTCTTTTCACCTCGCAGAACATGAATATTTTTCATATAGTCGGTAGGAGAACAGTATGGAAGAAACCAAAACTTGACTGCTTCACAGGAAAGGGGCCCCATAAACTTTGAGCAGAGTCCTAAGGGGCCCGTAGCTTTTTAAAAAAAATTTTAAAAAAATGTTGAGAATGGCTGTTTTAGACCAATAAGTTGGAATGGCATCGGAACACAGGTATGCTTCTGCGAATTGTGGCAAATCAGGGAAACTGAGTGTCCCAGTTGACTACACCTTTGGGAAGTGTGTCCAGTTGCAACTCCTGATTGACTGTCAAGGAGCTGGAGTTCAGCAAATTCAGGATCAACCAGGAGGCTGAGGGGATCATTCATTGCAGTTATGCAGACCACCAGGAAATGTAAAGGGAATAGGTGGACTCTGGGGGGGGTTTCCTGTGGTCATTCCTCTCATTGACAGGTATGCCTTTTAAAATACCGTTGGGAGGATGACTTTCAGAGGGTAGAAGCAGCAGCTGCGTCAGTGACTATGAGGCTCAGCAGGGAAGAGTGAAGACAGGTACAGTTATAATGATAGAATTCACAGTCAGGAGCATTTCTGTGGTTACAAACAAGTCTCCAGAAGGGTTTGTTGCTTCCCTGATGCCACGGCCCAGAATGTGTATTTGAGAGGGGATAGGATATTTTGTGAGGGGAGGATGAGTGGCCAGAGGTTGTGATCCACATCAGTGCCGATGACAAAATAGGAAGGGAGTGTCCTGCAGAATAATTCCAGGTCTTTCCGGGTTGTAATCTCAGTGTTCGTATCTGTGCTATATTGCTATGGAGCTGGTGTAGGAGGGATACAAGTCTAACTGGGGTCTCTTCCTGTGCACAGAGAGGAGTTGGTTGCACCTGAACTGGAGAAGGACCAATATCCTTGTAAAGATGGTTTAAAATAGTGGCAGGGCAGTAAAAGAAGTTAAGATGTTGGTGGGTTTTGGTTTGAAAGGACAGACAGGAAGAGATGGCTAAATTGCACAGTAAGACTGATGAGCTTGAGTGTTTATTTTAATGCAAGGAATATTGTCTGTAAGGCAGATGGATGTAGAGCCTGGATTGGTACTTGGAATTATGATGTGGTCATTGCAGAGTCTTGGCTGCAAGAGGGACAGGATTGGCAGCTGTTTTTTTTACATTTTGGACCACATAGAGAGGAAAGTATTGCAGACATATCAGGGGTTAGAATCATAACTGCACACAGGATGTAATGGAGGGGCTGATCCATTGACGTAATATGGTTAAGAGTTCAAAAATAAGAAAGTTGCAATCACTGCTTTGAGTTGTAGTGAAGGTTTCCCTACAGCCACTGAGAGATTAGGAACAAGCATATAGATTATTGAAAGATGCCGCAACACTTCATCTGGGAGCTCGTTCTGTATGCCCCCATCCCCTGTGGGGGTGGAAATACTCCACATTAGGTTCTCTTTCCCCTTTCACTGTCAGCTGATTGTTTTTTTTTAGTTTTGGACTCTCCTGTTCTCAGAAAAAGACCGAAAATCCATTTTATCCATGCCCTGATCATTTTATAAACCTGCATTCAGTCACTTCCTCAAATTTTTTTGCTCCAGGGAAAATAGCCCCATCCTTCTCGGTCTTTCCTTGTAATGCAAGAAGACCCTCTAGAACATCCACATGAATTATTTTTGCACCTCTGCTTTCCATAGTATGACAGGTAGAACTGCATGTAATATTCTAGGTCTCCTCGTTAATGTTGTGTACTACTGTAACATGGTGTTACCACACTTGTACTCAGTGAGCTGATCAATGAAGGCAAGCTGTCCATACAGCTTCATCATCATCATGCCTGCCTGTATTGTCACTTTCAGTGAACTATGTTCTTGTACCCTGGCCGAACACTCTTCATGCTAGCAAGAAAATTCGAGTATGAGATCATGTACCAGCAGATTCAAGGACATTTTCTTTCTTGCTGTTATCAGGTCCCTGAATAAACCCCAGAATAGTACAATTAATTTGCCTTTGTTCCATACCAACTGATCTTTCTCTAACTCTGCACTTTGTTCTTTGTACTGTCTGCCTTGTCCTGTCTGTGAGATGTTTGCTGGTCTGTTCACAAAACACCCTCCATCATTGCATTTTTCTACATGTGACAATAAACTTGGACATCTTGGTCTTCTGAGAAAGTAGAGGGGTTGCTGTGCTTTCTTGATCATCATCACAAGAAAAAGTAACAAGTAGGCCATTCGGTCCATTGAATCTGCTCTGCAAATCAACCCTGAGCTAAACTGTTCTCACATTTAGTTCCAAGTTCCGTCCTTTTCCCCATATCAATCTCCCCCTTAAACTCACCACAACTCTCTCTACAGCTGTATGTGGCAACGAATTCCACAAATCCATGACTCTTAGGCTAAAGAAATTTCTCCTCATCTCTGTTTTAAATGGGTACCTTCAAATTCTTAGACTGTGCCCTCTAGTCCTGAATTCACCCATCAAGGGAAACATCCAATTCACATCTGCTCTGTCCAATCCTTTCAGCATTCTAAATGTTTCTATGAAATCCCCTCTCATTCTTTTATACTCCAATGAATACAGTCCAAGAGCCACTAAGCGTTACTCATTTGTTAGCTCTTGCATTCCTGGAATCATCCTGCTAAATCTTCCCTGTTCTCTCTCCAACATTATTACATCCTTTCTAAGATAAGAGGCCCAAAACTGCACACGGTACTCTAAATGAGGTCTTACCAGAGCCCCATAGAGCCTCATCAACACCTCTTTACTCTTCTCCACTATTCCCCATGAAATTAATGTTAACATGGCATTTGGTTTCTTTACTGCCAATCCAACCTGATGGTTAAATTGTAGGTTATCCTGCATGAGGACTCCCAAGTCCCTTTGCACTTTTGAATTTTGCATTTTCTTCCCATCCAAATAATAATCTTCCTGTTTATTTCCTCTTCCAAAGTATACAACTATACATTTCTCAACATTGTATCTCATCTGCCATTTCTTTACCCACTCTCCTAAGCTGTCCAAGTCTCTCTTCAATCTGTCGGTTTCTTCAACACTTCCTCCTCCACCACCTATGCAAACTTGGCCACAAAGCCATTCACTTCATAATATTTCTGTATCAGCCAATGTTCCACCCAATCTAATATCTTTCCCGTAATTCCACGGGCTCTCATTAAGCAGCCTCTTATGCGGCATCTTATCGAAGGTCTTTTGAAAATCCAAATACACAACATCTATAGCCTCTTTTTTCTCCATCCTATTTGAGATTTCCTCAAAATTCCAATCGGTTGGTCAGGCAAGATCTTCCCTTCATGAAACTATGCTGGCTTGGACCTATCATGCCATGCACCTAGAGGTATTTCATAACCTCATACTTGAGGATCGACTCCAATAACTTTATAGGCCTATAATTTCCTTTTAATGCCTCCCTCCTTTCTTCAACAGCAGAAATACATTTATGACTTTCCAGTCCTCCAGAACCATGCAAAGTCTATTGATTTCTGGAAAATCAATTTCAATGTCTCAATCTCCAAAGCCATCTCTTTCAGAACCCATGGGTGCACCTCATCTGGACTGGGAGACTTAATCTACCTTCAGTCCATTCAGCTTACTAAGCACTATCTCTCTAGTAATCCTGATTGTACTTAATTCTATTCCCTGAGACCTCTGACTATCAGGTATATTGCTATTGTCTTCCTCAGACAATAGACTGATGCAAAATATTCAATTAGATCCTCTTCCATCTCTTTGTTATCATTATAATTTATCCCGCATTATTTTCAATCAGTCATCTATCTACCCATGTCTCTTTTACTCTTTATATATTTAAAAAAACTCTGTATCCTTTTGTATGTTATTTGCCAACTTCCTTTCATAATTAATCTTTTCCTTCCTAATGATTTTCTTTGTTTCTTTCTGCAAGTTTTAAAATTTCCCAGTCCTGTTTTTCCACTAATTTTTGCTTCTTTGTCTGCACTCCCTTTTGCTTTTATTTTAGCCATAACCTCTCTTGTTAGCCATGTTGGTGCCATTTTTCCACTCATATTTTTCCTTTTTTCTTGGAATATATCTATTCTGGGCTTTCTTTATTTCTTGTAGAAATATCATGCAATTGAGCTCTGCTATCCCTTCATCTTGCTTACTTTTCCAGCCATCTTGGGCCAGTTCCTCTCTCACACCACTGTGATTCCCTTTGTTTCACTGAAAGATTGCACTTTTTTTTTTGAAAACTTCATTTATATATAAGCAAGCAAAGCCACCCTCCCTTCCCCACCCACAACTAACCCCCAAGGGGAGCAAAAAAAAACTTACATCAGTTAATTACATACACTGTGTGATATGTCAAATCCACAATAAAAAAATAGTTAAGATATTTGCAAACCCATAAATTTCAAATAGGGCAACAGGTCTTTCCATGTCATCGCAATACATTTCCGTGGTACCGCTAATGCCAAATGACCAAATGTCATCTGAAATTTTTCTAACTTTAAACCAGTAGTTAAAGATACAGAATACCCCAACAAAAAATTAATGGATCCAGTGGTAATTTAATCTTAAATAATTCTTCCAAGAAGTTTTTAATTTTTTTCCAAAATGGATGAACTTTTTCACAAGACCAAATTGCGTGTAAAAACTTTCCAGTACAAATTCTGCATCTAAGGCACAAATCTGAATTACTAAAACTATGTTTTTAACTTTTCTGGAGTCAGATCTAACTGATGTAAAAAAAAAATTATAATTATACCTAAGCAATATCTTACATTAATTAATTTAGTCACACTATCTTGTTGACACACAACTTCCCATTCCTCCTGAGATGTATCAAAAGATAAATCTTCCCATTCATCCACCCGCATCGCGCTGTCGTCTTCTACCCCCACCCCCCCCCCCCCCAAATTCCACCTGCTGTCAATGTAGGCAGCTGCTGATAATCTTATCGTTAAAACTGGCAGAAATTTAAAAACAATTTTACTGCTGTCTATAAAGCAACACCTCCCCCCCTTACTTTGAGCTCGAATTTCAGTACAAAATCTTTTGCATTAAACTCTAATATTTACTTAATTCTAGATTTACTTAAATCTGGTTTATTCATCTTATCTTGTAACAACACATACATTTCTGAAATAAATCCCTTTTTTGATGTGTCCAGAATTAAAGTCTCAAACTTGGTTAATTGAGGTAGCATCATTTCTCTTCCAAAATTATTTATCACCATAGCTTGTACCTGATAATATATAAATAGAGAATTAGAAGGTATCCCAAACTTCTCCCAAAGCCTGGAAAAATAAATAAATTGTCCGTTTTCAAAACAATCATTCACCACATCAATGCCATTAGAATTCCAAATCCTTAAATACGGGTTATTCATTGAGAAAGAAATAACTTTATTTTGATATAAGGGGTTTTGGGCTGTGATTTTACCCCTAGAACCTATAATAATATTCCTTTTAGTCCAAACTCTAATAAATGTTTTAAAACCGGCATATTATACCCCTGCAACAAATGAAGAGTCCACTTAAATATAAATTGATGAACTTGAGACTCAGAAATACAAACCAATTCTACTTCAGCCCACCCAGGAGATTGAGTAACATCAAACATCCTATTAATACATTTTAATTGAGCAGCCTCATAATAATTCTGAAAATGAGGCAGTCCACCTCAGACATACTTCCAAGTCACTCTTGATATCACCTTTTCCTTTTCAAATTTGAAACTGAACTCCATCGTGCTACGAAAACTACTTCCTACGGGTTCCATTACCTTTAATTCCCTAATCACCTCAGGTTTATTCCACATCACCCATGTAAAGCCATCAATCACTTGGTGGGCTGATTGACAAGTTGCAACAAAAAGCCATCCTGTGGGCATTCTACAAACTCCTGAAATCCAGTACCTTCATGACTTTCCAATCCCCCTTAATTATTTTGATATTTTCCTTTTGACACATTTTTTCTATCTCCAGCTGTAACTCGTAGACCTCTTCCTGGCTGCTGTTTGGGGTCCTGTATATAACTGCCAATAGGGTCCTTTTACCTTTGCCATTTCTTATCTCGGCCTGTAAGGATTCTACTATTTCTGTCCCTATGTCTCTTCTTTCTGGTGATTTAATATCATTGCTTACCATCAGGGCCACACCACCCCCTCCCTCTATCTACCTGCCCATGTTTGTACTCTGGGACATTCTGCTCCCAATCACATCCATCATTAAGCCATGTCTCGGTGATGGCCACAGTGTCTTCATATCTTTCAATCTGTAGCTGGGCAACAAGGTCATTTAATTTATTCCCTTAAAGCTCTGTGTATTTAGGTACAGTACCCTTAGATCAGTATCTGTTAGCAATTTTTCTATATTTCCATTCACCTGTCTTTTTTGTCTTCTTTGCTGCACATTATCTTTGACATCAACAAATTACTGTGGACTGCATCCCTTCTCTTTGCTATACTCTCTCTCATTGGTGCTTGATACTTGGGCCACTACTGTGGTGACCCTGTCGTTTCTTCTGTAAAATCTGCCCTATTGCTGTTCCTTGACGCACTGTTGTCATCTTGGAAAACATTTTCTTCTGAATTTGTACCTAACCAGATAATTGTTGAGCTGTTTGTTTAGTTTAGAGATCCAGTGCAGTAACAGGCCCTACCAGCTCACACGCCTGCGCCACCCAATTACTGCTATGTGAGCAATTTTTTTTGGTGAAATTGCTGATTAGAAAAGCATTACGGATCAAAATTTAACCAAAAGATAAGTTTTTGGGTATTGAGAGAATTAAAGAATATGAAATTTGGACAGTGAAGCAGGTACTTAATACCCTGTTCTTGTTTCTTACAAAAGTAGAGCTTTCTAAGGAGACCATCTTCTTAAAGTGTTTACTGTATGGTTTAAATTGTAGTTATAAGAATATTATTAGAGTAAAACACAAGATCTAATTGTAGTAAAAACACAAGAAATGTTGGAGGAACTCAGCAGATTTTGCAGCATATATTACTGACGTGTTGGACCTGAGCCCTTCCTCAAGAATATTATTAAAATACCGATGAAGGCCTGAAGTTGCCAGTTTGCTTTTCCATGAAGCATGAAATGGTCTTGAATTTTGTTTTCAAATAAAGCTTTGATCTTTGAATGCCAACTTTTTGCCTTTGCAGTGGGTGGAGGCCAGGGAGAAGTTTCAAATGTCAGCGGAGCTGATTGATGCAGAACAGCGAATGAAGAAGTCAATGTGGGGACAGTTCTGGTCAGCACATCAACGTTTTTTTAAATATCTCTGCATAGCTTCCAAAGTTAAAAGAATAGTGCAACTTGCCCGTGAAGAGATCAAAAATGGAAAGGTAATAAATGATGAGTGGAGGTCTGGTGTCAAAAAAATTTTTCCTTAACTGGAATGATTAATATGTCGGGAAATAACAAGAATGGCGATTGATAAATGTGATAAAGAAATAAAGAGTAGCTACTTCACCTGGTTCAAGAAATCTGGAATTTGCTGCCATTGGAAGTATTGTAGCTGATGAAAATCTGGTCAAGAGCACTTGACCATAAAAGGTACAGAAGATTATTCTGGTTGGATGATGGTGAGAGGCGCTAGTGGAGTATAAATACCAACATGGACTATTTGGGTTTGGTTGTCTGTTTCTGTGGTTTGCACAAAGTAACTTCCAGAGCAAATAATAGAAAACTCGGAATTTTAAGAAGCAATAGATCCAGTTCTCTTCTTCTAATTATTTGAACTTGGTTTAACTTTCAACAAGAGGAGAGATGGTCTGAGATTTAGAGGTGAAAGGCTGTGGGAGCAAGCCTGGAAGAGTGGTATCACTGTTTGGTATCCAAGGATTTAATTGTTCCATCAAAATTCAATGTTTATGCCAGCTTTTTCATTCCTCAACTGTAACTTGTGTGCACACTAAAATGCTGTTGTGATAAATTAAAGTGGCTTTCATTTTGGATAGGGTTTGAACCATAGAACCCAACAGCACAGAACAAGCTCTTTGGACCTAGTCTGTGCCAATCTATTATTCTCTTTAGTCCCAATGAACCAGACCATATGCCTCCATACCCCTCCCATTCATGAAACTGTCCAAATTTTTGTTAAATGACAAAATTGAGCCTCCATTTAGCAAATTCAGATGGCAGCTAATTCCATAAACCCACCACTCTCTGCATGAAGAGGTTACCCCTAATGTAGCCTTTAAACTTTCACCCTTAACCCATGTCCTCTAGTTTTTTTATCTCACTTAACCTCAGTGGAAACAGCCTGCTTGTATTTATTCTTACCTATTTTAATTTAATTTTTAAATTTAGACATAGCTGTTTAAGCTTTCTCTGCAACTCAGTTCTTGAAGTCCTGGCAACATGCTTGTAAATCTCCAGTGCTCTCTCAATTTTATTGATATCCTTGCTGTAGTTAGGTAATCAAAATTGCACATAACACTCCAAATTTGCACTCATCAGTGTCTTATGAACTTCATCATATCAACCTCTATGCCACTTTCAGGGAATTGTATATCTATATTTCCAGATCCCTCCATTCCACCACACTTCTAGGTTCTCTACGTTTACTGTGTTATGTTCTGCCTTGGTTTGTCCTTCAACTTCGTCCGTCCTGCTGCTGCCTGCTCTCTCTTTGCAGATTTTCTCCTCCATTTCTTGCTGACAATTGGATGATTGATAATACAAGACCATGTTGCTGAGGCTGGAGGACTTGAGTAATAAGGAGATCACATATATATAACCCGATACGGTAAAATCACCATTATCTGGCATTCAATCAACCAGAAACAAGCAACTGGCAAAAACAGTGAGGAAATGAAGAATAAATAAATAGATGCACTTAAAAATAAATAAAAATTTAAATAAAGTTTAAAATTGTAAAAGTAAAGGTTCTCCGAAACAACATGACGCCTTGGCAGGAGATGGGAGCAAATGTTCAGCCAACAGAGTGTCCCGGTCGTGTCCACCCACAGCAGCTGTTTGAATGTTGCTTTTGAATAAAATGGCAATGCCTAGGATGAAGAGCCGGTTGATGCTGATTGCTTCTGGGATGACTCTCCCAAAGTGTCTCCCTATCCATGCCTAATAAGAGAATTAGTGTATTATTGATGATGTTGGTAAGGCTTTATCTGTAAAATTGGGGGAAGGGGGGATTAATTATGACAGCTGTACGGTGAGCATAGCGATAGCGCGAGGCTGTTGCAGCACAAGGACCAGGGTTCCAATTTCAAGGAAAGTGCGCCGAGGGTCTGATTTGGGACACTTGCATGGAGGTAAGTCGGGTTCTCGGCATGAGGGGAGGGGTTTAATTACGACAGCAGCACAGTTAGTGTAGCTGTTAACACAAGTGACTGGGGTTCGACGTTCAATTTTGTAACTTGTGGGATTTAGCTGATGAAATGAACTTTACATAATTAATGCAGGTGTATTAGGCACTGGAAGAGTGAGTCTCATTCAATTGGAAAATTCACATATCTTACACCTGCAATCCCCGTAGGTGCTGAATAATGGGATTTTACTTTATTTTTCTTGCATCTGTGAGCCTGTTTGTCTTTTAAACGCCCCTGTTGTACCAACCTCCATCTCCACCCCGGCAATCGCACCCACCTACCTCTCTCTGTACTTTACTTTCCTTAATAGATCTCCTATGGTTTTGCTCTTGTTGCCCTTGGGACAAAGGTGCTGGCGGTCCATCCTATCTGTTGCCTCTCATAATCTCCCATACTTCTAAGTAATCTTTTTTCCTTCATTGCTGCAAAGAAAAAAGCTGTAGCTTGGTCAACTTGGTTAATCTCTGCACCATCTCTAAATATTCTACATCCTTCCATTAAAGAAGTGACCATACTGAACACAATATTCCATGCGTCATCTAACCTGAGTTTTGCAGAGCCTCAAAATTACTTGCAACTCTTTGAACTCAATCACCAGACAAATTAAGCCCAAGCCTAACATGTGCCTTCTGAAACACCTCGTCAACCTTGATGGATCTATGGACTTGGACCCCGCGATTTCTTTGCTTGTCAGCACTATGAAAAACCTTGCCCCCAAACTTCACATCCTGTCTCGGTTCTGTTGTATTCTATGTAAACCTTCTGTACTATCCGCAACACCTCCAACCATCTGTAAACTTACTGACCCACCACTCCACTTTGTCCATCATTTCTAAAAAATCACTAAAAGGTTAGGATCCCAGAATGGATCCCTATGAAATGCTAGTGGATACTGACCTCCAGGCAGAATAAATTCAATCTGCTACTGCCCTCTCCCTTTACGTAGTCGAGGCAACTACAAATCCATGCAGCCAGGTCTCCATGGATCTTTCACCTCATTTTGATTTACTGATAATATGGGTAGCACAGTGGTTGGTGCAATGCTATTACAGCATCAGGGACCCAAATTTGAATCTGGTCCTGTGTGTAAGGAGTTTGAGCATTCTCCCAGTGTATAAGTGAGTTTATTCTGTGTGCTCCGGTTTCCACAACCGCACTGCAGCAGATGCAATATTACTGCTGTCCACTCAGCACTGGATCACCTAAACAGCGGCAACACATGCATCAGGCTACTCTTCATCGACTACAGCTCAGTTTTCAACATCATCATACCCTCAAAACTGATCAACAAGCTCCAAAACCTAGGCCTCTGCAACTGAATTCTTGACTTTATTGGAAGATCACAGTCTATGAATCAGAAACATCTCCTCACTGACAATCAAAACAGTTGCATCTCAAGAATGCATGCTTAGCCCACTGCTCTACTCATTCTATACCTGTGACTGTGTGTCTAGACACAATTCAAATGCTGTCTGCAAATTTGTTGTCGATGACACCATTGTTTTTGGCAGATTCACAGACGGCAATGAGGAAGTGCAATAGAGGAGATAGATCAGCTTGTTGAGTGGTATCACAACAACTTTGCCCTCAACCTTAACAAAACTAAGGAGCTGATTATAGACTTCAAGAGAGGGAAGTTTGGAGAACATGAACCAGTCCTCATCGAGTGGTCAGCAGTGGAAAGGGTTCAAATTCCTGGCTGTCAACATTTCTAGTTCTATTCTGGGGCCTCCATGTTGATGCAATCATAAAGAAGGCTCACCAGCAGCTATACTTGATGAGGAGTTTGAGGAGATTTTGTATGTCACCAAAGACTTGCAAATTTCTACAGGTGTACTATGGAGAGCATTCTGACTGGTCGAGGTGCCAATGATGTACAGGGCAGGAAAAAAACTACAGTGTTGTGAACTCAGCTAGTGCCATCATGGGCATCAGTTTTCACTCCATTGAGGACATCCATAAGAGGCAATGCTTTTAGAAAGCACCCTCTATCCTCAGGGACCCTCACCACCCAGGCCATGCCTTCTTCACACTGCTATCATCAAGAAGGAGGTATGCTGTCAGGTGATTTCCTGAAGTTTAACACCCAGCGGCTGAAGGACGGCCTCGTCCCCTCTGGCATCGGATTTATGAAGGGACAATGCATCAGAGACACGACCTCACTTTCTCTTATTTTGCACTAATTTATTTATAGCGATATTTGCAGTGCAATGCTGCTGCTAAGATACAAATTTTGTCATGTTTATGACAAATTCTGATTTCTCCACCCTTCAAAATGTGCCGCTGTTGTAAGTTAATTGGGGTATTTGGGTGGCACGTGGTAGAGTGGGCCGAAAGGGCCTGTTACTGTACTGTATGTCTAAATTTTTAAAAAATGTATGACTTCATTTTGTCTAGTGGCCAATACTTTGAAACTTAATTTGTCCTATTTTCTATTGAGCACTATCCAGACAAGTCAACTGGTATAACACGTAGCGCAGAAGTACAAATAAATAAATGACAGTGTTGAACATACAATTAAGTCATTCAGTGCAGAGTGGAGCAAAAACGACAATTTAAAACAGTACAACGGCATCATTATTTGTCAGTAAAAGACCCTTTTAAGATTTGCCATTCTTTGTGTTTATTATCTTGTGTAAATTGTTGCTTCCCTTCTCAGAATTGAATGTTGGGTGTTTTTAAATATGGAGTTTGTTGTCAATTTGGAAATCAGATTGCTTATCTAACTTGTGAACAACTCTGGTCATGACGCTGATCAAGATAGAAGGCTTCTTATTGTTTGCCACTCTGCATAACTGCTCTTTCCCCACTTTTTTCCTACAATGGTGGGAATTCAGCAAATATAGTCATTGAAATTTTTAACTGGAAAATTGTGTAAACTGATGATGATCAAAGTAAAATGTAATTTGTTCTCATGGTTTAATTTTGTAACTACTTCTAGTGTGTGGTTATTGGTCTTCAGTCTACTGGAGAAGCAAGAACCCTTGAAGCTCTGGAGGAAGGTGGTGGTGAACTGAATGATTTTGTTTCAACGGCTAAGTATGTTCACTTAGTACACACCATTTTTTTAAATTAATTTTGTTTGAAAGATAGTGGTAATATCCAACTAATCATGTTGCTGCTTCAGTATAAGTGGAGCGACAGAGTTGCCATCTTCCTTGAGATGTTTTGCCATTGTTGCTCAATTTCGTTGCTTTTATTTGTACACACCAATAACTAATACATGAAGGGAAAGCGAAAGGGCTGTTTATTGCTTTTCCTTCAGTTTGAACAAAAGATATAGGTTCAGAAATGGGTTATTCAGCCATTCAATCATGAGCTGATCCATTTTCCCACAGCTCCCCTCCCAAGTCCATTTGCATCTGGGAATTTTCAGTTTAATCCTCTTTTAGAAAGTGGTGTGCCCATTTATTTCTTCTGCCAAAGTGCATAACCGTACACTTTGACATTGTATTTCATTGGCCGTTTCTCTACCCATCTGTCCAAATCCTTCTGCAGTCTCTGTTTTCTCAACTCTACCTACTCCTTCACCTACCTTCATATTATCTGCAAATCTGGTCACAAAGTTTGTGGCCAATCAGTTTTTTTTTTGATTGGATGATTTATATCAAGTAAATCAGCGATTTTTCAACCTTTTTTTGGCTATGCCACTCCTCCCCCCACGACTCAGCTCAAAGTTTAAGTAGTCATTTTTGTTTCTTCAGTACTTCTCTCTTACTGACTAACTACGTGTAACAAATATTTTTTAATGTTGTTTTGTGAGGTGAAAAGAATACAAAGCTTTTACTTAAATGAGCTAAGGACCCCCCCCATTGAGAGTGGTTGATCTAAATCACATTGATCTAGTAGGGAGCTTCAATGGATGTCTCATGGATGTGGTCAGGCACCTTAAATTTGGATTCTTTTCATGCTTTAGGAAAGCTCTGAAGTACCAAATGATTTGGAAATATAATTTAGTTTCTGAGCTTTCCTAATTAAAACATGGCATAGTTATGTTCAAATAAATTTGTATTAAATTTTTAAAAAATCAACAGGTGTTTGAACAATCCATGATCTGACTAGATTAATGTTTTTATAAAATACAAAGTAATAGTGTTGCATATGATCATTGCATGTAACTTGTTTCACGAATAGCAGCTGTGTTGTTTTTGCCCAAGTTTCCTATATGTTATGAATGAATAATCTGATCAGTTAAATGCATACAGAAATGGTCACTTGAATATGCATTGTTAGTATTGGCTCTTTGGAATGATTTGCAAGTGCAGCAGCTTTTTAACATCTGCCCCAAAGTGCTTCAGGTCACAGGAAGTGCCTTTCGGGTAAATGATAGCCAATTGACTCTCAAAAAAAAAACAAATAGCTAGTTCTATTGCCTCAAGTAATCACAAATCCATGATGTTACTCAGTATTAGCTGCTTTACCATTTGTAGTTAAAGATATTTAGACAAATGTTTTGAATTATGTGTTTAACACCATGTTAATTTGATGAGTCTGTCTCCTTGGCTCAGAACTTCAAAAGTGGAATACTGAATGAAGCTCAGGCCCTGTGATAAATGTTTGCTCTATGATGGCTGACCTGTGAATGGAGGCAAGATGGAACTGATAGCCTCATTGCAACTCTTATCTTTCTGCAATTCACCCTACCAGATGTTTTCAATGAAAATTCAATTGTTTTAATTTGTGAATAAAGGAGTTGATTTTTAAAATAATTTGGACCATATTACCCACTGGAGCTAACAGGTTTATTTGGACCACAATTCAGTTACCAACTAACAAACATTAACATATTATTGCACTTGAGGTCTGGCCTTATCATTGGTGCATAAAATCATGAGGCGCATAGATAAGGTGAATGTTGGTCTTTTTCCCAGTATAGGGAATCTTAAACCGGAGGACCTAGGTTTAAATTGATAGGGAAAAGATTCAAAGTTGATTTGAAGGGCAAGTTTCTCACACAAATGCAAGTGGATATATGGAACCAGCTGCCTGAAGAAGCAGTAGAGGTGAGGACAATTACATTGTTAGGGGAAAAAACATTTGGATGGGTACATATTGTAGAGAGATATGGGCCAAATGCAGGCAAATGGCACTTGCTCAAATAGATGGTTTGGCCAGCATGGATTAACTGTGCTGAAGAGCCAGTTTCTGTGCCTTATAATTCTACTTTCTTGTTTTTGAATGTTGCAGAGGTGTCCTTCAGTCTTTGATTGAGAAACATTTCCCAGCACCTGACAGAAAGAAGCTATACAGTTTGTTGGGGATAGAAATGAACGTACCGAGCAATCAAGACTCTCCCATTGATAGTCCATCAAGACAGAATAAAGGCAAAAAGCGGAAAGGTATGACCTTCCTCAATACTGATATTGGAGAAAGTGTTATCTGCCCAAGTTCTCTTACAAAGATAATGGATTTCACTGGTAAGTGCTGGTAACTTTCAGAAACATGCAAGATTTCATGATATCCAAAGCTGGAGCTCGATCTTGTTGTTATTTCTGAACATGCACACTGGGCAATTTGTGATTGGATTCTGTGCTAGGTTGCACCTGGTGCAGAATCTTGCCAATCTATTAACTTCAATGGAGCTTATGAGAAGAACAAAGCAAGTTCCTTTTCAATTATTTATGATTTATTTGATGGTTTTAATATTTAAGTGGTCTAAAGGTTATTTTTTATTTTAATTTCTTCATTTTTTAAAAACTTTGTGGCATTTTGTTGGCTTGCAAAGGCTTTGAGTTCTACCGATTGCCCATATGGCTTCTTTTGCAGTTCAATTTCCTCTGCATTTTGAACAGAGATGTTTGAATTTGTTTGAAGTAAAGATTATTTATTGTTTTCTTTTTAATGTTAAATATAAAAAATTATTCTTGATGCCTCTCATGAAATCTTTGGTGTGATGTTGCACTCCATAAGCCATATTGAATTGCTCTTCATGCAGACACATGCAGAAAAAGGAAGGCCTGCTTCTGGCCAAAGAGGAGATGTGTTGATGAAAGCTCTGATGGAGCATAATTCAGGAGATATTGTACTGGGCTGAATGACTTGTTTGCTGTGAAACTTTAAAGTCAGAAAAGGCATGGAAGCAGGTCCTTTGTCCCACTGAGTCCACAAGAACAATCAGCCACCTGTTTACATTCATCCCATTCTTTTTAATCCACATTCTCATCAGTTGATGTCCTCCCCCCACCCCTCCCCCCCCACCATTCCACCATTCATCTATACATGAAGGACAATTAACCAACCAATGTCTTGTGATGTGGGAGGAATCTAGAATCCTGCTCCCAGTTATATTTTCCAAACACAGCTTCCTAAACTGTCCCATAAATTTGTTCTCCAAGATAAATAAAATTGCATTTAGCATTGCGACCAATTGAAAGTAGTGGATGTAATTCAAGATGTGTTAGAGCATGCAGAATGTATTGCCTGCAATATTTTGCTGATAATTGATAGTAAGTTGTTTATTAGTACAATCACATTTATTGCTGCACACTTTATTTTTTGTTTCAAAATTATCGTTGGAGAGTTTCTTTATTTTATCCTATTCCAATGTTCCCATTTCATCCCTTGCATCTAATTTTGTCATGGGAAATGGGCATTCACAGGCATCCAAAAATACTTGCTACAAGCAAGAGCACAGCAATGATCAAAAGCCAAATACTCAAGTGCAAATGTCAAAATAGATGCTGGAAATGCTCAGCATGTCAGTCAGCATACATGAAGAAATAATCAGAATTAACAATTCAGATCAATTACCTTTCATCAGGCTTGGCCAAAGACCAAAAGCAAACTCAACTGAGAATTATTTCACTTGGTGGTGCATGTGACAGAATATGTTGTGTTTTATATTGTATGTTTTGGTGAGATAAATTGTGGCAGGTTTTAGTGTAGGTCACATACAGACATTTCAAAAAAGATCTCAATTAAAATACTGGAGCTCTGCTCAAGCCGGACAGTCCGGCTTCAAGTGCCTTTGCAGAAGCTTTGTGGAGTGCCTATAGAGATTTCACTAATGGATTGTTGTTTTGAAAAGCAAAAGATAAAAGAACTCTGAGGTCTGGAGCCACAGGCTGTCTTTGCAGTTTGCTGTTCTAAGGGGATCGTGTGGTTTTGCAAGCAGAGAGAGTAAAACAGGCTTTTCTCTGAGAGAGAGCGAGAGAATTCGGTTCAGCAGCAGCTGGGACTGGAACAGTGTTGTGAGTGATTAGTTCAGCCTGGTCAAAGTCTTTGTGGCTCATGCAAGAGGAGAGGACTGGCTGCCTAATGTTTCACTTGAAATAAGAGAAACAAAAAGGAACTCTGGTGACCTGAAAGAAAGAGGTTATCATCTGGAAAACCCTGATGGGGCAAGTTTCTTTGGCAAGACACTGACCTGGCTGATCAAAATGTTCAGTTTGTGTCCAGGGACCAACAAATCTCTGAAAACTGACAAGAACCTTCCTGAGCGGTAAATACCTTTCAAACACCAAAGCTTGGTGAAATTCATATATGTTAAATTCTGTGCACGGTATAAGAATGGCCTGCAACCAGTGAACTTGGAGGAATGAGAAGGGAGATTGGACTGCAAATTAAAGAAACTTTCTGAACTTGTATACACATTACATACACGTGCACTTGGAATTAGAAGAAGATGATGTTGGGTTAGTTAATAGTAATCAGTTAGTTTGATCCTGTTTTCATGTTGAAAGATGATTAAAAGCAACTTTTGTTGAAGTAACCATTTGTCTTGGTGACTATCTATTGCTGCTGGGTTTTGGGGTCTTCTGAGCTCGTAACAATGCACATCTGGACCTTTCTGCCAGAAGCTAGCAGTGGTGGCAGATGTCCTCACTACATGGTCCAGTATCCAGGTGAGCTCTGAAGAACAGTTATTCGCGGATTGAGAGTTGTGAAGTGGCATTAACCTGAAATCTATCTGTTTCTGGTTGGCATGGAATTGATTGGCTGAATAGTTATCTTGTAGAATCATGAATTATTCAGTGCAGAAATGAGCCTCATGATTCATGCTGACTGAGATGCCTTCTTGCGCTAATCCATTTGCCTGCATTAGGCTTGTATCAGTCTATCCTAGTCGAAGCACATTTTAAATATATTTCAGACCTGTCTGTACCACCTCCTTTGGCAGTTTGTTTCTGATAATCATCATACTACTCTATGTTGGAAAGGCTCATCTTAAATCTGCACTTACAATATTGTAACATCATATCTTTCACATCATGTAACATCAAGCTCCAAACACTGGGCATCTGCAACTGGATCCTTGACTTCCTTGTCAGAAAACTACAATCAGTATGAATTGGAAAAGACATCTCCTCCTCATTGACTATCAATATAGATGCATGCTTAGCCCACTCTTCGACTCGCTCTACACCCATGACTAGCTAGGCACAATTCAGATGCCATCTACAAGTTTGGCGATGACTCCACAGTCATCGGCAGAATCACAGACGGCAATGAGGAAGTGTACAGGGAGGAGATAGATCAGTTAGTGCGGTGTCACAACAACATCCTTGCACTCAATGTAAGAAAAACAAAGTAACTGATTTTGGACTTCTGGAGGGGGAAGTCAGGAGAACACAAAGGGTCAGCAGTGAAAAGGGTTGAGAACTTCAAATTCCTGGATTTTAACATCTCTGAAGATTTGTCCTGGGGCCTCTTGTGTCGATGCAATCATGAAGAAGGCTCACCTGCGACTACTTTGTGAAGAGTTTGAGGAGATTTGGTGTGTCACCAAAAACTGGCAAATTTCTACAGGTGTATTATGGAGAGCATTCTGACTGGTTGTATCAATATCTGGTGTGGAGGTGCCAATGCACAGGATAGGAAAACAAACTACAGAGAGTTGTGAACATCATGGGCATCAGTCTACACTCCACTGAGGACTTTACAAGAGGCAATGTCCTAAGAAAGCAGACTCTATCCTTAAAGACTCTCACTACCAGGCCATGCCCTCTTCACACTGCTGCCATTGGGAAGAAGGTATCCCTTCAGGAGATTGCCTGAAGACAAACACCCAGCAGCATAAGGACAACCGCTTCCCCTCTGCCATCAGATTCGGGAATGAATATTGAACCACAGACTACCTCACTTTCACTTGCATTAATTTATTATTAATGTAATTTAAAGCATTATTTGCAACTAATTTGTAGCGTTGATAACAATAAATTCTGATTCTTTATCGCAGCAATTTCAACTGAATATTCACTTTTTTTATTTACTATCTTGTGATAGTTTAGTTTATACACTGCAAGAATTTCAGTATATCTCTACTCTGCACTTGTATATATGAAAATAACCATACATTCATTCCTTTCCTTTACATTTTTCCCTTCTCACCTTAAACCTGTGCCTTATAGTGAATTGGTAGCATAAACTGGTTTGCAAATTGCTATTTCCATTTGCCTTTCCTCTTGACAGGAGATAAATGAAAAGCACCAAAGTTAAGACTCAAAAATGATCGCAAATTTATCACTCAACATGAAGTGTGTAGTTAAATAAAATATCTTTCATTATTTCAATTGATCAGCTATTCTTTTTATATATAATTAAAAGATACAGCATGGTAACAGCCCCTTTTGGCCCACAAAACCATGCTGCCTAAATACAACAATTAACCTTCAAAACCTATATGATTTTGGAATGTGAGATGAAACTGGTGCATCCAGAGGAAGCCCCAATAGACAAGGGAAAACGTGCAAACTTCCTACAGATAGGGTCAGATTTGAAACTGAGTTGCTGAAGCTGTAATCTTTTTTTTCTTTGGCTTGGCTTCGCGGACGAAGATTTATGGAGGGGTAATGTCCACGTCAGCTGCAGGCTCGTTTGTGGCTGACAAGTCCGATGCGGGACAGGCAGACACGATTGCAAAGGAAAATTGGTTGGTTGGGGTTGGGTGTTGGGTTTTTCCTCCTTTGTCTTTTGTCAATGAGGTGGGCTCTGCGGTCTTCAAAGGAGGTTGCTGCCCGCCGAACTGTGAGGCGCCAAGATGCACGGTTTGAGGCGATATCAGCCCACTGGCGGTGGTCAATGTGGCAGGCACCAAGAGATTTCTTTAGGCAGTCCTTGTACCTCTTCTTTGGTGCACCTCTGTCTCGGTGGCCAGTGGAGAGCTCGCCACATAACACGATCTTGGGAAGGCAATGGTCCTCCATTCTGGAGACGTGACCTACCCAGCGCAGTTTGATTTGAAGCTGTATAGCGTTGCACTAACCCCTGGGTCACCCTCTTGTCGTAAATATTTGCGGAGGTCAAAAAGTAATTCTGGTACCCCTGAGAATTTGTGACAGTGACCATCTGTAGAGTGAATTGGCCGACCAAAGCCTGAAAGGAACACAACATCTGTCACTTTGGGAACTTGCTGTGCTCATTTAATTTAGCCAAGTTCCATGACAGACAAAATGAATGAGTTTCGTTACCATGATGGAGAATTAGTTTAAAAATTTTTTAGTTACGATCCCCATTAGATTTGGGTTAGCTTCCTGTCCTCCCAGCCATTCTCAGAGGGGGGTTTTTGCACTCCCTCCCCTCGGGGCCACGGTACATTTAAGGGGACCATGGACTGAAATGAAAATATTTTTTTTAATGTAATAGGTAGGAGAGAAGTGTGGAAGAAACCAACTAAACATGACTGCTTCATAGGGAAGTGAGACCATAAACTTTGAGCAGAGTATCAAGGGGGCCATAGCCAAAAAAAGGGTTGAGAATGGATGCACAATCTAAACGATAACTTTTTGTGACCCTGCTTCACCACATTTTTCCAACTCGTCTCTTTTCTGTACTTGTCACTATGTCAACACTGATCTTTGGGGTCATGGCTGCTCAGTGGAGTGCAGTCAGAGCTAAGATCTTCTGAGGTACACCTGAGAGGAGAAATAAGATGAAAATACATTAGTTCTGGTGGATTCAAAAGTTAAGGGAAGAGAAGTGCATGTCTGAGACTATGCAATGTTGCTCTGGGATGATGTGCTGCAAGTGGGAAACATGTGAATGAAAGGTGACAGAGAATCCTGGAAGAAGAGGGTGAACATTCTGAGGTCCAGAACCAATCTGGCATTGATGTCGTAGGGGAAAAGATGAAAATCTTGCAGATATTTATTTTTCTTGCACTATTTAATTTATTTTGTAATCTGGTTTATATCAAAGTTTTCACTGTGATGCTGCCGGGAAACAGTGAATGTTGCGACATGTTTATGATGATAAAAATTAATTTTTGGGAGCTGGAAAGAGGTTAGAAACAGGACCTTGGTGGTAATTTCAAGAGAGAGAGAGAGACGGATGTTGGAGAATCTGATTTTGGATAATCAGAGTTCTCTGACAATAAATTTGAACTTTGAAGGAATGGTTGAAAGGAGATTACATTGACAAGTATGACGGTGAACTATTTCCTCTGGCTCAGGGCCCTATGATATCTTTACTGTAAGGTTTAGGAATTAAATTCTCTTCCCATGGAAGCTCTTGAAAACGATTCATTAAATGTGTGTGTTGAGGGCATCAAACGACATGCTAAAATGCTAAAAATGGAAGGAAAGAAGAATAACAAGCATGAGTTGTATGAATGGTGGAGTATCTTCAATGGCCATCAGCCCATACTGTTATTTCTTACTTTGCCTACCCTCACCCAACTTTGGTTGAAGTCCCAGCAACCAGATCCTTGAAATCGGAAATCATCCAAATCTCTCTGTCAAGTTTATTGTCATCTGATTATACAACACAGCAAAACAGTGTTCTCCAGTCTTCAGTGCAAAACATGTCGACATATAACTAGACAAAGCACACATACAGACAAATAATACACATGTAGAACAAGTGTTATAAAATAAATAAATATTATTTTGAACAAATGAGAATCTCTGATGTTAAGTGTGAGCAGTTCCGTTCCTTTGATTGTTCACCATTCTCATTGCCCGTGGGAAGAAGCTGTTCCTCAGCCTGGTGGTGCTGGCTCTGATCCTCCTGGATTTCTTCCACAATGGGAGCAGCTAAAAGATGCTGTGTGCAGGGTGAACAGGATCCTCAAATGATTTTGTGCACCCTCTTCAGACAATGATCCTGGTCGATCATGTCGATTTGGGAGGGTGGGGGATGGTGTGATCCTCTCTGCCACTCTTATGGTCCTGTGGATTGACCTCTGATCCTATGAAACTTTGAAAGCTTTTGTAAGTCCATCATTTGGAACAGATCTCTCAAGTTTTTCACCAGCATAGTGGTTTGTTTTTGCTTATCTAAGACCTAATTGATTGATTGAACTAATTTAAATTTAATTGCTATTTTTCAGCAAATGAGGACAAACGAGAATCTAAAAAAGCCCGCAAGATCAAAGGGCTTGCTGGTAGCAGCTCTTCAGGGAGTGATTCAGAAGTATCTGAAAGCGAAGGCAGTGATGGTGAAAGTTTTCACTCTGTCAGTTCTGCAGATGATGACTTTAATCCTTTCAGAGATGAATCTTCTGATGAAGAGGATGGTAAGTTGGTGAAAAGGTCCAATTTTAAATTTAAAAAGATGAGCAGCATTTTCATTCTGGATCCAACTTTTGAGCTCAGTATGAATGAGGGCACAGCATGTTTTAAATTTAATTGTGCAGTCGGTTCTGATGTTTCTGTTGTCACATGGAAGGAGACCATTGGCCCTTTGAGTCTCATCCATTTCTAAGAGTAGCTCCGCTCCCTACTTTCTTTTCTATTTCACATTGTCTATTAAAACCCCAGACACACTCCTCTAATTCTCCCACCAGCCAATCTATAATTAATGTTTCAACTAGCTAATCTTTGAGATATGAGAAGAAACCGATGTCCCCCACGTGCCCTAATGTCATCACAGGGAATGTGCAAACTCCACACAGGCAGATCAAACTTAATTTGAAGTACAATGAGTTTATAAAACTCACTATCACATGGGATTGATGCCTAGTCTTTTCAGGAAATATTTAAGGCGAATTTAAATCCCTCGGCAATATAGTGTTTTTACATCAATTATACCAGACTGTGTCAATGTGCCAGCCTTTCCATTGTTGCATGTGAGGAATGATTCTTTAGTCAACACCGATGGTAGAGCCTCAAATTATTCCATCAATTTCATTCTGACTCACAAACTTTTGATTGTCTCAAGAGTATAATCTGAAAGTTTTGTGTGAGTTAAATTGAGGAGGGCAATGTCAAATCAGTTAGTCAAGCGGTTTAGTAGATAAACTAATAGATTCTGCTCAGTGTGAAAGGAAAGTAATGGGAAAATGGATGTTGAGGGCAGTTGCACCAAGGATGAATCAGACATGGCAGATGTTAGGCAGATTAGCTGATATTTTGTGAAATGAATGACCAGTGAAAGAGCTGGTGAATATTGTGATGGAAAGTGTCCTTTTGTAGTTTCCCCTGAACTGAAGATTTAGGGATCATTTTAAAGCGGCTGAAATTAAAGGAATTTTGCATGTATTTTTTTTAAGGTAAGATGAAGTGGGATTAAGGAAAGCTCCAAGGCATTCTGGAAATATGTGGAGAACAAGAGGTTGTCCTATGAAGATAGGACCATTAGGGGTGATAGTGAAATGTGTATGGAGTTGGAATGGTTAACGAAGGTCCTCAATCAATACTTAGCTTCATTATTCACCAGAGAAAAGGACCTTGTGAGGGTGACTTAAAGCAGATTGAAATACTTGAGCATGTTGATGTTGAGAAAGAGGATGTGTTGGAGCTTTTAAAAAGCATGAGATTAGATAAGACACCAGGACCACATGAGATTTTCCCCAAGGCGACTGTGGGAAGCAAGAGAAAAGTTTGCTGAGGCACTGGAGATGATCTTTGCTTCATCACTGGGAACAGAAGTATAATGCTGGAGGATTGGAGGGTTTGAAATGTTGTTCCCCTGTAAAAGAAAGGGAGTGGAGTACCCAGGAAATTATAGACCACCAAGTCTACTTCAGTGGTGAGCAAGCTGTTGGAGAAGATCCTGAAAGACAGGATTTAGAGAGGTGTAATCTGATTAGGGGATAGTCAACACAGCTTCATCAGGAAAAGGCTTCGTCTCCCAAGCCTGATTGAATTTTTTTGATGTAGCAAAGAACATTGAAGGTTGAGAAATGGATCTAATGTATATGGACTTCATTTGATAAGGTTCCTCATGCAAGGCTCATTCAGAAAGTAATAATGCATGAATTCCAAGGAGACCTTGCTTTGTGGATACGGAATTGGCTTGTGCAGAAAAGGCAGAGGCTGGTTGTAGATTGTTTGTATTCTACATTGAGATCAGTGACTAGTGGTGTTCTGCAGGGATCTATTCTGGGGCCCTTCTTGTGATTTTTATGAATGACCTAAATGAAAAAGTGGAAGGGTGGGTTATTAAGTTTATGGATGATGCTAATATGGGTGGTGTGGTGCAAAGTCTGGATGGCTGACAAAAGTTTTATAGGATGCAGAGCTAGGCTGAGAAGTGGCAGGCAGAGTTTAACCCAGAAAAGTGTTAAGTGCTTCATTTCAGTAGGTCAAATTTGAAGACAGAACACAATGTTAATGGGAGAACTTGAGCAGCGTGGACAAACTGAGATCTTGGGATCCATATTCATAGGACACTGGAAGTTGCTGCACTGGTTGATAGTGTTAAGATGTATAATGTGTTGGCCTTCATTAACCGTGGGTTTAAGTTCAAGAACCATGAGATAATGTTGCAGCTGGTCAGGACCTTGGTTAGACCCGACTTGGAATATTGAGTTCAGTTCTGGTCACCACAGGAAGGATGTTGATGCTCTAGAGAGGTTGCAAAAGAGATTTAACAAGGATGGTGCCAGTATTGGAGAGTGTGTCTCATGAGGATAGGTTGAGTGAATGTGGTCTTTTCTGCTTAGAACAATGAAGAATGAGGGGTGACCTGATAGAGGTGTACAAGATGATGAGAGGCATTGATTGTGTGGATGGCCAGAGATATTTTCTAAAGGTTGATGTAGCCAACACTGGGGAGCATTGTTTTAAGGTTCTTGGCAGTAAACTCGGGCACCATAGTTGGTGTAGTGGTTAGTGCAACACTATTACAGCACCAATTTTTGAATACAATGATGTTTTTGAGGAGTTCATATGTTCTCTCTGTGTACGTGTGGGTTTTCCTTGGGTTCTCTGATTTCCTCCCACCCTCCAAAGCATTTTGGGTGTAATTGGATGGCATGGTTCAGCTTCTATCATGCTGTAAACAAAATTTTTTTAAAAGTTAAAAGAATGTCAGAGGTAGATTTTTTCATATGCAGGGTGGTGGATGCATGGAATGTGCTGTCTCAGTGGTGGCGGAGGCATGGGCAATTGGATCTATTAGGAGACTATTAGATAGTCTCCTAATAGTGGCACTGAGGGTGATGCATTAGGGAAATTTTAGGCAAATGTTGGAATAATTTATTAGGTCAGCATAACACCATGAGCTGAGGGACCTGCACTGTGCTGTATATTTCTATGTTCTATTTAGTGATGTTGTGAGCTTGCACAAGGAAACTGTTCATTGGTGAGATTACTGTTAATTAATGAGGCCCTGAACTTGTTTTACTATTGTTTCAGAGATCCTTTGGTCCTCAACATTCTTCAATATTTGTTTTAAATAGATCCTTGGTTAGTGAGGAAGGACCGGAAGAAAGACAAAGAAAAGAAAAAGAAAAAGAAGAGTATAGATCCAGATTCCATCCAAAGTGCCTTACTAGCATCTGGCCTCGGATCTAAAAAGCCCAGTTTCTCTGCGACTTCAGTCAGCAGTGCAACTAATAATGCACTTCCTTCAGGTACCAAAGTTGCAAATGTGGGAGAAGGTGAAAGCATTAAAGCATCTGTTTTTTTAAATCACACATTGATCATCAGACTAATGATTAGAATCTATTTTCAAAAGAAGTAAGGCCCTTACCATTAATTGTCTTGGTCTTTTTCTTCCAAATAAAATTCAAGGTAACAGTAGCCATAGCATTGTAGCCAGCCAGGATGCAGTAGAAAGAGCCCAGCAAATGAAGCGAGAGTTACTCGAGAAGCTGGACAGGCTTGCTGAAGATCTACCTCCCAATACACTGGATGAGCTCATAGACGAGCTTGGTGGCCCAGATAACGTAGCAGAGGTCAGTCGAAGAAAGTAATGTAATATGCATGCATCTTTAACCTGTATCTGAAATGAGAATGTACCCTGAGATGTTCCGCTGGAGTAATATCAAACAAACCTAAGACTGAGCCAAAGGGAAAAAAAGTCGATGCATTGAAGACGTGACAAAACATTGGGGTGCTTTTCACTGGGCAGAGGCTATTCAGCATGGGGATGAGTCAATAACGTAGCACAAACAGACCTGCTCAAAGGTTCTTAACTATCCTCTGAAGTGACCAAGTAGCACACATTCTACCAAAGCTATTATGTATTTTAAGTACATTTATCTTAAAAGTTTACAGCGGTTCAAGTTGGCGACTCACCACCATCTCTGTTTGAGGTTGGTATTCAACATTGGCTTTGATGGAAGTTCCCAGGTACTGTGGATAATTGATGGGGCAAAAAAGATTTTCTCATTGACATCCATGCACTGAGAGGTGTTTTTTTTTTTTTTTGCAAAGTGCCGACATTTCATCTGAACCACTGATTGGGTTTTGCTTTTCTTGCCTCCTCACCTTTATTTCTTACCTTCCCTCCCCTCAAGAAAGCTTCTCTTAAGCTTGTTAATTGTGTTTTTATTAGTTACCAGAACAAACTGATTTCATAAAATAAGCTAATACTGCCTAAATGCCATACCTTTCAAATGAAACATATTCTGCTTATGAATACGCTTGGATTTAAGTTGTATAAAGAATTGAGTTAATCTTAGTGTCCATCTTAATTACAGTTATTCCTTGCTTGATCAGTTTAAGTTTTCTTAAACTAAAATGTTGCTAAACTTAATTATACTGTTATTTCCTAGATGACAGGCCGGAAAGGTAGGGTTGTGAGCAATGATGATGGCAGTATATCTTATGAATCTAGATCCGAACTTGATGTTCCCGTGGAAATCCTCAACATCACAGAGAAGCAGCGGTTTATGGACGGAGAAAAGGTGTGAGGAATTAATTTCAGCTGTTTGTTTTAGATAGGAAGCTCTGATTACCATTCTTAAAAATTGCTTTTTTTTGCCAATCAGAATATTGCGATAATTTCCGAAGCAGCTAGTTCTGGGATCTCATTGCAAGCAGACCGTAGAGTGAGGAATCAACGACGGCGAGTGCACATGACCCTGGAGTTGCCTTGGAGTGCAGATCGTGCCATTCAGCAGTTTGGTGAGAGACTAATTTTTTTTCCACTTTGGTTTCCTAATCCTTATTGAAGTTTGTAAATTCATTTTAGGCAATTGATGGTTACAGACAGACTGCCAGTTCGAAATGCCATCTGCAGCTTTTCAACAGCAAAATATTGTAGAAAATAAGGTTGAACGTTTGACACTGTTGCTTAAGAATGTCATTAGAAATGGAGCAAAACTTTGTTGAAGCACAGGAGCAAAATGCAGGTGCAATGTAACGAAGTTCCTGAAAAATGAGAGACTGAAGCACCTACTTTTGTGCTTTTGACATTTCATGGTCTGAGGATAAGGTAAGTTTTGAGTTTGTACAGTAAATGATGGGATTTTGGGGAGTGTTGTACCATGAGAAATGTCGATACAGGTACATAGTTTCCTGAATGACGTCATGGGTAGACAGGATGGTGAAGAGGGTAATTGGCACAATTGCCTTTACTGATCATGACACTGAATACAGGAGAAGGGACATCATGTTATGGCGGAACAATTGTTCGGAATACTGTGTGCACTTCTAGCTGTCTTGCTACAGAAAGGATGTCACTAAACTGGAAAGGAAGTATAAAAGAAAAATATGGTATTAGAGTAAAGCATATAGGTCTGAAGGCTCAGTGACTTGAAGTAGAAACACAATGCTGGAGAAACTCTGGTCAAGTAGTGTACTTTGTATAGCATGGATAAATATTTGTAACCAACTTTTTGGGCTTCAGCCATTCATCAAGGTATGTGAGAAATGAAGGCAGGTACCGAAATAAAAGAATGGGGTTGGGGCAGGGGCGCATCGGCAAGGCTTGATAGGTATACAAGGGAGGGAGGGCACAACAACAAACAGGGAGAGGAGGGATGGCTCTCTGAATGAAGAGGGAAGGGGTGGAGAGCTGGAGGAAAGGAGACAGAGGTAGTGAAGAGAGGGAGAACGGGGATTGTTCAAGCAGAAACTGGAGAAGTCTAGGTTAATGCCATCCAGATGGAATATTGGGTGTTAGTCCTCCATTTTACAAGTGTCTTTGGTTTGGCAGTGTGCGAGGCCATGGATAGAAATGTCGCATGGGAGTTGGACTCAGACTTGAAATGGTTGACCGTAGGGAGATCCCTATCATTGATGCAGATAGAGTGAAGGTGTTCAGCGAAGCGATCTCCCAGTTTGCAGCCAGTCTCTCCAATGTAGAGAACTGGATGCAGCAGATGACTCCTGTGGATAAGAAATTAAGTGTTGTTTTGTTTGGAAGGACTGTTTGAGGCCCCGAATGTTGGTGACGGAAGAAGTGTGGCACTTCCTGGGGTCACGGAAAGGTGCCAAGGGGGGGGATTAGTGGGAAGGGATGAGTGGACAAGGGAGTGGTCCCTATAGAAGATGGAGAGGGGAAGATGTGTCCGGTGATGGAATCATTTTGTAGGTGACAGAAATTGTGGAGGATAGATAATATGTTGGATGTGGAGCCTGGTGGGGTGGTAGGTGAGGACAAGGAGAATCCTGTTTTTGTTGTGTCTGGGGGCAGAGGGGACCAGGGCAGATGAGTAGGAAATGGAGGAGATGTGGATAAGGGCTGAGTTGATGGTGGTAGACAGAAGCCATGTTTTTTTCATGAAGGAGAACATTTGGGATGAACTGGACTGGAAATCCTCATCTTGGGAGCAGATGCAACGGAGACTGAGGAATTGCGAGGAAGGAATAGAATTACAGGGGACTAACTGGGTGTGAAGAAGTGTAGTTGTAGGAGTTGGTAGGTTTTTTAAAAAAAAGTCTGCCAAAAATTTAAATTTGTCTCCTGAAATGGAGACAGATATCAAGAAAGGGGAGAGAGTAAAAAAAAAAGCACACAAATACTGGAGAAACTCAGCAGGTCAAACAGTGGCTTTATGTAGCAAAGGTGAAGATACATCAACTTTTCGGGCTTGAGCCCTTCATCAAGGTGTGGGGGAACAGAGAGATGTCTGAACAAAAGGGGGGAGGAGGGGAGATGGTGAGGTGTCAACAGAATCCTATGTTTTACCCAAGAAAGGGGAGAGTGTTGCTAGAGATGGACCAAGTGAATTTGAGGTCAGGGTGAAAATATGTTACTGATTGTCGGGGGGGGGGCTTGAGTAATATGGAGAGGTGAGATAGGCTGGGACATTTTTCTTGCATTATTGGAGGCTGAGCTTGTGGATGTTTCAAAGGATCATAGTAAGGTATATCCTAGTTGGTCTTTTCTCAGAGAGATTGAGGTCATAGGTTTTGGAGAAGGGAAAGATTTTAAAGGAACCTGAGGGGCAACTTTTTTCACACACAGGGTACTATATGAATGACCTGTCAAGAGGAAGTGGCAGAAGTGGGTACAATTATAGTGGTTAAAGTGATTAGGCAAGGTTTATAAGCAGAATGCAGGCAAATAGACAACCTCAGATATAGTGTCTTAATGTGGGGTTCAGACACAAAGTATTATTGATCATTCTCTTTCTCGCATTGCCGCTGCTCGATCCGCTGAGTTTTTCCAGCAACATACTTTTAGCTCTGGGTAGACAGCTTGGTTGGTATTGATGAGCTGGGCCATTAAGAGCAATAAATCAATGGTGCTATGAATATGCTGGAACCCAAATGTACTCTTAACTTGAGTACCTTTCCTCAAGTATTTCTATAAATAAATGTACTCGGATTTCATTGTGTTGGACTCAAAGGCCAATAGGTCTAACTGCAAGCGAATTTGAAGTAATTTGATCAACATGGTGACAGTTTTTTTTTAAAGCCAATTTTTAAATTTGCAAGAGTAGAGTATTTTAGTTAGCAGGTTTTGAGCAGTTTGATTCTGATGAGAAATTTGGGGTTTTTGTGGGATCAGATATTGTGATTAGGAGAGAGTGGTTTGAATCAAATAGTCTCCAGTGCTTCAAAGGTAACAATAAATTCATGATCCTGCCTAAGATCAAATGCAAGAGTTCAAGAATGGATTCAAGAGTCGAGATTCAATTTATTGTCATAATAATAAAACAGTGTCCTAGTACATGAAACTCCTTTTTACCTGCTGCAAGGCAGAAAGATTAGCCGCCGGTAGAAATTGCCGAAGCACCTCTTACATTTCTTACAGTCAGACTTTCCGAGAAAGAGAAGCAAAAGAGAATCACCTCTAATGCTTGTGCAGCCTCCGCAACCACCCAGAGTCCAGTCCAAACCATTGGCAACCTGAGCAGATCTGAGCAGATTCCAATACGGTTAGGGACCCTTCGGTCCTCTTGGCAACCCCCTTCATATCCCAGTTCCAATACCTGGTACTCCAGCCAGTTTGAGCCAGTCTCCAGCAGCCCGCAACTTCCGTGGGTTCCTCGCCTCAAGTTGCCAGCTGCAGAGCTTTCTCACTTGTGCACCTCCGTGTTCACAGTCCTGAGGGTCATCTCTTCTGCTTCTCCTTCTCAGGTGAGGGTGATCTTCCCAACCAGCGGAATGGAACAGTCCAAGGAATTTTTGTAGGGGAATTTTTATCCCCCTACAAGAGGGAAGGTAGCAACAGTGGATGTTTGTGGAATTGGGAAGACTTCACATGGAGTCTTAACACTAACAGTGGCTGTGCATTTTTGTACATTTCCCATGTGAAATGGCTTTCTTTAGAAAAGTGTGACAGAGATTGCTCTCTTTGAAATGAGGGTTTGCAGCAATGGTGGTTTGAGAGTTGAGTGTGTCTTTGGGATAAGAGGAAGTGGGTATAATGGGGTATTGCCCTGGGCTAGAGGGTGAGCACAAGGTCATATGCTGAATATATGTGGAGAGGGTGGACTTGTTTCATGAGGTGTCACAGTTCAGAGTTATTACTCAAATGTTTGAGAGGGAGAAACTAAAATCAAGTGGAGTAAAGGGGACTACAGACGTATGAGAAAGGAACTCTCAGAAATTGATTGAAAGGCACACTCGCAGGGAGAACTGCAGAGCAGCAATGGCTGGAGTTTCTGTGAGAAATAAAGAAGGTATATTCCAAAAAAGAAGAAATATTTGATGATAAATGGACACAACTGTGGCTGACATGGGAAATTAAAGCCAAAGTAAATAAAAGGGGCTACAAGGAAACAAAAAATAGTGAGAAGATGAAAGGCTGGGAAGCTTTTAAAGTGTGCAGAAGGCAAACTAAATTTTAATTTTTTTTTCGATTTAAGTTTAGACATACACCATGATAACAGGCCATTTTGACTCACAAGTCTGTGATGCCTAATTACACCCAATTAACCTGCAGCCCCCAGTATCTTTTGAACGGTGGGAGGAAACTAGAACCTCTGGAGAAAACCCACGCAGAGACGGGGAGAATGTACAAACTCCTTACAGACAGTGCAGGATTTGAACCCCAGTCCAGTTCTGATCTTTTCTTTTTTTTTCCTTTTTCTTTTGGCTTGGCTTCGCGGACGAAGATTTATGGAGGGGGTAAAAGTCCACGTCAGCTGCAGGCTCGTTTGTGGCTGACAAGTCCGATGCGGGGCAGGCAGACACGATTGCAGCGGTTGCAAGGGAAAATTGGTTGGTTGGGGTTGGGTGTTGGGTTTTTCCTCCTTTGCCTTTTGTCAGTGAGGTGGGCTCTGCGGTCTTCTTCAAAGGAGGTTGCTGCCCGCCAAACTGTGAGGCGCCAAGATGCACAGTTTGAGGCGATATCAGCCCACTGGCGGTGGTCAATGTGGTAGGCACCAAGAGATTTCTTTAGGCGGTCCTTGTACCTTTTCTTTGGTGCACCTCTGTCACGGTGGCCAGTGGAGAGCTCGCCATATAACACGATCTTGGGAAGGCGATGGTCCTCCATTCTGGAGACGTGACCCATCCAGCGCAGCTGGATCTTCAGCAGCGTGGACTCGATGATCACTAGCGCTGTAAAGGCACTGGCGCTATGCCAACCATGCTGCCCTAAGAAGCTCATTAGGAAGGAAAAGATTAATTTTGAAAGGAAGCTAGCAAATAATATCAAAAATGATACAAAAAACTTTAAGGATATTAAGAGTAAAAAAGAGGTGAGAGTGGATATAGGACCAATAGAAAATGAAGCTGAAGATATTGATGGAAGATAAGATGCAGAAGACCTGAATGAGTGTTTTGTATCAGTCTTCACAGTGGAAGACATTAGTAGTTTATCTGACTTTCAAGGGTGATGGGTGAGTGTCAAGGTGAATGCATTCACGATCACCACAGAGAAAAAGTGCTAGGGAAGCTGAATGGTCTATGGGTAGATAAGTCTCCCAGACAAGATGGAATGCACCCTCAGGTTCTGAAAGAAGTAGCGGAAGAGATTGTGGAGGCACTGGTAATGATTTTCCAAGAATCGAATGATTTTTGGCATGGTTCCGGAAGACTTGAAAATTGCAAAGATCACAATTTGAAAAGAGATGGGAGCAGCAGAAAGGAAATTATAGACCTGTGAGCCTAACATCAGAGGTTTGGAAGTAGTTGGAGTTGATTTTCAAGGATGAGGTCACGGAGACCATGGATGTGTATGACAAGATAGGCCAAAGTCAGCCTGGTTTCTTTTAGTGAAATTCTTGCCTGATAATCCTACTGCAATTTTTTTGTCTGTGGAAACCACAAGCAAGCTAGACAAAGGAGATGGAGTGGATGTTGAAAATTTGGATTTTCAAAAGGGCTTTGACAAGGTGCCACACACGAGGTTGCTTAACAAGATGAGAGCCCATGGAATTATAGGAAAGGGGCTGGTCGGCAGGAAATCTTATTCTGGTTGGCTACCGATTATCAGAATGTTCTGTAGGGCTTGGTATTGGAACCACTTATTGTGTTCTATGTTTAATGATTTGGATTCTGGAATAAATGGTGTTGTAGTCAAGTTTGCAGATGATAGGTGGAGGGGCAGGTAATAGGAAGGAAACAGAGAGACTGCAGAGACAATTAGATTAGGAGGATTAGCAAATAAGTGGCAAATACATTGTTGGAAAGTGTATGGTCATGCACTTTGGTGGAAGGAAGAAAAGGGCAGACTATTATTTGGATGGGGAGAAAATTCAAAATTCAGATATGCAGATTCTTGGGAATCCTCATGCAGGATACCCTAAAATTTAACCTCAAGATTAAATCGGTGGTGAAGAAGGCAAATGCAATGTTAGCATTCATATTGAGAAGAATGATTCCTGGAATGAAGGGACAGCATGAGGAATGTTTAATGGCTCTTTGATAGTACTCCTTGGAGTTCAGAAGAACTCCAAGGGGGGGGACCTCACAGAGCATTATGAATGTTGACCTGGACAGAGTAGATGTGGCAAAGTTATTTCCTATGCTGGGGGAGTCCAGGACAAGAGGGCACAACTTCAGGATTGAAGGATGCCCACTTCAAACTGAGATGCAGAGGAATTTATTTAGTCAGGGAGTGGTGAACTTCTGGAATTTGCTGCCATGGGCGGCTGTGTGTATTTAAGGCAGAGTATTTGAAGAGTCAGGATATCAAAGGTTATGGGGACAGGCAGGAAGTGGGGCTGAATGGGAGAATGGATCGGCTCATGATGGAATGGTGAATGGGCCAAATGGCCGCCGCCTTGTAGTCTCATGGTCTAAAATGACCAAAACAGTAAAATACCTTCGTACTTATTTAAATTGGTTTCAATATTCAATTGTAATTTATCTTTCAGAGACATTTGGTGTGAAGTTGTAAACTGAGCTATAAAGGAATGGTGTTTGAGATGAATAGATATTGAGAAAATGAAGTTGATGCTTTTGCTGGAATTGTGATGCTGTGATTACTGTTTATTCACAGGTAGAACACATCGGTCAAACCAAGTGACATCTCCAGAGTATGTTTTTCTAATATCTGAATTGGCAGGTGAACAGAGATTTGCATCCATTGTTGCAAAAAGACTAGAAAGTTTGGTAAGTTCACAACTTCAAAACAGGTTGCATTTGCTGTTTCACACAAAATCAAACCACGAGCAAAAATTGAAAAAGTCCCCAAAACTGTTGCCAACCTTGGTTTAGTTGGATTAGTTGCATTTTTTCATATTCCATACTCATTTGCCAATTAAATTTGAAGGGCTTAAATTGATACATTTATGTTGGCAATGATAAAAATGTAAAACGAGTTCTATAAGTGTGTTTCTCGTTCCCACATCAACCTAAACGACAGGTAGAGAAAGGGGAAAGTCGGTGGGGAATTTCAGTAGCCTCTCCTCTTTCAGCTTGCATGAATTCCATTAGACAGAGGAATGCCCTCCAAGTGCTGAGTATCTATTTGAGTAGTCTTCAAGAGGGATTATTATTAATGTGAGTGCTAGAAACATTTTCAGGGATCTAACATTGGCAAGTGTTTGACACTTCCATTTTAGACCCTGTGTGAAGCAGGAAATTGCAACAGCCCAAATGTTGGACTTGGTTGTAAAGTCTGTTGTACTTTGCATTTGTTTCTGGTGTTTGCGTCATTGCATTTTATGTTAATGATATGAAGATTATCTTGTATTTCACACTTTGTGGTTCCAACCTGTTCAACTTCTCCATGTATGTAAAATCCCTCCAGATTTTGCCAGGCCTGGTGAATGTTTTCCAGCATTTGCTATTTTTGATTTTTCATTCTAGGCCTGATGACTTTTATTTTTACCTTTTGAACAGGGTGCTCTGACACATGGCGATAGACGTGCCACTGAAACCAGAGATTTGAGCAGGTTTAACTTTGATAACAAGGTAATGCATTGGTTTTTGGGGTGAAGAATAATGGGGTTTTACTGTTCATTTTAACTTTTAATTATTTATTTTGTCTTTAGTCACTTTTATCTGTTACTGTGAATACTTTTCCTGTTTAAGAATTGGAATATGAAAAATAACATCTTCATAATAACGTGATGGACTAAAATCACAAGATGCTACAAAACTGAGATTGAGCCTCATTCTGAATGAAGTAATGTATTGCATGCATATCACTCTTGCTTTTAATAAGCTGCCAGAATGATAAATTGTTGACAAACTGTTTGACGCTTCTACAGTATGGAAGGAATGCCCTGGAAATAGTCATGAAATCCATTGTAAATCTGGATAGTCCACTGGTGTCATCGCCTAAAGACTACACTGGGGAATTCTTTAAAGGTACAGGATGCATTCTATTTACTGTTTGTCAATTTGGATTAGTTGTAATGAATTCTGTGTAGTATTTCTTGGTTTAAATTGTTGAACTGTCCTTGTGGCCCAAATAGCTTGTTTGATCTGCAGCAATTTTAAATGAATTATTTATTCTATCATGTCTGTGTTTTGCTTTTTTTTAAGAGTGCTACAATTATAACTTGGAATTAAAAATTGTGGTTCAAGCTTTATAGCAGAGAGTTTGAACACACCATCTTAGTTGAGACTACTCCAGAAATGCTGAGGAATCATTGCTGAATGGAGCATATTGAGATCCTTCCTGCTCTTTGGGATAAATATGAAAAATTCCAGGGGACAAGTTGAAGCAAGGGAAGTTTTCCTGTGCTCTGTCAGCATTTATCTCATTTCGATTGACGAGTTAATTTTAAATTGATTCCCAGATTTCCTTTCACTAGAAAAGTTGTTCTTCAAATGAGAAGAATTCAAGTGCTTGAAGGTTTTTGAAGTAGTCTGACTTGGGACCAAATTTACATGGTTACCCCTTAGTTCAGAAGAGGGCAGTCACTTGATCTATGCACATATCAGAGAATTGAGTCTTTAAATTTTTTAGTGAGCTGTATGTTATCTGATGATAGCTTACAGTATATTTTCATAAAGTACAGTTAAATTGAGTCATGTGAATCAGATTACATTTAGCAAGTCGATATTATAATCTTGTGCTGCTAATCCTGGTCTTCTCCGTTTTTAAAAAAAAAAGACAGAAATGCTGGAGGAGCTCAGCAAGTCTCGCTGTGTCCATGGGAGGTAAAGATAGATAACCATTGTTTTGGGCCCAATCCCTACTTCAAGGTATACCTTGAAGAAGGGCTCAGGTCCGAAATGTTGGTTGTCTATCCTTGCCTCCCATGGACTCAGCGAGACCTGCTGAGCTCCTCCAGCATTTCAGGGTTTTTACCACAACCACAGCTCCTGCAAACTATTGTTTCACTCCAGTCTTCCCTGTGCTTTTTCCCTTCTGATTCTGTTAGGTTTAAATGCTTTCACTCCCAAAATCTGACTCTTGTTGAGGTGGACTTCAAGAAACACTTCTATATTTTAAAACATTTCTATTTTATATTAATATAAGGGCTATGGTTGTACATTAAAGTACCACCCCTTACATCAAGTTTATCTCCTAGCCATTGAATCGGAGGCTGCAAGACCTCAACCATTGTCCTCAAACCATTGATTCCAAATTGTGATTTCCACAGTGCCTTTCAGAATATTCTGCATCCTCAGTCATGTCCTTTATTCTGAACTTGTTGAAATAGATTATTTTCAAAACCAACAATTAACATTATAGATGTCAATGCCAATCAAAATGGATAGATGGGCATGGGATTAATGCAGATCTGAACAATTGAACCTTTGGCTTTTCATCGTTTATTCAATTTTTAAATTGGGTTGTTAGAGACTTTAAGTCAACTTTTTGTCATCTGACTAAACATGATCAAAGACTATAAGACATAGAAGCAGAAATGGATCATTCAGCTCATTGAGTCTGCCCTGCTATTTAATCATGAACTGATCCATTTTTCCACTCAGCCCCTCAGCCAAGTCTTTGCCCCATAACCTTTGATGCCTGGCTAATCAAGAACTTTAAATATACTCCATCACTTGGCCCCCACAACCGTCCGTGGCAACAAATTCTACAGATTCATCACCCTCTGGAAATAGATATGCAACCAAAGAAAACAGTGTTTCTTGGATCATGATGCCTACGTCACACAAACTAACATTACCACAAGTTAATAAATATAATTCCAAGTTAATAAAATAAAATATAATCAGACCTCAGTGGTGACAGTATTATTCACTGGCTGGAGGGGGGAAAAAACCTGTAACTCATTCTGGGCATCCTAGTCCTGATGCTTCTGCACTTCCTTTCTGATGGAATTAGATCAAAGAGATTATAGGATGGATTGTAGGAATGCTCAACAAGGCTTCCGGTCCACTGCAAACAGTGCTCACTGCAAATGTCATGAATAGGAGGGTGGGAGACCCCAATAATCTCAGGGGTTCTTTTGTTAGGTCTGAAAGCTTCCACACCACACAATGATGCAGCCAGACAGGACACTCAGTTGTGCTCAAAATAGGGCCTCCAACTTCTATAGAAAATGTAATCACCGCTGTGCCTTCCCAACTAATGAGATGTTGTGAACTCTCTCCAACATAGTGTAGAATTATTTGTGGTCAAATTAAATTCATTTGGTCTTTAAGACAGCTCCATGACTAAAGAGTGCTGATTTTTGTTTGTATTCTTTTTATATTGAGCTCATTTCATATGATGTTCCCTGTGCTTTTGTGTCCCTAGATGTTCGACAGGGATTGATAGGTGTAGGTTTAATAAATTTGGAAGACCGTTCAGGACTGCTCACATTAGATAAAGGTAATATTTGCATTTTTTAAAAAAAAAGCTCATAACTTCTTGTTCTGCAATATAGCTTCTCTTGGCTGATAACTAATTAATCCATTTCAGATTACAACAATATTGGCAAATTTCTGAATAGAATCCTTGGTATGGAGGTGCACCAACAGAATGCATTGTTCCAGTATTTCTCAGACACTTTAAATGCTGTCATTCAAAATGCTAAAAAGAATGGAAGATATGATATGGGGATTTTAGGTAAGTCCTTTGTTTTGTATTGTCTGAATTACAAATTTATCATTAAACACTTACTGATGGCTTTTGTTTTGGATAGATCTGGGTTCTGGGGACGAGAAAGTGAAGAAATTAGAAGTCAAGAAATTCCTTACCCCTGGATATTCGGTGTCAGGGCATGTTGAAGTATACACTGTAAGTGATGGTGAAATAGTTTGTATCTTGGATCCTTGGTTGTTTTGTTTTCCTTTAATGTAGATATTCTTACCTGAAGTACAGATTTTGGGCTTCTCGCGGCTTGTTTGAGAGCACCATTGAGGCAGTATCATGTCCTTGTTTACGGTTCATGTGCATACTACTCAAGGAGGTTGCTGGTTGGGTAACTCAACCTCCCATCTTTGCTTGCTGAGACCATTTGTAAATCACTCCTTTTGCTTACAAATTATAATGACCATATTTAGCATTTTATTCTCTCTATATTGCCATTTGTTTTAAATTTGTTATCTGTTTACAATTCTTCATTTGTTTACATATATACACTATGTGCAGTTTGTTTTTACACTATCAATAAGTGGTAAAATTCTGCCTCGCCTGCAGGAAAAGAATGAGTTGTATGTGCTATTATGTATGTTCTCTGACAATGAATCTGAATAAATCTATTGCAACAGAACTTTTAAAAGTTTAATTTACCACAATTTGCATAATGGATTGTAAAAGGATATTGTTTAAAATGTGTATCTTGGTAGATAAGTGTCGAAAGAGGAATGTCCTGGGAAGAAGCCACGAAGTTTTGGGCAGAACAAATGGGAACAGATGATGGGTTCTACCTGTCAATGCAGGTATGTAAGAAGAAATAAATTTTCTACGTGCTGCAGCAGTTGTTCCCAGATTTGTGCTGTTAGATTCTCATTCTTCATCATTACAGTAAACCTTGTATTTTAAGCTGGAATGAATTGTTGAATGAAGCTGTGCACTGTTAATTGCTGGCTATCTACTCTCTTAATTCCCCTTCTCCCCATTTCCTTTCCCTACCATGGAAGTGAAGAAATTTGACAGCAGAAACTGTACAGAGAATCCTATAACGATCAGACAGTAAGCTTGCCTGGCTTACAGTTCTGTGAACCTTCAGGATCACAGATTGTTATCCATTCCTTCTGTTTTTTAAAAATGTTGACATTCAGACAGACCCTTTCGGCCCATGAGTCTGTGTCGCCTAATTAACCTCCACTCCCTCCCCCCCCCCCCACTGGTTTTGAAGAATGGGCTGAAACCGGAGCCCCCAGGGAATCCCATGTAGACACAGGGAGAATATAAACTCCTTAGATACAGTGAGGGATTGGAATCCCAGTCCCAATTGCTGCTATTGTAACAACATTGCACTAACTGCTACACTAATTGTGCTGCCTCGTCATTCTTTATGAATGACTTTTACTTCTGATGAGAGAAGAAAGCAAGATGTGACACAAAGACCAAATCTGCATTCAGTCTTGTAGTCTTAGCAATTAACAACTATATGACATCTTGGATACAGCAAAATATTGTCGTTTATAATTAATGAAATGCAACCTCAGAGTGACACACGTGGAAACTAGTATGAACTAGTTGTCTACCATGTTGTCTACATGAGCTAGTTCCATTTGTCTGCATTTGACTCAAGTTACTCTCACCCTTCTCTGTCCATGTGCATGTCTAGGCTGCCCTTGGAATATTGTGTGCATTTGTGGGTACTCCATACAGGAAGGATGTGGAGGTTTTGATACAGAAGAGATTTACCAGGATGCTGTCTGTATTGGATGGATTGAGCTATGGGAGAGATTGAACAAACTTGGGTTCTTTCCTTTGGAGTGTCAGAGGATGAATTGTGACCTGAATAAGTTTAAAATTAAGAGTAGATGGGGTCATGTTTAGTTGGGAAAGTGTCAGGTTTGGTGAGTTCAAAGAGAGACCAGTCAGGACACAAGTTTGAAATCAAACGTAACTTTATTCTTTGGCTTGGCTTCGCGGACGAAGATTTATGGAGGGGTAATGTCCACGTCAGCTGCAGGCTCGTTTGTGGCTGACAAGTCCGATGCGGGACTTTATTAACGCACAATTAATAAGAGAGACAATTTCCAAGGGAGCGTACATGCGCCATTTCCAAGGGAGCGTACACGCGCCATTTCCAGGGGAGCGTACACGCGCCATTTCCAGGGGAGCGTACACGCGCCATTTCCAGGGGAGCGTACACGCGCCATTTCCAGGGGAGCGTACACGCGCCATTTCCAGGGGAGCGTACACGCGCCATTTCCAGGGGAGCGTACACGCGCCATTTCCAGGGGAGCGTACACGCGCCATTTCCAGGGGAGCGTACACGCGCCATTTCCAGGGGAGCGTACACGCGCCATTTCCAGGGGAGCGTACACGCGCCATTTCCAGGGGAGCGTACACGCGCCATTTCCAGGGGAGCGTACACGCGCCATTTCCAGGGGAGCGTACACGCGCCATTTCCAGGGGAGCGTACACGCGCCATTTCCAGGGGAGCGTACACAACTATTGATTCACACAGGCGATGCAGACATTCGCACACTATTCACAGGGGTTATACACACCCTCCTGGACCCCAGAATAAGATGAGGTGGATCTGGTACCACTGTGTACACAGGGGTATACGCATACTCTCAGACCCCTGATCATTTGAGAGCTGGATCAGATACCACTGTACCTGCAAGGATATATGCACGCTTTCAGACCCCTGAACAGTTGAGAGCAGTGACTCTACTACCAGTATTGATTTCTGGAAATTTGAGCTATGGCAATACCACGGCTCAGCTTCAGTGCAGTGTGCACCTTACCTACGACCCTTCCAAGTGTCGTCTGCAATAGCGACCTGGCCTGGAGCAGTGTCTGGGGTTATCACCACCAGGCAGAGAGAGTGAGTGTCCTCTGTGCTGGTGCTAAATACAGGGCCCTAGCCAATAAGGGTCTAGGTGATTTGAACCAGCCAGTGGCAAGGATCGCATTGACCA
Source organism: Narcine bancroftii (assembly GCF_036971445.1). Lineage (NCBI taxonomy): Eukaryota > Metazoa > Chordata > Chondrichthyes > Torpediniformes > Narcinidae > Narcine > Narcine bancroftii. The sequence goes on from NC_091472.1 coordinate 195,892,278, forward strand.
GTGGTCTGAGCCCAATCTTAACTGGCACTCCACCTGCAAATCGTAACTTTGTCTATAACTTTATAACTTGGAGTGGAACAAAAAGTACACCATGTACTGATAGATGATGTGACTTCTAAATAAGTTTCAGGTGGGGAGGCCACGTGACCACCAGCAATAGTCAGGGAGACCACCCCTCCTCCACAGACAACCTCCCAGGGGAGGTGAGGTGGAAGCAGGGAGGTTGTACCATGACAGTTGAGACCAGAATTAGACCACACAGCCTCAACATTTGGAAGAGTAGACTTAATACAAATACTCCCAGAGAGTAGTGAATCTGGATTTTTTGGCCAATAAGATGGTAGAAGCACCCTCATTAAATGTGTTTAAGACAGTGATATAAATGTTATGGGGTGCAGGCCAGTAAATGGAGGTTAATTCATGGCCAGATTATCCCTGATTTTATTGAATGGCTTTTATGTCCAGATAAGAAAACAGGATATCAGTCAGTAACAGATAAGGACAGACAAATGGCAGGTAGAGTTTAATCTGGACAAGTGTGAGGTGTTGCATTTTGGCAGGTCAAATGTAAGAGTGAAATATACAGTTAATGGCAGGATTTGTGAAAACATTAATGTTCTGAGGGATTGGTGCAGATCGCCAGCTCATTGAAAGTGGTCACCCAAGTTGATAAGGTATTGAAGAAGCCCTATGGTGCTCTTGCTGTCTTGGTTGGGCCGTTGAGTACAAAAGGAACATGTGTTTGCAGCTGGGCAAAATTTGGGTTCAGCCACACTTAAGATACTTCATGCAATTCTAGTTGTCCCTCTACAGGGAAGAAGTGGAGGCATTGGTTTGTTGAGAGGTTGCCTGGTTTGAGGGTCTGAATTATGGGGAGAGATTTGACAAACTCTGGTTCTTTGGAATGTTGGGGGCTGAGGGCAGACCTGAGTGAGGTGTATAAAATTGAGAGGTTTTTATAAGATGGACAGTTAGAATCTTTTTCCCCCCAGAGTAAAAGTAACATATCCGAGGACATATTTAATGCACGTGCAGGGAGGAGTTTAAGGGAAATGAGCTGGGAACTTTTTACACAGTGGTGGGTGCCGGAATGGTCTGCCAGGTATAGTAGTGGAAGCAGATACTGTCGTGACATTTGAAGACCATTGAGATAGAAACATGAATATGAATGGAATGGAGCAAAGTTTTACTTGATTTTGACATGATGTCTGGCACAGACATATGGGCCAAAGGACTTGTTTCCATGCTGTTCCATCCCATTATGATTCTATTCTAAACATTTAGCCCTTCATTACAACTGCACCATATTGTGTTTCATACCAGTCACAGAAAAGGCTACAGGCGTAGGGAGTCACAATTAATGTTTCAGGTCGATGAGGTTTATCTCTCCTTGAGCACATCCAGGTTCTGTTTTCATTTCGGATGTCTAGTATCACTTTTGTTGTTATTTTCTATTGCGAAAGTTCTGTGATGACCTGCCTAAGCTTTTGTAGCACCTTAAGTCCTGGATTTTTACTTCGTAGAAGTCGAGAGCTGTACATTTCACATTATTCTGACTTCAAACTATTGAAATTTCTCCATTGTCACTGTATCCTGATCCATCAACACTGAAAGCCTCTTCACCATACAAGTGGCAGAGGATTAAAAGTATGAGTAATAATTTTTCGTCTATTAGCCTTGCACACATTCTATTGAATAATTTTATTTTAAATTGGCTTTTAGAAACAAAAATTGCTACCACAGCTTGAGTGAACCTTTTGGTACGGTGTTATTTCTTGCGTTATTTGAGTCTTATCTTTTCTGCAAATCGTGGACTTGAGCTTATTTTCTGCTTTGTAACATTTTCTGCTTTGTAACATTTTCTTCCTCTTGGAGAGCTGCACCTACAATTTAAATTAAACATTGAATTTTAGCCTTTGAACTCATCAAGTTGAAGCAGCAACTTTAAATACAATATTTTAATGTTATGTTCCATGGTAAAGCTGCTGATTTCCTAAATAGCACAGTGAACATTTAAAGCAAAAGTCAGAATGTATTGGTTATTTGCCCAAATTTAGAACAGAGAAAACCATAGGTGACCCATCTATGATCACTGGATGGTGAATTTTCCATCACCAAAAGGGCAGCACAGTTAGTGTAGCGATGACCTCAATGCAATTACAGCACCAGGAACCTAGGTTTAGATCCAGTGGTCTGTAAGGAAAACACATTTTCCCCGTGTTTGCGTGGGTTTTCCTCCAGGTGCTCTGATTTCTTCCCACCCTCCAAAACGTACGGGGTTGTAGGTTAGTTTGGGTGTAATTAGGCGGCACAGGTTTAAATGGCCAGAAGTAGCTTCTACCGTGCTGTAAATAAATTTTTTTAATTTAAATTTAAAATGCAGAAGTTGTAGCTAATATCAGAGAATGATAAATTCGCTGTCATCTCTATTGAAATTGCACTTCAAATTGTTGCCTGTGAGCTGAGCAGAGAAATTTATCCAACTCTCACCTTGAAGCATCAGACACATGATCATAAAAATTAATTTACACTTCATGGATTTGCTTGCACTAAGTGCTTCAGGTCAGAATGGACATTGGTGTGTATTTTTAGGACTATGCTTATTCTCACACAGATCGCTGCATGAGTTTGTGTCTAATATTTATTGGATACAAATTTATTTTGGGGAAAGTGTAAGCTGAGGGAGTAAAATGAGATGTGCTGAAATTATTGCACCCATTTTTTTTAAAATGTGTACATTTTTGAATGGTTTCAAACTGTTTATTCTAAGTGGAAATAGTAATCAAACTGAAGTTTAGTCATGTCACAATTTGTGTGACAGTCTCCAGTATTGTCAGACCTGTAAACTGTACAGCTCTAAAATTAATTTCTGTTGATTCTTCAGTGCTATTTTATCTTAGATTTTAATTTTAATTTAGACATACAGCACAGCAACTAGCCTTTTCAGCCCACGTGCCACCCAATTAACCTAAAACTCCAGTACATTTTGAACGTTGAGAGGAAATTGGCCTCCCCAGAGGAAACGTCAAACTCCTTACAGACAGTGCTGGATTTGAACCCCAGTTGCTGGTGCGATAACAGCGGTGCGCTAACCACTACGCTCACCGCACTGCACTAATTTCCGATTAGAATTGCACTGGTGCATAAATCACCATCTGGACATTAACAGTCATTTGATCTGGCTTGGCTTGAGTATGCCAATCCCACGTGATCAATTACTGCAGAATCTTAGTTAATAAGTTACTCTGCCCAGTTCACAGGCAACTAATTAAAGTATGATTTTTATGACTGCTGTTAAGAATATTGCTTTCCCATTATACCCACAAAAGTTGGTCCCCCTTGCGTAAGAAAGATCCAATCTACTGATAAATTTAAATAACTCCTTTTTGGAATGTTCACTCCACTTGGACATTTCTGGAAAATTGGGCTTTTTTTCTGAAAGTGCAGAGTTGTGTTGGCCTTTGGCAAAAGTGATGGAATTTGTGAGTATTTTCTGTTTTGTTTTTCTCACATTGCTGACTGGCTCAACAAAAGCAGTTCATAATGTGTATTAATTCCCTTCATAATCCTGGTCCTTTCCAGGAGAAAACCCCACTCAAAATTCAAAAGATACATTCAGAAATGATGTTCGAGGATGACAGTTTTGTATGTTTGCAGTGAAACTGGAGAGCAATGTACTGTAATGACGTGTACCGTAAGGGGTGCCAGATGACACCAGTGGCAACTTTGTCTAACTTAAGGCAGGCAGAGGCAATTTTGTATAATATTACATGTTCTGTACTATTACATGACAATAAAGGACTCTTGAATTCTATTTCAAGGAACTAATTTAAATTTAATTATGCATTTTCTTAATAGATAAGAAATAATAAAAAGACAGCAATCCTTGTCAAAGAAATTAACAGCAAGAAGAGACTGTTTATGATGTACAGACCAAACACTGGCAAACAACTCAAGCTGGAGAATTATATTGACCTGAAAAAGAAATATAAAAAGGTGAAGGAAAATTAGCTGAAAAAAATTTGCAATATGTGGATATGTTAGCATGAGGAACAGGATTGATCTCGCTCCTGAATATTGTTGTTGTTGTTTCCTCTGAGTGGCATTGTAGGTCCCATCATCTTTCCTGTTGGTAGATTGAATGGTCCACTTCCATTCGAGAGCGATCCAAGGATCATCCACTCGTCCCTTCCACCCCCCACCCCCCCGTAACTGCAAGAAGTGCTACATTTGCCCTTGCACCTCCTTCCTCACTACTATTTGGTGTCTTAAACAGTCCTTCCAAGAGAAGTAACACCACCTGTAAATTTGCAAGGGTCACTTACTGTGCTTGGTGCTCCCTTTGAGGATTCCGCCACATCAGGGAGACTGAATGCAGAGTGAGGGATGGTTTTGTTGAGTACCTTTGCTCTATCTGCTGCAACAAGGACCTCCCAGTAGCTTACCATTTAAATTCCACACCCCACACTTGGATGTCTGTCCATGGTCTTGTGCACTGCCAAGTTCAGGCTACCTGTAAATTGAAGGAAAACACTTCCAACATATGACATCGATATTGACCTCCAATTTCCATGAACCCCCTCCTGTCTCTCTGTTTCCCTATCCTTTTGTTCATCTCCATTCCCTTCCTTCTATCAGAGAACTGCTCTGCCCTCTCGGCATCACTTCTACCTGTATCCACGTTACTTCTTGCCTGTTACCCTGTGTGTTGTTCCTCCCCCTTCCCCATAACACCACCCCCACACACACACACACACACACACACACACACACACACACACACACACACACACACACACACACACACACACACACATCTTTTTATTCAGCTGTGTGCCTGATTATCACCATTCCTGAGGAAGGGCTCAGGCCTGAAATTCCAACAACTTTGTATGGATGCTTTGTGACCTACTGAGTTTCTCCAGAACTTTTGTGTACTGGTCTTTTTCCATGTTGTGTCTCTCAAACGCATGCTAAAGATGTGTTTTTGGTTCATTGTAAGAAAATGCTGGGCAATGCTCATGGTTAAAGTATATTATGTATGTTACATTTTAATGTATTATTATGGGATAATAAAAGGATCCTTGGCTAATATAAATTAACTGATTGCAGGTAGGTGGCAAGAAGAATGAAGTGGGGGAAGTTGATGAGCATGAGGGAGCAGGTTGTTGGGAGAAAGTGGGGGAGAGGGACTGATGGGAAAACTCTGGGGTGAGGAATAAGATATTTCCAGGTTTGCCACTGAAATGTTACTTTAACTGGCATAGAATGTCACTATGCCTGCTGTGTTAATAATTGTGTGACAGACTGGGCAGTGTAATTCAGCTTCTAACCTCTTGTGACTACCATCACAGGTATCCTCTGGGGAAGCAGTGTCACATTGGGTAGAGCAGTACAAGTCCTCTGCAGACACATGTACTCATGCATATTGGTTAGTATGATCAGTAAAAATGTTGTTAAACATGTGCTGTTTTGTGCTTGAATGCTTCAAATTACCTTAACATCTTTTTTTCTCCTTGCATCCCATGGACCCATCTTCAGCTTTTGTCCTATCCAAGTTGTTGAATGTGAAACTGCTTCATTTCTGTCACATCTTCTCAACTCCTTTGAGATTTTCCTATCAGATGGACATCTGTAACAACAGTAAAAGGAGTAGCCAAAATTTCAGTTAATGATTCCAATGTCAACTTGTTTAGAGCAAGACAGCAATGAAACAGACCCCGTGGCTGAACTCGTTCATGCTGACTCTTGTAGCTACAAACTTAACACTGTCTTTCGCAACATGACCTGAATACAGTAAAATCCTCATTATCCAGCACCTACGGGATCGTGGATGCCAGAAATGCAAATGTTCCGGATAACTGAGACTCCCTCTTACAATGCATAACTAATACCTGCATTAAGAATACCTTTAAAAGACAATGCAAAATGTAAAGCAATTTGGGGGAAAAAAATCACTATTGTAGTCTTTCATTATGTAAAGTTCACTTTAGTCAAGTAATTCCAGTAACTTACAAAATTTAAATTCGAACCTTGATTGCTGGTGCTAGCCACTGTGTTAACACCTCCCCTCTCCCAAGTTTACGGATATACCTAAAGCTAATAAAGATATTAACTCTTACTAGGTAGGGATAAGGAGACACTTTGGGAGTCGTCCCAGCAGCGAGCAGCATCAACCAGCTCTTCATCCTGGTGTCCCAGTCAGATCCTCAGCGTAACCTGACTCATTTCCACGCCTTTATTCCAATCAGGCTCTCAGCGTGCCTTCCTTTAAATTCAAACCCCAGTTGTTGGTTCTGTAACGCCATTGTGCTAATCCCTACGCTAACCATGCTGCCATCATAATTAAACCCCCCCCCCCCCTTAAATTTACAGATGAAGCCTTACCGGGCACGACTGGGGTGCTCTGTTGGCTGAATGTTTCCTCCCAAGGGGCTTCAAGGAACATTTACTTTTACAGTGTTAAATTTTTATTTAAAACTTAATTTATTCTTATTTATCCTCATTTATTTATTTATTTTCCTTTTTTTCCCCCCTTTTTTTTTTTGCTGGTTGTTTGAGTTTCCGATTAATTGAATGCCGGATAATGGGAATTTTACTATATAGTAAAACACTAGTATCCAGAATTCAGGCAACTGGCAAAAAAAAAATCAAGGAAAATAAATTTTATAAAAAATTAAAATAAATAAGAATAAAATAATAGGCAAAAATTATTCAAGTTTAAAATTGTAAAAGTAATGAAGAGTTGGTTGAAACCCCTCACTATTAGGGTAATTCTTAAAGTGTCTCCTTATCCCTGCTTAGTAAGAATTTTCCTGTCAGGGGCTTTATCTGTAAACTGGAGGGGGGGAGGTGGTTTAAATAATCTTTTTTTGTCTTACAGGTGGCTCCGTGGAGAGATAGGAACCTGCAAATGTAGCAACGGTCAAATGTTTTCAAAGAATGTGACTGTAAATAAAGAAAAATGCTTTAAGTTTTATATAATCCTGCAAGTGAAGTTTATCAGTGTAATATTTCCTTCTTTTATCTTTTAAACTCTTTATTCTTAATGCAGGTGAATTAGTTATTGTAAGTCTCAAGCAACCAGAAAATACACATCCAGCATCTACCAATCCCCATCGGTGCCAGATTCGAGGGGTTTTACTATATATCCAGCATTTTTTTTGTTTTTGGCATGTTTAAATTTTAGCAGGCTTTACAGCTTTTCAAGTTTCAGAAATATATTTTCTTGGCTTTCACATTTCAATGGAGTGTCACAAGAAATGTCCTTGTTTTGTGAGAAATGGATCACTGTTCATCTTGTCCTTGTATGGGAAGTGAGAAATGGATCTAAGGTCAATCCATTGAAGGGGTGTTTGCTAAATATCGATCAATTGGATTAATTATGTCACAAACTTAATAGTGTTTGAACAGGGAATAGATTAATGCAAGAACCAGCCCTTTGCCTCAACATGTGCCTTTACAAAGTGAAGGGAGGAAAGTTTTGGGGAGACATCAGGGGTAATTTTTTTTTTGGTTTTACAGAGTTGTGAATGCCTGGAATGTTTCCCAGGGGTGGTGGTGCTGGCTGGAACATTGGGGGCATTTAGAGACTTGACACAGGCATATGCATGAAAGAAAAAAAAAGAACGGTTTAGTTTTTTGCCTGGTAAACTTCCTTTAAATTTTCCCCCTCTCACCTTAAGCTAAGCTCTCTGGTATTTGATATTTCCATCCTGAGAAGAAGACTCTGATTATCTACCTCATCAATGCCACCCAGTTTTATAAACTTCTCTCAGGTTGTCCCTCAGCCTGTGACACTCCTCAGTTGGCAATCCAAGTTTGTCCAACCTTCCTTGCAGCTGCTGTGTTCTCATCCAGGCCTTGGATAACATCCTGGAGCAATCTTGAAGAAGGGTTCAGGCTCAAAACAGCAATCATTCTTTTACACCCACTATTCCACCTGGTGAGTTCCTTCCTCCAGCAGAGTTTTTGTTTTGCTCTAGATTCCAGCATCTGCAGTTTCTCATGGATCCTGGCAAACCTTTCCAAAGCATCGTCCTTCAGTTTAGTGGAAAGAGGTTGTGATCAAATTCGTGTAGTGGGGGAAAATGTCAGTCCCTTCCTTCAGAACAGCTATTCTCAACAGGGTCCTTATGATCCCCCACTCATGGGAATCACAGCACATTTAAGTAAAAGCCTTGTTTTCTTTTCATCTCGGGTATCGTAAATTTATTTTTGTTTTTTATGTAGTTGGTAGGAGAGAAATACTGAAGAAACTAAAACTTGAGTGCTTCATGGGTAAACTGAGCAGAGTCCGGGGGGAGGGTGGGCATTGTCGAAAAAAGGTTGAGAATGGCTGCTCTAGAGAGCAGAATTTATAATGCTGCTCATGGTATATGAACCACAGTCAATTTAAAATCAAGGTGTCTGATGCTTAAAAGCTGTGAAGGAGCAAAAATTGATCATTCTTTTGCTTTATCTTTAATAGGCGTGGCAACTGCAAAAAAGTGAGCCTCGGAATGGTTTGTGAAGTCGGGCTGCGATGCCGCACTTACCATGTCCTCTGTGGCTCTGTTCTCAGCGTCTGGACGAAAGTGGAGGGAGTTTTAGCCTCAGTGAGTGGGACAAATGTAAAAATGCAGATTGTACGATTGAAAACTGAAGATGGGCAAAGGATTGTGGGTGAGTTTGTGCAATGGATTAGCATTCCACTGAAGGTAGCCACACTTGCTTATGTACTTGTGTAATGGTCAAGTCTTTTTGGACCAATTTTTGGGGGTCAAATTTAGGAGGGGGTGTCAACTTTTTCACAAACCATACTTTTGAGGAGTAAAATACACACAAGAATGCAATTGTGCCATAGTTGTAGGAACTAATTTTTTGGGTTGTATTTTTATGGGGAGTGTACTACTTTTGACTGTGGTAAGAACCTATATCATTCAAGGCATCGTGAGCTTGTGTGGTCAGGACTGGGTGGTAAGACTATGGTCAGGATGTCAAGAGCTCAGATCTCGGATGGGCAGGCGGCTGGGGCCTAGGAGAAAGAATATAGCCAGGGTATAAGGAGCTCTGGTGTTTGTGCAGCGTGGACAAAAGTCCAGGTCAGGAGCACTGGCTGGGCCGTGGGTCCATGGTAGGGATGACAGGAGCTCCAGTGGGTAGGTGGCCAGGGCGAGGATCCATGGCTGTGGTCATCCTCTGGTCATCCTCACCAATTCAATCATAGTGGAGACTTTATTCTGTAATTCAGGAATTATCAGGCTGTTTGTGCAGAATGCTGGAATCTGGAACACAAAGAATACTAGGAAACTTCAGCAGGTCATGCAGCAACTGTGGAGGCAGAAAGGATATGTAGATGTTTTAGGTCAAGGCCCTGAACCTGTTCACACAATTTTGTGGGCATTGTGTTTCAAATGAGACTGATAATTCAATTGAGAACCTAACTCAATCTAATACAGAGAAGTGAAAAAAAATTGTGAGTATTACACAGTGAATGGCAGGGCCAGAGAGTGTTGCAGATCAGAGAGACCTAGGTGTATAGTTTCCTGAAAGTGGCGATTTAGGTGGACAATGTGGTGAAGATGGTGTTTGGCATGCTAGTCTTCATTGGGCGGGCTATTGAGTAGGAAAGTTGGAACCTCATGAATCAGGCATTGATTAAACCTCACTTGGAGTAACATGTACAGTTCTGGTCGCCCAGCTATAGGAAGGACATCAGTAAGTTGAAAGGGGCGCAGAGGAGATTCATCAGGGTGTTCCCAGGACTTGAGGGGTTGAGTTATAGGGAGATGTTGGGTAAATTGTCTTTAATTCAGAGTAGGAGACTGGGGGGTGGTCTTGTAGAGATTACAAAATCATAAGGGACACAGATAAAGTAAATGTTTAATCTTTTTTCTAGGGTGGATGAACTAAGCAGCATATCTGTTGTGTTCAAGCACCAGTTTCAGGTCAAATGGGCCAAAGGGCCTGTTCTTGTGTTGTTCCAGAGTAACCATTCTCTTTTTGAATATTAAAATTAGTCAAAGATTAATCAATATAAAAGATGCAATATAGCTATGTAAAATGAGGAAAATAAGCTTTTAGGCTTGCACAGTGATGCTAACATACAGGTTTAAACAGAAGAGATTCTCGCAGGTCCAGAGGCACAGGAAGCGCAAAATTACAAATTTAAACCCAATGTTTGAGTATACAGGTGCCAAATTTGTAAAAACGTAGCATATTTATTTCTCAAATTATATGCAATTTTTTCCAAAGGCATACAACTTTGAATTTCTGCATTCCATCTTACCATACTCAAATGTGTATCTGATTTCCAAGTAACTGGAATACAATTCCTTGCTGCCGTGAATGCAACTTTAACAAATTCATTAGTGTCATTTTTTAATTGCATTAATTGTTCTCGAAACCTGTTCTGTTTTTAATTGCCAAACAAGTACTTTGTGATCTCTCACCTAATTCGTAATATCTTTGTTTTGTTCTTGTAATTATTTTTTCTGCTCTAAGTTTGTAACGTATTTATACTGAAGTTTTTTATTAATTGCCTACATTTATCTTCAGAACCCCATTTTCTTTTAGATCCTTTTCCAAAACTGTTATTTCTCTTTCTAACTGATCAATCTCTCTCATATATTCCTTTTAAATTGTGGAAGTAAAACTTATAATTTGACCTCTTAGATACACTTTCAAAGTATTATCATTTACAGAGTTCAAATTTATATCACAAAATGTTCTAACAAACTCACAAAAATCTTTTCAATAATAATGGATTCAATCTCCATCTATAAATCATTTTCTCCTTGTCAGGCATTTCAATCATTATTAATAAAGGTGAATGATCAGATAAGAATTTTGCTTTTTAATCAACTTCAAGAATCCTAGTTTCCATTTGTGCTGAAATTAAAAATAAATCAACTCGAGAATAAGAAAGAATCATGCCGATTCGAATAAAATATATAATCTTTCAGAGCAGCCATTCTCAACCTTTTTTTTTCCAGCTGTGCCCCCACAGCCTACTGGACTCAAAATTTGTGGAACCTTTTCCCTGTGAAGCAGTCAGGTTTTGCTTTCTTCTGCACTTCTACCAACTTTTTTAAAAAAACACAAAAAATTTTGATGTGAGGTGAAAAGAAAACAAGGCTTTTAATTGAATGTGCTTTGGTCCCAGAGGACATGTGTTTAATGTGAGGGGGAGGGCTTGAGGGGCAATTTTTTTCCACTCAAGGTAGTCCATATCTGAAATGAGCTGCTGGAGTAAACTATCGAGGCAGAACAATTACAGATTTTAAAAGGCATACTATATGAAGTTGTGGTGGAATTGTATACTCCGGAAACACAAAAACTGCAATTACTGAAATCTTCAGTAATAACAAGAAGCTGAAAGGATTCAGTGGGTCAGACAGCATTATTGAGACTAAAGGCTTTTGGACAGATATGGATAGGAAGGGCTTGGAAGGAAGTGGACCAAATGCAGGCAGGTTATACCAGCCCAGAATAACTACTATTGTTCCTTGGTCACATTTGCTACTTTTCCATGCTTGGTGATGTGTTTTTGTTTTTTAGTTGTTTGGGTACAAAAATGGGCAATGCAGGAAATGGTATGCCCAACAGGATCTTTGGACAACATTTCACAGATTTATTGCCTCCGTTACTGAAATTGTATCTATTTTCATCACAGTGTGGGTGTATGATTTAAATTCATTCTGAAATTTACAAAAAATCTTGTCATGATTGTCACGAAACTCCTGGATTTGGGGGAAGGTGACTTGTAATCTCTACCTGGCTGTCTTGTGGGAAATTCAGAATCACAGCAATGTTGATCAAGACGATTGGTGTCTGACCTGGCAAGTGATGAGCACTCTCATAAAAATAAAGGTTGTTTCGACTTTTTCACTCTTATTTTCTAATTTCAACAGGCTTGATCATTCCTCAAAACTGTGTCTCACCGTTGATGAACATTCTTTCAACATCGGACCAGTCACAGCAGCTGGCTCTGCAACAGCAACAGATGTGGCAACAACTGCATCCTCAGAGCATGAGTCACATGAGCAACACATAGTCTTTGGCTGCCTGTACTGGGCCTGAGCATACTTGAAAACTGTGATTGATAGGTGCCGTACCATGTGACTTTCACTTTTTTTTTAGGAATTCAGGGTCATATTCCAAAGAGATTCCTTGATTAGTGAAGTACTGATGAAAATAGTGACTTTTGGATTACCTGCAATTAAATCAGACAAGTTCTGGTTAATAAATGGGTATCAGTTGAAGGCCTGGACATAGGGACATCTTTCCTTTTTTTTAAAATTTTCCCTCCTGAAACTCTGTGTTGGCACTTTGTTCTTTTTATGACAATAGCTGCTATCATTTTCCATGTCCATTTCTGCTGTTTCAGTTAAGTGAGGGTGTGTGTGCACTTTGGGCATACCAGTCAAATATTTTGCCTTCAAAATAACTTCCTATGTCCTGTTCTGTAGCAAAGTGAGGACATTTTGTAATTTGTTACAAGTAGGTTGCACTGGTGCTGAGGACTCATGACTGAAGGCTGTGTTACTTGTTGCACCTACTTAGAATGTTTCATCTTAAATACAAGCTTAGTGGAATTGCAACCCTGTAGAAGTTTTCCTAAATCTGGTCTGGGTTTGTTAATCCTGCAGTCTTAAAAGTGAACAAACATTTATTCAGGGTGTGATTATCATGTATATCCTATGAACAGGATGTAAATAAGATGCAAAAAAATGGAAGAATCCCAGCCTATTTATAAAAAGGGCAGTTTAATTGAAAATTTATGATCGGGAAGGGGTCTAATTGCTTTATACAGAAGCCGTTTTGAATATGTTGATAAGCTTCTTTTCTCCAAATATGTAATTTCTGGTTAACTGCAAAATGTATGTTCTGTATTTCAGTGTTTAATGGCACAATCTTAAACTGTCCTGATGATTTTTATATAGACATTTATATATATCTATATAAAATTCTCAACCACTTTAACAGCTCCATCATATTTAATCACTCCCTTATATTGGTCACTTGTTTTCTACCCTGCAATTTTACCCAACACTTGTTATCAGTTTGACTACAACCTTTAATGTACTGAAGAGGAGCTTTTAGATAAAAGCTGTTGTTTGTGAATCATAGCAGAACTCCGCAGATGACCGTAATCTCGTGCATGCAAGCATGGCTGGTGTGAAAAGTTTAGATCCTGCCACTTGTCAGTCATGAGAAGTATCAAAGCTTATAAATTAAATTGAAGATTTAAGTACATCTTGTACTCTTGTGCTGTACTGATTCACAGTACATTGGTTGCACGTTTTGTATGCTGGTGAAGCCAGTTGCTTAGTTGGGGTGTTAAAATGTATGAAGGGGGTCTTGGGAGACGACTGCACTGTGTGTGGTGTCCTTTCGTACTGTTCACACAGTTCAAGCCTGTTAAGTATTTAACAGAGCATCGATATTACTTCAGTTAGTAAAACTTGTACTGTACAAATGTGTATAGTCTCAGCTATGATACCAATACTTTGTTTTGACTATAAATAGTTTTGTCAACTTTATCAGAATAGTGAAGGAAGTTTTGCCATTTCATGCTGGCACAAGTTGCACTACTGAAGATACTTAATTGTTTATAATTGTATATTTAAGTCCAGAATTGTCAACAATAAAAGTTACTGCAAGGCATAGGGCTCTTGCAGCAAACTGATAATAAATCATATTGTATTAATGGAAACTGGTGTAGAGTTTTTAAAACAGATATTCATTCTCAATGTGTATTCTCAATAGGAAGGGTACTGAATAGGGATGTGTGTGTGACTGAACCTCACCAAAATGATCAAAGATGCAATTGAAAATTGAGGGTGAGCTGGTTTTGTATGTCAAAATCATTGCTTTCTTGCTGTGGTGAGCAGTGAAATAATGTGGGGAAAATGTCCCCATTCATCTGATGGGGGAAAAAAAATGGTGTTGCTTCAATCTTTATCACCATCTTTTAAGTGCTTTAAACTTTGGCTGTCTGTTATTTTCTTGACAGCTGTTCCTGTTTGTATCAGCTGTTGTCTCTTCCAAAATAACCACTGCATTTTGAAAATAAAGTAAAAGCTTTCAAGATGTGTCATTCAAGGGGTTTGATCTCAACCAGAAGTCATTTTCTCCCTGTAACCCACTCCACAGCATTTTCTGAAAACGTGGGTTTATGGGTATGCAAAGGTTAAGCTGATGTCAACAGAAATAAAGATTGTCATTAAACAACGAAGATTTTGCTTCCTGAACACTTTTGGGTGTACTTTATGGATTTTGGACTGCTGATCACAAAAATCACTTTTTTTAAAAAAAGATTTCTTACCTCATACTAGTTCTGTGATTTATTGTCATATTTTAAGCCCACAAAGTGAGCTGTTTTGGTCAGTCCAAGCATGCCTGGACATGCACTCAGTGCAAGTGCTATACAAATGTTGTCTTAAGCCTGGATATGCTGAGACAGGATAGATGTAGACAGGCTATAAAAGCAGCTCCCATGTACAGATGCTGAGCATTACATTGATTTATAGATAGAAGCATGTTGATGCACATGTTCTTCAGGACCATACGCATCAACATTTGGCATGTTGTGGGTATTTCACCATATCTCAACAGCTGTGATACATCCTGTTACATTTGTGATTACAAACTACATCCAGTTGATTGACAACCTGCTTCAAGTACCCAAACCCATGAAGCACAACATATCCTTTAGAATTCATTTGCTGCACTTGTATTTGGACGTCTTTTCTGCTGATCTCAGTGCGGTCAGTGACAAACACGGTGAAAGGTTTCACCAGGACATTGCGGCCATGGAAAAGTTGTGGCAGGGCAACTGGAATCCATCAATGCTGGCCGACTATTTTTGGACACTGACACGAGAGGCACCAGAAAACGAGCAGCAAAACATTTTTTAGGTCAGCATCATTATGCGATTAATGTGCTAAATTTAATAAAAGTTAATGTTTCTTCAACTTCCTATGTGATACAGCAAATCTGAAATGATCTTGGCGTTCAGTTTGAAGTTGTCATATCGTAATTCCCTTTTTTTTTCAGGAACTAAATAATTGTCCAGTGTCATTGGTAAGGAAGTCTGAAGTTGCTGGTTTATTTCGGTCAAATATTAACAACTCCAAAGGATGAGAAAGTTTACATTGGGTGTTGTGCGGTTTGTGTTTCCACAGCAGAGACTATTAAACATTGAGCATGTGAAGGACATTTGGTTGTTTGGTGTTTTCAGCCAAAATTTGGTTGACTCGTGCAAGGAAATGTCAGCAGATCAGGCTGGATCTACAGAGAAAGATTTTATCAGTTTAAGCTGGTCCTAGTTTAGCTTGATCACCAAACCTGATGAAAGGGAGAATGCACTTTTGAAAGAAAAAAATAATCTTGGAGCAGACTATACCTGAACTGAACAGGCACAGTGAAGGAGGAGTTTAAAATTAAGGTGGATAGATGAGAAATAATTAAGCAACTATGCCTGAGGTACAACTGGGGAAAAAATACTAAAGACCATAGGCCAAAGGAACAGAAATAGGCCACTCAGCCCATCAAGTCTGTCCTGCCATTCAATCATGACTGATTCATTTTCCCACTCATCCCCATAACCTTTGATGCCCTGACCTCCACAACCACCTGTGGCAACAAATTCCACAGATTCACCACCCTCTAGAAAAGAAATTCCTCAAATGGGAAAGAGCCTTTTTTTACATCTACTCTGTTCATGCCTTTCAATATTTGAAAACAAACAAAAACCTGCAAAGTAGGAAGAAATACAGCAGACCATGCAATATCTCTGGAGAGAAGTTTGCTGTTTCATTAGAAATAAACTCAATGAAAACTGATTTAAATAACAGCAAAGGTCGCGGCAGGGAGCAGAGTGAGGAACAAGGGGATGTCTGCAACTGGAAGGTGATGGTGAGGTGTCGCAAGCTCATCAGTTGCACCATAACAGATGGGAGGTGGATTAGATCTTCACCCCATGGCTGATGTATTCCTTTCAGTTCCTTTTTTATCTGCCTTCTCCTTGTAACCTTTGACATCCTACTTAATCAGGAACATATAAACCTCTGCATTAAATATACCTAATGACTTGGCCTCTAAAGCTCTCTGTAGAAATGAATTCACCACTCTCTGGCTGAGAAAACTTCCCTTCATCTCTGTTATAAAGGGATGGCCTTCCATTCTGAGGTTCTCGACTCTCCCACTGCAGGAAATATAATTTCCACGTCCCCTCCATCTAGCCTAAGATGAAGGGGGTTGCAGAGGAGGGGGGGGGGGGGAAGGGGAGAGAAAAAACATGCTGGAACTGAGAGATGCAACATTTTACAGTTGGTGTTAAATTCAGTGATTAATGAAAGCTGTAATGTGCCTATTTGGGAGATGAGAAACTAGTCCTCAAACTTGCATTAAAATCCATTAGGCGTGTTGACATCAAAGTGGGTATGGAATAGAAAATTAAAGAGATACGCAACTAGAAGCACAGGTCATCTGCAAAACACTCACCAATACAGTTGTATGATTTCCAATGTTGCTGAAACTAGCCCTTTTACCCATCACATCAATACTGATCATTGACCTATCTGTGGTAATTCTGTTTACCAACACTTGGCCATAGCCTTCTATGTCTTGGTACTTGTCCAGATGCTTCTAAAATCTCCCTCCACTACCTTTTCAAACAGTGGGGTCCACACTCCAACCATCTTCTGGGGGAATATTCTCCCACAGATCTCTAAACATCCCATCTCACTTTACACCAATGCCCTCTTGTCTCAGACTCCATGGGAAAATTATTTTTCTTAACTACCTGATCTCTGGCTTCTTGATTTTGACTAGCTCAGTGTCTTCCAACCTTGGGAAACAAACATCAAGTCCTTATAACATGAGGCCAAATCCAGACAACGTAAGATAATGGAGCAGAAGCCCATTGAGTTCGCTCCGCCATTCCATCATGAGCGGATCCATTCTTCCACTCCCCTGCCTTTCCCCTTATCCTTTGATACCCTGACTATACAGATACTAACCAAACTCTGCCTCAAATACACAGCAAATTCTGGCTAAAGAACATCTTGATGTTCCTCAGGGATCTATTCAGGGACCCCTGCTTTTGTGATTTTTATAAATGACCTGAATGAGGAAGTGGAAAGGTGGATGATGCCATGAAGGTTGGGTTTGTTGCGGATAGCATGGAAGGTTTTAAATTGCAACGGAATATAGGATGCAGAGTTGGCTGCAGAAATGGCAACTTGAGTTCAATCTGCAAGTGTGAAGTGATGCACTTTGGAAGGTTAAGCTTGAAAGCAGAGCATGTGGTTAATGGCAGTGTGGAGGAACAGAGGGATCTTGGGGTCCATGTCCATTGACACTGGAAGGCAGGGGTGTCAAACTCAAATTCACAGAGGGCCAAAATTAAAAACTTGGACTAAGTTGTGGGCCAAACTAAATATTTATTGAAAATTTTCAACAAAATCTGCATGTTTTCTCTTCTTTCAACATATGTAATGTTAAACTTTTTCTTATTAAAATAAATGTTTAATAATAGTTTTGGTTAAACTCTTTCCAGAAGAAGCATTAACAAATGAGAAATAAAATATTCAGTAAATAATATTTCTCTATAGCCTTTAAGCTCCTTTTAAATGTATTTTTTTTCACAAGCCAACAAGTAAAAAAAAACAACTTGCTTCAACGACAAACAGGTTTGTCTTTTAAAATGATGAACATATAGTCTGTCTCCCACCTGTCTTGAAAGGTCCTGTTTTCTGTCTTTCGTTTGGCCATTTTTCGTAAGGGGTTTATTACATGTGAGTTGGGCGACAGGTCGCAGATGCTAATGAAAGTAAAGAGAGGAGGTGGGGGCGATTAGCGGGCTGACGGGCCGGCGCCAATGCATTTGCAAAGCATTCTGGGATTTGTAGTATTAGCTGTGCATGCACTATACTGGCGCGGCAGCCAGTGGGCCAGCTCTAATACATATTTGATATGATCTTGCGGGCCAAATATAATTATATCACGGGCCAAATTTGGCCTGCGGGCCTGAGTTTGACATGTGTGCTGTAAGGATATTGCTGACATTGATCAAGTAGTTAAGAGGGTGTATGGTGTGCTGGGTTTCATTATTCAGGGGATTGAGGTAATGTTACAGCTCTGTAAAATTCTGGTTAGATTAGACAACACTTGAAGTATTGCCTCATTTTAGGAAGGATTTAGAAGCTTTGGAGAGGGTGTAGAGGAAATTTCCTGGATTGTTGAATAGGTCTTGTGAAGCAAGGTTGACAGATCCAGAGCTTTTCTGAGCAATGGAAAATGAAAGGTGATTTAATATTGGTGTGTACGAGAGGCATAGATGGTGGTGCTGGCCAGCACCTCTTCTCCCGCCCCCCCCCCCCCCCCCAAAACCCAGGGCAGCAATAGCAAATACCAGAGGACATCTGTTTAAGGTGTGTGGAGCAAAGTTTAAAAAAGACGCCAAGAGTTGGGCTCTTTACACTAAGAGGATACCTGGAACATATTGGGGGGAGGGTGGGGGTATGGTGGAGGCTGTTACAATCAGGACATTTAAGACTCAGGCACATGCACACAAGAAAAATAGAGGGTTATGTGTATGAGGGGGGAAAGAATTAGACTGAGAGTGGATATGTTTATATAGGTTGGCACAATATGGGCAGAAGGACCTGTACTGTTGTTTTTTGCCCTTGATTTCTCTGCCTTCTGTGTTTACTGTTAATTCACTTCAGATTGTGTTTCTTTCTCATTCATCATTTGCTCAGGAACCCATTCTGAGCTATCATGGATTAAATTCATGCCATTATCTCTGGCAAGAGCTCCTGTTCTGCCTATGTCCTCCTTACCACCTGCCCCAGAACCGGTTCCAATGTCATGAATCCAAATCCCTCCTCGCCACACATTCAACTAGTCGTCTGTGGCTATTCTCATCAGCGCACAGCACTGGAAGTAATCCTGAGATAATGAACTTTTTAATTTCTCAACTTTTTATGTTCCAACATTTCATTCTATCACTGTTACTGAGAAAATATTCTGGAATGCTAGCCTTGAAATTTAGGACAGGAGTATTAAATCATACCAGTGCACACAGCCATGAAGTGCCATATTTGGTTTGGACTTCATGCTGTGTTCTTTTAGGGGTTGCAATGAGTTATCAGAGTATCTGAACTATAAGAATGGACAAGAATTATATGCTCCCTTTGTCTTAAGAGTTCATTGAGTTTGAACCTGCAGAAGAGATAATGTGAGACTTGTGGAGTATGTTCATCTTGTAGCTTTTCTCCTGATAACTTGGAGAAGATACAAGATGAGTATAAAAGTGGAGACATGATAGAGCTGAACAAGATGCTGGTGGCACCATGTTTAGACTATTGTCTCCGATCACCCGTGGTTCACATCTGGAACAAGCTGCTGGAGGAGGTTGCAGAGGCGAGTACAAGTGTCCAAGGCCACTCGAACAGCTAAATGAAGGGCTGAGAATGACAACCTGGTTGTATCTTCCGCATAGATTTAATGTAAGCATTTTCAGCACCCTCAAACCTGGTAATTCATAGAGAGAACCCATGTGTCTGGATACCAGCTTGGTGAGGAGCAGAGAGCGACAGGCTTAAGGCCTGGCTGGAGGAGGAGGAGAAAATGCTTGAGAAACTCAGCAAATCATGCAGTCTTTATGCAGGTGGAAAAGATATAGAACTAACATTCAGAGCCCAAGTCCTTTATCGAGATATGATTAAAAAGGTGAGGGAGGGGGAGATGCACAGACCCAGAGGCAAGAGGTCATGTATGGGTGGGAGGACAGAAGAGAAAATGGCTGAAAAGTGATAGGGGGAGGGTGTAGCTCTCAATAGTGGGAAGGGAGGGTGGAGTGGTCCCTGCAGAAGGCAGAGAGGAGAATATGTGTTTGGTGGTGGATCATTTAGTAGGTGGCAGAGGAGGATATGCTGGTTGTGGGACCAGTGGCTTGGCTGAAGGATCCAACCTCCCCCCACTGCATGGTCTCAGAATCAGGATTTATTGTTATGAACAAGTCATGAAATTGTTTTGCGGCAGCTTCATAGAGCAACCGTTCATATTAGAACCATATTATAATATTACATATTATAATATTACAACAGTAGTGGACGCAAAGTAAGGTTGATTATTTGGGAATCTGATGGCAGCGGGAAGAAGCTGTCCTTGTGCTGTCTTCAGGCTCCTGGTTCCCCCACCCCACACCCCCCCCCCGGGCTCTGCTGGCAGAGCCATGCCCTCTTTACTCTGCTGCCCTCGAGGGAGGGAGGGGGGGGGTGGGGGGATGGAGTCTGGCAGAACTGTCCAGACCAGGGCGAGCGAAATCGGCCGCCCAGGCCAGCAGTTACCCCGGGCAGAGCATTGAATGTGGCTGGGGATGGCCCCTGGCTCCGCCCCCTCTCCGCCCTGGCCCCGCCCCCTCTCCGCCCTGGCCCCGCCCCCTCTCCGCCCTGGCCCCGCCCTCTCCCTTGACCCTGCCCCCTCCCGGGGGTCCGCAGTGCGAGGTCGGGGCCTGACGGACGCGCTTCCTCGCAGCGGCAATGGCTCGCTCGGCGCAGGCAGCGAAGCTCCAGCTTGGCGAGCGGGGACCTCCGGTGGGTTCAGCGCAGGTACCGGCGCCTCCGCTCGTGGCCCCGGCAGAGACCGGTTGGCCACGGGTGCGGCTTCAGCAGCTCCCTCCGTCCTCTCAGCACTGAACGTCTCCGCTCTGCCCGCGGTGCTGCAGGTGTTTGGGGGGAGTCCCAGCGCCCACTGCCCTGACCCTGAGAATAACGCAATAGCCCTGGTTTCTAAATCAGTCCATCTCTCTCGCATTGAATCTCTCATTGAGTTCATTTTTCCCTCTGAGGGAATGGTCTTTTAACCTGACCTCTCAGAAACACTAATGGATTCCTGTTGCAATCTTTCCTAATCCCTGCATGAGTGAATTTTAAATTTCACTCAAAATTCTGCTCTGGCCCATCTTGTCAATTCCAATACTAATTTCAAAGTCTTAAATGTCATTCTACCTCAAATCTTCTTTTGCCCCGAACCCCTCTGGTTTAAATATCTCAGTGACTGAAAATAAGCCTTTCATGGATTTTTTCTGCCCTTCAATTGTATCTCCCTCAATCAGCCTCTGCTGAGCAAGCCCAGCCTTTCACAGGCAGCGTCAGGGTGAATAACCTCTCCATTGCCATCAAGTCATTTTCAAAGTATTGTGACAAGAAATGTACTCAGCACTGCAATATGTTTTATAAAGTTCCGTCTTCGTCTCCCTGCTTTTACTTTCTACTCCATAGATAATGTAGGCGAGTAAACTGCTTTGTTCATTGCTTTATCGCCAAGCTCCTTTTCTTCAACTGCACATGAAGGCTCCACCATTGCCATAAGAAATAACCATTTTAAAGTTCATTGTCTCATCAGAATTACATTCCATTTGCCTTTAACTGTCCATTTTACCAACTCATTGCCTTATCAACTACACTACTTGTCATACTTCCTGGATTCACATCCAAATGATTTGTATGTAACAGTAAGATCCAGTGGAACACATTTGCGAGAACAACCCTCTTCCACCACCCTCTGCTTTATTACCAGGCCAATTTTGGATGTAATTTGCCAACTTGGACCATTTGCCTCTGTGGAACCTTGTTGAAGGCCTAACTCGAGTTCCTACAGACCAGCCATTCTCAACCAGCTAAGGCCTCTTCCCCCTACTCCCACCCCTGAACTCTGCTTAAAGTTTATGGGGCCCCTTCCCTGTGAAGCAGTCGAGTTCTGGTTTCTTCTGTATTTCTCACCTACCGACTACATACAAAGCATAAAAAATATTTATGTCACATGAGGTGAAAAAAAACAAAGTTTTTACTTAAATGTACTGTGGAATCTATTGAGAATGACATAAATCACACTGAACTTTATTACCTCTATACATTTTGATCAACTTGGTCAGACAATTCTACTGATTGATTCCTGCTAATTCCACTCTCTCCTTGCACGTTCATCACTATTGTGAGATATTGTAACAGTTTGTAACGCACTATTTCCTGTGTTAGACAATGAACAGTGGTTGTGTGCCTGAGAGTAAATACGGAGAGCTGCTTGTTACAATTGAAGAACTGGGGAAAGATATTAGACCATCATACGCTGGAAGTAAAAGTGCAATGGAGCGTCTAAAACGAGGTAATTAACAGCAATATCAAGAAAATCTCTGATCTGAATGGGTGCTAGAAAAACTCATCAGGTCAGGCAGCATCTGTGGAGAGAGAAACAAAACTCTTTGCCATAGCCTGTTATGAGAGCTGATTCCACAGTTGCTGCTATTTTGAGCAATTTAAAAAAATTTTCCATGTGATTTTTTTTGGAGTTTGCCCTGTCATGGAGTCCTCTGTCTAATTCACTAACCGTTGAACTAATTAAAGACTGCTTTTACAGGCAGAGGTGCAGAAAAGAACCCTTCAGTCCATCCCCTTCACATCTACCTGTATGCCAAACTACACCAATCCCAATTGCCCACGAGGTCAGAATCCTTTTATACCTTGTATATTCAACACCTGTCTAAACGCCTCCTCAATGTAGTGATGGTATCTGATTCCATCATCTCTTCTGAAAGTGAGTTCTTGATATCAACCACTCTATGTATTAAAAAAAAACTTCTGAAAAACACCTTCCTTTCACTTTAAACCTGACCTCTTGTTTTTGAAACCTAATTATGAGAGAAAGATTCTGACTACCCTGTAGGTGCCTTTCATAATCTTACACACCTCTGCCTGGTTGGCCCTCAGCATCCTACACATAGCCCAGTGGTTCTCAACCTTTTTCAACTCACATACCACTTTAAGTAATTCCTATGCCATAGGTGCTCTATGGTTAGTAAGGGATTTGTAAAGGTGGTATGTGGGTGGAAAGAAAAAGTTTTAATCGTGCATAATTGACTCGTTATGTGCACAAAGGAAATGTAGCTCCAAAGAAAATGGGCCAATGACAATTTTTCTCAAGCAAAATATTTCAGTAACAATTGGGTCTAGAGTAGTAATTCTCGACCTTCCCTTCCCTCTCACATAACACCTTAAGCAATTTCTTACTAATCACAGAGCACCGATGGCATAGGGATTACTTAAAGTGGTATGTGAGTGGAAAGAAAAAGGTTGAGAACCACTGCTCTAGCCTGTCCATTCTCTCCCTAAAACTGAAGGCCTCCACTCCAGGCAACAGGTGAATCTCCTCTGCCCTCTCTTCAGCACATCCATCCTCCAGTGTGGACACACACTATAGGAACTGCAGGTAACATGGTACCAGGGTATCCCTCCTGGGATCCGGGTGCAATTACTGGGGCAAAGGTGCTGGAAGCACCTTTCGAATCACAGGGGGATGTATGGACCCATTAAATTGCTAATCCAGTGATTTAAGGGGGATCCCGCCCTTGCGATGATGTGTTAAGTGACGCGTCATGCACTCACGGGAACTATCAGCAGTCAGTCTTCACCCCCACCGTCTCTCCCCCTGCGGAAGCGACCTCTCTTTCCTCAGGCCCCATGGCAGTAACCCCTCTCGCCCCCGATCGTGGCTCTCCCTCTGGAAGCAACCTCTCCCCTGCGGCAGTGACTTCTCTCACCCTGATTGTGGCCCCCCTCTCTCTTCCTCTGGAAGCAACCTCTCCTCCCCCCTCCCCCACCCCCGTGGCAGTGGCACTTCAGCCAAGGGTTTGACGTTGACGTCATCAGAGTAACTGGGTTGGTCATTTCCCCTTTCAAACTGCCAGAGCAGGATGCCCAGTTATTTTTTTACTAGGTTCCCTGACCACTTCTGAGGTAGGTCGGGGACCCAGTTGGGTTCTGACCGGATTGACCCAGTTGGACCCTTTCAAATCACCATGTAACTGGGTTGCTAACCGTGCAAATTACCCGGTTAACCCCATTTTACATGGCAGTCTGAAAGGGCCTATTGTTTTGTGAAGTTGCAAGACAATTTTTACAGTCTAATTAGTTTCAGAATGTGGAATCAGACAAAGCATGGAATTCTACTACTGCTTATGCTTTGGTGTTTGTTCACCAGAGCCGAGAACACTTCAGCACAATCTGACACGGAGACTCGCTGGTGCAGAGACGGTTCCTTGAGCAGTGGCTTAGATCAGAAGCTCTTGCATCATCTCCATTATGTCTCTAAGTAAAAACAGAAATGCTGGAGGAACTCACAGCATCCACAGGAGGTAAAAATATGTTACCGACGATTCGGGCTTGAGGCCATCTCCAAGGTGTGATCAAAAGCAGGTGAAAAGGGAAGAATATGCCATTTGGTTGGAGGGTGCTCAGGCAAAATATGAGGTGTTGTTCCTTCAATTTGCTGGTGGTCTCAGTCTGGCAGTGTATGAGACCACAGACAAACATGTTGGCAATGAAATGGGATGAGGAATTGAAATGGATTGCCACTGGGAGACCCACACTATTGCAGCGGACAGAGCTTAGGTGTTCAACTAAGTGATCTCCCAGTCAGTGCCAAGTCCCTCTGATGTAGAAAAGACCACAATGTGAGCACGAGATGCAGTAGATAACCCCTGCAAGTTCACAAGTGAAGGGTTGCTTCACTTGGAAGGACTATTTGGGGCCCTGAATAGTGATGAAGGAGGAGGTGTGGGCACCCACACCTGCAGTCACGGGGGTAGGTGCCAAGGGAGCGATTGGTGGGAAGGGAGGAGTGGATGAGGGAAACCTAGAGGGAGCAGTCCCTGTAGAAGATGGAGAGGGGAAGATGTGTCTGGTGGTGGGATCACATAGTAGGTGGCAGAAATGACAGAGGATGATATTGAATCTGGAGACTTATTGGGTGGTAAGTAAGTACAAGGAGAATCCTGTCTTTGTTGCTTATGGAGATGTGATGTTCTGGGTCTTCAATGATTTCTGTCAGAAGTGAGGATTTTCGTTGATGAGTGCATAGTCTTTAATTCCAATCTCAGACTTTTTAACCTGTCGAAGGGTGCTGGCCTAAAACATTGGTTACCGTATTCTTCCCATAGATACTGCGTGTCTGCTGAGTTCCTCCAGCATATTTGTGTACAGCTGTTTAATTCCAGTTGAAGCAGCCTGAGCTTGGATGCTGTGAGATTTGGCCACCCTTCAAGCATGAGATGCCATGAGGTATTTACTCTGAGCAAGAGCCAGTCAATGACTCTTGTGAGCAAGAGCATTTCCAATCATTGCAAGCTTCATATGCCCCAACGTCAACATACTGGGGGCCCACTGTTGACCAGAAACTTCCACTGCACCAGGCACATAAACTGGTGACAGTAGCAAGTCAGAGCTTGGGTGTCTTGGCATGTCTCTCTCCCCAGACCATTTGCAGGCACATGTTGAGCGAAGTTGATTATCTAGCACACGCCTGGACTTAAACTCAACAACACACAAGACAATGCAATCCATTTGATTGGCCCCCATCCTAAACACTTGCCTCTGTTGCTGTCACACCATGGCTACAGTCTGGACCATCGACAAGATTTCTCTGACTGCCACTGGGGCAAACCTCCACCATTTAAGGGCAGAAGTAAGGTGCTTGGGAATGTGACAGCCTGCATTATCGTGATTTTGGAAGAACAGGGACCTTGGGATCCAAGTCCATAGGTCCCTCAAGGCTGCTGTGCAAGAGGAGTCACGTGATGGAGTAGTGGCCGGTCGGGGAACTCCAGCCCTCTCCGGAAAAGTTTAAAAAAAAAACAGAGAAAACGCAAAGGCACAAACACGAAAATTAAAATAAAGTGAAAGTAAAGGTGGGAAGAAAATGACAACGAAGAAAGAAAAGTCGAAAGCAACGGGAAGAAGAGAAGAAGAAAAGACATCGGAAGAAGAAGGTGAAGGCCTTACCTGTTCGAGGAGGCCCGCTGTGGAGAGAGAAGCCCGCTCCCTCAGGTCAGTTGAAGTCCCGAGCTTGGGACTACAAAAATGGCTCGCGGAGCCAAGCAAAAGTGCGCAACCGCGCATGCGCGAGGAGTCGCGCATGTGCGATACGCAAAACAAAAAAAACACTGACGGGAGGGGGGACCAGTTGAGGAGTCGATCTCCACAGCTGAAAATGACAGCCACAACACAACAACAAGAGGAGAACATAGAAAATAACGAGAACAAGAAAGAAGAGAGTAAAAAGAAATCAAAGAAACAACAGATGACCAACCCAGAGGAAGAAGAAGTGGAAGAACACAGAGAAATGGAAGAAGAAGGGAAGGGCAAGACAATGGATATATATATTTTTTAAAGAATATATGGAATCAGTAAAAGAATGGCAATCACAAGAATTTAGTGAAATAAAAAGAAGAATAAAAAGTACAGAAGAAAAAATGAATAGATTAGAGATGGTCATGTCAGATATAGGAAAAAGATTGGACAAGGTGGAAGAACGAGAAACAGCCGTAGAAATGGAAGTAGAGGACTTAAAAAAGAAAGTAGAAGAATCTAATAAAAAAGTTAAAGAGACACAAGAGCTGTTAGCTCAGAAGGTAGATATAATGGAAAATTATAATAGAAGAAATAATATAAAGATAGTGGGCCTTAAGGAAGATGAAGAAGGCAAGAATATGAGAGAATTTATAAAAGATTGGATCCCCAGGGTCCTAGGAAGACCAGAATTACAGGAAGAAATGGAAATAGAAAGGGCACACAGAACATTAGCCCCTCAACCACAACCACAACAAACACCAAGATCCATTTTAGTAAAATTCCTAAGATATACAACAAGAGAAAATATTTTGGAGAAAGCAATGAAGAAAATAAGAGAAGACAAAAAGCCACTGGAATACAAAGGTCAAAAAAATTTTTTCTTTCCAGATATAAGTTTTGAACTCCTGAAGAAGAGGAAGTAGTTTAATGCAGCAAAAGCGATCCTATGGAAAAAAGGATATAAATTTATGCTAAAGTACCCAGCGGTACTTAAAATAGTTATTCCAGGGCAGCAAAACACTATTCTCAGATCCAGAGGAAGCACGGAAATTTGCAGAACAACTACAAAACAGACAGAGAGATGAAGACATGTAACGAGAGCAAAAATGACCACAAATTATATGTATGTGTGTATATAGGTATATATATATATATGTGTGTGTACATGAGTGTATGTGTATTTAAAAGAAAATATATAGAGTATAGATAAGAATTAATAAGGGAAAGAAAGGGAAGAGAGGAAGTAAGGAGGGAATTAAGAGAGTGACCTTTGTTGTATATGAAAATTAAAATCTTTTCTGGGGGGGGCTGGGTGGGGAGGAGTTACGGTCACTGCGAAATCAGTTGACGCTTGCGAGTGAATTCGCAAATCCAAATGGAGAGGGGAGATGTGGTTGCCCGACAAGAGATAAAGGGTAACTCAGGAAGGGGAGGGAATAGTGGGGTTAAAGAAATTTTAGATAGGAGAATAAGGGAAATGTTTGATGTTTTAGAAATGTTGTCTTATAAAGTGTTCAAAAACAGAAAGCAGAAATGGATAAGAAGGAAAGGTGATGATGAGGAAACGGAAAGAAAAGATAAACAAAGTATGAAATGGCTATGTTGAACTATATGACTTTAAATATTAACGGAATACATAACCAAATCAAAAGGAAGAAACTGCTAAATTTACTGAAAAAAGAAAAAATTGATATAGCATTCGTGGAAGAAACACACTTAACTGAAGTGGAGCACAAGAAATTAAAGAGAGATTGGATAGGACATGTAACAGCAGCATCATATAATTCAAAATCTAGAGGAGTAGCTATATTAATCAGTAAAAATGTACCAATTAAAATAGAAGAGGAAATAATAGATCCAGCAGGGAGATATGTAATGATAAAATGTCAGATATATTCAGAGTTTTGGAATTTACTCAATGTATATTCACCTAACGAAGAAGATCAAAAATTTATGCAAGATATTTTTTTGAAGATAGCAGACACGCAAGGGAACATACTAATAGGAGGGGACTTCAACCTTAATTTGGATTCAAACATGGATAAAACTTGGAAAAAAATTAACAGAAAGAACAAAGTAACCAAATTTATAATTAAATCGATGCAAGAAATGCAACTTTTGGATATATAGAGGAAACAACACCCAAAGGAAAAGGAATATTCATATTATTCGAATAGACATAAAACATACTCAAGAATAAACCTATTCCTGTTATCAGCTCGCATGCAAGACAGAGTTAGGAAAACAGAATATAAAGCTAGAATATTATCGGACCACTCACCCCTGATATTGAGAATAGAGTTAGAGGACATCCCTCCAAGAATGTATAGATGGAGATTAAATTCCATGCTACTTAAAAGGCAGGATTTTAGAGAATTAATTGAAAGACAAATTAAAATGTACTTTGAAATAAATACGGAATCAGTGAAAGATAAGTTTATACTATGGGATGCAATGAAAGCGTTCATCAGAGGGCAAATAATAAGTTATGTAACCAAGATGAAGAAGAACTACAATCAGGAAACAGAGCAGTTGGAAAGGGAAATAGCAAATATAGAAAAAGAATTAGCAATGAAGGAAGACACAACTAAAAGAAGAGAGTTGGCAGATAAAAAAATAAAATATGAAACACTACAAACATATAAGGTGGAGAAGAACATAATGAAGACAAAACAGAAATATTATGAACTAGGAGAAAAAACGCACAAAATTCTAGCGTGGCAGCTTAAGACAGAAGAAACTAAGAGAATGGTATTGGCATCAAGGAAAAAACACAAACAAATCACATATAATCCAACGGAGATTAATGAAAACTTCAGAGAATTCTACGAACAATTATACAAAACTGAAAACGAAGGGAAAGAAGACAAAATAGATGAATTTTTAACTAAAATTGAACTACCGAAATTACAAGCAGAGGAACAAAATAAATTAACAGAACCATTTGAAATAGTAGAAATACAAGAGATAATAAAAAATCTACCGAATAATAAAAC
Source organism: Narcine bancroftii (assembly GCF_036971445.1). Lineage (NCBI taxonomy): Eukaryota > Metazoa > Chordata > Chondrichthyes > Torpediniformes > Narcinidae > Narcine > Narcine bancroftii. The sequence goes on from NC_091472.1 coordinate 195,921,175, forward strand.
ACCAGGAGAGGATGGATTCCCAATAGAATTCTATAAAACATTTAAAGATTTATTAATTCCTCCCCTCCTGGAAGTAATTAACCAGATTGATAAAACACAAATCTTACCAGATTCATGCAAAACAGCAATAATTACAGTAATTCCAAAGACAGGGAAAGATCCACTTGCACCAGCATCACATAGACCAATATCTTTACTTAACACAGATTATAAGATAATAGCTAAACTATTAGCAAACAGATTAGCCAACTATGTACCAAAAATAGTAAATCTAGACCAAACTGGATTTATTAAAAAAAGACAAACAACAGACAATATTTGTAAATTTATTAACTTAATTCATGCAGTAGAAGGAAATAAAGCTCCAACAGTAGCGGTTGCTTTAGACGCAGAGAAGGCCTTTGACAGAGTAGAATGGAATTATTTATTCAAAGTACTACAAAAATTCAGCTTACCAGAGAAATATATAAATTGGATTAAAGCATTATATAAGGGGCCATTGGCAAAAGTGACAGTAAATGGATATATATCAAAACAATTTAAGTTAAGCAGATCAACAAGGCAGGGATGCCCACTATCGCCCTTATTGTTCGTGTTAGCCATAGAACCACTCGCAGAACTGATTAGAACAGAAAATAAAATAAGAGGGATTAAAATAAAAGAGAAGGAATATAAAATCAGTCTATTTGCAGATGACGTTATAATATACTTAACAGAACCAGAAATATCAATAAAAGAATTATATAAGAAATTGAAGGAATATGGAGAAGTGTCGGGATACAAGATTAATGCAAATAAAAGTGAAGCAATGCCAATGAATAATGCGGATTTCTCAAAATTTAAGAAAGAATCACCATTCAGATGGCAAATGCAAGCAATGGGATACCTAGGTATACAAATAAATAAAAACCTCGGCCATCTATATAAACTCAATTATTATCCACTCATGAAAAAATTACAGGACGACTTAGAGCATTGGAAAGAATTACCACTAACACTAATAGGAAGGATGAACTGTATTAAAATGAACATTTTCCCAAGGATACAATACCTATTTCAGGCATTGCCAATACACTTGACAGAGAAATTCTTCAAGGAGTTAAAGAAAATAATAAGTAAATTTTTATGGAAAGGGGGAAAACCGAGGATAGCACTAGATAAATTAACAGAATGATATAAACAAGGAGGCTTACAACTGCCAAACTTTAAAAATTATTATAGAGCCGCACAATTAAGATACCTATCAGATTTTTATCAAACAAGGGAAAAGCCAGATTGGTTTAGATTAGAACTAGATAAAATAGGGGAGAAGATACCCGAACATATATTATATAAATGGGATGAAAAATTGGTACAATGTAGGAATTCTCCAGTATTACATCATCTGCTCAATATTTGGAAGAAGATTCATGTAGAAAGAAATAAAACAAATTATCAATTACCAAAACTAATATTGACGCAAAACAAGTTACTCCCTTTTACAATAGATAACCTTTCCTTTAGAGAATGGGAGAAAAAAGGGATCAAAAGAATAAAAAATTGCTTTTCAGGAAATAAATTATTATCCTTTGAACAAATGAAGGATAAATATAATATAACTCACGATACAGTGTTGGCATACTACCAACTGAAATCCTACTTGAAGGACAAATTGGGAAGCAGTCAGGTTACCAGAGGGAAGTAATTTTAAATATGTGATTACAGACACAATGATAATCAAAAAATTTATAACAAACATGTACTACAAGAAACTACAAGAAAAGGAGAATGAGGAAACATGGTAAAACTAAACAAAAATGGGAACAAGATCTAAACATAAAGATAAAGAAGGAAACATGGGAGAAGTTATGCTCAGGAACTATGAGAAATACAATAAATACGAGGTTACGTATGGTACAATATAACTGGATACACAGGCTATACATTACACCTCAAAAGTTAAATAAATGGGACCCAACAGTATCTGACAGATGTTTTCGCTGTTAAAAGGAAATGGGAACAACAATTCATGCAATCTGGACATGTGAGAAAGTGGAAAAATTTTGGGAAGATCTAAACCAGATATTAAATAAAATCACAAAAAGCAATATACCAAAAAACCCAGAGATCTTCCTCCTAAGTAACATAAAAAACAAAGAATTTGGACTTGATTTGGATGGCGCACAAAAAAGATTTGTTAGGATAGCCCTAGCTGTAGCAAAAAAATGTATTATGTCAGCCTGGAAATTAGAAGATAACTTGAGAATACAACAATGGTATATAGAAATGAATTAATGTATTCCATTAGAAAAAACAACATATAATTTAAGAAATAACATTACAATATTTGAACAAATATGGGAGCCATACATGAAACATAATAGAGAAAACCTTCCGGGGACATCTACCACCTAAAATGACAGAAGGAGAAGAGAATGAAAAGAACTGACTCAGTGGAATTTCTTGTTGATTTTTATTGAGTGACAACATTGTTTGACGGGTTTAATGTATCTTAGATTCTGAACTTTAAATGAATGGGAGGGGAGGTAGGGAGGGTGGGATGAGAAGAGGGAGGGGGGGGAGAAAACGACACTATATATTGGAAAAGGAAAATGTATGTATCTTGATCAATGTGGTTTATAGTGTGAAAAAAAAAAAATTTTAAAAAAAGCTGCTGTGCAAGTTAAGAAGGTGTATGGTATGCTGGCTTTCATTAGTCAGGGTGGGGAGGGTGTGGTTTGTGTTCAAGAGCTAAGAGGTAATGTTGCAGCTCTATAAACATCTGATTAGACCACAAGAACACACTTATGAGTATTGTATTCCATTCTGGACACCTCATTACATGAAGGATGTGGAAACTATGGAGAGGGTGCAGAGATGATTTACCTGGATGTTGCTTGGATTGGAGAATGTGTCTTATGAAGCAAGGTTGACAAAGCTAGGGCATTTTGGAACCATGAAGGATGAGAGGGGACTTTATTGAGGTGTTTAAGATTATGAGAGGCCTCAGACAGGGTGGACAGCCAGAACCTTTTTTCAAGGGTGTCAATAGCAAATATCAGAGGACATCTCATTAAGGTGAGTGGAGGAAAGTTTTAGAAATACATTGCCGGGGTGGTGGTGGAGGCTGGTACAGTAGGGACAATTAAAAGACTTAGATTGGCACATGGATATTAGAAAAATAGAGGGTTATGAGTGTGAGATGGGGAATCATTAAATTGTTATGGAGTACGTTTACGCAGGGCAGCACAATGTCATGGGCTGAATGGTTTGTACTGTAATTTTCTAAGTTGTACACTAAGATTTAACTCCATTATTGCTGGGTGTAACGGTCAGTGGAATTCTGGGGGTTCTTGAGCACATGGACTGAATGGTTTCATAAATACTGATCTCACCATCACTGCTCATGTTTAATAAGAATTTTTTTAAAACTTTGTTCCCACCCTGGCAGCGTTCTCTTGCTATATTTTTACTCACCAAGAGGACATACATTTCTTGTTATTCCATGCTTTACCATTTTGACACTTCACTGTTTAGAACATTCTTATCTAAAAACATGAGCTGAGACGTATTGCGCTGAATGGTAGCTAGAAGTGACAGCATTCAAGGTTTGACTGCAGGCAAGGTTTTCGTTGTGCCCTGGGTCTGAGATTTCTAAACATGGTGAAAAATGCATTGGAAGACCTTCCCTTCATCGTCATGTGAGGAGTGGTGATGTGCAGTCATTAGCAAACAATCTGCACCATCCTTGTGGGTCAAGCCTTTTTCTTCTAGGTTGGTATTACTTGTGCATGACTGAAGAAGAGATGTGGGCCTTTTCAAATCCTTGGTGATTGTCTAGAGCTCAAGCGACTTGACAAACCAAGCAAACGCGAATGAGTCCATTGAATTGGGAACAGTAATATATTGGAAATGTTACTGGGCTGGTTATACATTCTTCCTGCAAAATAATCCAGAGAATGAGGTAGTCGGGCTTTGAGTCCCTTGATACATTGACAGGTGAGAAATACCACCTTAGGTGAGTTGGACCTGATGTTGCCTCGACTTTCAAATTTGGAAGCGGGTGGTGGTTGCTGTTTCGACAGTTGTACCAGATGCTTGTGGTTTTGAAGGAAGGCTGATAATTCTCTCTTTTTACATTTAGGAATCATGCGAGCACGAGGGTTAGTGCAAGAATGTCTTGCTGAAACTGAACGCAATGCAAGATCACAGCTCTAACACTGAGATTGCAATGAACTTTCAAGAAAACTGCATTCATTTTCTCCATGCAATTCTTTATGTGACCACTTTATTGACCAGACTATTTTCTGTCTTTTTTTTCCATTTTTGTATTGGACCCAAAAGCAAACTGATTCAGGGGAATTCAAAGAATATCAGAGTTAAAACAGTTTTACTTCTTTGCAGCTGACAATAACCTCAGAATAACAAATGCCAGTTTGAAAAGTTAATTGAATGTATTCAATTGGACATAACAAAGCTTGTAATTGTGTTCAACCCTGCCAAGCCCGTATTAGATTTTTCAGGTTATTGGAAGCAGGATGCAAGAATGTAATTGGAAGAAAATCTATTTTTGCACATCAGAAGAAACTGGAGGAATAGATCAGGTTTAGTTTAATTAATTTTTGTGTTTAAATTTTGATTTTGTACAGAAATGAAAATCTGTCTTTGTATTTTCCTGCAGAAATAAATCTGATTTTTTTGGGGTATTTTTCCTTTGTTGTCGAACCAGCAGGCCATGGCCTCTTAATCAGGTCAGTTGGTGCGAGATTGAAATCAGCTAATCTTTCACACTGATTTTCATTGGGTCTGAACTGCATTGTGGGAAAGGATCTATAGAGAGAAGAGTTTATGCACATTTGGAGTCGTGGTCCGATTAGGGAGAATAAACTTGGAATCATGTCTTACCACGTTGGTGGAGATTGTTGAGGAGGTGACAAAAATGGTTGATCAGGGTAAGGCAGTGAATATTGTTTACATAGACTTTAGTGAGGCATTTGATAATGTCCCTCATGGTAGGCTGATTCAGAAGATGCAGGTTCCCCATTCTGGGAAGGATGTGGAGGCTTTGGAAAGAATACAGGAGATTTACCAGGATGTTTCCTGATTTAGAGGGTATGAGTTATGGGGAGAGATTGGAAAAACCTGGGTTGTTTTTGCTGGAGTGTCAGAGGCTGAAGGGGGACTTAATAGAGGTTTATAAAATCCTGAGAGATATCGATAGAGTGGATAGTTAAAATCTTTTCCCCAGGGCAAAAGCACGATGCACTAAAGGACATGGGTTTAAGTCGGAGGGGAGGAAGTTTAAGGGAGATGTGTGGGGCAAATATTTTACACAGAATGGACTGGGTAGTGATGAAAGCAGATACAATAGGAGTGTTTCAGAGGCTTTTGGATAGACTCATGAACAATGTTCCCTCTAATTTTTAGTCGTCAGTGTGTGCAAAAATCTTAACGTGCAAATTTCTTTCCTGTGACAAAAGTATGTGCACACTGAATGCAAATGTAAACTTGAAATTGTTTCAAGATAATTTTGGCATAACCTATCTCTCATGGCTAATAAAACTGTTTTGGCATGTTTTAATATAATACATTCTACAAAGTAACGAATTTAGTTCAGACTTTATTCTATACTTTGAACTACTTTATTTGAGGTAACTCACCTTTTGAGCACACATTAATTTCCTTTGTGCGCTGGTTACAAAATGTGTGTGCACACACCTCTTAGAGGGAACAGTGCCTATGAATATGAAAGGATGGGTATCAAAGACAAGCATCAAAGTTAGTTTGATTTACACCGTCATGTTGGGCGCAGACACATGGGCCAAAGGGCCTGTTCCTGTCCTGTTCTATGCTCTGAATATAGTAATTGCACCTGCCTCTGGCAGCTCACTCAAAAAGGTGAATCTCATGAGTTTCACTTACTATAGTTTAAAATTAGTAAGTCAGGTAATTGTTAGTTACTTGGTTCCTGACAAATTAACTAATTACCATCAGTTCACAAAAGGAAGATCAGGTCAAGTCAATAGAAGTAGCTAATAGAATTAGAGTGGACCAGTGTGAGCATGGGGAACTGTGGGTCAATCTGAGAGTGGGCAACTTGAGGTTTTGGTTCAAGAGGCTTCAGTGAGCAGAGGGTTCAGTGAGAACCAGGTAAGACCCTTAACCCCTCCTTTTCAAACCACTCAGATGAATTGATTAGTGGGACTTGTACTTGAAGCTAAATGAAGTTACTGACAACAGACACCAAATTACAAGAAGTCAGGATGTAGGATCAATTGATGTCTAACTGCAAGTTGATGTCTACCCTATGTAGGTCCAGGTGACCATATCTGCAACAAGTGTTAGTTGCTCGAGAAACCTCAGATCAAAGTTGATGACCTGGAAATTGAGCTTCAAATGCTGTGACCCTTCAGGGAGGGAAGAGTCATCCGGACATGAACCAAAGGCATCCGGACATGAACCAAAGGCATTTCCTTACTTTGACTTTTGTGCATTATTTTTATTTATTGTGGTAAGGTTTTTACAAATGTTTGCATTGTGATGCTACCACAAATCAATGAATTTTGAGACTTGTTCATGACAGTTGATTCTGAAACTAGGGGGCATAGGTTAAGGGTGAGAGATGAAATGTTTAAAAGGAATATTAGGGGGAACCTTGTCAGCACAGGGTGGTAGGAATGTGGAATGAGCTGCTAGCTGAGTGGTAAATGCAGGCTCAATTTTGACATTTAAGGAAAATTTGGACAGGTACATGGATATGAGGGGTATGTGGCTCAGTGGGACTAGGCAGAATAATAGTTTGGCACAGACTAGAAGGGCTGAAGGACCCGTTTCTGTGCTGAAGTATTCTGTGGTTGCCAGGAAAGAGGTTCTGCTGAGGGAATTTGAGCAGCTGAGGTCTTAAAGCAGAACCAAAAAAAGTAATGATCTCTACCTGAGCCATGTACAAATTGGCACAGGATTGATGAGATTAGGGAGTTAAATCATGGTTTAAAAATTGTGGGATAAGTGGATTTGGATTCCTGAGACATTGGCACCAGTATTGGGGAAGGAGAGAGCTGTTTCAATGGGACAGACTCCACCTGAGCTGTGCTGGGATGAGGGTCCTGATGATTTGCATAACCAGGGCTGTAGTTAGGGATTTAAAATGAATAGTGGGGGGAATAAAGCTAAAGGGAAGGAGACCCCAGGACTGGTTATTGAAGTCTCCAGAATTAAAAAATAGGACAGTGTGGAAATGGATAAAAATTTAACCTGTGACAACGTGGAGCCAAATATGAGAAGGGTAGTGAATACAGAAGGTGTTGTATTTAAAAGCATGGAGTTGTATAAAACAAAGTATACAAACTTAAAGCACATTTAGAAATGGACAAGTGAGGTTGCAGCCATAATGGAGATATGACCAAAAGAGAATCACAGCTTGGAGCTAAACATCCAAGGAAACACATCATATTGAAAGGACAGGCAGGTTAGCAGAGGGGATGGGGTGGGGGGGGGGGGGGTGACTGTTGGTTAAAAAAAAAGAAATCACATCCTTAGGAAGAAAAGACATGCAATCAGAGGATGTATAATCCTCAACCGATGGTCAGAACACTTCCAATCTCTTTTCAGTACCAACCGCTCAGTCCAAGATTCCGCCCTGCTCCAGCTCCCTCAACAGCCCCTAAGGCTAGAGCTGGATGAGGTTCCCACCCTGGATGAGACATATAAGGCAATCGAACAACTGAAAAGTGGCAAAGCAGCAGGTATGGATGGAATCCCCCCAGAAGTCTGGAAGGCTGGCGGCAAAACTCTGCATGCCAAACTGCATGAGTTTTTCAAGCTTTGTTGGGACCAAGGTAAACTGCCTCAGGATCTTCGTGATGCCACCATCATCACCCTGTACAAAAACAAAGGCGAGAAATCAGACTGCTCAAACTACAGGGGAATCACGTTGCTCTCCATTGCAGGCAAAATCTTCGCTAGGATTCTACTAAATAGAATAATACCTAGTGTCGCTGAGAATATTCTCCCAGAATCACAGTGCGGCTTTCGCGCTAACAGAGGAACCACTGACATGGTCTTTGCCGTCAGACAGCTCCAAGAAAAGTGTAGAGAACAAAACAAAGGACTCTACATCACCTTTGTTGACCTCACCAAAGCCTTCGACACCGTGAGCAGGAAAGGGCTTTGGCAAATACTAGAGCGCATCGGATGTCCCCCAAAGTTCCTCAACATGATTATCCAACTGCACGAAAACCAACAAGGTCGGGTCAGATACAGCAATGAGCTCTCTGAACCCTTCTCCATTAACAATGGCGTGAAGCAAGGCTGTGTTCTCGCACCAACCCTCTTTTCAATCTTCTTCAGCATGATGCTGAACCAAGCCATGAAAGACCCCAACAATGAAGACGCTGTTTACATCCGGTACCGCACGGATGGCAGTCTCTTCAATCTGAGGCGCCTGCAAGCTCACACCAAGACACAAGAGAAACTTGTCCGTGAACTACTCTTTGCAGATGATGCCGCTTTAGTTGCCCATTCAGAGCCAGCTCTTCAGCGCTTGACGTCCTGCTTTGCGGAAACTGCCAAAATGTTTGGCCTGGAAGTCAGCCTGAAGAAAACTGAGGTCCTCCATCAGCCAGCTCCCCACCATGACTACCAGCCCCCCCACATCTCCATCGGGCACACAAAACTCAAAACGGTCAACCAGTTTACCTATCTCGGCTGCACCATTTCATCAGATGCAAGGATCGACAATGAGATAGACAACAGACTCGCCAAGGCAAATAGCGCCTTTGGAAGACTACACAAAAGAGTCTGGAAAAACAACCAACTGAAAAACCTCACAAAGATAAGCGTATACAGAGCCGTTGTCATACCCACACTCCTGTTCGGCTCCGAATCATGGGTCCTCTACCGGCACCACCTACGGCTCCTAGAACGCTTCCACCAGCGTTGTCTCCGCTCCATCCTCAACATCCATTGGAGCGCTCACACCCCTAACGTCGAGGTACTCGAGATGGCAGAGGTCGACAGCATCGAGTCCACGCTGCTGAAGATCCAGCTGCGCTGGATGGGTCACGTCTCCAGAATGGAGGACCATCGCCTTCCCAAGATCGTATTATATGGCGAGCTCTCCACTGGCCACCGTGACAGAGGTGCACCAAAGAAAAGGTACAAGGACTGCCTAAAGAAATCTCTTGGTGCCTGCCACATTGACCACCGCCAGTGGGCTGATAACGCCTCAAACCGTGCATCTTGGCGCCTCACAGTTTGGCGGGCAGCAGCCTCCTTTGAAGAAGACCGCAGAGCCCACCTCACTGACAAAAGGCAAAGGAGGAAAAACCCAACACCCAACCCCAACCAACCAATTTTCCCTTGCAACCGCTGCAATCGTGTCTGCCTGTCCCGCATCGGACTGGTCAGCCACAAACGAGCCTGCAGCTGACGTGGACTTTTTACCCCCTCCATAAATCTTCGTCCGCGAAGCCAAGCCAAAGAAAAAAAAAAGAAAAAAAAGAGTTGAAAAACTGCAAGGGTAAAATGATCCTGTTGGAAGTTGTATACAGGCTTCCAAATAGCAGCCAAGATGAATGGTGCAAATTACAAAAGGAGTCGGAGAAGGCATGCAAGAAAAGCATGGAGGACTTCAATATGCAGATAGATGGGGAAAATCAGGTTGGCGCTGGATCCCAAGAGAAGGAATTTGTGGAATACCTCCAAAATGGCTTTTTAAAACAGCTTGTGGTCAAGCCCACTAGAGAAAAGGAAAATCTGCATTTCCTGCTGTACAACAAACTGGATTTGATTAGGGAGATTAAAGTAAAATAAGCCCCAGGAAGCAGTGATCACAAAATGATCGAATTCTTTCTGCAGTTCAGAGGAAGGCACTATAGTTGGATGTATCTTTATAACAGTTGAGTAAATGCAATTACAGAGGCATGAGGAGAGGAGCTGGCCAAAGCTGATGGGAAGGGGACTCTAGCAGGGTAGTCAGTAGAGCAGCAATGGCAGGTGTTTCTAGGAATGATTCAAAAGACAGGATAATTTCATACTAAAGAAGAAAAAGCATTCTAAGGGGGTGGGGGTGATGCAACCATGGCTGACAAGGGAAGTCAAAGACTGCATAAAAGCAAAAGAGAGGTCTGGCAAATGTTAATGAGAAGCCAGAAGATTGGAGTGAAAAGACTGAAATGCTGGAGGAATTCAGCTGGTCTTTTCAGCATCCATAGGAGAAAAAGATATACAATACTGCCGACATTTAGGGCCTGAGACCTACTTCAAGGAAAAATCAGAAAAGGCAGAAGCAGGATATGTCAGAAAGTCTCAGAATTCAAACCATGGGGGAGGAATCCAGACCAACAAAAGGTGTTAATTGGATGTGATAAGGGGCTAGGTGGAATTTATCATGTCAGTGTGAAAGGAGACAGGGAATGGAGAGACAACAGGGGAAGCAAGGAGGTAGAGTTAATGAAAGCCAGAGAAGTCAATATTGGCAACGGTTTAGAAACCAACAGAGAACAACTCAAAATGCAGTAAAGGAAGAAAATATGAAGTATGAAGGTAAGCTAGCTTATGATATAAAAGAGGACACCAAAATTTTTTCAGATATGCAAAAAGTAAAGGAAAGGCAACCATGGACATCGGACTGCTGGAAAATTATGCTGGAGAAGTAGTAATGGGGAATACAAAAATGGCAGAACTGGAAAAAAATGCCAGCGGCCATTCCAGCTTCAAAGGTGCAATCTCTCATTTTGTTTGTCTTGTCTGTGATTGGAAAATACTGCTAAATGTAAGGAAGGCCAAAGCATGTAGACCTATCAGGCGAGAGGACCAGATCATGAAGGTTACTGTGCAAATATGACCGAATGAAGGCAGCGAGTCCTGACACCTGAAACCTGGGGAAGGGGTCATCAGGAGTGGTGTGCGAGGAAGAAGCAGCACACCAAGCATGCTGGCATTCGTCAAGACTCAGAGCAAATCCATCCAGGCCTGTGCTCCCAACAATTTTACTTGCAAATGTATGATCTCTGGAAAATAACCTGGATCACCTGTGACTGCATCTGACTGGGAAATGAAGGCCTGCTGCTCTGTGGTAATTGTGGCTTCAGGACTCCACTCTGGATTCAACCATCCAGCTGGCAATATATTTGTTTTGATTGTTGTACACTGGCCACTGTGTGTGTGTTTTTTTGTGTGTGCACCATGGTCCAGAGAACACTAGCCGTTTTCACACTGCAGGTGAGTGGTGACCCTACTTTGTTCCAATGAAATGCCCGGGAATTCAAGATCTCCTGGGCCTTTCACATTTGCCCTCCCTGGGTCCCACCCCCAACCGATGACGCGCTACACAGTCACAGAGTAAGAGTAAATTTACCCCCCCCCCCGTCTATCCGTCAGTCACTCACCCACCCCACCCCCGCGCTTCAGCACGTTGCAAAGATGGCACAATGCGAGACGAATGGCTGACTTCATTTCCCATAATCCCTCACGTAGCTGGAACTGTTCTAGGAAATCCAGCTGCGTGAGGGATTATGGTTAACGAGGATGGCTGTTCATCCTGCATTGAGCTGCCATCATGACGTGCCGAAGCGGCCTGCTGTTTCAGGAGGTAGGTATCTTTAAATTTTAATCACCTACATGACACAGCTCACGAGGCTTCTCCTGCTCAGCCATTTGGCTTTTCACATCACAGGGAGAGGGGTGGTTCAGAAAAATTTCCCGGGGCCTTTAAAATAGGGCCGTGAATCCATTTAAAATTTCCAGCACAACCTTTTCACACCACAGGTTCACATGAGGTGTGTAAAAGCCTACTGTTTCGTTGGGTTGTCTCTGTACAATATGATGATGATAAAGCTGAAATGAATAGTATTTTGTGTCCTTCTTCACCGTGACATTGCCAGAATTTTGAGAGTCGAGGCAGATGTAGTCACTATTACTAAGGAGGTTTTTGGGAGTCTGAAGGGTCTAAAGGTGGAAAAGTCCCTTGAACTGGATGGACTACAACCCAGAGTTCTAAAAGTCTACAGACGCAGTAATTTAGTAAAATCACAAAACTATTGGAGGAACCTGGCAGGTCTCTCACTTATTCGGCATCTATGGGGATTGGTAGATGCTGGATAAGTGCATTTTCCAGTTGCTTAAGACTTGCTTTTATAATGCCTAACTAATGCAATCAGTGAGGATTGGCAAGAACATCTCCACAATTTCCATCAGTACCGGAGCACCACAGGGCTGTGTTCTTAGCCCGCTGCTCTTCTCGCTTTACACTACAACTATGTGGTTCTGTACGACAATAACACCAACTACAAATTTGCCGACGATACCATGGTAACAGGTTGTATAAAGAAAGTTGATGAGTCAGCATGTAGGAGGGAAGATGGAAAACTTGGCTGAATGGTGCACCAACAACAACCTTGCACTCAATGCCTCCAAAACTAAGGGGCTGATAGTTGATTCAGGAAAGGAAAGCCAGAGGTATACAATCCAATGATCATTGCAATCAGAGGTGGAGAGGGAAGCAGATTTAAGTTCTATAAAGCCACTATCTCGGAAGATCTTTCCTGGACTGAACACACTGAAGGCATCATGAAAAAACACATCAGTGCCTTTACAACAGTGCCTGACAACAGAAACCCTTGCAAATTTCTACAGAGGTGTGGTGGAAAGTGTGCTGAGTGGCTGCATCACAGTCTGTTATGGGGCAACCAATATCTCTGAGTGTAAAACCCTGCAAAAGGTAATGGACACAGCCCATGATATCACAGGCAAAACCCTCCCCACTACCGAGAACATTTATAGCAGTAGTTCTCAACCTTTTAAAGTATTCCCTATACCATTGGTGCTCTGTATTGATGCTTAAGGTGGTATGTGGGTGGAAAGAAAAAGTTTGAAAACCATTTTTTTTAATCGTTCCTAATTGACTCGTTATGTGCATGGTTTCATAACTCTAAAGGAAATGGGTCAATGACAATGTTTCTCAAGCAAAATATTTCAGTAACAATTGGGTCGAGAGCAGTGATTCTCAACCTTCCCACTCACATATACTATATTGTACTTACACTGAACAAATTTCACTTGCATGAGTATATAAACCTTAAAGTATTTTACTTTATTTTCAGTCACATTTTTTGAATCACTCCAGTGGAGAGCAGAATCATCCTGGACAACACCATTGCTGTTTCACACAACTTTATTCAAATAGTTGCTATGAGTAAAGCACGACCAAGGCGCTCTGCCGGCTGAATTCTTGATCTCGTCTTCACCAAAGGTTTATGTTTTATTTCAGAGAATATTTACTTTTACAATTTTAAATGTAAATATCTTTTATCTTGTAGCGGTGGCTACACTGCTAACTGAAGGATCGCACAACCAGACGGGTTGAGTTCAGTGAGCAAAAACTGATTTATTGCAGGCTGCCTGGCTGGTCTTATACTCCCAACCCGGACCTGGCTGAGAATCGCACTGGGAGGCCCCGACGTCACCGGGGCATCACGTGGGACCCCAAGAGCGGGCTTATGAGCCCAGTGCCGAGGTCAGGAGGAAAGCCCCGACGGCGCCATTTTGGCCGGCTGCCCCGCCGCGTGCGTGACAAGCGGGGCCAGTTCGCCTGCCTAATGGTGTACCGCCACAATCTATTATTTTATTCTTATTTATTTTAAAATGTTTTATTTTTTGGATGCTGTGATTAAAGATGCTGCATCTTAACAAGAATCTTTAGTAGATTTACTAGAATGGTACCAAGAATGAAAGGGTTAGCAAATGAGAAACATTTGTCAGCTTTTGGATGTACTCTATGAATAGAGTACAGAAGGAAGAGGGTAGATTCAGAAAGGATGCTTCCCATGGTAGGGGAGTTGAGACAAGAGGGCACAACTTCAGGATAAAAGAGATTCAATTTAAAACAAAGATGCAGATGTGGCAGCTCACCATAAGGCAGGCGAACTAGCCCCGCTTGTAAGCCACACGGCAGGGCAGCCGGCCAAAATAGCGCCATCAGGGGTTTCCCTTCCTTCCAGCTCGGGGCTCAGAAACCTGCGCTTGGGGACCACGTGACACCCAGGTGACATCAGCACCCTCCAGTGCGGTTCTCAGCCAAGTCCAGGCTGGGAGTATTAGTGCAGCCCAGCAGCCTGCAATAAACTAGTCTGCTCACTGAGCTCAACCCATCTGGTTACGTGTGTTATTGCAGGAGCAGTGTAGCCGCCGCTACAATTGGTGACCCCGACTGGTTCAAACATTTTTGAACCCATCAAGAGCGAGCCTGGGATCAGCGCTATAGCTATGAAACTGCCTGAATTCTGGGTTCAGGAGCTGGAGACCTGGTTCGGCCATGCAGAGGCCCAGTTTCACCTCCGCCAGATTTCGTCCAACACGACCAAATTCTACCATATGGTCGCTGCCCTGGACCAGGCCACCGCCAAATGCGTGCTACACCTTGTTCAGCACCGACCCGCTGAGGACAAGTATGAGACCATCAAGCGAGTGCTTACCGGGTCCCTCGGATTATCCAGACACCAGCGTGCCTCTCGGTTGCTGCACCTCGATGCCCTGGGGGACAGGTCCCTGATGGAACTGATGGACGAGATGCTTGCACTCATGGGTGAGTACACCAACTGCCCATTTTTTGAACGCATCTTCCTTAAACATATACACGGGGACATCCGCCTGCTGCTGGTTCAGGAGAGCTTCACTGACCCGAAGAAGGTCGTCCAGAAGGCCCAAGAGCTATGGCTCGCATGATTCTCGGAAGGCTCAGTGGTCCAGCAGGTCATGAGGCATGGGCACAGGCATGGGCACGACCACGCCAAGCCCGCCCCTAGCACTGCGGTAGAGCACCCGGCTCTTGCAGGGGCCACCAAGAGCATAGCCAAGGCCACAGCATCTGCTACAGGTCTCTGCTTCTACCACCAGCACTGGGGAGCCAAGGCTCGGAAGTGTCGTCAGCCCTGCTCGTTCCAAGGAAACGACTAGGCTGGCCACTGTTAATGGCTGCGGCGGCTGGGCAAGGACACAGCCTTCTCTACCTGCAGGACTCAGTCAGCGGCTGGCGGTTCCTCATTGACACTGGAGCCCAGATCAGCGTCATACGGGCCACGGCCATCGAATCCAGGAACCGACCTCATGGACCTCCCCTCCGTGCAGCCAACGCAACAGCAATCGGACATATGGAGACAAGACAGTCCACTTCCAGATCGGCCAACAGAATTTTGCAAGGAGGTTCATCATCTCATCCCTCCCGACTGCCATCCTGGATGCAGACTTCCTCCTCGTACATGGACTTCTGGTGGACATTCGAGGTAGGTGCCTGGTGGACGTCCACACCTTCCAGGCCGTTCACCTCGATGCCTCCCGCTCAGAGCAACCGCAGATGGCCAAGATCAGCACACCCAGAGACGAGTTCCAGCAGATCCTGGATGAATTCCTGACACTTCTCAAGCCACAATTCTCCGTTGCCTCACCACGCCACGGGATGTTTCACCACATCTCCACACAGGGCCCAGCAGTTCACACCAAGGCATGCTAGATCCCGCCTGACAAGCTCCAGGAAGTGAAGGAGGGGTTTTCACACCTGTTGGAGCTGGGGATCATTCGGTGGTCCAACAGCCCGTGGGCCTCGCCGCTCCACCTGGTCCCGAAAGCCTCCGGTGGCTGGCGTCCCTGCAGAGACTATCGATGGCTCAATGAGGCAACCATTCCTGACCGTTACCCCATCCCTCACATCCAAGATTTTACGGCCAACCTGCACAGTGCGAGGGTCTTCTCCATGGTCGACCTGGTGCGTGGATATCACCAGATCCCGGTGCACCCTGAGGATATACCCAAGATAGCCATCATCACCCCCTTTGGCTTCTTTGAATTCCTGCGCATGCCGTTTGGGCTCAAGAACGCCGCTCAGACACTTCAGCGCCTCATGGACTCTGTGGGCAGGGACTTGGATTTCGTCTTTATTTATTTGGATGACATCCTTGTCGCCAGCAAGGACCGGGCGCAACACGAGACCCACCTACATGCCCTTTTCTCCCGGCTGGCTGACTTTGGCCTTACCATCAACCCGGCCAAGTGCCAGTTCAGGAAAGAGTCCATCCAGTTCCTGGGCCATAACATCACGGCTGAAGGAGCCATGCCCGCCGCTGCGAAGGTTTCCGCCATCAGGGAGTTCCCATGCCTGAACAGCTCAAGGGGCTGCAGGATTTCGCAGGTATTGTCAACTTTTACAACCGCTTCATCCCAGGAGCTGCATGCATCAGACGCTAACTTGGAAACCAGAAGCCTGCACCACATTCAAGGCCACCAAGGACGCCCTCGCAAAGGCCACCATGCTCGCCCACCCACACACCAACCTGCATATGGCACTCTCTGTCGATGTCTCTGCCACAGCCGTTGGTGCCGTCCTGGAGCAGGAGGTGAATGGGCATTGGAAGCTGCTGGCATTCTTCAGCCACCTGCTCTGCCTGCCAGAATGCAAGTGTAGTGCCTTCAACCGCGAGTTACTGGGCATGTACCTGGTGGTGCGGCATTTCCGTTATTTTTTGGAGGGGAGGACTTTTACCATCTTCACTGACCACAAACCCCTCACCCAGGCACTCGCGATGGCAAAGGATCCCTGGTTGGCCCGCCAGCAGCATCACCTCTCCTTCGTGTCGGAGTTTACCATTGACATTTGGCACAAGGTGGGGAAGGACAATGTGGTTGCCGATGCAATCTCGTGACTGGCCATTTGCGCACTGATACCCGGCCTCGACTTCGACCAGCTCGCCCGGGACCAGGAAGCTGATGAGACGAGGGCCTTCAAGTCCGCCATCACCGGCCTGCGGTTCCGAGACCTCTCAACTCTGAGCGGCAAAAGCACCATCCTGTGCGATATTTCCTTGGGCACCCCGCGGCCAGTGGTTTCACAGCAGTGTGGCGCAGGCAGGTTTTCTGTCACATCCATGACCTTTCACATCCGTCCATCAGGTCCATGGTCCAGATGGTGGCAGAATGGTTCGTATGGCTGGGCTGCAGAAGCAGATCATGGGCTGAGCCAGAACATGCACCCATTGCCAGATGTCCAAGGTGCACAGGAACACCAGGGCACCCATACAGGAGTTCAAGCACGTCCAAGAATGGTTCAGTCACATTCACGTGGACATCGTCGGGCCCTTACCCATTTCCCGGGGCAACCATTACCTGTTTATGGTGGTAGACCACACCAATCGCTGGCCTAAGGCGATTCTGATGCCAGATGCCTCCACCGACTCCAGCTCCTGAGCCCTGTTGCATCATTGGGTCACCTGGTTTGGCATCCCGGCTCACCTCACCAGTGTTCGGGGTGCCCAGTTCATGTCTGCACTTTGGGCACTCTTGCCAACAGGTTGGGGATACAGCTATACCACACCACGGCCTACCACCCACAGGTCTGCACCGCCACCTTAAGTTGCCGCTCATGGCCCGCCTCACTGGTCCCGACTGGATGGACAAACTGCCTTGGGTGCTCCTGGGCACCCGCTCCACTCCCAAGGAAGATCTGCAGGCGTCATCAGCTGAGCTGGTCTACGGTGAGCCGCTGGCACTACCTGGTGAGTTTGTCAATGCACTTCACAATCCCCAGCGGTCACCTCATGAACTTCTTCCTCACCTCGGGGCACACTTGGACTCCTTCAAACCCCCACTACCGCCCAGGCATGGCACCCACCTGACTCACATTCCTGGTGAGCTGCCTTATGCGGAGTTCATTTTTGTTCGGTGGGGCCCGACCATGGCACCTCTGCAATGACCGTGCGAGGGGCCATACAGGGTTATACAGCATTCCAGATCGATGTTCATACTGGACTTGGGCGGCAGGCATGAGCTGTTTACTATGTATAGGCTGAAGCCAGCGCACCTCAATCCCACCAAGCCCATGGTTGTTACCCAGTCCAAGAAGTGAGGGCGCCTGGCAAAAAAGGACATTGGCGTCGGTTCTGGGGGCCGGGGGGGGGGGGGGTGCTGTGTGGCAGCTCACCACAAGGCAGGCAAACCAGTTCCGCTTGTAAGCCACACGGCAGGGCAGCTGGCCAAAATGGCGTTGTCAGGGGTTTCCCTTCCTTCCAGCTCGGGGCTCAGAAACCTGTGCTTGGGGATCACGTGAAGCCTGTGTGACATCAGTGCCCTCCAGCACGATTCTCAGCCAGGTCCGGACTGGGAGTATAAGTGCAGCTCAGCAGCCTGTAATAAACTAGTCTGCTCACTGAGCTCAACCCATCTGGTTGCGTGTGTTATTGAAGGAGCAGTGTAGCCGCTGCTACACAGAAACATTTTTTTTTTAAATTTTTTTATTTTTCCCACTATAAACCATATTGACCAAGATACATACAGACATTTTTCTTCTTAAATATATACAGTGTCATTTTCTCCCCCCCTTTCCCCCCTACCTTCCCTCCCTCCCTCACTCACTTTCCCATTTATGTAAAGTTCAAACTTTAAGATACATTAAACCCGTTAAACAATGTTGACACTTAATAAAAATAAACAAGAAATTTTACTGAGTCAGTTCTTTTCATTATCTTCTCCTTCTGTCATTTTAGGTGGTGGAAGTCTATGGTAGGATTTCTCTATTGTGTTTCATGTATGGCTCCCATATTTGTTCGAAAATTGTAATATTATTTCTTAAATTATATGTTATTTTTTCTAATGGAATACATTTATTCATTTCTATATTACATTGTTGTATTCTCAACTTATCTTCTAATTTCAAGGTTGACATAATACATTTTTTTGCTACAGCTAGAGCTATCATAACAAATCTTTTTTGTGCTCCATCCAAATCGAGTCCAAATTCTTTGTTTCTTATATTACTTAGGAGGAAGATCTCTGGGTTTTTTGGTATATTGCTTTTTGTGATTTTATTTAATATCTGGTTTAGATCTTCCCAAAATTTTTCCACTTTCTCACATGTCCAAATTGCATGAATTGTTGTTCCCGTTTTCTTTTTACAGCGAAAACATCTGTCTGATACTGTTGGGTCCCATTTATTTAACTTTTGAGGTGTGATGTATAACCTGTGTATCCAGTTATATTGTATCATACGTAACCTTCTGTTTATTGTATTTCTCATAGTTCCGGATCATAGCTTCTCCCATGTTTCATTCTTTATCTTTATGTTTAGATCTTGTTCCCATTTTTGTTTAGTTTTACCATTAGTTTCCTCGTTCTCCTTTTCTTGCAGTTTGATGTACATGTCTGTTACAAGTTTTTTGATTATCATTGTGTCTGTAATCACATATTCAAAATTGCTTCCTTCTGGTAACCTCAGACTGTTTCCCAATTTGTCCTTCAAGTAGGTTTTCAGTTGGTAGTATGCAAACATTGTATCATGAGTTATATTATATTTATCCTTCATTTGTTCAAAGGATAATAATTTATTTCCCAAAAAACAATTTTATATTCTTTTGATCCCTTTTCTCTCCTATTCTCTAAAGGAAAGGTTATCTATTGTAAAAGGGATTAGCTGATTTTGCGTCAATATTAGTTTTGGTAGTTGGTCATTTGTTTTATTCCTTTCTACATGAATCTTCTTCCAAATGTTGAGCAGATGATGCAATACTGGTGAATTCCTACGTTGTACCAATTTTTCATCCCATTTATATAGTATATGTTCAGGTATCTTCTCCCCTATTTTATCTAGTTCTAATCTGGTCCAATCTGGTTTTTCCCTTGTTTGATAAAAATCTGATAGGTATCTTAATTGTGTGGCTCTATAATAATTTTTAAAGTTTGGCAGTTGTAAGCCTCCTTGTTTGTACCATTCTGTTAATTTATCTAGTGCTATCCTCGGTTTCCCCCCATTCCATAAAAATTTCCTTATTATTTTCTTTAACTCCTTGAAGAATTTCTCTGTTAGGCGTACTGGTAATGACTGAAATAGGTATTGTATCCTTGGGAATATGTTCATTTTAATACGGTTTATCCTTCCTATCAGTGTTAGTGGTTAGTCTTTCCAATGCTCTAAGTCACACATGTCAAACTCTGGCCTGCGAGCCAAATTTGGCCCACGATATAATTATATTTGGCCCGCAAGATCATTTCAAAAATGTATTAGAGGTGGCCCGCTGGCCGCCGTGCCAGTATAGCACATGCACAGTAATACAACAAATCCCAGAATGCATTGGCGTCAGCCTGCTAATCACCCCCACCTCCTCTGTTTATGTTGCAGGGTCTCACCATGGACTCTGGTTTTGGGGCCTGGCCGGTGTCAGGGGAAGCCAAGGCTGCTTCCCAGCACCCGGAACCGGAGGCCTCGGGCCTGACCTCGCCAGGACCGTTGCCCACTCCCCCTCCCTGCCGCAGGCCAATCCGCGACTCACGGTGACGGGGCCGCTGATCCGCCGAGATGCCGCCCTGCAGCGAGAGCCGATGCCCCCGCACTGTCGTTGTCCAACCCGATCGCCCGCAAACCCCGCCCTCCCGCACACAGGCCTGAATAAATATTATGAACTTTAATCTCAGGATAAAACGATCTTCCAATAGTTTCATGTCACAGTGATAAATATATTCCTGGTTAAAAATGGTCCTGCACCTGGATACAAGCTCATTAGGCATAAAACTTGAAAAGTGTGTAAATCAAAGGATATCTGTACCAATGGAAAAAGGGCATGGCAAATAACCCTGCTAGAGTTCATGCCCACAATCAGTTACCCATTTGATTGTTTCAGGAATCATGTTATTCTCCCACATTCCCAATAGCCCTCAGATTTTACTATTCGACAGCACACTAGCAACATTTGAAAAAATCCTCTATAGAGAAATATTATTTATTGAATATTTTATTTCTCATTTGTTAATGCTTCTGGAAAGAGTTTATCCAAAACTATTATTAAACATTTATTTTAATAAGAAAAAGTTTAACATTACATATGTTGAAAGAAGAGAAAACATGCAGATGTTGTTGAAAATTTTCAATAAATATTTAGTTCGGCTCTCGACTTAGTCCAAGTTTTTAATTTTGGCCCTCCGTGAATTTGAGTTTGACACCCCTGCTCTAAGTCGTCTTGTAATTTTTTCATTAATGGATGGTAATTGAGTTTATATAGATGGCCGAGGTTTTTATTAATTTGTATACCAAGGTATCGCATTGCTTGTGTTTGCCATCTAAATGGCGATTCTTTCTTAAACTTTGAGAAATCCGCATTATTCATTGGCATTGCTTCACTTTTATTTGCATTGATCTTGTACCCTGACACTTCTCCATATTCTTTCAATTTCATATGTAATTCTTTTATTGATATTTCTGGTTCTGTTAAGTATATTATAACGTCATCTGCAAATAGACTGATTTTATATTTCTTCTCTTTTATTTTTATCCCTTTATTTTCTGATCTTATCAGTTCTGCTAGCGGTTCTATAGCTAACGCAAACAGTGAGGGAGATAGTGGACATCCCTGCCTTGTTGATCTGCTTAAGTTAAATTGTTTTGATATATATCCATTTACTGTCACTTTCGCCAATGGCCTCTTATATAATGCTTTAATCCAATTAATATATTTCTCTGGTAAGCTGAAATTTTGTAGTACTTTGAATAAATAATTCCATTCTACTCTGTCAAAGGCCTTCTCTGCGTCTAAAGCAACCGCAACTGTTGGAGTTTTATTTCCTTTTACTGCATGAATTAAGTTAATAAATTTACAGATATTGTCTGTTGTTCGTCTTTTTTTAATAAATCCAGTTTGGTCTAGATTTACTATTTTTGGTACGTAGTTGGCTAATCTGCTTGCTAATAGTTTAGCTATTATCTTATAATCTGTGTTAAGTAAAGATATTGGTCTATATGACGCTGGTGCGAGTGGATCTTTCCCTGTCTTTGATATTACTGTAATTATTGCTGTTTTGCATGAATCTGGTAAGCTTTGTGTTTTATCAATCTGGTTGATTACTTCCAGAAGGGGAGGGATTAATAAGTCTTTAAATGTTTTATAGAATTCTATTGGGAATCCATCCTCTCCTGGTTGTTTATTTTTCGATAGTTTTTTTTATTATCTCCTGTAATTCTTCTATTTCAAATGGTTTTATTAATTTATTTTGCTCCTCTGTTTGTAATTTCGGTAGTTCAATTTTCGTTAGAAATTCATCTATTTTGTCTTCTTTCCCTTCGTTTTCAGTTTGATATAGTTCCTCGTGGAATTCCCTGAAGTTTTCATTGATCTCCATTGGATTATATGTAATTTGTTTGTCCTTTTTCCTTAATGCCAATACCATTCTTTTAGTTTGTTCTGTCTTAAGCTGCCACGCTAGAATTTTGTGTGTTTTTTCTCCTAGCTCATAATTCTGTTTTGTCTTCATTATGTTCTTCTCCACCTTATATGTTTGTAGTGTTTCATATTTTATTTTTTTATCTGCCAATTCACTTCATTTAGTTGTATATTCCTTTATTGCTAATTCTTTTTCTATACTTGCTATTTCCCTTTCCAACTGTTCTGTTTCCCGATTGTAGTCCTTCTTCATCTTAGTTACATAACTTATTATTTGCCCTGTGATGAACGCTTTCATTGAATCCCAGAGTATAAACTTATCTTTCACTGATTCCGTATTTATTTCAAAGTACATTTTAATTTGTCGTTCAATGAATTCTCTAAAATCCTGTCTTTTAAGTAGCATGGAGTTTAATCTCCATCTATACATTCTTGGAGGGATGTCCTCTAGCTCTATTGCCAATAATAGGGGTGAGTGGTCCGATAATAGTCTAGCTTTTTATTCCGTTTTCCTAACTCTCCCTTGAATGTAGGCTGATAACAGGAATAGGTCTATCCTTGAATATGTTTTATGTCTACCCGAATAATATGAATATTCCTTTTCCTTTGGGTGTTGTTTCCTCCAAAAGTTGCATTACTTGCATCAATTTAATTATAAATTTGCTGACTTTGTTCTTTCTGTTAGTTTTTTTTCCAGTTTTATCCATGTTTGAATCCAAATTAAGGTTGAAATCCCCTCCTATTAGTATGTTCCCTTGCGTGTCTGCTATCTTCAAAAAGATATCTTGCATAAATTTTTGATCTTCTTCATTAGGTGCGTATACGTTGAGTAAATTCCAAAATTCTGAATATATCTGACATTTTATCATTACATATCTCCCTGCTGGATCTATTATTTCCTCTTCTATTTTGATTGGTACATTTTTATTGATTAATATAGCTACTCCTCTGGCATTTGAATTATATGATGCTGCTGTTACATGTCCTATCCAATCTCTCTTTAATTTCTTGTATTCCACTTCAGTTAGATGTCTTTCTTGTACGAATGCTATATCATTTTTTTCTTTTTTCAGTAAATTTAACAGTTTCTTCCTTTTGATTTGGTTATGTATTCCATTAATATTTAAAGTCATATAGTTGAACATAGCCATTTCATACTTTGTTTATCTTTCTTTTCCGTTTCCTCATCCCCACCTTCCCTTCTTATCCATTTCTGCTTTCTGTTTTTGAACACATTATAAGACAACATTTCTAAAACATAAAATATTTCCACTATTCTCATATCTAAAATTCCTTTAACCCCAATTGCCCCTCCCCTTCCTGAGTTGCCCTTTGCCCCTTGTTGGGCAACCACATCTCCCTTCTCCATTTGGATTTGCGAATTCACTCGCAAGCGTCAACTGATTTCGCAATGACTGTAGTTCTTCCCCACCCAGTCCCCCCAGAAAAGATTTTAATCTTCATTTATAACAAAGGTCACTCTCTTAATTCCCTCCTTACTTCCTTTCTTCCCTTTCTTTCCCTTCTTAGATACATACACATCAGCCAGCTCCCCACCATGACTACCAGCCCCCCCACATCTCCATCGGGCACACAAAACTCAAAACGGTCAACCAGTTTACCTATCTCGGCTGCACCATTTCATCAGATGCAAGGATCGACAATGAGATAGACAACAGACTCGCCAAGGCAAATAGCGCCTTTGGAAGACTACACAAAAGAGTCTGGAAAAACAACCAACTGAAAAACCTCACAAAGATAAGCGTATACAGAGCCGTTGTCATACCCACACTCCTGTTCGGCTCCGAATCATGGGTCCTCTACCGGCACCACCTACGGCTCCTAGAACGCTTCCACCAGCGTTGTCTCCGCTCCATCCTCAACATCCATTGGAGCGCTTACACCCCTAACGTCGAAGTACTCGAGATGGCAGAGGTCGACAGCATCGAGTCCACGCTGCTGAAGATCCAGCTGCGCTGGATGGGTCACGTCTCCAGAATGGAGGACCATCGCCTTCCCAAGATTGTGTTATATGGCGAGCTCTCCACTGGCCACCGTGACAGAGGTGCACCAAAGAAAAGGTACAAGGACTGCCTAAAGAAATCTCTTGGTGCCTGCCACATTGACCACCGCCAGTGGGCTGATAACGCCTCAAACCGTGCATCTTGGCGCCTCACAGTTTGGCGGGCAGCAACCTCCTTTGAAGAAGACCGCAGAGCCCACCTCACTGACAAAAGGCAAAGGAGGAAAAACCCAACACCCAACCCCAACCAACCAATTTTCCCTTGCAACCGCTGCAATCGTGTCTGCCTGTCCCGCATCGGACTTGTCAGCCACAAACGAGCCTGCAGCTGACGTGGACTTTTTACCCCCTCCATAAATCTTCGTCCGCGAAGCCAAGCCAAAGAGATATATATATATATATATATGTATATATACCTACATACACACATACATATAGTTTGTTGTCATTTTTGTTCTTGTTACATCTCTTCATCTCTCTGTCTGTTTTTTAGTTGTTCTGCAAATTTTCGTGCTTCTTCCGGATCCGAGAATAGTCTGTTTTGCTGCCCCGGAATAACTATTTTAAGTACTGCTGGGTATTTTAAAATAAATTTATAACTTTTTTTCCATAGGGTCATTTTTGCTGCATTAAACTCCTTCCTCTTCTTCAGGAGTTCAAAACATATCTGGATAGAAAAAATTTTTTTGACCCTTGTATTGCAGCGGTTTTTTTGTCTTCTCTTATTTTCTTTATTGCCTTCTCCAATATATTTTCTCGTGTTGTATATCTTAGGAATTTTACTAGAATGCATCTTGGTTTTTGTTGTGGTTGTGGTTTAGGGGCTAATGTTCTGTGTGCCCTTTCTATTTCCATTTCTTCCTGTAATTCTGGTCTTCCTAGGACCCTGGGGATCCATTCTTTTATAAATTCTTTCATATCTTTGCCTTCTTCATCTTCCTTAAGGCCCACTATCTTTATATTGTTTCTTCTATTATAATTTTCCATTATGTCTTTCTTCTGAGCTAACAGCTGTGTTTCTTTAACTTTTTTATCAGATTCTTCTAATTTCTTTTTTAAGTCATCTACTTCCATTTCTATGGCTGTTTCTTGTTCTTCCACCTTGTCTACTCTTTTTCCTATATCTGTCATGATCATCTCTAATCTATTCACTTTTTCTTCTGTACTTTTTATTCTTCTTTTTATTTCACTGAATTCTTGTGACTGCCATTCTTTTACTGTTTCCATATATTCTTTAAAAAAATATATATCCATGTACTTGCCCTTCCCTTCATCTTCCATTTCTCTGTGTTCTTCCTCCTCTTCTTCTGAGTCCACTCCAGGATCTGTGTCCTTTACCTCTGTCTCTTCTGGTTTTCCTGTTGGGTTGTTTTATTTTGTTGGGTATTTTTGGTCTTCTTATTTTTATTAGAAGTGTCTTGATGTTGGTCTTCTTCCTCTGGGTTGGTCATCTGTTGTTTCTTTGATTTCTTATTTTTATTCTCTTCCTTCTTGTTCTCGTTATTTTCTGTGTTTTCCTCTTGCTGTTGTGTTGTAGTTGTCAGTTTCAGCTGTGGAGATCGACTCCTCAGCTGGTTCCCCCTCCCGTCAGTGTTTTTTTTGTCTTGCGCATGCGCGGTTGCGCACTTTTGTTTGGCTCCGTGAGCCATTTTTGTAGTCCCAAGTTCGGGGCTTCGACTGACCTCAGGGAGCGGGCTTCTCTCTCCACAGCGGGCCTCCTCGGACAGGTAAGACCTTCATCTTCTTCTTCTGACGTCTTTCCTTCTTCTTTTCTTCCCGTTGTTTTTGGCTTTTCTTTCTTCGCTGCCATTTTCTCCACACTTTTACTTTCACTTTGCTTTAGTTTTTTATGTTTGTGCCTTTGGTTGTTCACTGTCTTTTTTTTACTTTTCTGGAGAGGGCTGGAGTTCCCCGACTGGCCACTACTCCATCACGTGACTCCTCTCTACAGAAACATTTATTTAGTCAAAGGGTCAAGAGTCTGTGGAACTTGTTGCCATAGGTGGCTGTGAAAGTGAGTCATTGGGTGAACTTTTTAAATTTGTTTTTATTTTTCACACTGAACCATTTTAACTAAAATACACACAAACCTTTCCCTCTTGAATATACACAGTGTCATTTTCTCCCCTTTCCCCCCCTCCCTCCTTCCTAACCCCCTCCAAACCCATTAAACATTCAACATGTACAATACAATAAACCTATTAAACAATGTCATCACACAATGAAAATAAACAAGAAAATTGTGTCCTCTACTTTTACACACTGGGTCAGTTCATTTCGTCGTCTTCTCATTCTATCATTTTAGGGGGTGGAGGTCCACGGTAGGCCCTCTCTGTTGTGTTCCATGTATGGTTCCCAAATTTGTTCAAATAATGTGGGTTTATTTTTTAAATTATATGTTATTTTTTCCAATGGAATACAGTTATTCATTTCTATGTACCATTCCTGTACTCTCAGGCTCTCTTCTGATTTCCAAGTTGACATTATACATTTTTTTGCTATAGCTAAGGCTATCATAATAAATCTTTTTTGCGCTTCATCCAGTTTGAGGCCTAATTCTTTATTTCTTACATTACTTAGAAGAAAGATTTCTGAATTTTTTGGTATGTTGCTTTTTGTGATTTTATTTAATACCTGATTTAGATCTTCCCAAAACTTTTTCACTTTCTCATATGCCCAAATTGCATGTACTGTTGTTCCCGTTTCCTTCTTACAGTGAAAACATCTATCTGATAATGTTGGGTCCCATTTATTTAACTTTTGGGGCATGATATATAGCCTGTGTAACCAATTATTTTGTATCATGCGTAACCTTGTGTTTATTATATTTCTCATAGTTCCGGAGCATAGCTTTTTCCCATATTTCATTTTTTATCTTTATGTTTAGATCTTGTTCCCACTTTTGTTTGGGTTTATAGTTTATTTCATTATTTTCCTTTTTTGCAGCTTTTTTAAAATTTTTCACACCATAAACCACATTGACCATGATACATACATTTTCCTTTTCAAATATATACAGTGTCATTTTCTCCCCCCCCCCTCCCTCCTCCCATCCCACCCTCCCTACCTCCCCCCCCATCCATTTAATGTACAAAATCTAAGATACATTAAACCGGTCAAACAATGTTGTCATTCAATAAAAATAAACAATAAATTCCACTGAGTCAATTCTTTTCATTTCCTTCTCCTTTCGTTAATTTAGGTGGTGAATGTCCCCGGTAGGTTTTCTCTATTGTGTTTCATGTATGGCTCCCATATTTGTTCAAATATTGTAATATTATTTCTTAAACTATGTTATTTTTTCTAATGGAATACATTTATTCATTTCTATATACCATTGTTGTATTCTCAAGTTATCTTCTAATTTCCAGGCTGATATAATACATTTTTTTGCTACAGCTAGGGCTATCCTAACAAATCTTTTTTGTGCGCCATCCAAATCAAGTCCAAATTCTTTGTTTTTTATGTTACTTAGGAGGAAGATCTCTGGGTTTTTTGGTATATTGTTTTCTGTAATTTTATTTAATATCTGGTTTAGATCTTCCCAAAAATTTTCTACTTTCTCACATGTCCAGATTGCATGAATTGTTGTTCCCATTTCTTTTTTACAATGAAAACATCTGTCAGATACTGTTGGGTCCCATTTATTTAACTTTTGAGGTGTAATGTATAGCCTGTGTATCCAGTTATATTGTATCATACGTAACCTCGTATTTATTGTATTTCTCATCGTTCCAGAACATAAATTCTCCCATGTTTCCTTTTTTATCTTTATATTTAAATCTTGTTCCCATTTTTGTTTAGTTTTACCATTTGTTTCCTCATTCTCCTTTTCTTGCAGTTTAATATACATATTTGTTATAAATCTTTTGATTATCATTGTATCTGTAATCACATATTCAAAGTTACTTCCCTCTGGTAACCACAGACTGCTTCCTAATTTGTCCTTCAAGTAGGATCTCAATTGGTAATATGCCTGCACTGTATCTTGAGTTATATTGTATTTATCTTTCATTGTTCAAAGGATAATAATCTATTTCCTGAAAAACAATTTTCTATTCTTTTGATCCCTTTTTTCTCCCATTCTCTAAAGGAAAGGTTATCTATTGTAAAAGGGAGTAACTTATTTTGCGTCAATATTAGTTTTGGTAATTGATAATTTGTTTTATTTCTTTCTACATGAATCTTCTTCCAAATATTGAGCAGATGATGTAATACTGGAGAACTCCTACGTTGTACCAATTTTTCATCCCATTTATATAATATGTGTTCAGGTATCTTTTCCCCTATTTTATCTAGTTCTAATCTAGTCCAATCTGGCTTTTCCCTTGTTTGGTAAAAATCTGATAGGTATCTTAATTGTGCGGCTCTATAATAATTTTTAAAGTTTGGCAGTTTTAAGCCTCCTTGTTTATACCATTCTGTTAATTTATCTAGGGCTATCCTCGGTTTCCCCCCTTTCCATAAAAATTTCCTTATTATTTTCTTTAACTCCTTGAAGAATTTCTCTGTCAAGTGTATTGGCAATGCCTGAAATAGGTATAATATCCTTGGGAAAATGTTCATTTTAATACAGTTTATCCTTCCTATTAGTGTTAATGGTAAATCTTTCCAATGCTCTAAATCGCCCTGTAATTTTTTCATTAGTGGATAATAATTGAGTTTATATAGATGGCCAAGATTTTAATTTATTTGTATACCTAGGTATCTTATTGCTTGCATTTGCCATCTGAATGGTGTAAATTTTGAGAAATCCGCATTATTCATAGGCATTGCTTCAGTTTTATTTACGTTAATCTTGTAACCCGACACTTCTCCATATTCCTTCAATTTTTTATATAATTCTTTTATTGATAGTTCTGGTTCTGTTAAGTATACTATAACATCATCCGCAAATAAACTGATTTTATATTCCTTGTCTTTTATTTTTATCCCTTTTATATTATTTTCTGTTCTTATCAATTCTGCTAGTGGTTCTATGGCTAACGCGAACAATAAGGGTGATAGTGGGCACCCCTGCCTTGTTAATCTGCTTAAGTTAAATTGCTTAGATATATATCCATTTACTGTCACTTTTGCCAATGGCTCCTTATATAATGCTTTAATCCAATTAATATACTTCTCAACTGCTACTGTTGGCGCTTTACTCCCTTCTACTGCATGAATTAAGTTAATAAATTTACAAATATTGTCTGTTGTGTGTCTTTTTTTAATAAATCCAGTTTGGTCTAGATTTACCATTTTAGGTACATACTCTGCAAATAGTTTAATTATTATCTTATCTGTGTTTAGTAATGATATTGGTCTATATGACGCTGGTGCAAGTGGATCTTTCCCTTGCTTTAGTATTACTGTAATTATTGCAGTTTTACATGAATCTGGTAAGCTTTGTGTTTTGTCAATCTGGTTGATTACTTCCAGGAGGGGAGGAATTAATAAATCTTTAAATGTTTTATAGAATTCTATTGGGATCCATCCTCTCCTGGTGTTTTATTATTTGGTAATTTTTTTATTATCTCTTGTATTTCTAATATTTCAAATGGTTCTGTTAATTTATTTTGTTCCTCTATTTGTAATTTTGGTAGTTCAATTTTAGTTAAAAATTCATCTATTTTGCCTTCTTTCCCTTCGTTTTCAGTTTGGTATAATTGTTCATAGAATTCTCTAAAGTTTTCATTGATCTCCGTTGGATTATATGTGATTTGTTTGTCTTTTTTCCTTGATGCCAATACCATTTTCTTAGCTTGTTCTGTCTTAAGCTGCCATGCTAGAATTTTGTGCGTTTTTCCCCCTAGGTCATAATATTTCTGTTTTGTCTTCATTATGTTCTTCTCCACCTTATATGTTTGTAGTGTTCCATATTTTATTTTTTTATCTGCAATTCTCTTCTTTTAGTTGTATCTTCCTTCATTGCTAATTCTTTTTCTATATTTACTATTTCCCTTTCCAACTGCTCTGTTTCCTGATTATAGTCCTTCTTCACCTTGGTTACATAACTTATTATTTGCCCTCTAATGAACGCTTTCATTGCATCCCATAGTATAAACTTATCTTTCACTGACTCCGTATTTATTTCAAAATACATTTTAATTTGTCTTTCAATGAATTTTCTAAAATCCTGCCTTTTAAGTAGCATGGAGTTTAATCTCCATCTATACATTCTTGGAGGGATGTCCTCTAACTCTATTGTCAATATTAAGGGTGAATGGTCCGATAATATTCTAGCTTTATATTCTGTTTTTCTTACTCTATCTTGCATAAGAGCTGATAACAAAAATAGGTCTATTCTTGAGTATGTTTTATGTCTACCTGAATAATATGAATATTCCTTTTCCTTTGGGTGTTGTTTCCTCCATATATCCAAAAGTTGCATTTCTTCCATTGATTTAATTATAAATTTGGTTACTTTGTTCTTTCTGTTAATTTTTTTCCCAGTTTTGTCCATATTTGAATCCAAATTAAAGTTGAAATCCCCTCCTATAATATGTTCCCTTGTGTATCTGCTATCTTCAAAAAGATATCTTGCATAAACTTTTGATCTTCTTCGTTAGGTGAATATACATTGAGTAGATTCCAAAACTCCAAATATATCTGACATTTTATCATTACATATCTCCCTGCTGGATCTATTATTTCCTCTTCTATTTTAATTGGTACATTTTTACTGATTAATATAGCTACTCCTCTTGCTTTTGAATTATACGACGCTGCTGTTACATGTGCTACCCAATCTCTCTTTAATTTCTTGTGCTCCAATTCAGTTAAATGTGTTTGTTGCACAAATGCTATATCAATTTTTTTCTTTTTTCAGTAAATTTAACAGTTTCTTCCTTTTGATTTGGTTATGTATTCCGTTAATATTTAAAGTCATATAGATCAGCGTAGCCATTTCATATTTTGTTTATCTTCCCTTTCCGTTTCTCCATCATCACCTTTCCTTCTTATCCATTTCTGCTTTCTTGTTTTGAACACTTTATAAGACAACATTTCTAAAACATCAAACATTTTCCTTATTCTCCTATTTAAAACTTCTTTAACCCCATTCTCCCCTCCCCCTCCTGAGTTGCCCTTTACCCCTTGTCGGGCAACCACATCTCCCCTCTCCATTTGGATTTGTGAATTCACTTGCAAACGTCAACTGATTTTGCAGTGACCGTAACTCCTCCCCACCCAGCCCCCCCCGGAAAAGATTTAAATTTTCATATATAACAAAGGTCACTCTTTTAATTCCCTCCTTATTCCCTCTATTCCCTTTCCTTCCCTTATTAATTCTTATCTATACTCTATATATTTTCCTCTAAATACAGATACACCCATATATATACATATATATACCCATATACACACATACATATAGTTCGTGGTCATTTTTACTCTCATTACATGTCTTCATCTCTCTGCTTGTTTTGTAGTTGTTCTGTAAATTTTCGTGCTTCCTCTGGATCCGAGAATAGTCTGTTTTGTTGCCCTGGAATAACTATTTTAAGTACCGCTGGGTACTTTAACATAAATTTATATCCTTTTTTCCATAAGATCGTTTTTGCTGTATTGAACTCCTTCCTCTTCTTCAGGAGTTCAAAACTTTTTTGTCTGGATAGAAAAAATTTTTTTGACCTTTGTATTCCAGTGGCTTTTTGTCTTCTCTTATTTTCTTCATTGCTTTCTCCAATATATTTTCTCTTGTTGTATATCTTAAGAATTTTACTAAAATGGATTTTGGTTTTTGTTGTGGTTGTGGTTTCGGGGCTAATGTTCTATGTGCCCTCTCTATTTCCATTTCTTCCTGTAATTCTGGTCTTCCTAGGACCCTGGGGATCCAATCTTTTATAAATTCTCTCATATTCTTGCCTTCTTCATCTTTCTTAAGGCCCACTATCTTTATATTATTTCTTCTATTATAGTTTTCCAT
This sequence comes from Narcine bancroftii, assembly GCF_036971445.1. NCBI lineage: Eukaryota > Metazoa > Chordata > Chondrichthyes > Torpediniformes > Narcinidae > Narcine > Narcine bancroftii. The sequence continues at coordinate 195,953,276 of NC_091472.1, forward strand.
TATATCTATCTTCTGAGCTAACAGCTCATGTGCCTGTTTAACTTTTTTATTAGATTCTTCTAATTTCTCTTTTAAGTCCTCTACTTCCATTTCTACGATTATTTTTCATTCTTCCACATTTTCCACTCTGTTTCCTATCTCTGATATGACCATTTCTATTTTATTCATTTTTTCTTCTGCATTCTTAATTCTTTTTTTAATCTCATTAAATTCTTGTAATTGCCATTCTTTCACTGATTCCATATATTCTTTAAAAAAAGATATATCCATTGTCTTGCCTTTCTCTTCTTCTTCCATTTCTTTCTGTTCTTCTTCTTCTTCTTCCTCTGGGTTGACCATCTGTTGTTTCCTTGTTTTTTTACCCTCTTCTTTCTTGTTGTCGTTATTTTCTGTGTTCTGCACCTGCTGCTGTGTTGCAGGTGTCTCTCTCAGCTGTGGAGATCGACTCCGCAGCTGTTCCCCCCTCCCGCCAGTGTGTTTTTTTTCATGTGCGGTTGCGCACTTTTACTCGGCTCTGCGAGCCATTTTTGTAGTCCCGAGCCCGGGACTTCCACTGACCTGAGGTAGCGGGCTTTTCTCTCCACGGAGGGCCTCCTTGGACAGGTAAGGCCTTCACCTTCTTCTTCCGACATTCTTTCTTCTTCTCTTCTTCCCGTTGTTTTCGACTTTTCTCTCTTCGCTGCCATTTTCTTCTCACCTTTAATTTTACTTTGTTTTAAATTTTAATCTTGTACCTTTGTGTTTTGTGCGTTTTTTAAAAACTTTTCGGGAGAGGGCTGGAATTCCCTGACTGGCCACTACTCCATCACATGACTCCTTCCTTCTTTTGCAGCTTGATGTACGTTTGTTATAAATCTTTTAATTATCATTGTATCTATAATCACATATTCAAAGCTGCTTCCTTCTGGTAATCTCAGTCTGCTTCCCAGTTTGTCCTTTAAGTAGGTTTTCAGTTGGTGGTATGCAAATATTGTTCCGTGAACAATATTTTGTTGTGGTTGTGGTTTAAAGGCCAATGGTCTATGTGCCCTTTCTATTTCCATTTCTTGCTGTAGTTCTGGACATCCTAGGATCCTAGGGATCCAATCTTTTATAAACTCTCTCATATTCTTGCCTTCTTCATCTTCCTTAAGGCCCACTATCTTTATGTTATTTCTTCTGTTATAATTTTCCATTATATCTATTTTCTGAGCTAACAGCTCTTGTGTCTCTTTAACTTTTTTATTAGATTCCTCTAATTTCTTTTTTAAGTCCTCTACCTCCATTTCTACTGCTGCTTCTCGTTCTTCCACCTTGTCCATTCTTTTTCCCATTTCTGATAAGGTCATATCTATTTTATTCATTTTCTCTTCTGTATTGTTTATTCTTCTTCTTAAATCATTAAATTCTTGCGCTTGCCATTCTTTAAATGACTCCATGTATTCTTTAATAAGAGAAAGTATATCCTTTGTCTTGCCTTTCCTTTCTTCTTCTATTTCACTGTACTCTTCCTCTTCTTCTTCCTCTGGGTTGGCCATCTGTTGTTTCTTTGTTGTCCTTTTCTTCTCTTCTTTCTTGTTTTCGTTGTCTTCTATGTTCTCTTGCTGCAGGTGTTCTGCAGCTGTCATTGCCGGCTGTGGAGATCGACTCCCCAGCTGGTCAACCCTCCCGTCGGTGTGTTTTTTTGCATGCGCGACTCCTCGCGCATGCGCGGTTGCGCACTTTTACTTGGCTCAGCGAGCCATTTTTGTAGTCCACTTTCTACCGACCTGAGGGAGCGGGTTTCTCTCTCCACCGCGGGCCTCTTCGAACAGGTAAGGCCTTCTCCTTCTTCCGTTGTCTTCTCTTCCTCTCTTCTTACCGTTGGTTTCGATTTTTCTTTTCTCGTCGCCATCTTCTTTCCACCTTTATACTCACTTTACTTTATTTTTTATTTTTGTGCCTTTGTGTTTTCCTTTGTTTTTTCCGACTTTTCTGGAGAGGGCTGGAGTTCACCGTCCGGCCACTACTCCATCACGTGACTCCTCTGGGTGTGTGGATCCTTGATGATAACTGCTGCTCTCCGACAGCAGCGTTCCCTGTAACTGTCCTCGAAATTGGGTAGGGTTTTGCCTGTGATATCCTGAGTTCTGTCCACTACCTTTACACTCAGGAGTATTGTTGTCCTCACACCATACTGTGATGCAGCTACTCAGTACACTTTCAACCACACACCTGTAGAAATTTGCCAGGGTTTCTGATGTCATACCAAACCTCCACAAACTCCTGAGGAAGTAGAGGCACTGACGCGCTTTCTTCATGTCATTGGTGTGTTGGGTCCAGGAAAAATTGTCTGAGATAGTGACTCCCAAGAACTTAAATTTTCTCACCTTCTGATCCTTCAAGTCACTGGATCATACACCTCTGGTTTTCCCTTCCTGAAATCAACAATCAGATCTTCGGTTTTGGTGACGTTGAGTATAAGGTTGCATCATTCAGCCAAGTTTTCAATCTCCCTCCTGTATGCTGACTCATTGCCCCTTTTTATACAACCTACTACAGTGGTATAGTCAACAAATTTGTAGATGGTGTTTTTGTCATACCAGCCCACACAGTCATAGGTGTAAAGTGAGTAGAGCAGGGGGTGAATAATGCACCTCTAACTTACAACTTCTAATCTATAATTAAACAATTGCTTATACTTTACATTTCCATAAAGGTACCCAACAAGACAAATATTCACTCGTCCTTGAACAAGTTTTGTAATTGATTGTTTATTTTCATTTTATTATACACATATGGTATTTATATATATAAAAAAATCAATCAAATGAAGTTGTTTTAGTTAGGATTCTTTTAAAAGTTCTTTAAATTGTCTTTTCCTCTCCAAATTATCTTTTGCTTTCTTTTTCTTCTCTCGTTTTTTCCACTGTTGTTCTTCTTTTTGCTTCACAATTTCACTGTTTATTCCTTTGTAATAGACATCAAGTTTTTCTTGTAAAATTGTTCTGGCTATTTTTCTGTTCTGATCCAATGATCTGGTTTGATGGCACTAAAGGAAATGTAAAAGATGAGATAATCTGGAGTAGACTGGATATATATTCTTAGTATTATTGTTATCATAGTGCTGTAGCAAGAGTAAGTATGTTACAATATAAACTGCTCTGAACAGTTACCTTGACTACAATTCCAGATGGAACATGTTTGAGCACAACACAGTTGCTGGTCTTGTTGGTAGCTTGACCTCCTGGGCCGTGTCCCCGGACAAACTGTTCATCTAAATCATCTTCAGGCACAATAGGCAGTTCTAGAAAGCCCTTTTTCTTAGCAATCGGAAAGAAGGTAGTGTGTTGGGTATCCAGAAATCGCTTTGCTGAATTCCATCGCTGTATACAAATTGGGTGTGTTCTCAATGATTGAGAGAAGCTGTATAGAATGGAGGAAACCATTGGGTCCAGAAATCAGGCTTTGAAGGCAATTTTCTGAAACACACATTTAACATATTTAAATGTATTTTTAAAAAATTACAAGAAAGCAGGTACTGGAATCAGGAGTTTTACAGTGGAGAAGGAGACTATTCAGCCCATCATAGTGGCACTGCTAGTAGTGATGCAGCCTTCCCATAAATCCAGATTCAATTCTAACCTTCAGCAATGTCTGTGTGGAGTTCACATTCTACATCAGCCATTCTCAATGGGGGTCCCACCCACCCTCGGGGACACAGCACATTTTTTTTTCACCTCATGTAGCATAATTTTTTTTTAATGTAGTCAGTAGGAGAGGCATGGAAAAAACAAAAACTTGACTGCTTCACAGAGAAGGAGGCCCATAAACTTTCAGTAGATTCCTTGGGGCCATAGGTAAAAAGTTGTTTAGCGTTCATTGATGGGTAGGGTGCATACCACGCCGGTGTTGACCTCGCGTACCGCTGCGCAAGATTGTGCTGGTGACCAACATTAATCTCCTCCAGACCAATTCCGCATGAACGAAACTTGGTGCATGCACGCTGTGTTTGAAATGGCCCAGGCTGCGGGGAGACCCAACCTCCCTCAGTCCAGTGACTCTGGGCTGGCTGGGGGGGTGGGGGGGGGTGGTCTGCACCCGTAGTTGGGTCATGCTGACTCCCATTTTGATGGAGGAGGAGGAGGAGAAAGTCACTGGAACAGAAGAGGAAGAGGTGCAGCATGTGAAGGAAGCAGGCATATTTAAAGGTTGGTCTGTGTTGAGGTAGACTTTTAAGCTTTAAGTCTGACCCTTCTCATTCTGATTCTGCTTTGTCTAACTTACCTAAGCAAGTGGAGAACTTGGCCGTGCAGGTGAGCCAAGGGTTTTCAGTTGTAAAGGAGCAATTGGCTGAAATGAAGGGTGAAATGTCTTCTATTAAAATGGATGTAACTAAATGCCTGAGAAAAGTGGATAAGGTTCAAGGTAAATTTAAGAAGATTGAAGATACATTTCTTGATTGTAAAGATTATGTGGATCAGTGTAAAGAAAAGATGGGACAGATGAAGGACTTGTTTACAGGTTGCGAGATTCAGAAGAGTGATTTGTTGAAGAACATTGATGTTTTGGAAAATCAGAGTTGGAGGAATAATGTCAAAATTGTCGGTCTTTCAGAAGATTCTGAAGGCTCAGATCCAGTTCAATTTTTTCAGAAGTGGATTCCTATGATTTGGAACTGGACAGAGTTCATCGAGCAATAAGAAGGAAACCACTTCTGGGTCAAGCGTCATGATCTGTTCTGATTCAATGTTTGCATTATCAGGATAGAGAATCGTTTTTAAGACTTGCAGTACAGAATGATAGACGTAACCAGGGTCCTTTGCTTGCTTAGAATAATCGAGTTTATGCTGATTTGAGCCAGGCTGTAATAAAACGTTGTAAAGAATTTAATTCGGCTAAAGCTGTCTTGTGGAAGAAAGGTTATAAATTTGCTTTTCATTATCCTGCTGTGTTAAAAGTTTTTAAAAAAATGGGGATTTTGCCTGTTAATAAGCAGGATCAGTTAACAAGATCAGTTTTCTCAACAGCTTGTTTTGGTTCCAAAAGGGAAGAATGGGAAGTGAGAGATGGAGACTCAACAGTTAATTGATACTGGTATTGATGATGATCAAGTCAACTGAGACTTGGAAGAAGCCTACCATACCCAAATATTAAAAAAAAAATTCAAGCCTACTATACCTGAATTGATTATGTTTTCTTTTTGTTTGTTCTGTTCGGGGGTGGGGGTGGTTTAACTGCCAATCTTTCCGAAGTCGTTGGCCACCTCGTGGCATTTGTCACTCCTGCATAATTGAGGGGGTACTACATTTATATTGATTTTTTTTGGTTTTTTGGGGGGCGGTTTATGGGGTTTTTTCTTGTTATTTCTTTCTTTGAGGAGATCTTTATACATGCTTGTAAAGGGACCACCGGATTCAGTAGATCTCTCCTGTGGATAGATAAATGCGCGACCTACTTCCGCGCTACATTTCTGTCCATGGCCTCATCTATTGCGAAACCAAGGCCATCTGCAAATTAGAGATACAACAACCAATATTCCTTCTGGGCTCTCTCCAACCAGATGGCATTAACATTGACTTCAGTTTCCATTAGGTCCCTCTCCTGTCTCCCTCTCTTCCCCATCCCTTTGTCTCCTTTTCTCTAGCTCCCTACTCACTTCCCTCTCTATTCAGAGAGCTACCCATCCCCCTCCCAGAGTTGCTGTAATAGCATTGCTACTATTGGTGCAGATCGGTGGAGAGTGGTCATAGCACTCACCCACAGGGGTCCAACTGCCCAATCCAACTGCTGTCGGCTCCGTACAGGCTTTAAATGGCCTGTTAAAAGTAGCTGATGGTGGTTTGTTTTAAAAGTCCCATAACTGTGGGGTCTTGGCCCAAGATGGCAGCATCTATGATGCTGCAAGGGGTTACAGGCTCCAGTAAAGTTGAGGGCTGGCGCAGGGCTCCAGAAAATGGGGAGACCATCTCCTCTTTGAGTAGAAGCAGAGGAGATAACCCACCAGATGGTGGCCATGGCAGCGGACCAGCGAGGAGCTGAGGCTGAAGAATTGTTGGTGGCTCGAGACGATAAACACATGTAGGTTGCGGGCGACTGGACTCGCACCAGGCTGCAGAATGCTGGAGACTGGCTGAAGGGGTACCAGGCATCGGAACTAAGATGCAAGAGGGTGCTGTGGGCTTCCTGATCATGTCAGAGATTTGGTTCGGGAGCTCGGGTTGCTATTAATTTGGACTGAAGGCAGTGTGGCTGGAGGCGAATCTATGGACACTCAGTGACTCTGGAGGACTCTCTCTTGCTTCTCTTTCTCTGACAGTAAAGGGCGCTGGGTAACTTTTGGTGATACTGAATCTTTCTCTGCCTTGCTGTTGACTAAAGGAAATTTCATGTAAAATCACATTTTCTGTTTTGTTACACAATTAACATGAATCTATTTTTCAGCCTTTTTCTCTTCCGCCCTTCCACCTATATCCACCCATGATCTCTTGCCTGTGGGCTTGTTTAATCAGACGCCTGCCTGATTTCTGCTCATACCTTGAGGGGGGGGGGGGGGGGGGGCAGGACCATAACGTAAATCTTTCCTTCCTAGAGACGCTGCGTGACCGGCTACGGTTTTTCTGTATTTTGCAGTTCTTCAAGTCAGGTTTCAGTAAAACAACTGCCATGATTTTCCCTTCAGAAAATGCCAGAGCATTACGCTGGCCTCTAAATATCGTGAGGGGCTGCCGCTTAGACATCATGCATTATTAAACATGTTTTTTTCCCCCACCATACCTGCCGTTGGGAGTTGAAATCGAGAGTGCAAGATTGCACTTCTCTTAGGCAGACCTGGAGAGGCCAACGTGTGGACTCTTTCATGGATGAGGACTCCGCGCAGACTTGCCGGCCGCCTTCACTCAAGGACCAAGGACCACTCCCGCAGTGCAGCGGCCCCCAGGCCCCAACGCCTCGGCGCTGATACGCATGCCTGGCGCAAGCAGCCAATCAGCGGGCACCGGGCTTGTTATGCTGTTGGCAGCTCTAGGCACTTGAAAGTAAACGGCAGCAGCGCGCGCGCTTTCGATCGGAGGCTGCGGTGAGGATATGCTGCGGCCATCAGAAGAAGCAGTCATTTCGTTGTAAAACGGCGCGCTCTTGACGATGTCGGGTCTCACGTCTTCATTACGCTCGAAAGTCCGATAGAGCCCGCTGGTTGCTCGATCTTATCTTGCGGATTTTCATTCCTACAAGCTGCAACTCCAAACGGCCGTTCCGCGGATGATTGACGGAATATACGCCACTCAGCGGCGAGAGTGTACGAAGAGTGGCCAATGATCGTGGAGGGGGCGTGACCTGCCGCTGTTGGCCCGCCTTTCCGTCCCTGTCAACTCCTGGTGCGGCGTGTGGAGGGAGGCCGGTGACAAGCGAGTTGTTTTGGTGTTTACCCCAGTCCTGGGATCAGCGAGGCGCTTGTTATAGTTGTACGGTCCGCACTGTAGTCTTCATCGGGTCTGGGGAGAAGACCTGGGCTGAAGACGCGGCCGGTGTTATCCCGTTGGTCGGGCATTCTACGCAGTTCAACGGTCTGCTGCCGTCTCTTGAACTATTCCACCTCAGCTTCAGGAGACACCGAGCAGGGACATTGACGTTGGCTTATTGTCCACATAAACAACTTTCAGTCTGTTCCTCCATGGCCTTCGAGGTTAGTCCGGGAAGACTCTTCAGCAGGTGACTCCAGAGGACCATGGAGGACTCGGATTCTGAATCCGTACAGACGGTGAAGGACCTGGCCAACAAGACCCCAAACGCTGCAGCGCAGCCAAATGGTGGTTCGAATTCCGCCGCACAATGCACAGAATCTGTTCTCGCTGCAAACAGGTATGGAATTGGGAGGATAGGAATTAACTGTCTCCTGATGTGCGTCGTAGAATAGCCAAAAGTATTCTCGATACATGATTGAAACATACAAGTATGTAGTAAACACAAAAATGCTGGAGGAACTTACGCAGGGCCCATAGGAGATATTTTAAAAAAATGTATGACCAGCGTTTCGGTCCTGAGACCTGGTCCTCAGGTTAAGATTAAGCCCTTCTTCAAGGTATGAGCCAAAAGCAGGCAGGCACCTGATTAAAACGGCTGGGGCAAGAGGAAAGAAAGGACAGGGGGAGGAGCACAGGCCAATGGGCGATAATTGGACGTGGATAGGAGAGGAACATTGAGAATTGATCAGGGAAGGGAGGTGCATCTGTGAATGCAGAGCTGGAGGAAAGGAGGGGGAGAGAGAGAGAGACTGAGGAAAGGAGACAGAGAAGGGAAAGGGGGGGGGGATGGAAACCGCAGAAGTTAATGCAAATGCCATCTTGTTGGAGGGTGCCCCCACGGAATATGGAGTTTTGTTCGTCCAACTTGCAGATGGTCTCAGTCTGGCAGTGCATAAGACAATGGACAGACTTATCAGCATACGAATGGGGTGGGGAATTGAAATGGGTGGCCACTGGGAGATCCATGCTATCCTCCAATATGGAGGAGATTACAACAGGAGTACCAGATCCATTAGATGATCCCAGCAGATATTCAAGTGAGATGTTGCTTCACTTGGAAGGATTATTTTGGGCCCCAAATGATGGTCAGGGAGGAAGTGTGAGCACAAGTATGGCACTTTCTGCAATCATAAGGATAGGTGCCAAGGGGGTGATTAGTGTGAAGGGATGAGGGAGTTATGGAGGGAGCAGTCCCTGCAGAAAGTGGAGAGGAGAAGATGTGTTTGGTGGTGGGGTCATGTTGTACGTGACGGAAATTGCAGACCTTGACCTGGGAGTAGATGCGATGGAACAGAGGAATTGCAAGAAAGGAAAGGATGAGTTCATCGACTTTATTTACTTTGCTGTCAAATTCAACACTCACCTCAAATTCACTTGGTCCATCTCTAGCAACATTCTTCATTCTCAATACACATTTTCTACAAACCCACCAATCCCCACACCTATCCTGACTATAGATGCAACACAGATAGAGAAATTGAGAGAAAGGATTTGCTCCATCTCAGTCTTCCATTCCAAATAATCTTAAGATGTCCTCCTTCTACAAAAATGTAATTTTCCTGCTGTCACCATAGACTAGCCTTTACCCGCATTTCCTGCATATCTGCCTTGACCCTTGTAAGGTAAAAACATCATGAGATGGGACCGGAGAAGGAGTCACCCAGTACTAAGGAGTAACAGAATGCAGATGCGACCTTGTACACTCAAGATAAGCTTTGCACTAACAAGAATGATGTGCAGCAGACTAACAGAGAAGGATAGCAACAGTTTATTCATTGGACAATGTCATGGTATGATAATTTACTAAGTACGTATCCTGAGGTATAAAAAAAACACCACTTGCTGATAACGGCAGAATGCGCCTTCTCCAACTAACACTGTTAGTTGCAAGTGTTACAATCCGGCAATAAAGAACAAAGAACCTTGATTTCGACTCAGTCTGGTGTTTGACTCACTCATTCATGAACAAAGCAGACCTAACACCCCCCCCCCTGCCCCTCGACGCGACAACAGAATTCCATTGTCCTCACCTACCAACAACCCACCAGCCTCCAGATCCAATGTATCCAATCCCCATTTATGTCTCCAACTACGTGATCCCTTCACCAGACACGTCTTTCCCTCTTGTCCCCTCTCAGCTTTCCCCAAGGAACATTCCCTCTGTGGCTCCTCCATGACTCCCTCAATCAATCCTTCCTTCCCGCCAATTTCCCCCGGGAACCTTTGCCTGTGACTGCAGAAAGTGTCATTCTTGCATCCACACCTCCTCCCTCACCATCATTTGGGGCCCCAAACAGTCCTTCCAAGTGAAGCAACACTTCATTTGTGAATCCTTGGGAGTCATCAACTGCATCCGTTGCTCCCATTGTTGCCCTCTCTACATTGGAGAGACTGGATGCAGACTTGGAGATCACTTTGCTGAGTATCTTTGCTTTCTCTGCATCAATGATGGGGATCTCTCAGAGGCCAACTATTTCAATTCTGCAGTCCACTCCTGTCCCAACATGTGTGTCCATGCACTGCCAAATCTGGGCCATCCATAAATTGGAAGAGGAATACAATATTCCGTCTGGGCACTCTCCAACCAGGCGGCATTAACATTGATTTCTTTAGTTTCTGCTAGACCACTCCCTGTTCTTCCTCTCTTCCCTATCCCTCTGTCTCCTTTTCTCCAGCTTTTATTTTTTCTCCATACACAGAGCTATCTCCCCTCCCCCTGTTTTCACATGCCCTCCTTCCCTTATGCACCTATTACTCTTGTTTGTGGGGTTGTGCTCCTCTCCGCCCCCCCACCATTTTTTTCAGGTGTATGCCTACATTTTGCTCATACCTTGATGAAGGGGTCAAGCCTGAGATGTTGCTTTAGTATCTTTATCTTTGCTATGTAAAGTATGCTGTTTTACCTGCTGAGTTTCTCCAGCATTTTGTTTTTACTTCAGTCTCTGTGTTTGCAGACTTTCATGTTTCACTTAGATTTTAGTTGTAAGGCTTTATCTCCTTATCAATCTATGGTCCTCACAATCTTAGAATGTAGAACAGAGAACAATGCAGCATAGTAAAGACTCACAATATTGTGCTAACCTATACAAACCTACTCAACAACCTCAACCTAGGGGAGTCACGTGATGGAGTAGTGGCCGGTAGGGGAACTCCAGCCCTCTCCAGAAAAGTTAAAAAAAAAGATAGAGAAAAAACAAAGGCACAAACATAGAAACCACAACAAAGTGAAAGTGTGGAGAAAATGGCAGCGAAGAAAGCAAAACCAAAGACAACGGGAAGAAAAGAAGAAGGAAAGACGTTGGAGGAGGAAGGGGAAGGCCTTACAGGTAAGAGGAGGCCCGCTGTGGAGAGAGAAGCCCACTCCCTGAGGTCAGTGGAAACCCCAAACTCGGGACTACAAAAATGGCTCACGCAGCCAAACAAAAGTGCGCAACCGCGCAAGACAAAAATAACACTGACGGGAGGGGGGGACCAGCTGAGGAGTAAATCTCCACAGATGAAACAGACAACAACAACACAACAGCAAGACTCTCATCAGGAAAACATAGAAAATAACGAGAACAAGAAGGAAGAGAATAAAAATAAGAAATCAAAGAAACAACAGATGACCAACCCAGAGGAAGAAGACCAAGACACTTTTAATAAAAATAAGAAGACCAAAAATACCCAACAAAATAAAACAAACAACCCAACAAGAAAACCAGAAGAGAAAGAGCTAAAGGACACAGATCCTGGAGTGGACTCAGAAGAAGAGGAGGAAGAACACAGAGAAATGGAAGATGAAGGGAAGGGCAAGTACATGGATATATATTTTTTTAAAGAATATATGGAAACAGTAAAAGAATGGCAGTCACAAGAATTCAGTGAAATAAAAAGAAGAATAAAAAGTACAGAAGAAAAAGTGAATAGATTAGAGATGATCATGACAGATATAGGAAAAAGAGTAGACAAGGTGGAAGAACAAGAAACAGCCATAGAAATGGATGTAGATGACTTAAAAAAGAAATTAGAAGAATCTGATAAAAAAAGTTAAAGAAACACAAGAGCTGTTAGCTCAGAAGATAGACATAATGGAAAATTATAATAGAAGAAACAATATAAAGATAGTGGGCCTTAAGGAAGATGAAGAAGGCAAAAATATGAAAGAATTTATAAAAGAATGGATCCCCAGGGTCCTAGGAAGACCAGAATTACAGGAAGAAATGGAAATAGAAAGGGCACACAGAACATTAGCCCCTAAACCACAACCACAACAAAAACCAAGATGCATTCTAGTAAAATTCCTAAGATATACAACAAGAGAAAATATATTGGAGAAGGTAATGAAAAAAATAAGAGAAGACAGAGAGATGTAACAAGAACAAAACTGACAACAAACTATATGTATGTGTGTATGTAGGTATATATACATATATATATATATATATATATATATACATGTCTATGTGTGTTTGTATCTAAGAAGGGAAAGAAAGGGAAGAAAGGAAGTAAGGAGGGAATTAAGAGAGTGACCTTTGTTATATATGAAGATTAAAATCTTTTCTGGGGGGGGCTGGGTGGGGAAGAATAACAGTCATTGTGAAATCAGTTGATGCTTGCGAGCAGATTCGCAAATCCACATGGAGAGGGGAGATGTGGTTGCCCGACAAGGGCAAAGGGCAACTCAGAAAGGGGAGGGACTATTGGGGTTAAAGGAATTTTAGATATGAGAATAGTGGAAATATTTTATGTTTTAGAAATGTTGCCTTACAATGTGTTCAAAAAAAAGAAAGCAGAAATGGATAAGAAAGGAAGGTGGTGATGAGGAAACAGAAAGGAAAGATAAACTTTTAGTTTTTTAAACAATCAAATACTTTCTTTTGCTTTTTTTTATATTTAAACAAAAAAAAACCCCTTCACTCTTTAATCTAATAATACAAAAAAAAAAGAAAAAAAAACGGGTAGGAGGTTAAAAATACCCCCTCCTGTCTAAACCGCACAATGCGGTAACTCCCAAAAAAAATGGGTGTGAGATAACTCACACGTAGCAGATGACTTTCAGGAAATAGTGCCTATCCAGTTCTCTCCCCAAACTCTCACTTCATCTTAAACTAACATCATCATTATTTAATATCCCTTTTTAAAAAAAAAATTAGAAAAAAAAAAGGACAACTCTTCTTTTAATCAGCTCCAACTGCCGAGTCACCATTACAACCATTCCTTCTTGGAGCACGGCTCTTTTCTTCCATCTCTTGTCTCCTTAGGGATCGCGGCGGACTATGTCTCTGTTGAAACTGAGTAATTGGCAGCTCTTGAGCAAATGCTATAGCTTCCTTTGGAGAATCAAAGAACTTTGGTTGGCAACCATCTTGAAAAACCTTCAAAACAGCTGGATATCTAAAGGTTGCCTTGTAACCTTTCTTCCACAACAACTCTTTAGCAGGATTGAATTCCCGTCATTGGAACATAACTTCTTGACTCAAATCCGCATCGAAGAAAACTCGATTATTTTGAATCATCAAGGGTGATGTTCTCTGTTGTGCATTTCTAATAGCCACTCGTAAAATTATTTCTCTGTCGTAATAATTCAAGCAACGAACCAAAACAGGTCTTGGACTTTGACCTGAAATAGGTCTTCTACGCAAGGCACTGTGAGCACGTTCCAGTATTATACCTTCCGGGAAATGTTCTTGACCCAACACCTGCGGAATCCATTCAGTAAAAAATTTTCTTGGGTCTGGTCCCTCCATACCTTCCGGCAAACCAATAATCTTTATATTGTTCCGTCTGGATTGGTTTTACAAATAATCAATCTTTTTCATCAAATTTTTATTTTGAGTTTGTAAGTCTTCGACCATTTTGGTCACATCAAAAACTTGATCCCGTATTTCGTCTATATCTTCTTCACACGAATTAAATTTATCTCTCACTTCAAGCTTAAAAGCTCCAAACTCAGCCATCTGTTGAGAATGTATTTTCACCAAAGTATTAAACCTAGTACCAAGTTCAGTCATAATCTTGGATAATCCCTGCATTGTATAAGATAATTTAGATTCAAGATTCACAAAAATCTTTTCAATTGGAAGAGATTTTGGCTCAACAGATTCCTGCTTCTTCTCCAAAGGATCTTCTATTCCTTCCTTCATTCTGGTTGCCTTCCTTGTAGTATGACTGCGTGTGGAAACCCCAGCCTCAGTCTCTCCAGTAATGACTGGAGGACACTGGCCGGGGTTTTCCCCAGTCCATAATGTATTAAATTCTCCCAGTACATCAAGTTGTATAGATTCTTCTATCTCAAGAGATGCAGTTTGCAGCGCCACCTCTACAGTTGACAAATGCCTTTGAGTAACTCTTTGTTCTAAAGGCTGTTTGGCGCCCTCTTTAGGGGGCTCTACCGATGTAACATAGAGCTCTACATCTGAACACTTTACCTCTCTCCTGGGATCCATTTCACGCTGAGTCCCGGTGTCTTTCCTGTAGGTAGGCTCCAAAACTTGAACTTTTGGAAAATGTAGTTTTTTGATGATCTGTTGTCATTTTTTTTGCTCTTTTCCACCAATTGTACCATCATAAGTTAAATTAACAGCACTGAAATTATCTAAACTTTTAAAGAATTTTAACGTGCATTTCTAGACAAAATTGATGTGGTTTTTTTTGTAAAGTTTATTCAGTAGATAAGGAATATCTGAAATTTAAATGTGAATGGAATGGATAAGTTTTTTTTAATATTTTTTCTTTAACTTTGTGAAAGGAGTGGTAATTCTGGTGTATATTATTTTGCTATTTTAGTTATAGAACGAAGGGAATAATGGTGAAAGTTATAAATTGAATTGTACAATTCTTAATGAGGCTTGAATTTTGTTTGTGGTTTATGCTCCATTTGTTGAAGATATAGATTTCGTTGTAGATGTGTTTTTATTATTTGGATATCTGAATTTTAACGTAATGATTGGGGATATTTAAATGTGGTATTGGAGCTTTTATTGGATAACTCTTCAAGAGTAAAAGGGAAAAATGGTGGAAGAGTACTAAAATTGAATTGTACAATGCTTAATGAGGTTTGAATTTTGTTTTAAGATGGTGTTTTATGTGACTAATATGATGATAGATGTGAAATTAGTTGATATTTGGTGAAGGTTTATCTCTATAGAGAAAGTTTTTTTTTCATCTTTTTTTTCATGCTACAATTTTTTTTAAGAATTGATTATTGTTTAAGAATTTTTGATAGATAATGTTACTAACTTTACTAATTTTTTATATTAAGTTTGAGTTAAATATATGTTTCATCTTAACTCCGTTTGTTAAATATATGCATTCAAGTTTGATTTAAATATGTTTTTTAAGTCTGATATCTTAGTATTAATTACTTTTCTTTTTGTTAGTATTTTAATCGGTTATGTTTTTGTTTTTTTTTGTAAGTGGGTTTTTTTTCTCACATATATTATTAACTTTATTAATTCTTTACTCTTTATTTTGGGGGAAAGGGGGGGGTTGGACTAATTTGAGTTGGGTTATTAATGTGTAATAATTATTGGGGAGGGTATAGTTTATTTATATTACTGATATTGTATTGTAATTTTATTATTTTATTCTTAATTTTTTAAAATGTAATCCTATATGTTATTCATGTTATAAAATCTTAAATAAAGTTAAAAAAAAAGAAAGGAAAGATAAACAAAGTATGAAATGACTATGTTGAGCTATATGACTTTAAATAGTAATAGAATACATAACCAAATCAAAAGGAAGAAACTGCTAAATTTACTGAAAAAAGAAAAAAATTGATATAGCATTCGTACAAGAAACACATCTAACTGAAGTGGAACACAAGAAATTAAAGAGAGATTGGATAGGACATGTAACAGCAGCATCATATAATTCAAAGCCAGAGGAGTAGCTATATTAATCAATAAAAATGTACCAATCAAAATAGAAGAGGAAATAAATAATGTCAGATATATTCAGAATTTTGGAATTTACTCAATGTATATTCACCTAATGAAGAAGATAAAAAATTAATGCAAGATATCTTTTTGAAGATAGCAGATACGCAAGGGAACATACTAATAGGAGGGGATTTTAACCTTAATTTGGACTCAAACATGGATAAAACTGGAAAAATATTAACAGAAAGAACAAAGTAACTAAATTTATAATTAAATCGATGCAAGAAATGCAACTTCTGGATATATGGAGGAAACAACACCCAAAGGAAAAGGAATATTCATATTATTCGGGTAGACATAAAACATACTCAAGGATAGACCTATTCCTGTTATCAGCCCACATTTAAGGGAGAGTTAGGAAAACAGAATATAAAGCAAGACTATTATTGGACCACTCACCCCTGTTATTGGCAATAGAGCTAGAGGACATCCCACCAAGAATGTATAGATGGAGATTAAACTCCATGCTACTTAAAAGACAGGATTTTAGAGAATTCATTGAACGACAAATTAAAATGTACTTTGAAATAAATACGAATCAGTGAAAGATAAGTTTATACTATGGGATACAATGAAAGCGTTCATCAGAGGGCAAATAATAAGTTATGTAACTAAGATGAAGAAGGACTACAATCGGGAAACAGAACAGTTGGAAAGGGAAATAACAAATATAGAAAAAGAATTAGCAATAAAGGAAGATACAACTAAAAGAAGAGAATTGACAGATAAAAAAATAAAATATGAAACACTACAAACATACAAGGTGGAGAAGAACATAATGAAGACAAAACAGAAATATTATGAGCTAGGAGAAAAAACGCACAAAATTCTAGCGTGGCAGCTTAAGACAGAACAAACTAAAAGAATGGTATTGGCATTAAGGTGAAAGGACAAACAAATTACATATAATCCAACGGAGATGAATGAAAACTTCAGGGAATTCTACGAGCAATAATATCAAACTGAAAACCAAGGGAAGGAAGACAAAATTGATGAATTTCTAACTAAAATTGAACTACCGAAATTACAAACAGAGGAGCAAAATAAATTAATAAAACCATTTGAAATAGAAGAATTACAGGAGAAATAAAAAAAACTACCGAACAATAAAACACCAGGAGAGGATGGATTCCCAATAGAATTCTCTAGAACATTTAAAGACTTATTAATTCTTCCCCTCCTGGAAGTAATCAACCAGATTGATAAAACACAAAGCATACCAGATTCATACAAAACAGCAGTAATTACAGTAATACCAAAGACAGGGAAAGATCCACTTGCACCAGCATCATATAGACCAATAACTTAACACAGATTATAATAGCTAAACTATTAGCAAACAGATTGGCCGACTATGTACCAAAAATAGTAAATCTAGACCAAACTGGATTTATTAAAAAAAGACGAACAACAGACAATATCTGTAAATTTATTAACTTAATTCATGCAGTAGAAGGAAATAAAACTCCAACAGTAGCGGTTGCTTTAGACGTAGAGAAGGCCTTTGACAGAGTAGAATGGAATTATTTGTTAAAAGTACTACAAAAATTCAGCCTACCAGAGAAATATATTAATTGGATTAAAGCATTATATAAGGGGACACTGGCGAAAGTGACAGTAAATGGATATATATCAAAACAATTTAACTTAAGCAGATCAACAAGGCAGGGATGTCCACTATCTCCCTCACTGTTCGCGTTAGCTATAGAACCATTAGCAGAACTGATAAGAACAGAAAGTAAAATAAGAGGGATAAAAATAAAAGAGAAGGAATATAAAATCATTCTATTTGCAGATAACATTATAATATACTTAACAGAACCAGAAATATCAATAAAAGAATTACATAGGAAATTGAAGGAATATGGAGAAGTATCGGGGTACAAGATCAACGCAAATAAAAGTGAAGCAATGCCAATGAATAATGCGGATTTCACAAAGTTTAAGAAAGAATCGCCATTTAGATGGCAAACACAAGCAATGCGATACTTAGGTATACAACTAAATAAAAACCTCGGCCATCTATATAAACTCAATTACCATCCATTAATGAAAAAATTACAAGACGACTTAGAGCATTGGAAAGACTTACCACTAACACTGATAGGAAGGATAAACTGTATTAAAATGAATATTTTCCCAAGGATACAATACCTATTTCAGTCATTACCAATACACTTGACAGAGAAATTCTTCAAGGAGTTAAAAAAAATAATAAGGAAATTCTTATGGAAAGGGGGGAAACCGAGAATAGCACTAGATAAATTAACAGAATGGTACAAACAAGGAGGCTTACAACTACCAAACTTTAAGAATTATTATAGAGCCGCACAATTAAGATACCTATCAGATTTTTATCAAACAAGGGAAAAACCAGATTGGACTAGATTAGAACTAGATAAAATAGGGGAGAAGATACCTGAACATATACTATATAAATGGGATGAAAAATTGGTGCAGCGTAGGAATTCACCGGTATTGCATCATCTGCTCAACATTTGGAAGAAGATTCATGTAGAAAGGAATAAAACAAATTACCAACTACCAAAACTAATATTGATGCAAAATCAGCTAATCCCTTTTACAATAGATAACCTTTCCTTTAGAGAATGGGAGAGAAAAGGGATCAAAAGAATATAAAATTGTTTTTCGGGAAATAAATTATTATCCTTTGAACAAATGAAGGATAAATATAATATAACTCATGATACAATGTTTGCATACTACCAACTGAAAACCTACTTGAAGGACAAATTGGGAAACAGTCTGAGGTTACCAGAAGGGAGCAATTTTGAATATGTGATTACAGACACAATGATAATTAAAAAATTTGTAACAAACATGTAGATCAAACTGCAAGAAAAGGAGAACGAGGAAACAAACGGTAAAACTAAACAAAAATGGGAACAAGATCTAAACATAAAGATAAAGAATGAAACATGGGAGAAGCTATGCTCCGGTACTATGACAAATACAATAAACACGAGATTACGCATGATACAATATAACTGGATACACAGGCTATACATCACACCTCAAAAGCTAAATAAATGGGACCCAACAGTATCAGACAGATGTTTTCGCTGTAAAAAGGAAATGGGAACAACAATTCATGCAATTTCGACATGTGAGAAAGTGGAAAAATTTTGGGAAGATCTAAACCAGATATTAAATAAAATCACAAAAAACAATGTACCAAAAAACCCAGAGATCTTCCTCCTAAGTAATATAAGAAACAAAGAATTTGGACTCGATTTGGATGGAGCACAAAAAAATTTGTTAAGATAGCCCTAGCTGAGGCAAAAAAATGTATTATGTCAACCTGGAAATTAGAAGACAACTTGAATATACAACAATGGTACATAGAAATTAATAAATGTATTCCATTAGTAAAAACAACATATAATTTAAGAAATAACATTACAATATTCGAACAAATATGGGAGCCATACATGAAATACAATAGAGAAATCCTACCATGGACTTCCACCGCCTAAAATGACAGAAGGAGAAGGTAAGGAAAAGAACTGACTCAGTAAAATTTCTTGTCTATTTTTATTAAGTGACAACATTATCTAACGGGTTTAATGTATCTTATAGATTGAACTTCAAATAAATGGGGAAGGGAGTGAGGGAGGGAAGGAAGGGAGGGGGGAACAAGGGGGAGAAAACGACACTGTATATATTTATGAAGAAAAATGTCTGTATGTATCTTGGTCAATATGGTTTATAGTGTGAAAAATAAAAAATTTAAAAAAAAAACAACCTCAACCTTCCCTACTTCACACCCACTACCCACTATTTTTTTTACATCCATGTGCCTGTCAGAGAGTCTTTTAAATGTCTTTATTGTACCAGCCTCCAGCACCACCCCGGCAGTGCATTCCAGACATCTACTACTCTGTCTTTTTTTAAATTACCTCTGACGTCTCACCTAAATTTTCCATCTCTCACCTTTAACAGATGTTCTCTGATATTTTCTACTGTTGCCTCAGGATAAATGTGTTGGCTGTCTACATAATCTTGTGGACTTCTATTAAGTTGCCTCTCATCCATCTTTGCTTCAAAGTGAAAATCACTATCCCTGTTAACCTTGCTTCATAAGACACGTTCTCCAATCCAGGGAACATCTTGGCAAATCTCTGTGTTCTCTCCATGAATTCTATATCCTTTCTCTAATGAGGTGACCAGAACTGAACATAATGTTCCAACTGTGGTCTAACCAGAGTTTATAGAGCTGCAACATTTACTCATGGCTCTTATTAAACTCAATCCTCCAACTAATGAAGCCCCACATCCCATAGATCTTCTTAACTACCCTATCAACCTGTGACGCAACCTTGAGAGATCTTTTGATTTGGACTCCAAGGCCCCTCTGTTCTTTCACATGTTAAGAATCCTGCCATTAACCATTTGCCTTCAAGTTCAAACTTCCAAAATCCATCACTTTGTACTTAGCTGGATTAAATGCTATCTGCCACTTCTCATCCCAACTCTGCATTTTGTCTATATCCTGTTGTAATCTATGACAAACTTCTACCCTATTCACAACATCTCCAATTTTCGTGACACTGCAAGCTTACCAACCTATCCTTGCACTTCTTTGTTCAGGTCATTTATAAAATTAATAAAGAACAGATGTCCCAGAACAGATCCTTGCGGGACTCCACTTGTCATTGACTTCCAGGCAGTATACGCTCCATCTACTACTACTGTTTACTTTCTGCAGTCCGTGCAGTCAAGGTTCCATGGCTCATGATTTTCTGAATGAATCTATTATAGGGGACCTTGTCAAATGTCTTAACTAACACATCAACTCTCCTGCCTTCATCAATTTATTTTGTGACTTACTCAAAAAAAATTCAATTAGACACATGAGACATGACCTGCCCCTAACAAAACTATGCTGACTATCCCTGAGAAGCATTTCTAAATGCTTTTAAATCCTGTCCCTAAGAATCCCCTCCAATTTGCCCATCACTGACATACTTTGTTGCTCCAAAGAGAAATGTTCTAATTCTGTCAACATTGCTTCATAAAACATGTTCTCCAATCCAGGATACATCCTGATAGATCTCTGCACCCTCTACAGAACATCTACATCCTTCCTGCAATTAGGTGACCAAAACTGAATGCAATACTTCAAGTGTGGTCTTGTGTCAAACCAGAGGTTTATAGAGCTGCAACATTACCTTGTGGCTCTTGAACTTAATCCACTGACTAATGAAGGCCAGCACACCATACACTTTCTTTACAGCCTCTCAACATGTGCATCGGAGTTAATGGATCTATGGACCTGGATCTCAAGATCTCTCTGTTCCTCTGCACTGTTAAGAATCCTGCTATTCATTATGTTCTATGCTTTCAAATTCAACCTTCTAATGTACATTACTTCACACTTAACTCCATTGAACTCCATCTGCCACTTCTGCGCCCATCTCTACATCCTGTTTATATCCCATGATGCCCTTGTACACTATCCACAACACCTCCAACCTTGGTATCATTTGCAGACTTACTGACATCCCTTCATTGCTTCATCCAAGTCATTTATAAAAATCACAGAGTAGGGCTACCAGAACAGACCCCTGTGGAATGCCAATAGTCACCATATACTACCACCTTCTGCAGGCAAGCCAAGACAAACCCTAGCAGCAAAGGTTCCAAGTGACCCATACTTTATGACTTTCTGAATCCTACCATGGGGGACCTTGTCAAATGTCTTACTAAAATTCATGGAGAAGACACTTGCTTCCTTCCCTTCATTGATTTCATATGTCACATCCTTGATAAATTCAATTTGGCTCATGAGGCATGACATGCCCTCACAAAGCCATGCTGACTATCCCTGAGAAGACTATGCTTGTACATCCTCTCCCTAGGAATCCTCTCCAACAGTTTGCCCACCACTGATATAAGAATATAAGACGCACTGCACTTCAAAGCATTTCCTTTGCCTTCTTAGTTATCCTTAATCTTTTCTTTCCTTCTCTCTCCATCTTGGATCCCAATCCCAGTTGACTAGTTTAAAGCCTGGGTGAATCCATAGCAAATCTTCCTGCGAGAATATTGGCACCTCCCCCCAAGTTCAGGTGAAACCAGTCTCTTGTACAGGTTACCTCTGCCCCAGAATAGATCCTAATTTTTAAAAAATTTGAAATCATCCCTCCTGCACCAACTCTCACTGGCATATGGCACTGTTAGTAATCTAGAGATTACCACCTCGAAGGCCCTACTTATAATTTTGGTCCTAACTCCCTGAATTCATTTTGTAAGAAGTCATCCCATTCCCTGCCTAGATCATCAGTACCAATAAGCACCATAACTTCTGAGTGCTTGCCTTCCCTTTTAAGAATGCTGTGAACAATCTGAAATGTCCCTGACCCAGGTGCCTGGGAGGCCACACACTATCCAGGAGTTTTGATACTGCTCACTGAATTCTCTGTCACTCCCTCTGACTATTGAATGTTGCGCCGTTGTGTAAGAAAGGCTACAATGATAATTCCTTAAATTTAAAGATTTTAATGAATAAGAATAAGTCTGGATCTTGTGGGAAAGTAATAATTTGGAAGGGGTAATTTGGAGAAGTAAGTACACAATGGACATGTGGGAATTGTTTAAGGACCAGCTGAGTCCAAGACTGGCATGTTCTAGTAAGGAGAGCAGGATGGCAAACCTTGAATGATGAGAGAGGTTGTGAAGTTAGAAAAAAAAGCATATGTAAGGTTTAGGAACTAATATTAGATATAACCCCCAAGGAATAAAAAGATGGTGTGAAAGAGCTCATGCTGGGCATTAGGAAGGCAAGAAGTGGACGTGCAATGTCCCAGGTATGTTGGATTAAAGACATTCCCAAGGCACTTTTTTACTGTCGAGGAATACTAGGGAGAGGATAGGACAAAGAAAGGAATTTATACTTGAATTCAGAGGAAGTGGAATAAAATTAGTACTTTGCGTCAGTATTCACTAAGGAGAAGGACATAGAGGATTATGAGAGCAATATGGAGAAGGACATAGAGGATTATGAGAGCAGTGTGGAGAATGCCAATGCATTGAACATTTTGAATTCAAGAAAGATGTGGTGCTTTTGAAGAATATTATGTCTCATTCTGTCTTTTAGGTGGTGGAGGTCCGTGGTAGGACTTCTCTGTTGTGTTCCATGTACGGTTCCCAAATTTGTTTGAATACTGTGATGTTATTTCTTAAATTATATGTTATTTTTTCCAATGGAATACATTTATTCATTTTTATGTACCATTGCTGTATTCTCAGGCTATCTTCTGATTTCCAGGTTGACATGATACATTTTTTTGCTACAGCTAAGGCTATCATAATAAATCTTTTTTGTGCGCCATCCAAATCGAGTCCAAGTTCTTTACTTCTTATATTACTTAGAAGAAAGATCTCTGTATTTTTTGGTATGTTGCTTTTTGTGATTTTATTTAATACCTGATTTAGATCTTCCCAAAACTTTTCCACTTTCTCACATGCTCAAAATGTATGTACCATTGTTCCCATTTCCTTCTTACAGTGACAACATCCCTCTGATAATGTTGGGTCCCATTTATTTAACTTTTGGGGCGTGATATATAACCTGTGTAACCAATTATATTGTATCATGCGTAACCTCATGTTGATTATATTCTTCATAGTTCCAGGCATAACTTTTCCCATATTTCATTTTTAATCTTTTATGTTTAAATCTTTTTCCTACTTTTGTTTGGGTTTATAGCTTATTTCATCATTTTCCTTCTTTTGCAGCTTGATGTACATGTTCGTTAAAAATTTTTTTATTATCGTTGTTTCTGTAATCGCATATTCAAAGCTGCTTCCTTCTGGTAATCTCTGTCTGTTTCCCAATTTGTCCTTTAAGTAGGCTTTCAGTTGATGATATGCAAACATTGTACCATGAGTTATTCCATATTTGTACTTCATTTGTTCAAATGATAATAAATTATTTCCCAAAAAACAATTTTCTATTCTTTTAATTCCTTTTCTCTCCCATTCTCTAAAGGAAAGGTTATCTATTGTGAAAGAGATTAGTTGATTTTGTGTCAATAATAATTTTGGTAGTTGGTAATTTGTTTTTTTCCTTTCTACTTGAATCTTCATCCACATGTTGAGTAAATGATGCAGTCCTGGTGAACTTTTATATTGCACCAGTTTTTCATTCCACTTATAAAGTATATGTTTTGGTACCTTCTCCCCTATTTTATCTAGTTCTATCTTAGTCCAATCTGGTTTTTCCCTTGTCTGATAAAAATCTGATAGATACCTTAATTGTGCTGCTCCATAATAATTCTTAAAGTTTGGTAGCTGCAAACCACCTTGTTTGTACCACTCTGTTAATTTATCTAACGCTATCCTCGGTTTCCCCCCTTTCCATAAGAATTTCCTTAGTTCATTGAAGAATTTCCCTGTTAAGGGAATTGGTAACGATTGAAATAGGTATTGTATCCTTGGGAAGACATTCATTTTAATGCAATTTACCCTTCCTATCAATGTTAGTGGCAATTCTTTCCAGTGTTCTAAGTCATCCTGTAATTTCTTCATTAATGGCTGATAATTTAATTTGTATAGATGGCCTAGATTATTATCTAGTCTAATACCTAGGTATTGATTGCTTGTGTTTGCCATTTAAATGGTGATTCTTTTTTAAACTTTGTGAAATCCGCATTATTCATCGGCATCACTTTACTTTTATTTGTGTTGATCTTGTACCCCGATATTTCTCCATCTTCCTTCAATTTCTTATGTAGTTCTTTTATTGATATTTCTGGTTCTGTTAAGTGTACTATGATGTCATCTGCAAATAAACTGATTTTATACTCTTTCTCCTTTATTTTTATCCCTTTTATTTTATTTTCTTATCAGTTCTGCCAATGGTTTTATTGCTAAAGCAAACAGTGAGGGGGATAGTGGACATCCCTGCCTAGTTGTCCTACTTAATTTAAATTGGTTCAATACAAATCCTACTGTCACCTTCGCCAATGGTCCCTTATATAATGCTTTAATCCAATTAATATATTTTTCTGGAAGGTTGAATACTTTGAATAAATAATTCCATTCTACCCTGTCAAAGGCTTTTTCTGCATCTAAAGCAACAGCCACTGTTGGTATCTTATTTCCTTGAACTGCATGGATTAAATTAATGAACTTACAGACATGATCTGCTGTTCGTCTTTTCTTAATAAATCCAGTTTGATCTTGTTTTACTATTTTTGCTACACAGTTGGCCAATCTGTTTGCTAATAGTTTTGCTATTATCTTATAATCTGAATTAAGTAGAGATATTGGTCTATATGATGCTGGTGTTAGTGGATCCTTCCCCATCTTTGGTATTACTGTAATTATTGCTGTTTTACATGAATCTGGCAAGTTTTGTGTTTCTTCTATCTGGTTCATTACTTCCTGGAGAGGAGGAATTAATAACTCTTTAAATGTTTTATAGAATTCTATTGGGAATCCATCCTCTCCAGGCGTTTTATTGTTTGGCAGCTTTTTATAATATATCCTGTATTTCCTCTATTTCAAATGGTTTTATCAATTTGTTTTGTTTCTCTTCTTGCAATTTCGGTTGTTCAATTTTAGCTAAAACTCATCTATCTTGTTATCTTTCTCCTTGATCTCAGTTTGGTGTAATTGTTCATAGAATTCCTTAAAGTTTTAATTATTCTCTGTTGGGTGAGATGTAATTTGTTTGTCCTTTTTCCTTGATGCCAATACAGTTCTTTTAGCTTGTTCTATTTTAAGTTGCCAGGCTAATATTTTGTGCATTTTTTCTCCTAGCTCATAATACTTTTGCTTTATTTTCATTATGTTCTTCTTCATCGTATATGTTTGTAATGTTTTGTATTTTATTTTTTTGTCCGCCAATTCTCTTCTTTTTGTTGTATCTTCCCTTGTTGCTAGTTCTTTTTTTGTACTTACTATTTCCTTTTCCAACTGTTCTATTTCCTGATTGTAGTCCTTTTTCATCTTCGTTACATAACTTATTATCTGCCCTCTGATGAAGGCTTTCATTGCATTCCATAATATAAATTTATCTTTCACTGATTCCGAATTTATTTCAAAATATGTTTTAATTTGGCGTTCAATAAACTCTCTAAATTCCTGTCTTTTAAGTAGCATGGAGTTTAACCTCCATCTATATATTCTTGGTGGGATGTCCTCCAGTTCTATTGCTAATAACAGGGGTGAATGATCAGATAGCAATCTAGCTTTATATTCCGTTTTCCTAACTCTTTTTGAATATGGGCTGACAACAGGAACGTGTCAACCCTTGAGTATGTTTTATGTCTACTCAAATAATATGAGTATTCCTTCTCCCTTGGGTGCTGTCTCCTCCATATATCCATAAGTTTCATTTCCTGCATTGATTTAACCATAAATTTGCCCACTTTATTCTTTTTCCTAGTCTTTTGTCCAGTTTTATCCAACTTTGGGTCCAAATTAAGGTTAAAATCCCCTCCTATCAATATATTTCCCTGCGTATCTACAATCTTCAAAAAATATCTTGCTTAAACTTTTGATCCTCTTCAATAGGTGCATATATATTGATCAATTTCCAGAATTCTGAATATATCTGACACTTTATCATTACATACCTCCCTGCTGGATCTATTATTTCCTCCTCTATTTTGATTGGTACATTTTTATTAGTTAATTAAGCTATACCTCTAGCTTTTGAATTATATGATGCTGCCGTTACGTGCCCTACCCAGTCTCTTCTTAATTTATTATGTTCCACTTCAGTTAGATGCATTTCCTGCACAAATGCTACACCTATTTTTTTATTTTTTTCAGTAAATTTAATAGCTCCTTCCTTTTAATTTGGTTATGTATTCCATTAATATTTATAGTGATATAGTTCAACATAGACATCTCATACTCTGTTTACACCTAATTTCCGCTTCCTCACCACCATTTTTCCCCATTTTCATCTCAATAGACAATAGACAATAGGAGCTGGAGTAGGCCCTTCGGCCCGTCGAGCCAGCACCGCCATTTTACAGATCATGGCTGATCACTACCATCAGTACCCCTTTCCAGCCTTATCCCCATAACCCTTAACTCCTTTGCCCACTAGAGTCTTATCTAACTCTCTTTTGAACATAATCAGCGAATCTGCCTCTACCACCCTCTGTGGCAGAGCATTCCACAGATTCACACTTCTCTGGGTAAAAAAATGTTTTCTCATCTCCGTCCTAAAGGGCCTACCCTGTATTCCTAAACTATGCCCTCTAGTCCTCGTCTCCCCCATCACTTTTCCCTTTTTGAACTCAATGTATGACAACACTTGTAAAACATAAAATACATCAACAACTCCCACATCTAAAATTCCTTTCACCTCATGTGTACCCCCCCTCTCTGAGTTGCCCCTTGTCCCTTGCGGGGCAACCACAACTCCCCTCTCCATTTGGATTGTGAACCCATTCGCAAGTGTCAACTGATTTTGCAGTGACTGGTATTCTCTCCCACCCAACCCCCTCCAGAAAAGACTTTTATCTTCACATTTAACAAAGCTCACCCTCTTTTTTCCCCTCTTTTTTTTTCTCCCCCTTACTTCTCTTTTCTTTTCCTTTAGTTCTTACTTATACATTATTTTTACATCTTTATATGTAGTTTGTCGTTGTTCTTCATTCTTGTTACATCTCTTCATCTCTCATTCTGTCCTGCAGGCGTTCTGCAAATTTTCGTGCTTTCTCCAGATCCGAGAACAGTCTGTTTTGCACCCCCAGGATAAATATTTTAAGCGCAGCTGGATATCTTAACATAAATTTATAGCCTTTTTTCCATAGGATCAATTTTGCTGTGTTAAACTCCTTCCTCTTCCTTCGGAGTTCAAAACTTATGTCTGGGTAAAAAAATATTTTTTGACCCTTGTATTCCAACGGTTTTTTGTCTTCTCTAATTTTATTCCTTGCCCTCTCCAATATATTTTCTCTTGTTGTTTATCTTAGAAATTTTACTAAAACGGATCATGGTTTTTGTTGTGGCTGTGGTTTCTGGGTTAGTGTTCTGTGTGCCCTTTCTATTTCCATTCCTTCCTGTATTTCTGGTATTCCCATGACCTTTGGGATCCATTCTTTTATAAATTCTTTCATATTTGTGCATTCTTCATCTTCCTTTAGGCTGACTATCTTTATGTTGTTTCGTCTACTATAGTTTTCAATTATATCAATCTTCTGAGCTAATAACTCTTGTGACTCTTTAACTTTCTTGTCACTGTCTTCCAATTTTCTTCTTAAGTCATTCACTTTCATTTTACAGCCATTTCTCGTTCTTCCACATTTTCTAATCTTTTCCCTATTTCTGTCATGACCAGCTCTATTCTACTCACTTTTTCTTCTGTACTTTTCATTTCACTAAATTCTAATGTCAACCATTCTTTTAATGCTTTCATTTGTTCTTGAAAACATTTTTTTATCTATATACTGTCCATCTATTTTACTTTCTATTCCTCTGTGCAGAGCTTGGTCTTCTTCTTCTTCTGTGTCTGCACCTGTGTTTGTGTCTTCCACTTCTCTTCCTTGTATCTGTATCTCTTCTGACTTTCTTGTTGAGCTGCTTGCCTCAGTTTGCTGGGTGTTTTTTTGCATAGCTTCTTGCTGTTGGTCCTCTTCTTCTGGGCTAGTTATCTGTCGGGCTTCCTTTTGCTGTTTTTCTTTCCTATCACTCCCTTTCCTGTCATTTTCCTCTTCTTCCAGCTGAGAGTCCTGCTGTCGGGCATCACTCAGCTGGTCGCGCTCTGTAAGTTTGCTCCTCAGCTGGGTCCCCCTCCCGTCGGTATTTTCGTTTTCCTTAGTCTGCGCATTGCGCACTTCTGTTTGGCTCAAAGAGCCACTTTTGCAGTCCAACGGTCGGGAGGTCACGACTCTGCGTGGTCACCACTAACCTCGGGGAGCTGGCTCCTCTGTCCATGGCGGCTCCCTGCCTCTTCATGCAGGTAAGGCCTTCTCCTTTCTCTTCCGGCGTCTTTTCTTCTTTTTTTCGTGTTGTTTTTACTTTTTCCTTCTTGGGTGGCATTTTCTTTCTTTTCTCCACACCTTTATCTTTTATTTGTTGTGTTTTGTGTTTCTTTAACTTTGTGTTTTCTTCACTTTATTTCTTCTTTTCTGGAGAGGGCTAGTATTCTCCTACCGGCCACTACTCCATCACCTGACTCCTCCCGGATAAATATCATGTTGAAGCAGCAGGGCTTTTAGCTTAATTTGTCATCATGTTTGTTGCAGCCGCTGTGGGCTGAAGGGTCAGTTGATAAATTTTTCTATGTTCCATGCAAGCCTGGGAACTATAGCCTTGTGATTGTGTCAGTTGTAGGTAAGTTAGTGGAGGGACAACCAAGGGACAATATCTACATACACTTTGAAAAGAAAGGGCTGCTTAATCAGCATGGGCTTTGTGTATGGGATGTCGTTTCACCAATTTAAGGATATTGATGAGGGCAAGACAGTAGTTATCTGCATGAACTTTAGCAAGACCTTTGATAAATTCCTACATGGTAGGCTGATCCAAAACATTAGATTACATGGGATCCAGGATGAGCTGGCCAATTGGATATAAGATTGGCTTAGTGGTGATTAATTGTTTTTCAGATTAGAGCCCTGTGACAAATGGTGTGCCATAGATATTTGTTGAGTCCACTGTTGTTCATGATTAAGAGTATTAATGATTAAGAGTAGACCTATATTCTCCAAAGTCCAGGAGAGTGAGAGGTAATATAATTGAAACTAATTATTACAGGGCCTAATTGACTTTTTCAGGACTTAGATAGGGTTGATAGTTACAGTTTTCTTTCCCTGGATAGGAGAGTATAAGATCAGAAGGTATAGATTGAAGGTGAGAGGGGGAACATTTAAAGTTTTTCACCCAGAAGGTGAGAGGGGGAACATTTAAAGTTTTTCACCCAGAAGGTGGTAGTAGATGGAATGAACAGCTAGAGGAGGTGGTAGAAGTAGGTAGAATTGCAATGTTTAAAAAACATTTGGATATGTACATATATAGGAAAGATTTAGAGGAATATGGCCCAAATGCAGGCAAATTGAATTGGTGCTAGACAGGTATCTTGGTTGGCATGGACGTCGGGACAAAGGATCTGTTTCAATACTGCAGAATCTATGAATCTAAAAAAAGCCAACCCACTAATTTTCAAATATTTGGAATGTGGCAGGGAAGCAGAGTACCTGAAGGACAATGATATAGTCACAGGTAGAACATGCAAACGAGTTGGTGTTGCAAACTTCTATTTTTTAGTGAGTGGTTATTTTGAGGATGGAACAGATTGCAATACACTCACAGAGTTCATAACATTTTCAGACAGCTTGGCACCTGTAAGTAACTTGAATCCAAAATCATAAACAAAAGAACAAAGGTCGTTATTCCAGGACACTCAAAGAGAGTGGTGAGGATATTTAGAAGTCATATGCTTATGAGTAATGTTTTTGGGAAATTGAAGCAGAAAATGAAAATCATTATGATCAAGCAAATCATATGATTGAGACACTTGAAGGAGCAAGATTGATAATAAATAACCAGAGATCTGCAAGATCCAGAGAAGTGAAGGACTTTGTATGAGATGGACACTTCTGCTGTTTTCTCCCTGTCAGAGGAAAACAGTGATCTACTGTGACCATTCTAATGGTCATTTTTGATTGACCCGTATCTGGGTAAAGAAGCAAGATCATTCTTCTATTTGGATCGTGACCATTCTCATGTTTATTTCATTTGATCCTTGCCTAAGTCTTTGAAAGCATTGTGGAAGTTGCATATTTCGTTTTCCCCTACGTGAGGAAGAGGGGATTTGTGACCATCATTCATATGAAAGAAAATTTCTCTGGAAGAAACTGTAGGGATTTGTGAGTTTTGAACTGTTTGATCATGTAGTGTCTTACCTATTTTGTAATTACTTCTGAACAACAGTTTAGAAGTTCTGAGTTTCAACACAAAGTTTTAAAACTGAACTTTGAATTGACTTTTCAGAATTGTGCCTAAGCTGTAATGGTTTGGGTAACTCACACTCTCACACATAGTTGGGGTTAAGTTTAGATTTAAGTAAGATGTTATATTATTAGTATTTATTAATAAAAATATTGTTTTAAAAATACTATTGTCAAAAATCTTAATTCCTAGACAATTTCATTCATCATAGTTTGCATCTAAAATGGTGGGATGGAATAAATGATTGAGTAGAATAGGACTAGTAAATATAAATTTGAAAAAATAAATCTTCAGTCTATGTCTCATTATTAAATTTTTTGTTAGTTTTGGAATAGAGAGAGGTAAAGGTGAGCCAATACTGTCCGTAAGGAAGTATTCTTAAGGGATTTCAATTCTGTTTCCATCCAATTGGGGCAGTCATCTCAATGATCAAACTAAGAACAATAACGTATTCCTGTGTTCATTGCCCAATAATAAAATCTAAAATTAGATAATGACAGTCCTTCATCATTTCTTGTGTTCTGGAGATAAATTTTATTTATTCTTGGTTTCTTTCCTTGCCATATATATGACATAATAGATGATTCCAAGGTGTCAAAGAAAGACATAGAAATAAAAAATTGATAATGATTGAAATATAAAAATCTTGGTAAAATATTCATTCGTAATTGAATTAATACGGCTTATCATAGTTCAAGAAAGTGGTGACCATCCACTTTTAGTCTGATTAAATAAAACTACAAAGTTTTCTTGAGAGGTTTTTAAAATTCTTAGTTATCATTATACCTAGATATTTAAATTGATGTTTCACTATTTTAAAAGGATCATTAGAATATAGAGTATATGGGCTTTTTAGTGGTAATAGTCTGTTCTTATGCAGATTAAGTTTATATACTGTGAATTTACTAAAGCATCTAAGTAATGACAATATCTTTGGTATGGATACCTCTGGAGTGGACACAAAATGTAAAAGGTCATCTGCATATAGAGATGACCTATATTCAATAGGTCCTCTAAACAAGCCTCTAAAATCTTCATTTTCTTGTATAGCAACAGCTAGCAGTGCAATCACTAAATCAAAAAGCAGAGGGCTTAGGGGGCAACCCTGCCTCGTGCCTCGATGTAATTTTAAGAACTTTGATTTTTGAGAATTCATACGAATTGATGCTATTGGAGATGCATATAAAACGGATATTGAGAACTAAGAGTCAATTTTAGATGCAAACTATGAAGAATGGAATCTTTTATGAATTGAGTTTTAACAATATTTTTAATCCAACAAAATTTTGCATCTTTACAACAACTGACAATGAAATTTAATATGCCAAATATAGACTTATTTAGATATGATCAAATTAGATATTTTATTTGTTCTAAATTTTCAGTATTTCTATAGCTTCCAGATCAGAATTTCATAGATGAATGTTTTGAATTACAATTTGTACATAAAGGTATAATATCCGCCTTATATTATAAAATATTGAATATAAAAACAGTCTCTTTTGGATCAAAACTGAATGGGAGAATGATCTCACAAGAGAGGTTAAGATTACAAGTGGCTAACAAGAGAGGTTAAGGATATAATAAAAGCAAAAGGGAGGGTATACAAGAAAGCAAAAAATTAGTGGAAAAATGAAGGACTGGGTAACTTTTAAAAGCTTACAGAAAGGGACAAAGAAAGTCATTAGGAAAGAAAAGATGAATTATGAAAGGAAGTTGACAAATAACATACAAAAGGATACTAAGAGTTTAAAAAAATATATATAAAGAGTAAAAGAAACATGGGTAGATATTGGACCGATTGAAAATGATGCTGGATAAATTATAAGGGGTAACAAAGAGATGGCAGAGGAACTAAATGAATATTTTGCATCAGTCTTCACTGAGGAAGACAATAGCAATATACCTGATAGTTAGAGGTCTCAGGGAATAGAATTAAGTACAGTGAGGATTATTGAGAGGTAGTGCTTTGTAAGTTGAATGGACTGAAGGTAGATAAGTCTTCTGGGCTGGATGAGGTGCACCCATGGGTTCTGAAGGAGGTGGCTTTGGAGATTGTGGAAACATTGGAATTGATTTTTCAGAAATCAATAGCTTCTGGCATAGTTCCAGAGGATTTGAAGGGAGTAAATGTAGTTCCTCTGTTGAAGAAAGGGGGTAGACAGAAAAAAGGAAATTATAGGCCTATTAGTCTGACGTCTGTAGATGAAAAGTTATTGGCATTGATTCTCAAGGACGAGGTTATTAAATATCTTAAGGAGCATGGCATGATAGGTGCAAGCTGGCATGATTTCATGAAGGGAAGATCCTGCCTGACCAACCTAATGGAATATTTTGAGGAAATCTCAAGTAGGATGGACAAGGGATAGACTGTGGATGTTGTATATTTGGATTTTCAAAAGACCGATAAGGTGCCTCATAAGAAGCTGCTTAATAAGATGAGAGCCCATTGAGTTACAAGAAATATATTAGATTGGGTAGAGCTTTGGCTGATAGGCAGAAAGCAAAGGGTGGGAATAAAGGGATCCTGATCTGGTCGGTTCTTTTCACAATGTATATTGATGATTTAGATTATGGAGTGAATGATTTTGTGGCCATGTTTGCAGATGACATCAAGATAGGTGGAGGAGTAGGAAGTATTGAAGAAACTGAAAGGTTGCAGAGAGATATGGACAGCTTAGGAGAGTGGGCAAAGAAATGGCAGATGAGATATAATGTTGAGAAATGTACGGTTGTACATTTTGGAAGAGGAAATAAACAGGCAGATTATTATTTAGATTGGGAGAACATTCAAAATTTGTGGGCCCTTGTGCAAGATGACCTAAAGGTTAACCACCAGGTTGGATTGGCAGTAAAGAAAGCGAATGCTATGTTGGTATTCGTTTCAAGGGGAATAGTGTATAAGAGTAAAGAGGTGTTGATGAGGCTCTGTGAGACACTGTGAAGTCTCATTTGGTGTACCGTGTGCAGTTTTGGGCCTAAAAAGGATGTAATAATGTTGGAGAGAGTACAGAAAAAATTTACTAGGATGATTCCAGGAATGCAAGAGCTAACGTATAAGGAACGATTAGTGGCTCTTGTACTCTATTCATTGGAGTATAGAAGAATGAGAGGGGCTCTCATTGAAACATTTAGAATGCTGAAAGGATTGGACAGAGTAGATGTGATTTGGATGTTTCCCTTATTGGGTGAATCTAGGACAAGAGGGCACAGTCTTAGAATAAGAAGGTACCCATTTAAAACAGATGAGGAGGAATTTCTTTAGCCAGAGCGATGTGGATTTGTGGAATTCATTGCCACATACATCTGTGGAGGCCAGATCATTGGAGTTTAAGAGGGGGATTGGTAGATATCTAATTATTCAAGGGATATGGGAAAAAGGCTGGAACTTGGAACTACTGTAGTTGTGAGAACTAGCTCAGAGTGAATTTGCAGAACAGACAGAAGGGCCAAATGGCCTACTTCTGTTCCTTTTTTCTTGTGATCTTCAGAAGAAGATTGATTTCAATTTTGGCTCTTATCCATGACTCTCATCTCTATGCACTAGGCACAGCTTGATTCAATTTAAAGTGGTGTATAGAGTACATTTTTCTAAAATTAAGCTCGCTTGAATCTCCCCAGATATCAACTCATTGTCTGACAAATGTAAAACAGTTGAAGCCTCTTTGATATCTATGTTTTGGTTTTGTCCTGATTTATCAGAATATTGGACAGCTATTTTCAGAACATTTTCAGCCATTTTTGGGATCAATCTAGATCCATGTCCATTGATTGCAATGTTTGGGTTCTCCAGTGATGTAAATGTATATTTAATGTCTAATCAAAAAAAGGTCTTAACATTTACTACATTACTGGCTAGAAAATGGAAAGGGGACTTGCTACCCACCCATAGACAGTGGTCACTGGATATTATGTCCTTTCTCAGTTTGGAAAATATCAGATATTTTTATGAAGATTAAGATCTCTTTCATTAAGACTTGGGGTTCATTTATAGCTTACTTTCATAATTGGAATGATCAAGGTGTAGCGATACAGTTAATGGGCATGTTTCGTGGGATCTCTGGAGGCTGATGCTTGATTTCAAGTCTGCTTGAATACCAATTTCAACCTTGTTTGGTGGATGGGGTTAGATCTTTTTTTCCCTTTTTCTTTTATTTACTATTCACTCTATGTTTAGATATTATTTCTATATGATATAACAATCCAAATATATATTCTATTAAATTTATATGGACTTGTATGATTGTATGATAAAATTCAATAAAAATACCATTGTCTTGGTGACTTTCTGTTGCTGCTTCTCTATGATGTAACATTGGGTAAACATTGTTGTTTGGAATTTCACTCCAATCATTTTTGCACTCTACAATTAGGTCCTACTTTCATGAACATTTGAAGAAAAAGTTACCATCCATTAATCCAAGTGCTCTTCAAACATTGGATTGTTTAATGCAAGAGATTCAAAATACTGGTCAGGCAGATCCTGAAATTCTGAAGAATTGTGAGGTTGGTCATTCTGGAAATTATTTTTTTTAAACTATGAATAAATGTACCACTGGATATGTTTGAAAGTCAGATTAGCTGAGGTTTTATTCATGAGCTGCTCTGATTTGTAATTGTTTTAACATGATGGATCATGCTTTTTCTACTTTATCTTTTCATTGCAGAATTTAAATGTTTTGTGTTTTTAAAAAAAACACTTCAATTTATTATGCTGTAAAGACACATTTTAAAATCAAACCTTAAGTTGGTTCCTTTAACTTTGTTCTGAAATTTTCACACTTATCTTTTAGCTTTGTAGGGGATGGGGAAGGTAAACTATTTTAAATTTTGATGTCAGTTGTCCATTTGCACTCAAAATTATTTACTGATGCAGGGTTATAGTAGGAATGGAAAAAAACATGTACTTTAAATTTTGGCATACAAGTCATGAAACCCAAAAAAACTCAAAAAAATGGGGGGGGGGGGGGGGCTCAACTGATATGCCAGATATACTTTTGAGACCTTAAATTCAGTTCAAAATCCAATCCATGGTGATCTGGCATATCAGCTGACCCAAGAAAAAAGCGATTCGGCATATATGTCAACCTATGAAAAGCAGATTCGGTGTACAAGTCGACCATTGAAAAACAAAACAAAAACTGACTGGGACAGATTTTCATTGAGATTTTTTTTAAACAACACAATTAAAATTCTTCAAAATCACTATATCGTCAGAAAACAACAACACATTTAGACCCTTCAAAATCACTCTCGTTATCAGTGTCTGAGGCAAAGATGGCAGCAAGCACATCCATATTCTCACTGTTTAAACAGTCGTTGTATGAGTCCCAGTGTGTATCTGATGAGGCAGTTACAGCTTCATCGTTGGTGTTCCATAATAAATCATCTTCTGTGCCATCAATTGCATAAATATTGCACTTTTTGAACAATTTTATCAGAGTCTCTACTTTAATTTTGCCCCATGCCTTCAGCACAAAGTTAGACAGCACATCAAGTGATGCAGGATGCATGCCCCACCTTTTGTAAATGACTTTTCTGCTCTCACGCACATGGTCTTTAAATGGCTTGTTCAAGTAAACATCAAGAGGTTGCAGTATAGATGTCAAACCACCCGGGATAACCGCCATGTAAGTATTATGTAGAGCAAATCTACTTTTAGTATTCTCAGTTAAGTGGCTACGAAACATATCCAAGACCAGCAAACTCCGTTCTTTGCATAAACTGTCTGGCTGCTTGTTCCACACATTGTCTCTCCATAGTTTTACACCATTTTCATCTATCCATCGTTTTTTTATGAAAATGTACAAGAATACTTGCATGGAATTTTATTTTGGGTTTAATTTTGCATTTGAAGATTACTGTAGGTCTTCATCGCATTGGCCATGCATGATAACACCATGGTAAACCTATTCCTTTCATGGTCTGTACTTCTGGTTTGCACAGTTTTAACACCTTTCTATTCCACTGTTCTATTGTCTATCATGTCAAAATTCATGAGCGTTTCGTCCATATTTTTGATATTTGCCAAAGAAAACTTTGTTTCTGCCAATTATGAATAATAAACTGGTGAAAACTTAAACTTTATGATCAAGATCTTTTGGTAGTTTCTGTGCAATACCAGATTTTTCCTGTTTATGAAATGGTTGCACCAGCTACTGTAGCCTCAAATCTTTACTGAGGTCTGAGTACGACTTTGCCCACTGCAGTGTAAATATTATTATTTTATTTTGGCTTACTATGTAGCAGTCTTGCCTTTGATCACATACTCATTCTGCAACATAATTTTCCAACCCTGGCCAATGAGTGATTCCTTTTCTCAACAAACATTGCCCTTTTGGTATTTTTCTTAAAGTCTCTTCTTTCTTCTTCCAATCTCTTACCAACTTCTATATGTTGATGAACCCTCCATGATAGCAATCATCTCCAGCCAATGGCCAGCAGATCAATCTGCACGGTCTAGGGGAGTCAACGTATACACTAGTCAATGGCCCATCTCAGGCATCTCAATCTTTGGGGGTCAACTTGTATGCTGATCAATAGGGCAACTCAGGCATCCAGAAAATGTGGGTCGACTTGTACACCGGATGCATCATAAAACCCTTAAAATAAGACTGAAAAATGGGGTTGACATATGCCAGTTGACTTGTACGCTGAAATATACAGTATTTTCCTTAAAAACCAGGCACCTTTGATATGACAGTAGATGTAGCAGCCAGTTTGCACATAGAAAAATTCCACAAAACTGCAATTGATAAGAAGGATCACTTATCACACTTTGATATCATTTGAAACCTTAGGCTTAGAATTTTGCCAATTTTTCTGCTCTTTCATAAGAAATGATTATTTTTATGTTTATCCACCCACCTGAACAGAGAGTTAGGGCCAGGGTAATGTTCCACCCATAAGTCAATGTTTCGAACATTAAAGCACTAAAATACTTCCTCTTTAATGTACTTACTGTAAGTTATGGAATTAAATTGAACCTGCAATCCCTAACTCCGAGGCTTTCAATTAGTCAAGACCTCTAGCATCACCTCCCAAAGAACATAATGTGCATTGCTGAGTGTTACAGAGTTTTGTAAATGTATTGGTGAGGTTAATTATTGCATCGAATTAAATAAGTACTGATGAAGATAACGTGCACTTTTTTGTGAATTGTCAGGTCAGGTGGTTGCAGCTCTTTAAACTGGTGGAGAAACAATACCAAGACCAGATATTGTCTCAACAGGACCAATATCAATGTCAGATTCAAGTGAGTAAAGTGTATATTATTGCATTTTGCTGACTATGTAAAGCTTATTAAAGTCAAGAAAGTCCTCACTGCTCAATGGAGTTTGATCCACATTGAACACAAACAGTTAACATGAAGAACTTTTAGATCAGCTGTAGTATGCATGCAGGAAAATCTTGTACAATGAGGTACCCAGAGGATTTTCGTCATGCCAATTAAATTTTCTTTTTTTTTCTCTTCTACTTTGTGGTCTTGTTTGATTGCAGTTTGTAATTGAATTCAGAATCTGGAGAACTTTAATGGGTAAACCTGTCTTCCTATCTCAATTCTGGTAATCTCACTTGTTTTCTAAACAAAATATATGTACTATTTGATGAGGGTTCATAATTTGTCATAACTTCTTATTTACAACAATGTCATTTTTCTACATTTGCCAAGAAGAGAGCAGCTTACTCCCTCCATACCAGATGTTTGACATGTGTACAGCAGGCTAGACTATACCAAAGGAAAGAGAAAAGCCAAGCCTCAGATGGAAATGTCTCGTTCTGATG
Source organism: Narcine bancroftii (assembly GCF_036971445.1). Classification (NCBI taxonomy): domain Eukaryota; kingdom Metazoa; phylum Chordata; class Chondrichthyes; order Torpediniformes; family Narcinidae; genus Narcine; species Narcine bancroftii. Next base: position 195,991,407 of record NC_091472.1, read on the forward strand.
CAGAGAAAACAAGTTACTTTTAAATTCTAGATGGCTTGCACTACCTCTCCATTGTAATAGGTCGGCTTGGAAGAGGAGAATTAAAGTGGCAGGCATAAAGAATCTTGGGTTGCTTGTGTGGACTAAATGTAGGTGTTCCACAAAACAATCACTCAGTCTGTTTGGTTTCTTCATTGTAAAGGAGGCCACATTATTAGCACTCAATGTCTTTCACTTGACTGGAAGAAATGAATTACTGCTTCACCTGTAAAGACTGACTGAGTTACCAAATGTGGGTAAGGTAAGAGGTGAAAGGTCATTGCCTTTCTGCAGTTGTATGGGAAAATGATGCAAAATGAAGACCCATTCAGGGAGGTTCCTTCAAAAGGAATGGTTCCTTCAAAATGTGGATAGGGGGCCGAGGAGAATTGTATGTTTAGTGATTGGAATTGGTGGAAATAGAGAGGAACGATCCTAAGATTCTGGAGGGGAACTCTACCCATGTGAGGAGATGACAGCAGAGGAAATAGATAAATGTCCTTTGTGATGGAGGTATGTTCATGGTTCAGGAAGTAGGATAATATATTAGAACCTCCTGCGCTGAAAATCTTAACATCATAGCAAATATGAAGGAAACTGAGGAGATGAGAGAATGGATTGGATTGCAAAGGATACAATGGGAGACGAATTCTAGTCAAGATTGGTTTGACACAAACACAGTTCAAGATGGGGAAGTATGATAGTTTATTGCTTTTGGGCACAAATGCTACAGGTGTGATGGAGTTGGAAGTAAGCTGGGGGGAGGGGTTTGCATTTTTGATTAGAGAGAACATCACAGCAGTACTTGGAGAGGATATTCCTGGGGGATTGTCTAGTGAGGCTATAGAAATTAGAAAGGAACACAGGCCCAAATAGTCAGCAGGAACTAGAGAAGTTTAATGTGTAGGGAGATCGCAGATAGATGTAGGAATACTGGAGATGTAATGATTTTAACTTCCCTAATCTGAACTGGGACTATCTTGGTGCTAAGGAGTTGAATGGAGTGGAATTTGTTAGATGTGTTCAGGGAAGTTTTTTCATGCAGTATGTAGCTGACCCTACTAGAGATGGGCCAACAGTTGACTTCCTATTGGAAATGAAGCTGAACAAGTGACTGAGCTATTTGTGGGGCCCACCTTTGGATCAATTACCATTATTCTGCACTATCCACAATACCTCCAATCTTCGTATTATCTGCAAACTTACTGACCCACCTCTCTACTTCTTTGTCCAAGTCATTTATAAAAATCACAGAGAGCAGAGATAGAATACATTCCATCTACTACCACCCTCTGCCTTCTGCAGGCAAGTCAATTCCAAATCCTAGTATCAAGGATCCCAGGTTTTATAACTTTTGAATGACCCTACAATGGAGGACCTTGTCAAATGCCTTACTGCAGTAAAAACCATATACACCACATCTTGCCTTCATCAATTCCCTTTGAAACCTCCTTGAAACACTCATTTAAACTCATGATCTGCACTCACAAAGCCATGCTGAACCCTTACGAGCTTCTCCAAATGCTCATAAATTCTGTCTCTAAGAATCCTCTCCAATAATTTGCCCACCACAATTATAGACTGATTGATCTATAATTTACAGGATTCTTCCCTTGCCTTTCCTAAACACCAGAGGACTACATTTGCCATTCTCCAAAACCCTAGTACATCTCCTGTTGCCAGGGAGGATGAGAAGATCATCACCAGCAATCTCTTCCTTTGCTTCCTGGAGTAACCTGAGGTATATCCAGGAAAATCCATCTGATATTTTTAAGAATATCTATCACTTGATCTTTCCTAACTTTGACATGCTCCAGCACATCAGCTTGTTCTCCACTGACCTCATATTCAAAAAGGTCCCTCTCCCTGGTGACCACTGAAGCAAAGTATTCATTTAAGTCCTCCCCTTCCTTCAGACACGTGTTCCCTAATCGGTCCTACCCTCACTCTAACAATCCTTCTGTTCTTTATTCGTGCGCTGAATGGCTTGGGTTATTCTTAATTCTACTTGCCAAGGCCTTCAAGTTATCCTAATTCCTTTGTTATGTTCCTTCCTTGTTACCATATAATTCTCATGATCCCTTCCTGACTTTTGCTCCTAAACCTTGTGAATGCTTCCTTCTTCTGCTTTTTTTTTTGACAGTAAATTCTGATTTTATTCTATTCTTTTTTAAATTTTTAAAAATTTTTCACACTATGAACCATATTGACCAAAATACACATAAACATTTCCCTCTTGAATATACACAGTGTCATTTTCTCCCCCTTTTCCCCCCTCCTTTCCCTCCCTCCTTCACCCCCCCTCCCCACCCACTCAACGTTCAACATGAGATGCTGGCATTAGCAGAGGACCACAAACCGTGTTTTCTGTTCCGGAAAATCTTCCTTGAGCAGATGCCTGAGGACATACAGGTCCTGCTGGTGGATGAAGACTTTTCCGACCCACGGTGAGTTGCGGCCCATGCGGACATCCTTTGTTGACCAAGTGGGTGAACGAGGCCGCCCTCAGCTAGGTCACCCGCCCAGAGCCCAGTTGGCCACAAGTGGCCCCCAAGCACAAGCCGAAGGAGCACCACCCCACCTGGTGTTTCTGTCATCAGCACTAGGGGGCTCGAGCCCACAAGTGCAGGCAGCCCTCTACCTTTTGGGGAAACGACTCGGCTAGCCGCTGTTAATGGCTGCAGCGGCTGGCCACGCGAGCAGCCTACACGTGACGGATAAGTCCAATGGCTGATGGTTCCTAGTAGATACTGGAGTGGAGCTGAGTGTGCTCCCTCCAACAGCCCTCGAGACCTTCACCTGAGCATGGGACCCTACCTTGCGGGCAGCCAACGGATCCGTCATCAGGACCTTCGGAACTCGAAGAGCGCAGATCCAGATCGGAAAGGACAGGTTCAGCTGGAAGTTCGTGCTGGCCTCTGTGGTCATGGCGCTGTTGGGGGCCGACTTCCTCTGAGCGCACAACCTGTTAGTGGATGTCAAAGGCAAGTGGTTAGTTAATGCCCGCACCTTTCAATCCATCCGCCTGGATGCCACAGACGCAAGCAACCTGGGGATAGCTGCCATCAGCGCTCCCAAGGACGAATACACAAGTATCCTCGATGAGTTCCCCTCCATCCTGCAGCCGCAGTTCACCGCTGCCATGCCTCAACATGGAGCCTACCATCACATCACAACCCGGGGCCCCCCACTTCAAGCCAAAGTCAGGCAATTACCCCCAGAAAAGCTGCTACTGGCCAAAGAAGAATTTTCCTGACTGCAGGAACTGGGAATCGTCCGTAGATCCGACAGCCCCTGGGCCTCCCCCCTTAACATGGTCCCCAAGGCTTCAGGGGGTTGGCGCCCTTGTGGGGACTACCGTTGCCTTAACGATGTGACCACACTGGACCGATATCCCATCTTGCATATTCAGGACTTCTCGGTGAACTTGCACGGTGCCCAAATGTTCTCAAAGGTCGACCTGGTACGGGGCTACCATCAAATCCCAGTTGGATGTTTTCGAATTCTTGCGGATGCCCTTTGGGTTAGAGAATGCGGCCCAAACTTTCCAGCTCCTGATGGACGCAGTGGGCAGAGACTTGGACTTTGTGTTCATCTACCTCGACAACATCCTCATCGCCAGTCGAGACCATGATGAGCACAAGGTCCATCTCTGTGCACTGTTCGCCCGTCTGGCAAAGTTAGGCCTCATGGTCAATGTATCCAAGTGCCAGTTCAACAGGCAGACCCTGCAGTTCTTGGGCCATACCATCTCGGTGGCTGGAGCCGCCCCGGCACCGGAGAAGGTTGCAGCCACATGCCAGTTCCCGAAGCCCACCACCCTCAAGGGCCTGCAGGAGTTCATCGGCATGGTGAACGTCTACCACCGGTTCATCCCCAGGGTGGCCCGCATCATTCGGCCGTTATTCATGCTGATTGCTGTGAAAGACAAAATCCCGGTATGGTCGGATGAGGTGGAGGACACTTTTACTGCAACGAAAGAAGCTCTGGCGAGCGCCACTCTATTAGCTCACCCGCGGCTGAATGCTCACACTGCGCTCTTAGTGGACATGTCGGCCATGGCCGTTGGGGGCATTCTGGAGCAATGGGTCAACCAGTGGCGCCCTCTAGCCTTTTTCAGCACGCACCTCTGTTCTCTGGAACTAAAGTACAGCATCTTCGACAGGGAGCTCCTGGCCCTGTACCTGGCCATTAGGCATTTCCAATATTTCCTGAAGGGCAGACCATTCACCGTGTTCACCGACCATAAGCCACTCACACAAGCCCTCAAGATGGCAAAAGACCCCTGATCAGCTCGCCAGCAGCGGCACCTATCCTATGTGTTGGAATTCAACACCGACATTCAGCACTGGGCAGGTAAAGACAATGTTGTGGCAGATGCACTTTCACGGCCTGCCATCCACAGCCTCGCCCAGCCTGAACTACGGCCAGTTAGCAGAGGCCCAGAGGAAGGACCTGGAAACACAGGCCCTCCGCACCACCATTACAGGACTCCAACTTTGGGACCTCCAGTTGACGGGCAGCCCAGACATGCTGCTCTGCGGTGTTTCTACCAGCTCACCGCGCCCTGTAGTTCAGCCGCAGTGGAGGTCATGGACTTCCAGCGTGATCCACGACTTGGCCCACCCCCTCGGTCAAGACATCGGTTCAGATGGTGGCAGAGTGTTTTGTGTGGCATGGGCTCCGATACAACGGTTCGACTCTGCAGCCAAGAGATTCCAACATATACATGTGGACATCGTGGGTCCCCTGCTGGTGTCCAGGGACACCCGCTACTTGTTGATGGTGGTCGACCAACTGACAAAGGTGGCCGGAAGCCATTCCGCTGAAAGACACTTCTGCCGAGACGTGCGCCAGGAACTTACTCGCTCACTGGATCGTCAGCGACAGAGGTTCCCAATTCACGTCTGCCCTCTGGGCGCAAGTGGCAAGCCTTTTGGGGGTCAAGCTCCACCACACCACGGCATATCACCTCAAGCCAATGCCTAGTGGAGCGATTCCACCGACACCTTAAGTTGGCCCTCATGCCTCGCCTCACCAGCCCCATTTGGGTGGATGAGTTGCCCTGGGTTCTGCTCGGCATCAGGACGGCCCCGAAGGAGGATCTGCAGGTATCATCCTTGGAGTTGGTTCATGGCGCGCCATTGTCACTACCCAGAGAGTTTTTCAGCCCAGACACGGACAATCCGACCTTATTGGCAGACCTTATGAGTAAGCTTGCCTTACTATCCCCCACCTCTGTCCCACCTGCCCAAGGAACTGGATGCAGCCGAGTACGTTTTTGTCCGGCGAGGTTTGCATAGCGTGCCCTTATGAAGGCACCTACAGAGTCCTGCAGCAATTGGGCAAGACTTTCACTTTCAACATTGGGGGAAAAGGAGAACTATTCAAGGTGGTGCACCTGGACCTCAGTCAGCCAGTTCAAACGGCCCAACTTAAGCACTGAGGCTGGCTGCCCAAGCGACGAGACATGTGAGCTGGTTCTGGGGGGGTGGGGGGGTTGTGTGGTGGCGCATATACTCGTAGTGAACTGGCCCCGCGGGGCAGCTGTGAGTACATGGCGCCATTGGGGGACCTCCTTGCTTCATGGTTTGAATTGAGCGCATGCCTCAGGCAGCATGATGACATCACCGCCTGCGCGGGGCGGAGCTCACACTGCCCTTAATGGGGCGCGCAAGGGTTTTGAATTAAACTGTCATTGAAACCCCCAACGAGGTGGTTGAGAGTCTCTTTCCTCGTAGCTGCCGCTACATCCTGTTCATAAATGATATGCATAGCATTCTTCTGAGAAAGCAGATCTCTGCTGCATTGATTTTTTTCCATTGCATTTGCGATGGTCCATGACTCGCACCCATACATTAATATAGGAAGAATGCAGCATCTGAGAATTCTCAGGCAGATGTAAATTGCTATTTTCTTGTTTGTTAGGATGTTTCTCATTTCTATAAATGCTGTTCTTGCTTTATTAACAATGGCGTGAAGCAAGGCTGTGTTCTGGCACCAACCCTCTTTTCAATCTTCTTCAGCATGATGCTGAACCAAGCCATGAAAGACCCCAACAATGAAGACGCTGTTTACATCCGGTACCGCACGGATGGCAGTCTCTTCAATCTGAGGCGCCTGCAAGCTCACACCAAGACACAAGAGAAACTTGTCCGTGAACTACTCTTTGCAGACGATGCCGCTTTAGTTGCCCATTCAGAGCCAGCTCTTCAGCGCTTGACGTCCTGCTTTGCGGAAACTGCCAAAATGTTTGGCCTGGAAGTCAGCCTGAAGAAAACTGAGGTCCTCCATCAGCCAGCTCCCCACCATGATTACCAGCCCCCCCACATCTCCATCGGGCACACAAAACTCAAAACGGTCAACCAGTTTACCTATCTCGGCTGCACCATTTCATCAGATGCAAGGATCGACAATGAGATAGACAACAGACTCGCCAAGGCAAATAGCGCCTTTGGAAGACTACACAAAAGAGTCTGGAAAAACAACCAACTGAAAAACCTCACAAAGATAAGCGTATACAGAGCCGTTGTCATACCCACACTCCTGTTCGGCTCCGAATCATGGGTCCTCTACCGGCACCACCTACGGCTCCTAGAACGCTTCCACCAGCGTTGTCTCCGCTCCATCCTCAACATCCATTGGAGCGCTTACATCCCTAACGTCGAAGTACTCGAGATGGCAGAGGTCGACAGCATCGAGTCCACGCTGCTGAAGATCCAGCTGCGCTGGATGGGTCACGTCTCCAGAATGGAGGACCATCGCCTTCCCAAGATCGTGTTATATGGCGAGCTCTCCACTGGCCACCGTGACAGAGGTGCACCAAAGAAAAGGTACAAGGACTGCCTAAAGAAATCTCTTGGTGCCTGCCACATTGACCACCGCCAGTGGGCTGATATCGCCTCAAACCGTGCATCTTGGCGCCTCACAGTTTGGCGGGCAGCAACCTCCTTTGAAGAAGACCGCAGAGCCTACCTCACTGACAAAAGGCAAAGGAGGAAAAACCCAACACCCAACCCCAACCCACCAATTTTCCCCTGCAACCGCTGTAATCGTGTCTGCCTGTCCCGCATCGGACTTGTCAGCCACAAACGAGCCTGCAGCTGACGTGGACTTTTTACCCCCTCCATAAATCTTCGTCCGCGAAGCCAAGCCAAAGAAGAGGATGTTTCTCATTTCTATAAATGCTGTTCTTGCTTTTATGTCTATTTTGTGTTTGCCATCAGATGTTACCCATGATCCAAGTGTTATGGGCCCAGAGGACCCCAAAACCCAGCAGCAATAGATATTCACCAAGGCAAATGCTTACTTAAACAAAAGTTGCTTTTAATTATCTTTAAACATGAAACCAGGATCAAACTTTAACTTATTACTATTAAGTTAACTTAACCCCTTTCTAATTCTAAGCGCACGTGTATGTAATATGTGTACAAGTTCAATCTCACATCACTTCTCCAAGTTCACTGGTTTCAGGCAATTCTTATACTGTGCACAGAATTTAACATTTCTGAATTTCACCAGGTTTTGGTGCTTGAAAGGTAAATGGTTACCACTCAGGAAGGTTCTTGTCAGTTTTCAGAGACACAAACTGATTCCTTCTGATCAGCCACGTCAGTGTCTTGCTGAAGAAACTGGCCCCATCAGGGTTTTCCAGATGATAACATCTTTCTTTCAAGTCACCACAGAGTTCCTTTTCTGTTTCCCTTATTTCAAGTGAAACATTATACAGCCAGCCATCTCCTCTTGTATGGACCACAAGGGCTTTTACCAGGCTGAACGGAGTACTCACAACCCATCTTCAAAATGGGGTTTTTCCACAAGCTTGTCAGCTTTTTACTTCTAGTCCCTGCTGCTGCTGCTGCACTTTAGAACTGAATTCTCTCTCACTCTCTATCTCAGAAAACCATGTGGCCCTCTTAAAACAGCCAACTTCACTCAGACAGACTGTGGCCCTGGACCTAATCTTCTGAGTTCATTCATCTGCTTTCCAAAACAATAATCCATTACTCCACAGCATGTCCAATTAACACATACTTGTAAAGTCCTCATAGGCATTCTTCAAACTTTCTGCAAAGGCACCATGAGCCTGGATTGTCTGCCTTGAGCAGAGCTCTGTCATTTTAAATGAGATCTGTTTTGAAGTGTTTGTATGTGACCTACACTTTTAAAAAAAATACCTGCCACAATTTATCTCCTATAAAACATATCTATATACAATACAAAATACAACACAATCCGTCACACAAGTTACAAAGTTGTGAACTTGTTTCTGGATTTCATTTCCCAATACGATTCTACAATTTGGAATATCAGGTTTCTTTGATATTACCATTACCCCATTTTTCTTTTTGTTTAAAGTTAGGCCAATTATTTTGCTCTCTGTGCTGATGGTAGATACTAATTTCTGTAAATTTACTTCACTGTTTGCTATCAGTATTGTATCATCTGCATAGCGGGGTTATTGATATTATGTACTCCTATACTTATTCTAGGTAGGTCTCATGATATTTTCACTGAACAGGGAGAACTGGTCTGATGATAGAACACAATGCTGTCTGACTCTTCGCTTTATTGGCTGATATTCACCAATCTTGTTGTCTATCTGTATGGCTGCATGTTGTTACCAGCAGAGATTCCTGATTATTCTTAGATCTTTTCCGTTGATATTAATATCTTTTCATGATGACTTGGTGTTTGTGCAGGTACTCCCCAGTTTGCGATCTGTGTGACTTGTGTCCATCCACACATACAACCAAATTTTTTTTTAAATTTTGAAGAAAAAATATAAAATGTAAATGGATTATATTGTATTTAACAAACTAAAAAACAGGGATAGAGGGCATGTAAGAGCCAAAATGTGTGTACTACCTTGTTAGTCAGCATCCTGGGGTCCATAGGCTTGGCACAGCCATCTTGATTCCTATGTGCATGTGCGAGTCTTCAGTTGGCGCATGCATGATGGGATCATGTATTGGAGTTCGGTTGGCACATGCGTGAGAGTTTAGGGCGCAAATTCAATATCATTAGGTTGCTAAACTTTTTCGACTCATGATTTTGTTTTGACTTATGATAGATTTGCTGGAATGTTCACACACACACACACACACACACACACACACACACACACACACACACACACACACACACACACACACACACATTGTATATAAAAATGTTGTATTGTCAGTTTAGTATCTAATTATATTTTCAACCTGCCACTTCTAGCTTATCCAAGATGAAATCAAAGCACTAATTCAGTTACAAAATGAAAATGGCATCAAACATTGCACAGCCCGATTACCATCCTCTTCAAAGCACTTGGATGACTTGACTGCGTCTGATATTGTCAATGGCCATCATATAGAGCATTTGGAATCAAATATACAGTCTGACTGCCACAAAGCAGAGGAACAACTGATAGCTACCAGCAAATATGGTGATAAAGAGAGAACATTTCAAGACAATGTGCAATTGACCTGTGCAAATGGGACTTTTTTACCATATGAACAAAATGATTTTTCATGCCTTGTTACAGTAAATGAGGCAAGTTCAAATACTGCAGTTACTACACAGGCAATGAATGGAAAAGGATCAATTCATTTCCAGCATAACCTACTATCCAGTCTTCCTCAACTGAAAGAAAATGGACATGAATCATTCGACTTTGCCACTGGTAATAAACACTCTTTCAGACTTAAATTTCTAAGTAAACCAATTCAAGACTTGAAGATCAGCCAAGAGGCAAATAGCAATAAATCTGATTTGGAAATTAAAACAGTAACTGAAAGTCATCTTGCCAAACAGAATAAGACCAATAGGTATGTACCAAAGCCTTGAAAAAAATGCTAGAGGTATGATATTGTTAAAGTTGACGCTAAATGTAAAATTTATGTTATATTAATTTTGTCCTTGAAAAATGTTATGTGTCAAATTGAACAGTCAGTATTGAAATGTTTGCTTTTTTTTTAAACAGAACATTCAAATAGACCTTTTCCCTCATGGCTTAGTTTTCATTTTGGTTTCATGGCTTTGTGCTTATAGTATGGAATTTGTTTTTGTTGGTTAAGCCTTTGAGAAGATGGTGGCTATGCTTTTGTACTTCTGCCTGTAAAACACAAAGCCTTGTGAAATGTGCACTCTAATATGATTCTATTGTAAAACAGGGGAATATTATTACGAACTAGCTAACCTTTTAATTATTTTTGGGATGAAAGGGACTTTGTTAGCACGAACACAGGAACAGCAATGGTAAATTCAAAATAGTAGTTTTTATTAAACTATCAATAACATAACATTTGTTACTTATTTCCAGACTTACTTAACTCTAAATTTAACCCCACTATGTGCAAATGTAGGAGTGTAAGAGAGTGTGTGTGTGATTAAAGTCCCATTCTGAAAAGTCAATCTTTAAATGTTAATTTTAGTCTTGCTTGAAGGTCCTAAATTCTCAGTACAGAAATAATTATAAAGCGCTTTGAAACAAATATCTTCAGGCCTCTTTACTCACAATGTGGCTATTTTCTTCCATGATGAATTCACAAACCCAGACAAGGGTTAAACTGCATGCCACACAAAAATGGACCCAGTAGAAATCTGTCCCCTTTTCCTAATAGACAGTGAAATGGTCTTCCTTATTTCAAAAGCCACTGGTTCTGGGTTCCCCTTTTCCCAGGAGTAACACACAACAAAGCACCAATTCTGGTTAATGTAACTCAACCCTGTCTTTCACAAGGTTTCAATCCCTGTGACCATCAGTTTTATTTCTACCAAAATTCTGTTCCTTTTTCAAAACGATTCCATATTCATAACAACTTCTGGCCTCATCTCTGTACAAGAGACTTAAGTGGCTTTGATTAAAAACAGATGGCTTCCTTCAGCAGTTCTTGAATAATTGAGACCCACTTGAAATCCATTTGCTCTGTCTGTCAAAGACACGACTCCGAGAATGAACACTCTTTTCTGAGTACAATGGTGTATCTGTAAATGTGCTGTAGCCTGTGTGTGACCCTGTACTAACCCACAGCTAACTTATTAAGAATACATATATAATGTTTAAACTCTATAATTTACTAAGACATTTTTATAAAAGAAATATAGTTTAACATTAAATTAAAAGTTAACACAAATCTGTTACAGTATGAATTCATTGTTGGCTATTTTTAATGAGATAATTGTTGTCAGGCTCAAATTGGACACCACAAAGTGTCTCCATTTGCTGTGATTCCCATCTAGGAATTTGCTTTTCTGATTGTGATTGAATGATGTCCAATTATAAAATGCAGTCTACTTGTAATATATGCGGGTTTAGCTGAGATTCTTCCCTTTTGGAGTGAAGGGCAAGGCAGGTAGGATGAAATAACCCTGATCATTGAGGGATATTGAGGCTCTGGTCAGGAGAAAGGAGGCATATGTTAAATATAGGAAGCTGGAATCAAGGGAATCCCAAGATCAATAAAAGGTACGTTGGAGTACAAAAGAAGGAAATCAGAAGGGCAAAAAGAAGGCATGGTGAGGTAGTAAATTGGATTTGACATTGACCTATCAAAGAAGACAGAGGTAGTGGATGATTACCTCTCTGATTAGAGGCCTGTGACTAGTGATGTCCCTCAAGGATCAGTGCAGGGTACTCTCAACAGCCATCTTCTATAAACCCATCGACTCCCACAGCTACCTCTACTGCACATCTTCCCACCCTGTCCCCTGTAAGGATTTCATTCCATTCTCTCAATTTCTCTATTGCATCTGCACCAAGGATGAGGACTTCCATGCTAGATTATCAGAGATGTCCCTTTTCTTCAAACAACGTGGCTTTCCCTCCACCACTATCAACCCTGGCCCCATCCACCCCCATACTCAACAAGGACAGAATTCCTCTTGTCCTCACCTACCACCACATCAACCTCAGCATCCAACACATCCATCTCTGCCATTTCCACCACCTACTATGTGATCCCACCACTAGTCACATATTCTTTCCTCCCCTCTCCGCAGGGACTGCGCCCACCATGACTCCCTTGTCCACTCCTCTCCACCAATCGCCCCCTTGGGACCTACCCCTGTGACCACAGGAGATGCTCCATATGCGCCCACTCCACTTCCCTCAACACTATTCAGGGTCCCAAACTGTCCTTTTAAGTGAAGCAACTGTTCACTTGTGAATCTGCAGGGGTCATCTACTGCTCTACATTGGAGAGGGGAATGCAGACTGAGAGATTGGTTTGTTGAGCACCTCAGCTATGTCCACCACAATAGCGTGGATCTCCCAGTGGCCATCCTTTTCAGTTTTCCACCCCATTCCCTTGATGACATGTCTGACCACCCGTAAATTGGAGGAACAGCGCCTCATCATCTGACTGGCACCCTCTAACCAGATGGCCTTAATATTGACTTCTCTGGCTTTTGTTAAACTCCATCCACTTGCTTCTCCGTTGTTTCTCCATTGCCCGTCTCCTTTTGCACAGACATGATAAATTCCACTGAGACCTTTATCACATCTAATTAACACCTTTTGTTGGTCTGGATTCCTCCCCCATTGTTTGAATTCTGAGACTTTCTGATGTATCCTGTTTCTGCTTTTTCTGATTTTTTTTTCCTTGAAGAAGGGGCTCAGGCCCAAAATGTCACCAATATATCTTTGTCTCCTTTAGATGCTGAAAAGACCAGCTGAGTTCCTCCAGCATTTTGGTTCTTTTTCTACAATCACAGCATTTGCAGCCAATTGTGTTTCTCCCATTTTTTTGTCATCTAGATGATAATCTGGTAAATTGGATGACAAGTTTGCAGATGACACAAAGATTGGAGGTGCAGTGGACAGCAAGGAAAGCTTTCAAAATCTGCAAAGGGATCTGGACCAGCTGGAAAAATGGGCAAGTCAAATTTAATGCAGACAAATGTGAGGTTTGGAAGGTTGAATCAAGGTAGCACATGCATGATAAATGGTAGGGCACTGAGGAGTGCAGCCAAACAGATGGATGTTGGAATACAGATACATAATTTCCTTGAAAGTGGCAATACAAGTAAATAGGTTTGTAAAGAGAGCTTTTGGTACATTGGCCTTCATAAATCAATGTATAGAATACAGGACCTGGGATGTTATGTTAAAGTTGTACAAGACATTGGTGAGGCCAAATTTGGAGTATTTTGTGCAGTTTTGGTCAGTTAACTACAGGAAAGATATCAATGATAAAGAAAGAGTGCAGAGAAGATTTATGAGAATGTTGCTGAGTCTTGAGGAACTGAGTTACTGGGAAAGGTTAAACAAGTTAGGACTTTATTCCCTGGAGCATAGAAGAATGAGGAGAGATTTGATAGAGCTGTAGAAAATTATGATGAGTATAGAGAGATTAAATGCAAATAGGCTTTTTTCACTGAGGTTAATTGAGATATAAACCAGAGGACATGGGTTAAAGGTGAAAGGGGAGAAGTTTCAGGGGAACATTGGGGGGGACTTTCTTCACACAAAGTGTGGTGAGCGTATGGAACGAGCTGCTAATTGAATTGGTGAATGCGAGTTCAATTTTAACCTAAAGAAAAATTTGGATGAGTACATGGTTAGGAGGGGTGTGGAGAGGCCCTTTTATAGTGGGGGGAAAAAAAGCAATTATAAAGACAGATATTCTTTTTCTTTAAATCACTTCACTTACCTCTATAAAAGGTATGAAGGAGGACTGACAGGTCCTACCCCCCATCTGCCTGGGGGGTAGGCTCAGGTGGAGTGAAGTTGCTCCACCTCCTCTGTAAAAGGAATGTGGCTCCAAAGGGGAAGGCTGATGACGTAGCAATGACATCATCAGCCCGCAACCCAGGAGCGCAAATTTAAAAAATCCCATATGGTTAATACTAGCTATTAGGTTGCACAGGATATCTGCCCAAGTCCAAAGACTGGATGGACTCTTCCCTGTTCTTCTGTCACCATTTTCAAGTATAGGCTGCTTTCCCTTCTCGGTGCATATGTTTGAAGTCATGGTGGAGGGTGGTGCTTCTGCACCACTTACCCCACCCTCTTTCAGCTCTGGAAGGCGGCTTCCAACTCAGCTCTGTATAAAGGCACTGCAGGATCCACATTATAGATTGTCACCATAAAAGGTAGATTTGCCTTTTTTTAAAAACTTGAGCTGGCTATAATGTGGGATTTCAGCATAAAAAGGGCTAGTGACTCGGTTCAAGTCAGTGGGACTTGGTAGGATGATAGTTTCGCATAGACCTGAAAGGCCGAAGGGTCTGTTTTCTGTGCTGTAATGTTTCATGGTTCCAACACCACAGCACAGAAACAGAACCATGTAGTCAGTGCTGAAATATTATTCTCTATATCTCTCCCATCCATGTATCTGTCCAAATTTTCATTAAAGGTTGAAAGAGAATTCTGAGATTTTACAAGTATTTTTTAAAAAAAATTAACTAGCAAAGAATAGATCACCTTAGTTTGTCCTCCCAAGTGTAACACCTTGCATTAAGTTCCATCTGCCATTTTGTAGCCAATTTTTTGAGCTGGTATAGATCCTGCTACAAGCTATGAAAACCTTCCTTACTGTCCTATACACCTATAATCGTAGTGTCATTTGTAAATTTGCTGATCCAATTTACCACATTATCATTCTTATTATTGATGTAGATGACAACAATGATCCCTGAAGCACTAGTCACGGTCAGAAAGGCAATCATCAACTACACTCTCTGGCTTCTCCCACCACGCCCATGCCTATTTCAGTTTACTACCTCATGGTGAAGAACGAGAGGGGGATGTAGTTTGGGCAGTGAGGCAGCAGTAAGCCTCACTAGCCACAATTTTTGTTATTTGCTACAGTGATCCTGTCTGATTTTGGGATTATAGCGGAGAATCAAATAGTCAGACAACTACAATGTTATGTTTGCTTGGGTAACAGAAATTTGAACATTACAGAATTCACAAATCATTCTCTATAAATTTGAGGTATGGAATAAAATACACCCTCATGAAATTTGAGGAAAAATGTAAATCAACACTTTTTTCAATTCCTGATTCTTGATATTTGAACAGATGATGTGACTTTGTGTTAAAACAAATCATGGATGTCCCATTTTCTCATAATGCAAACACCCCCCCCCTCCAAAATGTGAGGTTGCCTATATTGTACTACATTGTAAGTTGATATGGAAACAAGGGGCCTAGTTTTATATGTATCCCAAGCTAATTTGTGTAAATACAACATTAAACTTATTTTAATTTTTTTTTCCAAGTTGGACATCTTGGGGACAAAAAGTTAAACAGAAAAATTGGAAATCAAAATCTGGAAAGGGAGTTACATCAGACAGAATGCAATCACATGGAACTGGACAGCTACCAGAAGATGTAAGTGTTCTGACAATATCAATTCCATTTCTCTCATTTTCTCTGGGTATCTATAACATTTGTCTTTGTTATTACCTTTTTACAGCTTGAAAAAGATTGCTTCCAATATTCCTTTTAATTTAATGCTGTTTTGATGTTTTGCAATTCCAACATACTTGCTTCACAATAAACATAATCCTGTTGATGAAATCTTAACATTTTTCTTTTAGTTGCTTTTCTCTGTTTCATGTTGGAGTGACATGATCCATGAAAGCTTACCAACACTGAGTAAGAAGCCAAATAAATAAGGTTGCAAATCAGGCATTTGCATTTGGAAAATATCTTCCCTTTCTGAAGAATTTTGAAATTATCTTTTACAAATATAGCTTGCAAAGCATTATCCTTGTGTATTGAAGGCAAATGACTACTTAATAAAGGGGGCCTGGGAAGAATTTTAAAAAATTTAGAGATACAGCATGGTAACAGGCCTTTCTATTTAAAAAAAAAGGCCCACTGCTGCTCAAAGACTCCCATGTGACCAATTGACCTAATAATCATGTACAATGCCATTCGTAATGTTTGGGACAAAGACTTTCTTCCATTATTTGCCCCTGTGGTCCACAGATATAAATTTGTAATCAAACATTTCACATGTAATTAAAGTGCACATTCCAAATTTATTCAATTATTTGCATACATTTTGGTTTGACCATGTAGAAATTACAGGACTTTTTAGATATACTCCCCTCATTTCAGGGCATCATAATGTTTGGGACATTTGGCTTCACAGGTGTTTGTGAGTATTTGGGTATGTTTCTCAGGTGTTTGTGAATACTCGGGTATGTTTAATTGCTTCATTGAAGCAGGTACAAGAGTGCTTGGTTTACTTCTAAGCTTTTTAATCACTTTTGGAGTCTGAATTTGCCATTTTTCAACATGAGGACTAGAGTTGTGGTAATGAAAGTCAAAGAAGCGATTGAGGCTGAAAAACAAGAATAAAACAGTAAGAGACATCGCCCAAACTTTAGGATTACCAAAATCAACAGTTTAGAACATCATTAAGAAGAAAGAGCATACTGGTGAACTCAGTAATTACAAAGGGATTGATATTCCAAGGAAGACCTCCACAGAAACAGATTACAGTTTGCCAAGAAGTATTTAAAAAAAGTCTGCAGAATTCTGGGAAAAGGTCTTGTGGACAGATGAGACCAAGATTAACCTGTATCAGAGTGATGGAAAGAGCAAAGTGTGGAGGTTTAAGAACTACCCAAGGACCAAAGCATACTACTTGTGCCATGGTTTGCATTTTGCAGTGTAGCCTCTGTATTTCTCTTCATGAAGTCTTCTGTGGACAATCATTGACATTTCCATAACTCCCTCCTGAAGAGTGTTTGTGATCTGTTGGGCATGCGTTTGGGGATTTTCCTTCATTATGATGTGAATTATTTTGTCATCAGCAATGGAGGTGTTCCTTGGAATACCAGTTCTTTGTGATTACTGTGTTCACTAGTACACTCTTTCATCTTAATAATGTTTCAAACGTTGATTTTGGTAATCTTAATGATTGGGTGATGTCTCTTACTGTTTTATTCTTGTTTTACAGCCTCATAATGGCTTCTTTGACTTTCATTGGCACAACTCTGGTCTTCATGTTGAAAAATTGCCACTACAGACTCCAAAGGTGATAAAAAGCTTAGAAGCAAGCCTAGCTCCCTTATACCTGCACCAATGAAGCAATTAAACATACCTGAGTACTTACAAACACCTGTGAAGCCAAATGTCCCAAACATTATGGTGCCCTGAAATGAGGGGACTATGTCTCAAAAGTGTTGTAATGTCTACGTGGTCAAACCAAAATGTATGCAAATAACTTTGAATAAAATCTGGAATATGCATTTTAATTACACGTGAATTTTTTTATTACAAATTTTAAACTGTGGAGCACAGGGCAAATAAAGGAAAAACGTGCCTTTGTCTCAAATATTAGGGAGGGAATCGGAGGGTTCAGAGGAAACCTACGTGGTCACGGGAAGAACCAACAAACTCCTTACACAGTGATGGATTTGAACCCGGGTTGTTTGCATCGTAATATTGTTGTGCTAACTGCTATGTAAACTGTGCTGTCCATTGATTCACTTATTAGTTACTGTGGTTGTCATTGATTGGTGTTGGTTACTCCTCAGAAACATTAAACACAGTTATTTACCAATTCGTTTTGATTAGGTTTATCAATAAATATTTAGCTTCAGGGAGACGCAGAATTGAAGGCTTTCTGTTTAACATCTATTCTCCATCAATTGTTGATTTTTTAATCAAAGAAAATTAGTTTTTCTTTGGAAAAAAAATATTTTTCATAAGTTCCTTTTTATTTTGCACAATTGAACTCAAAAATGCTTAAATCTGACGCCAGCAGAGTAGTTGTTCAAAAAGACTTAATGCTCTATTCAGTGGGCATGTTTATATGGGCAATAATTGCAATTCATGGTTTGCAGGGAAAGACACGAGAAAGAATAATATTTAAGAAATTTAAAATTACTTTATGAATATCTTTGTGCAGAACAGAGCT
Source organism: Narcine bancroftii (assembly GCF_036971445.1). Taxonomy (NCBI): domain Eukaryota; kingdom Metazoa; phylum Chordata; class Chondrichthyes; order Torpediniformes; family Narcinidae; genus Narcine; species Narcine bancroftii. The sequence goes on from NC_091472.1 coordinate 196,009,298, forward strand.
TTATATATTTTTTTCACTTTTCAGGTTCATTTGACAACTGCATGTTCCTCTCCCAACTACTCCTTCTACCTCAGCAGACCTTCCAGCAGTCCAAATTCTTTGATCTCCAATGTTTCAGGTAGATACAAGCTTGAGCATCTGTGATAACTTGACTTTTACCTCTGGTTATTTTTATAATATGCTCTTGTACATTTCTACATTAGCTTGAATGATTGGGAACTAAAATATTTCCCTGTGTAATCATGAACTCTTTTCTGGGTACTCCCAATTTTCTGACTCTGCTTTGTATAGCTCAGAGTAGAGTGACACATAGTGAGGACTTTGGTTTATGATTTTTCCAGTCCAGTAGTATAACTATTCAATTACTATGAGGTTAAATTTTATTAGGAGTCTGTTGGTTTTAACTTGAGAATTTTCCTATGAATACAGTAATTCTCTATACATTGGAAAGAAAGTTATAATTATCCAGTGAACAAGAGGCAATCAGTAACTTTTTATTATCTCAGTCCTATCCCAAATTGTTGTATTACAATTAATCATAATTTTGTACATTATTCCTATCACTGTATCAAAATGTACTATTGTGGTGCTTGCAGGAGCTGAAGGAAATCACTGCTGCCACACCGAAGGTCATTAACAACCGTTTTTATTCAAATTCAGCACGTCCCTTTAAGGGCAACATGAGCTCAGTCACCTGGTGCATTGTGACGTCATAATCGCTTCCCAGGGTGCGCGCTAGAAGGGATGCTGGAGTCAGAAAGAAATCTCTGACGACGCTATTTCCCCATGGCTGCCCCGCCACGTGGCGATACAAGCGGGGCCGATTCGTCATGAGGATGTGTGCCGCCACACTATTATCAATTATAACAAATCCAGTGTGGCCTTCTTCATCTGCTTGAGCTTTTGAGATAGTTGAGCAGACTTCCATAAAGTCTCTCCACATTCCAGATAGAACCGCCGACATGAAACACTAAGAACTTCAGATACTGGAAATGTGAAATAATAGCAGCAAATCCTGGAAATGCATGGTTGATGAGGAGGCATGTATAGAGGGAAATAAGAAGTTTATGGTTCAGATCAGTGACCTTTCTTCAGAAAGGTCATCAGGCTGAAATATTCTCTTTCAATCTTTCCAATGCTGTTTGAATTGCTGAGTAGGTTTAGAATTCTGCTTATGATATGTGACTGCACTTGCCTGATCTATTCATACCTACGTAGCTGCAATATGGGATTCATTAGCTATGATCTCTCTTTCTTTTTCAATATTTTTATTAACATTGAAATTTCACATCCAAAAATAGAGATTACATATGTTAACATTAAAAAAGATACATTATACTTAAATCATATCATTTCATCCAAGGTATCCCACATTTTAATCAGATGATATTGTATTGATATTATATTTTTTATTATTTAAAGAAAATTAAAATCGAAACCCACTGTTTGACCAAAAAAAAACAAAAAGCAAAAGACAGAATTGTTGTCAGAGTGATAAATTACCTCATTAGTCAACATTTCTACCTTCATAATAAATCAAAGTTTATAAAAGTCATTCAAAAAGGGTCCCCACAGTGTTGAAAATTTAAATTCAAATCGGAAATTGAGCATCTAATCTTTAAGTTTAAAAATGACATGATGTCACATAACCATTGAGCATGATCAGGCAGGGTAACGTCCCTCCATCTGGGCAGTACACCCCGCCTAGCCATAAGAGAAATAAAAGCTAATGTAAGTAGCTCAGATTCCGTTAATGTTATGTCACCCTCTGCAGGAATTCCAAATGAAACAGTTAAGGGATTGGGTTTAAAATTAACTTTAAAAAGTGCAGAGAAAGTTTGAAATACTTTGATCCAATATTTTTTAAGACTGACATGTCCAGAACATATGAATTAATGAAGCATCTCCATTGTTGCATTCATCACAATGAGGAGATATATCCACATAAAAATGAGGTAATTTCACTTTGGACATGAGAGCCCTAAGGACTAATTTAAATTGTAGAAGAGACTGGCAGGCACATAAAAAAGAGGTATTAACCAATTTGAAAATTACATTTCAAGTTTCTCCAGGAATTAAAAGCTGAAGGTCCTGTTACCGAGGCTTTTTAAATTTTATCTGAGAGAGCCTCTCTTATTCCCAAAATGTATCATAAATGTTAGATATTGAACCATTATTGAAAGGTTGTAAATTAAAAATTACATCAGTTAAATTCTTATCAGTACTCTTAGGAAATATATGTAATTGAGATTGTAAAAAAAATCTCTAATCTGTAGATAACAAAAAAAAAGAGTATTTGGTAGACCGTATTTAACTGAAAGTTGTTCAAAGGAAATGAGACTCCCCTCGACAAATAAATCTTTAAAAAATTTAATGTCAAGTCTATACCATTCTTTAAAAGTTATATCAATTATAGAAGGTTTACATAAGAAATAGGAGCAGGAGTAGGCCATCTGGCCTGTTGAGCCTACTCCGCCATTCAATAAGATCATGGCTGATCTGATCATTGACTCAACTCCACCTAACTGCCTTTTCCCCATATCCCTTCATTCCTTTTTTTTGTAAAAAAATCTATCAAACTGAACCTTAAATATGTTTAATGAAGTAGCCTCAACCACTTCCCTGGGCATAGAATTCCACAGATTCACTACTCCCTGGGAAAAACAGTTTTTCCTCATCTCTGTCTTATATCTACTCCCCTGAATCTTGAGGCTGTGTCCCCTGGTTCTGGTCTCACCTCCAGTGAAAACAATTTTCCTGACTCTATCTTATCTATCTCTTTCATAATGTTTCTATAAGATCTCCTCTCATTCTTCTGAATTTGAGTGAGTATAATCTCAGGTGATTTAGTCTCTCCTCATAGTGTGACAGCTCTTCAGCGCTTGACGTCCTGTTTTACGGAAACTGCCAATATGTTCGGCCTGGAAGTCAGCCTGAAGAAAACTGAGGTCCTCCATCAGCCAGCTCCCCACCTTGACTACCAGCCCCCCCACATCTCCATCGGGCACACAAAACTCAAAACGGTCAACCAGTTTACCTATCTCGGTTGCACCATTTCATCAGATGCAAGGATCGACAACGAGATAGACAACAGACTCGCCAAGGCAAATAGCGCCTTTGGAAGACTACACAAAAGCGTCTGGAAAAACAACCAACTGAAAAACCTCACAAAGATAAGCGTATACAGAGCCGTTGTTATACCCACACTCCTGTTCGGCTCCGAATCATGGGTCCTCTACCGGCATCACCTACAGCTCCTAGAACGCTTCCACCAGCGTTGTCTCCGCTCCATCCTCAACATTCATTGGAGCGCCTTCATCCCTATCATCGAAGTACTCGAGATGGCAGAGGCCGACAGCATCGAGTCCACGCTGCTGAAGATCCAGCTGCGCTGGGTGGGTCACGTCTCCAGAATGGAGGACCATCGCCTTCCCAAGATCGTATTATACGGCGTGCTCTCCACTGGCCACCGTGACAGAGGTGCACCAAAGAAGAGGTACAAGGACTGCCTAAAGAAATCTCTTGGTGCCTGCCACATTGACCACCGCCAGTGGGCTGATATCGCCTCAAACCGTACATCTTGGCGCCTCACAGTTCGGCGGGCAGCAACCTCCTTTGAAGAAGACCGCAGAGCTCACCTCACTGACAAAAGGCAAAGGAGGAAAAACCCAACACCCAACCCCAACCAACCAATTTTCCGCTGCAACCGTGTCTGCCTGTCCCACATCGGACTTGTCAGCCACAAACGAGCCTGCAGCTGACGTGGACATTTACCCCCTCCATAAATCTTCATCCACGAAGCCAAGCCAAAGATAGTGTGACAGAGTATAGAGGGGTGTTTGGGAGATAAATTGGGAAAGGTTTGTTAGGGCAGGTCATATACAAACACTTTAAAACACAGAAAGTAGTTTTTGCAGGAGCTTTAGTGAGAGAGCTCAGACTTTTGATGGACTGTTGTTTTGCAAAAGGCAACAAATGTAACAACAGGCAGTATCAGCTTTGTCTGGAAAAGAGCATTTACTGTCTAGAAGGTCATGTGATCTTTGCAGACAGAAAGCAGAGAAAAAAGCAGGCTTTGCTTTCAGAGAGGAGGGAGTAGGAGAGAGGAGAGAGACACAGACATTGGTTCCAGAGGGGCAAGCTTTGGAAGATGGCCTAGTCAAAGGAGAGGACTGGCTCTCTGCTTTTTCCCTTGGAATAGGAGAAACAGAAAGGAACTCTGTGGTGACCTGAAACAAAAAAAACTCTGAAAACCAACAAGAACTCTTCTGAGTGGTAACATTTATCTGTTAAGCACCAAAGCCTGGTGAATTTTATTAACGTTAACTTCTGTGCACAGTACAAGAATTGCCTGCAACCAGTGAGATTGGACTGTGAACCAAAGAACTTTGCTGAACTTACACACACGTGCGCTTAGCATTAGAGGGGGGGTTAAGTAGGTTAAGTGAGTCAGTAGAGTTAAGTTAAAGTTTGATTCTATATTCATGTTCAAATATAATTAAAAGCAACTTTTGTTTAAGTAGCCCTTTGTAATGTACATATCCATTGCTGCTGGGTTTTGGGGTCCTCTGGACTCATAACAATTGGCCAACCCCCTCATCTCTAGGATCAACCTGGTGAACCTTCTCTGGACTGCCTCCAAGGCCAGTATATCCTTCCTCAAGTATGGAGACCAGAATTGCACACAGTACTCCAAGTGCAGGCTCACCAGTACCTTGCATAGTTGCAGTGTGGCCTCCCTGCTCTTAAATTCAGTTCCTCTAGTGATGAAGGCCAACATTCCATTTGCCTTCTTAATAACCTGCTCTACCTGCAACCCAACTTTTTGCGATTCATGCACAAACACTCCCAGGTCTTTCTGCACAACAGCATGCTGCAGCCTTTCACCATTTAAATAATAATCTGTTCTTCTATTTTTCTTTCTAAAGTGGATGACCTCACTTTACTAACGTTGTATTCCATCTGCCAGACCTTTGATGACTCACCTAACTTAACTATATCCTTCTGCAGCCTCTCCACATCCTCTGTACAATTTGCCTTCCACTCAATTTAGTATCATCCACAAACTTGGCTACACTACACTCTGTCCCCTCCTCCAAATCAGTCAGTGTAAATGGTGAACAGCTGCAGGCCCAGCACTGATCTCTGCAGCACCCCATTTACCACTGTCTGCCAATCAGAAAAACAACCATTTATCCCGACTCTTTGCCTTCTGTCAATTAACCAATCCTCAATCAATGCCAATATATTTCCCCCAACTCCATTCATCTGTATCTTATTGATAAGTCTCTTGTGCAGCACCTTATCAAATGCCTTTTGGAAATCCAAATATACATCAACCTGTTTCCCTCTATCTACCGCACCCACTATATCCTCAAAGAACTCCAGAAAGTTTGTCAAAAAAGACCTGCTCTTTCTGAATCCATGGTGTGTCTGCCTGATGGTACTCCTTCATTCTAAATGTCTCTCTATTTCATCGTTAATGACAGCTTCAAGCATTTTCCTGACTGCAGACATTAAACTAATTGGCCGATAGTTACCTTTCTGCTTACATTCCTTTTTAAAAAGTGGCGTGACATTTGCTGTCTTCCAGTCTGCCGGGACCTGCCCAGAATCCAGAGAATTTTGGTAAATGGCTACCAATGCATCAACTATAACTCCTGCCATTTCCTTCAGTATTCAGGGATGCTTCTCATCAGGACCAGGGGATTTGTCCTCCTTCAGTCCCTTTAGTTTTCTCATCACTCTCTTTTGTAAATAGGATGAGAGAGCAAAAATCTCATTTAAAACAAATTGTTTTCTAAATTGTATCCATATCCACAATGTATGTTTAACCACTGGATTAATTAATTTATTTAGATATATAGGAAGTGGGGATCCAAGAAGAGAAATTAGAGAAAATGTTGTTACAGAATTAGATTCCAGAGATATCCATATTGGACTGCCTTCACATTTATACTATAACCAAAATGTAAGGTTTCGTATATTGATTGCCAAATAATAAAACCTAAAGTTTGGTAAAACTAAACCTCCATTCTTTTAAAGTTTTTGTAAATGGACTTTATTTAGGCAAGGATGTTTATTCTTCCACATATAAGAAGATAAGATTGAATCAAGGGAATCAAAAAAAGACTTGGGAATAAAAACAGGCAAAGCCTGAAAAAGGTATAACAATTTAGGTAATATATTAATTTTAATAGAGTTGATTCTAAAAAGAGGTGGCCAATTTAATAGTGCCTCTTACACGAGTTTGATTAAGGTGAGAAAATTTTCCATTAACAAGTTTTTATAGATTTTAGTAATTGTTACACCTAAATAGGTAAATTGATTTTTTTACAATTTTAAAAGGAAGGTTAGTATTTTTCTGTGCCAAATTATTCAAAGGAAAAAGCTAGCTAAGATGTCTCGACTTACTCCTATTGCCATTGCCCATAGTTATTATCCAGAACTCACTTCTAATTTTCCCTGACATGCTTCCCCTTGGCAACATCATCCTAAAATAAAATGTCAGTCTTCATATAGAGTGACACCATTTAACTCTGCTCTCAGGATGACAAACTCAATCAATCAATAATTGTTTATGAAGTATCCACTATTGACTAATTATCCCATTGCATTCTAGATACCTGTAGGTTGATCATAGATGAGTTGAACAAAAACTGAGGAAATGTAGTTTAAGTACATTGTTTAGGTAACTGTGAGGTCAATAAAGCCTCTTTTGCGCTTGTATCCCACTAAGTCGGCCATTCAGTGTCCCAGGATAGGAATGGTGTTTTTACTGTTCACACTTGACCACTCTTCTTAACTGGGACACTGCATATGATTACACATGCAAGGATCCATCCCTGGGGTTAAGACTGTTTTATCTTCTACCAGTGACATCGTGATGCATCGTGCGATGGTGGACCTGCCTAAATCCTGATCATTGTATTAAGATCTTATATTTCAGTGGTTCTCAACCTTTTCCTTTCACTCACATACCACTTTAAGTATTCCCTATGCCATAGGTGCTCTGTGATTAGTAAGGGTGGTATGTGAGTGGAAAGAAAATGGTTGAAAACCACTGTTTTAATCATACATAATTGACTCGTTATGTGCTTGGTTTCATAACTCCAAAGAAAATGGGCCAATGACAATTTTTCTCAAAAATATTTCAGTAACAATTGGGTCTAGAGCAGTGATTCTCAACCTTGCCTTCCCACCCACATCATTCCTTAAGCAATTCCTTACTAATCACAGAGCATTGATGGCATAGGGATTACTTAATGTGGTATGTGAGTGGAGAGAAAAAGGTTGAGAACTACTGTTCTATTTGAACCAAATTAATCATGCCTAATTAGAAAATAATTAAACTTTATATGCAGCACAGTAGAAGCCTTTCAGCCCTTGTTGTTGTTCTGACCTCTATATTACCTTAATAAGGGACTGTGGGAAAGTGCTAGCAAAAATAGCAATAGCAGCCAATTTTTAAACAGTTAGGAAAGTTTGTTGTGCTATCGCGCACAATTTATACCATGGGGGAAAAGCGATGGTGGACGTGCAGTAGAGAAAAGGCTGTTGCATGACTCTGCATGCACAGATCACTTATGGGGGGGGGGGGGGGCCTCTGCTGCTCAGCATTCTGGGAAGTCAGGTCCGCCATCGCTTTTTCCCCCACGGCGTTTATAAATTGTGCACTATAGTGCCATTAACTTTCCCATGCTACTTATTTCCTCTCCTCCTGCAACTTTCCCATGGCAAAGTTTATACCTTCATTTTAATTTTTTTCTTCCTTCATGTTCCTGCACTCATACAAAAACTTGGTTCATTTCTAACCCAGAATGCAATTTGCCTGTTCTACACTTGCCTGATTGCAATGCTGGGGATTGTACACAGGTCGAGGCAGAGAATATTTTCCTTTCATACTAGATCCTTTTTGGGCCAATTGGCCGTTAATTTCTGGGACCATTTGCAAGTGCTAAAGGGGCTTAAGAGTCATAATCATTGAATTTTACAGCATGAAAACATGCTCTTTGGCCTAACTCCTCTGAGTTGTCTACATCAGCTAGTCCCATTTGCTTGTATTTTGCCCATATGTGAGAAACAGAAGTACAATTGCTCGAGACAAAAATTGAGAACAAAGAACATTTATTTATATTTACAACATTGTACCTTTTGGGTACCTGCTGTGTTCTTTTACCAAGCACTCAAAGCCTTGTGGATGATTTTCCAACTTCCAAGACTCACGGGATCGACCAGAAATGCTAGTGGAAAGATTGGAGGCAAGAAATGTACGATCATCTAATGGCTCACCTCTCCATGGCCAAGTTCCATCCCGGGTTGGTCCACTACAAATCCAACAGTTACGGACCCCAAGCTCCTGGACTGTCAGCTGGTGTAAATCAACCCATAAGTTATCCCCAAGTCTGTGTCTATTCGCCTGTTTCCTGGCCCTCTCATACAGGCTCCTGCGGACTCCATCTGGGGAGGTGGTAGTTGGAGCCATGGTCGTTTCCAGTCTAGGTATGTTGCTGTTCGAATTAAGGGGTCCCCTGGATTGCTGAAGCCAGGAGACATGCATATCCAGCCCCGGGGTGGACAGCCATGAGACCCATCGGCCCCATGACACCAAAGAGCCAAAAACGTCCTGCCCCCGAAGGAGCAAATCTTAAAGGTAACATTTGCTACGCATTGGACTGGCACATTCGACCAAGCCTCAAAGATCCTCTCCTGTCTCATTCCACCTCCCTCAGTGCTGCCCCGTATCCAATAGGACTTTTCACAACCCAGCTGGGAACAGAGGGGTAAGGTAGTCCTCTTACAAATATTTTTCACACAGCTTGTAACATCGATTAGTTTAACAGCAGCAATGAAACAACCCATCCCCACAATAGAGAGTAAAAGACAAATTAACATTTTCTTGGATCCTTCTTTCGCAAAGTCAATTTAACTCTATCGGGGTGTAACTCGCACCACCACTTGGAGTCCCGTGGGTCCTCATGAGTCTCGGGGGGCGAACGATACCACTTTACTCGCTGAACATGCGTCCAACCCTTTTCTCGAGTGCGAACTGCAGTGTCTGTATTCAAAAGTACACAATAGGGGCCGTCCCAGACAGGTTTTAGTTGGTGATCTTGCCATGCTTTTACATATACCCAATCACCAGATTTAATAAAATGAAAAGGATGCTCTAGGGGTGGATTTTGAACTAATAAACCCTTCTGTCTTAATTAACTGCCAATGTATTCCCAGGATTTATTAGTTCATGATCCTGTTTACTTGGTGAAACGCTAATTAAAAGTGAATAGCTGCAATTTAATGCCTTATCTGTTTTTACAATAGTTTCCAAAATCATTGTGGGGCAAGACACCGTTTACCATAACAATATAACATTTCTTTGTGTTAGTGTAAATGTTATATTTAGAATTATTATAAAAAGAAACACAAACCATATTTCCATGGGTTTTGAATATATTAGACCTTATTAAAACGCAGTTGAAGCTGCTTGTCTGTATGGGGCAACCAACCTGCAGTTTGTTAGAGTGAGTACATAACAGACATTGCAGCACAAGAGCCCCTGCGAGAGAACTTGAAACATATTCAACCTTTAGTTCTGCCTTAAGTACACAATTAGCCATAATGATTCGGCGAGTGATATTAACTGTATTCTAAAATGAATTTATTTTAAAAATAGCCGAGTGGGAATAAGACATGTCTTTGTCACTGCAGATGACAACGAATTTGACGATTATTTAACGTCGCTATTGTAATTTAAACATTAAATGCCTTGCGCCAAAGCCCACAGGAGCTGGCCTTATTTAAAGCAATCTGTAAAACCTGCACCGAAAAACATTTAAAATATGTTCTTATGAAGATTGCACACACAATCATTTAAGTACAGGCTAGTTTCTATTATATTCCACTTAAAGTTCTGCTGCATGAATCCTGGAGCTTGTGGTGTCATTATTGAATCAAGAAATATTGGTGCCATGCCAATCTCTCTATAACATGCGATTTTTCCAGTCCTTAAGCCGAGACGTACTGAATAGCATCTGGTACAAGATCTGTGAGCTATTAATGATATTGTTATGCCTATGCACCCAATTGTTCTGAACTATGCCACTAATTTAAATCATATTCCAGCTATTGCAGTACTCACACACTACCATAGACCTGTTCGCAGGTTTATTTCTCCATTAAGCTAAATCCAGTCACGCAGGATTTACCTCCGTGCACAGACATTGCTGGCACTACACAAAAGTGTCTTTGCAGTGGCCAATATCACTTTCCATCAGCCGGTACAAGTTTGCACTCAACATTCAGTGCCGGCTCTCCTGATGTCTAATGAGACACACCACATGACTCAAGCATGTTTGAGCCTCTCTGAACTCTATTAGCGAACCCGTATTTGACCTTCACAACTGCAGTACTATTAACCCAGCAATCTTTTAGACACCACTTCCAGATGAATTTGAAAAACCAGATCATGATTATTTACGATGTAACTTCCGCACGACCGGGTTTAAATATAAACCTGATGAATGGTGGAAGTTATCATGAACTAAATTACAGCGGGGGAGTCACGTGATGGAATAGTGGCCGGACGGTGAACTCCAGAACTCCAGAAAAGTCAGAAAAAACAAAGCAAAACACAAAGGCACAAAAATAAAAATCAAAGTAAAGTGAATATAAAGGTGGAAAGAAGATGGCGACGAAAAAAGAAAAGTCGAAACCAACGGTAATAAGAGAGGAAGAGAAGACAACGGAAGATGAAGGAAAAGGCCTTACCTGTTCGAAGAGGCCCGCGGTGGAGAGAGAAACCCGCTCCCTCAGGTCGGTAGAAATTGGACTACAAAAATGGCTCGCTGAGCCGAGTAAAAGTGCGCAACCGCGCATGCGCATGAAAAAAAACACACCGACGGGAGGGGTGACCAGCTGGGGAGTCGATCTCCACAGCCGGCAATGACAGCTGCAGAACACCTGCAGCAAGAGGAGAACATAGAAGACAACGAAAACAAGAAAGAAGAGAAGAAAAGGGCAACAAAGAAACAACAGATGGCCAACCCAGAGGAAGAAGAAGAGGAAGAGGAAGAGTACAGTGAAATAGAAGAAGAAGGGAAAGGCAAGACAAAGGATATACTTTCTCTTATTAAAGAATACATGGAGTCATTTAAAGAATGGCAAGCGCAAGAATTTAATGATTTAAGAAGAAGAATAAACAATACAGAAGAGAAAATGAATAAAATAGATATGACCTTATCAGAAATGGGAAAAAGAATGGACAAGGTGCAAGAACGAGAAGCAGCAGTAGAAATGGATGTTGAGGACTTAAAAAAGAAATTAGAGGAATCTAATAAAAAAGTTAAAGAGACACAAGAACTGTTAGCTCAGAAAATAGATATAATGGAAAATTATAACAGAAGAAATAACATAAAGATAGTGGGCCTTAAGGAAGATGAAGAAGGCAAGAATATGAGAGAGTTTATAAAAGATTGGAACCCTAGGATCCTAGGATGTCCAGAACTACAGCAAGAAATGGAAATAGAAAGGGCACATAGATCATTGGCCTTTAAACCACAATCACAACAAAAGCCAAGATCTGTTTTAGTAAAATTCCTAAGATATACTACAAGAGAAAAGGTACTGGAGAAGACAATGGAAAAAGTAAGAGAGGACAATAAGCCACTGGAGTACAAAGGGCAAAAAATCTTCATTTATCCAGATATAAGTTTTGAACTCCTGAAGAAGAGAAAGGAGTTCAATACAGCAAAGGCGATTTTATGGAAGAAAGGGTATAAATTTATACTAAAGCATCCAGCGGTATTGAAAATATTTATTCCAGGACAACAAAACAGACTATTCTCGGATCCAGAGGAAGCATGAAAATTTGCAGAACAATTACAAAATAGACTGAGAGATGAAGACGTGTAACGAGAGTACAAAAGACTGCAAACTAAAAAGACATAAGTTTAGAACTCCTGAAGAAGAGGAAGGAGTTCAAAACATCGAAAACGATCTTATGGAAAAAAAACTATTCTCGGATCCAGAGGAAGCAAGGAAATTTGCAGAACAACTACAAAACAAACAGAGAGATGAAGACATGTAATAAGAGTAAAAATGACCACGATTTATATGTATGTGGGTAAAGAGGTATATGTGTGTATATGTATAATGTGCATACATGAATGTATCTGTATTTAGAGGAAAATATAGATAGTATAGACAAGAATTAATAAGGGAAGGAAAAGGAATAGAGGGAATAAGGAGGGAATTAAAAGAGTGACCTTTGTCACATATGAAAAGTGAAATCTTTTCAGGGGGGGCTGGATGGGGGGGTGTTACGGTCACTGCAAAATCAGCTGATGCTTGCGAGTGAATTCGCAAATCCAAATGGAGAGGGGAGATGTGGTTGTCCGACAAGGGATAAAGGACAACTCAGGAGGGGAAGGGGGGATTGGGGCTAAAGAAGTTTTAAATAGGAGAATAAGGAAAATGTTTGATGTTTTAGGAATGTTGTCTTATAAAGGTTTCAAAACAAGAAAACAGAAATGGATAAGAAAGAAAGGTAATGATGGAGAAACGGAAAGGGAAGATAAACAAAGTATAAAATGGCTACGTTGAACTATATGACTTTAAATATTAATGGAATACATAACCAAATTAAAAGGAAGAAACTGCTAAATTTACTGAAAAAAGAAAAAATTGATATAGCATTTGTGCAAGAAACACATTTAACTGAATTGGAGCATAAGAAATTAAAGAGAGATTGGGTAGGACATGTAACAGCAGCATCGTATAATTCAAAAGCAAGAGGAGTAGCTATATTAATTAGTAAAAATGTGCCATTTAAAATAGAAGAGGAAATAATAGATCCAGCAGGGAGATATGTAATGATAAAATGTCAGATATATTCGGAGTTTTGGAATCTACTCAATGTATATTCACCTAACGAAGAAGATCAAAAGTTTATGCAAGATATCTTTTTGAAGATAGCAGATACGCAAGGGAACATATTAATAGGAGGGGATTTCAACCTGAATTTGGATTCAAATATGGACAAAACTGGGAAAAAAATTAACAGAAAGAACAAAGTAACCAAATTTATAATTAAATCGATGGAAGAAATGCAACTTTTGGATATATGGAGGAAACAACACCCAAAGGAAAAGGAATATTCATATTACTCGGCTAGACTCAAAACATACTCAAGAATAGACCTATTTTTGTTATCAGCTCGTATGCAAGATAGAGTAAAAAAAAACAGAATATAAAGCTAGAATACTATCGGACCATTCACCCAATATTGACAGTAAAGTTAGAGGACATCCCTACAAGAATGTATAGATGGAGATTAAACCCCATGTTACTTAAAAGGCAGGACTTTAGAGAATTTATTGAAAAACAAATTAAAATGTATTTTGAAATAAATACGGAATCAGTGGAAGATAAGTTTAACTATGGGATGCAATGAAAGCATTCATTAGAGGGCAAATAATAAGTTATGTAACCAAGATGAAGAAGGACTATAATCAGGAAACAGAGCAGTTGGAAAGGGAAATAGTAAATATAGAAAAAGAATTAGTAATGAAGGAAGATATCACTAAAAGAAGAGAATTGGCGGATAAAAAAATAAAATATGAAACACTACAAACATATAAGGTGGAGAAAAATATAATGAAGACAAAACAGAAATATTATGAACTAGGGGAAAAAACGCATAAAATCCTAGCATGGCAGCTTAAGACAGAACATGCTAAGAAAATGGTATTGGCATCAAGGAAAAAAGACAAACAAATTACATATAATCCAAAAGAAATTAAGGAAAACTTTAGAGAATTCTATGAACAATTATACCGAACTGAAAACGAAGGGAAAGAAGGGAAAATAGATGAATTTCTAACTAAAATTGAACTACCAAAACTACAAATAGAGGAACAAAATAAATTAAGAGCCATTTGGAATAGTAGAAATACAAGAGATAATAAAAAAATTACCAAATAATAAGACACCAGGAGAGGATGGATTCCCAATAGAATTCTATAAAACATTTAAAGACTTATTAATTCCGCCCCTCCTGGAAGTAATCAACCAGATTGATAATACGCAAAGCTTACCAGATTCATGTAAAACAGCAATAATTACAGTAATACTAAAGCAAGGGAAAGATTCACTCACACCAGCGTCATATAGACCAATATCTTTACTTAACACAGATTATAAGATAATAGCTAAATTATTAGCAAACAGATTAGCAGAGTATGTACCGAAAATGGTAAATCTAGACCAAACTGGATTTATCAAAAAAAGACGCACAACAGACAAAATTTGTAAATTTATTAACTTAATTCATGCAGTAGAAGGGAATAAAGCACCAACAGTAGCAGTTGCTTTAGACGCAGAGAAGGCCTTTGACAGAGTAGAATGGAATTATTTGTTCAAAGTATTGCAAAAATTCAGTTTACCGGAGAAGTATATTAATTGGATTAAAGCATTATATAAGGGACCGTTAGCAAAAGTGACAGTAAATGGACATGTATAAAAACAATTTAACTTAAGCAGGTCAACAACGACAGGGATGCCCACTACCACCTTTATTGTTTGCGTTAGCTATAGAACCACTAGCAAAATTGATAAGAACAGAAAATAATATAAAAGGGATAAAAATAAAAGACAAGGAATATAAAATCAGTTTATTTGCGGATGATGTTATAGTATACTTAACAGAACCAGAACTATCAATAAAAGAATTATATAAGAAATTGAAGGAATATGGAGAAGTGTCGGGTTACAAGATCAACGTAAATAAAAGTGAAGCAATGCCTATGAATGATGCGGATTTTTCAAAATTTAAGAAAGAATCACCATTTAGATGGCAAATGCAAGCAATAAGATACCTAGGTGTACAAATAAACAAAAATCTCGGCCAACTATATAAATTCAATTATTATCCACTAATGAAAAAATTACAGGATGATTTAGAGCATTGGAAAGATTTACCATTAACACTAATAGGAAGGATAAACTGTATTAAAATGAACATTTTTCCAAGGATATTATACCTATTTCAGGCATTGCCAATACAACTGACAGAGAAATTCTTCAAGGAGTTAAAGAAAATAATAAGGAAATTTTTATGGAAAGGGGGGAAACCGAGGATAGCACTAGATAAATTAATAGAATGGTATAAACAAGGATGCTTACAACTGCCAAACTTTAAAAATTATTATAGAGCCACACAATTAAGATACCTATCAGATTTTTATCAAACAAGGGAAAAGCCAGATTGGACTAGATTAGAATTAGATAAAATAGGGGAAAAGACACCTGAACACATCTTATATAAATGGGATGAAAAATTGGTACAACATAGAAGTTCTCCAGTATTACATCATCTACTCAATATTTGGAAGAAGATTCATGTAGAAAGAAATAAAACAAATTATCAATTACCAAAACTAATATTGACGCAAAACAAGTTACTCCCTTTTACAATAGATAACCTTTCCTTTAGAGAATGGGAGAAAAAAGGGATCAAAAGAATAGAAATATGTATATTAAACTGCAAGAAAAGGAGAATGAGGAAACAAATGGTAAAACTAAACAAAAATGGGAACAGGATTTAAATATAAAGATAAAAAAGGAAACATGGGAGAAGTTATGCTCTGGAACGATGAGAAATACAATAAATACGAGGTTACGTATGATACAATATAACTGGATACACAGGCTATACATTACACCTCAAAAGTTAAATAAATGGGACCCAACAGTATCTGATAGATGTTTTCGATTTAAAAAAGAAATGGGAACAACAATTCATGCAATCTGGACATGTGAGAAATTAGAAAATTTTTGGGAAGATCTCAATCAGATATTAAATAAAATAACAGAAAACAATATACCAAAGAATCCAGAGATCTTTCTCCTAAGTAACATAAAAAACAAAGAATTTGGAATTGATTTGGAGGATGCACAAAAAAGATTTGTTAAGATAGCTCTAGCCGTAGCAAAAAAATGTATTATGTCAACCTGGAAATTGGAAGATAATTTGAAAATACAACAATGGTATATAGAAATGAATAAATGTATTCCATTAGAAAAAATAACATATAGTTTAAGAAATAATATTGAAATATTCGAACAAATATGGGAGCCTTATATTAAACACAATAGCGAAAACCTATCGGCGACAATCTCTACCTAAGTTAACGGAAGGAAAAGGAAATGAAAAGAATGGACTCAGTGGAATTTCTGGTGTATTTTTATTGAATGACAACATTGTTCGACTGGTTTAATGTATCCTAGATTTTATACCTTAAATGGACGGGAGGGGGGAGGTGGGGAGGGTGGGAGGGGAGGAGGGAGGGGGGGGGAGAAAATGACATTGTATATGTGTGAAAAGGAAAAAATGTGTATCATGGTTAATGTGATTTATGGTGTGAAAAATAAAAAATTATTAAAAAAAACTAAATTACAGCGGCAATACAGAGAAATTGTGCTGAGGCATGAGTTTCACTCCGGAGGAAAATGCACCAGAGAAATCAATCATTAAATTTATTGGATTCCCCAGAGGTTTCTTTATTCTCCAGAGGTGGGCGATCTTTAAGCTCACGGACCTTGACTGCTGAATGTGTAGAATAAATGTACTAAATCTATTGAGAGGGCTCCATACCGCTAACTGCAAGACAGGAGCCTGGAGCCTCAGTTTCAAGTGAACAGAATACAATTGATTAGTGCCACAACGCGCTTAAAGGGTCATGCACACTCCCCCTTCAACTGGCTGATCCAGCCACTTTACACATCAGATCCTTTCTTTATCTTATATACATTTAAGAAAAGTAAGACGTATAGAACTCACCCTACTTGCGCAAACATTTCTCCCTGCAAATGTTATAACATCGCTCAACTCTCATGTACTCCCTGTGCAAAATCACATTTGAATACAATTTATTTCATAAAATTAAATTAACTGGTAGTTAAATTCGCTCATTCTAATGTATTGATAAACGATCATTTATGACATTTACATTTTAGCATGAATTTTAATTAATATTGGTCAGTGACTGAAGTGAGAAGTCGTGATTTATGAAATTATCTCTGGTCTCTCCTCTCCCACTCCCGGCGCTTCTCCCAACGTCCAGGAGCTGGCACACAGCCCCTAACATTTCCCTGCTGTCCCTCCACAACTTCCTTGACTGCCTGCATCAAAATCTTAGCCTTTCCTTTCTGTTTATCCTCAGACCTCTGGACGTATGCCCTTTGTGCGATCTGTAAAAGCTGTGTTATTCCCTGTTCATGACAATTCTCAGTCTTCTGCAATTTTCTCCTGATGTCTGGGGCTGAATTAGTAACGAAGCTCGTTAATACCAATTGTTCACCTGCTGGGGATTCTATATCCAAACCCCCCATATTGCTGTATGGCTGCATGCAACCTATTCAGAAATGCAGAGGGGGTCTCCTCGGGACCTTGGGGAACCTCAAATGCTTTCTTAAAATTCTGTCCCTTTGGAACAGACTCCTTGATTACTTTTATCAGATTAACCCTATATTCCTCCATTAATGTGCAATCATCATTAGTATTCTTATCCCAATTTGGTTTTGCCAGGGGGAATTTAAGTTCCCCAGGTATTGCCTCTGGTCCCCCTTGGTGTTCCCTATCCCAGACTCTAATCCCTGCCTGGCGAATCATTCCACGTTCATCCAAAGTGAACAGAGCCCTAAAGATCGATGTTAACTTATCCCATGTATATATATTTGGTCCCAAAAATTGATCTAATTGTTCGGCATATTCCTGAGGATCCTCTATCAGGGAGGTCATTTCTCTCTTAAAGTTACGCACCTCCGTACTAGTCAGGGGCACATTTACGAAACCGAGTCCCCCTCCCACAGGAACTTCCCGTAAAGGTCTCATCCAGTTAATTTCTGGCTTATCCTCTCCTTTATAATGTCTAGGTTCCTGCTCTCTGGTAAATGAATCAAAGGGTTCTACCCTTCCCTCCCGGAGGGTTTCACACTGTTTTGAATCAAACTCTCCTCCCTCTCTTGTCAATTGAGGTGGTAATCTAGTACCTTGTGAACGGGTCATCATACTTTCTTCTCCTTTCTTTAGCTGTGGGGGAGGAGGGGAAGGTGAAGAAGGGTAGAGCATAGGAGAGAGGGGAAAGATAGGAGCTGGCATAGGAGGAGCATAAGGTGGAAGAAGGGAATGTAACACATCCCATCCTTGTGTTTCAGGGACAAAAGGTTCCTCATCCTTCTTGTCCTTACATTCTTTTTCATTCAAAACCAGTTGATCAACCGATCCACTGAGCCAGCAGGCTGCATATTCTCTGCTCTCAATATTATCTCTTTGATTTTGATAGAGCCAGATGTTCAATGCCTGACACATCCAGTTCTCATTGGATCTGAACTTTGGCCAATATACCGAATTCCCTTTTATCGGGTTTTTAACCTATTCCAGACAGCAATACCTGACCATGGTCTGTTTGTCTTTCCCGCGGGTTCTCCCCGCACCCCAATCAGATAGCGTTAATCCTAACGGACTTTGCTTAGTTATCTGATCATCCCGTCCTTCCTTAGGACTATTTCCCTTGCTACTCACACCTCCCATACTAACAGGTAAGTAAAATTCCTCTTACCGGGATCCAGTAGCTATTCCTAGCGCGCTTCCTTAACGTCCTCCCGTCATTTGTTCTCAATGCCTCTTCTCAGATATCACTCGCTTCATCCACTGACCAGTCACCTGTCGTCCGTGAGTCCAGCTGAATCAGCCGGGGTGCACCTACCCTCGTCGTCGGGCACTCTGTCAGTGGAGGGAGTGGGATCCCAGACAAGCCCCCATTTGTGAGAAACAGAAGTACCTTCACAGAAATTGCTCGAGACAAAAATTGAGAACAAAGAACATTTATTTATATTTACAACATTGCAAAGTTGGGTACTCTCCCCTTACCTTGGGAAAGTATCCCGAGGGCGGGAAGTCTCTTTGTTTTTCTACAATTTTTACTTCACCTCCCCTTACATTTGTCTTACGTTTGTCCTTCTTGGATTGGTTTGGCACTTTTCCCTATTCGTCTGACTCTTGACTGACTCCAACTTTCTCTTATCCCGTGCTCACACTGCCTTTCCCCACCCCCTATTAAACAAGCTCTTTGTGTCTGTACGTGCATATTTCTTAAATTCCTCTGTTATCTGTTTACTCTGTTCTGCTTTTTCATGCGCCATTTTACACAAAGAACATTTTAGCTTTTTCCTTGCTGTTTCTGTCTACCTTCTATAACTGTTTCAGAACTCCTACCATTAAAATAATAACTGTTTCTAAACTCCTACACATATGCATGAAAACATGCTCTTTGTCCTAACTCCTCCAAGTTGTCTACATCAGCTAGTCCCATTTGCTTGTATTTTGCCCATATGCTTCCAAATCTTTCCTATCTACGTATCTGTCTGAATGTCTTTTTAGCATTCTAATTGTACTTGCATCTACCATTTGCTCATTTCACGTCATGTGTGATATGACCACCAGTTTGCTGCAGGGGGTGATCTCTGTACCTAACGGGCTGACTCCACCTAGCCGGCTGTCAATCAGCCGACCTGAATATAGACCTGAGCTGGCCCCTCCTGAGCCAGTCACATAGGGAGCCACCAAGGCATGAACTGGAATAAAGCCTGTTGTACAGTCTTTTGAGTTTTGTGCTTGCTTGCTACTACCTCAATGCACCACACGTACCTACCACTCTCTGGGTGGAAAAAGTTTCTGGTATCTGCATTTTAAGATGAGCTTTTGTTATAACCTTAATGCCTCAATGTTTATATACCTAATTTTACTTTTACTTTAGGGCTATCTTACTGGAAGATGGATGAGAGTGACCTGTACCACTCTTTACCGAAGAATAAAGAGACTGATTTTGTTGATGTAGTCTCTTCTTCCAGAGCTGTCAAAACATTCCACGTATGTAGAATAACTGGAAAAAAATGCAATATTGTAAAATTATTAATTTTCTCAAACAAGCTGTTTTTTCCAACTGCATGTTCAATTCTTGGATGCAATTGAATATTTTATAATTGGATTATGGGGAATGCCTTGAAGCGTCATTTTCTCATATTTTTCTTTTATAATTAAAGTAACTAATTTTTCATTCAGGCTTTCATTTGGTCTTTCTCTTGAGCAAAAACAAAATTATGAATTTATTAAAATGCATTTGAAGTGGGGAAACAAAGAAAGAACACAGACTTTACAATTATGGGGGTAAATGGAGAAGCCCTAGTTGAAATGAACATAGGCAACAAATTGGTATTGAAATGACTGGGTGCAGGCTGAAGGGTTTTATTCCATCTCAATTGCTGTTGTCTACAAGATGTGGTTGGGTGGCAGGAAATATTTTTTATATTTCATAAACCCTATTGGCTGCATTTAACATCAATATGTATGCAGATGTAGCTATTAAAATATTTGTCTGAGATAATTTGCTTTTTAAAATCAAAATTTGGGAAGTTTAATCAGAAAGATCATATCAGCAAGCTACTTGAGGGTTATCATTCACAGTGGTTGAATGGTGTACTGTTTAATTTCATATCAGCCTTGACTTAGTTCAAGTTCACTTTTATTATAATCCGATTGCACAAGTACAACCCGATGAAACAGCATTCTCTGGTCTTTGGTACAAAAACATGCAAACGCACATATAGGCAAATAATACATATGCAGTACTTATAGACATATATAAAAATAAATAAATATATTTTAATATATAGTAAATTCTTGGAGGGTTTTTTTGAGCAGTTCATTCATTTGTTCAGCAGTCTTGCTGCCCATGGGGAGAAACCGTTTCTCAGCCTGGTGGTTCTGGCTCTGATATTCCTGTATCTCTTTATTATCATTGGAAGGAGGATTATTCAACACGGGAATACAATAGCTATTTGAATTAAAATCCTTTATTTTCCACTGTGGCTTTTGATTTCTACCCAACTGTTTTTCACAAAAATAAGTGATCAAGATGTGATATGTTCAGTATTTGTCAATAATCATCAGGGATGGGAAATCTCAGTTACGTGGAGAGATTAGAGAAATTGCATTTTTCTTCTGGGAACTGACATGATTAAGGGGAAGTTTGATAATGAAGTTACTATTACAGCGATAAAAAGGTGTTTTGATAGGATACGAAAGGTATAGAGCAATATGGGTCTAATGTGGGCAGATGAGATTTGTGTAGGCGGACATCGTGGTCAGCATGGATGAGATGAGCCGAAAAGGCTTGCTTCTGTGCTGTATTTTTCTATGAAATGCAAAATCATTAAAACATACATTTAAAAAAAAATCACTGAACCTGGTAATATGATTCTACTCAATTCATGCTTATGATTAAAAAAAATTTATTAGATAGTCTCACAATGGTCTTCGGTTTTATTTAAAATGAGATCATAGGGGCAGCATGGTTAGTGTAGTGATTGTTGCAATGGTGTTGCACTGACATGACCAACAACCAGGATTCAAATCTGCTGTCTGTAAAAGTTTGTATGTTCTCCTCGTGATCTCCAGGTGTTTTAGTTTCCTTCCATGTTCCAAAGACATATGGGCTAATTGGTAACATGGGTATATTTGGCCAGCATGGGCTCGTGGGCCAGAAGGACCTATTACTGTGCCATATCTCTATAGTTTAAAAAAAATAATCTTGATTGATCAATGGTTATAACAATGTGTGCTGTAATAGTTCCATGATTCGATAAAACCCATATAATACTAACTGATTTTGTTGGTTTAGATGGAGCATAAGCAATTTGATGATCTAGATCACCCATTCTCAACCTTATTTTTTGGTTATTGCCCCCTTAGGATTTTGGTCAAGTTTATGGGCCCCCTTCCCTGTGAAACAGTCAACTTTTAGTTGGTTTCTTCCACACTTCTCTCCTACTGACTAGGTAAAAAACCCCAGCAAATATTTAGGATTTCAGTCCATGTCCTCCCCCCCCCCCCCTTAATTGTGCTGAGGCCACCAGGGGGGCTGAAAGGTCCCCGTTGAGAATGGCTGGTCTCGATTGCATTTTCAGAATTGTACTGATGGTGCTCCAACTCCCTTTGTTGATTAGCCTTTATCTTCTGCAGGTTTTGCTTATAAGCACCAGCAAATTTTCATCTTTCACTAAACCAAGTGGTGCCTTTGCAACTACTCCCTTTTCTTTACTTGTAAACCAACACCATTTGCTGCTTTTGTGTTTCTAGATTGCATTCACATTTGCAGACAAGATCAAGATATTCCCTTATTTTACATTTTATGAAACACAAAATAAATCCAAGGGATTGGTTGCTGGGACAGGTTTACTTTTTAATTTCCCTTGAAATAGTTGGAAGTTTGCATTAACTGGACCCTATTTATTTCTAGCTCCCAGTTGATCCCCGGTATAAGCTTCCTTCACTGAAGGAGATTTACTGTATGAAGCAGAAGGGAAATAAGAGTCAATCTGGCTGTGGTTCATATTCACCTCCAGCCTTTCGATCTCCTCCACAGGTAAGGCAGTTTCGGCCAAAGTAGCAGCATTTTACATTTGTGAATTGCCTTTAGTTTAGCAGCAGATCTCAAAATTTTGGGAGTAGGAAGTTTGTGGTACACTGAATTATTGACAAATACAAGTTGCTGAAGCATAGTTAAAGAACAAAGTTTTGTGCCTTTTGAAGATGGCTTAAATATTACAAGATCAAAGAATTTAGCAGCAGAATTGCAGAAGGCAAGCCTTAATTAATGGACATCCTGGAGCAGGGGATGTAATGTACAGTGGATCAGAAGAAGAAGAACATGGGGCATGAGAGCCACCTGGCTAAAGTGGGATAAGTCGACACTTTTGGCATGGAGCATGAGTGTTTTGGTCATTTGTAGATCAGGACTTGGCTTAAAATGTTTGAGGGAAAGCCATTGGAGGTTGTCAAGAGCAAGGTAGGAAGTACTTAAACTATTTGTTACAGGTGATTGTGTAGAGTGAATCTTTGAACTTTGAGATGCAGTCAGTCATTAAAAAGTCAGATGTTGAAATGAAATGTGAATGAATGCTTTACTGAATTGTTTATACTCACGTATATTGAGGAAAGAAAGCAGTGCTGCCGGAGCTGCTGTAACAGCAGTGCTACCACTGGTGCGGACCTATCACATTTCCTGTTTTATTGCATGACAATTAAAGAATCTTGAATATGGTGAAAAACTTTGATTTGTGTATTATCCATGCAAGTCCACTTCTATCTAGGTCAGTAGGTAATGCAAAAATAACAACCAAAGGGCAGGGGATAGTGTCATATAAAGTAGTACTGGGTATAGTATTAAAAAGAAAAGTACAATTAAACAGTTTAGGGATGGCATAGGGAGAAGACATGGACAGACACCTCCCCTGGCAGAACTATTAAAAACCCGTTTTTAAAGTTTTAAAACTTTTTCAGAAAGTATTGAACATATTGCTGAAATATCCTAGAAGTAACTATGATGAAAACAAAAGCACAAACAACTTTTTTAAAAAAACTATTCCAAAACAGCTATCAAGCACAGAAGAATTTGGGTCTACCTTTGAAGTGGAGCCTTCGGAGTAGATTCCTCCTCATCCCCGTCCACAGGACTAGTCCTCTAGTAAGATTCGTTCTACACCAGCATCGACTTCACATAGTGCTGTGGAAGATGGTGCTGGCACCCGATGTTGTCCTGCTCCGGACCAGGAGGAGCAACCATGCATGTGCATTACATCGAATGTGGCCCAGGCTGCGGGGGAACCTGGCTTCTCTCAGCCCAGTGATCCTGGGCTGACGGGGGAGGGGGGGGGGGAGGGGGGGGGTGGGGAGGGTCCGCACCGACATTCGGGCTGAAATAGTTTCAGCATCAACGCATCAACAGGGGAAGAGGAAGGAGACACTGGAGTACTGGAAGAAGAATAAGATCAAGGTATAGAGGAGGAAGAAACTATTATATACAAGGGTAAGCCCATAGTTAAACAGGCTTTAAAATTTAAACCTGATCCTCATTATTCAGATTTAACTTCACAAATTAATATATTTAAACAGATTGAAAATTTGGCAATTCAGATGGATCAAGGTTTTTCATCTGTGAAGAAACAGCTTGCTGACATGAAGGGGGAAATACCTTCTATCAAGTTGGATGTGGCAAAGTGTCTGAAAGTGGTGGACAAAGTGCAAGATAAATTTAAGAAGATTGAAGAAGATTTTCTTGATTGTAACGATGATGTGGAAAAGATGGGACAGAGAGAAGATTCATTTATTGGTTGAGAAATTCAGAGAAGTGATTTGTTGAAGAAAATTGATGCTTTGTAGAATCAAAGTCAAAGGAATAATGTAAAAATTGTGGGTCTTTTGGAAGGTCCAGACCCAGTTCAATTTTTTCAGAAGTGGATTCCCGAAGTTTTGGGAAAAGAATATTTTCCGAATGGTCTGGAATTGGAAAGAGCTCATAGAGCTATAAGAAGGAAACCTCTTCCTGGTCAAGCTCCACATTCTATCCTGATTAGATGTTTACATTATCAAGGTAGAGAATTGATTTTAAGACTTGCTGTTCAGAATATGAGAAGTAACCAAGGCCCTTTAATAGTTAAAAATGTCTTTTTTATGCTGATTTGAGTCAAGCTGTTATTAAACCTCATAAAGAATTTAATTCAACTAAAGTTGTTTTGTGGAAGAAAGGATATAAGTTTGCTTTTCGATATCCTGATATACTTAGTTTTTTATAGAGATTTTCAATCTCAGTTTTTTTTCCAATGATGATGCTGAAGCTCTTACATTTGCTAATTCTTTACCAGATAATAAACAGGGGCGAAGTCTAGAAAGGTTTCTTCAGCAGCCTGTTTTAATTCCGGAGAGAAAGAATTGAAGGCGAAAGATGAAATCTCAACAGTTGATTGATTATTGACTTGATCATCATTAATATCAATGAGATTTGGAGGAAGCATATCATATATATGGTTTTCTTTAGTTTTTCTTTGAGGAGATCTTTTGGTCCTTTTTGTGTGGTTGCCATGGGGATCTGCTTTGCTATGTGAGGTGGTTATTGAAACATTTTTTATTTATATTTTGCTACTTTTAATGTTAACGGGCTTAATAATCTGATTAAGAGAAATAAAACCAGTTTAAGGCATTATTTTTTGCTAATGGGAGGTGACAGTGAGAATCTGGAGGTGTTTATTTTCAACATCTTTTTTCCGTCCAATGAGATGTGTGACTGGGTTGGGATGTGTCCTTTTTATGTTGTTTTCTGAGGCAGTGGGAGGGAAGGCTGGTTTGCATGATGACCTGAGCTATGTTCAAATCTCTCTATAATTTCTTGCAGTCTTAAGAAGAATATTTCCTGTACCAAGCTGTGATTCATCAGGACAGAGTACTGTAGAAAGATTACTGTAGAAAGGGCGCATTTGGGATGTGCCAAATTTCCTTAAGTTTCTGAGGAAGTGGAGGCATTGGTAAACTTTCATCCCTATAGCATCATTATTGCTGGACCAGGAGAGGATGTGGTAATATTTACTGCTATTGTGTTTGGGAGAGTATCATAGAGGGACAAGTCTGGACATGTGTTACAATTACAAAGCATTTTTATGGTATAATACCACCTTGGAGGCGGCTCAATGAAAAGAAAAAAAGTTGAACTTGCTTTTTTATGGAGAAGGCCTGCAAGGTGGATCCAGCATTGCTTTCTCACTAAGTGGTGTCTGGAGCTGTCTTCCAGAGCTGTGGAAAGCGGGGTGAGAGGTGCAGAGAAGGGAAATGGTGACTGAAGAGCCAGTAAGAATGTCAGTGGAGATTTGTTCAAGGAGTCTTGGGACTCAGGCAGATCTCCTGTGCAACGTAATTAGCTCTATTACTGTATATGGGATTTTAAAAAGCCCTCTCCTGGGTTGTGGGCAGATGATGTAATCATGATGTCATCAGCCTGCTCCCTTCGTAACCCCTTTCAGCAGCATTGACTTTAGGGAGGAGGTAGAGAGAGTCACTCCACTTCTGACTCTGCCCTTAGAGCTTTCAACAAGATAAGTTAAGCAATATAAAGGTGGAGAATATCCGCCTTTACATTCGTTTTTTTTTCCACTATAAAAAGGCCCACAGATAAATTTATTGAATGCAGAGGGGAGAAAGTCAAACGATACTTAATTACTCTAATCAAAAATATAGACTTTCTGTAGTGTGAAAAAAAGCTCTCAAGACAGAAGGAGAACATATGTTTTTATCAGCTTATAACTGAGGGTAGGGTCTTACAGTGGTCTTCAGAAGGACAGAGGGTTTAGGCAGGAAACCAGGATTATATATGGTAGATGGGAGCAGAGCCAGCCATCAGTATAACACACCAGAATTTAGAGTCTGTGGATGAAGACAGAGAACATTGATTCAGAAAGAAAAAATAAAAAAAAATATAGTTATTTACAAATTAAAGTGACCTGGGGGTCTGGAAATCCTGGTAGAGAGCCTAAACACGGGAGGTCCTTGGGTCTCCTTGTCCCCTTGTGACAGAAATGTGGTGGGCGGGGTCACTGGGTCTACAGTGCACTTTCCTCCTGAACCAGATTCCCTGAGGCCCTGACTGGGAGTGGCAAGAATGAGCTCCGCAGCTTGTAGGGCACTTGAGGCAACAGACTCTCTGTTCCAGTGGGTGCCAGGTCCATATGGTGATGGTGTCCTCCCTGCCATCTGGGTACTCCACATAGGAGTACGTGGGATTGGCTTGGAGCAGTTACACCCTTTCCACCAGGGTGTCGGACTTGCTTCTCCTCACCTGCTTCCTGAGAAGGACTGGACCAGGAGTGGTGAACCAGGTTGGGAGTGTAGTCCCCGATGCTGACTTTCTCTCAAAATTGAATAGGACCTCGTGAGGAGTAGCATTGGTAGCTCTACATAGTAGCAACCAGGTAGAATGGAGCGCCATAGGAAGAACTTCCTGCCAGCGAGAGTCTGGAAGGCCTCTTGACTTGAAGGCCAGTTTGACAGCCTTCCAAACAGTGGTTTTCCTTTTCAACCTGCCTGTTTCCCCAGGGGTTGTAGCTAGTAGTTCTGCTGGATGTGATACCCCTTGCCAGCAAGTACTGATGTTGCTCTTCGCTCATAAAAGGTGAGCCACGGTCACTATGTATATAGCTGGGATACCTGAACAGGGTGAAAATGGAATCTAGGGCTTTTATGACTGAAGAAGTAGACATGTTTGGACATGAGATGGTGAACAGGAAGCAGGAGTACTCATTACTGATGGAGAGGAAGAAAGTGTTCCTGTTCATGGGGGCAGGAGAGCTCCCTTAATATCGACACTGAGCTGTTCAAAGGGCCTGGATGACTTAATCAAGGTGCGCTCTTGCAGGGTGGTAGAAGTGCAATTTGCACTCTGTGCAGACCTAGTCATTTCCCTGACATCTTCCATGGAATAGGGCAGATTGCGCGCCTTGATAAAATGAACCATGTGGGTAACCAGTGGATGGTAGAGCTCATTATGTAGAGACCGCAGTTGACCATTGTGTGCAGAGGCACAGCTTCCTCTGGATAAAGCATCTGTAGGGTTATTAAGGGCTCCTGCCTGATAGGCAATGTCATAATTGTAGATGGAGAGCTCGATCCTTCACCTAGTAATTATATCATTTTTGATTTTTCCCCCTTGATGTTATTAAACATAAATGTGATTTTTCCCCCTTGATGTTATTAAACATAAATGTAATTTCCTACCAGCCAGGTTGTGCCTCCAGTGCCTCATGGCTTCTACAATGACTTGAGCCTCCTTTTCCACAGAGGGGTTTCAGAGTTCGTGGCCTTGCAATGTCTGAGGGGGGGAAAAATGCAACCAGCCTTCCCGTCTGGTTGAGGGTAGCAGCCAGGGCCACGTCTGAAACATCGTTTTCCACCTGGAAAGGTACATTCTCGTCCACCGAGTGCATGGCGGTTTTTGCATTGTGGTTTCGGAGATAGATAAAAACTGTTTGGGGTTCGGCCGAAAGGGGAAAAGAAGTGGCTTTTAAGAGAAATTGAACCTTATTACGCCCAGTGGATCCCTCAATATGCTGATATGAGGAAAACTCCAGGCATCTCAAAGCCTACATGGTCCTGGGAAGTGAAGAGCTCTAACAGGGGGCGTATCTATCGTAGTCAGGGCCAATGATGCCATTCTCCACCATGTAGCCAAGGATAGCCAGATGTTTAATCCTTAACACACACTTGCTAGAGTTATAAGTGAGGTTCAAGGCTTTTGCTGCGTGGAGAAAACTCTAAAGGTTGGCGTCATGGTCCTCCAGGGTATGCCCACAGATGGTGACATTATTGAGGAAGGGGAAGGTAGCCTTCAACCCATACTCATCGACCATTTTGTCCATCTGCCTCTGCAAGATAGAAACCCCATTAGTGAAACTGAAATGGACCCTTTGGAATTGATAGAGACCTTAGTTAGCCTCAAATGCCGAGTATGGACGGTCCTTGGAACAGATTAGCAGCTGGTGATAAGCAGCTTTCAGGGCAATGGTCGAATAGACCTGATACTGTGCAATATCATTCACCATGTCTGCAATTTGAGGGAGGAGGTGAGCGTCCAGGAGTGCGTACTGATTAATGGTTTGGCTATAGTCAATTATTACCCTGGACTTGTTTTCCCCTTTACCACCTCCACTTGTGCTCCCCATGGGCTAGTGCTAGGTTCGATAATAACTTTATTGAGTAGACGTTGTGCCTCAGACTTTATAAAGTCTTAATCTGCTGTGCTATACCTCCTGCTCTTGGTTGCAATAGGTTTGCAGTCTGGGGACAGATTCGGGAAGAGAGGTGGGGGGTCGATATTCAGTGTGGAGATGCTGCAAGTGGGTTCGGATTTTAGGGGCCCTCTATTCCGAACCGTTTTGGGAGGAGGGGACCAGAATACTCCAAGGTCATGCTTCTAAGGTGACACAGGAAGTCCAGACCCACAGCACAGTAGCACACAATTCATCAAGTACATACAGGCGTATTTTACAAAATTCCCTCCCCCCCATGACAAATGTACCATACAATGTTCTCGAATATGAGTGGAGTGCAAATGAGATGCAAGGAATATACGATAATTGGAACGATACATCTTCAGGCTGTATTCTTGTACAGTTCGTGAGTCAATGAAGCTTTCAATTAGAGCCTGTGTCGATTAGGCATTTAGTGGAGTGTCTGTTTATCTTAACAGTCACTATCGAGTTGCTAAGCTGGTGAGGTCTGTCCTGATCTAGAAGCATTGAAACTAGGACCCCAGAGACTCCAAACTCCTCACTTGAATGGCCCCCAGCATCCTGGGTTGCCTGGGTGTAAGGTGGCATTGATCTTGTGGCGCAGCAAGAAAGCTGCCCTCCTTTCTCCTCTGACGATGGCGCAGAGTTTGAATTTGTCGTGTCAAGATGGCGGCTGAGCCTTCTCACGCTGTTTTCTCACAGCCACCCTCCTTCGGCGCATAGTACAGCAAGTGGGTTTAGGCAAATTCAGGGCCGATGGCTTGGGCCTGGAATCTGATCCAGGAGCGGTGCAGGCAGTGGATTTCCCCTCGCACGACAAACGCTCACCCAATGTCCCTTCTTGCCACAGCTGGAGCAAACTATGTCTTTAGCCAGGCAACGAGATCGAGGGCGTTGGCTCTTGCCGCAAAAAAAGCACTTCTTAGCACAGGAGCTCTCCCTAGCACGGGAAGCAGCAACTGTTAAGGCAGGGGTAGCAGGAGCAGCCGGTCCTTGGGTGAGCGAGCTTGCTAGCTGAGAGATCGTCATTGGCCTGTTCTTGTGACTTGGCTAGTTCAATGTGGCAAGCCAGGTCCTTCTTGCTCGACTCGAGCAATCACTGCTCATGTACCTTGAGTGGACCACTGCGACTAGAGTCTCCCAGATCTGTTCTTCCTCACAAACACGGCCTATAAGCTGCTTCATACCTGCACCTCTTGGCAAGCGTCCACAGATCCAGCAGGTAGCCATCAATGGTCTCTCCTGGCCGTTGGCAAAGTAAAGCGAATCAGTGCCTCAGTAGGACCTTGTTTTGCGACTTCAGATTCTGAGCCTGCAAAGCCTCGATGGCAGTGTATGCTTTCCTTCCTACCGTTGAAATGAGTGTGGACCTCCTGAGTTCATCGGTATGGAAGACATCTCTGGTCACATTCAGGTAGGCCTGGAAGCAGTCTAGCCAGTACATGAGCTCCTCAGCTATGTTGGGGGGACTGAGGGTCCATCAGCAGCATACCTGGCTTGAGCAGTGCTTCCATCTTCTAGGGAATAAGCTAATAAAATTGTAGCATGAATAAAAGCTCTCATGATTGGAAGGAGAACAGAATGCTTTTATTAGCCTATAACTGAGGGTAGGGTCTTCAGAGGGTTTAGGTGGGAAACCAAGATTATATATAGGTAGATGGAGGCAGAGCCAGGCATCAGAATAACACATCACCAGTGAATCTCAGTTCACTGCACATTCACATCAGACCCAGGTTGGACTCCAATATGGGTGGCTGCCTATCTTCTACGCAGTCAGACACATGTATGCACTCTACGGACAGGGACTTTCAAACACACTCCTGGTTCCTTGTAACAATGGGGGTACGTCTCTCTGTAAGCATTGATTTATTGCAGTACTACAGCTCATCTTAAATGTACTCCACAGCTTACCTGCAACTTTTCCAGTGATGTCCATAGTAGCGACCTGGCATGGAGTGATATCTGGGGCTTGGACCACAAAGCAAAGAGAGAGAAATGTGCTGTGCATCGATGTTTTATACTGTTCTGTGCTGGGTGTCTGGCCAATGTGACACTGAATAATTTAAATGAGCCAATGGTAAAGGAGTGCATTAATGGGTGGTCAGTCCAAGCTTGATTGGCAGGTGTTGCAACTTCCGAATAAGTTTCAGACAGGGAGGAAATGTGACCCTCCACAATGTTCCAGACAGAGAAGCCACGCGTTCTTCCACAATCCACATTTAACAACTGCTAAAAACTTGAAACTCTCTACATCTACATCTCAGCACCATCCAGAGGTATATACTACATCCTGGTCTCTGAAGTTACAGACAATTCCTTCATTTTGCTGACATCAAGGGAGACTATTTTGTCCTGACCTCAAGCTACTAGATTATCTTCTTCATCTCGTTATTGTTTGACCTACAACAATGGTGCTATTTTCAAACTAGAAAATGGAGTTGGAGCAGTATTTCGATTATTACAAGCTCCCATTTTAGTAAAATGAGATTATCACTGTAATGAATAGTATAGATAGGAGGAACTAAATGGTCACAGTTAACATTTAACATTTCACGCAAGCACCATCACAACACGAGTCACAGCCCAGCGACAATTCGATACATTGGGAGAACTGAGGGAAGGTTGTCACAGTCTGTTCCAGATTTGATACATTTGCAAAGACTGTGATTTTGCAAGGGAGAAGGTGGTCTGAGGTATTTCGGGTGGCCTGAACACCCTCTTGTAAAGCCACATAATTTCCCCCTTTGCGGCTAAAGACATACTCACCTGATTGCAGCAGATGCGCCGCAGGGGCACTGGAGCCAACCTTCCTCCAGGAGGGATAATTGACAGAGCACTGCACTCTGGTGACGCACCTGAATGCAGCGGCTGCCTGGGGACGGGCTGATGATTCTATCAGACCGCAACCCAACTCCCTGCTGCCTAACAGCCCCCGCCCCACTGGGGAGGGGCAGGGGCGGCTGGCAGGGGACGGCGGGGCAGGGGCAGCCAGTGGGGGACGTCAGGGCAGGGGTGGCCATCAGATGAAGGTGGCCGGTGTAAGCTTTCACAGCCCGGCTGGCTGCTCCTGCACTGTGGCTGCTCTCTGTGGCTCAAAATGCGGTATAGCAATGGTGGTATTCCCTACCCATAATCCCCCATGCAGCTGGAACTGTTGTGGGAAACACAGTGGTTTCATTTGCGTGGGGGATCATGGGTAGGGAAGACGGCCATTGCTATGCTGCACATTTATGACGGGTGGCGCAGTCGCCCCACCTCCATCAGATCCAGAGGCTCTACGAGGTGCCTCTGGATATGA
Organism: Narcine bancroftii; assembly: GCF_036971445.1. Taxonomy (NCBI): domain Eukaryota; kingdom Metazoa; phylum Chordata; class Chondrichthyes; order Torpediniformes; family Narcinidae; genus Narcine; species Narcine bancroftii. The sequence continues at coordinate 196,041,264 of NC_091472.1, forward strand.
ATAGGCCCTTTCAAGTGGACCAGTTAATGCTGCAGCAGCCTTTTAGGGCTGCCACCTGAAAGGTGTGTTTGCAGTTTTGAATTCGCTCCTGTCGCCAGCCTCAAGGCGGAGGATCCACCTGAAAGGCCCTATTCTGACTGCTGAAAACTGTTTTTTTTTTTGTTTTTTTTTTTGCAGCATCGCAAACCATTTATTCGGTTTAAAAAAAATTTTTTGGGGGCATTAGATTACATAAATAAAAACTCAGTTAAAAAAATAGTACATTGCTTCCAAAACTCAGAACCTTGACAGCTGCAAGCAGGGCTGCACAATTAAATGCTGACATAAATAGGTCCAACTTAAAGGTCTGAAGAGATCTCAAAAGAGTTACAGGGCTTGGAGAGGGGAAGGGAAAGCAGCAGTGACTACGTCCACAGGAGCCACGTTCGCTCGGACGCGGCTCTCCTTCAGTTGGCACGGTCAGGTGACAAAGACGTCTTCTCCGCGGCCACCTGAACGTTCCAGCTGCATCTGCATCGGACGGAGAACCTGAAAGCAGTTTGAGACTCCAAGATCTCTCACTCGATCTCTGTCAACTTGAGGAATACAGAGCAAATTTTGAGGAATACCATTTTGAGGAATACAGAGCAAAACCTGCTCCATGAATAACTGGGTCTTTTCGGTGGATTGACTATGCCAGGAGGATCTTTTGGGAAGCAAGGTACTTCATTTTTTTTGTGACCAACAGGGTCTTGGGAGCTTCATGGAGGCTGTCTAGATCAAGTCTCGCCTACAAAAAAACCAGGAGTGTTATGACCACAGCTTGTGTGGATGGATATTTCTTCAAAGGCAACACAAGGAGAATTCGTGAGTCTGTAGCAGCCACAACTCCAGTCTTCCCATCAATTCATCATTAATTCTGGGCTTGTGGTGATCCCTCGCAGCACCCTCAGGGAACCTCACAAAATGAAGGATGAATGCGATGTTCACAGTGTTCATTTGGCCCTCCATTTGGCCACAACTAAAGGAGCCTAATTGGCCTATCAAGGAAAGTGGATCACAAATGCACCAATCAGCACTGAGGGGGCTTTGAAAGCGCCCCTCAGCTTGAGAACAAAAGCATGGCTGTGAGCTCAATAAAGCTCAGTGTTAACTACACATCTGGGGTTCGTGTCGTTCTTTCTGGGAACAGCGTGTTGTTTCTGAGCTAACCTGCATGCAGCTATAACCTCTCCTGTGCTATAGGATCCACAGAGCCATAGCTTGTAGCAGCTAGCTACAGTGGTGACCCTGACCCCTACTCTGGACCCAGTGATGGAGGCAGACTCTTCAATCAGCATGCTATCATTGAAGCTGCCGAGTTTCTGGGCAGCGCAGCCTGAAGTATGATTCCAGCAAATTGAGGCACAGTTCGCCCTGAGGAAGATCACCTCTGATGATCCCCATTACTACCACGTGATGGACGCCCTCGACCAAGCCGCAATCACCAAGATCACAGATTTCTTGAAGCTGCCACAGCAGGGCAAGTAAGGCGCCATCGGAGAGCTTTTATCTCGCACCTTCAGCTCTCTGAGCGCAAATGCATAGCCTGTCTGCTGCATATGGACGGTTTGGGGGACAGGACCCCATCCGACCTAATGGGCAACGTTTGCCCTACATGATGGCTACACCTCCGCTTGCTTTTCAGGGAACTGTTCTTAGAAAGGCTGCCACAAAATGTCCAGATGATGGTCCCGGAAAAATACTTCAGTGACCCACAAAAGGTAGCGGAGAAAGCAGACTCCCTGCTGGCCAAGAGGGAAACAACCTTCACATTCCACAAGATGTCCACGCACAACGCTACCCCAGCACTGCAGCATGTGGGCAGGCAATGGCAGCGAAGACCCAGCCACCGACCAACTGAATAACCAACCTTGAGGAGAACAGACACTCCCAGTGAGTGATGTTGTCATTATCATCAGCCGTGAGGTGCAGAGGGCCACTGATGTTTATCCGCCTGCACATTCCCAGGGAACGCCAAAAGCCGGCCGTCGTTAATGGCTGTGTCGGCCAGCCACCTTAACAGCCTTCATGTCCAAGACTCCATCCGGCTGTCATTTCTTAGTGGACATGGGCAGAAATCAGCATGCTCCCCCCGACCATAACTGACATCCTCAGCGGCACAACAGCCCAGCAACTAAATGCCACTAACATTTAGGACATACGAACTTATGGCAGTTGCGCTATCCCCCTCTGCTCTGGGAACAGCCATTTTAAATGGACCTTCACCTTAGCAGCAGTTCGACAGCCACTCCTTGGTGCAGATTTCTTATAAGCCAACTCACTTTTAGTGGACGTTAAAGGCCGCAGATTAGTGCATACCACAACATTCCAGACCTTCGAACTAAAGGGAAAGTAATCCGCCACCTCGCACCTGCATTCAGTAATGCTGGGTGATGAGTTTGTGAGAATCATATCTGAATTCTCTACCGTGACAATGCCATTATTTACGTCATCCAAGGTAAAGCATGGGGTAAGACACCATATTCTTACTACTGGCCGCCCCTTCATTCCAGAGCGCACCGCCTCACTCCAGAAAAACTCAGCCTCGCAAAGGAGGAGTTCCATGGGGGGTGTGGCAAGATGGCGTAAGGATCAGACGTGCCTTCCAGTCCTCTCCTGACTCTATCTTATTGTTTTGTCTAGAAATGCCCGTTAAAATTCTTTACAAGTTTAGATAACTTAAGTGCTGTTAATTTAACTTCTGATGGTACAATTGGTGAAAAAGAGCAAAAAAAAATGACAACAGATCATCAAAAAACTACATTTTCCAAAAGTTCAAGTTTTGGAGCCTACCTATAGAAAAGGCACCGGGACTCAGCATGAAATGGATCCTGGGAGAGAGGTACAGTGTTCGGATGCAGAGCTCTATGTTACACCGGTAGAGCCCCCTAAAGAGGGCGCCAAACAGCCTTTAGAACAAAGAGTTACTCAGGTTCGCACATGCGCAGTAGCATCTGACGGCAATGTTATGAATGAACCGCTTGTAGTATCATCAGCTGAAGTATTACCAGCTGAAACACCGGCTGGGGAAAGGCATTTGTCAACTGTAGTGGTGGCGCTGCAAACTGCACCTCTTGAGATGGAAGAACCTATACAACTTGATGAACTGGGAGAACTTAATACATTATGGACTGGGGAAAACCCCGGCCAGCGTCCTCCAGTCATTGCTGGAGAGGCTGTGGCTGGGGTTTCCACACGCAGTCATACTACAAGGAAGGCAACCAGAATGAAGGAAGGAACAGAAGATCCTTTGGTTATGCAGAAGAAGCAGGAATCTGTTGAGCCAGAATCTCTTCCAATTGAAAAGATTCTTGTGAATCTTGAATCTAAATACAATGCAGGGATTATCCAAGATTATGACTGAACTTGGTACTAGGTTTAATACCCTGGTGAAAATACATTCTCAACAGATGGCTGAGCTTGGAGCTTTTAAGCTTGAAGTGAGAGATAAATTTAATTTGTGTGAAGAAGATATAGACGAAATACGGGATCAAGTTCTTGATGTGACCAAAAAGGTTGAAGACTTACAAACTCAAAATAAAAATTTGGTGAAAAAGATTGATTATTTGTAAAACCAATCCAGACGGAACAATATAAAGATTATTAGTTTAAGATGAAGTGAGAGTTGGGGGAGAGAACTGGATAGGCACTATTTTCTGAAAGTCATCTGCTATGTTTGAGTTATCTCACACCCATTTTTTTTTGGGAGTTACCGCATTGTGCGGTTTAGACGGGAGGGGGTATTTTTAACCTCCTACCCGTTTTTCTTTCTTTTTTTTTGTATTATTAGATTAAAGAGTGAAGGGGATTTTTTTGTTTAAATAATTAAAAAAATGTTTTATTCCTTTTTTTTCTCTTTCTTTTTTTTCTTTTTTTTTGATCGTATTAAGAGAGGGTAAGGGGGTAAGAGTTGGGGTTTTTTTGTATTCAGAGATGAAGTTTTGTTTGGTTATGGAAAGAATATCTTTTTATATACAAGATAAGATGTCTTTTTATGAGTTAAAGTCGACCCCATTTATTGATTATATACAATTTAAATAAGTTTGAATTAATCATTTTTTTTCTTTAAAAAAACTTTTTTTATTATATATTTTTTCTATATATATGTTTTCTTTTTTTTTCTTTTTTTTTCTTTTTTTTATAGTTTTTATTAGTTGGTTTTTTTTCGTTTAAGTTCTTTTTGTTTTTGTTTTTTCATATATATTCTTATATAATAAAAATTTTTTGGATTAATAATTAATACTTAATTAATTTTTTTTGTTTTTTTTTATATATCGATCTTTTTTTTAAGATATATATTTTTTATTTTTTTTATTATACTAATAGTATTAATTCTTCACTCTTTATCATGGGGGTGGGGAGTTAAAAATAGTTTTTTTTTAGTCTTAGATTTTAGTTGTTAGGGGGAGATGCCGAGATTGGTATTGTATTAACTATGTTACTTTGTACTTGTATTACTTTATTTTGTATTTTTTCTGAACGTGAATTACTTACTTTCTTCATATGTTAAAATTAATAAATAAAGGTTAAAAAAAAAAGGAGGAATTCCATAAAATTGAGGAGCTGGGCATTGAACAATGTTCTAACAGCCCCTGGGCCTCCTCACTCCACATGGTCCCTAAAGCTACAGGAGGGTGGAAGCCATGCAGGGACTACAAATGCCTGAATGAGGCCACAACTCCTGACTGCTATCCTGTGCCCCAAATTCAGGACTTCACCGCACATCTACAAGGGGCACGGATCTTCTCCAAGATAGATTTAATTCGAGGCTACCACTAAATCACGGTCCATCCAGAGGACATCGCAAAAACAGCCCTTATCACCACATTGGCTTATTTGAATTTTTAAGGATGCCTTTTGGACTGAAAAATGCAGCCCAAACATTCCAACGATTAATGGATCCTGTGGTCCAGGACTTTGAACTATTCCAGCTAAGTGCAATTTTGGAAAAGAGGTAATCAACTTTTGGGCCACTGCATTGACAGGCATGTACTAGGCCACTATCCGAGAAGGTAGAGGCCATTAAATCTTTCCCACAGCCTACAAATGTTAAGGGCCTTCAAGAATTCACTGGGATGATTAATTTCTACCACCGATTCATACCGGCAGCAGCCCACATCATGTGACTTCTTTTCTCTCAAATGTCAGGCACCCAAAAAGATCTCAAATGGAATTCAGAAGCCTCAGAGGCTTTCCACAAGGCTAAGAACACTTTAGCAAATGCCACACTCCTGGCACACCCACAATCAGAGACACCCACAGCCCTCATGGTGAATGCCTCCAATATAGCAGTTGGAGGAGTATTGGAACGATTAATTGATGGACACTGGAGTCCTCTAGCCTTCTTCAGTAAACACATGTGGCCACCTGAACTAAAATGCAGTATGTTCGACAGAGAACTGTTGGCACCGTACATGGCCATAAGACATTTTCATTACTTCCTGGAAGTAAAGTGTTTACTGACCACAAACCACTAACTTGTGCTTTCAGGAAGGTCTTGGACCCTTGGTCAGCTAGACAACAATGTCACCTTTCTTGTGTCTCAGAATTTACCACAGATATTAAACATATTGCTCTCACGTTCAAATATATTGGCTGTCCACACCACCTCTCCAGACATTGATTACAAGGCCCCTGGCTGAGGCACAATACTCTGATCCTGATATTGCAGCCTACAGAATGGCTATTACTGGCCTCCTTATCGAGGACATTCCCTTCAGTACAGGGAATACAACTTTACTCTGCGATACCTCGACCAGTAAGCCCCATCCAATTATTCCCACCACATGGAGGAGGCAGATATTTGAATCTGTGCACAATTTAGCCCATCCTGCAATCAAGACCACAGTCAAGATGGTGGTCAACCGTGACGACTGGCACGGCCTTCATAACATAATTGGGCCAGAACATGCACACAGTGCCAAACTTTGAACGTCCAGAGACACATTAAAGACTCACTCCAAACATTTGAAACTCAGCAGCACAGATGTTCAGTTCACCTCCAGTCTTTGGGCAGCCTTAGCAACAGCACTTGGGACACAGCTGCACCACACTACAGCCTACCATCCCCAGGTGAACGAGCTATTAAAAAGGTTCCACAGGCACCTAAAAGCAGCCCTGATGGGCCAATTCACTGGTCCCAAATGGGTTGATGAGTTACCCTGGGTTCTCTTAGGTATCCGAACCTTGCTGAAAGAGGATTTGGAAGTCTCATCCTCCAAAATGGTGTATGGGGTGCCATTAATCATCCTGGACAAATTCCTGGCCATTAACAGGGAAACCAAAGAACCCCCAGGGAAGCTGTAGCACACCTCTGTGAGCAGTTGGGAACCCTGGCCCCTTTACCACCCAACACCCACGGCCAGCAGAACACATTTGTCCTCAAAGATTTTCAGAACTTCACACACATTTTCGTAAAATGCGGAATGTACAGACTCCCTTTGCAGGGACCCTGAGGGGCCATACTTCGTCATCTGGAACAAAGATTCAACTTGTGTACTTGACATCGGAGGCTGCGATGAGACTTTTACCATTGATAGGTTGAAACCAGCCCTTTTGGGCATTACATAGTCAATTGACCATCCTTCCCCACCCCCCACCCCACAAAAGAGGCCGGCCTCCCAAGAATAACAGCATTCCGATTGCCGGTTCTGGGTGGGGGTTGTATTTTGTCCACAAAATGAAGGACAAACATGATGATCCAACAGGCTGCACAAGGCCCGCAACGCTGCCCTCCAACTGGCCTATCAAGGAAAGTGGATCGCAAATGCACCAGTCACCGCTGAGGGGGCTTTGAATGCACCCCTCAACTTGGAATAAAAACAGGGCTGTGAGCCCAATAAAGCTCAGTGTTAACTTCACTCAACTGGGGTTTGTGTCGTTCTTTCTGGGAACAATTTGTAATATCTGAGCTAACCTGCATACATCCTCTCCTGTGCTATAGGATCCACAGAGTCATAGCTTGTAGCAGCTAGCTACAGGCATCAAATTTCAAGGCCTACACTTCAACACTGAATTTAAAAGACTTATCGGTAACTTTGATGTAACTTTCTAGATTTTGGCCTGGACTGTAATAATTTGGGTATAACGAACACACTCACTGACACTCACAGAGACATGGCTAGATTTAGTGTTAAGGATTAGAGTTAAGACGAGTTTAAGAGTTGGAAATAAAATTAGTGTTTTAAAATTAAACACTGGTTCATTGTTTATTGCTGCTCATTACGCACGGTTCATAACAAAATTCAGTCATGAGTGTATAAAGAGGGGTAGCACGGTTAGCATAGCAGTTAGCATAACAGTATTACAGCTGGGTTGGCAGCCAGCCTAAGAGAAGGAAAACTGATTTCAAGCTTGGGCAGATGAGGTTCATTAGCCTCGTTAGGCCATCCAAGAGAAGAATTATGCGACGTAACACCTACGACCTGAGGACCTGGCTGTCACCGTCTTAGTGTGCAAGGTTGTGGCAGATAAACCCTGAGTGTAAACGGTGGGACCAGTACTGCACACACTGCACTCCACCTAAAAAGAAAATCCATTGTGCAGGCTCAAAGGACATGCTCATTTCTACAATCTTTCCTAAATCTTCATTCGCGAAGCCAGGCCATGATGATGATTACAATGCCAGCGACCTGGGTTTAAATCTGGTGTTGTCTGTATGAAGTTTGTAAGTTCTCCCCATGTCTGCATAGATTTCCTGCAGGTGCTCCAGTTTCCTCCCACCCTTTTTTAAAAAAACATACAGGAGTGAGTATTTGGATGTCACGGGCTTGTGGGCCGGGAGAGCCTGTTACCATGCTATATGTCTAAATTAAAAATAAATAAATAAATATTTATGGTTGGGGTCTGAAAATGCAAGAAGTATATTTTTGCACAACCATTTAGGAATAATTCTGCCGCGCCTACAGGATAAAGGAATCTCAGTGTTAATGTGATGTCATGCATGTACTCTGACAATAAATCTGAAATCTGAATCTGGAATCTTTAGGGAGCATGCAGAGGATATTTAGCAGGATTTTGCCTGGATTAGAGAGCATGTCTTAAGAAATAAGGCTGAGTGAGCCAAGGCTTTTCTATTGAGAGCAAAGAAGGCTGAGGTGACTTAATAGAGATCTACAAAATTATGAGAGGTGTAGCACCTTTTTCCCAAGGCAAGAGCGGCAAACTCCAGAAGACATCCGTGCAAAGTGAAGGGAGGAAGATTTAGGGTAAATATCAGGGGTAGTGGTGGCTGGAACAATAGGGGCACTTAAGAGACTCTTAGACAGGCACATGGATGAAAGAAAAATAGAGGGTTATGAGGTAGGGAGGGTTTAGTTTTGGGGGGGGGTAGATATATACATGTCGTCACAACATCGTGAGCAGAAGGGTTTGTACTGTGTTGCAATGTTCTATGTTAAAAGGTATATTTAAAAATACTCAGATAGGCACATGAATGAAAGGAAAATGGAGGGTTATGGGCTGTGAGGTTGGGAAGGATGAGTTTGTTGTAGACTTGGTTAATGTAGGTTGGCACAACTTCATGGGCTGAAGTGCACATACTGTTTAATGTTTGCAATTTGTCTCTGGAATCATTCCTGACTCTAGTGATTCATGAAAGATCACTACTAATGGCCCCACAATCTCTTCAGGAACCTTTTTTAGAGGTGTGTGGTCCATTCAGCCCTGGAAACTTGTCCATTTTCAGCCCCTTCAGTTTCCCAAGTACCATCTTCGACCTTAGTAAAAGCAACTACACTCACTTCTGCTGCTGATACTCTGGCATTTCTGGCATATTGCTGACGTCTTTCATCATGAAGTCTGATGCAAAATACCTTTGTTCCCTATTATTTCTCAAGCATCATTTTCCAGCCAATCGAAGCTCACTCTTGCCTTTCTTTTAGTGTCCTCCATAATGTTGTGAGAGACTTCTTTAATTGCCTCTGAGCTCCACAGTTTTAAATTTGTAATCAAACAATTCAAATGTGATTAAAGTGCACATTCCAGATTTTAATTTTGGTTATTTGTATATATGTTATGGTTTGACCATGTAGAAATTACTGCAATTTTTATAGTGTTACGAGCCCAAACGACCCCAAAACCCAACATCAATAGATATTCACCAAGACAAGTAGTTACTTAAACAAAAGTTGCTTTTAATTATCTTTAAACATGAAAGCAGAATCAAACTTTAACTTAACTCTATTTTTAATTTACTTAACTTAACCTCCTTCTAATTCTAAGTGCACGTGTATGAAATGTGTGTGTAAATTTAGAAAAGTTCTTTGGTTCACAATCCAAGCTCACTTCTCATTCTTCCAAGTTCATTGGTTGCAGGCAATTCTTAAGTTCACCAGGCTTTGATGCTCAAAACATTAATGGTTACTGCTCAGGAAGGTTCTTGCAGGTTTGCAGAGAGAGAGATGTGTTGTTCCAGGATTTCCACAACTGAGGTACTTTCCTCAGTCACCTCACTGTCTTGCTAATGAAACTTGCCCATCAGGGTTCTCCAAATAATAACCTCTTTCTTTCAGCTTAACACAGAGTTCCTTTCTGTTTCCCTTATTCAAAGCAAAACACCAGACAGCCAGAACTTTCAGCCATCCTCCATTCTGGAGCTTCTGTTTCAGTTCTAACAGCTTCTGCTTGACACAGCTTCTCCTGCTTGTGACAGCTTTCTGTGTCACACCCCCTCAGTCAGAGACTGCTTTCTGTCTCTTTCTCTCTCTCTGAGACTGAGCTTGCTTGACTCCCTCTGTGCTTGCAAAACAACATGACCTTCTCCAGCAAACAATAGGAGTCAGCCTTCTGGTTCATCTGTTGCTTTTGGGTAAACAAGAACCCATCAGTGACCTCTGAGCACTCTTGTCAAAAGCCTTGCAAAAAGGTATCAGCCGACAGCATGTCTCTTGCTGTTGCTTTAAAGACAATAGTCCATTATTCCCCAATGTCAGTTCAATTATCACCTACTTGTGAAATCTCCATAGGCATTCTTCACAATATCTGGTCTGATGCAGATTATTCTCCACTACCATTATATTCATAATAAGGTTTCAACATATTTATGTGACAAACTTGAGTTTTATTCCTTCTATCTGGAGTGCTAACAACATAATTAACATCATTCAGTTTTGATTTAACTATGTATGGTCCAGAAAATCTAGCTCTCAAAGGATTGTCATGTGTTGAAAACAAAATCAAAATTTTACTTCCTGTCTTAAAATTCCTCACTTGAGCTTTCCTGTCAAATGAATGCTTCATTTTACCCTGAGCCATTTCTAAATTCTCTTGAGCCAAAGTCCACACTTTTTGTAGCCTATCCTTAAATTTAGAAACATAATCCAGCAAGTCCAGCTGCACATCCTCATTAACCCACTGTTCTTTTATCAATATCAAAGGTCCTCTAACCTGATGTCCAAACACAATTTCAAAAGGGCTGAAACCTAATGACTCCTGCACAGCTTCCCTTGCTGCAAATAACAATAAATGAATACCTTTATCCCATTCGTTTCCATTCTCCAGACAATAAATTATCATCATATTTTTAAGAGAATTAAATCTTTCCAAAGCTTCCTGAGTTTCAGAATGGTATACAGATGAAGTGATCTGTTTTATTCCCAACTCATAAATCAACTGCTGAAACAACCCAAACATAAAGTTAGATCCTTGATCAGTCTGGATCTCTTTAGGGAATCCAAAAACTGTGAAAAATCTTCCCAGAGCCATTACCAGCATTATAATATTCCTTAATGGTATAGCTTCTGGAAATCTCGATGCTGTACACATCATTGTTAACAAGTACTGATTTCTAGACTTAGTTTTCGACAAGGGACCTACACAATCCACAATAACCCTAGTGGAAGGTTCCCCAACAACAGGAATAGGTTGCAATGGAGCCACTGAAGGACCCTGGTTAGGTTTCCCCACAACCTGACAAAAATGACATGTCCGGCACCAATTTACAACATCCTTCCTCAAACCAGGCCAGATAAATTGTTTCAAAATCTTATTCATGGTTTTCTTTACACCAAGATGACCACCCAAAGGTGTACTGTGGGCTAGATTTAAAATTTCATTCTGGTAATTTCTAGGAACAACCACCTGATAAATCACCCCCCACTCTTCATTAGCAGGAATATCAAGAGGTCTCCATTTCCTCAACAATTCACCCTTCAAGTAATATCCACAAGCCATTTCTTTAATCTCCTGTTCAGTTACTGCTTTGTCTCTTAAGTCAACAAGAGTTGTATCTGCTCTTTCAACTCTTTACTTGACAAAGAGAGATCCTTACTCTCATAATTACCCTGCTCTTTCAAATCCATTTCAGAAGCACTGGGTAAGTCTCTATCAACTGGATCTTCTTCATCTCTCATCATTTTTTTTAGACACCGACCTTGTTACTGCACACACAGGATATAGCTCACAATTCTCTTCCACCTCATCCTTCCAAGACCGATTCGTTAATCTCAAAACTGACCCAACTTTATCCTCTGCCATATCATTCCCTAATAAAAATGAGACCCCCTGCATGGGTAAATTTGAGATTAAAGTACAACAGGTCCTTTAACTAACTCTGAATTTAGCACTATATTGTGAAAAGATATTGATTCCACCTCACCTCCAACACCATTAATCAAAGTTGTCTCCCCTGTGTCCGTCCTTTGATCCAGAGATAAAATACTTTCCAACAACAATGACTGTGCAGCACTGGTATCTCTAAGAATTTTAACTGGAACCTTTGATTCTCCCTCCTTTACTGAAACAAAGCCCTCTGAAACAAAAGGTTTGAAAACATCCATGACACCCTTATCAGGTTTGGAACATCTGCTCTTCTTAAATTCAACTGTTTGAATATATGCTTCTGGTAAAACCTCCTTTTCTTGTCTCTTTTTCAATACTAGACAATTTGCAATAGCATGACCAGGTTTCTTACAAAAATGACATACAAATCCAGAAGTCCTGTCCTTTCCCACGTTAACTTTATCCTTTCTCTTAACATTCTCTCCAGACTTAATTTCAGTATAATACATCGTTCCCCCATTTCAGGACACCATAATGTTTGGTACATTTGGCCTCACACGTGTTTGTGATTACTCAGGTATGTTTAATTGCTTCATTGGTGCAGGTATAAGAGAGCTAGACTTGTTTTCAAACTTTTGATCACCTTTGGACTCTGTAGTTGTCATTTTTCACCATGAAGACCAGAATTGTGCCAATTAAAGTCAAAGAAACCATTATGAGGTTGAAAAACAAGAGTAAAACAGCAAGAGACATCGCCCAAACTTTCAGATTACCAAAATCAACAGTTTGGAACATTATGAAGAAGAAAGAGTGTACTGGTGAGCTGAGTAATTCCAAAGGGACTGGAAGGCCAAGGAAGACCCCCACTGCTGATTACAGAAGAATTCTCATATAATGAAGAAAAATTCCCCAATGCTTGACTGACAGATCAGAAACACTCTTCAGGAGGCAGGTGTGAATGTGTCAATGACGACCGTCTGTAGAAGACTTCAAGAACAGAAATACAGAAGGTACACTGCAAACCACTAGTTAGCCATAGAAACAGTATGGCCAGATTACAGTTTGCCAAGAAGTATTTAAAAGACCCTGCAGAATCTGGAATAATGTCTTGTGGACCTGTATCAGAATGATGGCCAGAGCAAAGTGTGGAGGTGTAAAGGAACTGCCCAAGATCCAAAGCAGACCACCTCATCTGTGAAACATGGTGGTGGGGGTGTTATGGCCTGCATATGTGTGGCTGCCACAGGTACTGGTGAACTTATTTTCATTGATGATGTAACTGCTGATGGCAGTAGCAAAATGAATTCTGAGGTGTATAGAAACATCTTATCTGCTCAAGTTTGAGCAAATGCCTCTCCAAAAAAATTGGCGGTGCTTCATCCTACAGCACATTAATAATCCTAAACATGCTGCTAAAGCACAAAGGAGTTTTCAAAGATAAAAACTGGAAAATTCTTGAATGGCCAAGTCAGTCACCAGATCTAAACCCAAAAGATCAGGCCTTCCATATGCTGAAGAAAAAACTTAAGGGGACAAGCCCCTGAAACAAGCTGAAGATGAAGATAGCTGCAGTAGAGGCCTGGCAGAGCATCACCAGAGAAGATAATCAGCACCTGGCGATGTCTATGAATCACAGACTTCAAGCAGTAATTGAATGCAAGAGATATACAACAAAGTGCTAAACGTGACCATTTTAATGTGCATATCATTACTATATCCCAAATATTATGGTGCCCTGGAATGAGGGGATCATGTATAAAAAGTGCTGTAATTTCTACATGGTCAAACCAAAATGTATACAAATAACCTTGAATAAAATCTAGATTGTGCACTTTAATCACATGTGAATTGTTTGCTTACAAATTTAAATCTATGGAGCACAGGAGCAAATAGTGTATTTGTCCCAAAGGTTATAAAGGTCACTGTATATCTGAAGAAAAACTTTTGTATGTTCTTTTATATTATGAGCTCACTTACCTTAATATCTCATCCCTTTATTGCTTTTTTTAAAAAACTTGTCTTCTATAGGTTTTTAAAGCTCCCAATCCTCTAGCTTCCTGATAGTTTTTGTAATTTTGTCTGCCCTCTCTTTTGCTTTTATGCTGTCTATGACTTTCCTTGTCAGACATATTTCCCTCCCTCTGCCATTTAGAATACTACTTTTTTGGAATGAAATTATCCTGTGTCTTCTGAATTAATCCTAGAATCATCAGTCATTGCTGTTCTCTCATTATCCCTGCTAGTGTCTCCTTTCAATCAACTTTGGCCTACTCTCTCAAGCCTCTCTCAAATCTTTACTCCACTGTAATAAAGATGCATATAATTTTAACTTCTGTCTCTCAAACTGAAAAAAGGTTGCATTACTTTAATCTCCCAGATCAAATCTGATTATTGTACACTAAATCCAGAATTGCCTTTTCCCCATGAACTAGACCACAAGCTGCTCCAAAAAAGGCAACTCATAGGCATTCGACAAATTCTTTCTCTTGGGATCCATTTCCAATCTGCTTTTAACAGTTTACCTGCATATTGAAGTTCCCATGACCACCATAACTTTTCCTTTCTCCACAAGCAATTGATGGAAGTGGGAGGTGAGAAGTTTGAGAGATGAAGCAGACTGGAACTATAAGCTTTCACATTCAGGAGAATTAGAGATTACTTTTTAAAAATTCAATTAAATTTTAAACTTATATTTTAAATTTAAAATTTAATTTAAATTTAAAAAAATCAATAAAATGAATAAAATTCTTATAGAAGTATTGGTGCAGAGAAAATGGTTTCATTTGTTAAGGCTGCCTAGAATCAAGATATTAAAATAAAGGACAGTTACTCAGGACAAAGTTGAGAGGGAATTTTTTCACTGGGAAAAGTTGGAGGGGTGATGAATAAATCTTGGGAATTGTTGAGGAGGTTTAGTTACTGCATTCAAAGCTAAGATTGATAGAAAGTGCTAGAAATGCTCAGCAGGAGCAACAAAGTTATTCTTTCAGGTAAAGAACCTTCATTGGACCTGTAGTGTTAACTTTACTCTTTCTATAGTTGCTGTCTGAACCCTGGTGAGTGTTTCCAGCATTCTTTATTTTTTATTTCAAGCTTCCAGAAATTTACAGATTTTGATTTTCAGAGATACTATTGGATTTTATGGGAATTGAGAAATATGGGCCTAATGCAGATTAAGTGGTTTTGAGTTTTAAAAAAAATCAGCCCTGATCTTATTGAACGGGCAAGAAGGACTATGTGTCTTATTTGAAAGAATAGTTGATCATTGTTTTTAAATGTAATTCATCTTATTAAATGAGAATTTACATTAAATATTAATCTGTTACTTTTTTTCTTCTCAGGTTTTAACCCTTGATCCCACGCTTCACATGAAGCCACCTACTACATTTTTGCCACATAATCATTGTTGTACCCCAGTGATGGCTTCAGAATGTGAAACTCAGTCTTCAGTGAGCCCAGACTCTTTAGTGGGTGTAACCACACAAAGGTTTTGTCATCCTAATTTGGATTCATGTGTAAATACTACTCCAGAATCAGAATTGATAAATGATACGAGATGTACTTCACCGATAAGATCACCTCCTCAAAACTGGAATCTGCATTCTGTTACTCAGTCTTCCACTGCAATCCAAGATCAATGTTTTATAAGCTTCAAACAAACTAGGAAAGCTAGTTCATTGCAAGAGGAAGGAATGGTCAGCAGTTCTACATTGACTCCATCATCTGTGCCTTGCATTGAAATGAAGAGTGAAAGTAATGCAAATGGATCATTGGATCATGATGTTTCTGCAATATCACTTGATGATCCCATCATGTTATCAATGTAAGTGAATAGGTTATTTAAAAAAATCATATTGATTGATAAACATTTTAGTTTTACATTGGTTGTATTTGTCAAAACTCCCAACTATTTTAGTTATTTTTTATAATGCAAGTATACTTTAATTAATCTTTTTACTTTGCCTTTACCATGTTTTCTGTTACTTTTAAAATCCAAACTGGGCCGTGTAATCTCCTTGATGAGCAGGATTAAAGAATCTCTAGGCATTCTATACTTAGAAACAAGAGGATAATTAGGGAGAGGATAGGACCCACTCAAGGATAAAGGAGGGAATTTATGCTTGGAGTCAGAGGAAGTGGACAAGGTACTAAATTAGTATTTTGCATTGGTATTTACCAAGGAGAAGAATGTGAACCTTGATAGGGAGCATAACGTGGAGAATTGAGCAGGTAAAGGTTTGCTGGAAGAACTCAAACAGCAAGAAGTCAGACAGCATACATGGGTAGAAATAGTCAATGTTTTGAGTCTCACCCATTTTTGAAGATCATGATAAAAGGTGAAATTATTAATGGAAAGAAGCTGGGGTGGGGGGGGGTGAGCAGGCTAAAATAGGAAGTTTGCAGATGCTAGGGTCAAGTGTAATACACAAATGTGATAGAGAAACAACAGATTGTGCAGCAGCCAGAGGAAGTAAAGAGAAATCATATACCTGACTAAGGGCCCAGGCCTGAAATGTTGGTTACCTTACACTTCTTATGAATGCTGCTTGACCTGCTGAGTTTCTCCAGCACTTTTGTGTATTGCGCAAGAAGCTGGGGAGGGGCCTAGAGATGATTGGACAGGCATGGGAGGCAGAGAGATAGGTAAAGGGAGAATCCATGAGGAAGTGGACAGAGGGAAGAAAATTTAGAGAAAAAGAAAATAATAAGTAGAGGAGTGGGTAGAGATGGAAAAAGTGAAAACAAATGGGTTGGGTTACCTAAACTTAAAGATCAGGGTTCATGTCTCTTAGGTTTAAGGGTGTCCAGGAGTAATATGGTATCTTGTTCCTCAAGTTTACATTTGCCCTCACCCTGACAGTGGATGAGGAAGAAGACATGTATGTGTGTGCAAGTGTTTGGGGAGTTTAAATGGTTGGCTATGGGAAACTGAAGTTTGGACCCACAAACAAAGTGTAGGTGTTGGCGAAGTGGTCTCCCAATTTGTATTTAGCCTCACTAATGTAGAGGAGGCCACACAGGGTACATCAAATGCAATAGATTAGCTGGACAATGTGCATATAAAATTCTGCCTCACCTGGCAGATTTGTTTGAAGTCCTGGATGAAGGTGAGGGAGGAGATCTAGGGACAAGTTTAACACTTCTTGCAGTCATAGTGGGAAGTGCCTAAGGAGATGGAAGGCTGGTGGGGAGGGAAGAGTGGACCTGGAGTCTCGGAGCGACATCTCTGCACAAAATGGATAAGGGTGGGGATGGAAAAATGTGGCTGGTGGTGAGATCACGTTGAAGTTAACAGAAGTGTTGGAAGATAATGAGTTGGATGTGGAGGCTGGACAGGTGGAAAGTGAGGATCAGATGCACTCTTTTCTTGCTCTGCTTGGGGTGAGGTTGGGTAAGTGCAGAAGAACAAAGGACATAGGAGATGCAGGTGAAGGTTTTATCAATTACAGTAAGGGGGAATTAGCTTATTCAAGAAATAGAACATTTTGAATGTCCTGAAGCAGAAGCCCTCATCCTGGGAATAGAGGCACAATAGATAGAGGAATTGTGAGAAAAGGATAGCATCCTTACAAGGGACAGGATGGGAAGAATATCATCCAAGTAGCTGTGAAAATCGGTGGGTTTGTAATAGATGTATGTGGATTGTTTGTCCCTTAAAATGGTGACAGAGAGATGAAGGAAGGGGAGAAATGTGTCAGAAACATTCAGGGGAAATTTAAGGACCAGGTGTAAGTTGGCAATAAATTTAATGAATTTACCAAGTTCTGTATAGATACAGGGGGTAGCGCCAATGCTATTGATATAGTGGAGTGGTACCAGGGTACAACTGGAATCATCTTATTCCACGTATTTGACAAAAAGCAGGTGTAGCTCAGGTCCATGTGTACGCCCTTGGCTACATGCCAGATCTGCAGGAAATGGGAGGAGACAAGTACTGGCAAGTGGAGAAGAGTGTTAATTGATGGCTCTGTGTTTGAGAAGGAAAAGGAGGGGCCTGATTGAAAATGGATACTTAAAGGGATTGCACATCAATGGTGAGCATAAGGCAGTGGGGACTGGAGAACTGGAATTCTTTCAAGAGGTGGAGAGGGTGGATGGTGTCCCGATTATACCTTGCTCTCCATAATATTTGGGACAAAGACACTTTTTCATTTATTTTCCCATGTGCTCCACAGTTTTAAATTTGTTATCAAACAATTCATATGTGATTAAAGTACATATTCCTGATTTTGTTCAAGGTTATTTGTACACATTTTGGTTTGACCGTGTAGAAATTACAACGCTTTTTACATATAGTCCCTCAATTCAGGGCACCATAATGTTTGGGACATTTGTCTTCACAGGTGTTTGTACAGATGACACTTTCCTTATTCTAATATATCCCAATTTCAGAGTATCATCTTCCAAAACATGAATTATGATATCCCAAATTTTGATCTCTCTTTTTTTTTGGAAATTTATTTATAGTATCTCCATACATTCATTTCAAATTGACTTAGTATAATATTACATAATAGATACTAAATAATTTTCAAATTTTCACCCCCCCCCACCTCCCCTAACCCCTTAGGAAACCACCTTATGGTGGTTAATTCCCAAAAACCCAAATGGGTGTGGTATAAACCACAAGTGGCATATGACTTTCGGGAGCAGAAGTACCACTCCCTCCCCCCCCCCCCCCCACCCAGGCAGACAAAATACACGTATAAACCGAAAAAATCATCATTTCTTATATCCATAAAACCCTGGTCCATCAATTTAACCAATCTTATTCATAAACTCTTTTTTTTTGAAAATCCAAACTTGATATTAAATTTTGCACCCTTTCCACCCTCCCAACACTGAGTTAAACATTGTTTACAATCAATAAAAGCTTTTTTTTAAAAAAATTTTTTTTTCAAGTCTTCCTGAATTTCATCCACTGAATTAAAACACCTCTGAACATCCCAGTTCAACACCGAAACTTCCATTCTTCTCAGTCTCAAGTTAAATTTGTAGCTTACTTTCAAAAAAAGTTTTTTCAAATCTTTTAAAATTTTCTTGAACATAATTCCTTCGGTCTTGATCTTCTAAAGCATCAATGTTATTCATATGTTCTTTCTTCTATGTTTCCCAATTTAATATCAAATTTTCCACTTTGTCAATCTTCTCAATGTTAAGTTGAAATTATTGTTTATTTTCAAGAAAAACTTATTCAAAATTTTTAACTCTTCTTGGACATTTCTCCTTCAACTTTAATTTTATAAATCATCAATCTTGTTCATAGTTTCTTTCTACTGAGTTTCCAAATTTAATAAAGTTTCCGTTTTTTCCAATTTTCACAATATTAAACTGATCTTGTTGTTTAGTTTAAAAAAAACCTTTTCAAAACTATTAAAATCTGTTTGCAATGTATGCATACTCACAGATAATAAATTCACTCTTCCAATATTCCATCCAAAAAAAAATCACTGATAAACCTTATTACAGGTCAAGGAGTTCCATATATATGTTTATCTTCAGAAAATATTTCAAATATTTCAAATCAACATTCGTCGCCATCTTTCAAAAAGGAGTCCGAAATCAACTTTAATAAGTTCTGTTCTTGAGAAAATTCCACCACCAACTCCGGCTCTGTCTGGGCAAATAGGTAAAATTTCTTCCAAAGTCAAAGAATGTAATTTTGTTCTGTATTTATAGATAATAAGTTCATCCTTCCGATATTCCATCCAAAAAAAATCACTAATAAACTTTAATGTTATCTGGATTTTTAAAACTCACGGGCAACCAATGCCAATTCCTGCAATTTATCTTCATAAAACATTTCAAATCAATATTCATCACCATTTTTCAGAGGGGTGTCCAAGGCCAGCTTATCCGACAGTCCAATTAATGAGCTCCGTTCTTAAGAAGATTCCAGCCTTGACTCCGTGGTTCTGTCTGGGCAAGTAGGCCGAGTTTCTTCCAAAGTCAGAGAGTGTAGTTTTGTTCTGTATTTGAACTCTATTTTCCTCAATCTTTGTTGCCATTTTAAAAGATAATAAATTCACTCTTCCAATATTCCATCAAAAAAAAAATCACTGATAAACCTTATTGCAGGTCAAGAAGTTCCATATATATGTTTATCTTCAGAAAATATTTCAAATATTTCAAATTAACATTCGTCGCCATCTTTCAAAAAGGAGTCCGAAATCAACTTTAATAAGTTCTGTTCTTGAGAAAATTCCACCACCAACTCCGGCTCTGTCTGGGCAAATAGGTAAAATTTCTTCCAAAGTCAAAGAATATAATTTTGTTCTGTATTTATAGATAATAAATTCATCCTTCCGATATTCCATCCAAAAAAAATCACTAATAAACTTTAATGTTATCTGGATTTTTAAAACTCACGGGCAACCAATGCCAATTCCTGCCATTTATCTTCATAAAACATTTCAAATCAATATTCATCACCATTTTTCAGAGGGGTGTCCAAGGCCAGCTTATCCGACAGTCCAATTAATGAGCTCCGTTCTTAAGAAGATTCCAGCCTTGACTCCGTGGTTCTGTCTGGGCAAGTAGGCCGAGTTTCTTCCAAAGTCGGAGAGTGTAGTTTTGTTCTGTATTTGAACTCTATTTTCCTTAATCTTTGTTGCCATTTTAAACATCTTTCAGAGGGGGTCCAAGGCCAGCTTATCCGACAGTCCAATTAATGAGCTCCGTTCTTAAGAAAATTCCAGCCTTGACTCCGTGGTTCTGTCTGAGCAAGTAGGCCGAGTTTCTTCCAAAGTTGGAGAGTGTAGTTTTGTTCTGTATTTGAACTCTATTTTCATTTATCTTTGTTGCCATTTTAAACTAAAAACAATTGATAAACAAAACAAAGACTTTTAACAGAAAAGAAATATTCTTAAAACGGGTATTTATATAACTGCCTGGGGGAGACCGGGAATGCACGTCCGCTCCCTACGCCATCTTGCCACGCCCCCCAAATTTTGATCTCTTTAATCCAACAAATCAAACTCTGTGGCTGTTACTTTATGTAGTTTTAATTCATTGATAAAATGGATAAACATTTTGCATAGCTTCACATCAATGAATAGCAAAGTATAACTGTATAATAGAGATATAAAAAGTATATGAAGATACAAATGATATAAAAAGTTTTTAAAGAGATACAAAAATTCAAAGAAAAATTTCTCGTGCTCATGCTTCCTTCACATCTTGCAGAATAATGAGCAAGCTGTTAGTGTCTGGGCAGTTATTACAACCTATAACATCATGGTCACTATGATAACACTATAAACAATAGTTCAATTAAAGAGACAGGCACAAAATTAACTAAAAATTAAAAAAAAACACAAGGTTTTAACCTTAACATTCTAGCTCCTAATCATTATAATAGACATTAATGGCTAATATATAATAATTACTATTACAGATACACAAAGTAAATATAGTAAATAAAAGATTAGAAATCAAAACTTTCAGCTTCCTGTAAAAGACAGATTTTAGTAATAGGTCTATTTAAGTAACCAGTCTTGGTTTTAATCCGCACTTGCCAAATAAAACATTTCTTGTCTGGAACTATATCCTCAATTTTCCCCAGCAACCAAGAATTTCTTGGTGAAGAATGATCCATAATAATTACAGTGTCTCCACATACAAAATTATGTTTAGCTTTGGACTATGTTTGTCATTCTTGTAATAATGAAAAATATTCTTTAATCAATCTTTTCCAAAATAAATCTGGAATAAATTGCACTTGTTTCCATTCATGGCTTGCATAAATATCTTCTACTGACATTATTGTCTTTCCAATTTTCCTCCTTCTCTCAATATATCATTTACAAGAATAGGATTTAGCTTGTTTTTGTAACATTCAAATTTTTCCTTAATTTTGATATCTCATTATCAAATGCCTTTCTCTGACAAAAACAAAGGTTTTCCAATTCAGCATTCACCAACTCATCAACCGTTAGGTAACAGCTCTTTCAAGTCTTCAGATTCTCTTTCTTGATATGATTTAAAAGCATAGTTTTTAACCTAAGAATCCATGCTACTGCCTGTTTCAAGCGAAACCATGAAGAGTGCTAGCAAATTAATTGAGCGATTGGATCATTTCTTTAGATATTTGAATAGTATTTACATTAGTGTTTTGGATTTCAGGATCCTCCATTGAAATTTCTTTGAACTCTTCTGGATTTTGAGGCCACTCTTCTTGAGATCGTAAAAGATTTTTTTTCAGAAAAGATTGAAATTTTGATCCTCGTGAAGCCATATCAGCTGGATTATCCACCATTTTAACATAAAATTTCTCAGGAAGAGTGATTAGCATGCAAAACCCTCTTGATTTCATTAACTCTGTTAGGCACAAAGGTACGAAACCTTGTGGTTTTGTTATTGATGTATTTAAGCACTGATGTACTATCAATCCGAAACATAGATTTGCTAACTCCATCTGTAATTCTCTTCTTAACGTAGTGTCCATTTTGCTCACCATAGTTGCTGCAGTCAGTTCCATTCAAGGTATGGTGACTGGCTTTGATGGAGCCACGCTGGCTTTTTCTTTTTTTTAAATTTTTTTTATTTTTCACACTATGAACCATACTGACCAAAATACACATAAACATTTCCCTCGTGAATATACACAGTGTCATTTTCTCCCCTTTTCCCCCCTCCCTCACTCTGGCTTTTTCCATTACAAATCCACAATGTACTTGTTCTTGGTTATTTCATTGTACTAAATAACTGATAGTATCAAAACCACCTTCGTTTGTGTCAGCAAAGTGGTGTAACTGAGCAAATGTAGCAATTTCAAAGTCTATTGGTTTAAAACATATGATGACTTCAAAAACTTTTATCATTTTAAGACTCTCAATCCAATTTATCCAATCTTGTGCGATGGAATCTGGTATAGTTACATCCCATCCAAATTTTCTTCTGCCCAATTCTTGCAGAATTTATTTTGGCTATTAATACTATCGGTGCCAATATTCCCAAAGGATCATATTGAACTTGCGATTGGAAAAAATACCTCTTCTTGTCAAAGGCTGATCTTTCAAAACAAATTTGAATTTGAAAACATCAGATTGAACCCCTAGAATTTTTTTGACAGGTAGAACGTCACAATCCAAATCAAGATTTTAAAAAATTTCCTTTGCTCTTTCTAAGTAACATAAAAAACAAAGAATTTGGACTTGATTTGGATGGTGCACAAAAAAGATTTGTTATGATAGCCCTAGCTGTAGCAAAAAAATGTATTATGTCAGCCTGGAAATTAGAAGATAACTTGAGAATACAACAATGGTATATAGAAATTAATAAATGTATTCCATTAGAAAAAATAACATATAATTTAAGAAATAATATTACAATATTCGAACAAATATGGGAGAAAACCTACCTACCACCTAAAATGACAGAAGGAGAAGAGAATGAAAAGAACTGACTCAGTGGAATTTCTTGTTTATTTTTATTGAGTGACAACATTGTTTGACGGGTTTAATGTATCTTAGATTCTGAACTTTAAATGAATGGGAGGGGAGGTAGGGAAGGTGGAAGGGGAAGAGGGAGGGGGGAGAAAACGACACTGTATATATTTGAAAAGGAAAATGTATGTATCTTGATCAATGTGGTTTATAGTGTGAAAAATAAAAAAATTTTTAAAAAATTAAAAAAAAATAACAGCCAACACATCTCGACTGTTGCTAATCCATTTCATAAGGAAGAAACCTCCTTCATTCTTTGGCTTGGCTTCGCGGACGAAGATTTATGGAGGGGGTAAAAAGTCCACGTCAGCTGCAGGCTCGTTTGTGGCTGACAAGTCCGATGCGGGACAGGCAGACACGGTTGCAGCGGTTGCAGTGGAAAATTGGTTGGTTGGGGTTGGGTGTTGGGTTTTTCCTCCTTTGCCTTTTGTCAGTGAGGTGGGCTCTGCGGTCTTCTTCAAAGGAGGTTGCTGCCCGCCAAACTATGAGGCGCCAAGATGCACGGTTTGAGGCGTTATCAGCCCACTGGCGGTGGTCAATGTGGCAGGCACCAAGAGATTTCTTTAGGCAGTCCTTGTACCTTTTCTTTGGTGCACCTCTGTCACGGTGGCCAGTGGAGAGCTCGCCATATAACACGATCTTGGGAAGGCGATGGTCCTCCATTCTGGAGACGTGACCCATCCAGCGCACCTGGATCTTCAGCAGCGTGGACTCGATGCTGTCAACCTCTGCCATCTCGAGTACTTCGACGTTAGGGATGAAAGCGCTCCACTGGATGTTGAGGATGGAGCGGAGACAACGCTGGTGGAAGCGTTCTAGGAGCCGTAGGTGGTGCCGGTAGAGGACCCATGATTCGGAGCCGAACAGGAGTGTGGGTATGACAACGGCTCTGTATACGCTTATCTTTGTGAGGTTTTTCAGTTGGTTGTTTTTCCAGACTCTTTTGTGTAGTCTTCCAAAGGCGCAATTTGCCTTGGCGAGTCTGTTGTCTATCTCATTGTCGATCCTTGCATCTGATGAAATGGTGCAGCCGAGATAGGTAAACTGGTTGACCGTTTTGAGTTTTGTGTGCCCGATGGAGATGTGGGGGGGCTGGTAGTCATGGTGGGGAGCTGGCTGATGGAGGACCTCAGTTTTCTTCAGGCTGACTTCCAGGCCAAACATTTTGGCAGTTTCCGCAAAGCAGGACGTCAAGCGCTGAAGAGCTGGCTCTGAATCATGATAAAGATTTATTGCTTCCTTTGCTGAAACAACTGAAGTTAGACAATCATCAACATAGAAATTAGTTCTGATGATGTTTATAGTTTGATAACTAAATTGCTCTTCATTATCTTCAGCACGTTTCCTGAGAGCAAAATTTGCACAACTCAATGAAGAAGTTGCTCCAAATAGACGAACTGTCATTCTGTATTCAATCATGTCTTTACTGTAATCTCCATTAGGCCACCATAACAATCATAAAAAATCACTATCTTCTGATGGTACTTTTACTTGATGAAACATTGCTTCAATATCTGCAGCAATTACATTAGCCTCTTTACAAAATCTTATCAGAACACACCTTAAAGTACTGGTTAAGTCTGGACCTTATAGAAGTTGAAATTCCTTGAAATGATGCTCCACAATCAAAAACTGCATGTGGTTTTTTTCTTTTGTGGATATATAACTCCATGATGAGGTAAATACCATTTTTTTTTTAACCATCTTTACATTCCAAGATATCTCCTGATATCTTTTCTACATAATCCTTGGCTGTCGTGTCCAACATGACATTTGTATATTCCAAATGAAAGGAAGAATTTCTCTTAAAGTTTCTCTTTAAATTCTGCATACGCTGTTCTGCAATTATTTTATTATCTGGCATACAAATTTCTCTTTTCTTCAACATGTTTAACAGAATTTGAAATTAAATCCAGAAACTGCTTATCCTCCTTTGAATGTTCTTGAATATCTTTGAGACATCAGGAAAATCAGTTTTAAACTGTTGTTCCCACAGATCCTAAGTTTCACAACTGAAATTCTGTTGCCATTCACAGTCAATTTTTCCTGATCATTATTCATTTTTCCTCCTAATGGTCTGTTAGTTGTCCATCAAAGCAATGTTTCACAACATAAGGTCCATCATTTTGACTCCTTATTACTTCTAGAGGTTCGATAGCTTTTGGTACATCTAATCCAATTAACATCGCAATCTTAGCATCAATCTTAGGTAAGCAAACATCTTTTAGATGAGCCCACTGTTTGATATAATCTTGATATGGAATATTCTCCTTATTTTCATCTTGGAAGATCGCAAAATTCATTGTTATTCAATCCAGCAATCTCTACACCTGAAACTATATTAGTTTTATTGTTCCTTTCATTGTTCATTGTCTTCAATAAGATCTGTGATCTTTTTCCATTAAGATTAAGTTTATTCATTAATTCAACAGTATAAAATAAAATGGTACTTCCTGAATCAAGAAATGCATAGGTTTTCAATATGAAGCTCCCCTTTTTTTGCCTTACTTGCACAGGAATTATTGAAATGACTTTATCACTGGCCCCAGTAAGATTGTTTGTCTGAACCGAAGCTGAGGCATCCTCCCTAACTGTGTCTTTAGTCTTGGATTCAGATTGTTTGACTTCCTTCTCAACTTTACTTCATTGAGTATGCGGTAACTTGGGATGCTTTAAACTGCATATATCACAACTGAGTCACATATTACAAGCTTTGCTGATGTGTCCTTTACACAAGCAGCCAAAACGTAATCCATTCTTCTGTAAAAAGGTTAATTTCTTGTCATGTGATTTTCTCCAATCGTGAACATCTTTCTAAAGGATGCTTATCTTTGCAATATGAACAGCTTTCCTGAACAGTCTGAGATTCCTTTTCCTTTGTTTCTTTTTTCTTTCCTGTCCTTGTGTCTGACATGGCAGTAATAAAAATATTTTCCTTTGGTTTCTATTGAGACAATGACTTAGACTTCTTTACATCTTTAGGAACTATTGAAGTATCCTTAGTATTTCCAAATGCTGGTATTGTGTAAACATGCACATGCAATTCCAAAAATTATACAACATCCACAAAAATGGCGTCCTTTCTGGAAAGAATCTTGAGGTTAATGCAACCACAGGATTGGTCATTGTCAGTTGAGCACTGGCAGCAAGGCCCATGGCTTCTTGCTCAAACATATTTTTTGGTTGTGGTTGTATTACCCATCTTAAGGTTCTCCATAAATCCTTCAGCTTATAAGGCAATTTGTTTACAATAATCAACAAATTTGCAAGCAAACCTCACAAAGATAAACGTATACAGAGCCGTTGTCATACCCACACTCCTGTTCGGCTCCGAATCATGGGTCCTCTACCGGCATCACCTACGGCTCCTAGAACACTTCCACCAGCGTTGTCTCTGCTCCATCCTCAACATTCATTGGAGCGCTTTCATCCCTAACATCGAAGTACTTGAGATGGCAGAGGTCGACAGCATCGAGTCCACGCTGCTGAAGATCCAGCTGCGCTGGGTGGGTCACGTCTCCAGAATGGAGGACCATCGCCTTCCCAAGATCGTGTTATATGGCGAGCTCTCCACTGGCCACCGTGACAGAGGTGCACCAAAGAAAAGGTACAAGGACTGCCTAAAGAAATCTCTTGGTGCCTGCCACATTGACCACCACCAGTGGGCTGATATCGCCTCAAACCGTGCATCTTGGCGCCTCACAGTTCACCGGGCAGCAACCTCCTTTGAAGAAGACCGCAGAGCCCACCTCACTGACAAAAGGCAACCGCTGCAACCGTGTCTGCCTGTCCCGCATCGGACTTGTCAGCCACAAACAAGCCTGCAGCTGACGTGGACATTTACCCCCTCCATAAATCTTCGTCCGCGAAGCCAAGCCAAAGAAGAAGAATTAATCCTCATAATTTTTTCAAAAGATAATCCTTTTTAAATATTTGGAATATTAAAGGAATTTCTAAAATAGGGGATTGTTATGAAAATGATAGATTTATGTCATTTGATCAGTTAAAAATTAAGTATGATATCCTACATAATACACCTTTTTGTTATTTTCAATTGAGAGAAATTAGGACCAGATATGGTTTTAAAAGATTCTAGAACAGTTAGTTCTTGATGGGATGGTCAAAAAGTTTATTTCAATAGCATATACGATGTTACAAGAAAAAGCACCTAAATTAGGTTTATTTAAGTCAAGAGAAAGATGGGAACAAGATTTAAATATATCAATAGATCAACAAATGTGGCAGAATTTATGTAATACAATTAACTTAAGATGTAGATGACTTCATTATAATTTTTACATCAGTTATATATTACACCTCAGATAGTGAATAGATGGAAATTGAATGTTTCAGATTCATTTTAGATATAGAGAAGATATTGGTACTTTTATTCATTCCACATGGTCTTGCTCAAAAGTTAAATCTTTTTGGATTTCTATTAGTAAGTTTTTACAACAGGTTACAGGTGTTGTTTTTCTGTTGAATATTAAGTTATTATTGATGGGAAATTTTGAAAATATAACCCCTAAATTAACTTTATCAGATTTTCAGTTGAAATTTGATAAATTAGCTATGGTGATAGCAAGGAAATATACTGTTGTTAACTTAGAAATCAGATGTTTCATTAACATTAGGAAGATGACAAACAGATTAAAAGTTGTATTCCATTAGAAAAAATTATGAAATATTCAAATAGAAAAATGTCACAACTGTGGCTGACAAGGGATGTTAAAGCCAACAGAAAAGCAAAAGGGAGGGCATACAAGGAACTAAAAATTAGTGGAAAGATAGAGGATAGGGGAGTTTTTAAAAGGTTGCAGAAGGCAACTAAAATACCCATAAAGAAGGAAAAGATGAAACATGAAAATAGGTGAGCAAATAAGATCAAAGAGGATACGAAAAGCTTCTTAAAATATATTAAGAGAAAAAGAGGAGAGAGAGTAGATATAGGACCACTAGAAAATAATGCTGGAGAAATAATGGGAGACAAGGAGATGGCAGGGGAGCTAAATGAGTATTTTACATCACTGTGGAAGATGTTAGCAGGATGCCAGATGTCAAAGGATATCAAAGAAGGGAAGTGAGTGCAGTTACTATTTTAAAGGAGAAGGTGCTCAGAAAGCTGAATGGTCTAAGGGTAGATAAGTCTCGTGGACAGATGGATTGCACCCTTGGTTTCTGAAAGAAGTAGCAGAAGAGATTGCGGAGGCATTGGAATGATCTTTTAGGAATCACTAGATTCTGGCTTGGTCTCGAAGGGTTGGAAAATCACAAATAACAACCCCACTATTCAAGTAGGGAGGGAGACAGCAGAAAGGAAATGATGGACCGATTAGCCTGATGTCAGTGGTTGGGAAGATGTTGCACTCGATTGTCAAGGATGAGTTTACAGAGAACTTGGAGGCACATGGCAGGATAGGCCAAAGCCATGGTTTCTTTGAGGGAAAATCTTGGTTGACAAACCTATTGGAATTCTTTGAAGAAGTGACAAGCAGGCTAGATAAAGGAAATGCAGTGGATGTTGTGTATTTGGATTTTTAAAAGGCCTTTGAAAGGGTGCTGCACATGAAGCTGCTTGACAAGATAAGAGTTCATGGTAAAACAAGAAACATATTAGCATGGGTAGAGCATTGGCTAATGAGCAGGAAGCAGAGCTGAAATACAGGGATCATATTCTGGTTGGCTGCTGGTTGCTAGTAATGTTCTGCAGGGGTCAGTGCTAGGGCCGCTTTTTTATGTATTGTATATTAATGATTTAGAGTATGGAATGAATGGCTTCGTGGCCATATTTGCAGATGATAGATAGGGGAGTTGGTAGTGTTGAGGAAACAAGGAGGCTGCAAAAGGACTTAGACAGTTACGAGATTAGGCAAAGAAGGAAATAATGAAATACAATATTGTAAAGTGTGCAGTCATTCTCTTTGGTATAAGAAATGAACAAGGCAGAAAATGGGGAGAAAATTAAATATTCAGATGCAAAAGGCCCTGGGAGTCCTTGTGCAGATACCCTGAAGGTAAACTTGCAATGCTGGCATTCATTTCAAGAGGAATAGAATATAAGAGCAGGGATGTATTGTTGAGGCTTTATAGGACACTGATGAGACCTCATGGAGTATTGTGAGCAGTTTTGGGCTCCTCATTTAAGAAAGGATGTTAGGATTTAGAGGAGGTTTACAAGGATGATTCCAGCAGTGAAACAGTTATCATATGAGGAATGTTTGATGTCTCATGGCCTGTACTTGTTGAAATTTAGGAGAACAAGGAGGGAGCTCATTGAAATATTTTGAATGTTGAAAGAGTAGATATACTGTATATACTTGTGTAAGTGCCATATTTTTGGACCACGTATTTGGGCCAAAAAGTGGGGAGGGTGACTTTTACACAGGTCAAACTTTTGACGACTAAATACCTGCGTCATTCAGTCTTCAGGAGCTTGGATGGCTGGGACCAGGTGGTAAGTCTGCAGTTGGGGGTTCAGATGAGCAGGCGGCCGGGGCAAGGGAGTTTGGATGGATAGGTGGCTGGAGAGTCAGGAGCTCCGGTGGTGGACGGCTGGGGAAAGGGTCCACTGTTGACATGTCAGGAGCTCAGATGGGTGGGCAGTCTGAGCCAAAAATGAGGGGGGACGGTGTCAACTGTTACACAGTATCAACAATTACATGAGTAATGGGTGAAAGGTTGTTTCTCATTGTGGGAGTGTGTCAGATAAGAAGGCACAACTTCAGGATAGAAGGGTGTCTGCTTAGAACAGAGAAGTGGAGAAATTTCTTTATCCAGAGAGTGGTTAATCTTTGGAATTTGTTGCTATGGATGGTTGTGAAGGCCTAATTTGGTGTATTTAAGGTGGAGGTTGATAGGTTCTTGATTAGCCAGGGCATCAAAGGTTATGGGGACAAGTCTGGGCACTGGGGCTGAGTGGGAAAATGGATGAGTTAATGATTGAATGGTGGGGCACATTCAATGGGCAGAATAATTATTTCTGATCCTATATCTTCTGGTCATGATATCCTGATGAAATCTTGGTCCGCAGATATCCAAGTGCTGGCACCTGGCCTCCGCAATGTAAAGGTCAGTTACCTAGACCACAACAGGCCTCCATTGTTTGATAGTGAAGTTGGGGTTGCTGCAGAGTGAGTGCATTTTGGGGTGAGGGTGGGGCAAGGTTAGACTGGATAAGTGGGGTATAGGTGGTTAATGTTCTGTTGGTAGTTAGAAATGAAAAGGTCAAGAGCATGAAACTTGCTGGAAGGCAGTGTCCTGAAGAAGAAAGAGTGTCTGAGACTGACAAAGGGATTGTCAAAAAAATAGGCATGAAGAGAAGGCAGCAGAAGAAGCACTCAGTATCATGGCAGCATATTTAGGATGCTCATGTGTTAGGGCATTTTGAAAGAAATAGGTGGCAAAGGTCTTTTGAAGAGCATTATGACAGATATACCCAGGGCCTGATTCGATATATCCAGGTAATTGAAAGAGGCAAATGGAGGGATTGTTATGGCCTTGACAAAAATTGTTGCATTCTCACTAGTGACAGAAGAGGTCCCAGAGAATTGGACAATGACTAATGTTGAATCTTTGTTCATGTAGGGAAAGAAGGATAATCCAGGAAACTTGGCCATTAACCCTCACATCAGTGGTAGGGAAATTATTGAAAAAGCTATCTAGGGGTAAAATTTATGCACATGATTTGGGACAGTCATCATAGTTTTGTGAGGGTCAGGTCATGTCTTGCCAATTTGATTGAGGTTTTTGAGTAGGTGACGAAGGTTGATGAGGGTTAGGTAATGGAGGCTAATCCAGAAGGTGCAGATGCATTGGATTCACAATAGTTTGTATATGGAATTAGCTCACATAGAGATGACAGAGGAGAGTGGTGGAAAGGTGTTATTTGGGCAGAAAGACTAGCAGGGACCCCTGTTATCTATGATTATATACAAACTACTTGGATGATAAAGTAAGTGGGAGGATTAGAAAGTTTGCAGATGACACCAAGACAGATGGAGTTATGGACAGTGTAGAAGGTTATCAAAGAATACAATGGCATATAGATCAGTTCGAGGTATGGGCAAAGAAATAGCAGATGCAGTGCAGTCTGGACAGGTGTGAGTTGTTGCACTGGGAGGTCAAATGTTGTTGGCAGGGTTCTTAAAAGTATTGATGTGGAGAGGGATCTGTGGATCCGGGTCCATAGCTCATTGAAAGTGCCAGGTAAGTAGATAGGGTGGTAAAGAAGATCTATGCTATGCTTGTTTTCATTGGGCAGCACATTGAGGGCAAAAGTCAGGAAATCATGCTTTGTTTAGGCGACACTGCATTTCTGGACATCGCATTATGGGAAGGATGTGGGTACGAGGAAAGCATACAGAAGAGGTTTACTAGGATATCACCTGGTTTAGAAGGTATGATAGGGGAAGAGTTTGGACAAATTATAGTTGTTTTCTCAGTAATTATATTGTTTTACAGGAAGCTGAAGGGAGACATTATGGCGGTTTATAAATGATGAAGAGGCATTAATAGGGTTAGCAGTCAGAATCATTTTCCAGGGTAAAAGCTTCACAGATGAGAGGATATGCATTTGTGGTTAGTGGAAGAAAGTTTAAGGGAGATGTTGAGATAGATTATTTGCACAGACAGTTTTAGGATGCTGGAACGGGCTGCGTAGGATAATGGTAGAAGTAGACACAATAGCAGCATTTAAGAGACTTTAGCTCAACATATGAATCTGAAGGGGGTCTATCAAGTGCAAGTAGCAGAGTTTTAGTTTGATTTGCCCATCATGTTCAGCACTGGCATGTGGGCAGAAGGGCTTGGTCCTGTGCTGTATTATTCTCTTCAAAATAATGTCAGAAAGGCAATTTTTTGTGTGATACCTCTGCTGGGCAGTACACACACTAATGATTTGAAAGAGGGGACTGAGTGTAGCCTAGTTAGTTTGCTGATGACACCAAATTCAGTGGTTAGTGCAATGCTGTTACAGTGCCAGCGATCAGGTTGGGGTTTGAATCCCTCGCTATCTGTAAGGAGTTTTTACATTCTCCCTGTGTCTACATGGGTTTCCTCCCATCATTCAAGATATACTGGGGGTTGTAGGTCAATTGGTTGGAATTGGCTGGCATGGGCTCCAGGGCTGAAAGGGCCTCTTACCATGCTGTATGTCTAAATTAAACAGTAGCAACTATGATATTTGTTTCTATATCATAAACTCAGCTTCATGTTCTTCTTTTCAAATTGTTGTTTATAGTGCTCGCCTAAACTTGCGTGAGAAGCATGCACGCCATATGGCAGATATTAGAGCTTACTATGAGGCAGAAATCGAGAGCCTTAAGGAAAAACTGGACACTTTCAATTCATCTTCTGCAATATCTGAAGCAGAGAAACATAACCAGAATCTTTCAAAAAGGTAGGTTTTCAGTTCAAATAAATAAAGGCAATGTTTTGAAAAATCAATTATAATTAATTTTCTTCATTTGCTTTTCTTGTGCTTTACTTTTGTGTTGATATGTCACCAAAATATGTTTTTCTTGTATAGTCATATTATGAAATAAAAAGGCTCTAAGTGCTGAAATAATGAAAACTTAATTTAAAACAATGCACACAAAAGCAGAAATTTAGTTTGACTTGTTTAGCAACATGAATGTATAATTGAGCACTGGTAGGATTATGTATTATTTGACCAATTTGAAGAACAAATGTATTGATAAAAATGTGATCTCATACTTTAAGAGATAATGTTAAACTTGAAATGATCATGATCTATAGTTCCTGTTTCTGAATGTACTCAGGCATTGACAATCTTCTAGTGCTCATTAAATGGCCATTTCTCATATTGTGTGATAACAGATTACTCAACTGAGAGAAGAAAGTATTAATTATTTTTAGATATCTACATGTATAAGTTTAGAAAATTGGTCACTGAATTGGAACTTAGAATTTATTTATTTATACACACATTGCTGGACTTGATTACTTATTGCCTAAATGTATTATTTCATGAACATTAACAATAACTGTAAGACCTCTAACAGTTACTGTGGATTTTCAGATGTGAACAACTAGAAAGAGCATTAACTGAATCTGCCAAACGAATTCAGGACCTTGAGAGCAAGAACTACTTAATGGAAATGCAGTTGGTGGGTAAAAGTCCTTACTGAAGAGAATAGAATTTGTGTTTCATTTGGAGCAGATGCAGTAAAGTTCCCAGTATCTGTCAATTATGGGGATTGCTAGATGATGGATAAGTGTATTTGCCGGTTACTTGAGTTTGCATGTTGCGTGATTGGCAAACTAACCACTAGGGATGCCAATTTTAAACTTTTGTATTTTTTACCTATTTATTTTCCACAATATTTTGCTGATTGGTTGAATTCCGGAAAATGGGAATTTTACTGTACTATTGTTAAATTTGGTGAAAAATGTTTGTTACGGGTTATATTATATTTTATGTTATATATAAATATGTTTTTAAAAGAGATAGATTGTGGGAGGTTTAGTGTACGTCACTTCACAAACAGACATTAACATTTCACAAAAGACATCTCATTTGAAATGAAAGAGCTATGCATAAGCAGAGATTTTATGTCTACAGTGACTTTACTGAATCTTTGAAGAATGCCTATGGATACTTCACAAGTAGGTGTTAATTGGACTGATGTTGTGGAATAAATAGACTATTGTCTTTAAAGCAACAGATGTCCAGGTTCAGAAACTGATTCCAGTGCCAACAATCTGTCTGGATGCAGTTTGCTGTTCTAAGAGGGAGTCATGTGGTTTTGCAAACAGAGAAAGAAAAAAATGTGATTTTTTGGAGAGAGAGAGAGAAGGCACTTCTACAGTTCTGCAGTAGCGTTTGGAGGCTGCAAGGTGGCAAGCTTGTTGAAAAAGCCATTTTGAAGATGGGTTGTGAGTTCTGAGTTCAGCCTTGAAAACCCTTGTAGTCCTTAGAAGAGAAAATGCTGGCTAGAGTGTTTCTCCTGAAATAAGGGAAACAAGGGGAACTCTGTGGTGACCTGGAAGTAGATATTATCATTTGGAAAACCTATAATGGGGCATGTTTCTTTGGCAAGACACTAAAGTGGCTGATTGGAGGAAATCAGTTTGTGTGTGTGTCCAACGAGCAATAAATCTCTCTCTGAAACCATTGAGAACCTTCCTGAGTGGTAACTATTTACCTTTAAGCACCAGAGTCTGGTGAAAATTCATAAATGTTAAATTCTGTTCACAGTATAAGAATTTCCTTATACCGGTGAACTTGGAAAAGTGGAAGTGAATGACTGGACTATTAAAGCAAAGGACTTTCCTGAACATATACGCATTACATACAAGTGTACTTAGAATTAGAAGGGGGTTAAGTTAATAGTAATAAATTAAAGTTTGATCCTGTTTTTATGTTTGAAGAAAATTAAGTTACCATTTGTGTTGGTGAATTTCTATTGCTGCTGAGTTTTGGGGTCCTCTGGGCTCGTAACATGTTGCTTTTGTCCTCTGTGCAGTCATCTATTTCTTGCTTTATTTCTTCCAATTTATTGGCTAAGTGTTGCACTTTTATTAGGCTGACTGGCCTGGGCATTATGATGCAGTTAGTACTGCAGCTAAAGCTTTGCAACAGCGCCTTGATGAAATGCGAAAAGACAGCAAGGAGAAAGATAACATGGTCAACAAACTCAATGGACGACTGAAAGACTTAGAAGAAGCTTTTGAAAAAGCTTACAAACATTCTGATAACAAAGATGCTAGAAGGAAACAAGAACACAAAATATTGCAGGATGTGAGTTGAGAATTTGTTTTTATGAATTAAATTAACTTGAGAAAGCAACAGAATTACTATCTGCACTATTTCTTTGTATACATTTTTTGTGTGACTCCATTATTCCTTAATTTGCAGACAGATTTAGTTTTTAGGCATAAATTTGAAAATGGATATTTTGTATTGCAGTTACTTACAGAATATGAATCGTTGGGAAATGAGCACGAACAAGTCAAGGTAACTCCATTTTCTTTTGCAGTTTGGTTTCAAAGAACAATAAAGTGCAAAAGCAGGCAATTTGGCCCATCTGATCCATGCAGATCAATACAAGAACAGTTCAATTAACCCTTTCACACAGCCCGCACAATTGTCTTAAATTTTTCCCATCCCTTTATTATACAATTGTCTTTTGACTTATATAATTGAATTTGCCTCCATCAGTTCCCCAATAGTTCAAACTTAAACCACTTGCTAGGCTGTTTTACTTATGTTACTTTTGGTATTTTTACCAGTTATGTTTCTGTGTCCTTCAGTTTTCATGCTTCTGCCAGTGGCAGAATTCTTTGCTCTATTGACTTTGGGCGCCCAACACAATTAAATAATGCGATGTTAGAATCATAGATTCTGGTTCTATGCAGAAGTCTAAATGGTTTAGAATTCTGAAAATTAGTAAGAACATAGGCAGAAGGTGATAAATATAGTAACAATCCATTGAATAAAGCCAGCCCCAAAATTAAATTTTTCTAAAGTCTTAAATAAATAATTCCATTCTACCCGATCAAAAGCCTTTTCTGTATCCAGAGATATCACACATTCCAAAACCTCCTTATAAGGAGAGTACATAATATTGAATAAATGGCGTACATTGAAATGGAAGTATCGATTTTTAATAAATCCAGTCTGATCAACAGATATAAGTGGTAAAATATTTTCACGTCTGTGAGCCAAAACTTTAGATACAATTTTAGTGTCACTATTGAGTAAATAAATTGGCCTATCTGGAGAGCATGAGATTGGATTTTATTCTTTTTAAGAATTAGCAAGATAGAAGCCTCATAAAAAGACTGTGGCAACTTACCAAATTTAAAAGAATCAGAAAGAACAGAACATAAATAAGGTGTAAGTAATGAGGAAAAAGCCTTATAAAATTTTACAGGAAATCCATCAGGACCTGGTGACTTCGCAGTGTGTAGTGAACATACAGCCTCAATAATTTCTTCATGGGAAATAGGTTGATCCAATTGCTCTTGATTAACAGCAGATAATACAGGAATATTCAACTTATCTAAACAATTATTCATTACAATATTATCCTTAGGAGAATCACAACTGTACAGTTCAGAATTAAATTCTTTAAAGGTATCATTTATTTCTAAATGATCTGTTGTCATATCACCATTAACTTTGTAACTTTCTTTGATTTGACATTTGGCTGCTAAAGCTTTTAATTGATTAGCCAGTAGTTTACCTGTTTTCTCCATGGATATAAAATTGACTTTTTCCTTTTAAATATTGTAGTTTGTTTGATTGAAAATGTGGGGTACCTTGAATGAAATGGTACGATTTAAGGGTAATGTATTTTAAAATATATCCTTATGTACTCTGTATTTTATGATGTGAAATTTCAAAGTTAATAAAAATATTGAAAAAGAAAAAGAATCATAGATTCATAGAGATGCAGCCCATCTTGTCCATGCTAACTATGATGTCTTTCGACACTCATCCAACTTGGCTGCATTAGGGGCAATATTCCTCTATTCCTTTCCTATTTAAGTCTCTGTTCAAGCATCTGTTAAATGTTGTAATTGTACCTGCCTCCACTATAGCCTCATGCAGCATATTCACCACTGTTTGTGTGTGAATGTGTGTGTGTGTGTGTGTGTGTGTGTGTGTGTGTGATGGTGGGGAGGGTTGGAGTATTACTCCTCAAATCTCCTTTTAAATTACTCTCCTCTCACCTGAAACATGGGCCCTCTAATGCCCTTGGGGGAACAAAAGGGGATTTATGATTCTATCTACGCTTCTCATAATGTCATAAACTTCTATAAGGTCACCCCTCAGCTTCCTGCAATAAACCTATGCTATGCAATCTCTCCTAGTAACTAAGTCTTCCATTCCAAGCAACATCCAGGTGAGATTGAAGTTACTGATTTACTCCTCATATAATGTATAAATATAGACACTGCCAGTAATTGTTTTTATTTTCTCTATTGCCCAGGAAGCTTTAAATGCTACAGAAGATAAACTGTATGATGCAAACTCTCAGATCTCTGAGCTGAAAAGGTTAGATGATGAGATATTGCTTTTATCACAATGTTTAAAGTTGACATGGCATGCATACTATATTTGTTATTTTTTTAATTGTATTTTGATAAGCAAGACTAGATTTGAAGATTTTATATTTGAGTAAGATCAAGCTGCGGCATTCATTAATATCATCAGTGTTTCATGGTGGTATATGCTTTGTTGATCATTTTCATATTGCTGCTGTTTTTTACAAACTTCTATAATTCTTATGCAGCAAAGTATATGATAGTTCCTCCTGTGCTGTTATCTTTGACAATCTATTTAACCAACCATAGATTTTACGAGAATGCAGGACAGGATACCATTCAGTTTTTTCTTCCCCTTTGTGGAGAAATGCAGTTATCATTCCTCACATTCCTGCAACACTTTTAAAGTATATAATTCTGTTTTGAAATTCACATATGATCTTCCAACATTTTTTCAGGATCAACTTTAAATCCTTTTAATCTTTGTCCTCTGCACTTGACCACTTTCCTAATATAAATAGGCTCACAGGCCCAACCTGTCCATGCTAAACAACATACTCCCCCTGCTATAGTTCCACTTGCCTATGTTAGGTCATACCCCTTCAGTCCCCTTACATCCATGTAGCTATCCAAGTATTTCTTAAAGGAAACTAATGTACTAGCCTCTACCACTTTGTGTGGCAGATCACTCAATGTGCCCTCTGAGTGAAGAATTCTCCTCTCGTGTTCCTTTTAAATCTCACTCCTCTCACCTTGTAGTTATGCCCTCTCATCTTAACTTCTTACATCTAGGAAATAGGCTCTCACTATTTACCTTCACTGTGCCCCTCATGATTTTATAAATCACATTAAGATCCCCTTCCAACCTCCTATGCTCTTAAGAAAATAAGCCTAGTTTTTCCAGTCTTTCACAATAACCCAACCTTCCTAATCCTGGCAGCAACTCCATCTACCTCTTTTGTACCATTTCCAACTTTGTTATTATCCATCCTATAGCTAGTTTACCAAAACTGCACACAGTATGTGTGCCCTCACCAACATCTTGTATAACTTTATCATGATGTCCCAACACTTGTACTCAATGCCTTGACTGATGAATGGAAGCATATCAAGTGCTCTCTTCAATACTCTGTTTACCTGTACTACCATCATTATGGAGCTCTTTACCTGCCCCCCCCCTAGCTTCCTCTGCTCAATAAAATTCTTTAGGGTCCTGACGTGAAAAGAATAAGTCCTGTCTGTTTCAATTTACCCAAATGCACTTCATCAAGTTGAACTGCATCTGCCATTACCTTTGCCCAGTCTCTATCTGATTTGGATCCCATTGCAAACCTAGATAATCGTGTACATTGCCTACCAAGGCACACGTTTTCGTGTCATTAGCAAATTTACTCACCTTACCACAAACATCCTCAACCACATCAAGGTTGGCAGAGCTAGGGCTTTTCTCTTTGGAACGAAGAAAGATGAGAGGTGACTTAATAGAGGCCTACAAGATTATGAGAAGAATAGCAAATACCAGAGGACATCTTTACAAAGTGAAGGGAGGAAAGTTTAGGGGAAACATCAAGGGTAATTTTTTTTACAGAGAGAATTGTGGTAGGTGTAAATGGGTCAGCACAACATAGTGGTCTGAAGGGTCTGTACTGTGCTATAATGTTCTAAATGTTATTTTAATACAGTATATAAAATATAAATACTGTATATTAAAAAAGCAAGGGTCCAAGAACTGAACACTAAAGTGGTCATGGTCCTCCATCCTGAGAAAACTGGCCTCCGCAACCACCCTCTGACTTAGTACAAAGAACTTTTTTAAATCCAGTTGGCTAGTTGGATTCCTATCTCATGTACCCTAACTTTTCACATCAACCTACTATTTGTGACCTTATCTAAAGCTTGCTTTGCCTTTGTCCACCCTTTTTGTTACCTCTTCAAAAAATTCTGTGAAATTCCTGAAACATGATTTCCCACACACAAATCCATACTAATTTTCCCCTGGCCATCCAAACATTGATAAATTCTACCTCTCTGAGTCCTCTTCAGTAGTTTTCCTACTACTGATATCAGACTAATAGGTCTCTAGTTTCCCAAATTATCCTTCCAGCCCTTTTTAAATAATGTCACCACATTTGTCATCTTCCAGTCCACCAGACCTTTCCTGTCCTAGTTAAAAATGTCTGTCAAAGCCCCAACAATTTCCTTCCTACCTCCCGATAATCTTCTGGGATGCACCTGGTCTGGACCCAGAGATTAATTCATCTTGATATGATTTCAGACTGCTAACATCTCTTCACTATTGATGCAGACATGCCCTAGGCCATCTTTAGTTACCCCCTCCCCTCCCATTTCTGCTTACCATGCTCCACAGTAAATGCATTCTTAAAATATTCATTTAAGATCTTCCCATCTCTGGTGGTGTTCATAGACAGTCCTCCTGATCCTTAAGGGAAACTATTCTTTCCACCATGACCCTTTTTGTTCTTAAGGTATGTAAATTCTTCCAAAACCATCTCAAAACCTCTTTTTGCCCTCCTTATTTCCATCTACATTCTACATTCCTTGTATTCCTCAAGGGACTTCCTTGAATTTGTATGCGAGAATCTGATATTTGCCTCTAAATCTAACCAGAATTCCTTTACCCTGCCATTCCTGCCTTTTATCCGACTAGGAAGGTGCTCATCCTGGACCTTCCTTGTCCAACTCCTAAATGCCTTCATGTTTTTGCTCTCATGTGTGTCAAGTTACCTATTGCTAACTCCTGCCTAATTATGTTGAAATTGGTTTTGCCCCAATTTAGGATTTTATCTTGAGGACTAGTCCTATTTTTTTTCCTTAACAGAATTGTGTTCACTGGTCCTCAAGTGTTCCGTTACTGATACCTCAGTTACCTGACTAGCTTCATTCCCAAGTACAAGTTCCTATATTGCTCCTTCCCTCGTAGGACTATCCACATAATGTTCCTGAAAGTTCTCTTGGACACACTTAACAAAGTTTGTCCCATCCAATCCCTTTTAACACTTTGGCATTCCCAGTCTATGTTGGGGAAATTAAATTTCCGTACTTTAACAGCTTTGCTATTTTTATGGACATCACCAATCTCTCTACCTATTTAATCCTCTAGCTCCAGGTGACATTTTGGTGGTCTATAGTATCCACCCATCAGGGTGACCACTCCTCTTTGGTTCCTAATTTCCATCCACACTGCATCACAGGATAATTCCTCTAAAGACTAATATTGCAACTTCCCACTGTTCCAATTACACCTGTAACTATAGTACCCTGGAACATTGAGCTGCTAGTCATGATCCTCTTTCAACCATATCTCTGTTATGGTCATAATATCCCATTGTTCTGAACTAATGTCTGAAGCTTGTCCACCTTTTAACAAAAATGTGTTTATTGTCATGTACGTTGTACTGTGCATATGCACAGGAATTTTATTTGCGGTATCCGAACAGATACTTTTGTTAAAAAAAAAACTACAAAATGAACTAAAAAAAACAACAGTATGCTTAAATTAATTTCAAAGAAACTAAATAGAAAAGAAGTAGAAAATAAATATTCAATTATCCTCTTGCAAAATAAAAAGTGGATTTGCAGTAATGCAGGCAATCCTTTTATGGTGTCGGCACAGAGCAATCCATGGTTACTGCAACAAGGGAAAATTCAAGAGCCTGATAGAAATAAACTGTTCTTAAACCTAGCAGCGCTGGTCTTCTGGCTTCTGTTCCGTCTATCCGAACATAGCAATTAGAAGAGGTTGTGACCATGGTTATGGAGTCCTTTATGAAATTGGCTGCTTTCTTGAGGCAGCGTCTCATGTAGATTTCTTCATTGGATGGGAGGTCAGAGCCTGGGATCTGGCTATGTTTGCTATCTTCTGCAGCCTAATGCATTCCTGGGCTGAGGAATTCCCAAACCAAGCTGTAATGCAACTAGTCAGTATACTTTACGGGTGCACTTGTAAAAGTTTTATAGAGGACTCAACCATGTGCCAAAATTCTCTGATTCCTCAGAAAGTAGAGGCATTTGTGTGCCTTCTTCATGGTTGTCTCATATTGGCTCTTCTAAAATATGGACTCCCAGGAACTTGGTCTCACCCTCTCCACTTTTATCCCATCAATGCAAATGGGTGCTTTGTCCCGCTTCCCAAAATCAACAGAAAGCTCCTTGACCTTGGTGATGTTGAGAGCAGGATTATTGTCTTGGCACCCATGCAACTAAATTCTCAATGTCTTTTCTGAATTCCGTCTGATAATTTTCAGTGATTCATCCAACAACAGTAGTGGGATCAGCCAATTTGTCGATTGAATTGGATCTGAACTTGGCTAAGGGAGTAGAGTAGGTGTCATGAGAACTGAAACTCGTTGCCAATGAGACAATAGAAGCAGGTGTATGGCTTGTGATTCTTTGAACTTGTTCTACCATTCAAAGTTCATCTGATCTTGGCCTTGGCTGTACAGGCTGCCTTATTAAATATATATGAGACAGAGTTTTGCCTAGTAGTGGACTTGAGGGTGATATGAAAGGACAGGTAAATGGAACTGAGTCCGTGCATAGATTAGTCATGATCTTGTTAAATGGCTAAGCAGGCTTGATGGGCCAGACTTGTGTTCCTATTTCTTATAATTTTGTATTCTCTCTCCCTACCCTCTTCCTTTGTTACCCTTGATGGAGCATCTGTAGATCAAAAGTCAGTCAGTCTTGGTTTTGAAAACATTCAATGATTCATGCTGTACATTCTCAAGTTTAGGGAATTCTAAAGATTCATAACATTCAGAAGGAAGAAATTCAGAATCAGAATTAATTGTCATGAATATATCATGAAATTTGTTGTTTTGCGGCAGATCACAGCACAAAAATTTATATAAACCACATTTCAAAATAAATAAAATAAT
This sequence comes from Narcine bancroftii, assembly GCF_036971445.1. Lineage (NCBI taxonomy): Eukaryota > Metazoa > Chordata > Chondrichthyes > Torpediniformes > Narcinidae > Narcine > Narcine bancroftii. The sequence goes on from NC_091472.1 coordinate 196,083,142, forward strand.
GCAAGAAAAAGACAAAGTAAAGTAATGGCTGTGGTTCATTGTTCATTCAGAAATCTGATAGCAGAGGGGAAGAAGCTGTCCTTGTGCCTCTGAGTCCTCGTCTTCTGTACCTTATTCCTGATGGTAGCAGAGTGAAGAAGGCATGATCTAGGTGCTGGGAATCCTTGAGGACAGAGGCTCCTTTCTTAAGACACCAACTCTTGTAGATGTCCTCGATGGAGTGAAGACTGGTGCCCGTGATGTTGCAGGCTGAGTTAACAACCCTCTGGAGTATTTTCCTGTCCTGACCATTGGCATCTCTGTAACCAGTCAGAATTCTCTTTGCGCTACACCTGTAGAAGTTTTCGAGAGTCTTCAGTGACATACCAAATCTCCTCAAACTTCTCACAAAGGTGAGCTGCCTTCATGAAGGAGGCTCCAGGACAGATCCTCAGAGATGTGAACACCCAGGAATTTGAAATTTTTGACCCTCTCCACTGTTGACCTCTTGATAAGGACTGGTTTGTGTTCTCCTGATTTCCTCCTGAAGTCCACAATTATCTCCTTGGTTTTACTAACATTAAGTGCAAGGTTGTTGTTGTGACACCACTTCTATCTCCCTCCTGTTCGCTTCCTCATTGCCGTTTGTCATTTTGCCGACAACTGTGGTGTCATCAGCAAATTTGTCGATAGCATTGGAATTGTGCCTCGCCACAGTCATGGGTGTATGAGTAGAGCAGTGGGCCAAACTTGCATTTTTGAGGTGCATCTGTGTTGATCGTCAGTTAGGAGGAGTAGTTGTTTCCATTTTGTACTGACTGTTCATACTGGTATTGAATGGGCAAGCACTTGTCACATTTGGTAAAGTGTTCATCAGAACTGGGAAAGACAAAACAAGTTTGCTTTATCTTTCTTTTTCTTCTCTTTCCTAGTTCTGATGGAAGGCCTTTGACCTGAAAAGTTTACCCTGTTTCTCTTTCATGAGTGCATCTGATCTGCTGAAACTTTTCAGCAAATTTTGTTTCTATTTCTGATTTTTGGTCTCTGCAATATTTTTGGATTTTGGTTTATTTTCAATAACGTAGATTTGAGGATATATATTAATAGGACACCAAGACCTTTCTGACTCTCTTTGAAATGATACTGTGGTATATTTTATCTCCAAGTGAGAAAACAGACAGATAGAAAATAGGATCAGCAGAAGATCATCTGATGGGCCTGCTCCTCAATTCAACATATTTATTCACTTTACTGCCCTGTCATGCCTTTTGTCCCTTACCCTTAATCTCTGAATTTGTTCATGAAGGGCATGGATATAAAGACTTGGCTCCACTACCTTCTGCAGTAGAGAATTGCACAGGTTTGCAATCCTCTGGAATTCTCCTGATTTTAATTCTAAATGTCATATTCTGTACCCTGGCTTCTTAAATCTCCTATCAAGCTTGTGTGCCAGCTACTATTTGGCTTTGGTATAGATATCCTTTCTCCTGTACTCAAATCCTCTTGCAATAAAGACCAACATAAATAGAGCTGCTGAGGAAACCCACGCACTCACAAGGAGCATGTCCAAACTCCACACAGACAGCATCCAAAGTCAGGATTGAAACTAGGTCACTGAATCTGTGATGAACAGCTCTGCCTGTTATTTTGGGTGTTTCAGCAAGGTGAAGAATAACATTCCAGGAAATTTTGTTGGATATGTGTTAATATCCTGGATTTGGATATCACAGTGTGTAATGGAAGGTGTGCTGAATGGCTGCATCAGGACATGGAATGGGGACACCAGTACCTCTGAGCAGAAAGCCCTGCAAAAAGTAGTGGATATAGCCCAGCACATCATAGGAAAATTTACAGATGCCAGGATGCTAGGAGATATTATGAATGCATGGGAATAGTGAGAGCTTCATGGGAGATATTCACCCAAGGTACAAGAGGTAAAGGCGTGCTTAACAAAGGGGACCATGAGGGAGAGACTCAGGGTATGAGTATATAAGTCTTTGGAAATGGCAGGCAGTTTGAGAAAATGTACATGAGGTACCTGATTCCACCTGCATTGAATTCGTCCATCGTTATTGAATGAAGATCTACCAGGACCAATGCCTGAAGAGGGCACACAAAATCAGTGAACCGGTGCAGACTCGAAAGGCCAACATGGCCTGTTTCCGCTCCGTAAATGGTTATATGGTTATAACAGTTGCTTTCCTGAATGTCCATCAACCAGTTCTTATAACGGAGGAGTCACGTGATGGAGTAGTGGCCGGACGGTGAACTCCAGCCCTCTCCAGAAAAGTCGGAAAAAAACAAAGGAAAACACAAAGGCACAAAAATAAAAATTAAAGTAAAGTGAGTATAAAGGTGGAAAGAAGATGGCGACGATAAAAGAAAAATCAAAACCAACGGTAAGAAGAGAGGAAGAGAAGACAACGGAAGAAGAAGGAGAAGGCCTTACCTGTTCGAAGAGGCCCGCGGTAGAGAGAGAAACCCGCTCCCTCAGGTCGGTAGAAAGTGGACTACAAAAATGGCTCGCTGAGCCGAGTAAAAGTGCGCAACCGCGCATGCAAAAAAACACACTGACGGGAGGGGTGACCAGCTGGGGAGTCGATCTCCACAGCCGGCAATGACAGCTGCAGAACAGCTGCAGCAAGAGGAGAATATAGAAGACAACGAAAACAAGAAAGAAGAGAAGAAAAGGACAACAAAGAAACAACAGATGGCCAACCCAGAGGAAGAAGAGGAAGAGGAAGAGTACAGTGAAATAGAAGAAGAAGGGAGAGGCAAGACAAAGGATATACTTTCTCTTATTAAAGTATACATGGAGTCATTTAAAGAATGGCAAGCGCAAGAATTTAATGATTTAAGAAGAAGAAAAAACAATACAGAAGAGAAAATGAATAAAATAGATATGACCTTATCAGAAATGGGAAAAAAAATGGACAAGGTGGAAGAACGAGAAGCAGCAGTAGAAATGGAGGTAGAGGACTTAAAAAAGAAATTAGAGGAATCTAATAAAAATGTTAAAGAGACACAAGAACTGTTAGCTCAGAAAATAGATATAATGGAAAATTATAACAGAAGAAATAACATAAAGATAGTGGGCCTTAAGGAAGATGAAGAAGGCAAGAATATGAGAGAGTTTATAAAAGATTGGATCCCTAGGATCCTAGGATGTCCAGAACTACAGCAAGAAATGGAAATAGAAAGGGCACATAGAGCATTGGCCTTTAAACCACAACCACAACAAAAGCCAAGATCTATTTTAGTAAAATTCCTAAGATATACTACAAGAGAAAAGGTACTGGAGAAAACAATGGAAAAAGTAAGAGAGGGCAACAAGCCACTGGAGTACAAAGGGCAAAAAATCTTCATTTATCCAGATATAAGTTTTGAACTCCTGAAGAAGAGAAAGGAGTTCAATACAGCAAAGGCGATTTTATGGAAGAAAGGGTATAAATTTATACTAAAGCATCCAGCGGTATTGAAAATATTTATTCCAGGACAACAAAACAGACTATTCTCGGATCCAGAGGAAGCAAGGAAATTTGCAGAACAACTACAAAACAGAGAGATGAAGACATGTAATAAGAGTAAAAATTACCACGATTGATATGTATGTGGGTAAAGAGGTATATGTGTGTATATGTATAATGTGCATAAATGAATGTATCCGTATTTAGAGGAAAATATAGATAGTATAGACAAGAATTAATAAGGGAAGGAAATGGAATAGAGGGAATAAGGAGAGAATTAAAAGAGTGACCTTTGTTACATATGAAAAGTGAAATCTTTTCTGGGGGGGCTGGGTGGGGAGGAGTTACGGTCACTGCAAAATCAGCTGACGCTTGCGAGTGAATTCGCAAATCCAAATGGAGAGGGGAGATGTGGTTGTCCGACAAGGGATAAAGGACAACTCAGGAGGGGATGGGGGGATTGGGGCTAAAGAAGTTTTAAATAGGAGAATAAGGAAAATGTTTGATGTTTTAGGAATGTTGTCTTATAAAGGGTTCAAAACAAGAAAACAGAAATGGATAAGAAGGAAAGGTAATGATGGAGAAACGGAAAGGGAAGATAAACAAAGTATAAAATGGCTACGTTGAACTATATGACTTTAAATATTAATGGAATACATAACCAAATTAAAAGGAAGAAACTGCTAAATTTACTGAAAAAAGAAAAAATTGATATAGCATTTGTGCAAGAAACACATTTAACTGAATTGGAGCACAAGAAATTAAAGAGAGATTGGGTAGGACACGTAACAGCAGCATCGTATAATTCAAAAGCAAGAGGAGTAGCTATATTAATTAGTAAAAATGTGCCATTTAAAATAGAAGAGGAAATAATAGATCCAGCAGGGAGATATGTAATGATAAAATGTCAGATATATTCGGAGTTTTGGAATCTACTCAATGTATATTCACCTAATGAAGAAGATCAAAAGTTTATGCAAGATATCTTTTTGAAGATAGCAGATACGCAAGGGAACATATTAATAGGAGGGGATTTCAATCTGAATTTGGATTGAAATATGGACAAAACTGGGAAAAAAATTAACAGAAAGAACAAAGTAACCAAATTTATAATTAAATCGATGGAAGAAATGCAACTTTTGGATATATGGAGGAAACAACACCCAAAGGAAAAAGAGTATTCATAATACTCGGCTAGACATAACACATACTCAAGAATAGACCTATTTTTGTTATCAGCTCTTATGCAAGATAGAGTAAAAAAAACAGAATATAAAGCTAGAATACTATCGGACCATTCACCCTTAATATTGACAGTAAAGTTAGAGGACATCCCTACAAGAATGAATAGATGGAGATTAAACCCCATGTTACTTAAAAGGCAGGATTTTAGAGAATTTATTGAAAAACAAATTAAAATGTATTTTGAAATAAATACGAAATCAGTGAAAGATAAGTTTATACTATGGGATGCAATGAAAGCATTCATTAGAGGGCAAATAATAAGTTATGTAACCAAGATGAAGAAGGACTACAATCAGGAAACAGAGCAGTTGGAAAGGGAAATAGTAAATATAGAAAAAGAATTAGTAATGAAGGAAGATATCACTAAAAGAAGAGAATTGGCGGATAAAAAAATAAAATATGAAACACTACAAACATATAAGGTGGAGAAGAATATAATGAAGACAAAACAGAAATATTATGAACTAGGTGAAAAAACGCACAAAATCCTAGCATGGCAGCTTAAGACAGAACAAGCTAAGAAAATGGTATTGGCATCAAGGAAAAAAGACAAACAAATTACATATAATCCAAAAGAAATTAAGGAAAACTTTAGAGAATTCTATGAACAATGATACCGAACTGAAAACGAAGGGAAAGAAGGGAAAATAGATGAATTTCTAACTAAAATTGAACTACCAAAACTACAAATAGAGGAACAAAATAAATTAACAGAGCCATTTGGAATAGTAGAAATACAAGAGATAATAAAAAAATTACCAAATAATAAGACACCAGGAGAGGATGGATTCCCAATAGAATTCTATAAAACATTTAAAGACTTATTAATTCCGCCCCTCCTGGAAGTAATCAACCAGATTGATAAAACACAAAGCTTACCAGATTCATGTAAAACAGCAATAATTACAGTAATACTAAAGCAAGGGAAAGATCCACTCACACCAGCGTCATATAGACCAATATCTTTACTTAACACAGATTATAAGATAATAGCTAAACTATTAGCAAACAGATTAGCAGAGTATGTACCGAAAATGGTAAATCTAGACCAAACTGGATTTATCAAAAAAAGACGCACAACAGACAATATTTGTAAATTTATTAACTTAATTCATGCAGTAGAAGGGAATAAAGCACCAACAGTAGCAGTTGCTTTAGACGCAGAGAAGGCCTTTGACAGAGTAGAATGGAATTATTTGTTCAAAGTATTGCAAAAATTCAGTTTACCGGAGAAGTATATTAATTGGATTAAAGCATTATATAAGGGACCATTAGCGAAAGTGACAGTAAATGGACATGTATCAAAGCAATTTAACTTAAGCAGGTCAACACGGCAGGGATGCCCACTATCACCTTTATTGTTTGCGTTAGCTATAGAACCACTAGCAAAATTGATAAGAACAGAAA